>NC_134080.1:151076705-152303943 GCF_000715075.1 Nicotiana tabacum | reverse complement strand
TTGCCCACCAATTCCCTCCATTAAGGTTTTAGTGACCATAGCTAGCCTGGTGTGAATCCTTGCTTTCTTCATAGGAAACACTATCATCCCCAAGAAGCAGAACATAAAGACAAAGACCCTTCTGTGGATATGCCCCAATGAGGTGAGGGCGAATTCATCTGAGTAAGTGCGGTAGGACTTACTATGGTCGTACCTTTCATACAGATAGTCGAAAGGAATGTAGGAATCCTTCAAACAGGTCAAGTTTGTGCTTTTCTTTAGTCCCATCATTTTGAGAAAACCCCTACCCTTGCGATTTTCCGGCATAAGTAAACCCGGAGTCTCCCACGGAATACCAGCTAATCCTCCTATTTCCTCGAGCAGAGGTGTCATCTCAATCTCCCCAAAGTGAAATACAGACCTATCACAGTCCCAGAACAGAGTAGCAGTTTCTATGATTTTGTTGTTGGGTTGGACCTCCAGGAGAGAAGGCAAATTTCCTAGGTATTTCCGGACAAGAGCCTGATTACTAGAGTGAAGATCCTCCCACCAGCTTAGCAGCCCTGGGTGGATGTTGGTGACCATGCCAAATCTGGAGACTTCGTGCCTTATTTCTGCAAAACAAAGTGTTAGACCCTTACCCCGCCGGATTCGACTATTTAAACCAATAATTAGCATAAGCAGCATTTAGTTCTCCAAATAAATGTACAGAATATGGTAACGTCCGTCTGGGTTCCCAGGGAACCCAGTGGACTTTGGACAAGGCTATCTTAAAGAGTCATTATGTGGACAACATAACTGACTCGGCTAGGTTTAGACAGTGATGCATGCACAATTGAATAGAGTAGGGTTTCTATAAGGTATTAGACTGGTACCCTTGAGCGGACAACTCAAGAGGGAAAGGCACGGAACCGTCGACTACACCGTTGATCGACTGATTTTACCGCAAATACGCTTTTGCCAAATTTAGGGGGTAATGATATCGGAAGGGCGCAACCACTCATTATAAGCGTTGCAATGGTATTTTGATGGGCACGAGTAGAATATGATGTTGAATATGTAGTTACAAGTTGCCATGTATTTGCATGTTCATAAAGTAATGTTTACAATAATTGCTCACAATTACAACAATATTGAAGGAAAGCGGTAAAATAAAGCATTAGAGAAAATAAACAAAGAGCCAAGTCAGTTTCGTAATAGAAGAGAAATAAAGACATTAAATAAAGGCAATAAAGAAGCAGTAATGTCACAAATAACATGAGATGGTAAAACCCTAAAAGAAGTATCCCCAACAGAGTCGCCACGCTGCCGCGCCCCCTTTTTCTCTCGAAATCGAGCTTGTGACATTTGGAAGGACACCTCGTTCTTGGGAATTGGGTTTTGGAACTTGAAGAGTCGTCACCTAATGATTAAGTGCATTAGGACACTAAGAAGGGTTTGAGTTTGAAGGACCAGAGTTTGGGTAAGGGCTAGAAATTATCTCTAGGGGAAGGTGTAAGGCACCCCTCAAGATCCACTAGTGTGGTTCCCGGCCATGTTACAATTGTGACTTCACATAATCAAATAAGCAATTAAGGGCCTCAAATAGAAGGGGATTTTTGCATATTATTGCAAGCAAATTGAAAGTTTAAAGAGAATAAAGAAAGTAGAAATTTTAAGGAAATAGCTCGGATAATAAAACAAGTTAAAAGAAAGGGGGTCTTAGGTTTACAAACAATACGGATCACATCAATGCAATACCCGGTAATCACTCCTCAAAAGAGGGGTTACACGTGGTATTAGCGCACCGGTCATCATATCCATATTTACCCTTTCCCACCCCGTTAAGGTATTAAGTGCGGAATAGTATCGTTACTTATTGCATGTTAGTACCCGCCCCAATCCTATCAGTCCCGGAGGCATTTGGGACTACTAGTCCTAAAGGGAAGGGAAATTTGGCTTTTCATAGTTTTAAAAAGTTAAATTTCTAGGGCGACAATCAAAACATATAAGGCAGGTATGGGAAAATACGTAATAGTTAACGGGCTCAAACAAGCCTCCTCATTTAAAGAAACAACTTGGCTAGCATGACCTAAAAGTACTGGTTGGTCTGAAATCAAATTAAAGCGTAGGATAGGCTGATTCATCAAATATTTCTCAGATGAGGAGTCCGAATTAGCCTTCCCTGGTTGTAATTTATCAAAGACTGATGCAGTTAATTAATTACCTAATGGTTTGCCTAAGTGAGACCTATAGGCATGATATCTAACAGTGCTTACTCCGATTTTAAAAAAAGGCTTACTGATTGTAGAAAACACATAAGTTCTGCGGATGTTAAACGACATTACTACTGATTTTAGACTTGTAGATGAAATAAACGAATCAGATTCAACTTGTTACTCCTATAGGCATGATTTCTAGGCGTTGTTGATTTTAAGACGATTATGAAAGTGCATCTATAGACATAGTATCTAGAAGGCAGTTGATTATTGTTTTAACCTATAACCGTTTGCCTAATGATAGATAAAAATGTAGAAGTGCAGAAACTATAGGCAGGATTTCTATATGACGTGCATGAATGCAGAAAACTATAGGAATGATTTCTATATGACGTGCATGAATGCAAAAAACTTATAGGTAGGATTTCTATATAACGTGCATGAATGCAGAAAATATATAGGCAGGGTTTCTAATGCGGAAGTGAAGAAACTATAGGCAGGATTTCTAATGAAATGCGGAAGTGCAGAAATTGTAAATAGTAACACCTATGAGCATGCTGTCTACTCTTTGCATACATAAGTGACCCTCCCATTTTCACTAGATCTCCATAAGTTATTACAACACATTACAGACCAGAATGAATTAAGAAAAGTAAAATTACATCAGAAATTAAGCTACAACCAAGGAGCCTAATTCATACTCAAGGTCCAACAATATGAGGTGAACCAACTTCCAGGATCAGATTTCCAAAGCCTTCTCTTATTTGGGATGTGTCAAAGTTCCTCAAGAGCCTTAAATGGACTCCTGGCAGTGCTTACAACCCAAATATATTGCAGAATTAAGAGCATAGTGCAATGTGGAAATGCCAGCCCTCAGATGTCCTAGTTCAGGGGGAACTCAAGGTCCCAAAGCAAGGATCATAAGAGGGGGGTAGAACTTAGAATCTAAGAGTAAGTGTAAGTGCACAAGGGGGAAATCAGGGAGAGCCATGGCAGGCTGGTGGTCATGCCCAGCAATCAGGAGTGCTGACACACCCCTAACTAACCTATAGCCACATTTTGAGAGTTGGGATCCATTGAGGATCAGGTTCAGACCTAAGCAACAATTTGGATGCTGTCAGACCATGAACCTTAACTCAAACACATATAAGGGAGTGGGGGTATAGGGAATTCATAACAAACAGCAGATGCAAAGACAGAGTAGCATACTCAATACATAACATGAATAGCAAAGTAGACAGGAGTGTAGCAACTTTAAAATAAACACATAGGGATGGTGCTGAAATCGAAATTAAGGCATACCAGTTTCAGGGAAACAAATAAGTAAAAGATGAAGTCTTGCAAACCAAATTGCAAGCAAACAGTACAAAAGATCTCAGAAGAGAGTAGAGTATTGAAATTGAGAGGTGTGTGTGTAAAGTATTGAATTCGGAGTATTGAACTGAAGGTTCAAGGTGTCTAAGTGCAGAAGGGTCGTGCCCCTTTTATAGTGCAGAAAACTAGTAAGAAAAGGTAAGGGAATAGTTTGCAATCAATCACGCAGAATCTCCCTTCAGTTAAGGGATTCTGATTTCAAACGGGTAGAAGATAATCAAGGAAAGAATTTGATTAAAATCTTTTCCAAAGTAGTACAAGAAGGGCAAATACATAAAAACTATTTAAGGAAAGAGTTTGATAGCAACACGGTTTGTGCAAATTAGGTAAGACAATCAATCATCAGCCAGTAAAAATCAGAAATTGAGTTTTGGTATGAATGAATCCAATCAGAAAAGGTAAAGAAAGGTTTAATTAAAGAAAATTAGTAACAATCAATCGAACCTTATTAAAAGGAATTTTGAATCAATCACAAATTGGCAAAATCTCTTTTGAAGGAAGAATTCCTCATATATAATGCATACAGACATGTCAAACAAGAAAAAACTGTCATGCTAATTAGAAAGAATCTAGCATAGAAAAGTTCAGAGTCAGAAACAAAGAGGCTCAAATTCAATACATAGACTCAGACTTAGTTCGAGAGAATCCAGGGTTCCATAACAGAATCCTAGTCCAAACATAAGATCAAACTCGCCAAAAACCCCAAATCCTAGGGTTTTCAACTCGAGTCAGATGCAGAGACGAGAAGACAAATAACTGAAACAGGCTTAGAGGTCTCTTTCAGAGGCTCATGAGAAAACAAACAGGTAAAATAGCAGGTTCGAAACAAACATAGTGAAAAGGCTGATTTGAAGCATAAAGAACATGTTTTAAGAAAAGCTTGAAACTTAAACAAGTTCAGAAGACAAAGAGGTAGCATAAACTTAAGGAAACAGTAGATGAAACATGTTTAGAAAGAACTCAAACAAAGTCCAGAAGAAGGCAAATAAGAACTAAGAGCTTAGTAGAAATTACAGTAAAGGAACACAGGGTTAAACGAACACATAAGATAAACGTATGAAAGCATGATATAGAAACCAGTAGGAGAAAGAACAGAGCACAATAGAAGAATATGCATAATAAGACAAACCTAAGAACACATGAGAAGGACATGCGAGGTAGAAAAGAGAACATAAAAATATAGCATAGATAGATTCACGCAAATAAAAGAAGAAGAGGAGTCAGAAAACATTTTAAAACTTTTTTCAGAAACCCTAAATCGAAGAGAAACAAATTTTGAAAGAGAAGATTGGGGGAAAACGTTTTAAAATTCCGCTAGAACACAAATATAGCATAGATCTAAGAAACACAACCAGAGAAAACCTCGAATAGCTTAGGGTTTCAGAGAAACCCTAGAAATGAGAAAGGCTTGGAAGAAAATCCGATTCTGAGTCGAAAAGACTCATATTGCTTGAACACGCCGGAATAATGGCCGGAGAAGCCATAGATCTACAGATCTGAGAAGGATCTGAAGAGAGCCATCAGAGTCGGGCCTCGAAGCTTCGAAAAACCATGGTTTGATGGTGGAGGGGGGGTGAGTACCAACCATCCATGGCCTTAGAAGCCACTGATTCCGGTGGAAACATGGTAGAATAAGGTGGGAGATGGCTAGGGTTTCAAAGAGCTTGAGAGTGTTTTGAGAGACGAAGGGTTTCAGGGCAACGAGTCAGGTGAGAATGAGGGAGATCAGGGTAGTCGTTTAGGTTTAATTATGGAAGGGCGAGTCTTGGCCGTTGATCTTGAGTGATCAACGGTCCAGATTTAAGTGGTAGGTGGGAAACGAATTGGGTCGTTTGTAATTGGATTGTGGGTTGGATCTAGATTGAAACTGGGTTGGTTTTAATTTGGGCAGTATTGGGGTCAAATTGAGGTTAAAATTGAAAGGAAATGAGGCTGTAATTGAAATAGAAATAGGCTAAATGTTAAATAGCCAATTTTCCTCTTTTATTTTATAAAAATAGTGAAAAAGACTTTAAAAACAAATTAAAGTATTGACCCAACTAATAATGCATAAATATTGATTTAAAAATATTGAAACCAATTTTACAATTATAGAAATGCTATAAATCTTAAAATAAGCTATAATTGCAATTATATGCATTTTACTCTTTTAAATACCAAATAAATTTGTAAAAAAGGTACAAAAATTATCGTAACTATATTTTGGTATAAATATGGGAATAAAATAAATTTCTCACCAAAATTGATGATTTTGGAAATAATTATGGATTTTGTACTGCTAAAATGGATAGTAAATTGATTTTAAAAACTCTTCAAAAGATTGGAAAAATACTAAAACACTTGGGTATGCTTATGTATGCATATATGCTATTTTGAAAGTATTTTGTATATAAAAATACATAGGAAAAAATTGGGTATCAACACGTGACACTTGTTATAACTGAATCTGAATTAAGTCCTATCGGAATGACATATATTATTAAACTGATTTTAAGACATGATTGTTTAGAACCTATAAGCATGGTTTCTAAACATGACAAAAATGTAAAACCTCATAAACACGGTTTCTACTTGATGAGCAGACAAACTTAAAAGTGAAATCCTATGGACATGATTTCTATTATGCAAAGCAATTAGATTAAAGAGTAATGTCATGAGCATGTTTTCTATTCAGTAGAGGAAACAGACTTTTAAAAGTAAGGTCCTAGGAGCAAGATTTCTACCCGTATTACCCCATAAAGTATGCATCTACCCACCCTTTTTACTAAATACCCCAATATCTGTTTACAAATTATTACAGACCATTGAATGAAATATATAAGTAGAAATAGAAAATCAAGAAGCTATTCTATAGGGAGCCTTTAATTAGGCCTAGATTTCCCAAAGCCTCCAATGGCCTCATATGCCTCAGTTCCATAGACAAATCAGAGTCTAGGTGCATTAAAGTTCCTTAAGGATTTCAAGGATCCCGGGCAGTGCTTACACCTGGACTTAGCAACCAAGATTGAACAAGTGCATTGTGGAAAGGCCAGCCTCAGTTTGCCAGAGTTCAGAGGGTTCTCAAAAGGACCCCAATGCAGTACACTTACTAGAGGGGCAGAACTTACGGACTTAGAGTAGAGTGAAAAGTGATGGTCACAAGTTGAAAAGGTTTTAGTAAGAAACTGTATTTAACAAAAGCCTTTTTGAAAGTAATTCAATAAAGCAACAGAGATTGTTAAAAAAAATATTGGAGTAGTTAACAAAGTCCAAACACCTTAGGATAGGTTCATACACAGCTAGTCCACAGAACCAAGTAAATTCAATAGTCACACACATGGGTCAAGGGGTTTGGAACACATAGAATATTTGACTGCAAACACATAACCCAGCAAGGGTCTAGGACTAGTTTAGACATGCTCAGAAACAGCTGACACT
This sequence comes from Nicotiana tabacum, assembly GCF_000715075.1. Classification (NCBI taxonomy): domain Eukaryota; kingdom Viridiplantae; phylum Streptophyta; class Magnoliopsida; order Solanales; family Solanaceae; genus Nicotiana; species Nicotiana tabacum. The sequence goes on along the minus strand of NC_134080.1, from coordinate 152,296,975 downwards.
GGCATAGTCACAAAACCAGACATGAAGAACACAACCACATAGAGGGGTGATAGGGATTTGGGGATTCATGGGATATAGGATGGTAAGTACACAACAAGTAAGAGATAATTGGTAAGACATGCTCAGAAACACACATAAAGGGGAATATACTGATCTAAAGAAAGGGGAAGCCAAAATAACATGCTAATAATATAACTCTTAACTACAAGTTTCACAACAGAACCACAAATAGAAGCAGGCCATAAATATGAGGAACCGAAACAATAAGAGAATCACATTGTTGTTGGAACTTTGAATTAAAACAAGGACATACCAGTGAAGAGGAGAGTAAGCAGAATGAAAGAACAAGAGAGCACAAATGGTTAGCCTTGGCTTGCAGCCGACTAACTTAGAACAATAGCAAATAGCACAAGAGGGAGAGCAGAGATTTTTTTAGTATGAGAGATAGTTTTGAACATAAGAGTTTGTGTGTTGTGCTAATGAAAGACAAGAGAATTTATAGCTTGAAAACAGGTAGTAAAATAAGGTAAGAATTATAGTAGTATGGTAATTAAGGAACTCATAATCAGTCAGTTAGAAAATCAAGGTAAGTACTCCCTTAAGTTAAGGGAATTAATTCAAACGGTAAGAACCAGTATATAAGGCAAGCAAAATCAGTACATGATTAATAAGGAAAGAATCAAAGTTTAGTAAGCATAGGGTAGTCAATTAGGACTAAGTTCAGAAAACTCCAATTAAGGAAAGGATTCAGTAAGAATAAAGTATCACATCAAATAAGGTAGGGGGATCAGTCAATTTAAACAGATGAGGTAAAATTTTAGGGTTTTAAAAGAAAATCTTTCAATCAAACCCTCAAATAAGGAAATCAGAATCAATCAAGAGGGAGTTATGATTCTATACTCTAACATATAAATAGAGAAGAACAAACAGGCGTAGTAAACAGGCAAGGTCAGCAATATCGATAGAAAGAGGCAAGTCTTGAACAATCAAGATGAATACAATCATGTAGAGGTGCTATAAGTAGGCTAAAGACTCAGTAAAACCTATTCGAAGCACAGTAACCACAGAAACTTAACAAGAATCGAGTAGTCATGCTAATACACAGAACCAAAACAAAGAAGATCTAAAAAAATTAGGGCTTTTAACATAGGCGAGTTGAAAAAGCAGTAAGAACGTAGAATCAGCCAAGATATGCAAGGATAGAAGTTTCAAACATGAAGAATTAGTTTAAACAAAGTGTAGAAGAAATTCTGAAAAAAACCCTAATTTTAAAATGAAAGTAAAACAGCTTAAAGTCGATGATTTTTCAAAAGAGGTTTGAGAACAGTATGGAACATAAAAGGAACAGTCTTAAATTGTTTTAAAATGTCCCAAATCTAAGAGAGACAAATGAAAATTAGGGTTTCAAAGGAAACCCAAGTAGAGATTGAAGAACCTGCTTAGAACTTCATAGATCGTAACAAATATAGTGTTATTTTGCCCAAAATCACACCGGAGAAACCATGAACAGCCAAAACAACAACCCTAGACACAAGTCGGCATGGCCCAGGGCCCTTGAAGGCCTCAGAGATGATGAGCAAGGTGATGGAGGAACCATTGGAGGCTTGGGGTTGAAAGGTGGTCACCGGAGAAGACCGGAGAAGTAGGCGACGGTTGAAGAGGGATTAGGGTTAGGTTGAATAAGAGAGGAGACCAGAGGATTCAAAGGTGGCGGGGGTTTGGAAATGATTAGGGTTAGGGGGTCGTTTGGAATCAAAAAGGAAAGACCAAATGAGGGTCGTTGATTTTTTAGATCAATGGCCAGGATCTGATGGGTTTTGGGTCGGGTAGAAAGTGTTTGGGGCCTGGATCGGGTCATTTAATAGCAAATTGGGGCTGGGTTTGGGTTCAAATTGGCTTCAATTGAAATGTCAATTTTGGCTATAATTTAAATAGCCACTTTTCCCCATTTAATTTTTAATAAATAATAATTAATTCCTGAAAAGTAATTTAATGTGCAAAGATCATTTAAAATATATAATTATCATTTTAAAAATATAGGATCAATTTTACGCACATAAAATGTAATTATACGTTAAAAGGCTAATATTGCAATTATATGCAATTTAGCTTGAAAAATACCAAATGTAATTATTAAAAATGCATTAAAATATATCAACCATATTTTGGCATAAGTATAGAGATTAAATGAATAAATCATCATAACAATAATTTTGAAAATAATTATTGGGATTTTATGAACAAAAAGGGAGAAAGTAAATCAATTTAAACCCTTGAAATTATAGGAAAAATTATAAAAATCTTGTGCATGCTTATATACAAATATATGCTATTGTGAAGGTATTTATGCATATTTAAAAATATATAAGGAAAAATTGGGTATCAACAGCTTCCCCTCTTTACACGGGAAGGATGAAAGTGTTTTCGGGTAAAGAAATGATGGCCAATTTTGACTAGATGGGATGTTTTGGAAGACAGTCCGAGCTCCAGTTTTCGAGTTGCCTACATATCCCTAGTTTTACAAGAATTAGGCCATGTGTAGTTCTGGATTTACCCGCGGAGTATGCTGATGAAATTATTGCAAGAACAGACACGAGATGTGGAAGCGGCTACAGTGAGCGATTAAGGGTCGGGACGGTTGGAGGGAACTGAAGCGAGATCTCTCCTGCTAGGATAGCGGTTGCTTACTGGTTACCTACAGATAAAAGATGCTACAAACGTATTTGCGAAAATTTAAACATGATGTAGATTCCCTTTGGACCATGAAAGTTGTCTTCGGACGGTTAAAGATGACGTCCTGGACCATGAATTGTTTAGTGAGGGATTCGCAGGCCATGAAATGGTGTTCTCAGGCCATGAAAATGGTGCCTTCGAACTATGACGCCTTTGAATAATGATATGCAAGTTCGAGAGATCCTCAGGCCATGGCATAGTGTCTTCCGGCTATGAGAATGATGCCTTTAGACTATGACGCCATTGGACAGATTGGCGATATTTCAGCCCATGAGATGCAATAATATGATGTAACAAGACAGGGCTTAGTCTTGTGAAATGGAGGGTAGAGCTTAGCCCGATTGAAAAGCAAATAGATAGTAGTAGAAATAGAGCAATATCTGTGCAAAGAAGGACAATGCTTAGTCCCGTGCAAGTGGGGAGGCAAGGCTTTGCCTCGTGCAAATATGGAGTCAAGGAATAGACTCATGCAAATATGGAGGCAAGGGTTAGCCTCATGTAAAGAGAGAATACTAGACAAGGGTAGGGTATGTCTTAGCTGGAGATATATTCTGTGTCTGACGGACGTATGGATGGTGAATTTGCTTTGTGTATGAATGCTACCATTACGTCAAATGTTCCTGCGTTCAAAGAAAAAATCATAAGTTTTATGAGGGGAGGTTGGTTCTTGCTTCGTCTGCCAGCCTTGCTTTGCTCTGCTTTGGAAGCCCCCTTCGAGTTCCCCTAGGTAGCACCTGACCGTTATGAAAAATAGAATTTTTGAAAAATATGAATTCATTGATAAAATAGAATCATTTTGGAAGCGTATTGGTATATCAAGTAATATTTGATGAACTAGTGACTGTGACATATTTCAAAGGCATTGCAGCTCTCTTATGTTGGAATTTTGAGGGTCCTCAAAATTCTACCCTAGTTTGGTAGATGATTTTTAACTGTTTGTGGATGTCAGACCCTACTGAATCTTCTTCATCTCAAAATTCTACCCCAGTTCTTGACTGATTACTGACTTCCTGGCATGTGATGGCGCTGGCTGGACTTGCTCCGGAATTTTGAGGGCCCTCCTCAAAATTCTGCCCCAGTTTCTAATTTTAGGAAAAATGAAAATTTTATTATGATATGACCGAACCCATAAGGCTACCTATGTATCCCCTCTTAAACGGTAATCAGGTCAAGTGTAGTTTAATTACATCAGAAAAGAAATGTGAAATAATCTAGGCATAGTATCTCTTGACTGCGTCTGAATTGATTGGTTTTGGCCAGATTTCTCCATCTATCTCTATAAGTATGAGTGCTCCTCCTGTTAGTACTCTGTAAACCATGTACGAACCTTGCCAGTTGGGAGAAAATTTCCCTTTGGCTTCATCTTGGTGTGGGAAGATTTTCTTCAATACCAGATGCCCTGGTGCGAACTGTCTTGGTTTGACCCTTTTGTTGAAAGCTCTAGACATTCTGTTCTGATAAAGTTGGCCATGACACACTGCATTCATTCTCTTTCCATCGATAAGGGCAAACTGTTCATAGCGACTTCTTATCCATTCCGCATCGCTGAGTTCAACTTCCTGTATGATTCTTAAAGAAGGAATTTCCACCTCGGCTAGGATGAAAGCCTCGGTACCAAAAATAGCATGTAGGGGGTTTCCCCGGTGGATGTGTGAACTGTGGTGCGGTACCCTAACAGAGCAAAGGATAACTTCTCATGCCATTGCTTGTGATTCTCTATCATTTTCCTTAGTATCTTCTAAATGTTTTTGTTGGCGGCTTCTACGGCTCCATTCATCTGAGGTCTGTAGGCGGTGGAATCTTGTGCTTGATTTTGAAAGTTTCACATATAGCTTTCATCAGATCATTGTTGAGGTTGGCGTCATTGTCAGTAATAATGGACTTGGGAACTCGGAATCGGTAGACAATACGATCCTTAACAAAATCTACAACGACTTTCTTGGTTACAGCTTTGTAAGATGCAGTTTCTACACATTGTTTGAAGTAATCAATGGCTACCAGAATAAACCGGTGTCCATTTGAAGCAGTGGTCTCAATCGGACCGATAACATCCATTCCCCAGGCGGCAAATGGCCAAGCTTTCAATCTCTCCGCCAGGGAAGTGCTCTTCGGGCTCTTGTTGCATTGAGCTCGTTTGGCGGCACTTTTATCATGTCGGCATGAACTTGACATTAAAAGCATTTGCGAACATTCTAAACACAATCCATTTCCATGGTCATCCAAAAGTAACCTGCCCTGAGTATTTTCTTGGCCAAGATGAAACCGTTCATGTGCGGACCATAGGTCCTAACATGCACATCCTCAAGTAGGTTAGAAGCTTCCTTAGCGTCGACACACCTTAGTAAACCCAAATTCGAAGTTCTTCTGTACAAGTTCCCTCCGATGTGGAAGAAGTGATTTGACAATCTCCGGAGCGTGCGTTTCTAAGTGTGATTTGCACGCTCCGGGTATTCTCCTTTTGATAAGTACTCCTTGATGTCATGGAACCAAGGCTTTCCATCTGCTTCTTCCTCGACATGAGCACAATATGCTAGCTGATTATGGATCCTCACCGGGATGTGATCAATATAGTTCTTATCTGGATGTTGTATCATGGATGACAAAGTGACTAATGCGTCGACAAACTCATTCTGAATTTTGGGCACATGTCAGAATTCTATCTTTGTGAACCTCTTCCTCAATTCCTGCACATGGTGCAAATATGGCAATATCTTGGAATTCTTGGTGGCCCACTCTCCTTGTACCTGGTGCACAAGCAAATCTGAGCCATTAATCACCAGCAATTCTTGAATGTTCATGTCGACTGCCATGTTGAGCCCTAGTATGTAGGCTTCATATTCTTTCATGTTGTTGGTGTAGGGAAATCTGAGTTTAGCAGATACAGGCTAATGTTGACCCGTTTCTGATACCAAAACTGCTCTAATGCCTACTCCTTTGAAATTTGCGGCTCCATCAAAGAATATCCTCCAATCGTCATATGCTTCAGTAATGTCTTCTCCTACGAATGATACTTCTTCATCAGGATAATACATTTTCAAGGGTTTGTATTCTCCTCCCACTGGATTTTCAGCGAGGTGATCTGCCAATGCTTGTCCCTTGACTGCCTTTTGAGTTACATAGACATTGTCGAACTCACTTCGTAGTAGCTGCCATTTGGCCAACTTCCCAGTAGGCATGGGCTTCTAAAATATGTACTTCAGGGGATCCATCCTGGATATGAGGTATATGGTGTCGGCACAAAAATAATGCCTCAATTTCTGGGTTGTCCAGGTCAGAGTGCAGCAAGTGCGTTCAACCAGAGAATACCGTTCTTCATAAGGTGTGAATTTCTTACTCAGGTAATATATGGCTTGCTCCTTTCTTCCTGTCTCATCATGTTGTCCCAGAACACTTCCGAAGGCTCCATCTAACACAGATAGATAAAGAAGCAAAGGTCATCCTGGTTCTAGCGGGACTAGAACTGGCGTTGTGGACATGTATTCCTTTATCTTGTCAAAAGCTTTCTGACAATCCTCGATCCAACTTGTCTCGGCATCTTTCCTCAGCATCTTGAAGATAGGTTCACATATTACTGTGGACTGTGCTATGAATCGACTGATGTAGTTGAGCTATCCCAGGAAGCTCATCACGTCCTTTTTGCTTTTAGGTAGTGGTAACACCTGAATAGCCTTGACTTTAGTCGGATCTAGTTCGATCGACAATGAATCCCAATAACTTTCTTGTGGGAACCTCGAATTAACACTATGCGGGGTTCAACTTCAAATTGTACCTCCTGAGCCTGTCGAAGAATTTCCTCAAGTCTTCTATGTGATCTGCGACCCTCTTGGATTTGATAATGACATCGTCCACATACACCTCTATTTCTTTGTGTATCATATCATGGAAAATGTTGTCATGGCTCTCATGTAAGTGGCCCCAACATTCTTCAGACCGAATGGCATCAGTTTGTAACAGTATACACCCCAAAGCGTAATAAAAACTGTCTTCTCGGCATCTTCTTCATCCATCTAGATCTGGTGATAACCTGTGAAGCAATATACTAAGGATTGGAGTTCATGCCTGGCGTAGTTATCGACCAGGATGTGTATATTTGACAGTGGAAAATCATCCTTGGGACTTGCTCTGTTTAAATCCCGATAATCAACACATACCCTGACCTTCCCGTCTTTCTTCAGAACTGGCACAATGTTAGCTAACCATGTTGGGTACTCAACCACTCTGAGAACCTTGACTTTGATCTGCTTGGTAACTTTCTCCTTGATTTTCAAACTCATGTCTGGTTTGATTTTTCTGAGTTTCTGCTTGACTAGCGGACACATGGGATTGGTAGGCAACTTGTGAGCTACTATAGATGTGCTCAAACCAGTCATATCGTCATATGATCATGCGAAGATATCCTCATATTCCTTTAGAAAACGGATGTATTCTTCCTTCTATGTTGGCGACAAGTGAATGCTGATGCAGGTCTCTTTGACGGTCTCGGCGTCTCCCAAATTTACTGCTTCTGTTTCGTCCAAGTTGGATTTAGGCTTGTTCTCAAAATTCTCAACTTCTCTGATAATTCCCTCGAGTATCTCATCTTCTTCCTCTAAGTCACTATTCTCATATTGTATTGCCTCATTACATGTCACAGTCATTGGTTCATCAGGAAAAGTAATAATAACACTATAGAAGGGAAAAATATAAAAATAGTAATGAATAATGATAAAGGACAAATGCATTTGATTAAAACTGAGAAAATTGTTCATACAAAGCTTGGCTCGGTAGATCGAGCATTTATTTTGAAACAAAGAAATCTTAAAATGAAATTGGTGGAAATTTAAAATGCCTAGATCGGCTATAAATTCTGCCAAGCTACCCAGAGACTCGGCGGGCTCGGAATGGTGTGGCGGTCTAGTTTTCTAGAACAGCTCCCTTTACCGCAGTCTGAATGGTGAGGCCTTCTTCCTCCTCCTCCTCAATTATGGCACAACAATCCATGTCTCGTCTTCCAAGAACAAATCCTTCAGCCCACCTAGTGCTTCTTCTTCTGCAGTTCCCCATATTGTGTCAGCTTGATGGAAAACTTGTTCTAAACGGGGTACCGGTTGCTCAAGAGGGTAGTATGGTCCACGCCATGGAGATGACCACTCCCTATACTCTTGCCATGTATACTGGTATCCGATCCCAAAGGTGGTATCATGAATTTTCAGCCGTATCGGCTTGGTGATACCCTGGAGGTTCTTTCCCAACCCTTTGTTGTGTTCATATCCGGACCATGCTAGTATGCTTTCTATTTTGTTACTCCACCACTTATCCTTCTCGACGGCATTTACCCTTTCAATGTGATGATAGGTTTCCCCTCCTAGCCTTCTTCTATGTCCAATAGTCGGGATGGTTTAACTAGTGTAGATGGGGTTACTCCCATCTCTAAGAATGATTGCCTCCTGACGGTTCCATTCGAATTTTATGGCTTGATGTAGTGTCGAGGGTATAGCTCCAGCATCATGGATCCATGGGCGGCCCAACACAAGATTATATGAGGCTGGTATGTCAATAACTTGGAATTCAACGTCAAACCAAGTTGGCCCTATCTGCAAGCAAAGGTTGATTTCCCCGATCGTGGCCCTTTGAGAACCATCAAAAGCCTTTACATTCATGCTTCCGGTCCGTATTTCATGGAAACCTTTGTCCAACCTTTTCAGAGTTTCCAACGTACAAATATTTAGACTCGAACCTCCATCAACCAGGACCCTGGGAATGAACTTGTTTTCAAATTGTACCGTAATGTGCAATGCTCGATTATGATTCAGACCTTCGGGCGGTAGCTCATCTTTGTGGAAGATAATCTTATGGCTCTCCAACACCTAACCAACCATGTTGTCCATTTCTCCACCAGTGATATTATTGGGTACATAAGCCTCGCTAAGTACTTTCATCAAGGCGTTCTTGTGTGCCTCTAAATTTTGTAATAGTGATAAGACAAATATCCGAGCAGGGACTTTGTTCAGATGGTCAACGAGAGAGTACTTTTTTGCATTTACTTTCCTCTACAGGTCATTTGGCTCGGTCTCAATGTTAGGCTACCTAGTAGTGGCGTCCTTACTTGAACCTCCCAAATGTTCAGGTGTATAGACTCTTCCAGTTCTAGTCATTCCTTGTGCAGCGTCAGATTCCTCTATCTTAGTATTTCCTTTTCGCCGAGCCTTGGAAACATAATCCCAGGGTATTACTTTTGAGTTGAATGGGGGTGGGGTTGAAATCATCACAGTAAAAGGTGTGACCACTTCTACTTTAATGGAGCGGAGGTGGCTGCGGGCGGAGCTACTTATACCTCGAGTGGAACTGGTGCAGTTACCTCAACATCAATAGGTGCCTGAGTCTGAACTACGATAGGAGTAAGTATGACTGCAACCTTACAGTCATCGCCTTCTCGAATAAGCCCGATTGACCCCTCAGGGTCCCATTCCTCATTTGTTTCTATAACATGTACGCCATTACCTCTGTGATCAGAGAGGGGATTGTTGCGGACATTAGGTGCGACTTCCTTCGCTTGTATGACCTTGTTGTCAATGAGTGTCTGGATCTTGTCCTTCAATGTTGGGCACTCAGCGGTGGTGTGCCTTTTCATACCGGAATGGTATGCACAGGTTTTGTTCAGATTAACCCATTGGGATGGATTTTCTAGTGCCTTAGCTGGAACAAGAGTGACGTAACCTGCGGCCTTTAACCTTTCATACAATTGGTCGATGGGCTCAACAATGGCGGTGTATTGTCTAGGCAGCTTGCGGTCGAAGTTGGGTCTTGGTCTTAGATAATTTTGGCGAGTTGGTGGTGATTGGAAGTGGGATGGTTGGGAATTATAGGTGTGATGGACAATGGCTGGTTGGGAATATCTAGGAGATGAAGGTTGATATGTAGGTGATGATGCTTGGTATGTGGGTGGAGGTGTTTGATATGTGGGTGGAGGTGTTTGGTAGGTGGGTCGAGGTGTCTAGTAGGTAGGTAGAGGTGTTTGATATGCGAGTAGAGTTTTTGGGCCCTAGGCCACCATTACTACCCCAACATCTCTCTTCTTCAATATGCCACCCGATTAGAGTGCCTTATTTGTGGCTTGCAGTGCCTTGAAATTCGTTATCATCCCGCTCTTGATTCCTTCCTCGATCATTTCCCCGAGCTTTATGATATTAGAGAATTTGTGATTTTCGATGACCATCAGTCTCTTATAATATTGTAGATCCTGTGCTCTGACGAAGAATTTATTCATCTATTCTTCATACAAAGCGGGCTTGACCTTGGCGGCTTTCGACCTCCAACGAGTAGCATATTCACGAAAAGTCTCAGTAGGTTTCTTCTTGAGAATATAAATGTATAAGACATCTGGTGCATTCTCTGTGTTGAACCTGAATCGGTCCATGAAATACGATACCATGCTTACCCAATTGGACCATTTCTTTGGATTCTAGCTGATATACCAAGACAAAGCGTCCCCACTAAGTCTCCTTATAAAGAGATTCATCCGAATCTTTTCATCTTTTCCAACTTCGACAAGCTTGTCATAATAAGTCCTTAGGTGAGCCCTGGGATCACCTGTACCATCTAACATTTCGAACTTGGGAGGTTTGTACCCCTCTTACAATTCCACATCGGGCTGTATGCACAAATTTTCATAGTTCAAACCTTCTATTCCTCTATCGCCTTTAACACATTGAACTCGGCTTGTTAACTTCTTGAGTTCTTCGGCCATGTTCTTAATGAGCATGTCCTTTTTGGAAGGTTCCGGTGCACAGGAGATTGTTTGGGTAGAGTGTGGTATAGTTTCCATGTATATGGGGTTGCTCTGATGAGTGCCAGGAACTTGGGTATAGTGGTGATTATTGGTGGAGTTTTGCGGATCGGGAATGAGTGGTGGTGTATTTTGGGGAGTGTGGTAAGTGGTGGTTGGTGGGACGGAATTGGTTGATGATGATGTTGTGGTGGAGTTGGCAATGGATTGATATTTTGTGGTGGAGTTGCATATTAATTTGGTGCGGTAGGATTTTGTGGCCATTGGTTTTGAGGAGGTGTTGGGTTCTTTGTGTTCTGTTGGTGGATATCAGGGACATTGAGGCTGAGTGACAAGTTTGCCAAATTGCGGACCTGCTCGAGTTCTCCTTGTAATTCTAGTATCTTTTGTTACAGTCTTAGAACCAGGTCATTCGTGCCGGAGTACTACAACAGTCAGAAGTCTCTGCGTTCTCAACATTTTCCCTTCGGATTACATTTAAATCGTCCATCTTTGATTTTCCTTTTCCCTTTGTGTTGCTTGGAGGAGCAGGAGGTGGAGGGCCTCTAGATCTTGTACGATATGCTGATGAGGCCAGTACGAGTGAACCAACTTAAGGGGATGGGAATAATAATAAAAATAAGCAAAAACAAAAAGGTAACAAGTTAATGAAGATTCTGAAATGTTTGCAGTATTTAAACACATATTGCAAAATATAAACTCGTGTCCTAATTTGGGAGCCTCGTTGTGCCCGAGGTAGGCCTAGCGACAAATAAATTTGGAGAACTTTAAATGTCAATAAATGCTTCATTTCATAATATAAAAGTAGACGAATCCAAAAAGGACACTAACATAATAATAAAACAAGTCGCTACTAGCACTTGGCCTTATTACATTTTAAGAAAAGCAAGTAAATCTAATATATTTGGTCCCAGAAGGACCTTCCCCAGATTCGATCTTCCGGACTCCATCAAACAGATCTCCCAGCTCGCGCAATCATAGACTTTTCACATGCTTCTTGTCACTTGAGGAAAGGTCCTCCCACCAATCAAGCAGCAACAATGGGATGTTGCTAACCATACCGAATCTGGGGACCTCGTGCCTTATTTTCTGCAAAACAAAAGGGTTAGACCTTACCCCCATTGGACTCGACTATTTATACATTTATGATCAACATATCGGCATTTAGTTCTCCAAATTAATGTACGAAACGTGGTTGCGTCCGTTGGATTATGAAAAACCCAATGGACTTTAGATAAGGCTTATCTTAAAGGATCATTATGTGGACAACATAACTGATCCAACTAGGTTTGACCATGATGCATGCACAATTTTAACCAGAGTAGGTTTCTATGGGGTTTTAGACTGGTACCCTCAAGCGGACAACTCGAGGGGGAAGGCACGGAACCGTCGACTGCACCGCTGATCGACTGGTTTTACCGCAAATAAGCCTTTCCGAATTTAAGGGTAGTAAATAGGAAGAGCGCAACAACTCAATAAAGCGTTGCTATAGGATTTGAGACGCATGAGTGGAATATGATGCGGAGCATGATTTATGCAACAATTAATAACATGTAGTCAAGTATTTTCATGTAGAAAAAATAAATACAACATTTAAATAATTGAAAGACAGTTACAGGAAAAAGAAAACAAAGAGACAAGTCAGTTTTAGGGCAATAAAGAAATCATAAATGCTTGAAAAATAGACAATTAAATTCAAATAAGGGAGCAAGGTGCGGGACAAGCATGCTTGGACTAATTTGTATTTGCAGGTTTTTCTTCTTCGCGATCGTGATGAGGCTCGCGATCGCGTAGAGCTGCTGTCGTGCCCCCTTTTTCCCTCCCCTTTTTGAGACGGCGAAGAGGTCGGGGTTTTGACATTTACGGGGTGTAATGACTCATTTCCTTTTGGGAATTGGGTATTTGAAGAGTCGCCACCTAACGGATTATGGTGCGTTAGGGCACCTAGAGCGATTAACTCTTGGGTTGGTTTGCATTACCAGAGATTAGGGTAAGGGCTCGAAGTAACCTCGAGGGGAAGGTGTTAGGCACCCCTCTTGGTCCACAACTGTGGGTCCCGGCCGAGATTATATTCACAAATTAGTCCATTACAAGTAAACAGTTAAATTAAATAGGTTGCAAGTAAAGTACTTTAGAATAACTCAAGTAGTAAGATAAAGGTTTGAACAAGTTGTAAGCAAAGGTTTAAATAAAGAAAGGATTTGGTAAAGAGGGGTCCTAGGTTGGTTATCCTATAGGATCACCCCATGCAATGTCTGGTAAATACTCCTCAATGAGGAAATACACGTGACATTAATGCGTAGTCATCATATCCCATGTCTACCCTTACCATCCCTTTATTGGTCATGCAAAGCGAGTGTTTGGTCAATGATTCCTATTGTGTGCTGCTACCCATCCCTCCTTAAATGGTCCTGGAGGGAGTTAGGACCCCTACCTATAGGTGGTTTTAGATGTACCCCTACGGTTTTAAAAGGCAAAAATTCTAAGGCGACAGTCAAAAGCATTTAGGACTTTCACACATAATGGGAGCAATTAAGAGACTCAGAGTTTCCTCCTCAAGCAAACACATAAGCAGCACGAGTCTAGCACAATTAAGGTCTTTTATTAAACAAAGTCCTAAAGCAGGATATCTAAGTGAAATAGACAAACCCTTTTTGGACTCAGAAGTTACACCCTAGTAGTTGCCTAGGGACTCTTTTTAAAAGCCTATTAGGATCAGAAAACATTAAGCGATAGAGAAAGTTTCAGAGAAATGCAGTTTTGAAAATGCCCTAAAGGGTTGCCTATACGCATAATACTGGTGTCTATATTAATACAGAAACAAATAGATTTTGAAATAGACTCCTTTAATACCTATAGGCATGATATCTAATGAGGCAGTTTGAAAGAAGTTGTTTCAAAAAATGCTTAATACTTAATAAAAACCAACTCAGAAATGAACTAGGCATGATCAAGTTGATTTATTTAGACTAAATTAGATTAACAAACAGAATTGCGAGTAGGACTTCCTATAGGCCTGATATCTAGGTGTATTACTGATTTTAACGATTTGCAGGCCTGGAAACATACATGACACTTGTTATAACTGAATCTGAATTAAGTCCTATAAGCATGGCATCTATTATTAAACTGATTTAAAGACATGATTGTTTAGAACCTATAAGCATGGTTTCTAGACATGACAGAATGTAAAACCTCATAGACACAATTTCTACTTGATGAGAAGACAAACTTAAAAGTGAAATCCTATGGACATGATTTCTATTATGCAAAGCAATCAGATTAAAGAATAATATCCTATGAGCATGTTTTCTATTCAGTAGAGCAAACAGACTTTTAAAAGTAAGGTCCTAGGAGCAGGATTTCTACCCGTATTACCCCATAAAGTATGCATCTACCCACCCTTTTTACTAAATACCTCAATATCTTTTTACAAATTATTACAGACCATTGAATGAATTACATAAGTAGAAACAAAAAATCAAGAGGCTATTCTATAGGGAGCCTTCAATTAGGCCTAGATTTCCCAAAGCCTCCAACGACCTCATATGCCTCAGTTCCATAGACAAATCAGAGTCTAGGTGCATCAAAGTTCCCTAAGGATTTCAAGGATCCCGGGTAGTGCTTACACCTAGACTTAGCAACCAAGAATTGAACAAGTGCAGTGTGGAAAGGCTAGCCTCAGTATGCCAGAGTTCAGAGGGTTCTCAAAAGGATCCCAATGCATTACACTTACTAGAGGGGGAAGAACTTACGGACTAAGAGTAGAGTGAAAAGTGATGGTCACAAGTTGAAAAAGTTTTAGTAAGAAACTGTATTTAACAAAAGCCTTTTTGAAAGTAATTCAGTAAAACAACAGAGATTGTTTAAAAAAAAAGATTGGAGTAGTTAAGAAAGTCCAAACACCTTAGGATAGGTTCATACACAGCTAGTCCACAGAACTAAGTAAATTCAATAGTCACACACAGGGGTCAAGGGGCTTGGGACGCATAGAACATTTGACTGCAAACACATAACCCAGCAAGGGTCTAGGACTAGTTTAGACATGCTCAGAAACAACTGACACTGGCATAGTCACAAAACCAGACATGAAGAACACAACCACATAGAGGCTTGTTAGGGATTTAGGGATTCATGGGATATAGGATGGTAAGTACACAACAAGTAAGAGATAATTGGTAAGACATGATCAGAAACACACATGGGGAAGGCATAATAACATGCTAATAATGTAACTCTTAACTACAAGTTTCACAACAGAACCACAAATAGAAGCAGACCAGAAATATGAGGAACCGAAACAATAAGAGAATCATGTTATTGTTGGAACTTTGAATTGAAACTAGGGCATACCAATGAAAAGGAGAGTAAGCAAAATGAAAGAACAAGAGAGCACAAATGGTTAGCCTTGGCTTGCAGCCCGCTAAGTTAGAACGGTAGCAAATAGCACAAGAGGGAGAGTAGAGATTTTTTTAGTATGAAAGACAGTTTTGAACACAAGAGTTTGTGTGTTGTGCTAATGAAAGACTAGAGCATTTATAGCTTGAAAACAGGTAGTAAAATAAGGTAAGAATTATAGTAGTATGGTAATTAAGGAACTCAGAATCGGTCAGTTAGAAAATCAAGGCAAGTACTCCCTTAAGTTAAGGGAATTAATTCAAACGGTAAGAACCAGTATATAAGGCAAGAAAAATCAGTACATGAATAATAAGGAAAGAATCAAAGTTCAATAAGCACAGGATAGTCAATTAGGACTAAGTTCAGAAAACTCCAATTAAGGAAAGGATTCAGTAAGAATAAAGTACCACATCAAATAAGGTAGGGGATCAGTTAATTAAAACAGATGATGTAAAATTTTAGGGTTTTAAAAGAAAATCTTTCAATCAAACCCTCAAATAAGGAAATCAGAATCAATCAAGAGGGAGTTATGATTCTATACTCCAACATATAAATAGAGAAGAACAAACGTGCAAGGTCAGCAATATCGATAGAAAGAGGCAACTTTTGAACAATCAAGATGAATACAATCATATAAAGGTGGTATAAGTAGGCTAAGGACTCAGTAAAACCTATTCGAAGCACGGTAACCATAAAAACTTAACAAGAATCGAGTAGTCATGCTAACACACAGAACCAAAACAAAAAAGATCTAAAAATTAGGGCTTTTAACATAGGCGAGTTGAAAAGGCAGTAAGAACGTAGAATCAGTCAAGATATGCAAGTATAGAAGTTTCAAACATAAAGAATCAGTTTAAACAATGTGTAGAAGAAGATCCGAAAAAACCTAATATTAAAAAGAAAGTAAAACAACTTAAAATTGATGATTTTTCAAAAGAGGTTTTAGAACAATATAGAACATAAAAGGAACATGCTTAAATCATTTAAAAATGGCCCAGATCTAAGAGAGACAAATGAAAATTAGGGTTTTTAAGGAAACCCAAGTAGAGATAGAAGAACCTGCTTAGAACTTCATAGATTGTAACATATATAGTGTGATTTTGCCCAAAATCACACTGGAGAAACTATGAATAGCCAAAGTAGCAACCCTAGACACAAGTCGACATGGCTCAGGGCCCTTGAAGGCCTCAGAGATGATGAGCAAGGCGATGGAGGAACCATTGGAGGCTTGAGATTGAAAGGTGGTCACCGAAGAAGACCGGAGAAGGAGGCGGCGGTTGAAGAGGGATTAGGGTTAGGTTGAGAGAATATAGGAGACCAGAGTATCAAAGGCGGTGGGGGTTTGGAAATGATTAGGGTTAGGGGGTCGTTTGGAATTAAAAAGGAAAGAACAAATGAGGGTCGTTGATTTTTTAGATCAACGGCCAGGATCTGATGGGTTTTGGGTCGGGTAGGAAGTGTTTGGGGCCTAGGTCGGGTTATTTAATAGGAATTTGGGGTTGGGGTTGGGTTCAAATTAGTCTGCAATTGAAATGTCAATTCCGGCTATAATTTAAATAGCCAATTTTTTCCATTTAATATTTATTAAATAATAAGTAATTTCTAAAAAATAATTTAATGTGCAAAGATGATTTAAAATATATAACTATCATTTTAAAAATATAGGGATCAATTTTATGCACATAAAATGTAATTATACATTAAAAGGGCTAATATTGCAATTATATGCAATTTAGCTTGAAAAATACCAAATGCAATTATAAAAAATGCATAAAAATATATCAACCATATTTTGGCATAAGTATAGAGATTAAATGAATAAATCATCATAACAATAATTTTGGAAATAATTATTGGGATTTTATGAACAAAAAGGGAGAAAATAAATCAATTTAAACCCTTGAAGTTATTTATGCATATTTAAAAATATATAGGGAAAAATCAGGTATCAACAATTAGCCCCGGGTAACAATTCTATATTAGCTTCTTCCAAAGACTAACAAGACTTCCTAATTGAATTATTCCTAAAACAATTAGGAGATTAAGCAAACCCGATTATGGCTAAGGGTAGTTCAATCCTATCCCTAGGTAGTATCTATAAAATGAGGGTTAAAACCTCAAGTTCTTATTAATTAATCTTTCCCAACCCCAAATAATCTTTCCCAACATTAATTCGAAGTTAATGGGCGAGTCGTAGGGTGTAACGACCTGACCGGTCGTTTTGAAAATTTAAGCTCCGTTTGGTGGTGCAAGGTCTTGAACATCTTCATAATATGAGTATCGACTTGCTTGCATGGTTGAATTCAGTTAATGGATGATTTAGAGTCAAATTGGAAGAATGAATCTAGTTTTGGAAGTTTGAAAGGTGAGAATTTGACCGGAATTGGACTTTTAAGTAAACGGTCCCGGAATGAATTTTTGATGATTCCAACAGCTTCTTATGGTATTTTGGACTTAGGCGCGCATCCAGATTCAGATTTGGAGGTCCGTAGGGTAAACTGAGGCATTTCAGCGAAAGTTGAAAAAAGTTGAAGTTTAGAAAATGGAGAAGTTTGACCTGTAGTTGACTTTTGTGATATCAAGGTTGGACTGCGATTCCGAGAGTTGGAGCAGCTCCGTCATGACATTTTGGACTTGTCTGCAAAATTTGGTGTCATTCTGGGTTGATTTGATCGGTGTCGGCACAAGTAATTCGAATTTGGAAGATTTGGAAGTTCATAGTTCGATTCATGGTATGATTCGTCGTTTCGGCATTTCTTGATGTGATTTGAGACCTCGAGCGAGTCCGTGTTAGTTTATGTGACTCGTATATGTGTTTAGACGGGGTCCCGGGGGCCTCGAGTGTATTACGGTTGGGCTACGGGCCATTTTCCCCATTTTTGGAACTGCTGTTTTGCTGCTTCTGGTATCCTCCTTCGCGATCGTGAATAGCTTCTCACGTTCACGATGCCTTGTTTTTGACCAACTCGAAATACATCTTCGCATTTGCATCCCTCCCTCGCGAAGCCCTGCATTTTCCTTCTTCGGGTTCGCGTCCCTCCCTTCGCATTCGCGTAGGTTTTTGCCCTTCTTCTCCGCGTTCGCGAGCTCATCATCGCGTTTGCGATGAGCAACCTGGGCAGCCTTAAATTTTCCTCTTCGCGAACGCGGTCCTCTCTTCACGTTCGCGATGCACAAAAACTTGGGCAGACAGAATATATCCCAAAATCGAGAGTTTCACCATTTTCATCACATTTTGACTTCTAGAGCTCGGTTCTTGGCAATATTTGGTGGGTTTTTCACGAAATTCGATTGGGTAAGTGTTCCTTAACTATATTTAAATATATTTTATGAATTTGTCTTCATTTTTATCACTTAAATTGTGTTTTGGATTGGAGAAGGAGTTGGTTTTGAAGAAAAATTCTAAAATGAAAAATCGTGATTTGAGGGACCAAATGGTATCAGAATATTATCGAATATTCTCGTAACTTCCCAACCTTAAAAGGAGTTTAGATGACCTATATATTTGTCGACTTGCCTTTATTTGGGACTACTAGACTCGTGTTGTCTTCCTTGTACTGATTTGTTTGTTTGGGATTGTCACTACATGTTAGTTTCCCCTTTTGTTGAACTGTTCCCTTTATGCCTTTCATTTTTCTTACAGTGGCTATTATTGTGAACTGGTTATATCGATTCCTTATGATTTGAAGTTTTGGAGTGGATTTACTCGCTATATTTTGTATTACTGTCACTGTTGTTGTTGTGCGGTTGTGGTTGTGTTGTGCACGAGGTCTCTGCCGTGTGGTTGTGGTTGTGCTGTGCACGAGGTCTTTGCCGCGCGTTGTTGTTGAGGGGTTGCATGAGGTTTTTGTCATGCTATTGTTACTATTGAAATATTGCACATGCGGCGTGGCAAGGCGGGATATGTATATATGCTTATATGTGGGTTGCACATGTGGCGAGACAAGGTGGGAACATTATAATGCACGTGTGGGGAAACAAGGCGGGCACCTATTATGTTGTTATTTGTATATGTGGCGAGACAAGGTGAGCTACATCAAGGATTGATTGTGAGGATTTGTGATGGCTTGGGGGCATTCTTGTTGGTTAATATTGTGTTGTGGTACGCTTACCTGTATGAGCTTTATCTCATGGAAGTTGAGAGAAAACATCTTACGTGCTGTCCATTGTTTTCCTTACGCTTATTAGCTGGTAGGAACTATGTTAAAGCACTTGCACAAGCATACACATAGTTGAACACTCCTATTGGATGCGAAGTCCTCCTGATTTTGCTGAGTATAGATGTACACCCTCATTTACTTATTATATATGTGAGAGCGGCCCTGGTTAGCAAGTGAGTTGTCAGTATGACCATGAGGCTGTTGGGGGCACATGATGCCAAGTGTTAGATTTTAGGTACTAGGACTCGTTAGTTGTAATTTGTCCGAGATTCAGTATTTCGTGGAAATTGTTGGATAAGACCTGATGTGAACACTATCGTAGGATCTGAGTTAATGCTTACCTTTACTGTATTGTGACTTTAGGATTTGGGTTGTGCTTTTGCTCGCTCTTCTGTGTCATTATTCTTGGTATTTTCATTGTTACATGTTATTTTCTTCCCTTATTGTGATTGTAGTATTGTTAGCCATTTCCTGTAGTCTTTATATATACATCATGTCTCGTTGTTCCTATATTTGAACAGTTTTATTTGACCGGTAGGTGTATTGACTGTTCCTCGTCACTACTCCACCGAGGTTAGTATTGATACTTATTGGGCACCGCTGTGGTATGCTCATGCTACTCTTCTGTACATTTTGTTGTGCAAATCCAGGTACTTCCACTCAGTCTTATCATCCTTGAGGCGAGGCATTTCTGTAGACACCTCGAGGGATATTTGTCGCGTTCGCAAACTGAGGAGTCCCTTTCTATCTTTCTATAATAAGTATATTCCTTCAGTATTTTCTGTTGTTTAGACTTTTTCGGAGTTAGAGCTTCTTATGTATCTCTTAGCTTGTGATTCATGAGATTCCAGGTTTTGGGAATTGTTGTTAGCTTCGAGAGTTGTTATTGTATGCGCCTAGTAGCACCTTAAACACTATTTTATTTTACTATTTCGGTTTTTAAATTATTTCTTCCGCAACTGTTGTTTATATTCTTCATTGTTAGGCTTACCTAGTCATAGAGACTAGGTGCTGTCACGATGGTTCACAGAGGGCGAACCGAGGTCGTGACAAGTTGGTATTAGAGCTCTAGGTTCATAGAAGTCATGAATCACAAGCTGGTTTATTAGAGTCTCGAGGATTGGTACGAAGACGTCTGTACTTATCTGCGAGAGGCTATGTAACTGTTAGGAAAATTCCACTTTATTTGATTTCCCTGTCGTGCGAGATTTTTGACATCATGATCCTAAACTTCTGTCTTCTATTCTCTCCCAGATTGTGAGAACACGTGCTACGCGAGATGATCAGGCACCCGCGCCCCCTACTGCAGCCGTTAGAGGTCGGGGCCGGGGTAGAGGCCAAGGACGCGCACGTGGTGCAGCCAGAGCACCCGCACGATCTACCACCGAGGTACCACCAGCAGTCCTAGCCGGAGTCCAGGCACCTGATACGCCTACTGCTACTACTGCTCCAGCTCTTCAGGAGACTCTTCTGCAGTTTATGAGCATGTACACCACTTTGCCTCAGGTAGGGTTGCTTCCCCTTGCTGCAGCCACATCTCAGGCCGGGGGAGGAGCACAGACTCCCGCCGCCCGCTCTCTTGAGCACCGAGTGTAGGTTGATCAGGTCCTAGAGATTATTCCTGTACAACCTATAGTTCCAGGTCAGCCCGAGGACAGGGCAACGGCTTTAAAGGATGAGCAGCGGATACTTGAGAGGTTCAAGAAGTATGATCCCCCTGTATTCAGTGGGTTAGCATCAGATGATGCCTTGGGATTTCTGGAGGAGTGTCACTGTATCCTCTACACTATGGGTATATCAGAATCGAGTGGGGTTTCTTTCATCGCCTTCCAACTTCAAGGAGCCGCCTATGAGTGGTGGCGCACCTATGAGTTAGACAGTTTGGATGAGGCAGCTTCACTGACTTGGACCCAGTTTTCAGATATATTCCTAAGAGAGTTTGTCCCTCAGAGCCTCAGGGATACATGGCACGCAGAGTTTGAGCATTTGCGCCATGGTACTATGACAGTCTCGGAGTATGTTGTCCGTTACACCATCTTGGCTAGACATGTTCCAGCCTTGGTTTCTACTGTTCGCGAGTGGGTTCGCCGGTTTATTGAGGGGTTTATTCCCAACATTAGGTCTAGCATGGATCGTGAGTTGGAGATGGATATTTCTTATCAGCAGGTGGTGAGCATTGCTAGGAGGATAAAGGGTATGCATGCTAGGGAGAGAGAGGATGATGGGCCATGAGAGAGAGGGCAGCCGAGATTAAGAGAGAGAGTTTGAGGAGGCGAGGAGGCCTCGTAGACTGGGGAGATCTACTGGTCCTTATTTTGGAGGCAAGGTGTGTCATGGTAAAGGTTTTGTGGGTCAGCCAGTTCAGTTCGCGCTTCAGGCTTTGCATAGTGACTCAGGTGTTCATGGGTCCCAGGGTACCCGTACCGCACAGTTCCCACAGCCTCGTCAGCAGAGATGGTGTTTTGAGTGTGGAGATACTAGCCATATTGTGAGAGATTGTCCCAGACTTCGGGCCAATGTGTCACAGTGAAGTATTCAGGCGAGTAGAGGGCGCCTAAGAGGGGGAGGCTGGGCTCGTTGATGTGTTTCATATAGTAGTCTTCAGGCTACCGCGCCAGTTGAATGTCATTCAGGTATGATTTCAGTTTGTTATAGAGGATCACCATCCGTAGTTCATTACAGTTCTTCTTATCGGGGTGAGTTCCCCTATTTGTTGCTCCATTTATAGGTGCATTTTATGATTAGCATTCTATTTATGTGATTACCCTGTTGGGAGGTTCTATGAGTGATAGTCGTGTCTATCGTTTGTTTCTAGCCATTGTCGGGAGTTATGAAACTAGTAGTAAATTCCTATTGTCCATTTCGGTAGGTTTGATGTGATTTCTGAGTATCTTTGGCTACAAGCTGTGATTTTATGCTCCACCAGTGTGGGAGCCAGTACGTGTTGTAATCTTATTGGCGGAACTGATCTAGTGAAAGGTTTCAGCTAGTTTGATGTACACCCTACTTGTCATTTAGAGTAAAGGGCGGGACCCTCGTGATTTCATGTGTTTTGATGTGTTGAGACCGGGCTGTGTACCGCAGTAGGAGTTATATCAGTATGAGAGCCTTGTGATTCTTTTATATGCTTTAATTCTTTCTTGTTAGATTGTTTTATAGATTAGTATTGATAGAAAAAGTTGTGTTTGTCGGTCTTGTTTGGTAGTTCCCTTATGTGTTTCCCTTTCCATATTCAGTCATTTTCATTCTGTGCTTCTTGAGTTTTAGCTTGTGGGGTGTGTGCCCGTTGGTATTAGCTGAGATTTGGTGATTCGAGTGTTTAGTTATGTGGCTTTTGTGGTTATTGTATCACCGCCAGTGTTGTGGAGCTTTGAAACGGGTTCCTATTGAATATGAGGCTTATAGCCGGTGCTAAATTTGATTTCGGGCGAATATTGTGATCAAAAATATTACTGTGGGCCTATATGTGATGTATCGTGTTGTAAGGTTGCATTATATGGGCGTTGGTATGAATTGATGCAGCTGGTTCAGACTGATACCGGGTATGGCTTTAGAATCAGGTCTTTTGGAAATGGATGAAAGGTGAGAATTCTGGTTCTAAGGCTTTTTGGTATTGCTAGAAAGGCTAAATTTCAGTTGAGATGGTGTCATCGGGCTTATGTTGATTGGGGTGACGTGGGATCACTCGCGGGTGTATGTTGGAAGTGTGCATTCAGTTACATGAGGACTCGAGGCAAATCTTGGCACGTTCGAGGATGAACGTTGGTTTTAAAAGGGGGAGGATGTAACGACCCGGCTGGTCATTTTGAGAATTTAAGCTCCGTTCGGCGGCACACGGTCTTGAACAGCTTCATAATATGAGTATCGACTTGCGTGCTTAGTTGAATTCAGTTAATGGATGATTCAGAGTCAAATTGGAAGAAGGAATCTAGTTTTGGAAGTTTGGACGGTGAGAATTTGACCGGAATTGGAATTTTGAGTAAACGGCCCCATAATGAATTTTTGATGATTCCAACAGCTTCGTATGGTGATTTTGGACTTAGGCGCGCGCCCGGATTCAGGTTTGGAGGTCCGTACGGTAAATTAAGGCATTTCGGCGAATGTTGGAAAAAGTTGAAGTATGGAAAATGGAGGAGTTTGGCCCATAGTTGATTTTTGTGATATTGGGGTCGGAATGTGATTCCGAGAGTTGTAGCAGCTCCTTCATGTCATTTTGGACTTGTCTGCAAAACTTAGCGTCATTCCGGGTTGATTTGATTGGTTTCGACACAAGTTTTCGAATTTGGAAGATTTGGAAGTTCATAGTTCGATTCATAGTGTGATTCGTCGTTTCGGCATTGCTTGATGTGATTTGAGACCTCGAGCGAGTCCGTGTTAGGTTATGTGACTCGTGTATGTGTTTAGACGGGGTCCCGGGGGCCTCAAGTGTGTTCCGGTTGGGCTACGGGTCATTTTTCCCATTTTTGGAACTACTGTTTTGCTGCTTCTGGTATCCTCCTTCGCGATCGCGAACAGCCTCTCGCGTTCATGATGCCTTGTTGTTGAACACCTCAAAATCCTTCTTCACGTTCGCGAAGCCCTGCATTTCCTTATTCGCGTTCGCGTGCCTCCCTTCGTGTTCGCGTAGATTCCTGCCCTTCTTCTCCACGTTCGCGAGCTCATAATCGCGTTCGCGATGAGCAACCTGGGCAGCCTTAACTTTATTTCTTTGCGAACGCGGTCCTCTCTTCGCGTTCGCGATGCACAAAAACCTGGGCAGACAGAATATATCCCAAAATCGAGGGTTTCACCATTTTCATCACATTTTGACATCTAGAGCTCAGTTCTTGGCGATATTTGGTGAGTTTTTCACGAAATTTGATTGGGTAAGTGTTCCTTAACTATAATTAAATATATTTTATGAATTTGTTTTCATTTTTATCACTTAAATTGTGTTTTGGATTGGAGAAGGAGTTGGTTTTGAAGAAAAATTCTAAAATGAAAAATCGTGATTTGAGGGACCAAATGGTATCGGAATTTGATAAATTTTGTATTGTTGAACTCGTATCGGAATGGGTATTTAGTTTTGGAAAATTTGTCGGGTTTCGAGGTGCAGTCCCGGGGGTCGACTTTTGGACCGATTTTTAGAATTTGATCAAGATTGAGACTTTATGATCCGGAATAGTCTCTTATGTGTTTTATTTGTGCTTTGAAGTTAATTTGGTTAGATTTGAGCCGTCCGGAGGTCTTTTCACCCGAGAAGTGTATCTTAGAGTATCGGTTTGTTGTCTTTGAGGTAAGTATCTTGCCTAACCTTGTATGGGGGACTTCCCCTTAGGATTGAGTCTTCTATGTTGATTGTAATCCGTGTACGTGAGGCGACGAGCGCGTACCCGAACTTAGTTGTGGATAGTTGGCCTTTAGGGTTCTTAGGTTCTTATATTCACTATGTATGGAGTTATTCTTGACATGCTTGAGTTCCTGCTTAGTAGTTTCGTCTCTACATGCTTAGTTGGAATTGGTTGCTTCATGATTTACTCTTATCGCCTAATTGTCATCCTGTTTGATTTAACTGAAGAACGTGTCTCTCTTATCATCATGCTACCTTTTCATAACTGCCTATGTTATCGAGAGTTATTTTCATCCCTCTTATAATCGCCTAATCTTAAGTGCAACTAAGATCACCTTCGCTTAATTGAAATTATCGAATATTCTCGTAACTTCCCAACCTTAAACGGAGTTTAGATGACCTATATCTTTGTTGACTTGCCTTTATTTGAGACTACTAGACTCGTGTTGTCTTCCTTGTACTGATTTGTTTATTTGGGATTGTCACTACATGTTAGTTTCCCCTTTCGTTGAACTATTCCCTTTATGCCTTTCATTTTTCTTACTGTGGCTATTCTTGTGAATTGGTTATACCGATTCCTTGTGATTTGAGGTTTTGGAGTGGATTCACTCGCTATATTTTGTATTACTATCACTGTTTTTGTTGTACGGTTGTGGTTGTGTTGTGCACGAGGTTTCTGCCGCACGATTATTATTGAGGGGTTACACGAGTTTTTTGCCGTTCTATTATAACTATTGATATATTGCACATGCGGTGTGGCAAGGTGGGATATGTATATATGCTTATATGTGGGTTGTGTATATGGCGAGACAAGGTGGGAACATTATAGTGCACATGTGGGGAAACAAGGGGGCACTTATTATGTTGTTATTTGCACACGTGGCGAGACAAGGTGGGCTACATCAGGGATTGATTGTGAGTATTTGTGATGGCCTGGGGCATTCTTGTTGTTTAATATTGTGTTGTGGTACGCTTACCTGTATGAGCTTTATCTCATGGAAGTTGAGAGGAAACATCTTACGTGTTATCCGTTCTTTTCCTTACGCTTATTAGCTGGTAGGAACTATGTTAAAGCACTTGCACAAGCATACACGTAGTTGAACACTCCTATTGGATGTGAAGTCCTCCTGATTTTGCTGAGTATAGATGTACACCCTCATTTACTTATTATATATGTGAGAGTGGCCCTAGTTAGCAAGTGAGTTGTCAGTATGACCATGAGGTTGATGGGGGCACATGATGCCAAGTGTTAGATCTCAGGTATTGAGACTTGTGAGTTGTAATTTGTCCGAGATTCGGTATTTTTTGGAAATTGTTGGATAAGACTTGATGTGAACATTGTCGTAGGATATGAGTTATTGCTTACCTTTGCTGTATTGTGACTTTAGGATTTGGGTTGTGCTTTTGCTCGCTCTTTTGTGTCATTATTCTTGGTATTTTCATTGTTACCTGCTGTTTTCTTCCCTTATTGTGATTGTAGTATTGTTAGCCATTTCGTGTAGTCTTTATATATACATCATGTCCCGTTATTCCTATATTTGTACAGTTTTATTTGACCTATAGGTGTCGTGACTGTTCCTCATTACTACTCCACCGAGGTTAGTCTTGATACTTTCTGGGCAGCGCTATGGTGTGCTCATGCTACTCTTCTGCATATTTTTGTTGTGCAGATCCAGGTACTTGCACTCGGTCTTATCATCCTTGAGGCGAGGCATTTCTGTAGAGACTTTGAGGTATATCTGCCGCGTCCATAGACCAAGGAGTCCCTTTCTATCTTTCTGTAATAAGTATAACCCTTCAGTATTTTCCTTTGTTTAGACTTTTCCGGAGTTAAAGCTTCTTATGTATCTCTTAGCTTATGATTTATGAGATTCCGGGTTTTGGGAATTGTTGTTAGCTTCGAGAGTTGTTATTGTATGTGCCAAGCGGCACCTTAAACACTGTTTTATTTTACTATTTCGGTTTTTAAATTATTTCTTCCGCAACTGTTGTTTATATTCCGCATTGTTAGGCTTACCTAGTCGTAGAGACTAGGTGCCGTCACGATGGTTCATGGAGGGCGAACCGGGGTCGGGACATAGGGTTAGCTAATCCCTTTGGAAACATTAAAGAACAAGAATAATTAAAGAAACAACAACTCACTTCATAAAAGAAAAAAATCATTCAATACATAAGCATAACAAGATATTTAATCCACACTTTAAATATGAATATTTTCATAAACAAGATTCAAGTGTTGAAATAAATACTAAACACTTAGATATTCAATATAAAGCAAAAAAATAAAGAAATGAGTACAAATGAGTAAGAAATTCTTAACCAAAATTTTCAAATCTTCAAAACCCAAGTGTATGTGCAAGCCCTAGCTTCCAAACTTGTTCTCTCTAGTCTTGAGGACTGAAAATAAACCAATGATCTTTTACAAATGAGCAAGGTCGTGTATTAAATGATTTGGGGTGAAAAATATGAAATTCCAGAACTGCCCAGTTTTTCCGCCCAGTTTCCTCTTCGCGTTCGCAACTACACCTTCGCGTTCGCGAAGGTTTGTTTTCTTCAGCTTCGCGTCGTGGTTGTACCTTCGTGTTCGCCAAGGTTTGAGTTTTGCTGCTTCGCGTTCGCGATTTATGCTTCGCGTTCGCGAAGGTATGCTTTCTGCTTCTTCGCATTCGCATTTGACCTTCACGTTCGTGAAGTGTAAATCACTGGGCCGGTTTTTATTTTCCATTTTAGCTCCTTTTTGAGTTTTTTTCACCTGGTTTCTTCACCATCACTTCTAAATCCCATATAACCTATAAAATAGAAGTAAAAGACATTAACCACATGATTTTATCAACCAAACATAGCAAAAATCTAAATTTAAAGACGAAATAAGTTATAAAATACCCACTTATCATTGTGCTATGTTATAAAGATTTTAATGTTTATAATATAGTGATACATGCATCTTCATGCATTTACCACCGTGCTATGGCCGGTTGAGAAGTCATGCCTATTCATTTACCACTGTGCTACGGCTAATCGGGCAATTTTCACCGATTAGGCAGTTATGTATTATTATTTACCACCGGTTGAGCAGTCATACATTTACCATCGTGCAATGGACGATCAGGCAGTTACCACTGATCAGATGTGTTACATCTCACATTTTCGTAGGTTAGAAGTTTCGTCTTCAGTTAATCGACGTAGACTCGGGGATGAGATTATCTGGGGTTAACGTAGTTATGCTAATTATAACAAACGATAAGTAAGTGTCATGAAATATAAAGGATACACGAATTAAAGAAAACGAGTTTCGTTGAAGCCGGCCGGTTTAGAAAAAAATAAATAAATACGGATCGAGCAATAATACCCAATAATTATGGACTAGTACCATGCATGGTACCATATGACCACGATAGTATATTGTATAAAGTATATTAAAAATAAATAAAATTTTAAGTAAGTTGAGAATTTCTTTAATTATGTGAGTAATTGGTTAGTTACCGAGTAACGGGACATTACCTAATTAACTAATAAGTGGATAATAATTATTAATTATCCCCCAAAAGAAACGTGGCAGTTAGCCACATTATAAGCAAATGACTAAGGGTCATATATCTCTAGATGTCAAACTAAGACTTAGTTACTTTTATAAAAACTTTTGACACGGCTTCCTTTCCATGTCTTGAATATAAAAGACAAAAATCAAAACATTAGTCATTTCTACAATTAGCACTTAGGATTGAGTAAATGGTTAAGAGATTCTCCAAAAGCAGAACATACAATTCATGCAAAAATCTTCACTTCCAAACTAGATAGGTAGATGTTTATAGGTACAAAGGCTTGTAAATATTGCCTGAAGCCACCTATTCTTTCAGAAATTTTAGTGGCAATTGTTATGTGTTATTCATAAGAGTATAACAATCTATAGAGACATCAAAAAGGTTATACACCAGTAGGATCTTTAGTATGCATTGTATTTAGGAATTTTGGACAAAAGTTTTGCAATTAAATTTTCCTATAAGGTTCCAGCGAGAATTTTAAGAATCGTAGCAACATAAAATTTTGTGGGTCTAAAGGAGTATGGTGCAACCTTTTTCAAGAACATTATACGAATTTTTCCCTACTCCGGGTATGTTAAGGCCATCCCTTCTTTCTTTTTGGCATGATCCAAATTATAGAAGAAACGAGTAAACGCACAGTTTCCATAAATTACTCTATTCATAGAAATACTAGGGGTGTCTATATTCTTGATTCCCCATGTGAATTATTATTATCTTCTATTCATAGGTCTCAGAATAATACGCAGTTGAAAAAAATTTATCTGGAAGGAATATTGAGATTATTATATATTTCTTATGCATTTCACTCATTTATACATGTACATTGACTCATGAACAGATGGCGTTATATACGCATATATATGTAAATATATGTATATGGGATATGAGAAAGGTTACGGCATTATATACGCACCACCACCTGACCAGTTGGTATATGTTGATGATGTTGCCCACAATGGCCGAGATGATATGATGGGATGCCTCAGTGGCTTGATGATTTTATGTACACCTATACTCATGCATGACACGACATTTATATACACGTGCATAACATTATAAATGTTTCAGAGTTTACAAAGTTATTCAGATTTACATATGGATTTTCTATTCCATGTTTCATCTATGCCTTTTTCGTACAGATTTTCATGTCTTACATACTCAGTATATTTTTCGTACTGATGCCCTATTTTACGGGGCCTGCGTTTCATGCCCACAGGTATAGGTAAGAAAATTGACGGTCCCCCTTCTTAGGATACTTGTTCAGCAAGAGTTGTCATGCTCCACTTAATCCGGAGCTGCTTTTGATTTTGGTACGATATGTTTGTATATATATGGGTATGATGTGGCTCTGTCCCGTCTTTGTACATTTATATTTCTATTAGAGGTCTATAGACAGTATGTTTAGTTGGATAGAGTG
Organism: Nicotiana tabacum; assembly: GCF_000715075.1. Lineage (NCBI taxonomy): Eukaryota > Viridiplantae > Streptophyta > Magnoliopsida > Solanales > Solanaceae > Nicotiana > Nicotiana tabacum. The sequence goes on along the minus strand of NC_134080.1, from coordinate 152,267,631 downwards.
TGGCCTTGACGGCTTCAAGTTTTGAGGTATACAGTTGTCTATAGCAGCCTTGTTGGCTTGCCCTACATTTGTTGCACGTATATGTATATATGCCTTTCTGGGCAAGTTTCTTTCATGTATATTATTCTCGTAATTTAGCAGGTGTTATTCAGGTTTATATCTTAGACGCATGCTTAGTAGTGTTTGACAGGTAGGACTCGGGCACCCGTTGCGGCCCATCGGTTTGGGTCGTGACAAGTTGGATAGTCATGCATCATACGATATGGATAATAGTCCCAAGGAGAAGCTTTATATATATAAGTATAGTAAGTATGCATATACAGAGATTTAGGTTGATTCTTATATTTCTTTAATTAATGTTAACTTAGGGATAGGTTTCAGTTCTGCCTTACATACTCAGTACATTATTCGTACTGACGTCCTTTTGTTGGGGACGCTGCATTCATGCTTGCAAGTATAGATAATCAGTTTGACGAGCCCTCATAGTAGACGAGGTTAGCATTCATTGAATGATCGGTAAGACTCAACCTCATTCGGAATGCAGCTGAGTCTATAAGTCATCATGTCAGAGTTTTGCTACAAACTTATGGGTAGACCGGTACCCTGTCCCATTTGGTGTCAAATAGTCTTAGAAGCTTTGTAGATAGAGGTTCATTTTGTACAATATGTCAGAGGCCTTGACGGCCCATATGTATTCATATTTTAAGAACGATGGTTCATTGATACAATGCTTGCCCACTTATAGTTATACATTATGAGTTATGGCCATGTTGGCCAATGATAGTTGCAGAAGAAAAAAAGAATTGCAGAGTGGTTCGCTCGGGCCAGTACGGCACTGGGTGCCAGCCACGCCTCCCCGGGTTTGGGCGTGATAAAGTGGTATCAGAGCGGGTCGTGTCCTAGGGAGTCTACAAAGCCATGCCTAGTATAGTCTCACTTATGGGTGTGTTGTGTGCAATATTTATAATTGATAGGCTATAGGAAATTTAGGAAATGTTACCTTTCTTTTGTTTCCAGATCGTGCCATAGATATGGGTCGTAAGAAGTCAGTATAAAGCTTCCACCGAATTTTGTATGCACTAGAGGTGCTATCACAATAGAGCTTTAAGGCATAGATGTAATTTCTAATTATGTGTAAGGGAGGTTATGAAAGAAATAGAAGATACGATGGAAGATTAAAAAGTAAGGTAAAGGTGAAGAAGATACGAGATACTAAAGTACAAAAGCTTGTGAATAGTCCAGACATCAGATAGAAGTTGGGTTTTAGTTTAGTTTTCAAAGAAGAGAAGAGTTGTATAGGCACATTTACAATCTGTCCAATAACCATGTTAAACTCATCTTATTGCACCTTAATCTACAACAATGATAAAAATACTATCATCAAGTTATGGAAGGTACAACTATCGCACAACTCACGACAGCTTATTTTATAATAAAACAGGCAACATCTCCCCTATAATCTTTACTTCCTCTCAATTCGACATAACACCAACACCAACACAACAATATCAACATATATACATAATTTTTCCAATCTTATATCCATCACAAAATACCACAAAACAGCCCAACGTACACCTATCACTTTATACACAAAACGACAACCATAATAGTGTCAAACAATCGGAAATTGTTATGATGAACAACTAGCAAACCACCGTACCATTATGTGGTGTTTCTCCACCCCATTTCTCCTCACAAACTCCATAAAAATAGTAGCAAAAGAGACAACCCAACATCAATACGAAACAACCCACAAAACAATCCTACAAGTTCAGCAACTCAAAATTGATTTTTCAGTTTACTAAAACACATTTCGCCTTGTCTTTTATTTCAAATTGAGCAACACAACCAACAGTGCATAATTAAGCCTCTTATCCAATAAACCATCCATGAAGTCAACTTAAAAATAAGTTTACAGCCAACCTTGATGCAACAACAAACAATATACCACTATTTCAAAACTCGCTAAGTCTAGTCTTTACGAATGAGTTATAACTCGTACAAGCATAGATAATGGAAGGAGAAGCATAAATATACCTTGGACTAAGTAGAACCCACAAAAACTAGCCCTTATTCATCCAAAATCAGTCCCCCAACGCATCTAAAAGAAGGAGAAATAGAAACTAGCAAGTTGTCTGGGCTTTTCGGCACTAGAATCATATCGTAACACCCGAAATACCCTAGGGTTTGTGTGAGATTATTGGGGAGGAGTTGCAGGGGTTCACTATGGTTTTCTTGGTCTAAAAGATGACTAAAATAAATTAGTTGATAAGGCCTTAAAATTCCCCTCTTGGCCGACTTTGGAGCTTTTAATTGAGGCCTCTCCTTTTGGCAAGTAGGTGATGCACCTATTTGTCACCTACCAGTCTGCACAGTCTCGCAAAAACATGAATATATCTCTACTCCAATGTTGTATCAATGAACGGTTTACTCCATTGGAAACTAGAATTATAGATCTTCATTTTGGTAGATAGATCATCCCGTAATTCATGTACATTGGGGGAAATACTCAGCTACATTTGACCTAATATTTAGCATATTTATGAATGTAACTTGTGATGACCTTTGCCAACTTTTGTTCCACAACTCTCTTGAATTCAAAACGTAATTCACAACTATAATACGACTAAAATAACTCATAAGATAACCTCCTTGTCATTTTAAGCACGCTAATATCACCCCAAAAGTGCATGTTATAACATTCCCAACTTGTCGACATTCGACGAAATTTATTTTCTTCAATCTATTTAGCTTCTAAGACTTTCAACCATCTTGGTACTTATTATCCATGATCTTAAATATTTGTAACCTCCATGGTAACATGATTAAATTAATTTATGTGCTTTCAAAGATGATCTCATTTGTGAGCTTACATCAATTGACTTACAACGTACTCTCACGTACAAAAATATGGGGTGTAACATCATTCCCCCTTGGAACATTCGTCCTTGAATGTTGACTGATGCGCTTATCAGTCTTAGAACTTATAGATTTTATGAATATCTTAATACTAGCCTTGCCCTCTAGTCCACTGCTATATGAAAAAATCCAAAGGCCAGGGCATTTCCTCCTTTAGGCCTCTTTCTCACATCACGACATGTGGTCGGAATTCTTCTGATCTCGTAATTATTGCTACCTTCTATTATGCAGCCTGTACGACTCTGTCCTTGTACGACACCTATGAAACTCTTCTCTCATATTTCCTCCATCTCTTAGCCAATCTCTTGGCCCACTTTGTGAATATATACAGATCTATTGTAAGTTGTCCCTCCAGGCATCTGTAAGTGTACTGAAGTTCTTCGCGTGGTACTTTGTCAAACTTACGACTATTGCTATCTTTTGTTTTATAGCCTTGGTTATATATCCTTATGGATTTACTACATCTAGGTAAGTCATACTATACCATAATACTTATTTCAGTTTGTTATTACCGAGGTTTGCTACCCAACTCTAGGTTACTCTCTCGTAGCTTATCATATATGTATAAATCTAAGTCCTTTAATACTTCCTCGTTATTGTTCATTTTAAGAATGACAACCTAATCTCCTCTCATACTTTTTAACTTTTATCCATCCCTCGTTGATTTAGCTTATTGTTGATCTTAATCGACCACTCATAACTTGAAACCTCTTACATAATACATTATCACTAGGGCTCGCGTCTCATCGGGAAACATCTTAAGTGATTTGCTTGATCCACTTAAGGACGATACTATACTTCAATAACTGTATTTCATAGCATGCCAACATGATTCATCTTATGGGAATATTCTAATCCTGTGCAATTCATGAAATCCATTCTCTTTAAGTCATTACTCAATCAGAGGCCTAAATGTTATTCTCTTATCATTTATCACAATTTCATGCTCATTTTACTACCATCGCAACATTCTATCTTTTCTAAATGCCCCTAGTCTTAAATTTCTCTAAGTTCATTCAGGCTATACAGAGCTTTTATAACTTACGAAAACCATCAGCTCTCTTTTTGTGATGGGTTTATTCACGAGGACTTACCTATTCTTGTCACCTTCTCATTCACTTATTCTTATCCTTCCTCTTGTCTACCTAAAACATTTTCTCTCTACCATACTTTAGCTTGCAACCTACACATATCTATTTATACTACTTGCAACCTCCCTTTAACTTGCTAGCACCATAGATTTTCTTATGTTATTGTAGAACCTCAAGTGAGACATCACATCGTCTCTAACCCTTCTTTACTCTCTTAACTAGACCTCTCGGCACCTCTGGAAACCACAGGCTGGTAGATATGCCACTGACAACACCACTATCATTTCTCGATACTGAATCACGACACTTCTAGCCCTCTATCTAAAATCAGGACTATTGATATTCTTCTGCACTTATGTATCTCGTACCTTCTTTACCTTTACCTTTCTTATCTTTAAATATTGCATCGTATCTTCAGTGACTTTCATAACCTCCCTTCCACATAGGTGGAATTCACATCCACACCTTAAATATCTACTATAATACTTCATCAATTTCATCCTCCCGACTCAAAATTAGATCATTCACATCATCAAAGAATTGACCTAACTCTAGCACTGGAAATGGTTCATTCTTAGGAACTTCATTCTCTCCTTCTCGCATTTCATATAAGTCTCTTAGTTTCAAGTGAACAACAGTACTCCATCCTTTATTCACCTCATCATCCACATAATATACCATTTAAGCTTGTGAAGCTTCAATATATGGATCATGCTCTTCACAATCACCAATGTGAATCAATTGTAAAAAATTAACAGAAGGAAATCTCCATGCATCCTTTCTAAACCCTCTATTCCTAGTTGTGTCAGCCCATTTACACTTGAATGATGTAACCCTAAATCGATAGTAGTTAAGATCAATGAGGTCTTCTAATTTGCCATAATATGGCAAATCTTCTTGCCTCAGGTTTCCAGCAGCACCACTAGCAATACAAGATGTGGACAAAGTAAAAAAAAAACCACTATTTTGCGTTTTCAACTCATGCTCTCGAGTTGTTGTCCGAAATTTGAACCCATTGATCTTAAATGATGTAAACCTTCTAGCATATGGTGCTGGACCATCTGCTAAAAACTTTAGTTCATCAGACACAGTATTTGAAATGTCTGGATTAACAATCTGAAATAAGAATGTAAAATGTGTTAGTCACAAATTTAAAGTTATAAAAGTCTAATACATTTGTAACCAACCTTTCGAGGAAACCAATCAATAAAGTCTTTACTAACTATTTTCTCTATCTCTGTGTTTGAAGGCTTTCGACCCTTCCACTGCTTCCGTACATAAGCTTTAAATTCACTAAATGATATTTTGATATAAATTTATCAATTAACAAAAGTTTTTATGTATTTAACGCAAGTTCAATTTAGATTTGCCTTAAATACTCACTTAATGAATGGCATGACTTGTGCATAATTTAGTAACACATATCGATATGCTTGACGGTTTGCCATAGGTGAAAACTCAAATGTTACAGCTCCTAGTCCTTTACCAACTGGTGGGAAAATACTAGATGAATTCGCCGAGCCTCTATCCTCCGGAAAATCGTCAACACAGAGTGGCCTATTAAATCTTGTCTCAATCCCTTCAATATACTGGGAACAAAAAGTAAGAGCCTCTTCAGCTAGATATCTTTCAGCTATAGAACCTTCTGGTTGTGACATGTTTCGCACATAGGATTTGAAGTGTCCCAAATACCTAAAAACAGATCAAAAATTAGATGATGGATACAAATTAACATATATTATTAATGAACAATCTCCAATCAACCGAGAAATATTGTTTACCTCTCGATAGGATACATCCGCCGACATTGTTGAGGTCACCCAAGTTTTTCTTCACCAGCTAGATGACAAGTTAAATGAACCATGATTGTAAAGAATTTAGGAGGGAATAACATTTCCAGGTGATTCATGGTAATAAAATATCGAGACTGGATCTTGTCAAGTTCCAAGGGACTTAAGCTTTTGACACAGAGTTGACGGAAGAAAGAACTTAACTCTATTAATACTGCAATCACCTTATCTGGTAAAACACTACGTATGGCAATTAGTAACAAGTGATGCAAGAGAATGTGAAAATCATGACTCTTCATTAACTTGAGCTTTTGTTGTTTCAAGTCGATGCATTTTGAAATGTTGCTAGCGTATCCATCGGGCATTTTGACATTCTTAAAGTCCGCAAAAATATGTCTTTCTTAAATGCACTTTTCTTTGAATTTAAAAGAGTGAACAAGGCTGGACAATAGCTTCCATTCTCATCTACCCAAAGTTCTTTCTTTATACCCATTTCTTTAAGATCATTCCGAGCTTTAAGATTGTCTTTTGACTTTTCAGTATCATTGAGCAAAGTATATATCACATTCTCACACACATTCTTCTTAATATGCATAAGGTCTAGATTATGACGCAACAAGTTAGATTCCCAATAAGGAAGATAAAAAATATGCTTCTCTTTCTCCACTATTTTGGTCTATCTTCAGCAATAGGTTTTCCTCGAGTTCTTTTACCTTTGGCATTCGACTCAGGTACTTTTCCAAAATTGGCATTGATTCCCTCCATTTGTTTCAAGATGTCTGACCCTGATAATGCTATTGGTGGCTCCCGTTGCTCGATTTTTCCATTAAAATGGACACGCTGCAATCTAAACCGATGGACACTTTCAAGAAAAGGACGATGACCCATGAAACATCATTTTCTACTATGCTTCAACCCGCAAGAGTCTGTTTCAAAGTTATACGTGGGACAAGCAAACTGAGTGTATGTGTTCCATCCAGATAAGGTTCCAAGCCCAGGAAAATCACTAATCGTCCACATCAAGGCTACTTGCATTTTAAAATTTTCATTCTTTGAAGAGTCTAATGTCTGCACTCCATCGTACCACAATTCTCTCAACTCTTGGATAAGAGGTTGTAAGTACACGTCTATGTCATTGTTGGGCATTTGTTTTCCTGGAATGATCATTGAAAGAATGAATGAAGTTTGTTTCATGCACTCCCAAGGAGGACGATTGTATGGAATAAGAACCACAAGCCAAATACTATAGTTTGTTGCCATTGCTCCAAAAGGATTGAAACCGTCACTAGCTAGGCCTAGTCGTACATTCTGAGGATCTACAACAAATTTAGGATGAAGCAAGTCAAATGCTTTCTAAGCCTGATAATCCCTTGGATGCCTCATCAATCCATCTTGGTTATCTGCTGAAGAATGCCATGTCATTGACTCAGCAGTTTTAGAGCACATGAACAATCTCTGCAGCCTTGGCTGTAGTGGAAAGTAGCGCAAAATCTTTGCGGACTGCTTCTTTTTATTTTCCTTCCACCTAGATGTCTTGCACTTTTTGCATTCTTGTAAACCTTCGTCTTCCCCAAATAATAACATACAATCATTTGGGAAAGCATGGATCTTGGTATAATTAAGGCCAAGTTTGTTGATGGTTTTCTTGGCCTCATAAAAAGAAATAAGAATCTTGGCATCTTCAAAGGCATACAATTCTAATATCATACTCATCGCTTTGTCAGTCTTTCGGCACAAACACTTTATATGATACAATTTGACTAGAAATGACAATTTGGAATACTTCGCGCACCCTTCGTATAATGGTTGATTGTCATCTTCGACCAGTTCATAGAACTTTGCATATTCTTCATTATGCCCATCAATATGCCCTTTATTAAATGTTTCTTAACTATTAATAGACTCACAAGACACACCAGGCTCATTGATATTGTTCCTCATAAACCCAAATGCATCGTTAATCATAGTTACCATTGGATTTTGGGGTTGCAGAGTTTCTTCTATGACATGTGTGCTCTGAAACGTTTGTGGAATAGTTGCATTTGATTCTTAACTATGGAAATACCAAACTTTATAATTTTTTGGAAAAGGCTTACAAGTCAGGTGTTCTTCAACTACATTTCTTTTTTCCCACTTCTTAAAACCACATTTCGGACACAGACACTTAATTACACGCCCATCAATAGACTCATACTCAAAAGCAAAATTCAAAAATTTTCTAAGCCCATCCGCATATTCAAGTGTATTTCGTGGTTTGCTAATCCAAGATTTATCAATTGGCATGGCTAGAAAAGAAGATATAAGATAACATCACAATATCGAAATAAAAAAGCTAGTTCATCCACTATATGGAAATCAAAAAAATAGTAATCACTTAATATCACTTTTTAACTTCTGAAGAATACACGAAAACTAAAGAATGCAAAAAACATATCTGACTGAAAGAACACTTAACATATAATCAGGCATTGCACTGATATACATGCAATAGTATGTTGTACCGAAAAGCTATCAACATTTTGGAGCCAAGGAGTTTTTACAAAATACATGATCTGAAGTAAAATGATCTCAATTGAAAAATGCTTGAAATCCAAGCCAGTAATAATTGATAAACTTTGTATGTAGCATAATCCATGATCCCTTAAATTGCTTCACCGGGTTAAAGAAAGCAACTGTATTCCTTGTTTTGGAATACATATGGCAAGATCTAGATTCAAAACATCAAATATTTAAAATAAAATATAACATGCAAAGTTAAGTCAAAATCTTCCTCTTCCTCAAGGTGAATGAAACTATAACTATATCTGTCACACCTCCTTTTCACTATTCCCGGAAGGGCGTATACGTGAGTTTTTTCAATTTAAGTGACATTATTCAAAATGGGATTATTTTATTTAATTTCTCAGAGTCGCCACTTGAAATAGTTTAATTGGTGTTCCAAGTCACCGGTTTATTTTAAATCTCAAATCGAGGAAGTTCGACTTTCTTTTTGAAGTCTGCGAACCAGAAATTCTAAGTAAGAAATTCTGTTAACCCGGGAGAAGGTGTTAGGCATTCCCGGGTTCCGTGGTTCAAGAACGGTCGCTTAAACTATTAAAATTGGCCTATTATCTGATTTTAATACATGTTTTAATCTATGATATATTTTAACTTTGTTAAACCGGTTTTAATTATTTTAAGGAAGATTCAACGTTATTTAAAACACACCTTGAACCGCGTCACATGAAATGCACCCGTGATCCACGACACATTTTATCTAACGTTGTTGAGAATTGGAGTCGGGTCACATGAAATGCACACCTGAATTTAAGGAAATTAATTTAAACTAGCGCGCTTAAAAAAACTACGATTGATAATTCTTACCATATTTGGGGTTCATTGTTAGGCCAAAAGATTATAGATACGAAGTTGCGGAAGGAGTGAGCTAACTTATTAAATGGAAGATAAGCCAAAAATGTTATTTAAAGAAAAGGCTTACTGGACTTGAATCAAATTCACAAATAGAATCAAGTAGACCAATCTAATTTCATTTTCTAAGTTCTATAGAACCAAACAGAGGACCAATTTTCAAATGAGTAAATTAACAAATGCTCCAAAACAACAAATCAAGCATACGTCAGAAAACAATTACGTAATTGGTTTATCCCATTTTTTTTGATTACATATAATCACGACCCATTTAATAGAACAATTTTATCTTCTACACCCATACAATTATAATCCAAACAAATTACAAAAATGGGATAGAGCCAACGTATTGAAATTTATAAACAAAGAAAACAGTGCAACATTCAACAAAAATACTAACACAACAATTAATAGAACAAAACAGCAAAAATAAGAACACAACTGACAATAAAAATTTATTAGGAGCGAAACAGTAAAAAAGAATGAACCTCAACTGAAACAATGATTTTTCATTGAACCAAGCCTCCGGCAAAACTCATACAGCGATCGATTTTGACTCACACTAGAGATCCGACGACAGAGCTTAGGCCTAAAATTGATTTAAGACCAGAATTGCAAAAGGAAAAACCTTGTTTGGACCTCATGCAGAAGCTGTTCGGCGACCTCGACTCAACTCTCGATGCTACTGCTTGTGTGCGAAAAGGACTGCATTTTTTCTGCTTTTTTAGTGGTTTTGGGTGAAGTTAAGGACTGCTTTGAGGATGGATTTGAGCAGATATTCAGCTGCTATTTCAGGTGTTTCGGAGTTAGTTTTGATTAGTTTTTGGTGGAGTTTGAAGGTTGCTTCAATAGTGGAGGAAGGCTGAGTTCTTTTGGAGCTTTTACATGGTGAAAATGGAGGTTTTTCGTTGGATTTTTGGAGGAACAGAGAAGAAGGAATGTTTGCTGAAGCATTCTGTTCTTAAGGAAGAAGAAGATGGGAGTCAGACTCCCAATCCTCAATTGCGGCTGTCAGCTTTTGGTCGCCCTTTCCTTTCTTTTTGTTAGCGCCCTCTTTTAGATTTTCGTTTTTAATCCAATCTTCTGGAAAACAACGGATTCAACAGGATTTTTTAGGTGTAGGTCTATGTAAGGATTATGTACTATTATATAGGGGTAGGGATTAAGTTACGAGTATGAGCGTAAGAATTATGGGCTTGGTAATTATAGACTAGTCCAAAAATTAGGCCTAAAGATGAGTTGCTCGAGCCCAAGTTTTACTATTTCCTCGCGAACGAGATTAAAATACGATCTCATTTATTAATTAGTCCTACTTAAGTAAAATAACTGTTAAAATAAGACTGACCATTAAAACGAAACTATTTTTGGTATTTTTCAAGATTAAAAATGACTACAAAACATTAATAATTTTTTTTTGTAATTTTCATTTTCTTGAAATAAAATAAAGTAAAAGAGTCAAAATTAATTGAAATAGTGATATTAGGCCTAAATTAAATATTAACAAGCTAAAATATAAAAAATATTGGGGAGGGTCAAAAATCACATGTCTACAACTGCCCCTCTTTGACTGGAAACGCGAAGTGTTTTCAGACAAAGAACGACTAGACAGATTTTTCGATGGGACCCCTATTTAAAAAGACCAAAAGCTAAAAGAAAGGAGAATGTGACCGAGCCCTGGTATCTGAGCTGCCTACATATCCTTTGCTATAAAGAAATCAGGCCACGTGTAGTTTAGAGGTTAGTGAGATGATGGAGTATACCGAGGTGGAGAGCCGGTCGAGGTGCCGTTCCGTCGAGGTTCCGGTCCGCAGTCCTGTTATTACATCAAAAATCAAAATATAAAAAAAAAAGACTAGCTAAGCCTGTCAACTACGAGTTACAAATGTACACCATGCTCTTTCTGCCTTCTCTCTAGGAAGAGAAGGAATAGTAATTCCGTCATCTTTTTCCGGTCATAACTCCGACATCCGGTGGTGGAACTAACCAAAGTTGGTGTCAAAAGATACATATTTTCCTTACGAATAATACCCAATTGGTTTCAACCTCAGATCTATAGTCAATTTTTGTAGATCTTAATTTCATTTTCACGACTTACTGTAGCAGACAGAGTTCTTCATTCAATTACAGCGTTTCAGCTAATTCCAGCGCTACTTTTCAGCACAATAGCTTATTTTGATAACGTGAAAGTGTTCTAAGATTGGTTTGAATTCTAAGCTTCTTTTTAAATCGAAATTACTATTTTTACAGTTTGGACTGTGAAATTGGATTCACAGCTATAAGCAGTAAGTAACGTGAAGCTAATTCGAATTACAGTAGCATCGTTTTCGAGCAAAGTTGATGCACCTTTGTCATGTAATTAAAGTGCTAAAGAATTACAACTGTAATAAACACACAGGCAGGTGGCCAGCCACATTCTGTGGCTGCGCTGCCTACCCAACCTCCTCCAAACATTGCACAAACATCAGGGAACACAAATAACAACAAACAACCGATGGATTACTCCAAAATTCTGAAACCTTGCACTTTAAATGCTGCAATGCATGAGCAACATGAAGTTGAGCCAATTCCCATTCGTCTACCTACAATATTGAATGGTGAGCATGTTATTCAGTTCACAGAAGCAGAAGTAGAAAGGATGGATATCATCGAAGGATTACAATATGCAATAGTTGGTAAATGTTCTTATGGCAGCTCAGAAATTCAACAACTGCGTAAGTTAATACCAATTCAATGCGGAATTAAAGGTGAGTGTAACATTGGATTTCTAAGGGATAGGCACATTTTGATTAGAATGACGTTAAGGCAGGACTATCTTCATTTCTCATCAAAACCCCATTACATAAAAGACAGGGATGGCTATCAATATCAGCTTAGGCCATTGATTTACGACTCAAAGTTTAGAGCAGACGAAGAAACACCCAAGGCAATGGCTTGGATTTCATTCCCAGGTCTATTGCCAACCTTTTTTGTGAAGGAATGTCCATTTTCTCTAGCTACAGCAGTAGGTAAACCTATGCATCTAGACATGGCAACAATTAATAAAACTAGACCAAGTTGTGCTAGGGTGAAGGTACTAGTTGATCTACTTGCAGATTTGCCTAAAAAGGTGAGGATGGACGTATTCAATGAAGCTAATGGAACAACAAGAACTGAATGGGTGAGAATTCAATATGACATGATGCCTAAATATTGCAGACATTGTAAACTTCAAGGGCATGATCAATTTGAATGTTGGAGGATACACCCTGAACTATATATGGAGAAGGAGAATGCTAACCAAGCAGATACAACTATGAAGCAGGACATAGGGAACTCACAGCCTATAATGTTTTTATCTAGTAGAATGGTCGTAGGTAATGTGAATGTTACAACAAAAGAGCAATGGAAGGAAGTGAAGGACAACAAAGTTAGAAATGTAGTAAATCAAAATACTAGTCTCAATAATAATGGAAGGGAGATGGCACCAACTAAGCAACTTGAAAACAATAAGAACAAGGAGGGTACAAGCACTGTAGATAAACAAGCAGAAGCACAAAGCAACAGTGGCAAGGAATTGGTGGCAGTAGACAATGAAGATAATGATCATGTTCAAGTAGCTAACAAGTTTGCAATATTACAAGGGATGGATGAAGAGGAAGAACCTGTTAATCAATTGGTAATGGTGGCTACTAATGCAGCAACAAACAGTCCAGCAGTTCATAACCAAGCATCTACAAAGCAAAAACCAAAACATATGGTCAATAATGAGGGAAAGCTAGATCCAGCAGCACAAGCTTTTCATCTTAACTCATCGGGTATTCATTCTACTAATGGTCTAATCAATGGAAAGGAGGCATCAAAAGCAAAAAACGATACTGCACAATGGGTATAAAGAAGTTTCAAGGATAAAACAGGAGATGGAACAGTGAAGATCAATACATCATGCAAGGAAATCCCATCACAAGATACATTTGTGATCAAGGAACTTAATAAAACTCCAAATACTCAAGCAGAAGGGTCAAAATCGTCTACATTTAAAGAAAGTGTGCAAGGCTGTGGAGGCAGGCTATGGGATGCACAAAGGGAATACGATTCAGAGGAGAACGAAGTACCACTAGGAGCACAAGCTGATGAGGAACCAAATGAGAAGGACAAAGAAGAAGATGAGCAAAGTGTAAATAGAGAGCTCAATGCCAATGACAATAATACATCTGGTAATTTTTTAATAATGGGAGAATCAGAAATTGGTGAGCACAACAATAATTATCAGATAGCAGAAGTCACAGAAATTAGAAATTATGAAGGAAGAGGCCCAGAGGTAAATGATCCTGGAGGAACAGAAGACGATAAACTTCAGAAATCACAAGAAGACCCACAAGGACACAACCTAACAGAGAAGGAGAAATAGCCAAAACAAAAAACAGAAATAGTAAATGTTACTGTTACATTGGAGAAAAAGCAGTTGCAGTTGTTAAAACGAGGAGAAGAGAAGGCCTTGATCCCTAAAAAGAATGCATGTGGAGCTACATCAGGGAAGGAAGACAATGAAGAAGATGAAGAACCTGGTAGATCAGGATACGACATGGATCACGAATCAACTACCCAACACCTTATGAATGCTGCAAGGCAAGGTGACTTATCACCTACGCAAGTGGAAAAGGCAAAATCAGCAGCAAAAGGTAAGAATAAACAACAAAAAGATAATTTTGCAGCCCCAAAACTTGGGGTGCACACAAGGAGAATGCTAATTAAATCAAACAATCAGTGATGAATGCTCTCATTTGGAATATAAGGTCAGTCAACACACAACAAGCCTTTGAAAGGTTGACAAAAATGCATAGGCAAAACCACTATGAATTTGTAGGATTAATAGAGCCAAAGCAACAAGCAAAAAAACTGGAAAGGTACAGAAACAAGATAGGACTTGCACAAGCAATTTCAAATGTTTCCAACAAGATCTGGGCTTTCATAGATGAGGTATTTGAGGTAACTGTTATGTACAATATGGTGCAACAATTAACACTACGATTGTTTCATATTGAATCGCATGTGGAGTTTGTCCTAACATTGATATATGCTAAATGTGATGCAATTGAGAGGATAGAATTATGGGATTCATTATATGCAATGGCAAGGGATATGGATGCACCATGGCTTGTAGGGGGATATTTCAATGTAATATGGGACGAAGAAGAGAAGTTTGGTGGGTTACCTGTGTCATTGAATGAAATTGATAACTTTCGACACTGCGTCAACACTTGCAATCTCTTAGACCTTGGATTCAAAGGTAGCATATTTACATGGTGGAATGGGAGAGCAGAGGAAGACTGTATATTCAAAAGGCTAGACAGATGCTTGGCCAATCTTCAGTTCCAACATACATTTCCAGGAATAGAGGTGCAACATTTGTCAAAGACTGGTTCTGATCATAGTCCAATATATCTGAAGTGTGATATTGAGACTCCACCCATAAAAAAGCCTTTTAAGTTCTTGAATTTTTGGGTGGAACATGCAACTTTTAAAGATGTGGTGAAAGAGAATTGGACAGCTGATTTCAGTGCAAATTCTTATATTATTTTTAATCACAAGTTAAAAAAATTAAAAAAGGCCCTTTCATTGTGGAGTAAGGCTACATTTGGAGATATTTTCCAAAAGATAGCAAGCATGGAGGAGGTAGTGATGGTTCATGAAGCAGAATTTGAAGCAAATCCTACATGGATGAACAGGGAAAGGCTACAAAAGTTTCAGGCAGAATTGATCAAATGTCTTGCACTAGATAAGAAGTATTGGCAACAAAAGGCAGGCATGACTTGGTTCAAGGAAGGGGATAGGAACACTAAGTTCTTCCACGCACAAGTGAGAGGTAGGAGGAAGAGACTTCAGCTTAACAGAATTCAAAATAGTGGAGGAACATGGATTGAAGAAGAACAAGAAATTGCATAAGAGGCTATCAAATTCTATGAGGAACAGTTCACAGAAGCAACTACTCCTTCATTATTTGATATCGTAGAGCATGTTCCTAATCTGATTAACACTGAGCAGAATGCAGAATTGATTAAGCAGCCAACAAAAGAGGAGGTTAAAGTGGCAGTATTTGGACTTAATGGTGATAGTGCTGGGGGCCAGATGGTATGACAGGCAAATTATATCATTCTGGTTGGGACATAATAGGGGATGACCTGTACGACATGGTGAGGGCTTTTTCAATGGTCATGAGATACCAAATTGTATAACACACACCAACCTAGTTCTGCTACCAAAGAAAAAAGAAGTTACCAATTTTTCTGATCTAAGACCAATAAGCCTCAGTAATTTTTCAAATAAGGTTATATCGAGGGTCGTACATGAAAGGCTAGTAAAATTTCTCCGAAGTCTGATATCGGAGGAACAATCAGGTTTTGTTAAGGGCAGGAATATAGTAGAAAACATCCTTCTAACTCAGGAGATAGTGACTGACATTAGGCTTAGAACTAAGGCTGAACCTAATGTCATCCTGAAGCTAGACATGACCAAAGTTTATGATAGATTATCTTAGCTATTCCTAACAAAGGTACTGAGAAAGATGGGATTCACAGAAAGGTTAATAGGGATTGTCTTTGGATTAGTTTCAAACAATTGGTATTCTATTCTAATCAATGGCCAAGCTCATGGGTTCTTTAAGTCCTCAAGGGGAGTAAAACAAGGTGACCCTGTATCTCCAACTCTGTTTATCTTGGCAGCAGAAGCATTATCTAGGGGTCTCAATGCACTACATACTAACCTGTATTTTTGTGGATTTGGGATGCCAAAGTGGAGTCCAAAGATCAATCATTTGGCATATGCAGATGACATGATTATTTTCTCATCCTCAGATGAAACATCCCTGATGCTGATTATGCAAGTGCTGAATGCATATGAAGCTGCATCTGGGCAGCTTATTAACAAGACCAAATCAGCTGTGTACCTGCATCATTTAACAGACATGGAAGTGGTCAGCAAGGTGGAAAGGGTCACAGGAATTCATAGGAATGATTTTCCTATCATATATCTAGGTTGCCCTATATTTTATGCAAGGAGAAAGCTGGAATACTATCAACCCCTAATTACTAAGGTAATGGACAAACTACAATCATGGCAGGGTAAGTTATTATCAGTAAGGGGCAGGGCAGTTCTCATATCCCATGTACTGCAAAGCATGCCTATGCATCTACTATCAGCTGTAAACTCTCCAAATTATATGATAAATAGGTTGCACAAATTGTTTACTCAGTTTTTCTGGAGCAGCTCTATAGGAGGAACTAGTAGGCATTGGGCTTCATGGAATACCTTAAGCATGCCAGTTGAGGAAGGATGAATAGGTTTCAGGTCACTGCACGATGTAGCAAAGGCATTATTCAGCAAGTTGTTGTGGAATTTCAGAACAAAACCAAGCCTATGGAGCTCTTTCGTATGTTAGAAATACTGTAAGAAAATGAATTCAGTAGTTGTTCCATGGAAAAAGGGGTCTCACATTTGGAGAAAAATGTTGGAATGCAGAGATCTAATTGAACATCAAATCTTTTGGCAAACAAAAAGGGGATCCTCACTTTTTTGGTTTGAAAACTGGACAAGTCTTGGGGCACTATATTTTTTGGTTCCTCAGGACTTTGGCATTGATGAAACAGTACAAAATGTACATGAGGTTACCTTAGATGGTGAGTGGGATGTGGACAGGCTATTTGAAAAGCTTCCTGAAGACTTAGCAGTACACATTCTGGAGAAAATCAAACCACCTTCACCTCAGCAGGTTCTTGACATGCCTTGTTGGATGCTGGAAACAAGAGGATATTTCAGTGTTAAGTTAGCATGGGATTATACGAGAAGAAGAGACGAACCAAGAACAGCTTATAGGATGATTTGGGTAAAGGGACTGCCTTTTAAAATAGCATTTTTCATGTGGAAAGTGTGGAAAGCAAAGTTAACTTTAGATGATTTCTTGAAAAGGGTAGGCTACTGCATGCCATCAAAATGTTGGTGTTGTGTACAGCCTGACGAGGAATCTCTTCAGCACTTGTTTTTTAGATCAGAAACTGCAAAGACAACTTTGAAGTATTTTCTATCGAGGGTAGGAATAGTTGTGGAGGGACTTACATTGCACCAAGCAATCACAAAATGTTGGACTGCAAATGTGTGCTTAAGGCTCAAACCAGTAATGCAATCACTCCCCTCATGTGTAGTATGGGAACTCTGGAAAAGAAGAAATAGTATAAAGTATGGTGATGCTGTGACAACTAGCAGGGTGATTTATCAAGTTTCATCAAATCTTCAGGCATTGGTGAAAGTGAGAAAGCCTGGGATGTACATGGTACCTCACAAATGACAAGATCTTTTAGCTATGATGGAAAATTTCACTCCCAAACTTAAGGTTACCAAAGTCATGTGGGAACTTCCAAGTACAGGATGACTAAAGGTTAATACAGACGGGGCATCGAGGGGAAATCCAGGCAGGAGCTCAATAGGTTTTTGTATAAGAAATGAAAATGGTGACATAGTCAAGTCAGTAGGGAGGGAGATTGAGGAGACAACAAACACAGTAGCTGAAGCGAAGGCCATGGTAGAAGCACTAAGGTTCTGCAGATTTCAACAATACTCTCATGTATGGCTTCAAACTGACTCAATGTTATTAAAAAAGATAATGGATGGGATCTGGAAATCACCATGGATCATATCTGAGCAGGTAGAGGAAATGATGCAACTAATGAATGGGGGCAATTACATAGTTACTCATATTCATAGGGAGGGCAACAAGCTGGCAGATCACTTGGCTAATTATGTTTTAGATCATGGAGAAATAGAATGCCAATAATTCTAGCATCTTGATGCACAGGGAAGGAGGTTGGTTAATAAAGATAAACTGCAATGTCCAAGTCTAAGGGTGAAGGTGGACATGAGATAAGAAGCAAAGAGAAAAGGAAGAGCAGGAGGCATGTCAACTTAATCGACCAATATATTCAAATCCTAAGGGAGGAGGATATTTCTCTCGCGCAGGTGCCACTAATGCTTATGGCACTCAATGCTGCAACTTTACGAGATAACTGATGCTAAAGAACAAAAACATTTCAGTAAACAAGATGGGCACGTGAAGTAATGCACAGTAACATATAACAAACTTTTGGGAGTTTGCACAACCACGCTAGGGAATTTGTACGAATTGCAGGTCTTTAATTATTTTAAACTAAGCATTGAGGGCTGTAGTGATTTCGAGAATCCTTTTCATGTGCGCACATGGTTTAATATGGAAAGCGTGAAGCCTGTCTCCTGGTCTGGGTAGCGCAATCGAGTCAAAAGGAATGCAGGAATGGAACAACAAAGCACACGCGTGCAGTTGCCTGTTTCAGAAAAGCTTGATACACGCATGGAGGGTGGCAGTTGCCACAACCAAAGCATCTGGGACGTGATATTTTGGGAGTAAAATACCAATAGGAGGAACGCATGCTTTCACCTGGAAATGCGTGCTGGAAGTTAATGCATGTTGGACATGAATGCTTTTGATACTTGAGCATGCACTACATTGGCTCAAAACGAGAAATGGTAGAGCGTGTAAAAGCTTGATACACGCATGGAGGGTGGCAGCTGCCACAACCAAAGCAGCTGGGACGTGATTTTTTGGGATTAAAATACCAACAGGGAGGCACGCATGCTTTCACTTGGAAATGCACGCTGGAAGTTAATGCATGCTGGACATGAATGCTTTTGATACTTGAGCATGCACTACATTGGCTCAAAACGAGAAATGGTAGAGCGTGTCCAGCTCTGTGTTAGACAAAGGCAGTAATTAAATAATGGCCAGCCATTAAACAAGGGCCAATGTCTTTGGCGCAACAACAAGTATACGAGTGGGAACAAAAGAGTAAACACACGCGTCCAGTTTCCTAGGAGGCACCACTAGGTCGACATTCCATGTTGAGCGAGGCTAATGTCTTGAGTTGGAACAAAAGATTGGATGCATGAATAATGCAGCAGCACCAACAAAAGAATAGACTGGACATTGCGATCGATAAGCCACATAGAAAAGAGTTATGTATGAAAATAGCACGACCTAAATTGCAACTGGATAGAAGCAAATGCCAAGGAGAAAGGCGTATACTAATGCATGGCTTTTAGTTATACAAAGTGTGATATCAACTTTGAGTATTTTACTCAACTTTGATAATAGGTATTATGTAGTTTACAAAATTGATTTCGTGAACCTTTTAAGATTTCATGACACTTTGTTTTTCCTTTTATATATTAATAAAAACCAACCCTAGGCTATGCTTAGTGGATTGCTTAAAAAAAATACGAGTTACAAGATTCCTATCTATAAGTCTTCTGAAGCTTGATCTTGAGTCTTGAGTGGTTCTTCATGCAGACTTTTAGATTTAAACCTTGACGCTTGCTAGTTGCAGGTGCTAGTTCATCCTTCTTAAGCATTTCGAATCAGGACCAGGCATGCAGTGCTTGTGACCTCGGCCATGTCTTGAGCAACCCACATCTTTCATCAACTTCTGCATTTGGATTAACTTCTTACCTTTCTCTTTTGTTTTTTTCCTTTATTATGACTAACTTTTGTTGATCACCTCGGACTGTTGATTCACATTCTTGTCGCGAGCTTCTTTTGTTGCTGACTTGAATTGCATTCTCAAGTGAATTCTCTTATTCTCCAGGTAGGCGCCTGATTGCCAATACTCGACCTGTCTTCCTTCGACACTTGGACTGCCTTCCCTTGAAATATGTGCTATCTTCCTTTGAAACTTGAATTGCTTTCCCTTTGTTCTCCAGGTGGGCGCCTGATTGCCAAAACTTGAACTGTATTCCTTGCTCTCCAGGTGGGCGCCTGATTGCCAAAACTTTAATCGTATTCCCTTGCTCTCCAGGTGGGCGCCTGATTGCCGAAACTTTAATTGTATTCCGTTGCTCTCCAGGTGGGCGCCTGATTGCCAAAACTTGAACAGTATTCCCTTACTCTCTAGGTGGGCGTCTAATTGCCAAAACTCTAACTGTATTCCCTTGCTCTCCAGGTGGGCGCCTGATTGCCGAAAGTTTAACTGTATTCCCTTGCTCTCCAGGTGGGAGCCTGATTGCCAAAACTTTGAATTGTATTCCTTTGCTCTCCAGGTGGGAGCCTGATTACCAAAACTTGAACTGTATTCCCTTGCTCTCCAGGTGGGCGCCTGATTGCCAAAACTTAAACTGTATTCCCTTATTCTCCAGGTGGATGCCTGATTGCCAAAACTTGAACTGTATTCCCTTGATCTCCAGGTGGGCGCCTGATTGCCAAAACTTGAACCGTATTCCCTTGCTCTCCAGGTGGGTTCCTGATTGCCAAAACTTCAACTGTTCATCTGAAACTGCTGCCTTTGAACCTGATTACAACAAAACAAACAAAACAAAAGAAATTTTTCTGCCCCAGTTTGGTGTTGGGTGCATCTATGATGTTAATTGAATCATGTCACCAAATATCTCTATGAATTTGAAAGATAAATCCCATTATCCAGGAGGGTCCTGAAAACTCCTAGTTAAATGACAACTTTACATCTAAATTATATCTTCTAAAGGTATGATTCCAACTAAACCTTGTTATCTAAGAGGGTCTTAAAACTACATCCCATTATCCAGGAGGGTCCTGAAAATCAAAAATCAAGTCTTATCTTAAGAGTGATAACTTTTACGGCTGAATTATACTACCCTAAAGCAGAACTTATGCTAAATCTTGTTATCTAATGGAAATCTTAAAGCTAAGTCCCATTATTCAAGAGGGTCCTGAAAACTCTTAATTGAATCCTATCTCAAGCATGAAAACGTTGAAGCCGATTTAATTTCCTTTGGTGTATATTTATGCTAGATTTTGTTACTCATGATTGTTTTGAATTTTAAACTAGGTCCCATTTTCCAGGAGGGTCCTAAGAATTTACGGTCAAACATGTCTGGTGCTTGCTTTTCCTTACGTAGGGTTTCTTCTAAACAAATGAAATTTTCTACCCATGTTTCAAATCAAGAAAAATCTTGTCAGTTTTAAAAATATGCTGGTTGGTTTGTGGCCTTGACTTTGAGGGCGATTGCTCCTTCACTTCCCACGATAACTTTAATTTCCACTCAAAGACCTTGCTTGTTTATTGACTAACCACTTTCTTTGTCACCCATATCACAGAAAATACCTTTTCTCCATTCAGACCCAATACCTTCTATCTGTTGCATTGCTCATGAACTGACATTTACCAAAACTTTGTGTCTCACATGAATCCCAAAGCACGTCAATTGCCACCCACTCAGTACGTATGTTGTTCCTTCTTGACTTAAACCACTGGCCTTGGCCTTGAGGTCTATTGCTCCTTCACTTGCCATGATAACTTTGATTTCTGCTTGGAAGATCTTGCTTGTCCCTGGTTAACAACTTTCTTTGTCAATCTTATCATAGAAAATACCTTTGATCCGTTCACCTAACACCCTCCATCTATTGCATTGTTCATGAATTGATATATACCAAACCTTTGTATTTCACATGGATCCCAAAGCATGTTGATTGTTACCAACTCCATGCACACGTTGTTCTTTCCTGACTTATGCCACTTTGATGTGCTAGCAAGATCCCGTTTTGTGCAATTGGATAGCTGGTGGCAAATTTTGAAGTCATTTCTCACTTATTCTGACCAAACAGACTCAGGAAGAGGAAGTAAACAAGACAAAAGGAACAGAGTAAAGGACAATAGAATGAGACGATTTCTAACAAGAAAACTACAAAGTAGAAACTTATCAGATGCGGATACCAACTCTAATGACCATAACATGCACCTTTGGAGTAAGTGGCCTAATCTGTCAAGCAAGTCTGATGTTCAACTCTTGTTATACCCCTAAACCATGAAATTGGGCTTCAATGCTCCGATTATCCAATCTGATTCACAATCCTTATTCGGCTTGTAGTGCCCTAAGGGTTTTCACCATCAAGTCTCTCTCATTTTGTTATTTCTATCGACTCACCATCGCTTTATGGTACCGGTGAAGGTTTTCACCAATAAGACTCTCTCAATTTGTTCTTTTTCTTCTTATTTCCTCTGATTCTGCAGATGACAAAGCATTAACCATGGTAAAACATTATATACTCTTGACATGTCTAAACTCAACACTCTCAAAGATTATCCGGGAGGTCTTTTTTGGACTGTAATGTGGCTTTTGGATAGGGGTAGAAAGAAAAGATATTGAAAAGGCTCTAAATAACTAAGACAATGGGGTTAACTTATTTACAACTTTTGGAATCCATTCTAAACACTTTGCCCCAATTTCTAAAACAAGGGAACTTGATTCTTTTTTTTTCTTTCTTTTTTTGAATCTCCCACTCTCGACTTTATAGGAATATGAAATATTTTATTTGGTATGACTGAACCGTGAGGCTGCCTACGTATCTTGTGGTGACAAGAATCATGTCAAACGTAGTTCACAAGATTACTTTTGTTGTTGCTATTTTTCTTTTTATTTCTTTTTCTCTTTTTTTCTTTTCTTTCTTTTCTTTCTTTTCCTTTTTTATCTCTATTTTTCTTTTCTTTTTTTCTGGAATTTTTCTTTTGGTATGAACCTTTTCAAATAAACCTATTAGGACATAAACCTTTTTTTTATGACTCTAACTTGATTCCAAAAGAGGGTAGGTCAAAGAAACTAGTACAGACTAAAGAGGGTATCAAATGGAATAAGTGTTTGGGTAACTGAAAGAGGGCGTCCCAATCCCTGAAAATACCAAGTGCAACACATGCAACTTGAAATGAAAATTGAAGATCATGCACAATATTTCTTTTGCAGCTTCGGCATTGGTATTACTGATATGCCTTCCACTTTTCTTTAGCGCCTTGTCAAGTGCAGAACCCTCGTCGGGTGATTCCCTTTTCACAATGGATATCCTCCGTCAATTCGGAGACAACTTTCTTGACTTTATCTTGTAACTTGAGATGCACTTGAACTCAAAGTTGCTTGCTTCAAATCGTCCGGGATGCACTCTTCTTTTGATGAATTCTTGTTACCCTATTAACTTCCCAAATTATCTGCCCCAGTTTCACACAGTTCGGGCTTCAAATGACCTCAAAATTATGTACTTATTTCCTTTAAATGCCCCATTCATCTTTAAAATTGCTTCATTGCTCCATGAGTAAACTAACTTTTAAGACTAGGCCTAGAATTATGTGTGCATGTCATGTCACTAGAGCGAGCAAGAAGAGAACTATAAAAGGAGAAGAGAACTAAACAGAAATGACTAAAAATAACATAAAACAAGAAATTGCATTAGGCAAATGGTGAAGGGGTTCGAACACCAAAACAAGCAAACTAAACTGGGGTTACAACCCTGGAACAAACCTAGACAACACTAAACGAGCTACTACGACTAAACAAACTAGGCAAAATAAAAGGATAGAAGGGTTTGAGCCACAAGATAATGTCCGGATTACAACCCTGAAATAAACCAAACAACAGAAATGACAACAAAATGAACCATCAAGACTCCTACCTGGATAGCCAAGAAAGGAGCGTCTTTCCAATTACCAAGCTCGGCATCTTATCCACTGAGTTCCACATCAATATTACCAAGACCATTACCAACTTCAATATCATTAATTTCACCAAGTGGATCCTTGACTCCTTTGACCAACCCTTCTCATTACCAACCACTCCAACAATCTGTGCGTTGTCATGTACCTATAGAGGATTACGTGTGACACTTGGGGTATTACTACCTTGGACCACAATTATTCCTTCTTGAATCATTCTTTCTATTTCCCTTTTCAAAGCACGAAAATCTTCAACATTGTGCCCCTGGGAATTGAAATGGTATTCACACCTTTTAGTAGGGTCAAAACTTCTCGCACGTGGGTCTATATATTTTAGAGGAATAGGTTGTCACGACCCAAACCGATGGGCCGCGACAGGTGCATGAGTCCTACCTGTCAAACACCCCTAAACATGCGTCTAGGATATGAACCTGTATAACGTCTATTGCATTACAAAATTGACATGTGTGAAGGAAACCTGCCAATAAGGCATATGTACGTATACATGCAGAATATAGTGGGCGAGCCAGCAAGGCTGCTATAGACAACTATACATCCAAAACTGAAAGCCGACAAGGTCACATACAACCCAACTAGGTATACTGTCCACAAACCTCTAATAGAACACAACTGTACAAAGACGGGACTGAGCCACGTCATACCTATATACATATATAAATGTATTGTACCAACATCAAAAGTAGCTCCGGATCAAATGGAGCACACCAACTCTCGCTGATCAGGGATCCTAAGAAGGGGGACCTTCAGCTCGCCTACTTGCACCTGCGGGCATGAAACGCAAGCCTCGTGAAATAGAGCGTCAGTACGAAAAATGTACTGAGTATGTAAGGCAACAGAATAACTGAAAGCTGAAACTAAACTGATAATATAATAACTGAAAACAACTGGGAGTCAAAGAAAATCTGAAGATATGCTCATCTGCTGATACTAACTCAATTCTCTCAATATAGTGAGTAAAATAGTTGTACGGCCCTATAAGGCTCGGTATACATATATATCTGCTCTGCCGTAGTAGGCTCGCTCATAAGCGCTCGGCCATACTAGGCTCTGTATCTCGACCAACTGGGCTCGCTCATAGGTGCTCGGCCACAGTTGGATCGGTATATAACTTACCATCTAATCAGAGATTGCCCAATAGGGGCCAGTCCATTGATTATAGCTCGATGGTAATGAAAATACTTTTAATACTGTACCTATGTAAACTCTCTGCTCTTTTGTCCGGAAGAAGAAAATACTCAACTGAATACGCAGTCCCGATAAGAAGAATATGGTAACTTACAAAACTAGAAAAATATATGTAATTTGCGAGACTAGCAAAATATACGTAAACTCCGGGATATGAATTTTTCCTTATGCCTCGTTATCAAACTTGTGTAATTATGATATCATGCCAAAATGAAGGAAAAGCTTAGCCTTAACATACCTGGAGTAGGAAAAACTCCGTATAATACTCCGTTGGAAAACCTTCGTTGACTGAGCGAAACTTGCCCCTGCTTCTTTAAAAATTCACGGATGAAATTCTTCTGGTTCCTTGAATTTTTTGGAACAAATCATGTTTATTTTGGCTTGGAAGGACTAAAGCTTTTGTTCCTATTGTCTTTTGTTTTAAACCAAAGAGAGAACGTGTGTAATTTCCATACTAAGGCTTCTGTTTGTTCCTAATGTCTTTGGTTTGACAGAATATGTGTTTCTTTCTATTGAATTTGGTTACTAAGTCTTAAGATAAAGACTTAAATGTAAGTCATATCTTGTCATCTTCATAGTTAGCCATTTGGCAAAGTAGTATACTTAGTCATTTTTCAAATCTTGCGGCTTCTTGCCACGTGGGGTGGGGTGAGATAATTTATTAATTTTTTTTATCCACTTATTAGTTAACTGGGTAATGTCCTGTTACCCGATAATTAATCAATTACCTGCATAATTTAAAAATTACCACAAATTACTTAAAATTCTATTTATTTTTAAAATACTTCATATATACTTTATATATTATACTACAGTGATCATATGGTACCTTGTATGGTAGTTCATAATTATCGGGCATTATCGCTCGCCCGTATTTTATTCCAAATTATCCACTTTCAACGAAACTCGTTTTTTTTAATCCATGTACCCATTTATCCTTCATAAAACTTATTTTCGCTTGTTATAAATAGCGTAAGTACGTTAACGTCAAGATGATCTCATTCCCCCGAGATGTAACATCCTTCCCCCTTTAGAAATATTCGTCCTCGAATGTTCGACTCCCCATGATCTATATAACTTTGGCAAGGTCGTCTCTGTAACAACACCACTACACACAGGAACTCTCCCCGTAGAAGCTTAATAACCCAACGATACACAGGACCATGATTATGAATAACGACAATGGACTCACATGACCAACGATAATAACCAACACAAGGATTTATACTCGTACCTTATGATTATGATGTCTCAGTCAGATCCTTCTCTTGAGGAGGAAATAAATAGGAATATCTAGACTTCATGTCTCCCTCGGCCTCCTAAGTTACTTCTTCCACATTGGTGTTTCTTCAAAGTACTTTCACCGAAGCTACGTCTTTAGTTCTCGATCTCCAAATTTGTCCGTCTAATATAGCAATGGGAGTTTCTTTATATGATAGCTGCTCTATGACTTGAACGTCGTTGTGAGCACGTGATTTTTGCCTTACGAAAACTACTCCAAAATAAATCAAAAAAAAATAAAATAAATTTCTTTTACTGTGTAATTTTTGAATTTGCGTGGTGTTAAATACTTGTGTTATGTCCGTAAGTGTTTACTTTGTCATAATAAAATGAAAAAATAAAATAAAATACATATTGCATGCATATAGGATTTAATTATGCATTTAAAAGATAATTTAAATAAAATCACAAAAAATATGCAATAGTTCTATTTTAAATATTCCACTGTGTGATTGATGTCTTGTCTATGTGTTAAATAATTGTTATAGAGTAATTAATATATTTTTGAAGTTATAATTGTTTTATAATTAAAATTAGAAATTTAAATTAGAAAAAATGAAGAAAAAAATGTATATATATACAAAATCGGACCTGGATTAAAATCCAGGCCCAAATGAATTAATTCCCCCCACAGCCCAATCCAGATGACCATGTCCGGTCCAATTCAGCTACGCCAAACGACGTCGTTTGGTGATCATTCATCAAGGGCCGTTAGATTAGATCAATTTAACGGCTGAGATACACTACCCTTACCCGTAACCCGTAACCCGACCCTTTGACCCAATCCAGGCCGACCCTGAACTTAGACCAAACGACGACGTTTGGTTAAGTGGATTGATCTCAACCGTGCATCTTAATTGATCCAACGGATGAGATCAATCCACCCCACCCCTATATAAAGACCAAACCCCTACCCCGGCCCCTAACCAAACACCCCCCCTCTCACTGTTCATCATCGTTCCCAAACTCACCACTAACCCTAGCCGCCCTAGGATCCCACCGCCTGAAACCCGGCGGCATCAACGCCGCCGGTCACCAAAATAACACCCTAGAATCCCCTGAACATCCTCTACACAGATCTAACATTGGTTTCCTTCGAATCAGGCCCCAACTCTTCGAATCTTAAATCGAAGGTTGGCCTGAAAACCTTATCTTCTCCGATGACCTCCAAAATAACACCACAGTTTCTCCTAAATTCCCTCACCAAGGATCTGTTAGTTGCATGGTTCGAATCATACTGGAACTACTCGAATCTTCATTTGAAGATTCGAGTACAACCTGACCTTATCCCAACCTACTTCAAACTCACACCAGTTACCCCCTGACCTCCCTCGTGCCTAGAACATCTTTGGTTTCCCTCGAATCTAAACAGAAATGAGTAAATCCCAAATCGAACTTTCAAGAACCCTAAAAATACCAGACTTTTGGATTCTGTCCAGATTGAATAAAGATTGAGGTTTAATCGACCTTAGTCGAAGTATTTTCAGTGGAAAATACTTCGACTAAGGTCTGTTTGATTTCAAACAAAGTCCAAATCCAAGTCGAGTTGAGTTCAGTTGAATTTAAAGGTTCAGAGGTAATTTCTGTTTCTTATGTGCATTCTATGTGTATTCTATGTTCGTTTCATTAGTTTGTTTAATTTTTCATAATTTTCTAGTCAAATTTTGTTATACTGTCCCCTACCCGTCAACTTGATTCTAAATGTGAATTGTTTCTGTTGATTGTGATTATGTACAATGTGTGTAATCGACTCGGTTAAGTTCGTCGATTAGTTGTATTATGAATCTTGCTTTTGGAAATGTTGACTGAGATAGCCTGTTTTGAATAGATTATTTTGTTATAACCAGTTAATTAGTTATTGTTAAGCAGTTAGTTCTTGTTTAACAAACCAGTAAATTCAAATGAATGTTGTATATGTGTTGATTTCTGAGCATTGAGTTTCAGGGCATTGTCAGTATATTGACAATGCTCCTGTATTTGTTTATTTTTTGGTTCAGTTTTGAATCTCAGTCGAAATGATCCTGCATATTCTGTGTAATGTTAGTGGGTATTATTCAGGTTCAGTATTCAATTGAGAATCATCTATCTTAATTCAACTCTTGTGCATAAATGTGATGTACTGTCTTTAATACTAGGACTGGTTATAACTGTTAAAGCAGACTTTAAAATCTGTTTTGCAACATATTCTGATTTTAGTTTAAGGGCTGTAATTACAGAAGGATTTCAGGTTTATTTTAGAATGAAACAGTAGGGTAATGTGATAGTGTGCTTTCAATAATATGATAGTGGCCATAATTTAAGTAATAATGGGGAACAAGGGATAATGGGGCTGCTGAAAAACAGGATAAATAGCACTTAGTTTTAAATTATTCAAAAGTAGTTTTAATGGAAAAACTTTCTGATTTTTAAAGGAGAAAAGGGTCCATCCAACACTAAACTGTATAGGACCAGCCCTGTATAAATACAGGGAGCTGGACAGATTGAAAGGATCAGTTTTTCAGAGAGGGAGTCCTTCAGAAGAAAAATAGGAAGAAGAAAAAATAGGAAGAAGAAAAATAGGAAGAGAAAAATCTGATTTGAAAGGAAGAAGAAATCAGATTTTAACAAGGAGACTTTAGGCAGATTTTTTAGATTGAAGAAATCTGATTTAGGAGAAAAAAAAAAGAAAATCTGAAAAAACAGAAGATTTTAAGAAAGAAAAAGAAAGGAAATCAGATTAGAAGGGGGACTTGAAGAGAGTTTGAGAGATTTTAGGAGAGGAGAAGAAGAAAAAATCTGATTTAGGAACCTTTTCAGACAGAAAAGAAAGGAAAGAGAGAAAATCAGTAGTTCAAAAGAAAATCTGACTTAGCAGACTTTAAGAGAGTGAAAAGTCAGATTTGAGTGTGGAAAATCAAGCAGAAAAAATCAAATTCTTTTCGGAATCTGAAGAGGAAGAAGAAACAGAAAAGAAACAAAGAGAACAGTCACACACACACACAGATACAGCAGCAGAAATAGAAAAATCAGAAAAATGGGAATTTGAAACTGAAAAGAAACTGAAATCTGAAATATTGTTCTTTTGTTGAATATGTTCAACTTTATTTGATTCCATTGTTCAGTTAAAATCTGCAGTGTCTTTTAAAAATATCGTCACTGTTCATTTGGGTTCCCCGGATCCTGTTTGTTGCTCAAATCTGCTGAATTATTTGGCATATTCTGCTGAATTTATTACTGCTGCAACTGCTGAAATTTACTCCTTCTACCTTCATTTTCAGGTACATATCTCTTAAACTTTATGTTGGAAAGAGATTCAACATGACAAATAAATGAAATTTTAAATTGTAATATTGCCTCCTATCGTTTAAGTTTAAACATTTAAGTTTCAACTTTGATTTCATGTTGGATAGCCAGTAGTGAGTTCGACTTGATGGCTACAAGTTGATTGTCTTATTTTTTTCACTTTGTAATAATGTTATCCATGCTGAAATTTCATTAGTTTAGTTATCTTTGAGTTGTGTAAATAGGGAAACATGACATAAAGATTGGCCATTAACTAGGCCTTGTGACGTTGTTAGTTGAATAAAGAATAGCGTGAAAATGTCAAAACCATATTGCTAGTTTATTCTGATAATCTGATTTAGTTGTGGAAGGAATGATATAAGTTGTACGTTCCTATGTGGCATTATAACAGGTATCTATAGAACCATTAGTGGATGGTAAGTTGAGTTGTTATGGCTCATTATGATGTTAAAGTGCTACGAATGTTTCAAGACATACAAATATGTGGCATGTAAGGCAATGTTGTTAATCAATTTGTATAATAATTCCCTTTCTTATCAATTTGATGCTTATTTACCATCCTAAATAAATAATTAGGCCTATTAGATTAAAAGCAAGTATATGAGAATAAGATGAGATATACAAATTGCAACACTTTACATCAACGACAATTAGAAATAGGATTTGAACTAAATAGAAATAATAAAAGTTCTTGAAAAAATATTCTTCCCTTTATAAATCATTTTTAGTTTCATATACAATTCAATATTGGGCATATAGATATATATGTTGTATTTGTGAAGAATAGTATTAATCATGTTCTTATTCTTTATTTTGAATTTGAATAGTTTTGGATAAACATAAATTATACGCGGAAATTATAATCGACGGGCAACATTTAATAAATTGTGAATTCTTTTTCAAGAATTAAAGGGTATCTTAAATGTAGATTTTCTCATAATATAATAAACAATTTGGGGGAAAAGTCCATAATACTATTTTGCGCAATCAGGGATGCGTTTGCGCACCCTGATTATATTTTAAAAGTAACTTCAGATTATGCGTACGCGCAATTTCGAGCGAATATTTAATAAAAACGAATTTCTTTGGAAAATATTAAATAATTTCATATAACCTGAGATGTGCAGTTCATTGTCTAAATACAAGGGTAATGATGTTCCTGAATTTATTTTAAATTTCGAACATATGTTCTTTTTTGTTAATAAAAACTATAACAATTTTATTGTGTACACGTACGCGTGGCACGATCCCCGGTAATTATAAAAAGTACATAATACGAATATACGTACGCGTAATTCGTCCATATAATTGTAAACAATAAGTAAAAAGCGGAAGTAAAATCATGCAATAAAAACGTATTTAGTAAAATCAAGATAATTAAGCCAAGAATGAAAGCAGTTGAGCGACCGTGCTAGAACCACGGAATTCGGAAATGCCTAACACCTTCTTCCGGATTAACAGAATTCCTTACTCAGGATTTCTGGTTCGCAGAATAATAAACAGAGTCATATTCTCCTCGATTCAGGGATTAAAATTGGTGACTTGGGACACCTTAAAATTCCCAGGTGGCGACTCTGAAATAATTAAATAAATCCTGTTTCGACTGTCCTTTAATTGGAGAAAACTCCCCTTGTACCCTCTCGGGTATGTAAAAGGGAGGTGCGACAGCTTTGGCGACTCTGCTGGGGACAAATAGTGAACTGTAACCCAGAACCATTGGTTCAGGGTTTAAAGAATCCGAGCTTAAAATATATGTGTTAATTGGCTTTATTTACTATGAGATTTTCAACTGTTTATATGCTAATATGCTAAATGTTGATGTTTACCGCTTTAATATTATTTGAATTGTGAATATATACAACTGCTACGAAATCCCCTTCTTTCTGAGTCTTCTGAATTTATGGTGTACACGTGCGCGTGACCCACCTTTCTGTTAAAGTCATACCAAATAAGACGGAGTTGGGACAAGTAACTAGGCCGGGCAGACTTTCGTGCTCCCGGTACGTTGTCCCCGCTTCGGCTCAAACTGTCCGTTTGGGTAAGCCAGGTTTAGAGCAATCAACCTCAGGTTTTACACTTAGAATAACTCAGCCATGTACCGGATCCCTAGTAGGAACGTCTATTTGCATCATACACATTTGGCTTTGGAGATTCAACACAGGGGTTGGGTCTGTCTAGGACAGGTGAACCCGAAAAAAAAGACCATCCTGATGCATCCTACTTGCTACTTGTGCATTCATTTGCCTCGAACATGCTTGTTGACCAGCTTAAATGAAATCATGGTGAGAACTGAAGAATAAAATGGGTTGTTTTAAAAAAATTCAAAAAAATTTCAAAAAAGGAAAAATAGTTTTAAATCTTGAAATAAAGGTATTTAATAAATAAAAAATTTTCGAAAATGATTTTTTTAGTATAAATTTTCAAAATGAATTTTGACTTTATTAAAATTAAATTTCAGATACAAAATGAGCACCACACAAAGCCCCTCGTCCACGAGTACAGAAGAATTTCTATTTCAACTTCAAATGTGGTGGTATGATTTAGGCGAAGATGGTCAAAAATGGGTCGTCAAGCATTTGGGAAATCTCACGGACATTATGAAAGTTAAACTCCGTGATGATCTGATTGCAGCGTTAGTAACTTTTTGGGACCCTGCTCACAATGTCTTTCGTTTCTCTGACTTCGAGCTTACTCCTACATTAGAGGAAGTAGTTGGATATGGTGGTTTTGACGGAAGTCTAAGAAATCAAAGCTTGATATTCACAAAGGCTCCTTCGGTACATCGATTCTTCGGTCTTCTGAACATCAGCAGTCAAATCAGGAAAAGCAATGTCATCAATGGATGTTGTTCCTGCAACTTTTTGTATTCAAGGTTCGGAAAGTTAGATGGGTTCGAAATTCATGAGAAAGGCCTTACCAATAAGCAAAACAAAGACACTTGGCAGATTCACCGTCGCTTTGCTTTCATGGTGGCTTTTCTAGGAGTCATGGTCTTTCCAAACAAAGAGCGAACAATTGATATTCGCACCGCAAAAATTGTGCAAATCCTCACCACCAAAGAAAATCACACCTTTGTCCCCATCATTCTATCAGACATTTATCGGGCTTTGACTTTATGTAAATCAGGAGCAAAGGTCTTCGAAGGATGCAAAATTTTGTTGCAAATGTGGGTGATGGAGCATCTCCAACAACAGCCCAAGATCATACAGTATGGGTCAAACAATGATAATTGCATCGAGAGCTATGAGGAAAGAACAAAAATTTATCGAGCTCCAGAAGGAATAGAAGCATGGGTATCTCATCTAAAGGCTTTAACGGCAAATCAAATTGAATGGACCCTGGGATGGCTCCCGATGAGGGAAGTAATACATATGTCAACCTCAAATAGTTATCTACTACTATTGGGATTAAGAAGCATTCAGCCATATGCACCACTAAGAGTCCTAAGGCAACTAGGGAGATATCAAATAGTTCCTGATGATGAAGATTTGAGTATGCAAGTAATCGAATTACACCCAGAAGCCACTATTCCCGAAGCTCTACTTCAGCAGATGTGGAATGGATGTCGATACTTGAAAAGTGATACTAAAGTCCCAGACACTACAAAGGGTGAGATAAATCCTGGATATGCAAGGTGGTTCGAAAAACGGTCTCGCGTGGATGATGTACCAGAACCTGAGCTAAAAAGGCCAACAAAAAGACCCTATGTTCAAAACTTCAATGATAAAATCCAAGAGCGGTTGATCTGGGGAGAAAAAGAAAAAGGGTACAAAGCAACTATCCATGCCCTAAAAGAAAATCTGAGAAGCCTCAGTTTGGAGAAAGATTTACAAGCACAAGAAGCCGAAGGCGAGAAGAAGAGTCTAGCTTGTGAGAATGAAAGTCTTCATGTCCGATTCCAAAAAATGAAAAGAGTTTCTGAAACGCCAAAGAGGAGCTGGAAGGATCAAAAAACCATCGCCAATCTCTTTGAAAGAATGCAAGATTATGATTCCATTCTTGCGGAAAATGAAAGGGCATTGAGCAAAGCAAAAGAAAGGATCCAACAATTAAACGAAGAAGCCAGATCTAACAAGGAACGCCAGGATAGGCAATCCGAAAAAGACAAGGCACAATTCAAGAAGGAAAAAGACTATTGGATGCGATCAGAAGACCAGCTTCGTTCACAACTAGAAGAGGCAAGAAGATGCAATAGAGAACATCAACAAGCAGACCTCGACAGGGAAAGAGCGCAAGCAAGATTAGAGCAGGCCAGACTCCGAGCTCTATTAGAATCACCTCTAGATCGGGAAAATCGTGTCAGAGATATAGCCACCACTCGTCAGTAGCAATTGCAGAACCAAGACCAACGTCTCCAAGATTTCAGGGCACAAATCCACGACCTAGCGGTCTACACTTCTCAGAGTTACGTAAACTGTCAGGGAATGGACTATGAAAGGTTTACAGAACATGCACCCACTTTTGCCCGTCATCTAGCATTGGAATTGGAAAGGATGTATCGTACGCTGGGAGGTCATCCAGGTCAAGCTCCACATTGAGCAAATAGTCTAATAATATACAACACAAGTGGAAAGTGGGGCACGTTGTGAGATGTTAAGAATTGTATCTTTTATTTTGATTTAAGTGTGCGTGTTTCAAGCCATTTTCTTAAAGTTTTCAAATGTAATTCCATCTTTGTGTAATGAATAAAAGTGATTGCCTTTAGTTCGAACTACGCAAGGTCTGATTCATGTAAGGCATGATACGTAGGCAATCTCTAAGATTCGACCACCACGATAAAAGATATATATAGTAAATAAAAGTGAATGACAATTTTCAATTTCAAGAAAGCTGGGACGACACAAGCAGCCGAGCAAATGCATAATAGAAAGGGATTATTTGTCTAGGAGCATTGCATCTCAATGTGTGATTATATATGTGTTAAACTCTCAAAACTAACAAGTTTGTTCATTTTCAGAATTCAAGCAGTTAGTTTCTCTAAAGAGTATACTGGCATATTATCACTATCACACAAGATCAAAAGGACCAATACCCGAAAGTATGTCTATCCCAGATGTTGACACAGGTATGGAACTAGAGGAGATGGATGTCGGGAAAATGAAAGAAGAGATGTTTAAGCTCAAGCAGCAAATGGCTGAGATGTACCAAGCTTGGTCTATAGGACAGCTACCCCCATCTTATCCAAATAGCCCTGCTCTATCAATGACTCAAACTCAGGATAATATCACCACTGAATTATCCCCAAACTTCCCCATTTACCAGCACTACCGAGGCACCACCTCTCAGACACCGCAGTCTCCACCTCCGAAACCCGTTCCATATTTTCCTCCACCTATGACTCCTGTTTTCGTAGCACCTCCCCCTGCTACATTTCATAAATCTCCTAGTGAGCCTACATTCCAGGCCCAAGACAACCAATATTACCCCCCGGAACCCACCCTCAAAGCTTCCGAAATTCATTCAACTACTCCTCGTTTTGATCTCCCAACCGAAATTGACAAGCCAGTTAAAAATGTTGAACAAGAAGAGATGTTCAGGAAGGTCAAGAGTCTAGAACAATCGTTCAGAGACATGCGAGGATTAGGCGGGCAGGTCAGTGTAGCATACAAAGACTTATGCTTATTCCCCAATGTACAATTGCCAGTTGGTTTCAAGATGCCCAAATTTGACCTATACAGCGGGCACGGCGACCCAGTAGCCCACTTAAGGGGTTTCTGTAGCAAGATGCAAGGAGCTGGGGGGAAAAGATGAATTATTAATGGCTTACTTCAGTCAAAGTTTAAGCGGATCAGCTTTGGAGTGGTATACACGTCAGGACCATGGGAGATGGTACACCTGGGATGACCTGGCACAGGCATTCGCATACCATTTCCAATACAATCTGGAAATCATCCCAGATCGATTATCTTTGACAAAATTTGAGAAGAAACATAATGAAAGTTTCAGAGAGTATGGTTTTCGGTGGAGAGAACAGGCAGCAAGAGTGGATCCTCCTATGAAGGAGAGCGAAATGGTAGACTACTTCCTCCAAGCCTTGGAACCGACTTACTATGCCCATTTGGTTTCAGCGGTTGGGAAATCATTCAACGAAGTAGTGAAGATGGGAGGTATGGTGGAAGAAGGCCTCAAGACAAATAAAATCATGAGCTATTCAGCAATTAAGGCAACTACTCAAGCTATTCAAGGCGGGGTAGGAGGAATCGGAAGAAAGAAGAGGGAGGAAGCAGCCGTAGTTGATTCAGGAATTTGGTCGGGACCCAGAGGTTCACCGCTTTACTATAATCAACAACGACCTCGCCAATCAGCTTACCACCATGATTCATCCCAACACTACTATCACCCTTCAGAGCCTCATTTTTCCATTAACCATGCTCAAGCATACAATCAGCCGCCTGTTCACACCAATTGGCGTGCTCCTGTCACACCAAATACTTACCCACGAGCCTATCCCGGACCAGGTTTCAGGCCTAGGCCAGCATTCAGGGGAGAAAGGGAACAGAAAAAGAAAACTTACACTCCATTGGGAGAGTCTTACACTAGTCTGTTCCACAGGCTGAGACAGCTAGACATGCTGAGACTAATACAATCCAAGCTACCCAATCCTCCTCCAAAGAATCTGGATTACACCATTAGCTGTGAATATTGCTCCGGTGCACCAGGCCATGATATGGAGAAATGCTGGCATTTGAAAAATGCAATACAAGAGCTGATTGATACTAATAAAATCGAGGTTCAAACCCCCGAAGCCCCAAATATCAATAGAAATCCAATGCCAGCCCATCAAGAGGCTAATATGATAGAAATCATACAAACTGATGGGGAGACAAAGAAGCTGTCACAAACTGTCATGATGATCAAGTCTCATGAAGCCAAGCCAGATAAGCAGTTAATAGAGGAGAAGCCGGTGTCTAAGCAGAATAAAGATGGTGATGAACCATCTATAATAGTCGATGAGGGATCATCGAGCAAATTTGCTGCAAAACAAGAAAGGCCGAAAGTGATAGTACCCGGGGTTGTTAACAAACCCATTGTATTCGTGGAAGGAGCCCGTACAGATCGGGTTATTATTGCACCTGTAATCCAGCTGCCGGTCATCAACAACAAAGCCATCCCATGGAACTATGAACGGGTGACTGTAATGTACAGGGGAAAAGAAATCAAGGAAGAAGTGTGTGAGGTGCAAGGCTTGACTCGTTCGGGAAGATGTTTTACTCCCGAAGAGTTAAGAAAAACTAAAAACAATCCAACGCCAACAAAGAGAGCTGTGACGGAAGAAGAGGCGGAGGAGTTTTTAAGAAAAATGAAACTCCATGATTATTCTGTTGTGGATCAATTAAAGAAGACCCCGATCAAATTTCATTATTGTCATTACTGATCCATTCAGAGGAGCACCGTCTGGCTTTGATGAAAATCCTGAATGAGGCTCATGTTCCTGAAAAGATCTCTGTAAATCATTTGGGAAAAATAGCCAACAGAATCTTTGAGATGAACAGAATTACATTTGCTGATGACGAATTACCTGTGGAAGGTACTGAGCACAACAGAGCTCTTTACCTCACCGTGAAATGTGAAAACTCCATAGTAACCCGGGTATTGGTTGACAATGGGTCAAGTGCAAATATCTGCCCTCTCTCCACTTTAAGCAAATTAAAAATTAAAGAGGAGAGGATCCAGAAAAATAATATTTACGTACGGGGATTTGACGGTGGAAGCAGAGATTCATTTGGCGACATAGTGTTGGAACTAACAATAGGGCCAGTTGAATTCACAATGGAATTCCAAGTGTTGGACATAACTGTTTCTTACAACTTGTTGTTGGGTCGACCATGGATCCATGCTGCTAAAGCAGTCCCGTCAACACTACATCAGGCTGTCAAGTTTGAATGGGATCATCAAGAAATAGTCGTGCATGGAGAAGAAAGTTTAAATGCTCACAGCAGTACCATTGTACCGGTCGAGGGAACAGAAAATGACCAGGGACCATGGGTATACCAAGTGACCGACACAGTGTCGATAGAGAAAATTCCAGAGGGGAAATACCTTCCAAATCCAAAAATATCCTCTGCATCAGTCATGGTAGCTTATGAAATGTTAAAGAATGGCTTTATACCCGGCAAAGGTCTGGGTTTATCTTTGCAAGGAATTATACAACCAGTATCTCTCCCCGAGAACTGGGGAACATTCGGTTTGGGGTTCATACCCACTGCCAATGACGTGATAAGGGCTAGGAAGATGAAACACCAAGCATGGGTTCTTCCAAAACCAGTCCCACATCTGTCAAAGTCTTTTGTCAAGACCGGTGCTAAAAATCGCCCGATAACAACAATTCCTAAATCCCGGGTCAATCCTGAGGAGGAATTAATTGAAAGGTTCGAGAAATTGTTTAGTGATGTGAATATGTTGGAAAGCGGAGAAGGGTGTAGCAACGCAGAAGTTCAATTCGTTGGGCCAGAAACAAAGCTCAATAATTGGAAAGCCACTCCTCTCCCAATTCGAAAGGAGTCTTGGTAGTTTATTTTGATTTTCTTTCAGTTTGTTTGGGTTACTTCAGGGTTGTAATCCCAAAGCTTATCTTACAGTTTGTTTGAAGTGTGCAAAACCTTGTTATCTTTCATCATCCAATAAAAAGCAGTTTCCCTTTTATTATCATTCCTAATAGTTTTCTTTTCTTTTTTTTTTCATTCCTGTACAGTTCTTTTTACGCTGGCTCTAGTGATATGGCATGCATGAGGAATCCTCGGTCCAGTCTTAAAAATCAATCTGGTTCAGAAATATTAATTCAAGAAATATATTGTGATTATGAATCAGAATATGATGAAGATGAGGTTTTTGAAGAGATTAGTAAAGAGTTAATTCACTTCGAGGAAAAAATCAAACCTAACTTGAGTGATACCGAGGACATCAATATAGGGGACATGAGTAATATCCGAGAAACTAAAGTAAGTGTCCATCTCGAACCAAAGATCCGAGAGGAGTTAATTAAAGCACTCATAGAATTCAAAGATGTTTTTGCATGGTCGTATGACGACATGCCGGGACTAAGCACTGATTTAGTGGTTCACAAATTGCCCACCAATCCAACGGTGCCTCCTGTCAAGCAGAGGCTGAGAAAATTCAAGCCTGACATGAGTGTGAGAATTAAGGAAGAAATCACCAAACAATTGGAAGCAAAGGTCATTCGAGTCACTCGATATCCTGTTTGGTTGGCTAATATCGTTCCTGTACCAA
The DNA here is from genome assembly GCF_000715075.1 of Nicotiana tabacum. Taxonomy (NCBI): domain Eukaryota; kingdom Viridiplantae; phylum Streptophyta; class Magnoliopsida; order Solanales; family Solanaceae; genus Nicotiana; species Nicotiana tabacum. The sequence goes on along the minus strand of NC_134080.1, from coordinate 152,228,916 downwards.
AGAAAGACGGCAAAATTAGAGTATGCGTCGACTATCGCAATCTCAACAAAGCAAGTCCAAAGGATAATTTCCCATTACCTAATATCCATATTTTGATCGACAATTGTGCCAAGCATGATATAGGGTCTTTCATGGATTGTTATGCCGGGTATCATCAAATTCTAATGGATGAAGAAGATGCAGAAAAGACGGCATTCATCACACCATGGGGAACTTATTGCTACCAGGTAATGCCATTCGGTTTAAAGAACGCCGGAGCAACCTATATGAGAGCAATGACCACAGTGTTTCATGATATGATACACAAGGAGATTGAGGTATACGTGGACGATGTGATCATAAAATCAAAGCATCAGGCCAACCACGTTGGGGATTTGAGGAAGTTCTTCTTAAGACTTCGCATGTACAACCTCAAGCTTAACCCTGCCAAGTGCGCATTTGGAGTTCCATCTGGAAAGTTGCTGGGATTCATAGTCAGTCGACGAGGAATCGAGCTAGACCCATCAAAGATCAAAGCCATCCAAGAACTGCCACCTCCAAGAAACAAAACTGAAGTAATGAGTTTGTTGGGAAGGTTAAATTACATCAGCAGGTTTATTGCTCAGCTCACAACAACCTGTGAGCCAATTTTCAAATTGTTAAAAAAGGATGCTGCGGTCAAATGGACCGATGAGTGTCAAGAAGCGTTCAATAAAATAAAAGGGTACTTGTCAAACCCACCCGTGTTGGTCCCACCAGAGCCAGGAAGACCTTTGATTCTTTACTTGACGGTTTTGGAAAATTCATTTGGTTGTGTATTGGGGCAACATGACCTCACTGGCAGAAAAGAACAGGCCATTTACTACCTTAGCAAGAAGTTCACAGCTTATGAGGTTAAGTATACTCATTTGGAAAATACATGTTGCGCCCTAACATGGGTAGCTCAAAAATTGAAACACTATTTGTCATCCTACACTACTTACCTCATTTCTCGGTTGGATCCATTGAAATACATTTTTCAAAAGCCTATGCCAACGGGAAGACTTGCAAAGTGGCAGATATTGCTCACAGAATTCGACATCATCTATGTGACTCGAACTGCAATGAAGGCTCAAGCACTGGCTGATCATTTAGCCGAAAACCCGGTCGATGAGGAATATGAGTCGTTGAAAACTTATTTTCCTGACGAAGAAACAATGCATATCGACAAGGTGGAGCGAATTGAAAAGCCTGGCTAGAAACTTTTCTTCGATGGAGCCGCTAACATGAAAGGAGTCGGAATAGGAGCTGTAATCATTTCTGAAACAGGGCATCACTATCCTGTTACGGCTCAATTGCGATTTCATTGCACCAATAATATGGCTGAATATGAAGCTTGTATTTTGGGGTTAAGGCTAGCCGCAGACATGGGTATCCGAGAAATCTTAGTCATGGGAGATTCGGATCTTTTGGTACATCAAATTCAAGGAGAATGGGAAACCCGAGACTTGAAGCTCATACCATACCGACAATGTCTACATGATCTTTGTCAGCAGTTTCAATCAGTGGAATTCCAACATATTCCAAGAATCCATAATGAGGTTGCCGATGCATTGGCTACCCTGGCATCAATGTTGCACCATCCGGACAAAGCTTATGTAGATCCAATACATATTCAAGTCCACGATCAGCACGCTTATTGCAATATGGTTGAAGAAGAATTTGATGGTGAACCATGGTTCCACGACATCAAGGAGTATATCAGGATGGGGATATATCCCGCACAAGCCACAGGAGATCAAAAGAGGACCATTAGTATTGGCAAATGGATTCTTCTTAAGCGGCGGAGTTTTGTATAAAAGAACACCAGATCTTGGATTATTAAGATGCATAGATGCCAGACAAGCTGCAGCTGTCATGTCTGAAGTACATTCAGGAGTTTGCGGACCCCACATGAGTGGATATGTATTGGCAAAGAAAATCCTCCGAGCCGGTTACTATTGTCTTACCATGGAGCGAGATTGTATCAGTTTTGTGCGCAAGTGTCATCAATGCCAAATACACGGAGATTTGATTCATTCTCCACCATCCGAGTTGCACACAATGTCGGCACCATGGCCCTTCGTTGCCTGGGGCATGGATGTGATTGGACCAATTGAGCCGACAGCATCCAATGGGCATAGGTTCATTCTGGTAGCTATTGATTATTTTACCAAATGGGTTGAGGCCAAGACATTCAAATCAGTGACCAAGAAAGCTGTGGTCGATTTTGTCCATTCAAATATCATATGTCGATTCGGAATCCCGAAGGTGATCATCACAGATAACGGTGCTAATCTTAACAACAACTTAATGAAGGAAGTATGTCAACAGTTTAAGATTACACATCGTAACTCTACCCCATATCGGCCCAAGGCGAATGGAGCAGTAGAAGCAGCCAACAAAAACATAAAGAAGATACTTCAGAAAATGATAGAAGGTTCAAAACAATGGCATGAAAAATTACCATTTGCATTATTGGGATACCGCACTACTGTTCGCACTTCAGTAGGAGCAACTCCTTATTTGTTGGTATACGGCACTGAAGCAGTAATTCCCCCAGAAGTTGAGATTCCTTCCCTTCGGATCATCGTCGAAGCAAAGATTGATGATGATGAATGGGTCAAAACCCATCTGGAACAGTTAAACTTGATTGATGAAAAACGATTGGCCGCAGTATGTCATGGTCAATTATATCAAAGAAGAATAGAAAGAGCATACAACAAAAAGGTGCGTCCCCGGAAGTTTGAAGTAGGTCAGCATGTGCTGAAACGTATTCTTCCACATCAGGTCGAGGCAAAAGGCAAATTCGCCCCTAATTGGCAAGGACCATTCATTGTGACCAGAGCATTATCGAATGGTACACTATGTTTAAAAGATATTGAAGGCAAATGCATAGATATGGCGATCAATTCTGACGCGGTAAAGAGATATTATGCATAAAATTTTGAATGTTTGTATTTAGCATTATTTCGAATATTGGAATGACAAAGGCCATTTATTCTGCTATCCAAACACTATACCCTTTGTTTCCCCCCTTTGAGCCATACTTGTTTCTTTCCTACCCCCTCTTGGAAGCAATAAAAAAAATCACTATCATTAGTGAACTACGTTTGACCTGATTCCTCAAAGAAGGATACGTAGGCGCCTCACGGCTCGGTCATAGGGTGCACAATATACATAATGTGCACAAAAAGTTATGTCAAGCAACCCCAATCAAAAACTGGGGCAGAGAAACTGTATTGCAAATAAGAGAAAGATTCCAAGAGTTGTAATTTTTAACCCATACCAAGAACTGTTTAGCTTTTAATACCTTTTCCATTTCTAACCCCATACCAAAAGACCTTTCGATCAATCTTAGAAAAATGCTGAGACAAGCAAATGAAGATGGTTCATAATACTCTGGTACAAACAAGAAAAGAAAGTAAAAATGAGAGAGTCTTATAGGTGAAAACCCACACGGGCACCATAAGACGACGGAAGTTGAGAGAAAAGTAAAATGAGAGAGTCTTATTGGTGAAAACCTTCGTAGGCACCATAAGGCGAAAAGGAAGTGAAGAAGTGAAAAATGAGGAAAGTTTATCGATGAAAACTCCTTGAGACAATTGAAAGGAGATTGATTAAAAGACTGGGTTGATTAATCCGAAATGCATACCCTGATCATTGGTGCCAGTAATTCCAATCAGATAAGTCCCTTATTCCTTTTCCAACAGTCATCCAAAATTTGGATTTTTCTTTTCATTCTATAATTGTCGAAATCAGCGTATTTCGTTACTAATAATCTTACTTTCTAAAAGCTTTGAGATAAGTTTTATTCCAAACAAATAAGAAGGAATGTCAAGGTATACTACCAAGATTCAAGGTTACAAAATACAGCCACGAAAGGTGGGAGATAAAAATATGGGTGTAAGAAAGGTGAAATCAAAAGTGGATCAGCAAAGTCAGAAGGGACATATGATTACAGTTAAAAGGTTTTGAAGGAAAACATACAGAGGGGAATCCTATAGTCAAGAATCAATTACAAGGACAAAACAGTCTTTTCAACCATTCCAAGGCAATAAAGAGAGACGAAGAGAAGCATCACCATCGGCAAGAATACCCCAGTCAACCACCCTGCCTTAAACTAACGAAGTTTTCTTTGAAAACAGGGCAAATACAATATTTGTGTCAGGAAATACCTGGTAAAGAATTAAAGAAGTCAGGCGTCCACCTGGAGAATGAGGATGGGAAAAGAAGAAGTCAGGCGTCCACCTGGAGAATGAGGATGAAGAATTGAAGAAATCAGGCGTCCACCTGGAGAACGAGGATGAAGAATTAAAGAAGTCAGGCGTCCACCTGGAGAATGAGGATGAGAATTAAAGAAGTCAGGCGTCCACTTGGAGAATGAGGATGAGAAAAGAAGAAGTCAGGCGTCCACCTGGAGAATGAGGATGAGAAAAGAAGAAGTCAGGCGTCCACCTGGAGAATGAGGATGAAGAATTGAAGAAATCAGGCGTCCACCTGGAGAACGAGGATGAAGAATTAAAGAAGTCAGGCGTCCACCTGGAGAATGAGGATGAGAATTAAAGAAGTCAGGCGTCCACTTGGAGAATGAGGATGAGAAAAGAAGAAGTCAGGCGTCCACCTGGAGAATGAGGATGAAGAATTGAAGAAATCAGGCGTCCACCTGGAGAACGAGGATGAAGAATTGAAGAAGTCAGGCGTCCACCTGGAGAATGAGGATAAGAATTAAAGAAGTCAGGCGTCCACCTGGAGAATGAGAATGAAGAATTAAAGAAGTCAGGCGTCCACCTGGAGAATGAGGATGAGAAAAGAAGAAGTCAGGCGTCCACCTGGAGAATGAGGATGAGAAAAGAAGAAATCAGGCGTCCACCTGGAGAACGAGGATGAAGAATTGAAGAAGTCAGGCGTCCACCTGGAGAATGAGGATAAGAATTAAAGAAGTCAGGCGTCCACCTGGAGAATGAAGATGAAGAATTAAAGAAGTCAGGCGTCCACCTGGAGAATGAGGATGAAGAATTAAAGAAGTCAGGCGTCCACCTGGAGAATGAGGATGAGAATTAAAGAAGTCAGGCGTCCACCTGGAGAATGAGGATGAGAAAAGAAGAAGTCAGGCGTCCACCTGGAGAATGAGGATGAAGAATTGAAGAAATCAGGCGTCCACCTGGAGAACGAGGATGAAGAATTGAAGAAGTCAGGCGTCCACCTGGAGAATGAGGATGAAGAATTAAAGAAGTCAGGCGTCCACCTGGAGAATAAGGATGAAGAATTAAAGAAGTCAGGCGTCCACCTGGAGAATGAGGATGAGAAAAGAAGAAGTCAGGCGTACACCTGGAGAATGAGGATGAGAAAAGAAGAAGTCAGGCGTCCACCTGGAGAATAAGGATGAGAATTAAAGAAGTCAGGCGTCCACCTGGAGAATGAGGATGAGAATTAAAGAAGTCAGGCGTCCACTTGGAGAATGAGGATGAGAAAAGAAGAAGTCAGGCGTCCACCTGGAGAATGAGGATGAAGAATTGAAGAAATCAGGCGTCCACCTGGAGAACGAGGATGAAGAATTGAAGAAGTCAGGCGTCCACCTAGAGAATGAGGATAAGAATTAAAGAAGTCAGGCGTCCACCTGGAGAATGAGAATGAAGAATTAAAGAAGTCAGGCGTCCACCTGGAGAATGTGGATGAGTAAAAAAGAAGTCAGGCGTCCACCTGGAGAATGAGGATGAGAAAAGAAGAAATCAGGCGTCCACCTGGAGAACGAGGATGAAGAATTGAAGAAGTCAGGCGTCCACCTGGAGAATGAGGATAAGAATTAAAGAAGTCAGGCGTCCACCTGGAGAATGAGGATGAAGAATTAAAGAAGTCAGGCGTCCACCTGGAGAATGAGGATGAAGAATTAAAGAAGTCAGGCGTCCACCTGGAGAATGAGGATGAGAATTAAAGAAGTCAGGCGTCCACCTGGAGAATGAGGATGAGAAAAGAAGAAGTCAGGCGTCCACCTGGAGAATGAGGATGAAGAATTGAAGAAATCAGGCGTCCACCTGGAGAACGAGGATGAAGAATTGAAGAAGTCAGGCGTCCACCTGGAGAATGAGGATAAGAATTAAAGAAGTCAGGCGTCCATCTGGAGAATAAGGATGAAGAATTAAAGAAGTCAGGCGTCCACCTGGAGAATGAGGATGAGAAAAGAAAAAGTCAGGCGTACACCTGGAGAATGAGGATGAGAAAAGAAGAAGTCAGGCGTCCACCTGGAGAATAAGGATGAGAATTAAAGAAGTCAGGCGTCCACCTGGAGAATGAGGATGAGAAAAAGAAGAAGTCAGGCGTCCACCTGGAGAATGAGGATGAAGGAAAGAAGAAATCAGGCGTCCACCTGGAGAATGAGGATGAAGGAGAGAAGAAGTTAGGCGTCTACCTGGAGAATGAGAATGAGAAAGAAGAAGTCAGGCGTCCACCTGGAGAATGAGGATGAAGAAAAGAAGAAGTCAGGCGTCCACCTGGAGAATGAGGATGAGAAAAGAAGAAGTCAGGCGTCCACCTGGAGAATAAGGATGAGAAAAGAAGAAGTCAGGCGTCCACCTGGAGAATAAGGATGAGAATTAAAGAAGTCAGGCGTCCACCTGGAGAATGAGGATGAGAAAAAAAGAAGTCAGGCGTCCACCTGGAGAATGAGGATGAAGGAAAGAAGAAATCAGGCGTCCACCTGGAGAATGAGGATGAAGGAGAGAAGAAGTCAGGCGTCCACCTGGAGAATGAGGATGAGAAAAGAAGAAGTCAGGCGTCCACCTGGAGAATGAGGATGAAGAAAAGAAGAAGTCAGGCGTCCACCTGGAGAATGAGGATGAGAATTAAAGAAGTCAGGCGTCCACCTGGAGAATGAGGACAAAGGGAAAAATAAGTCAGGCGTCCACCTGGAGAATGAGGATGAGAATTAAAGAAGTCAGGCGTCCACCTGGATAATGAGGATGAGAAAAGAAGAAGTCAGGCGTCCACCTGGAGAATGAGGATAAAGAAAAGAAGAAGTCAGGCGTCCACCTGGATAATGAGGATGAGAATTAAAGAAGTCAGGCGTCCACCTGGATAATGAGGATGAGAAAAGAAGAAGTCAGGCGTCCACCTGGAGAATGAGGATGAAGAAAAGAAGAAGTCAGGCGTCCACCTGGATAATGAGGATGATAATTAAAGAAGTCAGGCGTCCACCTGGAGAATGAGGATGAAGAAAGAAAAGAAGCAGTCAAGGCACCCACCTGAAGAACGAGGGAATGCAATTGAAGTGTTGAAATCAAAAGCCCGCTCATATGAAAAAGGAGCACACTTAGAATCAATAAAGCAGAAGAGTCCAACAAAATCCCCGGCGAGAAACAACAAGAGTCCCAAAAGAAAATACGGGACACAATGAAAAGGAATACGGAATAAGCCAAATGCCCAAGAGTCACCAAGATATCAAGACAACAAGAAACGCAAGGGCATGACCTAGATAAGATTTTTTTTATAATTCCTGTACCATAGTCTAGTTTAGCTTTTTGTATTACCTTTGAAGTAAGGTGTAATAAGGAGGTCAGCAAGTAGTAAAAACAGCACAAAGCAGCAGTAACATCGTAGTCCCACGGTAGTCCCAGCTACCCAAAACTTCCCGAACTACATTGACCTGATTCCTTTATAGCCAAGGATATGTAGGAAACCTTGGAAGCAGAGGTTCGGTCAAATCTTTCAAAAAATGCTTCCCACGGAGTATTTGAACGGGCAAAAATCGCTCGTATCCGCTCACTTTATCTTTGCACGAAAACTCTTCGAGTTTCCGCACAAAGAGGGGCAGCTGTGAGCACGTGATTTTTGCCTTACGAAAACTACTCCAAAATAAATCAAAAAAAAATAAAATAAATTTCTTTTACTGTGTAATTTTTTAATTTGCGTGATGTTAAATACTTGTGTTATGTCCGTAAGTGTTTACTTTGTCATAATAAAATGAAAAAATAAAATAAAATACATATTGCATGCATATAGGATTTAATTATGCATTTAAAAGATAATTTAAATAAAATCACAAAAAATATGCAATAGTTCTATTTTAAATATTCCACTGTGTGATTGATGTCTTGTCTATGTGTTAAATAATTGTTATAGAGTAATTAATATATTTTTGAAGTTAAAATTGTTTTATAATTAAAATTAGAAATTTAAATTAGAAAAAATGAAGAAAAAAAATGTATATATATACAAAATCGGACCTGGATTAAAATCCAGGCCCAAATGAATTAATTCCCCCCACAGCCCAATCCAGATGACCATGTCCGGTCCAATTCAGCTACGCCAAACGACGTCGTTTGGTGATCATTCATCAAGGGCCGTTAGATTAGATCAATTTAACGGCTGAGATACACTACCCTTACCCTTACCCGTAACCCGACCCTTTGACCCAATCCAGGCCGACCCTGAACTTAGACCAAACGACGACGTTTGGTTAAGTGGATTGATCTCAACCGTGCATCTTAATTGATCCAACGGATGAGATCAATCCACCCCACCCCTATATAAAGACCAAACCCCTACCCCGGCCCCTAACCAAACACCCCCCCTCTCACTGTTCATCATCGTTCCCAAACTCACCACTAACCCTAGCCGCCCTAGGATCCCACCGCCTGAAACCCGGCGGCATCAACGCCGCCGGTCACCAAAATAACACCCTAGAATCCCCTGAACATCCTCTACACAGATCTAACATTGGTTTCCTTCGAATCAGGCCCCAACTCTTCGAATCTTAAATCGAAGGTTGGCCTGAAAACCTTATCTTCTCCGATGACCTCCAAAATAACACCACAGTTTCTCCTAAATTCCCTCACCAAGGATCTGTTAGTTGCATGGTTCGAATCATACTGGAACTACTCGAATCTTCATTTGAAGATTCGAGTACAACCTGAACTTATCCCAACCTACTTCAAACTCACACCAGTTACCCCCCTGACCGCCCTCGTGCCTAGAACATATTTGGTTTCCCTCGAATCTAACCATAAATGAGTAAATCCCAAATTGAACTTTCAAGAACCCTAAAAATACCAGACTTTTGGATTCTGTCCAGATTGAATAAAGATTGAGGTTTAATCGACCTTAGTCGAAGTATTTTTAGTGGAAAATACTTCGACTAAGGTCTGTTTGATTTCAAACAAAGTCCAAATCCAAGTCGAGTTGAGTTCAGTTGAATTTAAAGGTTCAGAGGTAATTTCTGTTTCTTATGTGCATTCTATGTGTATTCTATGTTCGTTTCATTAGTTTGTTTAATTTTTCATAATTTTCTAGTCAAATTTTGTTATACTGTCCCCTACCCGTCAACTTGATTCTAAATGTGAATTGTTTCTGTTGATTGTGATTATGTACAATGTGTGTAATCGACTCGGTTAAGTTCGTCGATTAGTTATATTATGAATCTTGCTTTTGGAAATGTTGACTGAGATAGCCTGTTTTGAATAGATTATTTTGTTATAACCAGTTAATTAGTTATTGTTAAGCAGTTAGTTCTTGTTTAACAAACCAGTAAATTCAAATGAATGTTGTATATGTGTTGATTTCTGAGCATTGAGTTTCAGGGCATTGTCAGTATATTGACAATGCTCCTGTATTTGTTTATTTTTTGGTTCAGTTTTGAATCTCAGTCGAAATGATCCTGCATATTCTGTGTAATGTTAGTGGGTATTATTCAGGTTCAGTATTCAATTGAGAATCATCTATCTTAATTCAACTCTTGTGCATAAATGTGATGTACTGTCTTTAATACTAGGACTGGTTATAACTGTTAAAGCAGACTTTAAAATCTGTTTTGCAACATATTCTGATTTTAGTTTAAGGGCTGTAATTACAGAAGGATTTCAGGTTTATTTTAGAATGAAACAGTAGGGTAATGTAATAGTGTGCTTTCAATAATATGATAGTGGCTATAATTTAAGTAATAATGGGGAACAAGGGATAATGGGGCTGCTGAAAAACAGGATAAATAGCACTTAGTTTTAAATTATTCAAAAGTAGTTTTAATGGAAAAACTTTCTGATTTTTAAAGGAGAAAAGGGTCCATCCAACACTAAACTGTATAGGACCAGCCCTGTATAAATACAGGGAGCTGGACAAATTGAAAGGATCAGTTTTTCAGAGAGGGAGTCCTTCAGAAGAAAAATAGGAAGAAGAAAAAATAGGAAGAAGAAAAATAGGAAGAGAAAAATCTGATTTGAAAGGAAGAAGAAATCAGATTTTAACAAGGAGACTTTAGGCAGATTTTTTAGATTGAAGAAATCTGATTTAGGAGAAAAAAAAAGAAAATCTGAAAAACAGAAGATTTTAAGAAAGAAAAAGAAAGGAAATCAGATTAGAAGGGGGACTTGAAGAGAGTTTGAGAGATTTTAGGAGAGGAGAAGAAGAAAAAATCTGATTTAGGAACCTTTTCAGACAGAAAAGAAAGGAAAGAGAGAAAATCAGTAGTTCAAAAGAAAATCTGACTTAGCAGACTTTAAGAGAGTGAAAAGTCAGATTTGAGTGTGGAAAATCAAGCAGAAAAAATCAAATTCTTTTCGGAATCTGAAGAGGAAGAAGAAACAGAAAAGAAACAAAGAGAACAGTCACACACACACACAGATACAGCAGCAGAAACAGAAAAATCAGAAAAATGGGAATTTGAAACTGAAAAGAAACTGAAATCTGAAATATTGTTCTTTTGTTGAATCTGTTCAACTTTATTTGATTCCATTGTTCAGTTAAAATCTGCAGTGTCTTTTAAAAATATCGTCACTGTTCATTTGGGTTCCCCGGATCCTGTTTGTTGCTCAAATCTGCTGAATTATTTGGCATATTCTGCTCAATTTATTACTGCTACAACTGCTGAAATTTACTCCTTCTACCTTCATTTTCAGGTACATATCTCTTAAACTTTATGTTGGAAAGAGATTCAACATGACAAATAAATGAAATTTTAAATTGTAATATTGCCTCCTATCGTTTAAGTTTAAACATTTAAGTTTCGACTTTGATTTCATGTTGGATAGCCAGTAGTGAGTTCGACTTGATGGCTACAAGTTGATTGTCTTATTTTTTCACTTTGTAATAATGTTATCCATGCTGAAATTTCATTAGTTTAGTTATCTTTGAGTTGTGTAAATAGGGAAACATGACATAAAGATTGGCCATTAACTAGGCCATGTGACGTTGTTAGTTGAATAAAGAATAGCGTGAAAATGTCAAAACCATATTGCTAGTTTATTCTGATAATCTGATTTAGTTGTGGAAGGAATGATATAAGTTGTACGTTCCTATGTGGCATTATAACAGGTATCTATAGAACCATTAGTGGATGGTAAGTTGAGTTGTTATGGCTCATTATGATGTTAAAGTGCTACGAATGTTTCAAGACATACAAATATGTGGCATGTAAGGCAATATTGTTAATCAATTTGTATAATAATTCCCTTTCTTATCAATTTGATGCCTATTTACCATCCTAAATAAATAATTAGGCCTATTAGATTAAAAGCAAGTATATGAGAATAAGATGAGATATACAAATTGCAACACTTTACATCAACGACAATTAGAAATAGGATTTGAACTAAATAGAAATAATAAAAGTTCTTGAAAAAATATTCTTCCCTTTATAAATCATTTTTAGTTTCATATACAATTCACTATTGGGCATATAGATATATATGTTGTATTTGTGAAGAATAGTATTAATCATGTTCTTATTCTTTATTTTGAATTTGAATAGTTTTGGATGAACATAAATTATACGCGGAAATTATAATCGACGGGCAACATTTAATAAATTGTGAATTCTTTTTCAAGAATTAAAGGGTATCTTAAATGGAGATTTTCTCATAATATAATAAACAATTTGGGGGAAAAGTCCATAATACTATTTTGCGCAATCAGGGATGCGTTCGCGCACCCTGATTATATTTTAAAAGTAACTTCGGATTATGCGTACGCGCAATTTCGAGCGAATATTTAATAAAAACGAATTTCTTTGGAAAATATTAAATAATTTCATATAACCCGAGATGTGCAGTTCATTGTCTAAATACAAGGGTAATGATGTTCCTGAATTTATTTTAAATTTCGAACATATGTTCTTTTTGTTAAAAAAAACTATAACAATTTTATTGTGTACACGTACGCGTGGCACGATCCCCGGTAATTATAAAAAGTACATAATACGAATATACGTACGCGTAATTCACACATATAATTGTAAACAATAAGTAAAAAGCGGAAGTAAAATCATGCAATAAAAACGTATTTAGTAAAATCAAGATAATTAAGCCAAGAATGAAAGCAGTTGAGTGACCGTGCTAGAACCACGGAATTCGGAAATGCCTAACACCTTCTTCTGGATTAACAGAATTCCTTACTCAGGATTTCTGGTTCGCAGAATAATAAACAGAGTCATATTCTACTCAATTCAGGGATTAAAATTGGTGACTTGGGACGCCTTAAAATTCCCAGGTGGCGACTCTGAAATAATTAAATAAATCTCGTTTCGACTATCCTTTAATTGGAGAAAACTCCCCTTGTACCCTCTCGGGTATGTAAAAGGGAGGTGCGACAGTCATCAACTAACACAATTCTAGAAGGATCTCTGATATATTTATGGTATGGAGCATAGACACATGAAAGACTGGATGTACAGACTCCAAGTCCGAAGGCAAGCCTAATTTATATACTGCCTGGCTTACATTGCGTATAATCCTTTATGGTCCCATGTACTGAGGGCTAAGTTTTCCTTTCTTTACGAACCTCATAACACCTTTCATCGATGATACCTTTTTGGAATACCCAATCGTCCACCTGAAATTCCAAGTCTCGTCGTCGATTATCCGCATAAGCCTTCTGACGGTCTTGAGCTGCCAATAGACTTTCCTGTATAAGCTTAATTTTCTCAATTGCCTGTTGTACCAGTTTTGGTCCTACTAACGTAGTTTTCCCAACATCAAACCACCCTATAAGCGACCTACACTTTCGTCTGTAAAGAGCTTCGTATGGAGCCATCTGAATACTAGAATGGTAATTATTATTATATGCGAACTCAATAAGCGGCAGATGATCATTCCAGCTACCTTTGAAGTCTATTACACAAGATCATAACATATCCTCTAGTATTTGAATAGTGCGCTCCGTCTGTCCGTCTGTCTGGGGATGAAATGTTGTACTAAGACTTACTTGAGTCCCCAATCTTTTTTTTTGGAAGGACCTCTAGAAGTTAGCTATAAATTGAGTTCCTCTATTCGAGATAATAGATACAGGGACGCCATGCAGTCGTATTGTCTCCTTAATATAAAGCCTCGCATAATCCTTTGAGGAATATGTAGTTCTAACGGGCAGAAAATGGGTTGACTTTGTAAGCCTATCAACAGTCACCCATATCGAATTGAACTTACACTGGGCACAAGGTAAGCCTACGATGAAGTCCATATTGATTACTTCCCATTTCCAAGTCGGAACCTCCATAGCCTGCAATAATCCACCGGGTTTCTGATGCTCAATTTTAACCTGCTGACAGTTCGGACACTGAGCAACAAACTCTGCTATATCCTTTTTCATTCCTTCTCGCCAATACACTTCCCTGATATAATGATGCATCCTTGTTGTTCCTGGATGGATAGAATAACGAGAATAGTGAGTTTCTCCCATAACCGCCGAAGCAGCCCTGCAACATTAGGCACACACAATCGTCTTCGATAATTGAGGACCCCATCTTGTGTAATCTCAAACGGTGTCTTCTCCTTCTAAAGGGTGGTATCCCTATAATGAACTAACACAGGATCCTCATACCGGCGTGCCTTTACTTCAGTTACTAATGAGGATGTTGTCGTATCCTGAAGAGTAATTCTAATGTCACTTGAGTCCAGTAACCGAATTCCAAAACTAGATAGCTGATGAACCTCATGTGTTATTCCCCTTTTTCTGGCTGTAAATACGACAGGTTACTCATAGATCTACGGCTGAGGCGTCGGCTACTACGTTCACCTTCCCCGGATGGTATAAAATATCAATGTCATAGTCTTTAAGTAGCTCCAACCATCTCCTTTGACGAAGATTCAATTCCTTTTGCTTGAAGATATACTGGAGGCTCTTATGATCCATATAGATATCAGCGTGAATGCCATATAAGTAGTGCCTCCACATCTTTAGTGCATGAATCAGCGCGGCTAACTCTAAATCATGGGTCGGGTAGTTCTTCTCGTGTTTTCTTAGTTGTCAAAAAGCATAAGCCACAACCTTACCATGCTGCATCAGCACACAACCCAATCCAATACCTGAAGTGTCACAATAGATAACGTAACCATCGGTCCCTTCTGGAAGTGTTAGAATCGTGCTGAAGTTAATTTGTCCTCTAAGGTCTGGAAAACTCCGTTCACAAGCGTTCGTCCATTGAAACCTAGTTCCCTTCTGAGTTAACTTACATCGTTATCCTAATCTTGTACAATTCAGGAAATTCTTCTCTTCGGAGGACCAAACTTCATATTTTATCCCTCACAATTGCACCCTTATCCCACTATTAGGGCAACATTTCATCTATTCTAAATGTTACTAGTCTTAGACTCCTTTGAGTTCATTCAGGCTATATTGAGCCTCCTATAACTTAGGGAAACCATTAGCTCTCTTATGAACTTATTCCCAAGGACTCATCCATTCTTGTTACCCTTTTTACTCATCTTTTCTTATCCTTCCTCCTGTCTTCCTAGAACCTTGTTGCTCTACCATACTTTATCTTGCGACTTACACATATCTATTTATACTTATTTGCAAACTTTCCTCAATCTGCTTGCACCATAGATTTCCTTATGTTATTCCGGAATATCAATCAAGATGCCACATACCACTCTGGTCAAAGGTGCTTAGAAGAGAAGAAAATTTCGTTGCAAGTTTCTTGTAATAACCTACCAAACGGAGAAGCTACGAACCTTCATCGGTGTTGTGGGTCTAGGCGAAGTCTTCACTGCCTCAGTCTCTTGTCTATCCATTCGGATGTCTTTATCCGAAATAATATGCCCAAGGAAAGCTACAGAGTTCAACCAGAGTTCATACTTAGAAAATTTTGCATACAACACTTCCCTTCTTGTAGAACTCTGAGCACAGTACGCAGATGATCTGCATGCTCAGCCTCTGAACGAGAATATACCAATATATTGTCAATAATTACAATTACGAACAGATCTAAAAAAAGGCCTGAACACACGGTTCATCAAATCCATGAATACTGCTGGGCCATTGGTCAGACCAAACGACATAAACCGAAACTCAAAGTGCCTATATCTAGTCCTGAATGCAGTCTTCGGGATATCTTCATCCTTAACCTTTACCTGATGGTTTCCAGACCTCAAGTCTATCTTTGAAAAATACTTGGCACCTTGTAACTGATCAGATAGATCATCAATTCTCGGGCGCGGGTACTTATTCTTAATCGTCACCTTATTCAGTTGCCTATAATCAATACACATTTGTAAGGAACCATCTTTCTTTCTTACAAACAACACAGGTGTTCCCCATGGTGACGTACTAGGTCTGATAAAACCCTATTCAAGCAAGCCTTTAGTTGTTCCTTTAACTCGTTCAGCTCTGCGAGGGCCATTTTATAGGGGGAATAGATATTGGATGAGTATCTGGTAGTAGGTCAATGGCAAACTCAATTTCTTGCTCTGGCCGAAGAGCCGGAAGCTCATCGGGGAAAACATCAGGAGACTCATTCACCACAGGGATGGACTGAATGGTTGGTAACTCCACTTCCATATCCCAAACACGAACTTAGTGATAAATATAGTCCTTTCTGATTATCTTTCTTGCCTTGAGATAGGAGATAATTTTACCTCTTGGTGATGTCGTATTACCTTCCCATTCTAAAACAGGCTCTCCTAGGGATTGAAATTAAATCATCTTTGACCTACACTTGATGTTAACATAACAAAAGGCCAACCAATCCATACCCATTATAATATCGAGTCCTACCCAACCGAACACCACGTACCTTATCTTTGTTTATTATTAAGTCTATCACGGGCCATTACGGCAACATCCATATATATAAGTAACAATATTAAGACTTAACTCGCATAACCAATTTAGAGGAAGGTTTATATACATAGGGGTCGACTAAGCCGTAGGCATATCACACGCAAAACTATATACATGATACTATCTGCAAAACCTCTAACTAAGTATAACCATAATATATACAAGTTGGGATGGGGCTCCCTACATCCTCATAAAACAACCAAACACATTTAAAACCCTGACTTGGTAATATTCCAAGAAGAGGTGGAACTCTCCAACCAAAAACTGACACTTGGAGGAAGTATATAGTAGAGGGTCCTTGCCTCGTCCTATATAAGAACCTCGATCGAACACACTTCGAAGTGGAATCTTTAGTCCTTATTAGTTACCTTCCTCCTCTTTGCCCGACTACTATCTTCTTCCTCTACGTATCCCATAACATACACTGACAAACCTTGATTGACGGACTCCCAAGACTGTGGACTATCCGAAACCTCAGAAGAGCTGGTGTCCTCAAATACCTTGACATAGTTCTGAGCCTAAGGGAATCCCGGCTGTGCCAATCCATGCACTACTCCCCTCATACTCTGATCAATGGGCTGTGAAAATAAGGGCATTGGTGAGGTTGGAACTCCTCTCACCCCATCTACTACTGAAGTGGTCGAAACAACTCGAACGGATGACTCATATGGATTCTCGGATGGATCCTCCTCTATAGAACCCATGATCTCTGATGGGTCTGAATCCATAGTATAACTTATCTCTCTTTCTAACACCGTCGTAACCTTCTGACCCATGCTAGCGGCTATAGACTTTGGAGGCATCTCTAAAAATGTAACACATTGTTAGGAACACGAATGCTCATATTGCACGATCTAAGATAAGAAGAGAGGATAATATCCTATATGTCCTATAGCCTCATGTTTATAAGTGTGGTGCATGACACACCCATAAACAAGACTCTACTAGACACGGTCTGTAGACAACCCTAGGACAGAACTGCTCTGATACCACTTTTGTCACGACCCAAACCGATGGGCCGCGACGGGTGACTGAGTCCTACCTGTCAAACACCCCTAAACATGCGTCTAGGATATGAACCTGTATAACATCTACTGCATTACGAAATTGACATGCGTGAAGGAAACCTGCCAATAAGGCATATGTACGTATACATGCAGAATATAGTGGGCGAGCCAGCAAGGCTGCTATAGACAACTATACATCCAAAACTGAAAGCCGACAAGGTCACATACAACCCAACTAGGTATACTGTCCACAGACCTCTAATAGAACACAACTGTACAAAGACGGGACTGAGCCACGTCATACATATATACATATATAAACGTATTGTACCAACATCAAAAGTAGCTCCGGATCAAATGGAGCACGCCAACTCTCGCTGATCAGGGATCCTAAGAAGGGGGACCTTCAGCTCGCCTACTTGCACATGCGGGCATGAAACGCAAGCCCCGTGAAATAGGGCGTCAGTACGAAAATGGTACTGAGTATGTAAGGCAACAAAATAACTAAAAGCTGAAACTAAACTGATAATATAATAACTGAAAACAACTGGGAGTCAAAGAAAATCTGAAGATATGCTCATCTGCTGATACTAACTCAATTCTCTCAATATAGTGAGTAAAATAGTTGTCCGGCCCTATAAGGCTCGGTATACATATATATCTGCTCTGCCGTAGTAGGCTCGCTCATAAGCGCTCGGCCATACTAGGCTCTGTATCTCGACCAACTGGGCTCGCTCATAGGTTCTCGGCCACAGTTGGATCGGTATATAACTTACCATCTAATCAGAGGTTGCCCAATAGGGGCCAGTCCATTGATTATAGCTCGATGGTAATGAAAATACTTTTAATACTGTACCTATGTAAACTCTCTGCTCTTTTGTCCGGAAGAAGAAAATACCCAACTGAATACGCAGTCCCGATAAGAAGAATATGGTAACTTACAAAACTAGAAAAATATATGTAATTTGCGAGACTAGCAAAATATACGTAAACTCCGGGATATGAATTTTTCCTTATGCCTCGTTATCAAACTTGTGTAATTATGATATCATACCAAAATGAATGAAAAGCTTAGCCTTAACATACCTGGAGTAGGAAAAACTCCGTATAATACTCTGTTGGAAAACCTTCGTTGACTGAGCGAAACTTGCCCCTGCTTCTTTAAAAATTCATGGATGAAATTCTTCTGGTTCCTTGAATTTTTTGGAACGAATCATGTTTATTTTGGCTTGGAAGGACTAAAGCTTTTGTTCCTATTGTCTTTTGTTTTAAACCAAAGAGAGAACGTGTGTAATTTCCATACTAAGGTTTCTGTTTGTTCCTAATGTCTTTGGTTTGACAGAATATGTGTTTCTTTCTATTGAATTTGGTTACTAAGTCTTAAGATAAAGACTTAAATGTAAGTCATATCTTGTCATCTTCATAGTTAGCCATTTGGCAAAGTAGTATACTTAGTCATTTTTCAAATCTTGCGGCTTCTTGCCACGTGGGGTGGGGTGAGATAATTTATTAATTTTTTTTATCCACTTATTAGTTAACTGGGTAATGTCCTGTTACCTGATAATTAATCAATTACCTGCATAATTTAAAAATTACCACAAATTACTTAAAATTCTATTTATTTTTAAAATACTTCATATATACTTTATATATTATACTACAGTGATCATATGGTACCTTGTATGGTACTAGTTCATAATTATCGGGTATTGTCGCTCGACCCATATTTTATTCCAAATTGTCCACTTTCAATGAAACTCGTTTTTTTTTAATCCGTGTACCCATTTATCCTTCATAAAACTTATTTTCGCTTGTTATAAATAGCGTAAGTACGTTAACGTCAAGATGATCTCATTCCCCCGAGATGTAACATAGGTGCAATCATGTCGTAATGCTTTAATCTCTCAAAAAAACTTGCATAGGACCCTCCTATTGGTGTAAAATTATCTTTCAGCCTTTGTTCCCTTCTACATCTTTGGCTTGAATGTGGGTTATAGGGCACTTGGAAATTTTGTGGAGGCTGGTGGGGATTCTGCGGTGCTCGCCTTTTGGAGTGACCCAGTGGTTGGACAGATGGCCGGACATTATTTGGAGGATAACATTGGGTGGATTATGCGGGGATATTCATGGGGTTGGTATTGAGGCTTAAAGCGTCTAGCAGGAATGCCCACTGGATCGTGTCGTTGGCGGGGCTCAGTAACATCTTTTCTATCAATGGGAGGACTATCCCGAGCATCTTGTTCGTTCCATCTGAATCAAAATTCCCTAAAACTTTCCTTGGGTTTCTTTTCCATCTGAGATAGGGAGGAGCTGTCTGGGACACTGTCTCTATTGTTCTAAAAGTGTCGCACAAAATCTTGAACCATGTCATCCCATGTATGCCACTTACCGACATCTTGACGAGTATGTCATTCCAAAGCTGCCCTAGTCAGGCTCTCACTGAAATACGCCATCAGCAGCTCATCTTTCCCGCCAATATTTCTCATTTCACTGCAATAACCCCTCAGGTGGGATACTGGATCTCCCCGCCCATCATACAAATTAAACTTTGGCATCTTAAACCCTTTCAGCTTTCTGGATATCTCATCTTGCTCCACTGTCTTAGCAAGATTTGTAGTCTTATCGGGAAACTCAAAATAAGGAGCGTGAGAGTATGGACCCGAGACCTTGAAAATTGGTTCTGGAGCATAGTGTTGGGCATTGGGGATTGATGGTGGAGGACGCCCACTAATCCAAGCTTGGTATATTTCGGCCATCTGTATTTTCAACCTTAAGACCTCTTCTTTCAACTCAGATTCTGATTCAACCATTCTCTTAAACGGATCAACAACCCCTGTGTCCAAGTCTTTGCTAGCCATGACTACCTTGCTCTTTGACCTTGTGTTGTATGGATGAGTTACTTAAAAATCACAAACCAACCACCCTTCTGCTCAATGAAGATAACAAAAGGAACAAAATGGGGTCATCCTGTTAGCATTAGGGAATTTAACAGCTAAAAATATCACATTGCATGTAATTCACTTAGCAACAATTAACGGTTTTAGAATGACATCAAGGGTCACAAGGTCACTTGGCATCATCCCGATTTTGTTCATTTCAATCTTCCCTTTTCTTTCTTTTTTAGCACTTCTTGGCTTGCTCATTTTCCTTCCTCTTTTTTTTTCTAATTATCACTCTTTTCTTTCCTCTCATTTCTCATGTCCTATAATTTCACCATCTTTTTTTTCTTCTCCCTTTTTTTCTCTTTTTCTTTTAAAAAAATGATTTGATCGAACCCTATGTAGGTTGCCTACGTATCATTACCCCGCATGAATCAGATCTTTGCGTAGTTCAGGAAGATCAGGAATAAAGGAAACAAACTGACGTTCTCTTTTTTTTTCTTTTTCTTTTCTTTTTACCTTAATGACTACTCTGATGAGAAAAGAGAAATAAAAGAAGCAAATCTTTTTTTTTTGAATTTTCTAGACTCAATGTTCTATAACCTATCCTAAAAGCATATATTTTTTCTCTTTTTTTTTTGAAACAAACACTCTATGGGAAATTATTAAGGAAAAATCCTACAAGAGAAAAATATTTTTTGATTCTTTTTTTTTTCTAAAATGAAGTCCAAACAATAAACCAAAGAAAAATATTTTGAATTTTCATTTGATATCCCTGAAAAAAGACTTCGAAATGAGAAATGAACAAAATAAAAAATACTTTTTTGGATTTCGGTTTTTGATTACCTAAGAAAGAAACTTTAAAGATAAAGATAAAGTATGTTTTTTTTCTATGCACAATGTCCTAAAGTTCCTGGGAAAATAAAAGAATTTTTAAAAATTTACATAAAAGAAGTGATAAAAAATTAAATGTTGTCAAAAATTAGGTGTTCACAATTAATACCTTAAAGAAAACTTTTTAAAAAGGTACTAAAAGGATTTTTTTTTTTTGAATTTTAGCCTTAATATACTAAAGGAAATATAAAAGCATTTTTTATTTTGATATTAATTTCCTAAAGGAAAAACCACCTCAAAGGATTTTTTTTTCATTTCTAGAATTAGTATTCTAAAGAAACTTATAACGGGAATGTGAAAACACAAAATTTCTTCTTGGTTCTTTGATTTATAACACACTTTTTCAATACGAAAATAGTAAATACAATAACAAAAGACTCGACATTACTGTACAAAATTAGAAGGTAAAAGAAAACATAAAAAGAAAAATAGACTCAAAGCACAAAAAGAAAAATCCCCTTAAGCAACTCCTGAATGATCCTGACTGGATGGTCTCGGGGTGTTTGTCATGCTCAAACTTCGGTAAGTAGATCCACACCTGTATGAGAAAACTTTAAACCAACGTTATGTGAGACAATAACACTCGCTACTGGATACATGCAAGACATGATTGAGGCTATTTTTGCAAAATGACTTATTTAGCCAAAAGGTGGCTAGAAGTGCAAAATTTGGCTAAGACCCCGCAAAGCCAAGAACCTAAGATTTACTAGGAAGACCGGACCATATGTAGGTTGCCTACGTATCATGCCCCAAAAGACGAGAATCAGGTATGCGTAGTTCGGGCAAATTGGATTTTTGTCTTTTGTTTTGAAAAAAAAAATGATGAAACATGTAAACATCTTTTTGGATTTTCTTTTCTTTTTTTTTTTCCTTTTCTTTTAAAAAATGACGGGGAAAATGCAAACTCTTTTTTTTTGGATTTTTTCATTTTCAATTTTTGGTTTTTTTTTTTTGAAAAAGTGTGCAAGAAAATTATAACTGGACCCCACTTGCTTCATTTTTATACTTCAACCTCTTTTCTTTCTCATTTTTTCCTTTTTTTCCATTTGCCCTCAACTATCATTGGTCCGCCAAATGACCCTTTTACCCTTGAAGAAATGCAACATGTAGCACATAGGATGCATCAAGATGGTCTGTTATTTTGGGTACACCTGTCCTAGACGGACCCAATACCTGTGTTGAGTCCCCAAAGTCAAATGCACATGATGCAAACAAGCGTTCCTACTAGGGATCCGGCATGAGGCTATGTTATTCTAGGCATAAAAACCTAGGTTTATTTGTTCTAGACCTGGCTTACCCGAGCGGACAACTCGAGTCGAGGGGGGCAGCGTACCGGGAATACAGAAGCTTCACCAGCTTTGCAACTTATCCGAACCTCGTTCTAAAATTGGGATGACTCTAACAGAAGAGAAGTCACACGAAGTGCACACTTCCCAAATGATTTAAAAGATTCAGAGAGAGGAGGGTTTCGCAACAATTTATATGTAGTCCAACAATATCAAAGCGGTAAAAAGCAACATTTAGCACATTAGGAACAAACATATAAAAATCAGATAATAAATAAAAGCCAACTATAACAGTTATTCTAAGCTCGAATTCTGAACCATGAACCAGACGTTCTGGGTTCTTGTCCCTAGCAGAGTCGTCAGAGTTGTCACACCTCCTTTTCACTACCCCGGAAGGGCGTATAAGGGAGTTTTTCCAATTTAAGTGACATTATTTGAAATGGGATTATTTTATTTAATTTCTCAGAGTCGCCACTTGGAATAGTTTAATTGGTGTTCCAAGTCACCGGTTTATTTTAAAACCCAAATTGAGGAAATTCGACTTTTCTTTTGAAGTCTGCGAACCAGAAATTCTAAGTAAGGAATTCTGTTAACCCGGGAGAAGGTGTTAGGCATTCCCGGATTCCGTGGTTCTAGCATAGTCGCTTAAACTATTATAATTGGCCTATTATCTGATTTTAATACATCTTTTAACCTATGATATATTTTAACTTTGTTAAACCGCTTTTAATTATTTTTAGGAAGATTCAACGTTATTTAAACACACCTTGAACCGCGCCACATGAAATGCACCCGCGATCCGCAACACACTTTATCTAACGTTGTTGAAAATTGGAGTTGGATCACATGAAATGCACATCCGAATTTAAGGAAATTAATTTAAAATAGTGCGCCTAAAGCAACTACGATTGATAATTCTTACCATATTTGGGGTTCATTGTTAGGCCAAAAGATTACAGATACGAAGTTGTGGAAGGAGTGAGCTAACTTATAAAATGGAAAATAAGCCAAAAATGTTATTTAAAGAAAAGGCTTACTGGACTTGAATCAAATTCACAAATAGAATCAATAGACCAATCTAATTTCATTTTCTAAGTTCTATAGGACTAAACAGAGGACCAATTTTCAAATGAGTAAATTAACAAATGCTCCAAAACAACAAATCAAGCAAACGTCAGAAAACAATTACGTAATTGGTTTATCCCATTTTTTTATTACATAAAATCACAACCCATTTAATGGAACAATTTTATCTTCTACACCCATACAATTATAATCCAAACAAATCACAAAAATGGGATAGAGCCAACGTATTTAAATTTCCAAACAAAGAAAACAATGCAACATTCAAAAAAATACTAACACAACAATTAATAGGACAAAACAACAAAAATCAGAAGACAACTGACAATAAAAATTTATTAGGAGCGAAACAGTAAAAAAGAATGAACCTCAACTGAAACAACGATTTTTCATTGAACCAAGCCTCCGGCAAAACTCATACAGCGATCGATTTTGACTCACACTAGAGATCCGACGACAGAGCTTAGGCCTAAAATTGATTTAAGACCAGAATTGCAAAAGGAAAAACCTTGTTTGGACCTCATGCAGAAGCTGTTCGGCGACCTCGACTCAACTCTCGATGCTACTGCTTGTGTGCGAAAAGGACTGCATTTTTTCTGCTTTTTTAGTGGTTTTGGGTGAAGTTAAGGACTGCTTTGAGGATGGATTTGAGCAGATATTCAGCTGCTATTTCAGGTGTTTCGGAGTTAGTTTTGATTAGTTTTTGGTGGAGTTTGAAGGTTGCTTCAATAGTGGAGGAAGGCTGAGTTCTTTTGGAGCTTTTACATGGTGAAAATGGAGGTTTTTCGTTGGATTTTTGGAGGAACAGAGAAGAAGGAATGTTTGCTGAAGCGTTCTGTTCTTAAGGAAGAAGAAGATGGGAGTCAGACTCCCAATCCTCAATTGCGGCTGTCAGCTTTTGGTCGCCCTTTCCTTTCTTTTTGTTAGTGCCCTCTTTTAGATTTTCGTTTTTAATCCAATCTTCTGGAAAACAACGGATTCAACAGGATTTTTTAGGTGTAGGTCTATGTAAGGATTATGTACTATTATATAGGGGTAGGGATTAAGTTAGGAGTATGGGCGTAGGAATTATGGGCTTGGTAATTATAGACTAGGTCCAAAAATTAGGCCTAAAGATGAGTTGCTCGAGCCCAAGTTTTACTATTTCCTCGCGAACGAGATTAAAATACGATCTCATTTATTAATTAGTCCTACTTAAGTAAAATAACTGTTAAAATAAGACTGACCATTAAAACGAAACTATTTTTGGTATTTTTCAAGATTAAAAATGACTACAAAACATTAATAATTTTTTTTTGTAATTTTCATTTTCTTGAAATAAAATAAAGTAAAAGAGTCAAAATTAATTGAAATAGCGATATTAGGCCTAAATTAAATATTAACAAGCTAAAATATAAAAAATATTGGGGAGGGTCAAAAATCACATGTCTACAATATCCTCCGCCAAAATTGGAGGACATCTTAAATGAACACCAAGTCTATCCTCTTTCACCAGTTTTATAGAATTCAAACCAAATAAAATGAAAAGCATATCTTAGAAAAGTCAGGCGGGTTGGAATACTTTCCAATCCAGGTGATAACTGTTAGCACTAAAAACCTCTTATTGTTCGAGAATGCTTGAAACATTCAAAGACTAGAGTATGCAGATTTTATCATTCCTGAACCTGAAACTTATCAACCAGAAATTTGTTGTGAACATTTTAAATGTTTTATGATTCAACTAGGATTTTGCCCATTCTGTACTTCATACAACCATACATATAAATACAATTGATATGTCAAAACCAACTCAACAGACGAGTGAAAACTAGAGGAGAAGTTTAATAACATATGTTACACTAGATAACTGTTCAAAGTATATCACACATAAGATTTTTCTACTATTTATTCTGTTCTTATGTGTTGGCAGCTGAAACTCACGGGGAGATTGAGCACTGAGCATGGTATAACTGAAAAACAATGCAAAAACATATCGGCCCTGTCCTCTAAGCTCATGACAATCAAGTGTAGCAAGGAATAAAAGAATCAATAAGCTTTGATTTTCAACAATTATGAATTCAGAATATATTACATCTGCTCAAAAGAAAGGATAAAGTTAACTAACAAGAGCTATACCTATCAAATATGATTTTGTTGATGTCGATCCCAATAGTTTTACCAGCTGTTTTAGATTCCTTAGCTACCTATCAAGGCAATAAATGATATTTAGGTTAATATTAGCAGAAAAAAAAATAAAAAATGTCAAAATTTAAACAAACACAAACTTAATTGAATAGAAAAGTAACAAAACTTGACACAAAAATAAACGGAAAAAAAACTATTAGCAGAAATTGACAGCTAAAACAGTGAAATCGACAGCCGAATCAATAAAATTGATTGCCAAACGGTGAAATTGATGGGCTTAAGCAGTGAATCGACAACTAAAATCAGTGATTTAAACTGATCTTCGTCCAATACACACAGATGCACGCCTAAAATCAATGAAATCAATGGCTAAAACAGCGAAATCAAAACCTAAATTAGTGAAATTCACAGCTAAAATCAGTGGTTTAAACTGATATCCATCCAATACACACACATGCACGCATTAAATCAGTGAAATTAACGGCATTTTGGAAGGAATTACACGAACGACTTGAAACCGGAGACGTATTGAAGTGAGTATTTATCAGAAAAGGGCTATTTATAGACGAATTCAAACACATTACCTTAAACGAGTTGAAGTCTGATCTCCTTACATAAAAGCTAAAGGATTTGGGAGAATCGTTAACGGATATGACCGTCTTACATCATTCTAATCTCCTTAAACCTCTTATATTACAGTGATTTAATTTGGGGAATCGCTTGTTTAGAGAGAACGAGAGAGACGGTGTAGAGTCTAGAGAGAGAAGGTGTGTCTGTTTAGGGAGCTTTAGGTGTTTGAATGATATTTACGTTATCATTAAATTTAATGCTAATATTTTTAATAATGTTACTGAATAATAACATTAAATATTAGCGGAAAAGAATTATTAAAAATTTCGTCTAATTAGTGGCGGTTTAGAACTGCCGTAATTGCAAAAAAAATGTTGGTTTAACAATTACGCACTAATGGCGTCTGGAACGTCGCCGTATTATGATAAATATTGCGGCTGTTTCTTTGAACCGCCGTTATTTAACCGCCGCAATAATTCCGGTTTTTGGTAGTGATTAGGAGGCGTAGTCCTTATATTGCTCACCAAAAAATTGCAGCATAACAGAGGAGGGCATCAACCTAGCCTCTGTTAAAAAGAACCCCCTGTAATAATAACCAAGGTTGTATACAAGTACAAAGATCCACAATCTATGTTATAAACACTCCTATGATCCTATACAAGATTAGTACCCTTGTACATCCAATTTATCGAAGACAAACTAGTGCCAAAAACAAAAAACTTATGACAACATGTTCCTCCTTTGCTTATGCCTTATTGAAGCCATTTGATCCTTGTCCATCAAATAGGGTCCTGCGTCATGCGTCACACCTGGGCAGATCTCTAGGATTGAGGAAATGGATTCATTCTCTTCAATGCCCCATTTAGCAAGAGCATATGCTACTTGATTAGCCTCACATAAACAATGTTGGATCTCAAATTTCACATGTTGAAGTAGTTGTTTAGTATCCAAAATTATATCATGCATTTGCCATGCTAAGCTTGCGTTCCCTTTAATCATATTGATTACTAACGTAGAGTCACATTCAAGGACGATATTTTGGAAACCTCGTGAAATACACCACTTCACCCCATCCATGCTGCCTTTGCCTCCACCAAATTGCTACTGCCCCTTCCCATGCTATATGCAAAAGCCAAGATCAAATTGCCTTCAGAGTCTCTAATAATACCTCTAGCCCCCATAACCCCTTCCTCATTCCGACTTCCATCAGTATTTATTTTGACCTAGTTGGAGAGAGGTTTCATCCACTTACATCAAAACATTCAATCTTATGGGAGAGTGAAAGAACTTGATCACAGATGCCAAACCAGTGACCAAGCCACTCCTTGGTGCAATAGTGTTTAGATATGGACCATATTAAATGGTTCAGAAATTGATACTTTACTCTAGCCCTTGAAATTCTAGTATTTCCGCACCTTAATGCACATCTTGCCTTCCAATTTCCTAACAAATTACAATCTACCACCAAATGACTTGTATCTAGTCAAATGATGTTCACATAAGTCATTATAAGCTTTAGGAATCAACTCATACTTAAAAGGTTCAATATTTACTCATTTTAAAAAATTCAACCTCAGGCCCACACGCTCGAAATTCGAAATAAATTGAAGATTATGATTACTCATAACACCACAAGTCCAAATATATAATTTTCTCTCAAATGTGACTTCGATTTCATGATCTAAACCTCAAAATATCACTTCTCAAACATTTCTCCAAAACTCACATTTTCCCTCTTTTAATCTCTTGATTTATAAGCTCAAATCCATAAATAACTAGGATAATAATTCAAAGGTGAGTTGAGGTTACTTACCACTTGAACTATGGGTGAAAATCTGCTCAAAATCGTCTTACCTGAAGCCAGGGCTTCAAAACGGGATAAAATGACCAATTCTTGATTTTTAGCCTCATAAGTATTGCCAAGTCTCATTGAATCGCGATTGCTGCTCCATCCTATGCGATCGCGAAGACCAACAATGGCAGAGTGTACCATGATTGCAGCACAGTCCTATGCGACCGCGGAGGCTGCTGTCTTACCTGCCTCACCCTTACACAATCACACCTAATTACCCCACGGTCATGAAGTTTACCCAAACTCCCTTTGTATGCAATCGTGGACAAGCTCTACGCAATCGGGAATAGAAAATCTTTGCCCATACTAGCTCCTTCTCCGCGATCACAAGACACAACTCAACGATTGCGAATTACTGCTATACAACAAAAAAACTGCAGCAGTTATACTTCTCAAAATCGCCCGAAACCACCTCGAAACTCACCCAAGACCTTTAGGTACCCGTCTAATAATTCTAAAAGTTCATAAACCTCATGAAAACTTATTTAATGACTCGAAATACAAATAATAACATCAAAACCGATAATCAAAGATCAAACCAAATTTCTTGCCTTTCAGCTTCCAACTTCATCGAACGCCTTTGAATCATACTTAGACATTCCGGATCACAACCAAGATTTGCACACAAGTTACACTCAATAACATGAATCTATATTATGTCGCAGAACAGGAATAGGGGTCCTATAACATCATAGAAAACTATCGGTCAAACTTAAGAACTCTCAAATTCTTCAAATTGCCAACTTCTGACAAGTGGAGTCAAAAATCTTCTAGGAATGTCGTCGTCCAAATTTAAATCTGAATATATGCCCAAGTCCAAAATCATCATACCAACCTAGCGGAACCATTAAAAATTAATTTCGAGTCCGTTTAACCAAAAGTCAAACCTCGGTCAACTATAACAACTTGAAGCTTCCAAATAGGAACTAATTGTTCCAAATCAATTCCAAACCTCACGGAATGCATTCTAACTATGTACTCAAGTCATAAACCACGAAATGCACCTAGGGAATATCTCAATCAGGGAAACGAGGTGTTAAAACTCAAAACAATCGATTAGATCATTACATTCGTCCTCGAACATGTTAGGAGTCCTTCCAAAGCTGTCGAATAACCAAGTAACTCATCATACACTACTTCACACGGCTAATACCATTAGGATAACTCTTCTAGGAATTTCTTCATCAACCCAAGCTTACAAATCCATTAATTCATCTTTAACACTTGGAATCTTCATATGTCAAATTCTCATATATTTTCATCATTACAATCTTGATAAACAATATCATGACATATATTAACCAACCGATTGCAACCACTTGTACATTCCATAAATCTTATAATCATAATAATATTCTATGTACTGCAATAACTGCTCGTGCCAACCCCGCACCGACAAAAATGGCATAACTCAATATATCTTTCTTCTAAATCTTTACAACGCACATAGTGACAAAAGAAACCTATAGAAACTCCTAACTAATGTCCATAGTGATAATTCATGAATTTCTCACACCTGATAGTAGCCATTACTTGATCTAAGCCATCTGAAAGCATTTTCATCGAAAGCTATTCGCATTCAAGTCCAATTTCAGAAATTTCGAGCCTACTAGCTTAGTATCATCAATTACAAACTACTCAACCAACAATTGACATCAACTTCTGTACAAGTCCCAAAATAGAATGGTTATGCCTTATCTCAATATCTGCTCAAATACAATGAATTTGAAGAAAAGTAATGGAACATAATAACTTCTTGAGCTTATGACATTCTTCCTCAACGATCACCGAACATCTAAAACCCTGATCAGAATATTTGTTCTATCAATATACAAGCAACCAACCCAACTCAATCTATGCCCCAAAAGCATTTTATACAAATGCCTCAACGTTTTGAAGAATTCCACTTTTATTGAACCTACTAAACCAAAATATCTCTAATGACTAGAATTTCCAAATGATATATCTATATCATATCTTGCCTATATAAGCAAATCTGACTCGGTATAGGGCACACGATCTGAATAGGCCGATAGTAGCCAGCTCAAAGCCAACAACAATTCTTATGAGATAAATCATAAGCCTTCCATTGCTTTATCTTTAACTCATGGACATTCCAGGAATATCCCAACCATGAACCTCAATCACAGATGTGGATACAACCCATTATCGACTAAATTAACAAGAAACACACCGATAGCGTTTTTCTCACGGTCCTTCACCTAAACAAGTCACACATGATGTCTCTAACCTCGTGGAATCCAAAAGCGTCAAGTACTAAAATTTGCCAACTCCTGAAGCCTTTACTGAACATGATCATTGTCACAAGCACAAAGGAGAAACTCCCACTACCCCTTTACCACACTTCCCTATCCAAGACCTCTGTATGATACATTCCCCTATACCCTAGAATAACCTATCCATCCCCCATATTACTGACCATATATTCCATCATGTACTAACCTCCCAAGATCACCTATGCTGAATTCACCAGTTCAACCTTTCAATCATTAATACACTCTCATTACCCTACCCAATGATGTTTTACCTCTAGAATTAGAACCTCTTAACCTAAAGAATAACAGAATCCTCACACTGCTGAACTCTGAATCATCCACCAAAACACTATGAATCTATACACAATCAACCCTAGAAGAACACTTCCATAAACCTCTTCATGTCAATCAATAAGTTTCTCAATTTGACTAATTACAAAACACCCCACCCCTAAAACACCTAGTCAAAGCCTTCCGAAGGCATTCCATTACCTAAGAAGCACACAACTTAGCTATACTTGCAAAATAAATTATAAACACACCACGCATTATGTGATTCTATAAGTAATGCCAATGTCGAAATCGTAGTGAAGACCACCTCTATCTCCCTAAAGATATCTCCTAGAAGATTGAACCATCAAAATTGAACCTTTCTAAGCGAACAAACCAAAGCACTCCCGCACTCAAATTCGTCCATGAAACTCCAGACTTCCCTTTTGAAGACACCTCTTGATTCCTACTAGGACACAATTTATTCAGTCAAAACCTGCACGACGATCCTTACAAGAAGCATATTACTGAAATAACACAAGGCCTGATATTTTTTCCCTCTCACAAGTGATAGTACCTTAAATCAAAACACTCAGTCTGAAGAGAACTCTGACGACTTCAAAACATACTCCTTTTTACTTCTCTATCTCTGCATAGTCATACCAACGCTGGTGTAGAATAATCTAAGTTTTCAGCAAGATCCAATGCCAACTCAATTCTCCACAATTGAAACATCAGTAGATACTTAAGTAGTTCAAACTAAAACTTGATAATTCCTATATTTTGTCTACACGAACTCCACAATCAACTACCTAAGTCCTCAACAATTCCTCAAGAATTTGAATTTCCTTTATCCACTCAATATCTATAATAGAAGATTAACCATCGTGTCACATTCACATATAGTAAGAACAATGACCAATAGACCCGATTCACAATAATAGAATTCTCAACTGTTACAGATACATATATAGGACCAGCCCGAGACGCGCAAGACATACCAAAACAAGATACAGACATGATAACACATAGAATTATGAAGATCCCAGATTCCAAGAACATAGAAACATCTAACAAATTGAAATAGTACCTGAGATAACCGCATCAGAGGCCATTGCCCCAGGTCTATCGCTTAAAGCATAACGATGCGCTGAACCTCCACCTTTAGTTGCTGGGCAAGTGGCATAGCAACTGGTGTAGGATCCATAACCTGAGAGCTCTGCTGCACTACATCTCTAACACGCTTGGGACAATCCTCCATGATATGCGCAAACTACCAACACCCAAAGCAACTAACAGCTGAACAAGCAGCTGACTTTGTGCCTGCCTTTGACGGCCTGAATATCCACCAGAAAAACACCAGAAGGGAAGAGCATGGTAGGAACTCTGCATTGGGAGTGCACTGAACAATGGCTGAATTGGAGCGCAGCGAGCACGCTTCTGTGCTAAATGAGCTGGTCTACCAGTATGACCTCTCCCATGATGGCATCTTTCCTGGGTGAGGTACCACTGAACCTACCATCCCTGCGAGACCTCTTGACCTCACACTCCTCTCTTCCCTGTATAGAAAATGCTCAATCCTCCATGCTATCTCAACTGCCCGATGAAATGATGTCCTAGCTCTGCATCCTTGGACAAACCAAGCCTAATACAAAGATTAAGCCCCTCAATAATTCTTCTCACCTTCTTTAACTCGGTAAGAATCAGAAATGCTGCTTAGCCATACGACTCGGTGAATCTCATCTCGTACCCTAACACTGTCATAGCTCCCTGACAGAGCTACTCAAACTACATAACTCCTCCCTCTTGGTGAGGGGAGTATACTTCTCTAAGAAGAGATATGAGAAAAATCCAAGTGGGGGGTAGTGACCCTGCTAGTCTTCCTTGCATATAAGACTGCCACCACCTCCTGGATGGTCCTCAAAACTAAAAAGTAGTGAGCCCAATTTATGTAACATCTGATGGCGTCGTTCTAGAAAATCTTAAGCATCCTTTGACGGCTCACCATCAAAATGAGGAGGATATAAATGCTGAAACCCTTCCAACCTCTTTTGCTTATCGGCAAACAAGGCAGGACTAATCTTTGGTTGTGCCACTGGAATGGGCTAAACACCACCAACTGGAAACTCTCCAACTGTCTGGAACATTGCTAAAATTTTCTTCGAAGAGTGAGTGGCCAAGGTCTGAACTCCCCCTCTAGCATTAGAAGTCGTCGGGGCCACCAGAAACCCTCCAGCCTAGATTACGATATCAATAACACTCCATATCCTGGCTATAGCCTCCGGAAATGCCGAGGCAACAATAAACCCCTCTGGACCTGAGCTGGGTCCGGTACCTTAATCTCATCATCAATCAAATCAGCCTATATATCAACTGGCGGGTCCATTAACACAGCTTTCGGATGCCCCCGAGCTCCAATGGGTGCTTTACCCCTAACTTGGGCCCTACCTCTCCCAGCTTTGGCTCGAGGTATTGGATCTTCATCACCCACTTCCACTGCTGCCACGCATTCTCACTATTCATGAGAGAATAGAAGGGAGAGATTTAAACTCGGGACAAAATAAATTGCACAATAAGGAGTGAAGAAATGGAACTTTCCTATTGTCATGTATCCTATCAAATATAAGTACAAATATCTCCGCAAGACTCGGCCTGCTCATGACTCGTGTGATAACAACACAGACAACGAAAGACATTAAGTAGAGAGATAGAAAGATAGAATAAGGAATTTTGAAATAGATGAACAAAAATCAAAGTTAATGAAGCTTGAATCCTTTTTAAATATTAAAGGAAGCAAGGAAGAAGATCTTGAAGAAAGAAGAATAGGGAATATTTGATTCTCGAAATAAAAAGAACACAATCTCATGTATTTGAAACTTGAAGCACTGAATCATACATATATAAGAAGAAGAATATGAGGGACGGAACTCAAATAAGGAATCTTACAATTGAAGACATCCAAGTAATGGTCCAAGGTAAAACATAAAGGGAAAAGAGAATCTTACAAGGTCTCTACAAAGCCAAAGGCTACTAATATACATATTAATCTTCAATCTTTGGTAAAATGAAGTAACAATGTACCCCTTTATATAGTATTATAGATGGGGATGGTAAAGAAAAGTTGGTAAATCTCTAGGTGCATAAAGAGCACTATCACTTTCTTCAATGTAGTCAATATTGAAGATTACTCACAATTTTTTTAATGTAATCATTATTGAAGACTACCTATACTTTATTTAACATAGTCAATATTGAAGACTACTCACATTTTATTCAATGTAGTCAAAATTGAAGATTACCTATGTCACGACCCCAACCGAAGGGCCACGACGAGCACCTAGTGCCTTACTCAACCGAGTACCAACATAACATATCTTTCTTATTGTACTGTCATTGGTAACTGGGCCAACATGGCCACAACTCGTAATGTATAACTACAAGTGGGAAAGCACTGTATCAATAAACCATCTTTCTTAAAACATGAATACATATGGGCCATCATGGCCTCTGACATACTACACAAAATGACCCTCAGTCTACAAAGCCACTAAGAGTATTTGACATCAAATGCAACGGGGTACCGGCCTACCTATAATTCTATAGCAAAATTTTGACACGATAACTCATAGACTCGGTTGCACTCCGAATGAAGTGGAGTCTTACCGATCCTTCGCTGAATGCTAACCTCATCTACTATGAGGGCTCGTCAAACTGATTGTCTATACCTGCAGGCATGAATGCAATGTCCCCAATAAAACGACGTTAGTACGAATAATGTACCGAGTATTTAAGGCACATAAATAAGTATATAAAAGACATGGAAGAAACATGGAGTAAATGACTCAACCTGTAAGTCTAGATAAATTTATAAATCATGAAATACTTATAGTGTCATGCATATGCATATGAATGTCATGTCATGTATAGGTACATTTGTTCATAACATCATCAGCCTTTGAGGGCATCCCATCATATCATCTCGGCCACTATGGGCAAAAACATCAACGTATACCAGCTGATCAGGTGGTGGTGTGTATATAACGCCGTAATCTTTTCCTATATCCCACATTCATATAATATACATATATACGTGTATATAACGCCATCTGGTCATGGATCAATGTACATGTAAATGAATTCAATGCATGAAAAGTACGTCAATAAAATCTCTCGGAATGTCAGACGACTATTATGTCTTTGAATAATATCATGAAGTAAACTTTTTCAACTTACGTATTTTCTGAGACCCGTGAATAGAAAATGTAATAATAAGACACATGGGAATTCAAGAATATAGGCACCTCTAATATTTATATGAATAGAGTCATTTATGGAAATATGGATATCTCCACAAAGTAAGGAAAAAAGACTTCTCAAATTCAAAGAGAAATATCATATGAATTTGAATGGCAACGTGAGTTTCTTCAACAATTCATACGAGATTGTATTTTAGCAACGTGAGATTTTGTAATTTTAAGGGAGTACGGTGAAATCTTTCGGAAGAATATCATACGGATTTTCCCCTACTTTGATCCGCTGTTACGTGTTGTTGCAATTGTGTCATGACCCAAATCGATGCGCAGCGACGGGCACCCAGTGCCTTTTACTCAACCGAATACCAACGTAACGTATCTTTCTCATTACATCAAATGGGTAAATGGGCCAGAAGGGCCGTATGAGGTAACAAGAATAAAATATGAGAGAACACTCGACATAAAATGACCCAACCTAATATACTGACTTATACATATGACGTACGGGCCTATAAGGCCAAAAATAATCACTCATACACTGAACATAGGCCGATAAGACGAAATAATCTTTCATATACATGACATATGTCTACAATCCTCTAAGAGTACCTATACGTCATAAGACCGAGACAGGGCCCCGACATACCAATCGATACATGTCTATATCATACTAACTAAATAAGCAACTCCAGAGCAAATGGAGTGCAACAACATCTTACGTTGAGCTTATAGCCTACTTGGAGGACTCTCAACCTGTCTATCGGGACATGCAGGCATGAAATGCAGCGTCTCCGGGCAAAAGGGACATCAGTACAATTAATGTACCGAGTATGTAAGGAATGAAAACTAGTAAATAATAGACATGAAAGAAACATGGAGTAAAAGACTCGACATGTAAGTCTGGATAACTCTGCTGTATACGGCTAAAATTGGAGAGTCCTATTTCATGATCATTACAACATTCCATAGCCCGTTGTTAGGAGGACCGAGGCATAGTTCGGGGCTCAACCCCGAGGTTCCCGATGCTCTACATCGGGGCAAAGCAAATCGGCAGCTATGATGAACGAGCGGGAGATTCCTAAGGCATGTGATTAAAGTTGACCAAGCCTGTTAGGCTAGTGAAAGCCCGTACCATGGCATTAAATGGTTGTACCAACCGCATATCTTTGTAATAAATGCATATGTACTATGTTGGGATTCCCTCTCCTATATAAAGGGGACCCTTGCTATTTTTTGCACACATGATATTGAATACAAGAATATTCTCTGCTATCTAACTAAAACATTCTTCATTGTCTTTCATTTGATTTATTACTTACATTTAATATGTTTCATTAATTGTTCTTCATTCATTACTCATCATTGATCATAAAAAGCCCTCATCAAATCTCTTAGAACTGTTAGTCCCTATCGATCATTCTATTGTTAGTCCCCATCGATCGTCCACAGCCTAACGCTTAGCTTGACCCCGAGGCCCCGACTCTCAGCCACCCGGTTTGCATGATATACTATCTTCAAGCTCTTATCTTATTTTCTAGTCTCACACTTCACATCTACTGCCTAACAACTAGCATTAATATAAATCATGTATTTTTAGAACCACAAAATCAAATATAATTGTAATTACCATTTTGCTCCAAAACCTCGGCCTTCATCTCCAAAAGGTTGGACTCGAGCCTCGCAATCCTGCTCGTCTGGACCGAGCTATTTTCACGGGCGTTCCGGAGCTGTACCTCAAGGGAAGAAGCCTTGGACCAAGCATTCTTCTTGGCTGAAATATGGGCATCTATCTGAGCCCTCAGCTCGTTACACTCATACTTGGCCTGGCCAACCTCGCCCCAAAGGTGTTCTAGATCCTCTATCTTGCTATGCAACTGATGTATCAAAATATTAATCTCTAAGGGTAGAAGAAGAAGCATGCATTCCCTCGGAGCAAAGGTTACCTGTTTCTCGAAGTGGCTTTCGTAGTTCATGCTTTGATTTGCCTCGTACCGAAGGTGCCTCAACTCTTTTCCTTTGTTATCACAAAGAAGCCTGAGGGATTTCTCCCCATCCAAGGCTTTCCTCAACCTGGCTTCACAGTGGAGCAGCTCAGACTTGAGCTTGTCAAAGACCTATGAAAAAGAAGCTCAATGAGAAAACAAAAATGTAAAATCAAAAAACCAACAAGGTCAACCAAATCTCACCACAGAACAAAGCCGTTGAGCCTCCTCAAAAGTTGAGCATACATCTACTTGCCTGGTCTCACTAGACCCAGTTGAACTAATCTCGGTGGGGACATGGTCGCTCGAGACCCTCCTTGATTTAGGCGGCCCCTGGTCTCGAACATCCCTCGAAGTACCTTCACTGGGGGGTGAAAATGATGGCAAAAAACCTGTATACCTCGAAGTACTCCAACAGGATATGAGGACGATGGCACAACACTTGTATCCCTTGAAGTACCTTTGATGGGAAAAGAAAACGACGGCAAAGGAGGAGCCATTTGTCCGAGGCTAGAAGCCTCAGGTGCTGCAAGCTCTGCCGATATATCTCCTTTGAGCCTCTGAGCAGGGCTCGCCTTGCTATGAGCATCTTCGTCATTTAGAGATTCCTTCCATTTGTTACCATTCCTCGGCCCCGAAGCCGACGATCCTTCCTCCTCTCCGAGGGGGCACAGTCTCATCTTAGAAAATTCTCCAATACCTGCGGTGACGGAGTTAATATATATAAAAGAAAGTACCTTTCAAAGAAAATAGGCCACACAGCACGTACCGTGGTGTTTGGCCTCCCATCTACCTTTGGACAGATCTCGCCACTTACGCTCATGAAAAAGCCAAGTACAACACGTTCAATTTGAGAATGAAAAAAAAGATCATGCACAATATTTTTTTTACCGCTTCGGCATTGATATCACTAATATGCCTTCCACTTTTCTTTAGCACCTTGTCAAGTACAGAACTCTCATTGGGTAATTTATTCTTCACAATGGATACCCTCCGTCAGTTCAGAGCAAACTCCATTGGCTTTATCTTGTTACTTGAGGTACACTTGAACTCAAAACTGCTCGCTTCAAATTGTCTGGGATGCACTCTCCTTTAACGAATTCTTGTCATCCTATTAACTTCACAAATTATTTGCCCCAGTTTCACATAGTTCGGACTTTAAATGATCTCAAAATGTCTAAATCTGTATTTATTTCCCTCAAGTGTCCCTATCATCTTCAAAATTGTTTCATTGCTTCATGATTAAACTAACTTTTGAGATCAGGCCTAGAATTATGCGTGCGTGTCATGTCACTAGAGCTAGCATGAAAAGAACTATAAAGGAGAAGAGAACTAAACAAAAAAAATGACTAGAAATAACAGAAGACAGAATATTGCATTAGACAGATGGTGAAACGGTTCGAACAACAAAACAAGCAAACTAAACTGGGGTTACAACCCTGGAACAAACCTAGACAATACTAAATGAGTTACTACGACTAAACGAACCAGGAAAAATAAAAGTATAGAAGGGTTTGAGTCACAAGACAATATCCGGATTACAACCGTGAAATAACCCGGACAACAGAAATGACAGCAAAATAAACCACCAAGATTCCTTCCCGGCTAGCCAAGAAAGGAGCGTTTTTCCAATTACCAAGCTCAGCATCTATATCCACTGAGTTCCACATCAATATTACCAAGACCATTACCAATTTCAATATCATTAACCTCAGTCGGCAAGTTTCCAAGAGGATTTGCATACTCCCTGTCACTGTCCTTGATCACAATTATCCCTTCTTGAATCATTCTTTCTATTTCCCTTTTCAAAGCACGACAATCTTCAATGATATGACCTTGGACATTAGAGTGGTACATGTACCGTACAATAGGATCAAAACCTTTTGCATATGGGTCCGGAGTATAGCCGAGGAGCTGCTCAATAAGGCCAAAATGTTTTAACTTTTCAAACAAGTTTGTGTAGGATTCTCCGATGGGCGTGAAATTATCTTTTTGCCTTTGTTTCTCTCCATGCCTTAGTTTTCTAGGATTTTTGGATGCTTGAAAATGTTGTGAAAGTGCACGAGAATTTTGGGATGCTGGTGCCCGCCTTAGGGAGTGACCTAGTGGTTGGACAAATGGCCGGATGTTGTTCGGAAGATAATACTAGGGTAGATTGTGTGGAGTTTGGGGATATTCATAGGGTCGGTATTGAGGCTGAAAGCGTTTAGTAGGAATGCCCACTGGATCCTATCATTGGCGAGGCTCAACAACATCTTTTCTATCAATGGGAGGACTGTCCCAAGCAACTTGTTCGTTCCATTTGAACCAAAATTCCCTAAAACTTTCCTTGGGATTCTTTTCCATCTGAGATAGGGAGGAGTGGTCTGGTACAATGTCTATATAATACTGAAAGTGCCGCACAAAATCTTGAGCCATGTCAACCCATGTATGCCACTTATCGACATCTTGACGAGTATGCCATTCCAAAGCTGCCCCAGTCAGGCTCTCACTGAAATACGCCATCAACACCTTATCTTTCCCGCTAACACTTCTCATCTCGCTACAATAACCCCTCAAATGGTCTACTGTATCTCCACGCCCATCATACAAATTAAACTTTGGTATCTTAAATCCTTTCAGCTTTCTGGATATCTCATCTTGCTCCACTATCTTAGCAGGCTTTGCAGTTTCACCGGGAGGCTCAAAATGAAGAGCGTAAGAGTATGTAACCGAGACCTTGAGAGTTGGTTCTAGAGCCCAGTGTTGGGCATTAGGGATTTTGAACACAGTCTCGCTAGAGGATCGAGGAAAAGTAGCTGGTGGATGAGCTATAAAACATGAGTGGTCAAAGGAGCGGGATATGAGGTGGTTCTGGGGGGTGGAGTGTGAAGAGGTTGTGGCGAGATATCCTGGACTTGTGACAATGGCGGAATGGTGACAAGGCTTTTAGTGTAGTTAGTGAGAACTGATGGTGGAGGACGCCCACTAATCCAGGCTTGGTATATTTCAGCCATCTGTCTTTTCAACCTTAAGACCTCTTTTTTCAACTCAGATTATG
The DNA here is from genome assembly GCF_000715075.1 of Nicotiana tabacum. NCBI lineage: Eukaryota > Viridiplantae > Streptophyta > Magnoliopsida > Solanales > Solanaceae > Nicotiana > Nicotiana tabacum. Next base: position 152,189,362 of record NC_134080.1, on the reverse strand, counting down.
ATTCAACAATTCCCTTAAACGGATCTACAACCCATGTGTCCAAGTCTTTGCTAGCCATGACTACCTTGCTCTTTGACCTTGTGTTGTATAGATGAGTTACTTAAAAAAACACAAACCAACCACCCTTCCGCTCAATGAAGATAACAAAAGGAACAAAATGGGGTCATCCTGTTAGCATTTGGGCATTTAACAGCTAAATATATCACATTGCGTGCAATGCACCTAGTAACAATTAACGGTTCTAGAATGCCTTCGAGGGTCACAAGGTCACTTGGCATCATCCCAATTTTGTTCATTTCAATATTCTCTTTTTTTTCTTTCCTAGCACTTCTTGGCTTACACATTTTCCTTCCTCTTTTTTTCTAATTATCACTCTTTTCTTTCCTCTAATTTCTCACACCCCATAATTTCACCTCTTTTTTTCTTTTTTCTTTTTGTTTTTTTTATTTGTTTTTTTTTGTTTCCTTCTTTTTTTCCTTTTCCTTTTAATAAAAAAATTGATTCAATTGAAGCCTATGTAGGTTGCCTACGTATCATGACGCTGCATGAATGAGATCTTTGCGTAGTTTGGGAAGATCGGGAATAAAGTAAATAAACTAACGTTCTCTTTTTTCTTTTTTTTTTTACCTTAATGACTACTCTGATGAGAAAAGAGAAATAAAAGAAGCAAATCCTTTTTTTTTGAATTTTCTAGACTTAATGTTCTATAACCTATTGCAAACTCAAGCATATATATATATATATATATATATATATATATATATATATATATTTTCTTTTTGATGGTGGTCGAATCTTATGTGGATTGCCTAAAACCCCCCTAAAAGAGAAAAATATTTTTTGATTCTTTTTTTTAGGAAGAAAATCTAAAGAATAAACCAAAGAAAAATATTTTGAATTTTCATTTGATATCCCTGAAGAACGAGAAATGAACAAGATAAAAAAAAATATTTTTGGATTTCAGTTTTTGATTACCTAAGGAAGAAACTCTGAAGATAAACACAAGACGAAGTATGTTTTTTTCCTTCTATGTACAATATCCTAAAGTTCTAGTGAAAATAAAAAGAAAATATTTTTTTGTTTTTCTTTATATATTTCTCAATGGAGAACCTTAACAGCTTGTTTGGATGGTTGTTACATATCGTTTCATAATGTATCGTATCATATTGTATTGTATTATATTGTATTGTACAGTATCGTTTGATGAATACAATGTATGGATGGATTGTGTCATTTTGCCGTCATTTCATGGTATCATGCACCAGTAATATGATGAATAAACTTGCAATATTATAAAGAAAATTATGAGATGGTATATAAAAAGGTAGGGTAAATGATAAAATAAAATTATTTAACAATAATGAAGGGTGAGATTGAGAGAAAAACACAAGGAAACGATGCGACCACTCCAAATCAGTCGTTACATAAAGTGGCACATTTCATCGTTACGTAACGACAGATTTAACGATACGATACAATAAAATTTAAGTAACAATCAAAACAGACATTGTATTTAAAGTAACAATACGATAGAATACAACTGGTAACAACCATCCAAACAAGCTGTAAGAGAAAATCTGTTTGGATTTTTGGAATTAATATCTTAAAGAAAACTTTTAAAAAGGTACTAAAAGAAAATTCTCTTTTTTTTTTTTGAATTTTTAGTCTTAATACACTAAAGGAAATATAAAAGCAATTTTTATTTTGAGTTTTAGATATTAATTTCCTAAGGAAAACCACAAAAGATTTTTTTTTTGAACTTCTAGAGTTAGTATTCTAAAGAAAACATCTAACAGAAATATAAAAACGCAAAATCTCTTTTTTTTCTTTGGATTTTTGATTTATTACGCATATTGTTTCAATACAAAATAGGAAATACAATAACAAAAGACTCGACATTACTGTACAAAGCTAGAAGGTAAAAGACGACATAAAAAGAAAAACAGACTCAAAACATAAAAAGAAAAAACTCCTTAAGCAACTCCTGAATGAACGATCCTGACTGGATGGTCCTAGGGCGTTTGTCATGCTCAAACTCCGGTAAGTAGATCAACACCTGTATGAAAAAATTAAGACCAAATAAAGTTAAAGACCTAGAACGCTATGTGAGACAATAACCTTTCCTGTTGGACGCATGCAAGACATGATTGTGACTATTTTTCTAAAATTAACGTATGTGGCTAGAAGTGGCTAAAATGCAAAAATTGGCTAAGACCCCGCGAAGCCAAGAACCTAAGACTCACTAGGAAGACCGGACCCTATGTGGATTGCCTACGTATCACACACCAAAAGACGAGAATCAGGTATGCGTAGTTCGGGCTGATTGGATACCGGCGAGAATTAAAAAAACAACTAATTTATAGAAAAATATGTTGTTTTTTGAAAAATTATGAAACATGTAAACTCTTTTTGGATTTTCTTTTCCTTTTTTTTTATTTTCGAAAAATGATGAAAAAGTACAAAGTCTTTTTTAATTTGAATTTTTCATGTTTTTTTGTCTTTTTCTTAACAAAAATGTGACAGAATATAATTGGGACCTACTTGCTTTATTTTCACACTTAACCCTCTTTTTTTCTTTTTTTCTTTTTTCATTTGCCTTGAACTATCATTGGTCCACCAAATGACCCTTTTATCCTTGAAAAAAGTCGTCATGCTGTCGCGCCCCCTTTTTTCCCTTCGCAAAGAGGAGTCCGAGTTTCGACATTCATGGGGTGTAATGACTCACTTCCTTTTGGGAATTGGGTATTTGAAGAGTCGCCACCTAACAGTTTTAAGGTGCGTTAGGGCACCTATATGGTTCAACTACAACTATGTTTGATAACCAGAGATAGGGTAAGAGCTTGAAATTATCCTAAGGGGAAGGTGTTAAGCACCCCTCAGGATCCACTAGTGTGGTTTCCGGCCAGACAGTTTTTGTGAATTTGTGCAATTAGAAAATAAACAAGTAAGGCTCAAGTAATAGGGGATTTAAGTTTAAACACACAAGTGTTTGAAAACAATTATTGAAAGATGAAATTTTGAAAAGAGCTATAATCTAAGACATGTTTATGAATATAAAAGGGAGTGTCCTAGGTTTGTTTGTAATATGGATCACATCAATGCAATTCCTGGTACGACACTCCTCAAAAGAGGGGATATACGTGGTATTAACGCACATGTCATCATATCCATATCTACCCTTTCCCGCCCCGTGAAGGTAATGAAAGTGAGGGTTGGTCTCGACCTCTATTGCATGTTGTTACCCGTCCCATTCCTATCAGTCCCAGAGGAATTTAGGACTCTGATTCCTATAAGAAGGAGGTTCTAGGCTGACCCTTAGGTTTAAAGGCAAAATGCTAAAGCGACATACAAAACATATAAGAATGCAATTAGAGGAAACATATAAGCAAATAGAAGGCTTAGTTATACCTCCGCAAACTGTACACATAGACAGCACGACTTATACACAATTAAGGTCTCAATTTAGAATCCTAAAGCAGGGTGTTTAAGTCAGAACTAGATTTATCACATGACTCAGAAAAGAAGTCCGACTCAGGCCTGCCTGCTGGTCATGACAGTCGAGAATTAAACAGAGGCAGTTTCAGTTTTATTTAAGTAATTACCTAAGGCTTGCCTAGGCGTAAGTAGTATTCAGTAGTTATTCAGAATTGCTAAGATTGTTTGGAGCTTATTATTACCTAAAACATGCTGTTCTAGTTGTAGAGATTATTACCAGTTATTCAGAAACTTCGCAATGTGAAAACTATTACCTTACTACCTCTTTCATGAATAAGTAATTAACTAGGCATTTTTAAACAAAATGCAAACATCATCCTAGAATATGATATCTAATATGCACATGCAGATGGCAGAGTTCCTAAGGCATAATTTCTAAATATACAAAAGAGTTGTAGAATTATTAAGAAACGACTTCATGAGGAACAGTTTTTATTTATTCATCCTAGAAGCAGGATTTCTAAGTGTTGGACACGAAGCATGGATTAATGAATGAAATTCTGAAGCAGGAAACATGAATCCTAAGAGCATGATTTCTAATGCATTATATGAATCCTGAACATGATTTCTATTGCACAACTTGGAATATACACCTAATAACATGTTTTCTACCCTTTAACAACTATAGCATGCATATTTCCCCATCACTTTTCACTAGCCACCCCAATAGTTGTTTATAAATTATTACAGACCATGTGATTGAATTACATAAGAAAAAAATGCAAAAATAAGAAGTTACAACCATAGGAAGCCTGATCCTGACTTCCTCTCTAAGTTATGTAATAAACCACTTCAATGCCAATATTGTTCCAAAGCCTTGCACATATCTGGGTGTGTCAGAGTTCCCTAAGGATCTCAAAGGATACCGGGCAGTGCTCACACCCAGATTGCATAACCAAGAGAGTAAGTGCAGTGTGGAAGGTCCAGCTCTCATGTGTCCAGGTTCAGAGGGAGCTCAAGGGTCCCAAAGCAAGTCTCACACAAGAGGGACAGAACCTAATGATCTAAGAGTGCATGTGAGAGTGCTGGACATAGACTCAAAGGAGTTAGAGTTGGAAAATAGTTTTAGAAACAGCATGTTTGAAGTGAGTTTGTAAAACAGCAGAAGAATTGCCTAATAAAATAGTTTTTGAAAAGGAAAGGGGGTAGGAGAAACAACAACACACACAGAACAAGTTCCGAGAAAATTACATGCTTCAGTAGTTACAAACAGGGGAGTAGGTGCTGGGGACATAGAGGACCCAAATCAAAAACACACAATTAGTCATGAATTAGGTACATTATAGACATGCTAGTTGAAGGACATAAACATGAACAAGTAAATATGTTGATCACATTTGAACAAAGAAGGGAAGAATTTTAAGCATGTTGAGTAAAGTAATAAACAAACAGTACAACTCAACAACATGAGCCATTAAGTTAGTGCAGAAAGAGACAATGTTTGACAAATAAGGGAACACATAGGTTTGAGTTTCAGAATTTAAACTAGGGACATACCAGTTGAAGAAGCAAAGTGCAAGAAAAGAAAAGTAAAGCTAATAGAATTCTACAGTCTAGCCTTGGCTTTCAGCCGACTAGACGAGGCAGTAGCACAAGTACTAGAGAAAGAAAGAGAGTTTGAATGTGTAAGTGTGTGTTTTTGAACTCAGTTGTTCGTGTCTTGTTCATGAAAGCATTAGGGTTTTTATAGCTTTTTAAAACGAGTAGAAAATAAGGTAATAAGTAAAGGTTTAACACAAATATGGAAGTAATCACAATCAGAATCAATTAATACAAGTATTCCCTTTAATCAAGGAATTACTACTCAAACGGATACTAACAGGGATAATTAAGGAAAGAAAATCAATTTTGAGGAAGATTGATTTTTGACCATATAAGGGATAGTAAAAATATAGAGTATACAATTGAGTCTAGGTACAGAATATACTTAATTGGGGAAAGGATTCAACAGGGGTGAAACATTACAGCAAATAAAGGAAAGGAATCAATCAATTTAAACAAATGAGTAAAATTAAGGGTTTATAAGAAAATCCTTGCAATCAGTCGTAACTTGAGGAAATCAATATCAATCAAGAAAGAATCTTGATTCTGCACTTCTCCATATAAATAGAGAAGAACGAACAAGAGTATCAGACATGCAAGGCCAACCATATTGACAAAAGAAGTAACTAGATGAACACAAACATACAGCAGTAACAAGATTAGGCTAGGACTCAGCAGTAAAGGACCTACTCGAAGCATGGTAGTCAAAAAAGTCAAGTAGTCACATAGAACCAAAAAATGAAGGAAACAGTCTAACACATAGCAACAGGTAGAGGAGATCAGACCAACATGCCGAAATAAGTAAATGAAGTCTTCAAAAGCTCATAGTAACATGTGAGGAAAGTTTTAAGAAATCGGGGTTTTAACAGAGTTGAGTCAAAAAAGGTAAGAACTCAAAATCAGTCAAGTTAAACAAAGAAAAAGATTTAAACACAAAGAACTCAGTCGAAACACGTATATAAAATAAAAGACGGTTTCAGAACCCTGGATAAAACCAAAGATACTTAGGGTTTTTAACACGATGAAATAGGTAGAAGAAAAACATGAACAAATCGTTTAAACATAGTAAATTCATAAAACAACACTAAAAATTGGAGAAGAGATCTTTTTAAAAGAGGTTAAGAAAACCCTAATCGTTGAAGACGAAGAGTCGCTTTGAAAAATCGGAAAACCTTTTAAGGAAAATACTTAAGAGGTTCATAACATACACAGATCTAAGACAGATCTGAAAGAAAATTGGAAAGCCTTTAAAGTTAGGGTTTCGGAGAACCCAGAAAAATGAGAAAGACTTCGAAAAGTTACCGATCTAGCCGGAAAAGCCATGGATCTGACTCGAACGGCCATGGATGGCCACGAAGAGACTATAGCTAGAAGTTGAGCAAAGACTGGACTAGATCTCTTTGATATCTTTCCATGAAATCATGAAAACAGGCAACCAAGAGACATAGGAGACCGGTACACGTCTTAAACAGCCATGGGAGTCCAAGGATTGGGTGAGAATCGAAGGGGATTAGGGTTAATTTGGGTGGCGGCGGCTAGGGTTTGGGGTAAAAATGGGTTAGAGTCGGATTTGAATTGGAATTGGGTTGGGGAATTGGGGATTATATTTGGGCTAGATTTTAAAACCAATTTTGGCTATAAATTAAATAGCCATTTTTCCTTTAAATTTTATAAAAAATAATAAATAATTTTTGAAAATTAATTTAAAGGTCTAGAATGATTTATAGCACATAAATAACAATTTAAAAATACAAGATCCAATTTTATGAATATAAAATCTAATTAAACCTTAAAAAGGGCTAATATTGTAATTATATGCAATTTAGCTTTAAAAATACTAAATAAAATTGTAAAAATATGTAAAAATTAATTTAGCCATATTTTGGCATAAGTATAAAAATCCAATAGATGAATTATCAAAATAATAATTTTAAAAATAATTATTGGGCATTTTATGGATAAAAAAGGGAAAATAAATCAATTTAAAAACCTTTAAAATTATGGAAAATAATAAAATCCTTGGGCATGCTTACATATGCATATATATGCTATTTTGAAGATATTTTTGTATATTAAAAATATATAGGAAAAAATTGGGTATCAACACATATAACACATAAGATGCATCAAGTTGGTCTGTTATTTTGGGTACACCTGTCCTATACGGACCCAACCCCTGTGTTGAGTCCCCAAAGTCAAATGGACGTGATGAAAACAAACGTTCCTACTAGGGATCCGGCATGAGGTTATGTTATTCTAAGTTTAAACCTAGGGTTGTGTTCTTAACCTGGCTTACCCGAGCGGACAACTCGAGCCGAAGAGGGGGCAACGTACCGGGAGCACAAAAGTCTACCCGGCCTTGTTGCTAGCCCAGCCTTGTTCTATTTGGTATAACTTCTAATAGAAAAAATGGGCCACGTGAACGTGTGCACCATTTTTAGAAGACTCAAAGGGGTGGCGTAAGAAGACAGTTTAATACAATTCAAATAATATCAAAGCGGTAAATAAACAACATTTAGCACATTAAGTCCACAAATATGATAATATAAAAAATAAATAAAGCCAAGTAAAAATCATAAAAACAAGCTCGAATTCTTGAACCCTGAACCAGAAGTTCTGGGTTCTTACCCCAGCAGAGTCGCCAGAGCTGTCACACCTCCTTTTTACTACCCCAGGAAGGGTATAAAGGAGTTTTTTCCAATTTATGTGAAAATTGAAATGGGGTTATTTATTTAAAATCAGATTCACCACTTGGGATAATTTATGGTGTCCCAAGTCACCAGTTTAAAATCCCAAATCGAGGAAATTGACTCTTATTTATGGTCTGCGAACACAGAAATCCGGGTAAGGAATTCTGTTAACCTGGGAGAAGGTGTTAGGCATTCTAGGGTTCTGTTATTTTAGCACGGTCGCTTTGATCATACTTGGTTGTTAAAATGGTCTAATTACTTATTTTAGAACCTATGTGCATTTGCCTCTTTTAATTAAGAAATTATCTTGAAACGGGTCACGCGTACGTGCACCCATTTGTTTGGCGCGCCAAAAAATTATGTCACGCGTACGTGTCCACAATTAATAATGCTTTATTATTATTAAGAAAGTTTGTCGAAGTTGCGCGAACACATACCCCGATTTCATTTTTTAGGATTGTAATTATGTCACGCGGACGTGTACACAATCACGATGATATATTAAACGCGCCTAAAGGCATACTAAATATTCATAAATTAATTTATCCTATAGTTTAGGGCTAAATTTACATCCACGCTATTCAACTAAGTTAGGAAAACTTCCTACTTTCACAAAATTAAACAATTAATACACCTTATTAGCTTATATCTAAAACTCACATGAATTGGGTTAACAAAGTTGTCTATCCATAAAAGAATAGCCACTGTTAGTTTTTCTTGATTTTTTCCCATAATAAAACACTAATCAACTCTTAAACTCAACTCCTAATGGTTTATTAACTGGCTTCCAACCGTGCCAATAATATCAATCTCCAGAACATATTTCTAAATTAGCCACAAACTTAAGTTGAATAAATTCCAACTCGCACATCATAGACTAACATAAAAGGATCTGAAAAGTATGTGATGGAGATGCAAATCAAGTAAATCAGGAATTGACTTATATGGACTTAGCAAGCATTATTCGGAAATAAGAACTCACACACAACATCAATCAACTGCATTCACAAAGGCATAAACAAGACATACATAATAGATTCATAACATTAATGTGCTGGGGAGTAATTACATGGCCGAGAGGAAGGCAGTACCTGGATTTACAAGAAAAAATCCAACACGGCTAAATAGACTAAAAGAAACAGTAGTGTGGGAGTTCAGCCACAATCTTCGATTATCAGCAAATTCAGCTCCAAAACAAATCTTAGAGAAACCAGTGACCGGAGACCTCAAATGGCAACTTCGAAATGACCTTGATCCCAAGAGAACGCAGCTATTACATGGGCATTTTGTGATAATTGGAGGCTGGTTTTCGATAGTATCCGGCGGGTTTTCAACTGAGTTTAATGGAGCTTGCCGGAAAAATGACAAATCCGGCCAAACCGCCTAAATCCAATTAGCTAAACAAAGTACTTTTCATAACTCGTGTTTACCGTGAAAATGGTAACAACAATTAAATTTGTAAATAAAATACGTGATCTATTTTTATGCTAGTTGTTAGAGCAGTTGATGCTAAGAGTATGAAGTTTAACGAAGAGATACAAGCTAAAAAAGGGGCAATAATCAAACCTAGGGGCTTGCCGCCCAAGCCTCGAACTGGTCGATGAAGAAGCCTCGGGGTCGATATCCAGCTCGATCTCGAGCTATCGGGGGTAGTCGGGAATGAGATAACAGTTAAGATATGATAAATCAAGGCTCTTTATGGCCTGTACCAAGCAATAAATGAAGGACAAGTATGAAACTAATAAATGCTAAGAGTGGCCTCGAGCTAGTAAGAACGAGCAAGTTAGAGAGAAGAAAGAGAGAGAGAGATATTATTGATCTTGTGGAGAATAGTTCGAGCAACATCAACCTTTTACAAAGTAGTGTGCGTTCCCCTTATATAGGAGGGGAATCTGGTTATAGTATAACATACATTAATTGAAAAAGCATGGAGATGGGACGGCTAGATGTGATGCCTCGGCACAGGCTCCGGGTAGGTTGGCACTGTCAGACTTAGCCGCATGCCTTGGGAACTTCCCCTTTTGCTCTAGCCTCGACCTTTGTCTTCTTTGAGTCGGGCCTCGATGAGCCCGAGAGAGGGGACTCGTTCGTAACTCCACGTCCTCGGGGTCTCGAGGTATTCTTTTGAAGTGGCTTGATAGCGAGAAATTAAGTCTTCTGATTTCACCGCATACAGATAGTCTCCGTGTTTCCCAGAACGAAGCAATGGGAAATGATTCTAACACCTAACTCCACGAACTTCTCACAGTGACATCATACCAATGATGCAACCTGTGGCGCGAGCTTTTGCAGCGACCGGGATGTCCCATGGACTTGTGTATTTGACATCATCCAATGCACTGTCGATTCTCGTTCTCCAAGATGAATGTACCGCCATCGATTTGGTTCTTCAAGAACGCAGTAATTGCATCTGCTGGTTAATCTTCCAAAGCCTTGATGACTGTGTCGTTACCCCCTATAACTGGGGGTGCTTTGGCGTTGTTTTTCTATCTAAGTACCTTCATTAGCTCATTTGCTCATTTCTTCTTATCATCTTACTTTGTCCTTGAACATCATGTTTGGGGCTCGTGGCCTCAAGGCCGTTTGGCAGAGCTCCCATGGGCTGTGTTGTGGCCTCTTGCCAGAGATTCCTTTTGTCGAGCACGACCATGCCGTCCTGTAGCTACTGTGGTTGCTCACTCTCCGACCTAGGCCTGGTGTGGCATTTCATCCCTTGGGTTTTTTCTTTTGCCAAGGGATAAAATGCCACTACCGACTGTCGAGGCTGGATCCCGCCGAATCTTCAACCTTTGGCTTCGGCGGGCTATGTCTCCTTTCTCTGCCTCCTCTGCATCCCCTCCTTTTCCTCTTCTTCATCTTTTCCCTCGGCGAGGCCCTTCCGCGGGGTTGATCTGGGAACCTAGAGGAGATGGCGGCCGAAGGAATTGCATTTGAGGATGCGAGATCAAGGGGGCGGCGCTCGAGGATACTGATACCGGAGATGGACCTTTGAGGATGGACCGGGTTCTCGGGTTTTCATCACATGTACATCCTTCCGCTTCTCCGTTTTTGTGTAGAGATCCTTTGTAGGCTTCTGTAATCGTATGAGAGGGCCCCTCAAGGGCTATTGTACATGGATATTTATGAATATAAAGATACTTCCTTGATTTATGCTTTTGATTCTTGCCCTATTATTGTATGTACTTGCGCGCTTCGAGGCCTTTGAATGTTTTCCTTTGTTGTCGATCACTGATATCTGACTCGGATTGCGAGCATTCTTTCCAATCTTCTACCAATTGGCATGGCTCTTTTCCGAGTCCGTTATCGTACCTCGGGCCAAGCCTGAATTGGTCCGATGGATTCGGGCCGTTGAGCCCTTCGAGCTGGGGGTATACTTTGAACTTGATGTAGATAGCCTTTTAAAGCGTAGTGGATAGACTTCTGTTGAGGGGTTGCCTATATTTAGGTGATGCCTCGAGACCTCCTCGAGCCTTCATGGGCATAGCTTTAAGAGCTTACTTCTCTTCTTAGAAAGGAAAGCCACGAGATTGGGTACCGCCTCGGATTTTATGGTGGCGCTAAAATGTTTCCGAAGCCTGACTTCTTTTGGATGGAGGTCCTCGAGGTCGGGCATCACCTCGGGGCTGGAGATGATGTAGTTGGATCTTTAAAGCCTAACTTCTTGTCGTCGTAGGTCTCGGGGGTCGGGTACAACCCTGGGATCTGTACTGAGGCAAATGGCCTCTAGGGGCTTACTTTAGATAGGCGAATCATTTCCGTTTCCCACATAAATGTGGGGTGGCTTTTGCTTCTTTGGAAAATCTCATTATTTTGGACAGTTATCCCTCTGCCTTGGCATCGGGTCCTTCATTTCTTCAGGCGCAAAAAGCATTGGTGCACATCCCTACTTTAGTCTGTCAATTCTACTATAGCCATGGCAGCTATTTCGGGGCCGGGCCGGCAGCGAGGGGAGAACTCCACTCCCAGCGTTCAGGATCCGCAGGAGTTCACTCTAAAGACTATATCTTTGATAAGAGAGGAACATCTGGAGATGGTGAGGAGATACTACGAATGGGGAGAGGGGATAACGCTGCAGGTGCTTTCCCCGGATGAGAGTATTACGGACTCTACTGATGGATTCGTGAACGTATACCTATATCCTTTCGCATTAGACCCTCTTGATAGGGTCGTGCTTGATTTCTGCTTGAAGTATCGGGTTACTTTGGCGCAAATACGTCCATCATTCTGGCGAGTGGTGCTGATGATGAGGTTATTTGCGGAGAAAGCTGGGCTTGAATTCACGCTTAGCCACCTCATCAGGTTGTACTGACCCTTTCATCATTGAGGCTTGTTAACCTTGTGGTGCCGTTGGTCCATGCCCTTTGTTGTCGATGATGAGGAACATGAGGATCGAGAGTGGGTTAGTTGATTCATCCGGGTTCGGACGGCTAACATTATCCCCGTGGAGCTCATGCCATTTTTCGAGGGATGGAATTGCGCGCGTGAGTGGAGTGTCTCGTGCTTCCTTAGATTTGCTTATGGCGAAAACCAGTTAAGTAATTGTGTCTCCTTCCTTTTTGCAGCAACTTCATGGACGCCGGGCGAAGTTCTCGATCTGCCCGGCTAGGTCCGGAGGTTGGCGACCCATTCGACTTACGATGAGCGTAGGTTGCGAGCTGTGCCCCGGGACAGATGGGTAGTGAAATAACAGGGTATGCGCGTACGCTGATCTTACCTTGGTCTTTGTATATTTGAGATGATATTTTCCTCTTTCGTTTGTATCGGCTTTGCCGTTGCAGGTATCGGGCGGTTCCTTGGGGAGAGGCTGTGCTACTCCGGAGAGGGTAAGGACTCATCGGCCTCCGAGTTGAGGGACGGCGACGATAAACAGGATTTGCACTTGTAGTGCAATGGAGCTTTAGTGGGGCTAAACGGGCCCGTGTCTTCGAGGAGAGGACATCACCCGAGCCTGCTGTTCCCGGAGTGTTTGGTTCTAGAACGGTGGTTCCTCCTAGTGCATATGCTTCGCCCGAGGTTGGTTCTTCCAGGACCGAAGGGGCTGGACCAACAGGAGTCTACTCGGCCTTCAAGGAAGTCCGCCAGCTTCACTTTATGGTGAGTTTCGGCGCAGTCCTTCTGTATTTTGCGTCTTCCTTTCTTTATCGAGTTTTTCTTTTGCAGGCCTTTGATAGGCTCAGGTCTGAGCTGCTCCGTCATGAGGCTAGGCTTCAAAAAGTTATGGATGAGGGTGAGTTTCTTAGGCTCCTTAGCAAGGAGAAGGAGGTTGAGTTGATGCAGTGGCGATATGAGGCATATCGAAGCTCGAATTACGAGAGCTATTTGATGGAGCAGGTAACCTTTCATAATATGCATTTCGCCCTTTTGACCCTTAAGGTTAATCCTTTTGCCTATCTTAGCTGCAGAAAAAGACGGAGGCTTTGGAGTACCTTAGGGGCGAAACCGACCGAGTTAGGAATGCTTGTAATAAACGGAGGGATCGGGTGCAGGCCCTAGATTTAGAAAAGAGGGGCACCTTGGACAAGGTTCCCGCCTTCGAGGCCCAACTCCGCTTGGCTCGTGACAATGCTTTAGTTCAAGCGGATATGATCGCAAAGCTCGAGTCCGATCTCTCGAAGGCCAGGGCTGACATAATTGATGCTCGGGCTGAAGCAGCATTGAGTCGGACCAAGGCTGATCATGAGATGGTGATTTATTTGAAGGACGATGTTGATGCCCAAGCCAAGTTGGAGCGGGCCCTTGATCGTGAGAAGAGGATCGAAGAATACGTTCGTTGCAAATCCCGAAGAGAGGTACTAGAAGAGACCGGCGCCAGGGGTTTTATTATCTTGGAAGAGTTAGCACATGCGAAGGCGGATGAGCATGATGCTCGGTCACTTCTTGCCGACGTCATGGAGAGCGAAACTGGAGCTGGTAGGCCATAACCTTCTGTAGCGGAGCGTAGATTTTGGTATTTTTCCATATTGTATTTGTCATTCGCAGAGCATGTTTGTATATGGAGAGCGCACCTTTTGCGTATGTAGAAAGAAAACTTGAAGCTTTATCTCTTTTGTATCTCTTTCTGCATTGCTTTCGACTAGGTAGGCTGGTTTCGGTGTCTGGCTGGAGCCCTATGGATCCGGAGCTTACTTTACAGGCCCAGAAGCTCTTAAGTGCAACTTTTTACGCAATTAGGCGTTATGGCCTTTGTGCCTTGCCCAGCTGTTTAGGTCTAGTCTCCGAGTCAGGCTTTGATTCGAGCTTACCTGACCTTTAATCTCCTGTGCCTGCATGGGTAGATGATGATGGTTCTTATTCCTTGCCCTTGGGCATTTGTATTTTAACTATTTTGCGTTCAGTCTCCGAGTTGTGTTGCGACTCGAGCTTTAATTAACCCTCATGTTTTTTTGTGCCTGCATGGGCGGATGATGATGGTTCTTGTACCTCGGGTCGAAGCGACCTTTTAAGTGTGTGGCCCGGAGGCTCGTTTGGCTGGAGACAATGGCACTTACGTTATGCCCTTAGGCATGTGTGTTTAACTATTTTGGATCCGGTCTCCGAATCGTGTTACGACTCGAGCTAATTTTAATCCTCAAGTTTTTAATTTTCAAGCTGGCGACAGTGGCTCTAACACTGTTTGGTTATTACGACCTTTTAGTGTGCGACCCGGAGGCTCGTTTGGCTGGCGACAATGGCTCTTACGCTTTTGCCCGTGGGCATATTATAGGCTTTGTTTTCCTCTCATTAAGGTCTTTTTGAAATAATTTTGCCTGACCCATTGTCGGTTCGGGAAGAACCTTTATTTCAAGTCGTTAGCGGCGATGTTCGAGCACTTCGGAAGGTTTTTAGCTCATAGGTTGAGTAGCTTGAAGCCTTGTGATTTGGAGCTGACATGGTCGAAGCTCGTTTGCCTGTTGAGGGAAGCCTGTTTTAACCGGTTCTTTTCAAAGTAGATTTGAAGTAATGGCCTGCGATTTTATTAGCGACGGTCGGGCGTCCTCGAGTCGCATTAATTTGGCTGGTGCAGCTATTTTGACTGTAGTCATATATTTTTGGCCGGAGCTATTTTTGATCCCCGAGTGATAGTTTAGGCATCTACACCGAGGGTATTCCCTTTCGGGATTCTTACAAATACGACGTATAGCCTAAACTTCGGGATTGAGTTTTATGCCTGTAATAAGGTCTTACAAAATTTTCATGTCTGTTGAGGTCTTACAGTTTGTCATGCCTGTTGAGGTCCTACAGTTTGTCATGCCTGTTGAGGTCTTACAGTTTCCCATGCTTGTTGAGGTCTTACAGTTTTTCATGCTTGTTGAGGTCTTACAGTTTGTTATGCCTGTTGAGGTCTTGTAGTTTTGTTGCTATGCAAAATAGATCTGGCTAGACCGAGTTTTCCCGCTCGGGGTCTTATGGCCTTGGGTTTTCCAGTGTATGGCAATTGACGACAGTCTCTGAGTCATCAAGCTTGCTTAGGCCCGGAGATCGTTACTCGTGAGTTTGGAATTGCCCCGTTGGGGCCTTATGAGCCCGGAGTTACGACCCTGGTGTCGTGTGGGTGCCAAATTATTGACACTAAGTCTCCGAGTATTTCGGGACGCATTCGGTGGAGGGATGCCTGCTGTGAGCATGCTGAACTTTCTTTTTGAAGTACGAGGTGCTTTTGGTAACAGATACCCTTCGATCTGTTGAGGTAAATACATGTTGTTATGTTTAATAGGCCTATGCTAGACCGAGTTTGCTCACTCGGGGTCTTACGGCCTCGGTTTTTAAGCGCGTGGCGACAGGTGATAGTTTTCGAGTACTCAAGGTACCTTTGATGTTTGTGACGCTCGGCAATTTCCGTGTTGCCTTACCCGAAGGTTTTGTGACTTCGGGGTTTCAACTTGGAGGCCGTCGGAGCGTTGAATTGCTGGCGTCAGTCCCTGAGTGTTTGGGACGTTTCCGGCGAAAGAATTGTTACCTTACTATGCGAAGGTGTTTTTGACAAAAGGTATTCTTTGATTGCTTGGTACAATAGTACACCTATTTGCCAATGGGAGCCTGACTATATGGATACGGTTTTTTCGACCATTTGGCCCGGTACATTGCTTTCCTATAGGAACCCCATTTGGCATTTCAAGACATTTCCGAGCGGGTAGCTTTCCGGGGGAATGCCCCTTACTGTTCAAAGTTGTCTGCAACTTGTGGAGTTTTCCTTGGGCAGCTCGCAGACGTTGCCTCGTTAAAAATCTTGCTGGTAAAACACTTCTTTTGGGACAAAAACTCGGTCGAAGGAAAAGAGTGCAACGGGTGCGTTTTTAGAGCCTTGAGGTCTTAGGGCAGTGTTAGCGTTATGACAGTATCACGACCCAAACCGAAGGGCCTTGACGGGAACCCGGTGCTTTACTCAACCGAGTACCAACGTAACATATCTTTCTTATCATGTTATCATGAGTAAATGAGCCAGAAAACCCATCATGAGATAACAAGAATAAAACATAAGGGAATACTCAACATATGAAGACCCAACATGATATACAAACTAATATATGTGACATACGGGCCTATAAGGCCGACATGACCATTAGTAAACTCGAAACATAGGCCGACAAGGCCATACAATTATCCATACACCTGACATCTGTCTACAAGCCTCTAAGAGTACATAAAATCATAAAGATCGGGACAGGGCCCCGCCATACCAATCAATACATATCCAAAGCATACTGACCAACCAGACAACTCCGGAGCAAGTGGAGTGCACCAACACCTTCGCTGAGCTGATAGCCTACTAGGAGGACTGTCAACCTATCAATCGGGACCTGCGGGCATGACACGCAGCATCCCCAGGCAAAAGGGATGTCAGTACGAATAAAGTACCGAGTATGTAAGGTAGGAAAGCATAAACAAGAACAGTAATGTAAAGAGAGATAGAGGAGATACAACCTGTAACATCAGAGTGCCTCTGGGGGCTACTAACATGAAATGCATAATACATATATATACATGAACTTTTTAAAAACATTCGCCTCTGTGGGAATCATCATCATCATATCGTACTCGGCCTCAAAGAGGACTCGGTAAAAATGTACCCGACCATCATAAGGCTCGGTAGAATCGTACCCGGCCACGTGGAGCTCGGTAAACCCAACTGATCAGTGGTTGCACAATAGGTGCCTTACCCGGCCGACTATAGAGCGGCTCGGTAGAGTAAAATAGATACTATATATAATGCATGCTAGACTCATGGAATCACGTTCTAAACCTTTTGGAGTTACTTAAGAACATTATGGACATCCCTACCATCAATATGAACCTTAGTAGGATTTAAGGATCATACACACTTGTTAATAATTTTATAAAGAAAGAACAACATGGACAACCTTAGTTGCTAGGAGTAGAGTCATTATGAAATAGCGTATCATTTATGTTCATTTCATTTTAGATCATGCCAAAAGAAAGAAGAAAGTGCCTTAACATACCTTAAACCCGTTGAGTCCCTAATCCCTTCCAAGAAACTCTTCAAACAAGTCAACTTAATCTATCATAGTATAAGGAGATTCAAAATCAGTGCTAAGCAAAGGCTAAGTCTATAACTTAAGCTAGTAGCTCGTTAACGTAAATTTTGGCAGCATCTCCCTTATAACAAGGGCCTCCTCCAATACCATATACAAACAACAATGACCAGAGCAATCCATCCATACATAATTATCAATATCAAGACACCATATAACAACAACAAGTCACAACTACATTACGACGAGCGTCAAGCTCCGATTGGAATCCGTATACCCCTTATCAATCCTTATAGACTTCTTACTTCAACATAAAAGTATCATTAACTTGATAATGATGTCATTAATCAATGATTCCAGCCTTATACCATATATTTATAACAACGAAAATAATCCACAACTTCAACTATCCCCAACTAGCAACTTTATTCACTAGTTCATGTCTAGCCCATCCATTTAACTTAATCAATATCAAGATAAACTTAGGCACAAGAAAGAACACAATATACATACCTCCTACAGTAACTTCAAGTCAAAATCCAAGTTATATTCATTTTACAACAACCCTTAATAGCAATACAACACCATAGAAGTGACTTAAGCTAATCCAAGTATTATCTTGTAGTTTATCATCCTAACAACTTAACCAACATACAAGAAAGCTTAAGCACAATTAGTAGGCTGTTATACTCACCTTAGACAACAACAAAAACTTGGAATTTCATCCAAATACAGCCCACAACAATCCTCAATGACAACACAACCTCAAAGAGGTGTTGTTCTTCACTAGAACTAAGTTTTGATGTTGAAATATAGTGTAATCACTTTGGAATCACTTCAAACCCTTGTGGTATATGTTTAGGAGGGTTAGGAGAAGTTTGGAGACGAATTGTAGTTGAAAAATGAGCAGAAATAGGCGTCCAAATCGTTTATAAATTGAAGTAGGTCAACCACCGCCTAAGTGGGTCCCATTGGGAGCTGCTTGCACGGTCTCGTGAAAACGCGAATATCTCTCTACTCCAATGTCGTATTGACGAACGGTTTAATGAGTTAGAAACTAGACTCGTAGACCTTCAATTTTGTAGGTAGAACACCCCATTATTACAAGTATATTTGGAGAAATTCTCATATACATTTGACCTAAATTTCAGCAAATTTATGAATGTAACTTGTGATGACCTTTGCCAACTCTTGTTCCACAACTTGCTTGCCTCCAAATGTAGAAAATGAATATCATACTACTAAAATAACTCATAGAATAACCTCTTTATCATGTTAAGAACCCTAGTCTTACCCCAAAGTACATGTTATAACATTCCAAACTTGTCGACTTTTGACGAAACTTATTTTCTTCAATTGGTTTAGCTTCTAAGATTTCCAACCCTCTTGGTACTCGTTATTCATGATCTTAAATATTTGTAACCTCCAAGGTAACATGATTAACTTACTTTATTTTCTTCCAAATATAATCTCATTTCCGAGCTTACATCAATGACTTACGACGTACTCTCACGTATGAAAACTTGGGGTGTAACATCATTCCCCCCTTTGGAACATTCGTCCTAGTTCTAAATTCGAAAAAAGGAGATGGCCGTACCTTGAAGTGAGATATGTTTGTGATGCCTCAGGATTGATTTGTTATAATTGCCTGAGGCAAAAATGCGGTATGGATTTTTGCTTCTCTTTGTCAAGTTCGATCGAGGGTGAGGCCCGATTCGCCCTTTAGTTTATTCGAGGGAAGAGGTACGAATGTTGGTACCTCATCGTGTATCGCGAATATTTTTCCCTTTCCGCGTGCTGTTCCTCATAGACGGTTTTAATTCCGTCCTTAGTTGGGAATTTTATCATCTGGTGAAGGGTGGATGGCACTTCTCTCATGTAGTATATCCTCGGCCACCCGAATAAGGCGTTATACCTCATGTCTCCCTTGATGACATGGAATTTGGTGTCTTGGGTCATGTCGGCCACGGTAACCGGGAGGATGATTTCTCCTTTCATCATTTCGCTTGCCTTATTGAATCCGTTGAGGACTCGAGTGGCAGGCACGATTTGGTTGAGTAGTCCGAGCTGCTGTATTACCCTCGACCTGACAATATTGGCCGAGCTACCTGGATCCACGAGTACACATTTTATCTGAAAAGAATTTACAAGAAAGGAAATTACCAGGGCGTTGTTGTGGGGTTGAGACAGGGTCTCGGTGTCCTCTTCGCTAAATGTGAGGGCATCTTCAGGGATATATTTCCGAGTTTGCTTTTCTCTGGTGATGGATATTTTTGTTCTTCTCATTACAGGCTCCTGTGGGGAATCGGTGCCCCCATGATCATGTGGATGACATGTTGCGGCTCGTTTGTCTTGTTCTTCTTGGTTGCCGCCCTTTCTCGAAACTGGTTTTGGCTTGATCGCTAAGGAATTCACAGAGATGTCCTTTGTTAAGCAGCCGAGCTACCTCTTCTCGCAGCTGATGACAATCCTCGGTCCTGTGGCCGTGCGTATTGTGAAACTCGCATACTAAGTTGTAATTCCTATGCGAGGGATCTGACTGTATAGGTTTGGGCTACTTCGCGTCTCTGATTTTACTGATAGCGAACACGATACTGACACATCAACGTTGAAGTTGTATTTTGACAGGTGGGGAGCACCCGTTGGTACCATGTTTCGATCGAACCTGGTCCTGTTGATGAGCCCTCGAGCCCTCGATCCACTCTCCGGTCATTGCAAGGTAGGTTGCGCCTTAAAGCGTTCCTCCTATCCTCGAGGTATGGTTGATACCTTTCTTTGTTTGGTTTCGGTTCCTTTGCCAGGAGCCTTCTTGGGTATACTGAGCCCGAGGGGGCTCCCAACTGGTCATCCTCGGCCCTGATCTTTGACTGGTACCAGTTGTGAACGTCTGACCAGGTCACGGCTGGATACTCGATCAGGTTCTGTTTCAGCTGTTTTGAAGCCACCGAGCTTTGTTCGTTAGGCCTTGGGTGAAGGCTTGTACTGCCCAGTCGTCGGAGACCGGCGTTAGCTCAATCCGTTCCATCTAAAAGCGGGACACGAATTCCCGCAACATCTCGTTCTCTCTTTGCTTGATTTTGAAAATGTCAGACTTCCTTGTTGCTACATTGATGGCTCTAGCATATGCCTTTATGAAGGAGTCTGCTAGCATGGCGAATGAATCTATGGAATTAGGAGCCAAGTTGTGATACCACATCATGGCCCCCTTCGAGAGTGTTTCCCCGAAATTTTTCAGCAATACGGACTCGATCTCGTCATTCTTTATATCGTTGCCTTTTACTGCACAGGTGTAGGCAGTAACACGTTCATTAGGGTCGGTGGTACCGTTGTATTTAGGGAGTTCCGACATTCTGAACTTCTTTGGAATGGGCTTCGGGGCAACTTCCTTGGGGAATGGCCTTTGTATGAACTTCTTCGAATCTACGCCCTTGAGGACCGAGGGCGCACCCGGGATCTGATCGACCCTAGAGTTGTAGGTCTCGACCTTTTTATCGTTGGATGCTATCATTTTCTCACCCGATTCGATTCTTTTTGGTGAGGTCCTCAAGCATCTTTACTATGGCAGGGTCGGCTATCGATCCGTTATTGCTTGATCTCTCGGGTACTTGTTCGGCGGGGAGAGCTATTTCCGGCGCTGCTGTGTTGGGAGTCTTCGGATGTCTTTATAACTAAGCGATGGCCAACTGTTGTGCCTGCAACATTTAAAAAATAACATGAAGTCTAACTTCCTGTTCTTCCCGGGCTGGGGTTCTTTGGGCTTCATGTCTGTCGCTATACTGTATCCTCCTGTCGGTGTGTGAGGTTTCGTCGATCTGTTGTGCGTCCTGTGAATGTGTGTCATCTAGAATTGGTCTGGGCGCGTTATCGGGATTCTGTGTTGGCGCGCTGACAGCCGGAACAACCATGCCATTTTCCCCGTGGTTTTAGAGGTTGTCGTTCTCGACTCTGTTTACTGAGCCAGACATTTTGACCTGAAATCAAAGATCTCGAACAAGAAAAAAAACATGAAAGATAACTTGTGTTTGTGTAATGAAACTAGCAAGAAAATAATCACTATTATTTTTAGCCCCACGGTGGGCGCCAAACTATTTACCATAAAAATAGTAACAACAATTAAATTTGTAAATGGGATTCTAAAAATACATGATCTATTTTTACGCTAGTTGTTAGAGTAGTTGATGCTAAAAGTATGAAGTTTAATGAAGAGATACAAGCTAAAAAGGGGCAGTAATCAACCCCAGGGGCTTGCCGCCCGAGCCTCGGACTGGTCGATGAAGAAGCCTTGGGGTCGATATCCGGCTCGATCTCGAGCTATCGGGGGTAGTCGGGAATGGGATAACAGTTAAGATATGATCAATCAAGGCTCTTTATGGCCTATACCAAGCAATAGATGAAGAACAAGTATGAAACTAATAAATGCTAAGAGTGGCCTCGAGCTAGTAAGAACGAGCAAGTTAGAGAGCAGGAAGAGAGAGTGAGAGTGATATATTATTGATCTTGTGGAGAATAGTTGGAGCAACATCAGCCTTTTACAAAGTAGTGTGCGTTCCCCTTATATAGGAGGGGAATCTGGTTAAAGTACAACATACATTAATTGTAAAATCATGGAGATGGGACGACTAGATGTGACGCCTCGGCAGAGGCTTCGGGTAGGCCGGCACTATCAGACTTAGCCACGTGCCTTGGGAACTTCCCCTTTTGCTCTAGCCTCGACCTTTGTCTTCTTTGAGTCGGGCCTCGACGAGCCCCGAGGGAGTGGACTTGGTCGCAACTCCACGTCCTCGGGGTCTCGAGGTATTCTTCCAAAATGGCTTGATAGAGAGAAATTAAGTCTTCTGATTTCACCGCATACAACTCGTATTGTCTATAACAGCACGTGACTGAAGAAACAAAAGTATAGAAAAAAGAGGTCTGCCGTTTTCAATGGTGGTTGCCGGAAAAGGGTATGGGTTGCCGGAAGTCAGACCCAAAAATAGATCGGCATTTAAACACTTCACTATCAGATCTAAAAGTTTCAAGCCAAACTCCGACGGGAAGTGTTGATTTCTCCAACCAGTGGAATCCTCCAAAGAGAAGAGACAATGGAAAGTTACCGTGGTTGCCTAGCCATCGCTGGCGACCAACTCCAGCGGATAGCAGATGCTCAGAATTAGAGTGTCACTGCTCTTGGTTGAGGCTGGCTTCGAGGTTCAGGGGGGTGGCTGATGATTTATGGTGGTGGAATTAGGGTGGAGTCACTGGTGGGTGGCCGTTTTTTTAGAGGGTTCGGCCGCTAGCCTCTTTTGGTGAAGAGGAAGAAGGGTTTTAAGGTTGGGGTCCCTTGTAAAAAAACGGTTGATCCTTATTTTCTTAGGTCTAAAATTGTTTTAAAGCTTTTTTCTAGGGTTTTAGGGGTATTGGGCTTGGGTTGTTATGGGCTAGGTCCGAAAATTAGGCCTAAAAATAGGTTGTTTGAGCCCAAATTTTATTTTTTCTCAGTGAACAAGACTAAAATACTACCTTATTTACTAATTAGTCTTACTTAAATAACATAACTATTAAAATAAGACTAACCGTTAAAACAAACCTATTTTTTGGTATTTTCAAGATTAAAAATGATTACAAAACATTAATGAAACTATTTTTTGTAATTTTTATTTTTTGTGATAAAATAAAGTAAAAGAGTCAAAACTAGTTGAAATAGCTATATTAGACCTAAAATAAATATTTATATGCTAAAATATGTAAAATCTTGGGGAGGATCAAAAATCACATGTCTACAATACTTTTACAACATCAAGCTTTTAGGGCTAAGTTCACCATCTTCTGCATTCATCTCCTTTCTGTGCTTGCCTCTTCATCCTCTTTCTTAGAAACCTTTTCTATGGTTATGGCTATAACCTCTAGAACGGTACCTCAAAAAGAGGGCACCGCTACTTCGTCACGCTCGTCTAGGGGAAAACCAAAAGTACCTCCAACTATCGATTAATGTACCCCTGGGGAGTTCGATATGATCTCCGATTTTTACATCGAAAAACCCACTTCTACATCGGGCCGATGCGAGCCTATGTCTCGGTATATCAGCGTGGTGACCAACACGAAGAGGGTAAAGGAAGACTACCGATGGGGAAAGGCAGTGTGAGTAGTGATCCCCAATTCTGAGGAAAGTATAGTAGACAACAAAGCTGGCTTCCTCAGTGTATATACATACCCATTCACTCTAGGTCCCGTA
Source organism: Nicotiana tabacum (assembly GCF_000715075.1). NCBI lineage: Eukaryota > Viridiplantae > Streptophyta > Magnoliopsida > Solanales > Solanaceae > Nicotiana > Nicotiana tabacum. The sequence continues at coordinate 152,165,954 of NC_134080.1, read as the reverse complement.
GATCCTTCTTTCCCGAAGATAGATCCGGTGATTCTTGATTTTTGCTGTGAGTACCAAGTGACACTCGGTCAAATCTACCCTTATTTTTTTAGGATCGTTTACATGCTCCGATATTTATCCAATCAGGGCGAGGGAATTACCTTCACCCTCGATCACTTGGTCAGATTGTACAACCCTCGTCTCTTCTGAGGTTTGATCAAGCTTCATCCTCGATCCCTGAATACATTATTTTTGAGCATCGATGAGGACAAGGACCGGGGGTAGATGAGCCGGTTTGTCAGAGTAAGGATATCGAACATTATCCCGGATGATAGGATGCCATACAAAGAGGAATGGATCATGAAGCGTAAGTGTTCCTACCTCGAGTATGTATTATTGCTCCTTCTTTCCCCTTCTAAAATGATCTTCTTTTGACTATGCAGCCACCGTTTGGAACCCCGGCACGATTCAGAACCTATCAGGATGGATCAGACAATTAGACTCCGTTTTCCCCTACAACGAACGTGTTTGGCGCGATTTGGCCAGAACGCTGTGGCAGGCCAAGAACCACGATATGCTTTTTATCGCAACCTTTACCAGGTTCCTTATGAGTATTCTTTGTGGTGGTGAGTTTGATACATCATACTTATGCAGGCCTTGGGGAGGGTGTGTCGATGAGACTGTCTCCCCATGGTAAAGAAGGGACCTCGAAACCCGGCAAGGGTAAGAAGAGGAAGAAGGAGGCATCAACCGAGTCTCCCAAATCAGAAAAACCCAAAGTTTGCAGGCCTCGGACCGACGCCACGGTCTCGACTTCGGCTGCTATGGAAAGTCCCCATACTGAAGACGAAGGTGATGATTATGATGATCGCCCTTTGGTTCAAAGGTCAAGATGGGGTGCGGATGTTCCACAGGCTGTTGGGCGCAAGGTCGCCGAGCCGAGGATGGTCGATATGGACCTAACTCGTGATGAGGAGACCCTTGAGGAAGGTTCGGACATAGTCCCCGAGCTTCAAGTCGGACATGGCATAGTCCATATCGAATAAACCTTGGCTGGCGATTTCGGAGGGCATGAACTTGAAGTTTCTCGGGTTTGAGACGAAACCCTTATAGAAATCGATGCACTGGGTGGCTTTAAATTGGGCCCTTCGTTTTCACCAGGGGAAATTAGGGATGCCCAGGATACGAGTACCGCCGGTGTGTGGGCCTCTCATAGAGAGGAAGATATGTCAAGGAATACTTCATCGTCATCGACGTGGACACAGACCTCGATGACCCCGTCACTCTTGAGGAGGCCGAGAATCTTCAACAACAGGCAATATTCTCGACGTATCATTTACGCTTCAAGTTTTTCCCTTGTCTTTTCAACTTTTCTGCTTTTGCTGTAGGTCAACAAGTTGTATGACCATGCCTTCTATAAGCTCCAAGATGAGCTCTCATGCCGTGATAAGGAACTCGAGGGACTCACCTCAAAGCTAAATAAGTTAGAGGCTTCCTTCGCCCGAAAGGAAGAGGAATTGGGTGAGCTTCGGGCAAGCCTGGAGGGGGTGCACCAGGAAAGGACAAGGTTTGTCGAGCAGGTAACACAACATTTATGTGCTCATTCTTTTATTCTTATAACTTCATGTACATGATCTTGTTTCTCCATCGTAGATTGGGCAAAAGGACCCTGGTAGGGCAACTTCGGGAAGAGGATGGGGACAAGGATGTGGAGATCCTCGAGCTGAAGAGGTAGAATGGGGTCATGACCTCGGAAAAAAACCTTTTGTGGAGAGAGTTAGCCTCGACCCAGGAAATTCTTCTAAATGCTCATAAGGAGGTTGCTGCACTATCTGTGGCCAAGGCTAAGGCCGTTGAAGATGTGTCCTCATACAAGAAGGATGCCGCTACTGCAAATCCTCGAGCCAGGGAGATATCTGAAAAGGCTGAGCAAAAGTTGGGTCGGACCGTTTCTTATGCTCGTCTGCAAGCTTGGAGGCAGGCCTTCGAGGAAGCAAACACCGAAGGTGTCGATATCTCTATTGAGATCGAGAAAGCCAGAACTTTGGAGGAAAGATCAACACCTTCGACTACTTCGGATGAGGACTTTGGAAGTGATCCAGATGCTAGCGAGGGTGAGGAATAGTGACGCGTCATCCTTTCTGCTTCCTCTTTTCTTCCTTTTGTGTATGGGCTCCTCGGGGGAGTTTTGTAAAGATACAGTCTGTAAATATATTTTTGGAAATGCAAAGAGACCCTGTGTTTCAAGTCTTTTATTTTTCAGTGCTTATGCTGAGCTAGCCTTTTGAATTTTGATGTTCGGCTCTTTAGAGCCCATACTCGGTATAATAGGGCCCTCGAGATAGGGCACTATCCCGAGGCCTGGTTGATCGCCCTTTTGTAGTATTGAAGGTCCTCGAGATCGGGCACCATCTTGAGGATAGATTGATGTCGACAACTCCTTAGAGCTTATTTTCATTTTGACAGAGATCATCGAGATCGGGCACCCTCTCGAGGCTTAGATTGATATTGATGGCTCCTTAGAGTCTATAGTTATAGCGACAGAGCTCCTAGAGATCGGGCACCATTACGAGGCTAGATTGATACGGGAATTTTGACCGCTTGAACGCTGTATGACAGCATCGTTCGTATGACATGGCCATGAAGTGACCGAGGTGGCCCCGCCGGTACACTTCCCCAAAACTGATAAATGCCTAGTCAGAATTTATTGGCCTTTAGGGTAGGCGAGCAGTCGCCACTTGCTCCATATATGAGCTTACTTTCCTCGTATTTGATGACTTTGCTATTTTTGTAGAGCTTTTCCTCTTTGCATCAGTGCTTCCATCGTTTTAGTTCAAAGCTTTTGCTTATGTTTACATCTCCTTCTTCTCATTTCACCGTAGTTATGGGTGCTATGCCCAAATTTTTCCACCAAGAATAGGAGAGTTTTGCCTCTGCTTCCCGCTTGATCGATCGTACACTGTCGGCGTCCGGTGAGCTAACCTCGAGATGCTTTGTCTCGAGGAGGGAATTTTCGTTAGAGAGATCGCCCAATTTTCAGGGCCATCGGGAACATGCATCGAGGTTTATCTCATCATTAGGAGAGGAACACCTCGAGGCGGTTAGGAGAGACTACGGTTGGGGAGAAAAGGTGGTACTGCAGGCCCCTTCCATGGGAGAGGGCATCATGACTCATGTAGAGGGGTTTTTGAACATATACACGTACCCCTTTACGTTGAGTCCTCTTGACAGAGTCGTGCTTGAGTTTTGCAAAAGATATCGGGTTGCCTTGTTCACCCGTCATTTTGGAGGATAGTGTTGATAATAAGGTACTTTGCGGATAAAGCCGGGCTCGAGTTTACCCTCGACCACCAAGTTAGATTGTACCGGCCCTTATTATCGAGGCCCGATTGCTCTAAGACGTCGATCCACCCGGCCCTTTATTGCCAGTAATGAAGAAGACGGTGACCGAGGGAGGATGAGTCGATTTGTTCGAGTGCGCACTGTCAATATTATCTCTGCAGAGTTCCTGCCATTTCCTGAGGAATGGAATTCACACGTAAGTGTTACACTTGTGTTTTTATCATGTTTTTCACGGTGGAGGCAGACTCCCTAAAGATGTCTGCTACCCAAATACTTATACTATTTGATACCCTTTTGAGCCTGTACTGATTTTTTTGACCTCCCCTCTTTTGGAATCAATTTAGAGTCATACAAAAAAAAAGAAAAAAAAGAGTTCATGTCCCCATAGGTTTATTTTAAAAAGTTCATTTCTAAAGGAAAATTCAAAAAAAAAGAAAAAGAGAAAATAGAGATAAAAGAAAAAAATAAAAAAATAAAAAAAGAAAAAAAGAAAAAAAGAAAAAGAAAAAGGAAAATAGTAATAAAAGTAGTCTTGTGAACTACGTTTGACCTGATTCTTGTAACCACAAGATACGTAGGCAGCCTTACGGTTCGGTCATACCAAAAAAATATATTTCATAATCTCAAGAAGTCGAGAGTGGGGCAGTCTTTCTTAGAAATTCCATCTCAAAAAGAAAAACAGAAAAAAATGAGAATCAAATTTCCTTATTTTAGAAATTGGGGCAAAGTTTTAGAATGGATTCCAAAAAGTTATAAATAAATTAACACCGTTGTCTTAGTTATTTTGAGCCTTTATAATATCCTTTCTTTCTAACCCTGTCCAAATACAGTCCAATAAAGACCTCCCAAATAATCTTTGAGAATGCCGAGCTAGACATGCCAAGAGCATATGATATTTTTACTATGGTCAATGCTTTGTCATCTACAGAATCAGAGGAAATAAAAAGAAAAAGAACTAAATGAGAGAGTCTTATTGGTGAAAACCTTCGCAGACACAATAAGGCAATGGTGAGTTGAGAGAAAGAACAAAATGAGAGAGGCTTGATAGTGAAAACCCTTCAGGCACTACAAGTTGAATAAGGATCGTAAATCAGATTGGATAATCGGAGCATTAAAGCCCAGTTTCACGGTTTAAGGGTATAACAAGAGTTGAACATCAGACTTGCATGACAGATTAAGCCACTTAATCCAAAGGTCCAGGTCATGGTCATTAGAATTGGTATCCACATCTGATAAGTTTCTACTTTATAGTTTTCTGTTAGGAATCATCTCTTTCCATTGTCCTTTACTCTGTTCCTTTTGTCATGTATACTTCCTCTTCCAGAGTCTATTTGGTCAGAATAAGTGAGAAATGACTTCAAAATTTGCCACCAGCTTTCCAATTGCACAAAACGGGATCTGGCTAGCATATCAAAATGGCATAAGTTAGGAAAGAACAGCATGCGCACTGAGTTGGTAACAATCAACGTGCTGTGGAATTCATGTGAAATACAAAGGTTCGGTATATGTCAATTCATGAACAATGCAACAGATAGAGGGTGTTGGGTTTGAACGGATCAAAGGTATTTTCTATGATAAGGTTGATAGAGAAAGTGGTTAACCAATAACAAGCAAGGTCTTCCAAGTGGAAATCAAAGTTATCATGGGAAGTGAAGGAGCAATCGACCTCAAAGTCAAGGCCACAAACAAACCACCATGTTTAAACTCACAAGTTTTCTTTGTTTGAAACATGGACGAAAATAGTGTCCAAACCAAAGCTTGGAAGCTTGAATTTTTCAAGTGTCGTGCCCAAATTTTGTTAGCAAAAAGGTGGTTTGAGAAGGGGAAAGAAAATTTGTTCTACCTGCAAGAACCCTCTATGAGGAAAGCATGGTTCAGGGGCAAGGAATTTTGTTCATTCTGTAGAGATCCACTAGGAAGAGAGCATGGCTCAGGTAAGTTCATTCTTGGCATTTCAGGACCCTCGTGGATAATGGATTTAATTTAAAATTTTCAGGGCCCTCCTGGATAATGGGATTTAATTTTAAAAGTTTTCAGGACCCTCCTGGATAATGGGACTTAGTCGAATTCTAAGACCTTCATAGATAATAAGAATTAGCATAAGCTTTACCTCTAGGAAAAATAAACTAGCATTGAAATTTTTACTCTTAGAACAGAATTTAATTTTCAGCGCCCTACTGAATAATGGGATTTAGCTTTTAAATTCTTATAGCTCTTTCGATAACATGATTCAGTTAACACTCACAGATGTGCCCAGATACCAAACTGGGGCAGAAAAGTTTGTTTTGTTGTAATCATGCGCCCACCTGGAGAACAAGGGAATATAGTTAATGTTTTGGCAATCGGGCGCCCACCTAGAGAACAAGGGAATACAATTAAAGTTTTGGCAATCAAGCGCCCACCTGGAGAACAAGAGAATACAGTTAAAGTTTTGGCAATCAGGCACCCACCTGAAGAACAAGGGAATACAGTTAAAGTTTTGGCAATCAAGCGCCCACCTGGAGAATAAGGGAATACAGTTCAAGTTTTGGCAATCAGGTGCCCACCTAGAGAACAAGGGAATAAAGTTTATGTTTTGGCAATCAGGCACCCACCTGGAGAACAAGGGAATACAGTTCAAGTTTTGGCAATCAGGTTCCCACCTGGAGAACAAGGGGATACAGTTCAAGTTTTGGCAATCAGGCACCCACTGAAGAGCAAGGGAATTCAGTACAAGTTTTTTGCAACCAGGCGCCCACCTGGAGAACAAGGGAAGAGAGTTCAAGTTTTAGCAATCAGGCGCCCACCTGGAGAATAAGGGAATAGAGTTCAAGTTTTGGCAATCAGGCGCCCACCTGGAGAACAAAGGAATACAGTTCAAGTTTTGGCAATCAGGCGCCTATCTGGAGAACAAGGGAATACAATTCAAGTTTTAGCAATCAGGCTCCCACCTGGAGAACAAGGGAATACAATTCAAGTTTTGGCAATCAGGCGCCCATCTGGAGAACAAGGGAATACCGTTCAAGTTTTGGTAACTAGGCGCCCACCTGGAGAACAAGGGAATACAGTTCAAGTTTTGGCAATCAGGCGCCCACCTAGAGAACAACGGAATATAGTTAGAGTTTTGGCAATCAAGCGCCCACCTGGAGAATAAGGGAATACAGTTCAAGTTTTGGCAATCAGGTGCCCACCTGGAGAACAAGGGAATAAAGTTTATGTTTTGGCAATCAGGCACCCACCTGGAGAACAAGGGAATACAGTTCAAGTTTTGGCAATCAGGTTCCCACCTGGAGAACAAGGGGATACAGTTCAAGTTTTGGCAATCAGGCACCCACTGAAGAGCAAGGGAATTCAGTACAAGTTTTTTGCAACCAGGAGCCCACCTGGAGAACAAGGGAAGAGAGTTCAAGTTTTAGCAATCAGGCGCCCACCAGGAGAATAAGGGAATAGAGTTCAAGTTTTGGCAATCAGGCGCCCACCTGGAGAACAAGGGAATACAGTTCAAGTTTTGGCAATCAAGCGTCCACCTGGAGAACAAGGGAATACCGTTCAAGTTTTGGCAATTAGGCGCCCACCTGGAGAACAAGGGAATATAGTTCAAGTTTTGGAAATCAGGCGACCACCTGGAGATCAAGGGAATACAGTTCAAGTTTTGGCAATCAGGCGCCCACCTGGACAATAAGGGAATACAGTTCAAGTTTTGGCAATCAGGCATCCACCTGGAAAACAAGGGAATACAGTTCAAGTTTTTGGCAAGGCGCCCACATGGAGAACAAGGGAATACCGTTCAAGTTTTGGCAATCAGGCGCCCACCTGGAGAACCGTGGAATACAGTTCAAGTTTTGGCAATCAGGCACCCACCTGGAGAACAAGGGAATACATTTCAAGTTTTGGCAATTAGGCACCCACCTAGAGAACAAGGGAATACAGTTCAAGTGTTGGCAATCAGGCGCCCACTTGGAGAACAAGGGATGTCATTTCAGAATCTAATTCAAGTTAGAAGTAGCAAAAGCTCGTGGCAATAATGCGAGTCAACAGTCCGAGATGATCAACAGAAGTTAGTCACAATCCATAATAAAAAAGAAGAAGAAGATAAGCAAGAAGTGAATCCAAATACAGAAGTAGATGAAAGATTTGAGCTGCTCAAGACGTGGCTGAGGTCACAAGCACTACATGTCCGGTCTTGATCTTAAAAGTTCAAAAAGAACGAGCTAGCACCTGCAGGTAACAAGTGTCAAGGTTTAAATCTAAAGTCTACATGAAGAACCATTCAAGACTCAAGATCAAGCTTTAGAAGACTTATGGATAAGAATCTTGTAACTCATAGTTGACAGGCTTAGTTAGTCTTTTTTATTTTGATTTTTGATATAATAACAGGAACTGCGGACCGGAACCTCGACGGCACCTCAATTGGCTTTCCACCTCAGTACTCCATCACTCTTCCTAATTTTGAACTACACGTGGCCTGATTCTTTTATACCCAAGGATATGTAGGCAGATCAGATACCAGGGCTCAGTCACATTCTTCTTTCTCTTAGTTTTGGTCTCCCTAATAAGGGTCGGGTCAAAAAACCTGTCCAGTCATTCTTTGTTTGAAAATACTTCGTTTTTCCAGTCAAAGAGGGCCAGCTGTAGATATGTGATTTTTGACCCTCCCCAAGATTTTATATATTTTAGCATGTAAATATTTAGTTTAGGTCTAATATAGCTATTTCAACTAGTTTTGACTCTTTTACTTTATTTTATCACAAAAAAATAAAAATTACAAAAAATAGTTTCATTAATATTTTGTAGTCATTTTTAATCTTGAAAAATACCAAAAATAGGTTTGTTTTAACGGTTAGTCTTATTTTAATAGTTATTTTATTTAAGTAGGATTAATTAGTAAATAAGGTAGTATTTTAGTCTTGTTCACGGAGAAAAAATAAAATTTGGGCTCAAAGGACCCATTTTTAAGTCTAATTTTCGGACTTAGCCTATAACAACCCAAACCCAATACTCCTAAAACCCTAGAAAAAGCTTAAAAAACAATCCTAACCTAAAAAAATCAGGATTAGCCATTTTTTTAAAGGGACCCCAACCTTAAAACCCTTCTTCCTCTTCACCAAAAGAGGATAGCGGTTGAACCCTCTCAAAAAAATGGCCACCCACCAGCGACTCCATCCTAATTCCACCACCATAAATTATCAGCCACCCCCAAACCTCGAAGCCAGCCTCAACTAAGAGCAGCGACACTCTAATTCTGAGCATCTGCTGTCCGTCGGAGTTGGTCGCCGGCGATGGCTAGGAAACCACGGTGACTTTCCATTGTCTCTTCTCTTTGGTGGATTCCACTGGTTGGAGAAATCAACACTTCCCGTCGGAGTTTGGCTAGAAACTTTCAGATCTGATAGTGAAGTGTTTAAACGCCGATCTGTTTTTGGGTCTGACTTCCGGCGACCCATACCCTTTTCTGGCAACCACCATTGAAAACGGCAGACCTCTTTCTTCTATACCTTTGTTTCTTCAGTCACGTGCTATTATAGACAATACAAGTTATAAAAAGTACTTTGTTTAGCTGATTGGATTTAGGCGGGTTTTGCCGGATTTGCCATTTTTCCGGCGAGCTCCATTAAACTCAATTGAAAACCCGCCAGATACTATCGAAAACCAGCGTCCAATTTGTCACAAAATAGCCCCCGTAATAGCTGCATTCTCTTGGGATCGGGGCCATTTCGAAGTTGCCGTTTGAGGTCTCCGGTCACTGGTTTCTCTAAGATTTGTTTGGAGCTGAATTTGTTAATAATCGAAGGTGGTGGCTGAACTCCCACACTACTATTTCTTTTATTCTATTTAGCCGTGTTGGATTTGTTTCTTGTAAATCCAGGTACTGCCTTCCTCTCAGCCATGTAATTACTCCCCATCACATTAATGTTATGAAATCTATTATGTATGTCTTGTTTATGCCTTTGTGAATGCCGTTGATTGATGCTGTTTGTGAGTTCTAATTTCCGAATAATGCTTGCTAAGTCCATATAAGTCAATTCCTGAATTACTTGATTTGCATCCCCATCACATACTTTTCAAATCCTTTTAGGTTAGTCTATGATGTGCGAATTGGAATTGATTCAACTTAAGTTTGTGGCTAATTTAGTAATATGTTCTGGAGATTGATATTATTGGCATGGTTGGAAGCAAGTTAATAAACCATTAGGAGTTGAGTTTAAGAGTTGATTAGTGTTTAATTATGGAAAAAAATCAAGAAAAACTAACCGTGGCTATTCTTTTATGGATAGACAACTTTGTTAACCCAATTCACGTGAGTTTTTAGATATAAGCTAATAAGGTGTATTAATTGTATAATTTTGGGAAAGTAGGAAGTTTTTCTAACTTAGTTGAATAGCGTGGATGTAAATTTAGTCCTAAACCGTAGGATAAATTAATTTATGAATATTTTGGTATGCCTTTAGGTGCGTTTAATATATCATTGTGATTATGTACACGTTCACGTGACATAATTACGGTCCTAAAAAATAAAATCGGGGTATGCATTCGCGCAACTTCGACAAACTTTCTTAATAATAATAAAGCATTATTAATTGTGGGCACGTATGCGTAACATGGTTTTATGACGGCCAAACAAATGGGTACATGTACGCGTGACCCGTTTCTAGATAATTTCTTAATTAAAAGAGGCAAATGCACATAGGTTCTAAAATAAGTAATTAGACAATTTTAATGAGCCAAGCATGATCAAAGCGACCGTGCTAAAACCACGGAACCCGGGAATGTCTAACACCTTTTCCCAGGTTAACAAAATTTCTTACCCGGATTTTTGTGTTCGCAGACCATAAATAAGAGTCAATTTCCTCGATTCGGGATTTAAAACTGGTGACTTGGGACACCATAAATTATCCCAAGTCGCGATTCTGATTTTAAATAAATAATCTCGTTTCTATTGTCACTTAAATTGGAAAAAACTCCCTTATACCCTTACGGGAGTAGTAAAAAGGAGGTGTGACAAGTATGAATGACAAAACAAATTGAAGTATTTATAGAAACCATTCGGGCGATGTTTGAGGAGCAGAAAGGTCGAACCAATGACGGTTCGTGGCTTCTCTATAATCGTATTGATAGTGACCTCTGCGTAGCCTTTGCGTCATTGCATTTAATGCTCTAATGGGTTGACGTCAAAATTGGAGTGTCGAAGAGGCAAGAATTCAAGACCGTTTCTTATCATTTCATTCTAAGAAATACGGGGACTATCTGTATACGGCTGAAATCAGAGAGTCTGATTTCATGATCATTACGACATTCCATAGCCCGTTGTCAGGAGGACCGAGGCACAGTTCGGGGATCAACCCCGAGGGTTCCCTATGGTTGACCTCGGGGCAAAGCAAATTGGCGGCTATGATAAACAAGTGGGAGATTCCCAAGGCATGTGATTAAAGCTGACGAAGTCTGTTAGGCTAGTGCAAGCCCGAACCGTGGCATTAAATGGCTGTACCATCCACGTATCTTTGTAATAAATGCATCTGTACTATGTTGGGATTCCCCCTCCTATATAAAGGGGACCATTGCTTTTTTTTGCACACATGATATTGAATATAAGAATATTCTCTGATCTCTAACTAAAACATTCTTCATTTCCTTTCCTTTGATTTATTACTTACATTTATTGTGTTTCATTAATTGTTCTTCATTCATTACTCATCATTGATCATAAAGAACCCTCATCAAAGCTCTTAGAACTGTTAGTCCCCATCGATCGTCCAAAGCCTAACGCTTAGCTCAACCTCGAGGCCCCGTATAGTTTGGCTCGAGGCCCCGATTCTCAGCCACTCAGTTTGCATGATATACTATCTTCAAGCTCTTACCTTATTTTCTAGTCTCACGCTTAGCATCTACTGCCTAACAACTAGCATTAAAATAAATCACGTATTTTTAGAACCACAAAATCAAATCTAATTGTAAATACCATTTTTGAGGTAAATATATGCAAATCATGAAATACTTATAGTGTCATGCATATGAATAAAAATGTCATGTCGTGCATAGGTACATGTGTTCGTAACATCATCAATCCTCTGAGGGCATCCCATCATATCAGTTTGGCCACTGTGACCAAAATTATCAACGTATACTAGCTGATCAGGTGGTGCGTATATAATGCCGTAACCTTTTCCCATATGCCATATATATATATATACACATATATAACGCCATCTGTTCATGGTCAATGTACATGTATAAATGAATGCAATGCATGAGAAGTATGTCAATAAAATTTGTTGGAATGACATAAGACTATTATGCCTTTTGATTAATGTCATGAAGTAAACTTTATTAACTTATGTATTTTTTGAGACCCATGAACAGATGATAGAATAATAGAACACATGGGGAATCAAGAACATAAGCATCTCTAGCATTTCTATGAATAGAGTCATTTATGTAAGTTGTGCATTTTCTCGTTTCATTTGTACCATATGAATCATGCCAAAAGGAATGAAGGGATAGACTTAACCTACTAGAGACGATATTTTTGACAATCCCTCTAACACACGTCAATTGCGACAAATTATGTAATGGTGGATAGAAGTAGGGAAAAATTCGTATGATGTTTTTGAGAAAGATTGCACCGTAGTCCCTCCCTAGATCCAGCCTTACAGTAGGTGGAGCTTCCTGCTCCATCCTCACAGCAGCTGGAGCCTCTTGCTCTAGACGTGGAGGCCACCACTTAGTCCGAAGTTCTACCAGCTGCAGCTTCAGTACTAGCAGATGACCACACAGCTGCCTTAGATGCTTTAGCTCCTTCGAGCGCCTAGTGCACCCCAGGAAGTCTCTGAGCTTCCTTTTTACATTATCTATGCATTAGGGACAATGCATGATTTTTTGTTGGGGTGGAGTAGTCATGTTTTGTACCCATGTTTTGTACCCCATGTTGTGTGTAAATATTGTGTAGTACCCCATGTCTTGTATATAAACTCTTGCAGTTATAGTTTCATCGTTAGTAATGAATTCCCCTTGGTTTTTCTTCGCCGGATTCTTTTCTAAGGGTATAATAGTAGAACCACGACAATAGCATGAAATGTTTTGACTTTTTTGATATTGATTGTAGTAGCTTCAGGCATGTGATAAATTGTGTAAATACATGGCACCCTTCCTTCTTTTGCATATATGTATAAAAAAACAAAAAACAAAAAAAAAATATATGTTTGGTTAGTCATTCTTCTGAATGAGAGGCTCGCTTTTTAACTTTATGCTTTTCAGAATCTTACATATCTTGAGATGAAAGTTTTGAGTTGCCTTGTGTTCACTTGAGGGCTAAAACTATGTTGAGTTGAACAATTATGCATTGTGAGTGAGTGAAGGTTTGAATAAATAATGCACATGCCTAACTTGTGATGTCTAGAACTTGCCCGGTTGATTTCCTAGTGCAACTCTCTGGTTTATGGTTGGATGCTGAAATGATCTTAGGATCTCTTTGTGACTACTAGCCAGTTTTGCCTAAATTGACCTCCCTGGTACATTAATTACCCTAGTTACCTCCATTGAGCCTTTAACCTTTCTTTGGCTACCACATTACAAACCTTTACCCCTTATGTGAAATAATTCCTTCTTTTGAACCCATCCCTCCTTGAACATGTAAGAATGAGGCTAAAAGCCTAAGTTGGGGGTGCCATTACAAAGTGGAAATTGGTAAGGTTTACTATTGTGTGTAGAGAAAAAAAACAATAACCTCAAATTTGTTTTTATAACAAAATGCAAGCTCCAAAAAAAACAAGATAACAAAAGAGAAAAGAGAAAAAAGAGTAGAGTTTTGTGGAAATTGAAGAAATACTTTGAGGTGGTTCTAGGCCGGTAACCCGAGGTATATAAGTGCTATGTAGTAAAGGAGTATAATGTATGTAGAGTTAAAGGAGGGTATAGCCACTACATTCCCAGATATTCATCCAACCCGTCCCGAAGTCTACATTACAACCCATGAAAAGTCCTTACTGATCTACAGTCAATCATTCTTGAGATAGCGGCAAAGTTAAAATAAGGCCAAGCATATGGACTGATACTTGTAGCATGTAGCTTTAGTTCCGAGTGCTAGAGTGTTTTGATTGCATCCTCTGTACATATGTGTGAGTAGGGATTTTCTTTGTTGTGAGCGCGTATGAATTTCAAGATTTAGCAGAAGTTAGGTTCTTGAGGTAGAATACAAGTGCACTTAGCTGTGAATAGCATTTTGTCATTTTGATTGAGGCTCTAAGGTCACGAGTTGATTAGTCGAATAGTTAAGTGATACGTTGTCTTCCAGGAAAGGTAAATAAATGAAGTTACATGCTTGTTAGTTGTCAGTCAAAACCATCTGCATTCATTACTGTTTTGTGGCATGTCGGAAATAGAAGTAGTATAGAATAGGATACTTTTGTTTAGTTGCTTGAGGACAAGCAAGAGTTTAAGTTGGGGGTGTTGATGTGCCGTAGAATTTCGGCATATTTGATACCAATTACTTAGATTTTAGCTCGTTTTTAATGCATTTTTAGCTAATTCTTATCAAGTTTAATTGTTTTGTAGTGCATGAGCTTGAAGACCTAAAAACAAGGAAAAGTAGTTAAAAAGTCACAAAAGGATAGAAATGATTCAAGTATGCGATCGCATAAGTCATATGTTGATCGCAAACTGAAGCAGACTTGTTAGCCAAATGAGGAGAAGAATATGCGGTCCATTATATGGTCGCATAACACTTTTGCGAGCAGCAAAAGGACTGCACAATTCCAGTAGAAGAAGCTTCTCAACACGATTTGCGATGGGATAATGCGATCGCATAACATATATGCGGACCGCATAACTTATATGCGATGGAAGCCTGGAACTGGTCACTTACAAGTTTGCAACATAAATGGAGATTATGTGGACCGCATACATGGTCTGTGACCATTATGTGGTCGCAAAAGCTGTTTGCAGGGGCAATTTTGTCCGATTTTGACAACGACTTTTGGTCCACTATAAAAGAATAACTAGGGTTTTGTGGGGCATTCAAGTCTGAAAATGGTCCTACATTGAGAGCATTGAATACTCCATTAATTTGGAAGCTTGTGAAGAAGGAATCTTGCACTTTTGTAAGCTTTATAACTTTATTTATTACTTTGTTCTTGTATTTTAGCACGAGTAGCTAGTTTTAAATACTAAGGTTGTGGACCCTAAATGGGTATAATATTAATGGGTGTTTAACATTGAATATATATATATATATATATATATATATATATATATATATATATATATATATATATATATATATATATATATATATAATGATTGGTTGATATTTATTCATTTCTTATGCTTTACTTATGGTTGGTGGTTGCAAACCTTAACCTATTCCATTTTACTATTTCTTTACTTGGAAAAGTGGGATAGGATTTGGTAGAAATGAATATCAAGAACTCAAAACTTTAAATCTTATTTAATAGAATCACTTAGGAATAAGTGGGTTCTACTTGACATAAATTGGTTATTCTTAAATTGCAACTCTTTTATATTTGGAAAAATCATAAAGAGAAAATACTACCCAACTATTAGAAAATATTGGGTAGTCATTTAGAAATCACTTGCATATCAAAAGACCTTCCATTAGAAATATATAATATTAATACCGATAGCATTATATTTCACTGATGAGGACACAACCTTGATTTCCTTAATCAAATTATTCACATTCTCAAAACAAAATTAGTTGTTGTCCTAACTCACAGTTATATCATTCTCTTGTTACGTTAAAGGAATAGAACTATGACCTATGTCAAGTTTCACACTACTCAAGTAATCTTTTCACACCTATTCCCTATGAGATTTGACCTCAGCCTTGTTGGGTTATTATATTTGACACCGATCACCTTACACTATTTAATTAAAGTGTAATTTGAGCGTATCATCACCCATGAACCAAATATGTATCAACTGGATTAAAAACAGAAAACAAGATAATGAAAGCTAGAGAATGACAGTATATTACTTTGTATTGCGTGAATATGAAATGTTTTACAAATAATCAGACCCCCCTTTATATAATAGGGCAGTCCTACTCTACATACAATTCTATATGAGTTAAGAAATTCCATGATTGGCTAATTGATTGGCCTTTTCTTGATACGTGCCGAGATTCGCGCCGTGATCCTTGCCCGATTACAGATATTTCGACTTTTCATTATTTGGCTCGGTAAGCTTTCTTCAATCTCTATCTTGTTCGATCTCGATCTTGATCGATCTCAATCTTGATCGGTTTTAGGGTCACGAGCTCGGCAACCTAACTTTGCATCATGGTTAGATATAACTCGTGGCTGAACCTCGGCCCATCATGTTCCGGTCTCGATGAGTCATAAAAAGGACAAGCCCGATTTTGACCGTATACAATGTATGAGGGATATTGAAAATGACTTAAAATCTAAGAAGAGCCTTAGAACCAAACCAAGTTGGAAACTACATAATGGAAACTACCTATACAATGAAAGGTCAACGAGTCTAGTTTCCAACTCCATAATTTTTTCATTATTTGGACATTCTTACCGGGAGTTATGGCTTTTTTATTGAATGGTGCCAGTGCAGCTACGCAACTTTGCATAGCCTAGGTAGTAGGCTGCGCATCCCATGTATTTAGAAGCAAAAAAGAAAATTTCATGCCATCCCTACACAGCTACTCAACCCCCTATTCGACCCTTATCTCCAGCCACACAACCTCCATGAACCAACTCCATCTATGCACAAATTGTGTGTATCCTACGAAAGGCTGCGCAGGCAAAAGCAGTGAACGTGGAGGAAAAAAGGAAGACCATCATGTGTAGCTTCATGTGCAGCTAATGCAGGGACGCTACACACGCTTCAGGAGTTTGCAAATGCATTGAAAACGTGAGGGAAAAGAGAGAAAGAGTCATTTGGTTTTAAGTTAGGTATTATTTCTCGAGAGTAGGGGGGCCGGTTTCTCGTAAATACACCCCAAGGTAGCTTCAATAGTGCATTTATGATGGTATAACACCAAAATCTGCAGGATTTCATCTTATACTCTAAGAATCTCTACAAGATCTCAAAGCTAGAATTTTGAACCCGAAAAAGTAAAATCTCTACATCTTCTCCAAATACAAGCATGAGATAATTATTTGGGGAATATATTGGATTAAGAATTATCTTTTGAGTGGGAAGTTATGCTAGTTCTTGAATGGTTGATTATGAACTAAGGTTTTAAGGAAGAAGATGAGTAGGGATGGATAAAGAGAAATGGTAGAATTGAGTTTTGAATGAATGGTTTAAGTTTCTTTAACACCTTAAATGGAGAACTTAGGAGTGTTACGTAAGAATATAACCCTATGTGAAAGAATGGTATTACTATGAGTTGAATGAGACTTATGGAGATAAAATGGGTTATTTATGATAAATGTGTATTCTAACTAATATATTAACGCTTATTGAGTCAATTTATATACGTGAAACTCTTATTAGCTAGAAGAACATCTAAGGTATATTGTGTAAAACCCCTTCAACAGAATTATATTTCTTCAAATCTCCACATCTTTCAAATGTGATTATTTGACTATATAGCTTCCAAATTGTCAGTGTACAATTGTGGGTGATAAGTATCTATACAGTATCCATGTTTTCTCTCTAATGCTATGTAATAGCTCGAGCAGTCGTTTTATATATTTGAGCCTCGTTCCCCTATTTGCTGCTCCCAATAAGTGTATATATTGTTATATGATATGCAGGGATGGCTGGATTGGTTTCGGAAAGGTTTTGGAGTGAATTGGAATACTTAGCTCCATAATTAGAAGGTTAAGTTGTAAGAGCTGATCAAAATTTGACTTTTATATAAACGATGTTGGATTGGTTATTTAATGATTTCAATAGATTCATATTGTGATTTTGGACTTAGGCACATGTCCGATTTTGTATTTGGAGATTCCTTCGTCGATTTGGGTCTAATTAGCGAAAGACGGAAATTTGAAGGTTTGAAAAGTTTATATGTTTGAATAGGAATTAACTCTGAGTCTATCACGGTTGGATCAATGTTTTGAAAGTTAGAATAAGGTCTTTTCATCATTTGAGACTTGTGTACAAAATTTGAAATCATTTCGAGTTCGTTAGATGTGGTTCTACATAAGTATGGAAGTTTGAAAGTTTATTAGTTCATTAACCTTGAATTGAGGTTTGATTTGTAGTTTGACATTACCATTTCTTATTTGAGACCTCCAGTGAGTCCGTACTATATTTTGGGACTGGTAGGTGTGATTAGGTTGGGTCCTGGGAGCCTCGGGTGTGTTTCAGATGGATTGCCGATCATTTTGGAGATTGTTAGGAGATAAGTTTTGGTGTTTTTGCAATTGCGAGGTTTTGTCCGCAGGTCCGCAGAAGCGAATGTGAGGTCTCAAATGTAAGTGTGGTTGAGACTAGGGGAGTCCCTAGATGCGGTGGATCTTGCACAAATGCACGAGTGCAAGTGCGCTTCTTTGTCCGTAGAAGTGCAACATTGGCCGCAGAAGAGGATGGTTGTCTTTCTAGTGAAGATTATATAAGCAAACCTTTTATCGCAAGAGCAAGCTTGCAGATGCGAGCTGGAGTTCATAAAAGCGAGAATCGCTGGGCAGTGTATTAATTTCGAGGGTTTAGCTCATTTTTATTCTTTTGAGATTGGGCGCTCGTGTTGGAGCTATATTTAAGGGATTATCACCCACTTCGATTGGGTAGGTGTTCTATAATTAGATTTGATTATTATCTATGATGCTATCATTGATGTTAACTTTTTTATGGTGAAATCTAAAAGAGGAATTTGGAGATTTTGACTATATTTTTAGAGAGTAAAAAATAGATGTTTGTAGCCGGATTCAGAGTAAGATTTGGATAAAACTTGCATATTTGGACTCGTCTTCGAATGGGTAGTTGGAAGTTTTGAATTTTGTTGGGTTCATGAAGCGATCTCGGGTTGACGTTTTTGATGACTTTTTGTAATTTGATAAATATTTGAGCTTTATTACTTGGAATCAATTTCTACAATTGTGCTTGAGGTTATTGAGTTGTGTTTGACTAGATTTGAGTCGTTTGGATGTCGATTAGCGTGGTAATGACTTTTTTGAACATGATTCATGCGCCTTGAGGTAAATAACTTGTCTAAACTTTGTTTGAGGGTAAATTCCTAATTGGCTATGATACTTGAGATATGTTGGGGGTGATACACGTGCTAGGTGAGGGGCGTATGTGTGTACACCGAGGTTATTCATGATCCAGGTAGACACTAAGATATTACGTGCCTTGTTTTGCTATCAAGTCCCATTATTTCCATGGCTTCTATACTTGTATGACTACTTGAGCTATTATTCATGATAGAAATCATGTCTAGACTATGTGCTTAACTATTTAATACATGATAGGACGATTCTTGATATATTGACTTGTTTACCTTAATTGTAGTCTTATTTTAAGCCACGATATTACGTCTGCATACTATATCTTTGTCTCTATGAATTCGTTAGATGTTATCTCAGATGATGTTAATGCTCTTATATATGTGGCATGGTTTGAGTCGAGTGCTGTGAGATGTGAATATTTGAGACATAGACAGTTGATGTTTGAACTTGGGCCATAGAGGCGATTTGATATTGATTATTAGGTGACGCGTACACCAGGCCCACATTGGGTTGAATGGTATGGAATGGGAGGTGCCATGTGCACCAGGTTTTATATTAAGCTAAGCAATACTGATCATTGACTTAGATCCGAACATTGCTGGGGGCAAGGACCCACCTCTTCGGAGTCAGGTATTAACCTGTGGGTGCAGGCACACGGGTCATATATGTGCTTGGTGAGAGACTGATGTCAGGCACCCGTATAATTCTAAGTGTGGTTGTGTGTATGATGATTGAAGGGAGACACTGCCAGGCACTGTACATGTGCTGAGATTTGGTATACTAGATGATTTAACCGTAATATTATTGATTCTGGCATGCATACTTGTCATGCAAGTACTGGGTTGTATTCTTCCCTCGTGTCTAATGGTACTTGATGTCTCTATTTGATGTGCTGAACTTGAAACCACAGTTAAATTGATAACAACCTTGTTTAGATGACTTGTATGGAAGGATTTATGCCTTAATTGCTATTATGCTATACCTGAAAGGCATGCTTAATTTCCTGCTATTCGTGAGAGGGTTGAATTTTATAGTACTTGAGCTACTTTTATTTACCATTATTATACTATTATTATTGTAATTGGTTAATAGAAATGAGTACTGGACCTTGCCGAGCTCGTCACTGCTTTCAGCCGTTACTTATTGAGTACATGTAGTTAATTGTATTGATACTATATTTTGTACTTTATGCACAGATCTAGGTGCTGCTGAAAGGGGTGATTGCAAGGGAGTGACAATGGTATCGGTCTTTGGAGATATCGAGGTACATTTTGTTCCATTCGTAGGCCTTGAACATGATTTTCTGTTAGTCCATGTTATTTTTGTTCTATCTTTCAGATAGTAATGTATTTTGGTGATCAGACTCTGTATTTATATTTTGTAGCGCTTATGTGCTCATTGACAGTAGATCATGGGATAGTTCTAGTTGTGTTATTGCTATTGACTTCAGTTATATATAATTATTCCGCTGTTGAGATTATTTATTTCTATTATTTTAGTGTGTTCATGCTTTTTGAACATTGGCTTCCCTATCAAGCAGTGTTAGGCGCCGTCATAGCTTTGGTGGGATGAGTGGTTGCTACATGCTAGAGTTGAATGTGCTATGATTACCGTGACAAAAAAGGCTTACAAATGTTTTAAGCTTTTAAATGAACATGAAGATGGTGATGTTTGAAAGAGCATTAATATGACCTTAGGGTTTTTTTAAATGATAAACACGATGATTATGAATTAAAAAGAATTTTTTTTGGCTATTGAGCATAACTTAAAGATAATGATTATAGGCCAAAAGATGCCAGATATAATGAAATTTTTTGGGAGTCTTGTTATGTAACCGAGAAAGTATTGGCCGAAGGTGCTCTAATATCTAAGCTACACATGTCGGTGTAGAACTATGGTCGTACTATTGACTTGGACAATTAGATAGTTTCTTTTGTTGGAACTAATAAAATGCTAGCAAACTAATACCGATCCAAACTGTATTGTAGTGAGATAGCGTAACCACTAGGGCCGATCAAACTCCATACCATACATATGATGGTTTATTGAAATGTCAATAACTAATAAACTCCCACTAAAAGAAATAGTTTGTTTAAAGCTCAACTCTCAATATTTTTATGAAAGTGCTATTGTTTTAATTGCATAGTACCTTTTTAGTGTTTTTTTCCATTTTATGTTAAGGAGTTAACAATGAATATGAGTACTCTTTATTATATACTCACGTCCCTTTGTTTGGGTGCTGCATCTCTTTGTGGATGTAGGTATAGATACATTTGGACGACATGGACCATTGCTAGGCATCTCCTTCATTTCTCAACCTATTATAGAGAACTAACGACTACTCCAGTGGGTACTGTCATGTCTAATTTATTATGTATTTAAGTAATCTTTATCATAAAAGCTTCATGTACACTAGGAGTCACATATTAATGTTGTATGCGGTTAAAATTGGGGAAGAGCCAATTTTAAGGTTTCCATGGCATTTTCGAGCCCGACCTTGGTAGGATCAAAGTACAACCCAAGACTCGTTCTCGAAGCACTCACCTCGGCAGGGCATATTGAAGACTCCTATGACACACCTCAAGGTGGCATGAAAATCGACGACCGTTGTGAAAAGGTGGAAGACCCCCAAGGGCACGTTGTTTACAGTGAAAAGGGTAACAACAATTAAATTTGTAAATGAGATTCTAAAAATACGTGATCTATTCTCGAGCTAGTTGTTTAGAGCAGTTGATGCTAAGAATGTGATTTTTAATGATGAAATGCAAGTTTAAACGAGACAGTAATCAAACCAAGAGGCCTGCTGCCCGGGTATAAGACTGGTCGATGGGGGACCTCGGGGTCGATATCTGAGTCGAGCTCGAGCTATCGGAGATAGTCAGAAATAGGATAACAACTAGATTATGATCGAACAATGCTCTTTATGGCCAATACCAAGCAATATAATGAAGAACAAGTAAGAAATCAATAGATATTAAAGTGGCCTCGGGCCAGCGAGAACGAGCAACTTAGAAAGAAGAGAGAGAGAGACATTATTGCACTTGTGAAGAAATGGAGCAACATCAGCCCTTTACAAGGTGGTATGGGTTCCCTTTATATAGGAGGGGGAACTCGGCTATAGTACAACATGCATTAATTGTGAAGTATGGAGATGGGACGCCTAAATGCGACGCTTCGGCGTAGGCCCTAGATAGACTAGCTTTGTCAGACTTAGACATGTGCCTTGGGAGCTTCCCCTTCTGTTCTGGCTTCGATTTCCATCTTCTCTGGGTCGGGCCTCAGCGAGCCCTGAGGGAGGGGAATCAGTCGTGGCTCCCCGTCCTCGGGGTCTCGAGGCATTCTTCCAAAATAACTTGATAGAGAGAAGTTAAGTCCTCTGATTTTGCCGCGTATAGATAGTCTCCGCGTTTTCCAGAACGAAGCGATGGGAAATGATCCTGACACTTGACTCCTCGAGCTTCTTATGGCAACGTCACACCAATGATGCAACCTGTGGCGCGAGCTTTTGTGGCGACCAGGGTGTCCCATGGACTTGTGCATTTCGACTTTATTCAATGCACTACCGATTCCTGTCCTCCAAGGTGAATGTACTGCCAACAATTTGGTGTTTCAAGAATGTAGTAACTGCGTCCGCCGGTCAATCTTCCAAAGCTTCGATGACCGTGCCGTTACCCCCTATAAATGGGGGTGCCTTGGCATTGTTTTTCCTATCCCAGTGCCTTCGTTGGCTCATTTGCCCATTTATTCTTATCATCTTCCTCTAGCCTTGAACATCATGCTTGGGGCTCATAGCCTCAAGGCCGTTTGACGGAGCTCCCCTAGGTGTGTTGTGGCCTTCTGGCGGGGTTTCCCATTATCGAGCATAATCATGGTGTCCTGTCGCTGTTGTGGTCGTTGTTAGGTTTGCTGTTGTTTGCTCATGATGATGACATACGAGGGTCAACTTTCCTTGCTCACAGAAAACTCTTCGTATTACATACCACTGCTCAAAATGGGGCTCGGATTATACACCGCTGCTCACCTTCATACCCCAGCTCGACGTAGTGCTCTACCCCGAGCTGGGGGCTAGCACGGCTAGATGTTCCAAGAAGTGGACTCTAAGTATCCGTGCAAGCAGGACCGAGGCTTGGTCAGTTCGCTATATCTCCGAGGTTCTCTTGGCCAGCAAGGGTCCTCGAGCTTCGGAGAGCTATGGCATTTTTTCATCCCTCCCTTCTCCTCGCCCCATCCCTTGGGGATATCAGTGCACAAGGCCGGGATGAGGCTTTTGAGGATGTGCGTCCGGGGGCGCCCGTTGTAGGAGGCAGACCTTCGAAGGTGGACCGGTCTCCAGGCTTTTATTCTTCGTGTGCATCCTTTTGTTTCTTCCTTTATGCGTAGAAATCCTCTATAGGCTTTTGTATTTGTATGTAAGGACCCCTCGAGGGCCGTTGTACATGGAATTTTATGAATATAAAGGTACTTCCTTGACTTCTATTTTCGAATCTGCCTTATTTTTGTTTGCTCTCGCGCCCTTCGAGGCTTTTGAATGTTTTCCTTTGTTGTTGACCGCTGATATCTGACTCAGATGCGAGCGTTCTTTTCGATCCTCTACTGATCGATGTGGATCTTTTCCGAGCCCATCGTCGTACCTTGGACCAAGCTTAAATTGATCTGATAGGTTCGGGTTGTTGGGCCCTTCGAGTTGCATGGAGATAATATGCTGAGTTTTGGAGACTTCGAGAATGATATCCTGAGTGAAGGCCAGCTTTGGGTACCTGGGGGTCCCTTTTGAACTTGATGCGGATAGGTTTTTAAAGCGTATAAGATAGACTTCTGTTGAGGGGTTTCCTGCACTTAGGCGCTGCCT
This sequence comes from Nicotiana tabacum, assembly GCF_000715075.1. NCBI lineage: Eukaryota > Viridiplantae > Streptophyta > Magnoliopsida > Solanales > Solanaceae > Nicotiana > Nicotiana tabacum. The sequence goes on along the minus strand of NC_134080.1, from coordinate 152,142,659 downwards.
CGAGCCTTCCTAGAGCTTTCGTGATCAGAGCTTCACGTGCTTATTTTTCCTTTTAGAAAAGGAAACCATGAGATCGGGCATTTCCTTAAGTCGAGTGATGGCGTTGAAAGCTTCCCAAAATACGGATTCTTTTTTGGCGGGGGATCCTCGAGGTCGGATGCTGCCTCGAAACTGGAGACAATACGGCCGACTCCTTGAGTCCTGGCTTCTCATCGAAGGATGCCTCTAGGATCGGGTATCACCCCATTGATGTATATCGAGGCCGTTGGCCTCCCGGGGCTCACTCCGGATAGGTAAATCGTCATTGTTTTCTGCATATATGTGGGGCGACTTTGGCTTCTTCGGAAGACCTCGCTATTTTAGATAGCTACCCTTTCGCCTTGGCATAGGGTTCTTCATTTCTTCAGGCGCAAAAAGCGTTGGCGCACGTTCTTGCTCTAGTATATCAATTTTACCATAGTCATGGCAACTACTTCGAGGCCGGCCTGGCAGGGAGTGGGGAGTGCCACTCCCAGTGCTCAGGATCTGTGGGAGTTCGCTCTAAGGACCGCTTCTTTAATAAAAGAGGAACATCTGGAGATGGTGTGGAGATACTGCGGATGGAGCGAGGGAATAACGCTGCAGGTGCTTTCCCCGGATGAGAGTATCACGAACTTCGCAGATGGATTCTTGAGCGTATACCTATATCCTTTCGCATTTGGCCCCCTTAATAGGGTCGTGCTTGATTTTTGCTTGATGTATCGGGTTACTTTGGTGCAGATACAATCATCATTTTGGCGAGTAGTGCTGATGATGAGGTCCTTTGTGGAGAGGGCTGTGCTTGAATTCACGCTTAGTCACCTCGTCAGGCTGTACCGGCCCTTTCACTACCAAGGCCTGCTAACCCTGAGGTGCCGTTCGTCCACGCCCTTTGTTGTTAATGACGAAGAAGATGGGGATCGAGAGTGGGCAAGTTGGTTCATCTGGGTCTGGACGACCGACATTATCCCTGTGGAGCTTTTGCCATTTCCCGAGGGATGGAATTATACACATGAGTGGAGCGTCTGGTGTTTTTCCAGATTTTGCTTATAGCGAAAATCAGTTAAGTAATTGTGTTTTTCCCCTTTTGCAGCAACTTCATGGATGCCGGGCGAAGTTCTTAACCTGCCCAGCTGGGTCCGGAGGTTGGTAACCCATTCAACTTGCGACGAGCGTAGGTGGCAAGCTGTATTCCGCATCAGATGGGGAGCGAAATACCAAGGTATGCACGCACGCTGCCTTTGCCTTGGCCTTTGTATATTTGAGTTAACATTTTCCCCTTTCTTTTGTACTGGCTTTGCCGTTTGTAGGTATCGGGCGGTTCCTTGGGATGAGGCAGTGCGCTTACAAAGAGGGGAAGGAGGCGTCGACCTCCGAGCTGACGGACGGTGGCGATAAATGATATTGGCACCCGCAATGTGATGGAGCTTTTAGTAGCACTGAACGGGCCCGTGTCTTCGAGGAGAGGGCATCCTACGAGCCTGTTGTTCCCGGAGTGTTTGATTCCCGGACGGCAATTCCTCCGAATGAATATGCTTTGCCTGAGGTTGGTTCTCCTGGGGCCGAAGAGGCAGGATCAACAGGAGTGTGCTTTGACTTTGAGGAAGTCCGCCGACTTCACTTCATGGCGTGTTTAGGCGCAGTTTTTCAGTATTCTGCGTCATCCTCTCTTCATCGAATTTTCCTTTTGCAGGCCTGTGATAGGCTCAGGTCCGAGCTGCTCCGTCGAGGAGCCAGGATTCGTAAAGTTCGAGACAAGGGCGAGTCCCTTAGGCTCCTTAGCGAGGAGAAGGTGGTTGAGTTGTTGCACTGGCTATATGAGGCGTACCAGAGCTCGAATTACGAGGGTTATTTGATGGTGAAGATAACCTTTCGTAGCACATGCTTCCCTCTTTTTGGCCCTTAAGGTTAACCCCTTTTTGTCATATTAGCTGTAGAAAAATAAGGAGGACTTGGAGTACCTCAAGGGCGACGCTGACCGCGTCAGGGATGCGTGTGGTGAGCTAAGGGCTCAAGTGCATGCTCAAGCTTTAGAGGAGAGGGGCGCTTTGGCCAATGTTCCTGCCTTTGAGTCCCAACTCCGCTTGGCTTGTGACAATGCTATGGTTCAAGCGGATATGATCGGGAAACTCGAGTCTGATCTCTCGAAGATCTAGGCTGAGATAATTGATGCCCGGGCTGAAGCGACATTAACCCGAACCAAGGCTGATCAGGAGATGGCGATTCGTATGAAGGGTGCTGCTGATGCCCAAGCCGAGCTGAAGCGAGCCCTCGACCGAGAGAAGAGGATCGAGGAATATGTTCATTGCAAATCCTGAAGAGAGGTACTCGAGGAGATCAGCGCAAGGGGATTCGTTCTCTCGGAGGAATTGGCTCGCGCAAGGGCGGACGAGCGTGACGCTCGGTCACTTTTTGCTGACGTCGCAAAGAGCGAATCTGGCAGGCTGTAGCCCTTTGGAGCAGAGTGTAGATTTTGCTGTTTTTCCACTTTGTATTTAATACTTGTAGAGCATGTTTGTAGATAGAGAGTGCGCCTTTTGCGTATGTAAGATAAGAGAAAACTTGAAGCTTTATTTCTTCTGCATCTCTTTTATATTGCCTTCGACCAGGCGGGCTGGTTTTGGTGTTTGGCGGGAACCTCGTAGGTCCGGAACTAATCAGGCAGGCCCGGAGGTTTTTAAGTGTGATCTTTGATGTGAGCAGGTGTTGCGGACTCCGCGCTTCACGCTTTGCCCAGCTGTTTAGGCTTATTCTCCGAGTCGGGCCCTGCCTCGAGCATGCCTGACCTTCAATCTTTTGTACCCGTATGGGCGGATAGTAATTGTTCGTATTTATTGCCCTTGGGCATTTTCTATTTCAACTATTTTGGGTCTAGTCTCTGAGTCGCGTTGCGATTCGAGCTTCAATTGACCCTCAAGTTTTTTTTGATTTTCAAGATGGCGACAGTGGCTCTTATGCTATTTTGGTCGTTGAGACCTTCTGATATGTGGCCCAGAGGCTTGCATAGTAAACTATTTTAGATCTGGTCTCCAAATTGGGTTACGATTCCAGCTCATTTTGATACTCAAGTTCTCAATTTTTAAGCTGGAGACAATGGCTCTTACGCTGTTTGGTCGTTGAGACCTTTTAGTGTGTGGCCGGGTGGCTAGTTTGGCTGGCACAATGGATCTTACACTTTTTTCCCGTGGGCATTTTGTAGGCTTTGATTTCCTCTCGTTAAGGTCTTTTTGAAATAATTGTGCCTGACCCATCGTCGGTTCGGGATGAACCTCTATTTCAAGTCATTAGCGGCGATGTTCGAGCACCTCGGAAGGTTCTTAGCTCGTAGGCTGAGTAGGTCGAAGCCTTGTGATTTAGGAGCTGACATGGCCGAAACTCATTTTTGCCTGTTGAAGGAAGCCTGTTTTAACCGGTTCTTTCTGAAGTGTATTCGAAGTAATGGCTTACGATTTTTGTTTAGCGACGGTCAGGCGTCCTCGAGTCTCATTAATTTGGTTGTATCAGCCGTTTTGACTGTAGTCATATGTGTTTGGCCGGAGCCATTTTTGATCCAGGGTGATAGTTTAGGCATCTACACCGAGGGTATGCCCTTTCAGGATTCTTTTAAATGCGACGTATAGCCTAAACTTCGGGATTTTGAGTTTCATTCTTATTGAGGTCTTGCAGTTTGTCATGCTTGTTGAGGTCTTATAGTTTATCATGCCTGTTGAGGTCTTACAGTTTGTGTTGCTTTGTAGAATAGATCTGGTTACACCGAGTCTGCCCGCTCGGGGTCTTACAGTTTCGGGTTTTCCAGTGCATGGCAATTGGCGGAAGTCTCCAAATCATCGAGTTTGCTTAGGCTCGAATGCCGCTATTTGTGAGCTCGGAGTTGCCTTGTTGGGGCTTTATGAGCCCGGAGTTCCGACCTTGGGTCGTGCGGATGCCAACTTGTTGATGCTGAGTCTCCGAGTATCTCTGGATGCATTCAGTGGAGGGGTCCTTGTCGGGAGTATACTGAGATTTCCTTGTTTGGCATATGAGATTCTGAAAAAATATTCTTTTATTGCTTGGCGTAAACACATATCGTTTCATTATTGTGAGCTCAGCCCATCCGGGTGCGACTTCTCGGACCGTTTGGTCCTGTACATGATTCCCAACTAAAACTCAGTCTACCATTCCCCAGTCCTTCCGAGGGGATGGCGCCCTTAAAAGAAGATCATCGCTCATCGTTTGACTGTAGAAGAAGGCTTGTAATCTTGCTGCATCCTCCTCTGGGGGTACTTTACTCCGCTAATAACCTTGCTGGCGAGACCCTCTCTAGGGTGGAAGTCTGACCGAGGGGAAAGAGCACGGCAGATCCTGTTAAGGCCTTGGAATCTCCGGGTGGAGTTGGAACTTCTGAATGTCCCGGCCGATTGTCTGCATGCAGGTTAGTGAAAAAATAACAAAGGAGTAAAGCAGTTCTTCCTTACAGCGGGATGTGTAGGTAATGTTTCGAGATTTGGTATGTTCCTGCCGTTTCGAGGTGTGAGCCCTAATATAGTCCTCCGCTGTGTTTAATCAGGCTTTGCCAAAGATGTGGTTTGTTTACCCTTTGATCCTTTCGAGGGTGGAGGTATCGATGCCGGCGATGTGTCGTATGGTGAGGAGTTTCCCCTCGTCGCGTATTGCTCCCTATTGATGATTTTAATTTTGCCCCTTGCGTGGGATTTCATTCTTTTGGTGAAGTGGGGTTGACGCTGTCTTCGAGCGGTGTGCCCATGGCCTTCTGAATAAGATGTCCGTGCCTTGTGCCTGCTTTGTCGGTATAGAGCTCGGCGTTCCAGTTCGAGTTTAGATGGGCTGTATTGAGAGAATGGTCTTCTTGCTTGTTATGGTGATCGCTGATTGGAATCCATTAAAGATTCGAGAGGCGGTCATGTTTTGGCCCGGCAGTCCGAGCCGCACTATTAACCTCGGACCGACAATGTTTATGTGTTGATCGGACTACCTGAATTCATGAGCACATGTTTCATTTGAAATAGATTAAATGAGGAGAGGGTTACCAATGCGTTAGTGTGGGGCCGAGGCGAAGTCTCAGTGTCTTTTTTGCTGGTTGTAAGGGCATCCTCCGGAACATATCCCCGGAGCCGTTTTTTCCTGGTAACAAATGTTTTCACTTTCCCTTTTTATGAGTCCTTTGAGGGTATTGCTGCTTCTCCACTATCGTGGCAATACGTCGCAGCCCATTTGCTTCATTATTCCTAGTTGCCTTCCTCCCTTGGGGTTGAATTCGAGCCTGATCGCTCGACAGTGCTCGACGACGATTTTTATTGAGTCACACGGCTGTTCTCCTCCTGAGCTGGTGGCCATTTTCGACCCAGTGGTTGTGCGCGCCACGCAGTTCCCGTGCCAGGTTGTGGTTCCTTTGAGGGGGGCTCAGTCGAAATGTTGAATAAGTCTGGGTCGTTTGGCGTACCAGGTTTCGCTTGTGGTGAACACGATGCTTAGTATAGTGACGCTAAAATTGTACTCTAATGGGCAAGGTGCCTCTGCCGGTCGTGCGTCCTTGTCGAATCTGGTTTTGTTAAAGATTCCTCGAGGGTGTTTCCCTCGGGCCGTTTCCTGGTCATCTCGAGGTAGATTGCATCTTGGGGCGTTCCTCCTACCCGTGGCATATGGATGGTACCTCCTTCTATTTGGTATTAGTTTCTTCGCCGGGAGCCTACTTGGGTGTACTGAGCCCGAGGAGGTTCCTGGATGGTCATCCATGACCCTGATTTGCGGCTGGTGCCAGGTACGGGCATCCGACTAGATCTTGGCTGGGTATCTGATCAAGTTTCGTTTGAACTGCCCCGAAGTCGTTGGGCTTGGTTTGTTCAGGCTTTGGGCAAAGGCTTGTGTCGCCTAATCATCCGTATCCGGGGGCGATCTCGTTCGTTCTATCAAGGAATGAGGCGCGACTTCCCGTGGCATTTCATTCTCCCTTTGTTCGGCCTCATATGTGTCAGACTCTCTCGTTGTTGCTTCGATGTCATCGGCTTGTGCCTCTGCAGAAAAATCTACTGGTACGGTAAGCGACATCACCCCTTTATAAGGTAGTATGAGATAGTCGGGAATGGGATAACAACTAGATTATGATCAAACAAGGCTCTTTGTAGCCAATACAAAACAATATAATGAAGAAAAAGTAAGAAAGCAATAGATATTAAAGTGTCCTCGGGCCAGCGAGAAAGAGCAAGTTAGAAAGAAGAGAGAGAGAGAAATATTATTGAACTTGTGGAGAAATGGAGCAACATCAGCCCTTTACAAGGTAGTATGAGTTCCCTTTATATAGAAGGGGAACTCGGCTATAATACAACATGCATTAATTGTGAAGTATAGAGATGGGACGGCTAGACGCGATGCTTCGGCGTAGGCCCTGGATAGACCAGCTTTGTCAAACTTAGTCATGGCCTTGGGAGCTTTCCCTTCTGTTTCGGCTTCGATTTCCGTCTTCTCTGGGTCGGGCCTTGACGATCCCCGAGGGAGGGGACTCGATCGTGGCTCCCCGTCCTCAGGGTCTCGAGGCATTCTTCCGAAATCACTTGATAGCGAGAAATGAAGTCCTTTGATTTTGCCGCATACACACGTGATGCGGACTGATAGAGTCTGCAAAGAATAGTACAGATCCATATTGAACCGTTATACAGCTGTACCAATAGCATTTCCCCATCATGATTAGACATGTACTATGTAAGGATCTCTACTCCTATATAAAGGGGACTCTTATCATCTTTTAAGCTCTCTCTCGGATAATTATTGGTGACAGAATATATTGAATACAATACAACACTCTCTACTCTCTTTACTAACATTATTGTTCTTTACATTTATTGCTTATTCTTTCATTGTTCATTCATTGTTTATTTATTGTTCTTCATTTATTGCTCATTATTAGCCATAAAAAAACCATCTTTAAGGCCCTCATTATCATTGATTCCACATCAATTGTTCACTGCTATCAGTCCGCCTAGACCTCGAAGCCCCTCTCTAGCCGGCTTGAGGCACTGTCTTGTGGCCCTATTGGTTTGCATTTCTTATTCTCTTTACTCACACTTAGCATCCATTTCCTAACAACTAGCGTTACGATAAATCACGCATTTAGAAGCACAAAATCAAATATAATTGTAGTTACCATTTTCAAGGTAAACAATTTGGCGCCGACCGTATGGCTTAAAATAATAGTGATTGTTTTGGTGCTAGTTCTCTTGTAACACACGTTACTCTTCACACTTTTTCTTGTCAAAGATTCTTTGATTCCAGGTCAAAAAAAATGTCTAACTCAACAAATGCACACAAAAACAATGGTATTGGTCTTCATGGAAAGAAAGGACCAGAAGAACCTCAACACATCATTCACATGATCATTGGAGGAACCAACGTCCCACATGGGCCCATGTTAAAAGGGGCTAGAGTGTCCATCGCAGCAGAAAGGCAAATTCGGAGCTGTATACCTGAGGACGCCCTTATATTTAGAGAATAAGACATCGAGGCCTTGTCCCAACCACATGATGATGCTCTGATAATTCTTTTATTTGGAATAACGTCCAAATTAAACTTGTGCTCGTGGATCAAAGTAGCTTTGCCAATGTAATTAGGTCGAAGGTGGTGGCGCAGCTCGGACTGCTTGACCAGATCGTACCCACCTCTCGAATCCTCCATGGATTCAACATGGCAAGCGAGATAATGAAGGGGGAAGTCATTCTCCCAGTCACCGTGTCTGGTATATTTTAGGACACCAAGTTTCATATCATCGAAGGTGACATGGGGTATAACGCCTTACTTGGAAGACCGTGGATACATAACATGAGGGCAGTATCATCAACTCTTCACAAAAATGATGAAATTCCCAACAAAAGACAACATAAAAATAGTGTACGGAGAACAACGTGCAGCGAAGGAGATGTTTGCGGTAAACGATGTGGCACCCACATTGCTCCGCCCATCCAAGACGAGTCAGGAAACATGCCAACCCCTGAGAAACAGGTGGTTTATGAGCATTCGAATGACGACAACAAATAAGACTTGCTCACTCCTTGGACTTTCATTGCCCCCGAGGAATCAGATGCAACGAAACCAATGGTCGAAGAACTCAAATAGGTCGTCCTGATCTAGCACCTTCTAGATCGAAAGGTATACCTGGGAATAGGGTTGACCCCCGAACTCAGGAAAAAACTCATACACTTCCTTGTTGACAACATTGATTGCTTTGGTTGGTCCAATTTAGACATGACATGGATCCCAACGGAAATAGCCACCCATCGACTAAGCGTCGATCCCAATTTCAAACCGTTGAAGCAAAAAATGAGGCCTCAATCCGAGGTAAAACACACGTTCATCAAAGACAAGGTAACAAAACTCCTCAATATAGGATCGATTAGGGAGGGAAAATACCTCGAATGGTGGCTAATGTAGTAGTGGTCCCCAAAAAATGAAATAAATTAAGAATGTGCGTTGATTATAAAGACTTGAATAAAGCATGCCTCAAAGACTCATTCCCATTACCCAACATCGATCGCTTGATCGATGCCATGACCGTCCACGAGATCCTCACTTTTCTCGATGCTTGTTCCAGGTATAATCAAATTCAAATATACCCAGAAGACAGGGAAAAGACTTCGTTCATCACAAAGTATGGTACATACTACTATAACGTAATGCTTTTCGGACTAAAAACGTAGGATCTATGTACCATTGCCTAGTTAATAAGACGTTCAGACATCAAATAGGCCAATCCATGGAGGTTTATATTGATGACATGCTAGTTAAGTGCCTGTGCGCAGAGGACCATTTGACTCTTTTGAAAGAAACATTCGATATTATTAGGAGTTACAACATGAAGCTCAACCCTGGTAAATGTACCTTCGGAGTAGGATTGGGCAAATTTTTAGTCTTCATGGTGTCAAATAGAGGGATCAATATTAACACCGACAAAATCAAGGCCATTGAAGAAATCACAGTGGTGAATAATGTGAAGGCCGTGCAGTGGATGACCGGGCAGATAACGGCCTTAGGCTAGTTCATCTTGAGGTCGTCAGATTGCAGTTATCATTTCTTCATCTTGAGAATGTTGTATTGGGCCAAACGGTCAAATGAACCATGTCCATATAGAATAATCGAGCCTTCAAAATCATAAAACATGTACGCATATATCAAATAATTGAGCAAGCCTCTTTGCTTATCAAAATGCTCGAGACGTTCACTACTTTCACACAAAAATGGCTCAAGGGCCAAAAATCCTCTAACACTCGAGGACTATCACTGACAGTCAGCTCGTTGAAGCTATTAGAAACTCGAATTCGTAAGACCTCAATAAGGCAATCTCGAGCTCGTAATCCCTCAGTGAGGCAACACCAAATCTGTAAGAACTCAATAGGGCATGCCAAAGCATATAAGACCTTCAAAAGGAATAACCCCGACATCAAGACCAAGGCTATATATCGAACTTGTAAGACCCCTAAAAAGGTATACCCTCGATATAAATGCTGAGGTCATCTCACCCGGGGACTAAAGGCTACGACCGAACATAAAGACTACGACCATATCAAATGGCTCTGGCCAAATTAACACGCCTTGGAGACGTCCGACCGCCGCCATAAAATTAAAGACCTCTTAATACTTCGAAAAAACCCGGTTAATTAGGCTACCCCCAGCATAAGCGAAAGAGCTTCGATCATATCAGCTCAAAAAAATAACAAGGCTTCGAGATAATCAGCCTTCAACAAAAGGCTTCAAAAAATCAACCTTCAAGAGAACCTCTCGAGGAACTCAATTATCGTCATAAATTGACCTATAATCGAGGTTCTTATTTGAGATGTCTAAGAGTTGGACAAATATAAAACATGCCTAGGCATAATTGATGTGTCGTATAATTTCGGAACAATTGATACCAATTACTTAGATTTTAACTTGTCTTTTAATGGATTTTTAGTTAATTCTGATCAAGTTTGGTTGTTTTGTAGTGCATGAGCTTGAAGACCTAAAAACATGGAAAAGAAGTCAAAAAGTCACAAAAATATGGACATGCTGCAAGTATCCGCATAATTCACATGCGGACCGCATAACTAACATGATGGTTGCAAACAGAGATAGCCTTTTGGCCAAATGAAGAAGAAAATATGCGGTCCATTTTGCGGTCGCATAACACCTAGGCGATCCACATAATGGTTGTGTTTACCATAAAAATGGTAATAACAATTAAATTTATTGGTGGGACTATAAAAATACGTGAACTATTTTTATGCTAGTTGTTAGAGTAGTTGATATTAGATATGTGAAGATAAAGGTGAAATGCGAGCTAAAACAGCGTTACAATCAAACCAACGAGTTAGCTGTCCAGGCCTCGGGCTAACCGATGAAGGGATTCGAGGTCAATGCCTGGGCTTGGGGCTCAAGCTATGGGGGTTAACGGGAAAGGGCTAACAGTTCAGATATAATTAAGGGAGGCTCTTTATGGCCAATATCAGGCAACAAATGAAGAACAAGTATGAAAGAAATAAATGAAAGTGGTAGTCTCGAGCGAGTAAGTTAGAGAGAAAAGAGGGAGAGAGTTGTTATTGATCTTGTGTATAATAGTTGGAACAATAGGGTTTACAAAGTTCCAAAGATCCCCCTTATATAGGAGGGGATATCCAAACATGGTACAAGAGTGCATTAATTATAAAGGTATGGAGATGCGACAGCCAGATGCGATACTAGGTTCTGCCAGTGCTATCCGTTTATCTTGGGAACTCCCTTCTCTCGTACTACAGTTGTTGGTATGCAATGCCCCCCGGGGATGGTACACGATGACTCCCGAGGGTGGGTCTCGACCTTGGCTTCGAGCCTCGAGAAGCATGCCCTCGAGGCAACCTAATGACGGGGAAATCGGTCCCCCGCTTTTACTACATACAGATAGTCTTTCTTAGAGTGAAAGTGGCAAGAAACGATAAGAAAAGACCTTGAATTTCTTCCTCCTTCGATGTTCTTGCAATTTGCGATGGCTACGAGGTGCCAAGATGCAATACGCACACTGTTCCTGCTAGTTTCCGCATTGACTATGGCAGTTGGCTGCCTCTTGGCCTCCTTCAATGCGCACACAATGCTTTTATAAATACTACCCTTCTTCCTTTCTATAACCCATTGCGTGTTCAAACCCCTAATAAGGTTCGTTCTTCCTTTGCTTTCGTTCTCTCTCAGGAACACACTCTTTTTCTTCCTTCAGAATCTTCTAAGGATGGCAAAAACTTCTACCTCTGCTTCCCGGGAGGTTGCAGGATCATCCTCTTTGCTTCTTTCTCAAGGCGAAGTGGCTACACCCCCTCGTGCTGAGGAATGCATCCCAGGATCTTTTTCGATTACCTCCGAATTCAAGGCCTCGAGACCTTCCTCGAAGCCAAAGCGTCACGAGCCTATGCTCGGTACATCAGCTCGGTAACGGACGTCGGAAGAATGAGAGTTGATTGCCGCTGGAGGGATATCGTGCTTGTGGAGATTCCTGCTAGGGAGGAAGATATTGTGGATCACAAAGCCGGCTTTCTAAGTGTGTATACCTATCCATTCACCTTGGGGCCGGTAGGGCCATCCTCGCCCCCGATCGACCCCGTGGTTCTCGACTTCTGTCAACGTTATCAGGTAACTCTAGGCCACATTCATCCTTTGTTCTGGCGCATTATGTATATGATCAAGCATTATTCAAACATTATAGAGGAGATGCCCTTCACCCTCAACCACCTAATTCGGATGTATAGTCCACATCTCCTCTGTGCCGAGGAGCTTGGGAACGAAGGATGGATAAGCCGATTTGTTCGAGTGAGGACTTCTGACCTGATTCTGGCGGAAAATATGTCGTTCCCTGAGAAGCAGAATGCTGGGCTTAAGTAAACGTGTTGTCGGGTCTTCATTTCCTTGTTTTTGGCAATATTTCTTCAAGCATCTAACTCTATTTTTCTTGCTTTTTTAGTTGTAGCAACCTACCCTAGTGTGGCTTTGGACCTCCAGGGTTGGGTTGGCCGCTTATACTCAATTTTCCCATATGCCGAACGAGTGTGGTGAGATTTATCCCGAGCTCAGTAGGAAGCCAAAGATCATGGTAAGCTTTGAACCTTATTGCTTTGATGCAAATTGCTATTAGTAGCGTTCTTCGTTCTTTGTTTTTAACTTCAGCATTTGTGTAGGTTTGGGGGAAGTCCCTTTGATGAAGGAGGCACCGCCAGTTAAGGGGGACACCCTAGTGCCTGGAGAGAAGAAAAGAAGGTAGGGGGGTCTACCGGTTGAGCCTCCGGAGTTCAAGAGGGTTAAGGTGGAAGAACCCAAGGTTGACTTAACAGCTCTGGCCCCGGAGATGGCGGGAAACCCTCGAGCTGAAGGTGAGGGGGAAAGCAACTTCCCAACGGTCCCCGAGGAGCGTATAGACTCGTTCGATCTTCGGGCCGTGGGGATGAAGGCTTTCGAGCCGGATCCTGATGCTGTTGTGGCCCATCTTTGTAGTGGGGAGGCACCAGATGGAGTATCGAGCACTACCCCCGAGTTGGCTGGTGGTCAGAATTCTCCCCTAGTTGAGGCGCCCTTGTTGGGCAGTTTGGAGGGGCCCGACTCTAGGGTTCAGGGTGAACAAGGGACGGAGTCTTTGACTAGTCCTGTCAACCCTGTGATCGTTGTTAATTCCCCTCAGAGAGTGATCCTGCCACCGCATAGAGTGCAAGATGCCCCTTGTGAAGAGCCTTCTGGAGCAATTGCACTAGTCAAAGGCAGAGATGTGCTCGAGAGTTTGCAACCGTTCTCGAGGGAGGTCCCGAGGTTGATACTTCATTTGTTTTCAACGAGATGGGCAGACTATATGAGCGGGTAATTTTTTCTAACCTCGCCCGCCGCTCTGGGCTGCTCCGATCTTTATTTTTATAACTTGTCCTTTTTTGTGGCTTCAGGTTAAAGCGCTTTACAACCAGACTTTCACCCAGTACCAGGATGAGGTGAACCGTCGTGAGCGTGAGAAAGCCTATCTTATCGAGAAGGTTACTTGTCCCCCATTTACTATTAGATTAATCTTTGTGATATTCTATTTCTTTTAACATCTTAGACCTGATTTGTGCAGTTTGAGAAGGAAAACACCCTGCTGAGAGGGGAGCTTAGGTCCAGAGATGCGGAAATTTTCGAGCTCAGTCGGTACATAAATGAGATGAGTTCCGAGAGGGACACCCTCCTGGGGAAGGTAACCTTATTCAAGCATCAGCTCCGTGACGCGAAGGAGGATAGTGACAAGTATAGAGATCTCTATTCCGAACTGGTGGTTGCACTATCTCGGATCAAAACCGAAGCTGAGACGCTTGTATCCTCGCACGTGGAGGGAGCTATTGTCGCGAATTCTTGCATTAACAAGGCGTCTGAGGGGGCTAGCCCAAATTTACCTCGAGCTGCGGATCGTGCCTGGCCGATTTCCCGAAAGCAAACTGTTGGAGGTGTGTCGGATGGCAGCTCGAGCGATGCTAAAATTGATGGTGGATCCCCGGGGAGAGAAAATTCCGTTAAGAAGGGGCCGTCGGGGGACTCATTGTTGTTAGGGTGCAACCCGTGGGGAGCCATTGAGAATGTAGGCTCGACAATAAATTAGGTTCCTGTTGATTTTCCTATCGATTTTCCTGTTTGTATATAGTACTTTCATACTGGCATATGTATCAAGTAAACCCTATGGCTTTGTTTCTTCCACTCCCCTTTTTTATCCGGAATTCGGCTGGATGTTCCTGTTTTTATAGTTGGTTAGAATCTTTAGATTTGTGATACGGCCCTGGGGCTCGTCAGGCAGGCTTGGAGGCTCTTATGCGCCTGGTCGATGTGACCTTTAATGTAAGCTGGCGTTAGAGCTCTTAAGCTTCTCTCAACTGTTTTGGGTTTATTCTCCGAGTCGGGTTTCGACTTGAGCACAATTAACCCTCAAGTTCTGTATTTTCGTGGGTTGGCGACATCGGCACTTACGCCTTGGGTCATTACGACCTTTTAGTGTGTGTGGCCCTGAGGTTCATGAAACTGGCGACAATGACTCTTATGCTTTGCCCTTAGGCATGTAATAGTTAACTATTTTGGGTCTGGTCTCCTAATCGGGTTACGACTCAAGCTCATTTTGACCCTCAAGCTTTCAAAAATTTTAGCTAGTGACAATGGCTCTTACGCTTTTGGTTGTTGCGACCTTTTAGTGTGTGGCCCTGAGGCTCGTTAGGCTGGTGACAATGGCTCTTATGCTTTTGCCCTTGGGCATATGTAGGCTTTGTTTTCCTCTTGTTAAGGACTTTTGAAATGATTTTGCCTGGACCGTCATCGGTTCAGGAAGAACCTCGATTTCAAGTCATTTGCGGCGATGTTCGATCACCTCGGAAGGTTTAGCTAGTTGGCTGAGTAGCTCGAAGCCTTGTGATTTGGAGCTCACATGGTCGAAGCTCTTTTGCTTGTCGAGGGTATCATGTTTAACTGGTTCTTTTTGAAGTAGATTCGAAGTAATGGCCTATGATTTTATAGCAACATCAGGCGTCCCCAAGTCGCATTGATTTGGCTGGTACAGCCGTATGACCGTAGTCATTTGTGTTTGGCCGGAGCCATTTTTGTCCCGATTATAGAGGTCTGGGCATCTATATCGAGGGTATGCCTTTTTAGGGGTCTTACAAATTCGATATATAGCCTAAACTTCGGGATCGAGTTTTATGCCTGTAGTAAGTTCTTACAAAAGTTTCATGCATGTTGAGGTCTTACAGTTTTTCATGCTTGTTGAGGTCTTACAGTATTTTCATGCCTATTGAGGTCTTACAGTTTTTTCATGCCTGTTGAGGTCTTACATTATTTTCATGCCTGTTGAGGTCTTACAGTATTTTCATGCCTGTTGAGGTCTTACAGTATTTTCATGCCGTTGAGGTCTTACAGGTGTAGTTGTTGATACTTGATGCGAGTTATTATTTGAGACTGAGTCTGCCCGCTTGGGTTCTTACGTCCCCGGGTTTTTAATTGAATGGCGATTGGCTGCAGTCTACGAGTCATTGAGTTTTCTTAGGCTCGGAGGCCGTTACTTACGAGTTCGGAGTTGCCTCATTGAGAGCTTATGTTTTCTAGAGATTCCGACCTTAGGGTCATGCGCTTTCTTAGTTTGCAATGCCAGTCTCTGAGTGTTCGGGACATTTTTTACCTTTTAGGAATGTTTCGTGATTTCCATGTTGCCTCATTGAGGGCTTATAAGTATGGAGTTCTGACCTTGAGGCCATGCAGCTGCCGAATTATTGACGCTAGTCTCCGAGTATTTTCGGGCATTCTCGATGGAGGGATGCTTGTTGTGAAAATGCTGAATTTGCTTTGGAGTACGAGATACTTTTGGTGAAATATATTCTTTGATTTTTTGCAATAAGTACATGTTGTTTTGTTGCCGTAAGCCCGGCTTATGCGGACACAGTTTGTTTGACTGTTTGGCCCGGTACATCATATCCTATTGGAACCTTGTTTGTTGTTCCTTGGTTCTTCCGAGTGGATGACCTCTCTAGGGGTGCCCTCTAGTGTTCGGGGTTGATTGCAAAAGAAACCTTGTCGGCTTGTAGGATCCTCCTTAGGTAGCGCGTGGACGTTGCCTCGTTAAAAACCTTGCCGAAGAAACCCTCTTTGGGACAAAAGATCGGTCGAAGGAAAAGATTGCAACGTTTGCTCGAGGATTTTTGCGGAATTTTTCAATTGGGTTCCCTAGCAGTAATACCGCTTTAGCATAGATATATTCCAGTTGCTCGGGAGTTGTTTGCTCTTCATGGAGCCAAGCTTATAGGATCCCTTACCGACTATTCCGAGGACATGATACGGCCTTTCCCAGTTGTGGCCCAGCTTCCCTTCATTAGGATTTCAGGTGTTGAGAGTAATCTTCCTTAGGACTAAGTCCCCGATCCAGAAATAACGAAGATTTATTCTCTTGTTATAGTATCTTTTGATTCTCTGCTTCTGGGCAGCCATCCAGATCAGTGATGCTTCTCGCTTTTTATCGAGTAGTTCGAGGGCAGTTGTTATGGCCTCATTGTTCGAGCCCTCATTAGTGTGCTGAAATCTGGCGCTCGGCTCCATGACTTCCACTGGTATCAAAGCCTCAACACCATATACTAGAGAGAAAGGCTTTCCCCGATGCTTGATTTTGAAGTTGTTCGATATGCCCATAGCACCTCGGGCAGCGCTTCTCTCCATTTTCCCTTAGCGCTCTCCAGTTTCTTCTTTAAGTTCTAAATGATGGTTTTATTCGTGGATTCGGCCTGGCCGTTTGCACATGGATGGTAAGGTATCAACAGGATTCTCTTGATTTTGTTGTTTTCAAGGAACTGTGTTTCCTTGCCCCTGATGAACTGCCTTCTGTTATCGCACATTATTTTAGATGGGATTCCGAATCGGCATATGATGTGATACCATATGAAATTGATGACTTCTTTTTCTCTAATTTTTTCGAAGTCTTGTGCTTCTCGGTCATAAATAAAATGAATCTAGCCTTACCTGGTGCCGTCGGCAAAAGGCCAACGATGTCCATCCCCGATTTCATGAATGGCCATGGCAATAAAATGGAATGTAGTTGCTCGCCGGGTTGGTGGATCATGGGAGCTAATATCTAGCATTTTTCACACTTTAGGACGAATTCTCTGGTTTCTTTTTCCATGTTGTCCCAATAGTAGCCTGCTCTAATCAACTTCCGGACCAAGGAGTCGGCGCCAGAATGATTTCCCAGTACCCTCGTGGATCTCTTGGAGCACGTAATCTGTGTCACCTAGACCTAAGCATACCGACAGGGGGCCATTGAAAGTTCTCCTGTACAGAGTCTCATTTTCGTCGAGCGAGAATTGGACTACTTTGGTTCGCAGGGCCCTCGATTCTTTTGGATTTGCGGGCAGCTTCCCGTCTCTTAAATAATCAATATACTTATTTCTCCAATCCCATGTTAGACTAGTGGAATTAATATCTGCGTGACCTTCATCGACCAATGATTTAATCAATTGGACAAAAGCTCCAGGGAGTAGGTCCTCATCTTCAGCAGAAGATCCCAGATTTGCGAAGGCATCAGCCTCGCTGTTCTGCTCTCGAGGTATATGGACTAAGGTCCATTCTTTGAAGCGACGTAATGCGATTTTGATTTTATCCAAGTGCCTCTGCATCCTGTCCTCTCGAGCTTCATATCTCCCATTCACCTGGCTCTACGAGGAGCGAATCGTATTTCGCCTCGACGGTCTTGGCTCCCAAGCTTTTGGCCAATTCTAAACCTGCAATCATATCCTCGCACTCGGCTTCATTGTTAGTCAATTTTTAGGTTTTTATGGATTGTCTGATTATGCCGCTAACGGGTGGCTTTAGGACTATACCCAGCCCGGATTCTCTTATGTTTGTGGCGTCGTCTGTGAACACGGTCCATACCCCGGAGGACATACCTGATTTTAATAAAAGTTCCCTCTCTACTTCGCGTACGAGGGATGGCGAGAAATCGGCCACGAAGTCAGCTAGAATTTGGACTTGATGGACGTTCGAGGTTGATACTCGATATCATACCCTCCGAGTTCGATGGCCCATTTGGCTAATTGACCCGATTGCTTGGGTTTATACAGTATGCTTTGGAAGGGGTACATCAACAGAACACAGGTACGGTAATATTGAAAATAGGGCTTCAGCTTACGCGAGGCGCTTATTAGCGCGAGAGCCAATTTTTCTAGAAGGGGATACCATATTTCAGCGTCCTCCAGGGTTCGGCTTACATAATAAAAAGGAAATTGTGTACCTTTCCTCTCGAACCAGTACACCGCTTACCGCTATTTCAGACACGACCAAGTACAAGTATAGTGTTTCATCTTCCTTTGGCGTGTGCAGCAAAAGTGGGCTAGTCCGGTATCGTTTTAGTTCTTCTAGGGCGTGTTGGCATTCTGGAGTCTATTCGAAGTTGCTCGTTCTTTTGAGTAAAGAGAAGAAATAATGGCTTTTATCTGATGACCTTGATATGAATCTACCGTGGGCCACTATCCGCCCTATTAGTCGTTGGATGGCCTTTACATTGTTTACCATCGTGATTTCTTCGATGGCCTTTATTTTGTCAGAATTGATCTCGATCCCCGCGCTTGAAACCATGAAGCCCAGGAATTTGCCCGAACCCTCTCCGATGGCGCACTTCTCGGGGTTGAGCTTTATGTTGTAACTTCTGAGGATGTCGAAAGTTTCCCGCAAATGGGTCAAATGGTCCTCTGCACGCAGGGACTTAATTAGCATATCATCAATATATACCTCCATTTATTTACCTACTTGATGCTCGAACATTTTATTAACTAGTCACTGGTACGTTGCCCTTGCGTTTTTTAGCCCGAAGGCCATTACGTTGTAGCAGTAGGTACCATACTTTGTGATGAACGAGGTTTTTTCCCTGTTCTCGAGGTTCATTTGAATTTGATTATACCCCGAGTAGGCATTGACAAAAGGTGAGGGTCTCATGGCCAATCGTAGCATCAATCAGACGATCGATATTAGGCAATGGGAAGGAATCTTTGGGGCACGCCTTATTCAGGTCTTTATAATCTATGCACATTCTTAGCTTGTTTCCCTTTTTAGGTACGACTACTATGTTGGCCAGCCATTCGGGGTACTTTACCTCTCTAATGGATTCGATTTTAAAAGGTTTCGTTACCTCTTCTTTGATGAAGGCATGTTTTACCTCGGACTGTACTCTTCTCTTCTGCTTCACGAGTTTAAATTTAGGATCGATGCTCAGCCTCTAGGAGGTTATTTCCGGCGTAATTCCTATCATATCTAAGTGTGACCAAGCGAAACAGTCGATATTGTTACTAAGAAATTGAATGAACCCCGTCTTAAGTTCGGGGGTCAACCTTGTTCCCAGGTATACCTTACGATCCGGGAGGTGCTCGATTAAAATAGTCTGCTCCAGCTCTTCGACTGTTGATTTAGTCGCATTCGATTCTTCAGGGTCAACGAAGGTTTGAGGAGCGAAGAAATCTTCCTCATCGTCCTCAGTGTCCTGTGTGTTCGTAACCTCGTCCTAGATCGGCCACGTGGGTATCGGCGCCTTATGGTGGACCGCGAACATTTCTTTTGCTGCCCGTTGTTCTCGATGTATGGTCATGATGCCGTCCTTCGTGGGAAACTTTATCACCTGGTGTAAGATTGATGGTACTGCCCTCATGCTGTGTATCCAAGGCATGTCGAGTAACGTATTGTACCTCATGTCGTCGTCGATAACTTGGAACTCAGTGTTCTGAATCACGCAGGCCGTGATGATTGGGAGAGTAATCTCTCCTTTCATTACTTCGCCGGTCATGTTGAAGCCGTGGAGGACTCGAGGGATGGGGGAGACTTGATTGAGCAGCCCCAATTGTCCTACTACCTCTGGTCTAATTATGTTGGTCAAGCTGCCTGGATCCACAAGCACGCGCTTTATCCTACTATTGTGTAAAAGAAACTAGATCACCAGTGCATCGTTGTACGGTTGTATCATGGCCTCGAGGTCCTCCTCGCTGAATGCGAGGGCATCTTCGGGCATGTGGTTTCGGGTCAGTGCCTCTTCCATGGTGGACGTTCTCGTCCGTTTGAACATGGGTCCTTGGGGAACGTTGCTTCCTCCAATAATCAGGTGGACGTCATGTCAGAAAGCCTCCCCTTCCGCCAGGGTTGAGTTTAGTGGTGTACCGACATCTAGAGTAATCATGTCCTTCTCTTTGCTGTTTTCGAGGTTTTGGTTCCCCATTCTGTTCACTGAGCCAGACATTTTTTCCTGAAATTGAAGATCTTGGACAAGAAAAAGTGTGAAAGATAACTTGCTTTATGTAACGAAACCAGTAAGAAAATAATCACTATTATTTGTAGCCCTACGGTGGGTGCCAAACTGTTTACCGTGAAAATGGTAATAATAATTAAATTTGTTAATGGCACTCTAAAAATACGTTATCTATTTTTATGCTAGTTGTTAGAGCAGTTGATACTAGATATGTGAAGATAAAGGTGAAATGCGAGTTAAAACAGCATTACAATCAAATCGACGAGTTAGCTGTCTGGTCCTCGGTCTAACCAATGAAGGGCTTCGAGGTCGATGCCCAGGCTCGGGCTCGAACTATCGGGGGTAACGGGAAAGGGCTAACAGTTAGGATATAATTAAGATAGGCTCTTTATGGCCAATATCAGGCAATAAATGAAGAACAAGTATGAAAGCAATAAATGAAAGTTGTAGTCTCAAGCGAGTAAGTTAGAGAGAAAAGAGAGAGAGAGAGAGTTGGTATTGATCTTGTGTATAATATTGGAGCAACAGGGTTTACAAAGTGCCAAAGATACCCCTTATATAGGAGGGGATATCCAAACATTTTACAAGAGTGCATTAATTATAAAGGTATGGAGATGGGACAGCCAGACACGATACCAGGTTCTACCAGTGCTATCCGTTCATCTTGGGAACTCCCCTCTCCCGTACTACAGCCGTTGGTATGCAATGCCTCCCAGGGACAGTTCCCGACGACTCCCGAGAGTGGGTCTCGACCTTGGCTTCGATCCTCGAGAAGCATGCCCACGAGGCAACCTAATGACGGGGAAATCGAGCCCCGGTTTTACTGCACACAGGTCGCATAACTCCAGTAGAAGAGAGTTCTCAACAAGTCTGTGATGGAATATGTGGTCGCATAAAACACATGCAGACCGTATAACTGTTATGCGATTGAAGCAAGAGCTGGAACTCAGCAAATCTGCGATGGAATGATGAATACGCGGACTGCATAACTGGTCTGCGACCATTATGTGACCGCATAAGCTATCTGAAGGGGCATTTTTATCCGATTTTGACTACAACATTTGGTCCACTATAAAGAGAATAACTTGGGTTTTGTGGGTCATTCAAGTCTAAAATATGGTCCTACTTAGAGATCATTGAATACTCCATTTATTTAGAAGGTTGTGAAAAAGGAATCTTGCACTTTTGTAAATTTTATGGCTTTATTAAATACTTTGTTCTTGTATTTCAATATGAGTAGCAAGTTTTAAATACTAAGGTTGTGGACCCTAGATGGTTGTAATGTTAATGGGTGTTTAACATTGAATTTATATATCATGGTTTGTTAATATTTATTCAATCCTTGTTCTTTATTTATCATTGGTTGTTGCAAACATTAATCTATTCCATTTTACTCTTTCTTTACTTGGAAGAGTGAGTTAGGGTTTGGTAAAATTGAATATCAAGAACTCAAGACTTTAAATCTTGTTTAATAGAATCGCTTAGGAATAAGTGGGTTCTACTTGGCATAAATTGGTTGTTCTTAAATTGCAACTCTTTTATATTTCTAAAAATCATAAAGGGAAAATACTACTCAACTATTGGAAAATATTGCGTAGTCAGTTAGAAATCATTTGCATATTAAAGGACCTTCCATTAGAAATATATTATATTTACACCGATAGCATTATATTCCATTGACGGGGACACAACCTTGGTTTTCTTAATCAAATCATTTACATTCTCAAAATTACAATTAGTTTTATCTTAATTTTACAATCATATCATTCTCTTGTTACATTAACGGAATAGAATTACTACTTAAGTCAAGTTCCGCAATACTAAAGTAAGCTTTTCACACCATATTCCCTGTAGGATTCGACCCCAACCTTGTTGGGTTATTATATTTGACATCGACCTCCTTGCACTACTTAATTAAATTATAATTTGAGTGTATCAAATTTTGGCGTCGTTGCCAGGGAATACTGTTTTGAAATTACTAATTAGTGTGTTCTTTACTTTACGTCTTCTTCTATTCCATCACACTTTGCTTGTTTTGCTTGATGTTGATAGGAAAACATGGATAAATACGAGGAAGAAATGGAAGAAAATCCTTTTGCGGACATAGATGAGTACATTGAGGATACAAATGCTATTGTACCTCCGATAGTTGGCGCTGCTACTTTCAAGGTGGAACATGGTTTAATCCTAATGATAAAAGCGGAGGGGTTTTTCAGTAATTCCACTGATGATGATCTGACACAACATCTTAGAAACTTCTTGGGTGTGTGTGTGATGCACAAGCAGTACAACATCTCAGATTATGCCCTAAGGTTGAGGGTGTTCAAGTACTCACTGGCTGGGGACGCAAGGAAATGGCTTCAAAATATGCCACCAAATTTCATTCATTCTTGGCCTTAACTTGTCCTAACATTCTTAGCTAAATGATTCCCCCAAAGCAAGAAATCTGAGCTCCGGGATAAAAATTTTGTTTTTCAAGCAACTACCGGGAGAACATCTACATGAGGCATGGGATCGATTCAAGTTATATTTGGTGAGGTCGCCCAATCATGATTTTCAGGATTCTATCTTGTTGGAGATATTCTACATGGGTTTAGATGCTATGAACCAATCTATAGCCAAGAATGCAACTGATGGATCTTTTATGGATAAGACATTCGCAAGGATCACACAAATCCTTGACAAAATGGAAAAACATAATAAAGTGTGGCACTCAGAGGACACCACAAGTGGAATTGCATATGGTTCTCCCTCATTGACCAACATGATTAAGGAGAATCAAGAAAGAGATCAAGTAATTGTAGGGCTTGCCACCAATGTCAATGCGTTGACAAAAATGTTCACTGAAAGCCAAATGAAGAAGGTAAATGTGGTGGAAAATGTTCAACCCTCATCAAATGAAGATTATGAGGAAGCAAACTATGTCAACAACTCTCAAGGAGGCTATCAAAGGCAACAATACCAAGGTCAAGGACAACAAAATCAATGGAGGCCTAACCCGAAAGGGAAAGGCAACCAACGTTGGTGAAATGACCAAGGTAGTTCAAATCAAGGAAATTGGAATAACAACAACAACAACAACAACTTCTCAAATCGGAGTTCAAACCCTTATGTTCCACCAAAGGGGAAATATTCTAATCAAGGTTCCTCAAGTGATTCCAAGATGGAAAGCATGCTTGAACGGGTATTGCAAAATCAAAAACGTTCTGACACTTCTATGAGGAATATGACCGAGCTTGTTAGTTCTCATACCACATCCATTCAAAAATTGGAGACGCAAATGAGAGATCTCTCTAGTGAACAAAATCCAAAGAAAAAGGGGACACTTCCAAGCGACACAATTGCGAACCCAAAGGGTAGTAGGAGTGGTCCAGCTTCTCATATCATGGCAATTACTACTTGGAGTGGGAAGTTACTACAAGGAGAGAGTGAACAAGTGGTTGAAGTGGAAGAGCTCGAACAAGACGCCGAGGCACAAGTTGAAGAGCAAATTGTTGTTGAAGCTAAAAAGGCTCTAGAAGAGTTGAAAGTTCAAGAAGTGAACTGGGAAGAGGTAAAGGAAAGGTAAAAGAGGCACACAAAAATCTACCACCTATTCCTAGACCTCCTCCTCCTCCTTTCCCTCAAAGACTTGCTAGGAAGGTTTATGATAGCAAACTCGAAAAGTTCTATGACATTGTCAAGCAGTTATCGGTGAATATCCCATTTGTGGAAGCATTTCAAGAGATGCCAGGTTTTGCTAAGTATTTGAAAGACTTGATCACCAAGAAGAAAACCACCAAGAATGAAGTGGTGAATGTAACTCACCAGGTCAGTTCCATCATTGCAACAACTACCATTCAAAAGAAAGAAGACCCGGGAGCTCTCACCAGTCCATGCACTATTAGAGTGTGTGACTTTTTAAGAGCTCTTTGTGATAGTGGGGCTAGTATCAACTTGATGCCTCTTGCTATTTACAAGAATGCAGGGTTAGGTATGTCGAAGCCTACAAGTATGAGGTAGCAAATGGCCGATCGTTCCATAAAGAGACCGGTGGGAATTTTTGATGATGTGCTTGTGAAAGTGCGAGAGTTCCATCTACCCGCCAATTTCATAATCCTTGATTGTGCAGTTGACAAAGAGATCCCTATCATCTTGGGGAGACCACTCCTTGCTACAGGAAGAGCACTAATGGATTCGGAATGGAATGAGATCAAGTTCCTTGTGAATGATGAAGAGGTCATATTCCAAGCAAGCAAGGGTATGAAACTACCACATGAATATGAAAGCATCTCGGTGATTGATGTTGTTGATAAAGTGGAAGATGCGGTTGAAATGAAGATGGAAGAACAATGCCTCGGTGAGGCATTGGCGGCTATTTTGATAAATTTCGATGGTGAAGATATGGAGGGGTACATGGAATCAGTAAATGCATTGGAAGGGCTTGGTTCCTGCACTTATGCTCCAAAGAAACTCTCTCTTGACTTATATAATAGAGCCATTCCTCCCGCAAAGCCTTCAATTATTGAGCCACCGCAACTAGAGCTCAAACCACTTCCACCGTACTTGAGATATAAATTTCATGGCTCCAATGACACTCCATCGGTAATCATTTCTTATTTATTGAATGATGTGCATGTAGAACAATTGTTGAATGTCTTGAAGGAGCATATGAAAGCTATTGGGTGGACAATTGCGGACATCCGAGGGATTCCCGCCGGAATTTGCGAACACAAGATCCAATTGGAGAATGAGAGTATACCAAGTATGGATCATCAGCGAAGGTTGAACCCTTCCATGCAAGAGGTGGTAAAGAAAGAAATTATTAAGTGGTTGGATGTTGGGGTAGTCTACCCCATTGTCGATAGTTCTTGGGTGAGACCGGTGAAATGTGTGCCGAAAAAGGGAGGCATGACCGTGATTGAAAATGATAACAATGAGCTCATCCCAACAAGAACTGTGATTGGATGGAGGGTTTGTATGGATTAGCGAAAGCTAAACTGTGCTACGTGCAAGGACCATTTCCCTATGCCTTTTATTGATCAAATGCTTGATCGGCTAGCGAGAAGGTCATTCTACTTCTTCTTGGATGGATATTTCGCCCAAAACCAAATCGATATTTCATTGGAAGATCAGGAAAAGACAATATTCACTTGTCCATATGGGACATTTGCGTTTATCCAGATGTCATTTGGGCTATGCAACGCTCCAGCTACTTTCCAAAGGTGCATGATGTCAGTCTTCTCTGACATGGTGGATGATTTATTAGAGGTATTCGTGGATGATTTCTCTGTCATGGGTTATTCTTTTGAGCATTTTCTAGACAACCTTAGACAAGTGCTTAAGAGATGTGAATAAACGAACCTTGTGCTAAATTGGGAGAAAGCCACTTCATGGTGGACGAGGGTATTGTTTTGGGCCACAAAATTTCCAAACAAGGCATAGAGGTTGACCGGGCAAAGATTGAGATCATTTCCAATCTTCCTCCACCTACTTCAGTTAAAGGTGTCCGATGTTTTTTGGGGCATGCCGATTTCTATAGGCGTTTCATCAAGGACTTTTCCAAAATTGCAAATCCCATGTCCAAACTACTTGAGAAATATGCAAAGTTTGTATTTGATGAGAAGTGCCTCAAAGCCTTTGAGGAATTGAAAGAAAATCTCACCACGACACCTATTATTGTCACCCCCAATTGGTCTCTTCCATTCGAACTCATGTGTGACGCTAGTGGTATAGCTATTGGGCAGTGCTTGGCCAACATCATAACAAGATTCTTTACCCTGTCTATTATGCAAGAAAGACACTCAATGACTCTCAAATGAATTATACTATGACTGAGCAAGAACTTCTTGCCATTGTCTATGCTTTTGAGAAATTTTGAGCTTATTTGTTGGTTGGGGTCCAAAGTGATAGTATACACCGACCATGCAGCTTTTCGTTATCTTATGGCGAAGAAGGATGCCAAACCAAGATTGATTTGGTGGGTCCTTTTGTTGCAAGATTTTGACTTTGAATTCAAGGATCGAAAAGGGACGGAAAATCAAGTTACAGATCACCTATCTAGGCTTGAAGAGACAGGGAGACCAAAGGAAGATCTTAAAATCAATGATGCTTTCCCAGACGAACACGTATTGGCATTGTCTAACACATTTGCTCCTTGGTATGCGGACATTGCTAACATCTTGGTTAGTGACCTTGTTCCCAAAGGGTTGGAAGCTTATCAAAAGAAAAAGTTCTTGCGGGAGTGTAGGCAGTACTATTGGGCGGAACCCTTCTTGTTCCGTAATTATGCCGACAACATCATCCGGCGGTGTGTTCCAGAAGATGAGGTAATGCCAATTTTCAAGGCATGCCATGATTCTCTTGTTGTGGGTCATCATGAAGGAAGTTGGACTGCGGCAAAAGTGCTTGAATGTGCTACTATTGGCCAACGATCTACCAAAATGCAAATCAAATGGTCAAGGCATGTGACCAATGTCAAAGAAAAGGGTCAATATCTAAAAGATATGAGATGCTGATGAACTTTGTACTAGAGGTTGAGATCTTTGACGTGTGGGGGATAAACTTTATGGGCTCCTTCGTGAGCTCGTATGGCATGACCTACATCTTGATGGCTGTGGACTATATCTCTAAATGGGTCGAGGAAATCTCCTTACCTAACAATGAAGTAAGGAGTGTGATCGCATTTTTGAAGAAGAACATATTCACACGGTTTGGTACTCCAAGGGCCATCCCGAGTGATAATAGGTCTCATTTCTGCAACAAGGCTTTCGTCGGGATGCTTGAAAAAAATGGTGTTAAGCTCAAGGTGACCACACCCTATAATCCTCAGTCGAGTGGTCAGGTTGAAGTTTCGAAAAGAGAAATCAAAAACATCTTAGCGAAAACTATCAATGCAAATAGGACCGACTGGTCAAGGAAGCTAGATGATGCGTTGTGGGCATATCGCACAACATTTAAGACCCACATTGGCACTTCACCACACAGGTTGGGTTTTAGCAAAGCTTGTCACTTGCTAGTGGAACTTGAACACAAAGCCATGTGGGCTTTGAAGAAGCTGAATCTTGACTGGGCCGAGGCTGCTAACCTGAGGATGACACAACTCAATGAGATAGAAGAATTCCGTCCCCATGCCTATGAAAGTGCAGCCATGTACAAAGAGAGGATGAAGTTTGTCCATGACAAGAAGATCTTGAAGCGAGAGTTCAATTTTGGTGATTTGGTCTTACTCTTCAATTCAAGACTCAACTTATTTCCAGGTAAACTCAAATCCAAATGGTCTAACCCGTTTAAAGTTGTGAGTGTGTCTCCTTATGGTGCTATTAAACTAGAGTCGGAGGATGGGACTCAAAATTTTAAAGTGAATGGACAATGAGTCAAGCATTACCCTGGTACTGCAGGAGATAGGCATTTAATAAAACAATTTGCTCTAAGGGATAGTCCAATGACAACTCCCACCAAGGAACAATCCAAAAGGAATCAACTGCTTCGTGCCACGACGTTAAATCAAGCGCTTCTTCGGAGGAAACCCATGTGTGGTAACACTCTTTTGTATTTTTATTTTATTTTTTATGTAGATTAGATTGAGAAATTTCACGTGTTTGCTAGAGTGCAGGTAAAATATCATGAACAAGGTCCTAGTGGTGAAGAAACTGAAGGGAGGAGAGGTCCAGATTGAGCGACAACTATGCGATCGCATAATGACTATGTGAACCGCATAGTCATCGCAAACCCAGGCAGAATGTTTGGCTAATTTTGTTGTCAACAATGTGGTCATTTTTCATTTATGCGGCCCACATGTGCACTTTGCGATCGCATTTTGCATCACATGTTGTAGCTACGCTGTCCAGTCATAAGTCCACCGCATAACACTTATGCGATCGCATATTGTGTTATGTGATGAACTTATACGCCACATAACTGCCAGGTATAATCCTAACCCACTATTTGCACACACTAATGTTTAAACAAAAATAAGTAAAACAAAGAAAAGAAAAAAACACTACTAAGGACGAACCAGGGAAAGGATCAAAACAAGCTCACAATTTTTCTCATTTCCGTTATCGAATCCTCGAGTTTCAGGTATGACTTATGGTTTCTCTTCTCTTCTCTTCACTCTCATTATTCCTTCTTGATCTGCCTCTTGTGAATCTAACCTACTTCGAATGCCATGAATATTTAAAGTTGTGTTGTTGTAAATGGTAAAATTGGGTTAAATTGGTAACTGGCATGATAGTATGGTATGAGCTTTTGATTTTATTTGGTGAGGAGTGAATTGAGGAATTATTTGTGTGTTATTGGCCACGAACCAGAGAGGGGGAAGTCTAAGTACCTCTCTCACTCTTGTGAAATTGAGCAAAGGGCTTTAGATTTAAAATGGGTGGCAATAGGAACCCATGTGATTTGGGATAGGAGAATATTTTTTTTTTGTGAAGAAGATGACTTCTGCGAGTCGCATAACCACTTTGTGCTCCGTATAATCATTGCATATGACCCCCTATGTTGACCTAAGTTAGAACAGGTTATGTGATTGCTTTTGCAATCGCAGACCTGTTATGCGGTCCGCATATGTGCCGCAGACTGAGGTAGTCCTTCAGGCTTTCTAGCCTTCCAATGTGCTGTCATTTTGCAATCGCATAACCACTTATGCGGTTGGTTATGCGAACGCATAACTGCTGATGACTTTCTGCCAATGCACATTTGCAATGGTTATGCGGTCCACCGCATGACCCATCGCAAAGTAAAAAAAATTAATTTAATTTAATTTTGTTCTTTTTTCTTTTTTTTCTGATGACTTTCCCTAACCTCTTTCACTCACTACTACAATGTTTCATCAATAGGAATGGAACCAAAGAAGTCCAATCCAATGCAATCAACTCCCAGCCAACAAGCACCACAAGCCAAACGTCAGCGGGCTAAGGCTCTCTGCAATACTACGGAGCACTCCTCCCAGTCTGAAGAGGTGGAGTCGCAGAGTGACCTCGGACCGCCTGTTGATCTACAGGCTGAGGCACGAAGGAAGCTGGGGGAGGACCTTAGCCTCCGGTTTGCAGTAAAGGGCTCCCTAGATTTATACAAAGCAGGGCTTTCCTAGAGGAATTTTTTCGAGGAAAAGCAATTGAGTTTAAATGGGCTTTCTTAGCATTATACTCACATACTCGAGAACATCAAGTAGAGGAAGTGGGAGCTTTTCACTAAGGTCCTGGATGAATACAATGAGACAGTTGTGAGGGAGTTTTATGCTTCATATGGTGCCTCAAGGAGTGCTTCACAGAAGCGCAACATGATCTTTTCAACGTCTAAACTAGTGCGAGGGGTTGAAGTTAGTTGTGGTGCTGAGACGATCAATGAATGGTATTTCGAGGATTGGCAGTCAGGGACACCTGAATATGATGCCAAGGTAGCCAACAAACATAATGAGCGTGCCTGGGTTGCCTCCGTCATAGCAAAGGGGACACCGGCCTGGATTGACCCTAAACACAAAATTTTCAAGGAGGATCTCACAAGAGAGGGTCGCTACTTGTTTAGCTTTGTTACATCCCATCTAATGCTGTCTAGAAATGAAACTGACATCAACATTGAGAAAGCACTCCTCATTGCGTGCATCATGACGGGATCAAGATTGATGTGGGGGATATAATATTCCAAGAGCTAGGAATCAGAGCTAATCAGAAACAGACCTCACTTCCTTTCTACTACTGGACCACTACTCTTTGCCAAGCTGCAATTGTGCCTCCTCTGCCTAGGCATGACAAAATGGAGAAGGCTACCAAAGACATCAACATCATGAAAATCAGTGATGCCATAGCAAAGGAAACTGCAACTCAGGCTGAGACTCCTATTCCTCCTCCAGCAGATATAGCAGCATTAGAGGATCCAGCATTACCGGACATCTCTCAAGCCCCAGCTACCTCCACAACTACTCCACAACCCTCTACTACACAGGCCTAGGTCCCTTTACTAGCTCTGTCCAAGATGGGTCTACTTGCTCAACATGCTAATGCTAAGGTAGACCGGCTTATCAAGGAAATTTACAACCTCATCCGGCAAGCGTTGACCCCTATCCAATCCTCTGTGACCGTTCTTCAGCAGAAATATCAGACTTATGAGGATTGCCTTAAGAGTGTTGAAGCGTGTCTTGAGAAGGTTGAGCGGGGTGAGGTTAGAGGTATGCCTCAGCTCTAGAAAGATGTGAATGGCCGGAAAGTTGAGCTGCAGAAGATCCAGAGTTTAAAGTTTGATTTGACAGCCTTCCTCCCGAACGACAGAGAGCAGGGTGCTGACACTTCCGTCCCAGGCATAGATATTGATTTCACGACATTGATGACATCCCTAGAGGCAGATCATGTTGAGGTATATAAGGATCAAACTCCTCCTACTCACATTGATGTTCCTTTAGATGAGGAATCTTGAGATACTGAGGAGTCCGATGAGGGGGAGTCAGGAGATGAGGAGATGGATGAAGAGGCACTGGGTGTGGACAGTGAGGGTCATCAAGACAAGGGTAAATAGGTTGGTGTCTCTACAAGGGTAGAGGATGAAGAGGAAGCAGTTGTGCAGACAGCCATTGCACATTCGCTAGCGGATATGATCACCAAGGCACATCGCTTGACCACTCAACCATCACCGGGCGAGGCTAGCATCTCCCAGGCCCCAGCTCTAGCCTCACAGTAGATGGAGCTTCCTGCTATACCCTCACAGTAGTTGGAGCCTCTTGCTCTAGCCATGGCAGATACTACTCAGTC
This sequence comes from Nicotiana tabacum, assembly GCF_000715075.1. Lineage (NCBI taxonomy): Eukaryota > Viridiplantae > Streptophyta > Magnoliopsida > Solanales > Solanaceae > Nicotiana > Nicotiana tabacum. The sequence continues at coordinate 152,112,176 of NC_134080.1, read as the reverse complement.
CAAGGTCCCACCAGCTGCAGTTTCACTACCAGCAGCCGATCCCGCAGATGTCCCAGATCCTTCAGCTTCCCCGAGCGCCTAGTGCGCCCCAGGGAGTCCCTGAACTTTCTTTTGCTTTATATATGCATTGGGGACAATGCATGATCTTTGGTTGGGGGTGGGGTAGTTATGATCATGATCCTGTACTATATGTTTTGTGTAAATATTGTGTTGTACCCCATGTTTGTATATAAACTCTTGTAGTTTAGCAATGAATTCCCTTTGGTTTTTCTTCGCCGGGTTCTTTTCCAATGGTGTAATAGTAGAACCACGATAGTAGCATGAAATATTTTGACTTATTTGTATTGACTGTGTAGCTTCAGGCATGTGCTAAATGTTGTAAATATATGATACCCTTCCTTCTTTTGAATCTAAAAAAAACAAAAAAATGTGTTGGTTAGTCATTCTTGTGAATTTGAGGCTCGCTCATTGACTTTATGCGTATTCAGAATCTTACATATTTTGAGATGAAAGTGTTGAGTTGCTTTGTGTCTCTTGAGGGGTGAAACTATGTTGAGTTGAACAATTCATGAGATGTGAGTGAGTGAGGATTTGTATGAATAATGCACATGTCTAACTTGTGATGTCTAGAACTTGCCCGGTTGGTTTCGTAGTGCGACTCTCAGGTTAATGATTGGATGTTGAAATGATCTTAGGCTCTCCTTGTGATTACTAGCCAGTTTTGCCTGAATTGACCTCCATGGTACATTAATTACCCTAGTTACCCTCTTTGAGCCTTTAACCTTTCATTGGCTACCACATTTCAAACCTTTAACCCTTCTATGAAGTAATTCCTTCTTTTGAACCCATCCCTTATTGAACATGTGAGATTGATGCTTAAAGCCTAAGTTGTGAGTGTCGTTATAAAGTGGAAATTGGCAAGGTTTGCTACTGTGTGTATAAAAAAAAGAAGCAATAACCTCAAAGTTGTGTATATAACAAAATGCAAGCTCCAAAAAGAAAAGAAAAACAGAAAAAAAGAGAAAAAGAGTGGAGTCTTGTAGAACTTGAACAAATACTTTTTGGTTGTTCTAGGTTGGTAACCCGTGGTAAATAAGGGCTATGTAGTAAAAGAGCATAATGTATGTAGAGTTCAAGGAGGGTATAACCACTACATTCCTAAATATTCATCCAACCTGTCCCGGAGCTTGCATTATAACCCGTGGAAAGTCCTTAGTGATCTACGGTCAATCATTCCTGAGATAGCGACAAAGTTAAAATAAGGGCAAGTGTCACGACCCAAACCGATGGGCCGCGACGGGTGCCTGAGTCCTACCCGTCAAACACCCCTAAGCATGTGTCTAAGATATGAACCTGAATAACATCTGATGCATTACGAAAATAACATACGTAAAGGAAACCTACCATCAAGGCATATGTACGTATACATGCAGAATACATTGGGCGAGCCGGCAAGGCTGCTATAGATAACCATACATCCAAAACTGAAAGCCCACAATGCCACATACAACCCAACTAGACATACTGTCCACAGGCCTCTAACAGAAATATAACTGTATAAAGATGGGACTGAGCCACGTCATACCCATATACATATATATGTACAAACGTATCGTACCAAAATCAAAAGCAGCTTCGGATCAAATGGAGCATGCCAACTCTCGTTGATCAGAGATCCTAAGAAGGGGGACCGTTAGTTTGCCTACCTACACCTGCGAACATGAAACGCAGGTCCCGTGATATAGGGCGTCACTACGAAAAATGTACTGAGTATGTAAGCCATGAAAATTTGTACGTAAAAGACATAGATGAAACATAGAATATAGAAACACATCTTTAAATCTGAATAACTTTGTAAATTCTGAAACGTTTATAATGTCATGCACGTACGTATAAATGTCATGCCATGAATAGGTATGGGTGTACATAATATCATCAAGCCACTGAGGACATCCCATGATATCGTCTCGGCCACTGTGGGCACATCATCAACATATACCAGCTGATCAGGTGGTGGTGCGTATATAACACCAAAACCTCTTCTCATATCCCATATATTATACGTACATATATACGCGTATATAACACCGTCTGAGTCATATTTCAGCCACTGTGGGCAACATCATCATCATATACCAACTAATCAGGTGGTGGTGCGTATATAACGCCATAACCTTTTTTTGTATCCCATATAAATATAATATACATATATACGCGTATATAACGCCATCTGGTCCTGGGTCAATGCACATGTATAAATTAGTGAAATACATGAAAAATACGTAATAATCTCAATATTCCTTCCGAATAAACTTTTTCAACTGTGTATTATTCTGAGACCCATGAATAGAAGATAATAATATTTTTCATGGGGAATCAACAATATAGACACCACTATTATTTCTATGAATGGAGTAATTTATGGAAACTGTGTATTTGCTCGTTTTTTCAGTATGATTTGGACCATGCCGAAAGAAAGAAGGGAGAGCCTTAACATACCCGGAGTAGGAACAACTCAGTATAATTATCCTGTTGGAAACCTTCATGGATTGAACTTAGAACCCAAAAATCAGATTTAAGCTTCTGTGCTTTTTAACTTGAGGAACGATATTTGCTTGGTTTTGAAATTTTGGACGAATTGAGTCTTGTTATTACGTCCTTGGTTCAAATAACAATCTAAATGTGATTTTAGATCCTTTAACCAAGAAATGATACCAAGCAGATGGTTGTGTTGTATTGTTTTGGATAATGGTAAATGTTTAAAATACAAGTCTTATTTAAGACTTTAAGCCTTAGTCATGATTATGCGATGATCTTAGGTGGCCATTTGGCAAAAGTGACTAAGAGTTACCTTTTTCTATTGTGGCTTCTTTCCACGTTGGGGGTTAATTTATTAAGTTTTTATCCGCTTATTAGTTAATCGGGTAATGTCCCGTTATTCGATAATTAACTAATTACCCGCATAATTTAAAAATTGCCCCAAATTACTTAAAATTCTATTTATTTTTAAAAATACTTCATATATACTTTATATATTATACTACGGTGGTCATATGGTACCTTGTATGGTACTAGTTCATAATTATCGGGTATTCTCGCTCGACCCATATTTTATTCCAAATTGGCTACTTTTAACGAAACTCGTTTTCTTTAATCCGTGTACCCCTTTATCCTTCATAACACTTATTTATCGCTTGTTATAAATAACGTAAGTACGTTAACGTCAAGAAGATCTCATCCCTGAGTCTACGTCGGTTAAATGAAAAAGAAATTTTAACGTACAGAAATCGCGAGATGCAACATCCTTCTCCCCTTAGAAACATTCGTCCTCGAATGTCCAACTCCCCGTGTTCTGTATAACTTTGGCAGGGTCGCCTTTATAACAACACCACTACCAATTCTCCTCGTAGAAGCTTAATAACCCAACGCCACACATGACCATAATTATAAATAACGACTATGGCCTCACACGACCAACGACAATAGCATTTGTACACGTACTTTATAATTATGACGTCTTAGTCGAACACCTCTCTAAAGGAGGAAATAAGTAGGGAATCTAGACTTCATGGCTTCCTCGTCCTTCCAAGTCATTTTTTCCATATTTTTGTTCCTCCAAAGTACTTTCACGGAGGCTACCTCCTTATTCCGCAGCTTGCGGATTTGTCGGTCTAGGATGACAACCAGAACTTCCTCGTATGATAAGTCTTCTGTAATCTGTACATCATTCATGGGAACCACTCGGGTAGGATCGCCGATGCACTTCCGTAACATAGACATGTGAAAAACTGGATGGACAAACTCCAATTCCGAGGACAATTCTAACTCATAAGCTACTCGGCCCACTCTCCGAATTATCCTATAAAGCCCAATATACCGTGGGCTATGTTTGCCTTTCTTGCTAAATCTCATTACACCCTTCATAGGCAACACCTTTAAGAATACCCAGTCATCAACCCCGAACTCTAAATCTCGATGTCGCACGTCATAATATGACTTCTGACGACTCTGAGATGTCAATAGTCGATCCCGGATAAGCTTTACCTTTTCTATGGCTGTCTGAAATAGGTCTGGCTCGTGTAATCCAGATTCTCCAACATCAAACCACCCTATAGGCGACCTACACTTCCGCCTATAAAGAGCTTCGTATGGAGCCATCTGAATGCTGGAATGGTAAATATTATTATACACAAACTTAATAAGCAGCAGATGATCATTTCAGCTACCTTTGAAGTCTATTACACAAGCTCGTAACATATCCTCCAGTGTTTGAATAGCACGCTCAACCTGTCCGTCTGTTTGGGATGAAATGTTGTACCAAGACTTACTTGAGTCCCCAATCCTTTTTGGAAGGACCTCCAAATATTAGATGTAAATTGAGCTCCTCTATCCGATATAATAGATACAGTGACACCATGTAGTCGTACTATCTCTTTGATATAAAGCATCGCATAATCTTCTTAGGAATATGTAGTTCTAACGGGTAGAAAATGGGTTGACTTTGTGAGCCTATCAACAATCACCCATATCGAATCGAACTTACGCTGAGTACGATGTAAGCCTACGATGAAGTCCATATTGATTATTTCCCATTTCCAAGTCAGAATCTCCATAGCCTGTAATAATCCACTAGGTTTTTGATGCTCAATCTTAAGCTGCTGACAGTTAGGGCACTGAGCAACAAATTCTGCTATATCCTTTTTCATTCCGTCCCACCAATATATTTCCCTGATGTCATGATACATCTTTGTCGCTCCTGTATGGATAGAATAATGGGAATAGTGAGTTTCTTACATAACCTGCCGACGCAGCCCTACAACATTACGTACGCATAATTGTCCTCGATATCTGAGGACCCCATCTTCAGTAATTTCAAACGATGTTTTCTCCTTCTAAAGGGTGGTATCACTATAATGAACTAACACATGATCCTTGTACTGGTGTTCATTTACTTTAGTTACTAAAGAGGATGTTGTCGTATCCTGAAGAGTAGTTCCAACTCACCTGAGTCTAGTAACCGAACTCCAAGACTAGCTAGCTGATGAACCTCATGGGCTATTCCCTCTTTTCTGGCTGTAAATACGACAGACTACCCATAGATCTACGGCGGAGGGCGTCGGCTACTACGTTCGCCTTCCCCGGATGGTATAAAATATCAATGTTATAGTCTTTAAGTAGCTAAAATAGTCTCCTTTAATGTAGATTCAACTGCTTTTGCTTGAAGATGTACTGGAGGCTCTTATGATCTGTATAGATATCAACATGAATGCCATACAAGTAGTGCCTCCATATCTTTAGTGCATGAATCACCTCAACTAACTCTAAATCGTGGGTCGGGTAGTTATTTTCGTGCTTTCTTAGTTGTCTAGAAGCATAAGCCACAACCTTACCATGCTGCATCAGCACACAACTCAATCCAATGCCTGAAGCGTCGCAATAGATAACATAACCATCGGTCCCTTCTAGGAACATTAGAACCGGTGTTGAAGTTAACCTGTCCTTTAATGCCTGGAAACTCTGTTCACAAGCATCAGTCCATTGAAACTTTGCTCCCTTCTGAGTCAACTTTGTTAAAGGTGCTGAAAGGAAAGAAAATCCTTCCACAAATCTCCTGTAATAACCTGCCAAACCAAAAAAGCTACGAACCTCCGTTGGTGTTGTGGGCCTAGGCCAAGTCTTTACTGCCTCAATCTTTTGTGTAGCCACCCGAATGCCTTCACCCGAAATGATATGCCCAAGGAAAGTTACAGAGTTCAGCCAAAACTCACACTTAGAAAATTTTGCATACAACTTCCTTTCTTAGAGAACTCTAAGCATAGTACGCAGATGACCAACATACTCATCCTCTAAATGAGAATATACCAATATATCATCAATAAATACAATTACAAACATATCTAAGAAAGGCCTAAACACATGGTTCATCAAATCCATGAATACTGCTGGGGCATTGGTCAGACCGAACGACATAACCCGAAACTCAAAGTGCCCATATCTAGTCCTGAATGTTGTCTTCGGAATATCTTTATCCTTAACCCTTACCTGATGGTACCCGGACCTCAAGTCTATCATTGAAAAGCACTTGGCACCTTGCAACTGATCAAATAAGTCGTCAATCCTTGGGAGCGGGTACTTATTCTTGATCGTCACCTTATTCAATTACCTATAATCAATACACATTCGTAAGGAACCATCTTTCTTCCTCACAAACAACACAGGTGCTCCCCACGGTGACATACTTGGTCTGATAAAACCTTTTTCAAGAAAGTCCTTTAGTTGTTCTTTAATTCTTTCAACTTTGCGGGGGCCATTCTATTGGGATGAATAGATATTGGGTGAGTATCTGGTAGTAGGTCAATATAAAACTCAATTTCTCGCTCTGGCGGGAGACCCGAAAGTTCATCAGGGAAGATATTTGGAAACTCATTTATCACAGGGATGGACTGAATGGTTGGTGACTCTACTTCCATATCCTGAACTAAGTGATAAATACAACCCTTATTGATCATCTTCCTTGCCTTGAGATAGGAAATAAATCCACCATTTGGCGATGCCGTGTTACCTTTCCACTCCAAAATAGGCTCCCCTGGAAATTGAAATCGGACTATCTTTGATCTACAATCAATGTTGGCATAAAAAGAAGCCAACCAATCCATACCCATTATAACATCAAATTCTACCATATCTAACTCGATTAAGTCTGCTACGGTAGGTCGACCATGAACTATTATTATACAACCCCTATATACCTGCTTAGCTATCACCGAGTCCCCAACAGGTGTAGACACCTCAAAAGGTTTAACCAATTCAGGTTTTATTTCAAACTTACTAGCAACCAACGGAGTAACAATAAGATAAGGTGGAACCTGGATCAATCAGTGCATATACATCATAGGAGGAGACTGATAATATACCTGTAACAACATCAGGTGATGGCTCTTGGTACTATCATCCTGCCAACACATAAATGCGGTTCTAAGGGTTGCTCGAGCTAGATGCTCCACCTCTGCCTCTACCATGACTCATTGGTGCTTGGGGACCTTGCCCAAGGGGGCGTACTGATGATGACAATTCAGCTACAGATCCTGCTGGCTAAGTTATGCATGCATCACCTCTCATCGGACAATCCCTTATAACGTGGCCCGGATAACCATAAGTATAACAAATACCTAATCCCATACGGCACTGCCCGATATACTGCTTACCACATTGAGTACATCGTGACAATGGTGGCCTCATCTGATTTGACTCATCCCTATACTAAGAGCCTGAGGCCCTGAAATTCTGACCAGGCCCTGAATATGTAGAACGATCAAATCTCTTATCGCCAAACTGTTGGGATGGATATCTCAAATACTGCTGCCTTTAACCACTTCGAAACTTACCAAAAGGACCCGAAGACCTCACTCTCTTATTCTGGGCCCTATCATGCTCATGATCGGCCCTCTGTTTCTATTTACGCTCCTTTACACCCTGAGCGTATGCCTGAATACGAGAAATATCCATGTCTAGCTGAAGTGAGACCGTCATACAATCGTTAAGCAAGTGAGGCTCTAATCCCATCATGAATTGTTGCACCTAATCCTCCATCTTAGATACAATAGTGGGAGCATATGTAGCCAACGAATCAAACTGAAGACTGTACTCCCGAACGCTCATATTTCCATGCCGAAGGGTCAAAAACCTATCAACTCTAGCTCACCTAACCTCTAGTGGCAGATAATGATGAAGAAAAGCTTCTTTAAACTCCTGCTATACCACTGGAGGGGCATTCTTACCTCTGGACAATTCCCAAGACTCGTACAAATTAACTGCAACATCTCGGAGTCTATAGGAAGCTAGCTCAACTGACTCAGTTGCAGTGGCCTTCATTACCCGTAATGTCCTCTACACTCTATCAATAAATACTTGAGGGTCCTCATTCGGGTCTGCTCCGGTGAATACCGGAGGGTCTAAATTAATAAAGTCATGAACCCTCGCACTTACGGACCTATCTGTGTGACCAATACCTACTTCCTGACGCCGAGCTTGTGCGACTACTAATTGGGTCAATAACTGAATAACATATCTCATCTCCTGACCCAGCGCATCTGGCTGAGGTGCTAAATGTAGAGGGGCGGGCGCTGGAGCTGGTGCCCCTCGGAGCTCTTCTAGAAAAGGCGGGGTATGTGAAGTCTAAGATGGAACCTCACCATGAGATTCTCCCCGAGCCCTACTAACACGTGGCACTTGACAAGTAGTCTCACCAGCTACAGACTTTCTCTTCTAGGTGTATGTACTCTTTGGAGGCATCACTAAAAATATAACGTATCGTTAGGAACATGAATTATTGTATTGCATGATCTGAGATAAAAAGAGAAGATAACATCCTATATGTCCTATAGCCTCCTTTCTATATGTATGGTGAACGACACACCCATAAACAACACTCTACTACATACGGTCTGTAGAAAACCCTAGGACAGAACTGCTCTGATACCACTTTTGTCACGACCCAAACCGATGGGCTGTGACGGGTGCCTGAGTCCTACCTGTCAAGCACCCCTAAGCATGCGTCTACGATATGATCCTAAAAAATATCTACTGCATTACAAAAATAACATACGTGAAGGAAACCTGCCATCAAGGCATATATACATATACATGCAGAATACAGTGGGCGAGCCAGCAAGGCTGCTATAGACAACCATACATCCAAAACTGAAAGCCGACAAGGCCACATACAACCCAACTAGACATACTGTCCACAGACTTCTAACAGAAATATAAGTGTATAAAGATGAGACTGAGCCATGTCATACCCATATATATATATATATATATATACACACAAACGTGTCGCACCAAAATCAAAAGCAGCTACGGATCAAATGGAGCACGCCAACTCTTGCTGATCAGAGATCCTAAGAAGGGGGGCCGTCAGCTTGCCTACCTATACCTGCAGGCATGAAACGCAAACCCCGTGAAATAGGGCGTTAGTACAAAAAATGTACTGAGTATGTAAGGCATGAAAATTTATACGTAAAAGACATAGATGAAACATGGAATATAGAAACACATCTTTAAATCTGAATAACTTTGTAAATTTGAAATGTTTGTAATGTCATGCACGTGCATAAAAATGCCATGCCATGCATAGGTATGAGTGTACATAATATCATCAAGCCACTGAGGGCATTCCATCATATCGTCTCAGCCATTGTGGGCAACATCATCAACATATACCAGTTGATCAGGTGGTGGTACGTATATAACGTCGTCTCTCTCTCTCTCTCTCTCTATATATATATATATATATATATATATATATTTAATACATACATATATATGCGTATATAACGCCATTTGAATACATACCCATATATGCGTATATAACGCCGTTTGAATCATATTTCAGCCACTGTGGGCAACATCATCATCATATATCAGCTGATCAGGTGGTGGTGCGTATATAACGCCATAACCTTTTCCCATATCCCATATAAATATAATATACATATATACGTGTATATAACACCATCTGGTCATGGGTCAATGCCCATATATAAATGAGTGAAATGCATGAAAAATACATAATAATCTCAATATTCCTTCCAGATAAACTTTTTCAACTGTGTACTATTCTGAGACCCATGAACAGAAGATAATAATATTTTTCATAGGGAATAAAGAATATAGACACCCCTGCTATTTCTATGAATAGAGTAATTTATGGAAACTGTGTATTTGCTCATTTTTTCAGTATAATTTGGACCATGCCAAAAGAAAGAAGGGAGAGCCTTAACATACCTGGCGTAGAAACAACTCCGTATAATTATCCCATTGGAAACTTTCATGGATTGAACTTAGAACCCAAAAATCCAATTTAAACTTCTGTGCTTTTTAACTTGAGGAACGATATTTGCTTGGTTTTGAAATTTTGGACGAATGGAGTCTTTTTCTTATGTCCTTTGTTTCAAATCACAAGCTGATTGTGATTTTAGATCCTTTTACCAAGAAATGATACCAAGGAGATGGTTGTGTTGTATTGTTCTGGATAATGGTAAATGTTTAAAATACAAGTCTTACTTAAGACTTTAAGCCTTAGTCATGATTATGCTATGTTCTTAGGTGGCTATTTGGCAAAAGTGACTAAGAGTCACCTTTTGCTATTGTGGCTTCTTTCCACATTGGGGGTTAATTTATTAAGTCTTTATCCGCTTATAGTTAATCGGGTAATGTCTCGTTACCTGGTAATTAAACAATTACCCGCATAATTTAAAAATTGTCCCAAATTACTTGAAATTCTATTTATTTTTAAAAATACTTCATGTATACTTTATATATTATACTACCGTGGTCATATGGTACCTTGCATGGTATTAGTTCATAATTATCAGTTATTCTCGCTCGACCCGTATTTTATTCCAAATTGGCCACTTTTAACAAAACTCGTTTTCTTTAATCCGTGTACCCCTTTATCCTTCATAACACTTATTTATCGCTTGTTACAAATAGCGTAAGTACGTTAACTCAAGATGATCTCATCCCTGAGTCTACATCGGTTAACTGAAAACGAAATTTTAACGTACGAAAATCGCGAGATGTAACAACAAGCATATGGACTGATACTTGTAGCATGTAGCTTTCGTTCTGAGTGTTATAGTGTTTTGATTGCATCCCCTGTATATATATATATATGTTGTGTGTGTGGATTTTATTTGTTGTGAGTGCGCATGAATTGTAAGACTTAGCAGAAGATAGGTTCTTGAAGTAGAACACAAGTGCACTTCACCGTGAATAACATTTTGTCATTTTGGTTGAGGCTATAAGGTCACGAATTGATTAGTCGAATGATTGAATGATAAGTTGTTTTTTAGGAAGGGTAAATAAATGGGGTTACATGGTTGTTAGCTGTCAGTCAAAACCATCTATAGTCACTACTGTTTTGTAGAATATCACAAATAAAAGTAGTATAGAATAGGATAACTTTGTTTTAGTTGCTTGAGGACAAGCAAGAGTTTAAGTTGGGGGTATTGATCTGACGTAGAATTTTGGCACAATTGATACCAATTGCTTAGATTTTAACTTGTCTTTTAATGCATTTTTAGTTAATTCTAACCAATTTTGGTTGTTTTGTAGTGCATGAGCTTGAAGACCTAAAAACATGGAAAAGAAGCAAAAAAGTCACAAAAAGATGGATATGCTGCAAGTATGCGGCCGCATAATTCACATGCGGACCACATAACTGACATGGTGATCGCAAACAGATACAACCTTTTGGCCAAATGAAGAAGAAAATATGTTGTCCATTATGCAGTTGCATAACACCTATGTGAGCTGCATAATGGTTGCATAACTCCAGTAGAAGAATGTTCTCAACAAGTCTACGATGGAATATGCGGTCACATAACACATGCGGACCGCATAACTGTTATGCGACTGAAGCAAGAACTGGAACTGAGCAAATCTGCAATGGAATGTTGAATATGCGGACCGTATAATTGGTCTGCGACCTTTATGTGATCGCATATGCTATCCGAAGGGGTATTTTTGTCCGATTTTGACAACGACTTTTGGTCTACTATAAAGAGAATAACTAGGGTTTTTGTGGGTCATTCAAGTCTAAAAGAAGGTCCTACTTAGAGAGCATTGAATGCTCCATTTATTTGGAAGGTTGTGAAGAAGGAATCTTGCACTTTTGTAAACTTTATGGCTTTATTAAATACTTTGTTCTTATATTTTAGTATGAGTATCTTGTTTTAGATACTAAGGTTGTGGACCCTAGCTAGGTCTAATGTTAATGGGTATTTAACATTGAATATATATATAATGGTTTGTTGATATTTATTCAATTCTTGTTGTTTATTTATGGTTGGTGGTTGCAAACATTAATCTATTCCATTTTACTCTTTCCTTACTTGGAAAAGTGAGTTTGGGTTTGGTAGAATTGAATATCAAGAACTCAAGACTTTAAATCTTGTTTAATGAAATCGCTTAGGAATAAGTGGGTTCTACTTGGCATAAATTTGTTGTTTAAATTGCAACCCTTTTATATTTGGAAATATCATAGAGAGAAAATACTACTCAACTATTGGAAAATATTGGATAGTCATTTGGAAATCAGTTGCATATAAAAGGACCTTTTATTATAAATATATCATATTAACATCGATAGCATTACATTCCATTGAGGGAGATGCAACCTTGGTTTCCTTAATCAAATCATTTACACTCTCAAAATTACAATTACTTATCTCTTTAATTCACAATCACATCATTCGCTTGTTACGTTAATGGAATAGAATTACGACTTAAGTCAAGTTCCACACTACTAAAGTAAGATTTTCACACCATATTCCCTATGGGATTCGACCCCAACCTTGTTAGGTTATTATATTTGACACCGACCGCCTTACACTACTTAATTAAAGTATAATTTGAGCGTATTAATAATCAAAACTTAAAAGTCTCTAGCCAAAATGGGAAAAACTATAGCCATATCAGAAGTTGCATCGACCCAATCTGAAAAGCGCCTCAGGGCCAACGCGAAAGAGCCTAAGGGCCAGCCTAAAAAGCCTCAGGGCTATCTTTACTTTGAGTTCGAGCAAACACTCACTCTATTATTAAGCCCAAGGGCTACCCGAGTTCGAGCCAGTCCTCACTCGGGGACTATTCATAAAGCCTCAGGGCTATCCTTACTTCGAATTCGAGCGAACGCTCGCTCGACTATTAAGCAAAAGGGATACCCGAGTTCAAGCCAGTCCTCACTCGGGGACTATTCATAAATCCTCAGGGCTATCCTTACTTTGAGTTCGAGCAAATGCTCGCTCGACTATTAAGCCTAAGGGCTACCCGAGTTCGAGCCAGTCCTCACTCAGGGACTATTGATAAAGCCTCAGGGCTATCCTCACTTCGAGTTTGAGCGAATGCTCACACGACTATTAAGCTCAAGGGCTACCTGAGTTCGAGCCAGTCCTCACTTGAGGACTATTCATAAAGCCTCATGGCTAACCTTATTTCGAGTTCGAGCGAACGCTTGCTCGACTATTAAGCCCAAGGGCTACATGAGTTCGAGCCAGTCCACACTCGGGGACTATTTATAAAGCCTTAGGGCTATCCTTACTTTGAGTTCGAGTGAACACTCACTCAATTACTAAGCCCGAAGGCTGCTCGAGGGCGAGCAAGTCCTCACTCAGGGACTATTGTAAAGCCTAAAAGCTATCGTCGGAAAAGTAACAAAGTACTTTATGAAGCATCGTATCAATAGATTAATAAGTAAGGGTTTGTGATGTTCCAAGCCAAGTGTTCGAACTAATCACTAGAGTCAAACATTTGAATTCTTCGCAAACGAAGGCAGAATGAGGCTCAACACAAATTGAAGGCAAAAGAAAGAAATTTTTATACTGGTGAAGGATGTTTACAAAGCCCACGAGGAGCCTTTACACAGAAACAAAAAGAAAGCCTAATCCTCAGCTAGAGTCACTTGGTCAGATGGAGTCCCCTCAAGAGCTGCGCCCTTGATAGCTTTCCCTTTAGCACCCTAGTCATCAATGGCTTCTTCCCCCTTGGGGACTTCTTCTTCATCTCCAGCGCTCTCTGAGACACTAGTTGAATCCTTATCAGAAGTAAGCGAGGCCACCGACCCTTCCGCTAAGGCTTTCACCTTCTCAATCTCAGCAGACAAATCAATTCCCCCTTCATATACATCCTCGAGAGCCTTTCTCCAAGACTCTTATAGGGCACTCTCCAAGGCTCGGGCCAGTTCAAACTTGGCATCCTCATAAACCTTCCTAGCCGGAGTATTTACAGCGGCGACATCTTTCAGGTACGAAGAAATGAGTACATCGGCCTCGGCCTTGGAAGTGGATAGCGCGGCAACCGATTCATCACGGAGATCCTTATACTTACCACTATCCGCTATTGCCTCCTGAAGGCAGCGCTCAAGCGAAGTCAACATCCCCTGGAGGGTATCTATCTCTACAGCAATGTCGCCTACACACTGCCTAAGTCCGAGAATCTCAGTATCCCTGGCTCTGAGCCCCTCCCTATTCAAGACCTTTTTCATCTCAAGTTGTAAAGATCAACCCAAAGTTGTTAAACACTGAGGTCAAACAAGCATGGAAATGAAAACATGCGAAGACTGTATTACCTGCTCAGCAAGATCAGTCCACTCTCAAGACACCATCTCAAAACGAGCCCGAAGGTCATTGAGTTCTTCCTACTTTTTGGTAAAAAGAGCTCTAAGCTCGCCGGCCTCTGATGAGAGCCTCCCACACACTTCCTCATAGCGTTTCTCCTCAGCTTGGGACTTAGCTAAGGCCCAATTGTAGATCGTCATAGCCTGAATGCATGAAAAAACAAAATCAGGAAGATGAGAATCAAAGCTCAGAAGCAGTGTCGACAAAGGACTACATGTTTGAGCAGCCCCTCGAATTCCTCGTAAATGAGGGAGGCATTAAGCTCGGGGTTTTCTTCGACCCTAGTGAAGAATCCTTCAAGTACGACATTCCCTTCGAGGGACGTCCCCGCATCGGAAGTCTCTCTATTGCGGGAATCCCGTATTTCCCTTAGAAAGGATGTTGGACCCAATGGAGAATCACTTACATTAATAACCCCGGGTAGATCGGTCGGGGCCTTCTCTTGCCTCCGTAGAGCCTCGGAGTTAGGGCCCCCTAACTCACCCACCGAACGACATTTGGCTCAGGGAATTTTTTGGCCGTCGATCAGCTTAGGAGCATCACCCTCGAGAGTCTCTTCGGCCAGAGGTGGGACAACACCGACAACTTCTGTCTCAACAACCATCGACTTAGCAAAATCCGAAGCTGGCGCGCTTCTTTTTCCCCTGGGTGCTAGCAGGGAATCGTCTCCCGATCCACCCCTAGCTCGGGGACTCTCTACTGCTTCCAAAGTTAAGGCCGCTAAATTGGCCTTAGGCTTTTGAGATTTAGCCTTATTTGGTTTCGGGGACTTTGTCGGATATTTTCTATTTCTCTTCTTCTCCTTGGCAAGACTTGAGGTATCCCTCCCCCTGGAGGAGTCTTCCCATATCGAAGAGGCATCGCCCAGGCCTGCACAAATGCAAAAGGTAGTTACGAAAGTTGGGAATATGGTTAAGGTGTACCTGCCGAGTATGACAAAAGAGAAACCTCACCATGATTTTTACCTTTTCATCAGCCCTTGGCCAGATCGCTCCATACGCGCTTATCATACGGGTAGATCAAATTGAGCCGACAAACCCATCCCACAAGAACCTTAACCATACCGGGGTACCAGTTAATGGCTGCACCAACAAAAGAAGTTAATTCTGGGAGGACAATGGTTCGAAGAATTGAAAAAAGGGTTTAATCAACATATTCACTCACGATTCATGTTCCATTCCTCAGGGAATGGAATCCTCTCAGCGGGAATTAAATATGAGGTCCTAACCCGGACGAATCAACTCATCCACCCCCTATCCTTTCCTTCATCAGTACAAGCAAAGAAAGCCTTTGGAGCCCGGTGCTGAAGCTTAATCAGGCCCCCTCGATAAAGTTGGGGGATGTACATCCTAATCAGATAGTCTTGGGTAAAGGGTACCCACTCGGCCATGTTTGCAAAATTCCTAATCATGTGCACGACACGCTAGAACAATGGATGAATTTGACCGAGCGTTACCCGGTATTGTACAAAGAAATCAAGGATTACAGGGTCTATCAATGACGAGGATGGTTCTACCAAACCTAAGGTAAAAGGATATGTATATACACTAAGGACACCGGGTCTGTGTGTCGTTATATCTTCCTCTCGGGAGGGCACCTCCACTTGCATTGCCTCTCCCCAACAGCAGTCATTTTTCACCTTCCTAATGTCGGTGATCAGATTAATGTATCGGGACATGGGTTCGCACAGCCCCGGTTTCGAAGAAGGCTTGTGATTGAATAATCGTAGGATGTCTCACTGAGTCCGGGCGTGTATTCTTCAAGACTAGGAGGTGTTATGGGTTTTCCCTTAGATGAGCGTGAAGATGAAGAAGCTTTATCACCTTGAGGGACGGTTCTAGAGGTCTTCACCATTTCTACTGAAAGATTTCAGAGGAAAAGAGAAAAAACTGGGCGAGAAACAAACGCATGAAAGAAGTAAGGAAAGCTGTTGAAAGTTCGGAGGTACGATAGAGAACAAAGAGTGGAGAATTAAGGTATTTATAGAGGCCAGTAGTGCATATTGGGGAAACTCAAAAGGACGGCCAACCATCATGATCAGTTCGGGGCTTTTTGAGAACCGTGCAAACGTGACTTTTGAACGTCCCTTTATTGTCACAATAACTGATCACGTGGTGTAACTGACATAATAATGAATGCATTGAAGAGCCGAAGAATTCAAATTGTTCCTTGTTATTTCATTCCAAGGAACGCGGGAACTATCTGTATGCAGTTAAAATTGGGAAGGCCAATTTTAAGGTTTCCATGGCATTTTTGAGCCCATCCTCGATAGGATCAAAGCACAACCCAAGGCTCGTTCTTGAAGGACTCACCTAGGCAGGGCATATCGAAGGCTCGCTATGACGCACCTCGAGGCGGCATGGAAATCAACGACCGTTATGAAAAGGCAGAAGACCCCCAAAGGCACGTGATGAGGACTAACAGAGTCTACAAAGAATAGTACAGATCCATACTAGGTTGTTATACAACTATACCAATAGAATTTCCCTATCATGATTAGACATGTACTATGTAAGGATCCCCCTCCTATATAAAAGGGACCCTTTTCATCTTGTAAGCTCTCTTTGGGATAATTATTGATGACACAACATATTGAATACAATATAACACTCTTTGTTCTTTACTAACATTATTGTTCTTTACATTTATTACTTATTCTTTCATTATTCATTTATTGTTCTTCATTTATTGCTAATTATTATCCAAAAAAGACCATATTTAAGGCCCTCATTATCATTGATTCTACATCAATTATTCACTGCTATTACTCTGCCTAGACCTCGACGCCCCACTCTAGCCAGCTCGAGGCTTTATCTCGTGTCCCTATTGGTTTGCATTTCTTATTCTCTTTACTTATACTTAGTATTTATTGCCTAACAACTAGCGTTAAGATAAATCACATATTTTTAGAACCACAAAATCAAATATAATTATAGTTACCATTTTCAAGGTAAACAAATGTTTAGAATATTGGCGTTAAAAATACGAATTCGTGGATAAAGTTTTTAGAAGATTTTTGGGCCATAGAGCCGAATATTATGATTTAAATTTAAAAAGGATCTTTGTCACAAAGAATGCATTATCCAAGACAATGAATGAGCCAAATGTTGGTTCACTCGGTCACAAGTTTATGCACTTAGTAGATACTTGAGGTATCTTATGAATAGGGAAACATAAGCGTATGAAGAATTTAGTTAGATTACAGTGTGGGATTATGGCAGTTATAGAGTAAGAGTATTATGGGTCATCGGATGTTATGTTCTATGGCTATGAGCCAAGTGGGGGAGTTTACTATTGACGATCAGATTTATCACGGCCCAAATCGGAGGGCTACGATAGGCACCTGGTGCCTTACTCAATAGAGTACCAACGTAGTGTATCTTTCTTATCATATCGTTATGGGTAAATGGGCCAAAACGGCCGTCATGAGATTACCAGAATAAAGCATAAGGGGATACTTGACATAGGACGACCCAACAAGATATACAAACTTATACAAGTAACATGTAGGCCTATAAGGTTGACATGATCATTTGTACACTCAAACTATAGGCCGACAAGGCTATAAAAGTATCCATATACATGAAATCTGTCAACAAGCCTTTAAGAGTACATGTACAGCATAAAGGTAGGGACAAAGCCCGACCATACCAATCAATACATGTCTAAATCATACTGACCAAATAGGCAACGTCGGAGCAAGTGGAGTGCACCAACACCTTCCGCTAAGCTGATAGCCTACTAGGAGAACTATCTACGTGTCTATCAGGACCTGCAACATGAAACATAGTGTCCCAATGCAAAAGGGACGTAAGTACGAATAAGTACCGAGTATGTAAGTCATGAAAGCATAAATAAGATAGTAATGTAAAGAGAAATGGAGAGGATACAACATGTAACATCTGAGTGCCTCTGAGAGCTAATGACATGAAAGGCATAATATATATACCCGGACACGTATAACTCGATTAAATCCAACTGATCTGTAGTTACACAATAGGTATCGTACCTGACCGGCTATGGCTCGGCTCGGTAGAGTAAAATAGATACATATATATATAATGCACGCTGGACTCATAAAATCACATTCTCAACCTTTCGGAGTGATTTAAGGTCATTGCACCTTCGATTAATGTTATGGATATTCATATTGTCAATATGAACGTCAATAGGATTCAAGGATCATATATACCGTCTTAGAATAACTTTATAAAGAAAGAACAATAAGGACATCCTTAGTTACTACAAGTAGATCCATTATGAAATAGCATATCATTTACATTCAATTAACTTTAGATCATGCCAAAAAAAATAAGGAAGTGCCTTAACATACCTCTGAAATCTTCTCTCCAATCGTCAACCAAGCTCAATATGATTTCTTACGTCTACAATGTGTAAACCAACTTCATCGTTATCATATAAGCATTGTAACTCTCGTGTTTCAAAACCAATATTCTACAAGAAAATGGACAATACCTCCAATGTTTTTACTACATCCAACAAGTTACTAAAAGCCACAGAACAACCCAAACAACCACAATATAATTCACAATAAGCTCTCTTTTACTTTAACAACCATTTTGAGTGGCAAGCTCGATTACAATTAACAAAATATAATTTAATTCAATTTTTTTTCATGAATCTGCGTAAAACATCTATAACACCATACTTATGCTAAAATATCATTTTCATCCCAAAACATTATAATAATAATCTTCAAAAATAGTCCACAGGCCTAACACCTTAACCTTTATCATCAACATCTTATTTTTCATGTTATCTTCTTCAATCATTTGAATTAGCACATGGATAAGCTTAACAATAGAAGCCAAAGCATAATAAAACTATTTGTAACAATTTCTAGCCACAACACACTCTCTATATAGCCTCAACACAATCCACAAAAAAAGATAATGATTCCTTATGCCATGTCACTTACTACCTTGTAGATTTTCACTCAAACTACTCAACCAACACATGATTAACCTTAACCACAACCAAAAACATGATTTACATACATTTTTCAGTAGATACAACTTGAAATCTCTAGCTTGTATGGCTCACAACAACCCTCAATCACGCCACAATACTATAGGAGTTGTATTCTCTTCTTAAATCAACTTTTATGTTCAAGTTGGTGCATAAACACTTGTATTTTTCCTTAAAAATATAATATATATGTGGGAAGGAATGACTCTTATCTTAATGAACAAGAAAAATACGAAATCTGAGGTTACATCACTCGGGAGGATCATTCTAAATAACCACAAGATTAAGAACTACGATCTGTGAAGCACCAGGTGATTTCTAGTGTTGGATTTATGTTCTTATCTTTGGTTTTCACTATAGAATCATGGATCCTACATTGAGAGTGTTTTTGGAGATTATAGGGTCTGGTTGGGTCGACAAATGACCCCAAATGAGCGTTGCCCCAATCTTTAAAATTTGGAGAATCACCCACCGCCTAAGAGGGTTCCATGGAAACTGCTTGTAGTCTTGCGAAAACAAAAAGATCTCTCTACTCTGACGTCATATGGACAAACAGTTTAATATTTTGGCAACTATACTTGTAGAACTTCAATTTGGTATGTGGATTATCCCTTAACTGAAAGTATATTAGGAGAAAAGCTCAGCTATATTTGACCTAATTTTCATCACATTATGAATGTAACTTGTGATGACCTTTGCCAACTTTTATTCCACAACTAGATTGACTTTAAAACTTAATACATGACTATTATACGACTAAAATAACTCATAAAATAACCTCATAATGATAATAACCCTAGTCTTACCCCAAAAGTACATTTTATAACATTCCAAACTTGTCGACTTTCTATGAAACTTATTTTCTTCAATTCGTCTAGCTTTTAAGCTTTACAACCCTCTTGTTACTTGTTATTCATGATCTTAAATATTTGTAACCTCCAAGTTAAAATAATTAAGTTATTTTATGTACTTTCAAATAGGATCTCTTTTCTGAGCTTGCATCAATTAACATACGACGTACTCTCACATTCAAAAATATGAGGTGTAACATCATTCCCCCCTAAGAAACATTCGTCCCCCTTTAGGCTTCTTTCTCACTCAATGACTTATGGTCAGAATTCTTCCATACTCGTAACTATTGCTACCTTCTGTCATGCTTTTTGTACGACTTTTTCCTTGTATACGCGTCTATGCAACTCTTCTCTCCTTTTAGCTAGTCTGTAGGCCTCACTTTGTGAATATATACAGAACTATGACAAGCTCTCACTCTAGGAATCTATAGGTGTACTAAAGTCCTTCACTTGGTACTTAGTCGAACGCACGACTATTGCTATATCTTGTTTCATATCCTTGGTTATCTATGCTTATAGCTTTACTACATCTAGGTAGGTTATAATATACCATAACACTTACTTCAGTTTATTGTTACCAAGCTCTGCTACCCAACTCCAGGTTACTCTCTCGTTGCTTATCCTATATATATAAATCTAAGTCCTTTAATGCTTCCTCATTACTGTTCATCTTAAGAATGACGGCCTAATCTCATCTCATACTTTGTAACATTTATCCATCGATTATTGATTAACTTAATGTTCATCCATAATCTACCACTGATAACTTGAAACCACTTATGTAATACATTGTCACTAGGGCTCGCATTGCAATCGAGGAACATTGAAAGTGATTTTCCCGATCCACCTAGGCACGATACTATACTTCAATAATAGTATTTCATAACATCCCAACGTAATTCATCTTATGGGGGTAGTCTTATCCTGTACAATTCATGAAATCCCTTTTCTTTAAATTATTACTCAACCAAAGGCCTAAACAGCATTCCCTTATTCTACTATCAGGGAAGCATTCAATCTCTTCTAACTGATCCTAGCCTTTGAATCCTCTGAGTTTATTCAGGCTATACTGAGCTTTCTATAACTTATAGAAACCATCATCTATCTTGTTTTGATGGGTTTAATTTGGAGGACTTACTTATTCTTGTCACTTTCTCACCTTCCTTTTCTTATCATTAGTCCTATCTACCTAAAACCTTGTTGCTCTACCTTACTTTAGCTTGCAACCTACACATCTATTTATACTTCTTGTAACTTTCCATTAACTTGTTAGCACAATAGATTTTCTTTCGTGCCTTCTTAGTGTCTTTAAATGTAAGCAACAACTTTTCCTGGTCGTTCTGCCACTTTTAGCATGAATACTTGGCATATCTTAGTTCCTACACATAGTGGAATTCCATGGAACCCATATGATCTCGAATATTACTTTTGACCTTTTTTTACTTAGCTACGATATGTGCCACTTTCTTATTGTCACGACCCCGGTTTGCCCTCTGTGAACCATCATGACGGCACCAAGTCTCTACGACTAGGTAAGCCTAAAATGCGGAAGATAAATAAATTTGCGAAAGAAAATGATTTAAAACTGAAATAGACTAATAAAACAACGTTTAAAAGTGTCGTTCGGCATACACAATATTTAACTCTCAAAAAAACTAATACATATGCCCCAAAACCCAGAAACCCATGAATCACAAGCTAAGGATACTACGTAGTGCTCTAACTCCAGAATATTCTAAAACAAAGTAAATACAGAAGGGTTGTAACTACAAGAAAGAATGGAGAGAGACTCCTCGGTCTGCGGACGCGACAGATATACCTCGAAGTCTCTGAAGGGTCGCCTCGCCTCAAGAATGGTAAGTTTGATTCGAAGTATATACCTGGATCTGCGCATGAAAAATATGTGCAGAAAGGGCATTAGTACACCACAACAATACTCAGTAAGTGCCAAGCCTATCCTTGGTCGAGTAGTGACGAGGAAGGTCAGGGCCCTACTGAGATTAAATAAATATAGAGATGACAAAATAAGAGAAATTGTACAATTGAGAATCTGCAGTAAGAATCTAATACAGGATAATAAGGAATACAATAACTGAAATAGAGATAAAAACAAAATACAAGAAAAATACCACTCATAACAAGGATGATAACTGGGGATCTCTCAGTATCCTCAATATGTATGCCAGGGATCTCTTGGTATCCCGAGGATCTCTTGGTATCCTCAATGTGTACAAGGGATCTCTTGGTATACCGAGGATCTCTTGGTATCCTCAATATATGCTAGGAATCTCTTGGTATCCTCAATATATGTTCTAGGGATCTCCTGGTATCCCGTACCTTAGTTCAAATCATAAATACGTACATGGGATCTCTCGGGATGCCGTCCTGTAGTCCCAAAGTAAAACTCATAGCAACAACGCAAGAATACCCAACTAAGCTCAATTTCGTACCAAGTAAAATAGGTAATTCTAATTTAACATGCTTCACATAATTCAATTAAGATAATTTAAGAAAACAAATAGTTAAGTCACATAGACATGCTTTTTCTAAGCTAATAGCAGGTTTAAATTGCAAGTAAAATGAAACAGGAAAGAGGAACACAATTGAAATTACTTAAAGAAAGCTGAATTTTCAACAATTAGCTCAAATATGTACTCGTCACCTCACGTACAGGGATTTAAATTATCAAATATACCATATCCTAAGGGGAAGGTCCCCCACACAAGGTCAGACAAGTCACTTACCTCGAACCAGCTCAAATGAATCCGAAACCACGCTCTTGCCACGAGTACTCAACTCCAAATGGCCCAAATCTATTCAATTCAATTTCATAATTTAAATAACACTTAAAGTATCTGATTCTACAAAGAAATTCTAAGCTAATACACGAAATTAGGTAAAATGACCAAAATGCCCCTCGGGCTCATGTCTCGGAATTAGGTAAAATTTACATTTCCAGAATCTTTACACTATCACGAGTTTAGTCATACCAAAAGTACCAAAATCGGACATCAATTGGTCCCTCAAATAATCACTCAAAGGCCTCTAATTAGTCAAGCCCTAACCCACAAATTACCACTGATTGTCCTTAATTTTTCATGCTTAAATTGATAAAAATCATTCCAATAAAGAGTTTAGCAACCAAAGATCTTACCCCAATGAACTCCTCCGAAAATCCCTCTTGAAAAGTGCTCCCCAAGCTTCTTCCTGTTTGAAAAATAGCTAAATTTTGCGAAGGCAAGTATTTATATGTTTCTGCCTAGCGATTTCCGCATCTGCGGTCCCGTATCTGTGAGGACATGGTCACACCTGCGACCTTTCACTTAAAGACTAGATTCCGTACCTGCGATTACCTATTCGCAGATGCGGTACCGCTTCTGCGGTAAGTCTCCCGCATCTGCGGAACCTGCTGATCCTCCTCAATTCTGCTTCTGCGATTGCTCCGCCACTTCTGCAACTCTGCACCTTCAGAATCCAAACCGCAGGTGCAGTTATGACAGATATCAGCAGCTGAAGCTGCAACTCCAAACTCCAAAATCGTTCCGTCAACCATCTGATCATCCCGAGGCCCCCGGGACCTCAACTAAAGGAAACAATAAGTCTAATACCACTGTCCAAACTTATACCAATCCTTAAAACACCTAAAACAACATCGAAACGATGGATCAACCAACGGATTCAAGCCTAAAATTTCCAAAAACTCTAAAAGTACGCTTTCGATAAAAACGTCTATCAAACCTCTTTCGAATGACCTAAAATTTTGCACATATGTCACATTCAACACTACAGAGCTACTCTAACTTCCGGAATTCCATTCCGACCCTCGGATCAAAATCTCACTATCGAACCGAAAACTTCAAAATTTGACCTTTCGGCACTTCAAGCCTAAATTAGCTACGGGCCTCTAAGACACAGTCTGAACATACCTTTAAGCCCAAAATCACCCAACGGAGCTAACGGAACCATCCGATTTCCATTCCGAGGTCGTTTCACTCTGTTTCGACTGCGGTCAACTTTCCAACACTTAAGCTCTTATTTAGGGACTAAGCGTCCCAAAACTCTCTGAAACACAAAACTGAATATCCCGGCAAATCAAAATAGCAGAAATAAACATGGGAAAAGCAGTTAATAGGGGATGGGGGCGTAAATTCTTAAGACGACCGGCCGGGTCGTCACACTTATGGACTGCATATAATGTTGCCATAAGACTATTGTCACAAGACCATTTCTTCTTTAGGCCACTATGCTTAGATTGAAGCCTTCTTCCTTTTTTTCTCAGCTAGCCTTTCAGGGTAGTACACTGTGGAAACCCTCTGACTCCCATAAAGCGGCGACCAAATTACATCATATACTGAAGGAAATTTTAATGTTCTTACTCGCCTATAATTATCCTTAGTTACTTACCTCTACACCCTTGTGCTGTAGGTTTGGCACTAAACTGAAATTTTGACTGTCTCCCTAGTGAAATTTTCTTTTAGTTTCATAACACTTATACAGTATCTTTGACCACCCCACCTCGTATCTGAATATTTTTCAAGGATCACGATGTCATATATGCGAGACTGAATTCCCTATGTTATGGTTCATTGCGTTTGTATTGCATGATCTGTTGATTTATCTGTGTCATCTTGTCTAGCCATGCCTAGACTCTTCCTAAATTAACTACTAACTACTTGTTGGTCCATTTTCATATCCATATTTCGTGTAATCTCTATTGGATTATTTCCTTTGTCTTAACTTACCTCTCGCATTGGCTCCTTATGTATCAAATATTTATTCACACTTAATTATCAATAATATCTCGGGCAGGAACCCTTACTTCCTCTCCCCAGTATCGTGCTTGCATAATGTTCTGGAGTTGTAACATATTTGTGGGATCTGAATAAATGCAATCTCAGTCTGTTGGCCTTTTAACCGAATTCTTCCTTTACTATTCTATAGTTACCTCATCATCTTTGGCGTCTTTTCACATCTTCACTGACATCTTACTCACCTTGCGATAACCCTTCTATACCAAGGATAATTGAATTTTGTTATGCACGAGGGTGACACCTAGTGAACTGGCACACTTAGTTTCTTAATATTAACTCTGTCTGTTACATCCCGTGAGTATAACAATATTGACACCGTTATATAAGGTATTTTGAGTGGAACATTTTTGTAAAATAGTTTGTAAAAAAAATTAATTTCATATAGTTATTAATATTACTACTTTAAATTATACACGTAATATAAGAAAGTATATAATATTTTCTTTATTTTAAAGATATGAATTATTTCTTTCAGAAGAAAAGAAGGTTATCTTTTTACCATTTTATCAATTAAATGTATGAAAATTTGTAATCTTTATATGAGATTAGAAAAATTATATGCTGAGAAAATATATGTAAATGAAATAATAGTGTATGTATTTATTTTATATGGTACCACATGACCACGGTAGTAAGGTGTATAAAGTATCAAAAATAAGTAGAGTTTCAAGTAATTTGAGACAATTCTTAATTTTGTGGGTAATTGGTTAATTACCGGGTAACGGGACATTACCTAATTACCTAATAAGTAGATAAATATTAAAATTTTCCATCCCACACCCACATGACAGCAAATGGTTTAGGAAAATATGACTCATAAGTTCACTTAATGAGGTGGCATATGTAGGGGGTATGTGGCCAAGTTATAATATGAAGTAAAGTGGATATAAAAAGGAATAATGTTGTTGTTATGATCCAAAAAACAAAAGCTTCTAAACCTTGTGTTGAATAACGCAACCAATAAGCAAAATATCAAGTACATGCAAAGCACGAGAAACTAGGAAAATTTATTAATTCTGAACAAGCCCTTAGTGGTTTGTTGTTTCATTTACTCACTTGGAAGCTAGACATCGGGTTCGAGTGGTCAAGAATATTATACGGATTTTTCCCTACTCCAACTATGTTAAGGTTAATCCTTCTTTCTTTTGGCATGATCTATGTGATGATACGTCTAACGTAATGATATTCCATAAGTGGTTCTACTCTTAGCAGTTAAGGATGTTCATGATATTCATTCTCATAAAGTAATATTCAAGCATGTCTAAATACGTATCTAGTTCCCTATTGAGGTATATGATAAAGATACTAATGTTCATAACATAAGTGACGTATGCACCTACAATCACAACTAATTTGTTCTAATAGAAGATGTTAAAATACAAGAAAGTGTTTGTCAACTGATATACTATGTCCGCAAGAAGAATAGTCTTCAGCTAGTATTGTTTATCTGTTGGTTTCCAAAGATAGTTTCAGCTAGTAATACGTTCTTGCAAGAATATTTATCCTTTCCGTGACTTTCATAAGCAATTGACTTAAGGAAAGAAGATGTATCTCCCGAGCTAATTATCTATAAAAAGAAAAGGGTGAAGATTATAAAGTATAAAGATGATCTGTAATTTTCTAATATTAAAAAACAAACACATTTTTTTAACTTAAGCTCCGAGAATTAGCCAAAAAAGTATTAAATTGAAATATTATGGAAAATGAGAACTTGCCTTTTGAAGTTAGTGTTTGATTGTGATTCTAATGGGCGGTGGACATTGATAGCATGTTTGTGGTTGAGGTATTTGATAAAGATGTTAATGTTTATAATATAGTGATACATGCATATTCATGCATTTACCATCGTGCTACGGCCGGTAGGGCAGTTACCACCGGTTGGGCAGTTATGTATCATTATTTACCACCGGGTGGGCAGTCATGCATATTCATTTACCACCGAGCTACGGTCGGTTGGGCAGTTATACGTTTACCACCGAGCTAAGGCTGGTCGGGCAGTCATGCATTTACCACCATGCTACGGCCGGTCGGGCAGTTACCACTGATCAGTTGGGTAGTCATGCATCATACGATATGGATAATAGTCTCAAAGAGAAGCATTGTATATATATATATATATATATATATATATAAGTATAATACATATGCATATACGGTGGCACTTCAATGATTCAGGTTAATTTTTATATGTCTTCAATTAATGTTGACTTATTGTTATATTTCAGTTCTGCCTTACATACTCAGTACATTATACTGACTCCTTTTTTTGGGGACGCTGCATTCATGCCTGCAGGTATAGATAATCAGTTTGACGAACCATCATGATAGACAAGATTGATATTCAGCAAAGGATCGGTAAGACTCTACCTCATTTGGAGTGTAGCCAAGTCTATGAGTCATCTTGTCAGTGTTTTGCTACAGACTTATGGGTAGGACGGTACCCTATCCTATTTGATGTCAAATAATCTTAGAGGATTTGTAGAGAAAGGTTCATTTTGTACAGTATATCAGAGTCCTTGACGGCCCATATTTATTCTTGTTTTAAGAACGATTGTTTATTGATATAGTATTGCCCACTTACAGTTGTACATTATGAGTTGTCACCATGTTGGCCCATGATAGGTACAAAAAGAAAACGTTCAGCCAACTTGACCTATATATGTTCTAGTTTTAGTCGAATGATCATGAGTTTAAGAGTGGTTCGCTCGAGCCAGCTCGGCACTGGGTGTCAGCCACATCTCCCTAGGTTTGGGGCATGACATGCTCACAGTTCTTGCTTTAGGGAAGCGTCTTCCTAAAAAGGTCATTTTTCTGTTGTCCATTCTATTATTGCTGGAATGCGATCTTTCAAATTCTCGCGATGTCCACTATTATCAAATCTTTCGATCCCTAATTCATGTTCAGTATATCTTGTTCACTAGCCCATGCTGATTTCTATTACTCCAGGGGTCTAACTTTTCATTTTGGTTAGTACGTTGGAGTCACCAACTAATTTCTCGAATTGCAGATAATGACTTTATGGTTTATACTCTTTATTTTCTCGAGGTCATTCAACTCTTGTCTTTTCCTTCACTTGATTATAGACTCTATCACCCTGTCATATTTTGATTTACCATCATCACCTATTTATTACATCTTAATCATAATACTTCATTTACTCTCTTCTTATTCTCCTGTTAATATTTTCGTCTATTACCTTATTCTGAAAACATTAATAAAATATTCTTTTGCTTTTAGCTCCCCTGCTCTATCCGCTGGCTCTTCAGTTCGCCTAACATTCTCTCTTTACTAGTAACGTGATCCATACTAAGGTAAATATTTATCCCTTCTAGGATTCCAGTGCCTATCTTCTAAATTTTATGAACATGCTAGTATTCATATGTAACTATACTATTTTACAGTGTACCATCTGGCTATCTCACAAGGAGAACTATTACAACGTTTTCAATATCCTTAGGAAATGTCAGCTAATGCTAACAATTCATCCACCATTTTGGATTACTCTAACCCCATCTGTATTTTGTTATCCTATCCTTCTCTTAAACTATATCTGTTAGCTCCCATAAGATATAACAAATATAGGGGTGACCAATTGTACATACCTCAATTACTATTGAAGGTAACTCAGAATACTTATATTTCTCTGCCTGAATTTTCAAAAATAATAATCTTCACTAACTAGGTACCTCGTACCCTTCTTCACCTTGCTTCTATTACTTGTTTAAACTTGTATCTACATTCTGATTCTCTCATTGCTTTTTAAAACATATGGATGGATACATATTCATTACTTTGGGCTCCTTATCAAGAAACTTACACGTCTTACTACGCAAATAATTTACTAAGAACTTTAAATTTACTCATCATAAGCATGATTCAAAATAGAGTTCCTCTTACTCAACTCTTCCATAGACACATTCAATCTCTTACCATAGGTCTTTGTGGATGTAGGTATCGTTGTATTACTAATAAAATCTAATTTAAGAGTTTGAATTCTTACAATTGAACTCTACCACACAATCTTGATTAAGTAGAAAGAGTTCCAGTCCCAAATATCTTGTATCCTCGTGCTTATAAGTATGGTGCACAACATACTCATAAACAAGACGCTACTAGACACGGTTGTTGATACCCAATTTTTCTCTATATATTTTAAATATGCAAAATACCTTCAAAATAGCATATATATGCATATATAAGCATGTCCAAGGTTTTTATTATTTTTTCCATAATTTTAAGTTTTTAAATTGATTTATTTTCTCCCTTTTTATCCATAAAATCTCCAATATTTTTTTTCAAAATTATTTTGTTGATAATTCATCTATTGGATTTCTATATTTATGCTAAAATATGGCTAAGGTTATTATAATTGCATTTAGTATTTTTAAAGCTAAATTGCACATAATTGCAATATTAGCCCTTTTAAGATTTAATTATGTTTTATATGCATAAAGTTGGATCCTGTATTTTTAAATTGCTTATTATCTATTATAAATCATTTTAGCATTTTAAATTATTTTCCAGAAGTTATTACTATTTTTTTATAAATTAAATAGGGAAAAACTGGCTATTTAAATTATAGCCAAATTGGCTTTCAATTATAGCCAAATCAGACCCCAATTTACAGCCCAATTTTACAATTAAAAACCCTACCTACACCCTATTAACCCATACCCAAACCTGAAACCCACCTACCCCATTTAATTTCGGCTGTTGATCTCCCAGATCAATGGTCCACGTTATTTCTTTCCTTTTTTAATCCAACGCCCCCACCCCCCAAACCCTACCCCATTATCTCATTTGCACAAATCCCTTCCACTCTAAATTCTCTTTGAGACCTAATCCTAATCCTAACCCTAAAACGCTGTCACCGGCGTGAACCCCTCCTACGATGTTTTTATGTCTTCTCCGAACGGACTTGGTCTTCCACACGCCATGGCTCTTCGATTCCTTGGATCCTTGAGATTTTCTCAAGGGAACCCCAACTGGTTCCGGTTTGGAACTTTGTTTATCAGCCTATCTCAGGTCATTTTCCGTTTGTGAGTAAGAACTTCTTCTTGTTTTATTACGGATCTATGGGTTCTTGACCTATTCTATTATCCCTACTACTTTTCTAGAAACCCTAGCTTTAAATCCTCCGATCATTTTAGATCTATGATGGATCTATGTGTCTTTTAAGGTTTTCACCTGTTTTCCTTAAAAGATTTCTCTGATTTCAAACGATTTCATCATTTTCTAGACTAGGGTTTCAAAACCCTTTTGTAAAACCGATTTCTTTCTGATTTTTAGCAATTACTTTGTGATTTTTAGCATGTTTAAACATCACTTGAGTCTTTCCTTTTGCTCGATTAATTTTTTGTAAAGAAACCCTAATACTTCTAGGTTCGATTTGAAGTTTGAGTCTGTTCGCGATGTGTTTGCATGTCTCTCACGAACATTCTAGGTTTCATATATGTTCTATATGCTCTTGTGCTTCCTGCTCTAATTTGTTCTTAGGGTTTCTCTGATTTTGTTCGACATGTGTTATTTATTGTTTAATTGGTCCGACTATTTTTTTTGTTGCTTGTTCACATAATTTATATTGATTTTGTGTAATCTCCTTAGACCTGCAATATCTTCCCTGAATCTGTGATTTTGTGTATTTTCTTGTAATTCTGTACTGATTTTTTTGAATTGCTTCCTTACCTTTGTGATACTTTACTTAGTTCTTGCTTATTCCCCGTGATTTTCAATCTCATTCGTGATTCTTTGAACTAACTTTTAGAATTAAAATGGTACTCTACCTTATTTATGTGCACAAATATGTTGTTAGTTGTTTAACGTGTACTTTCCTTACTTGAAAATATTCTGTACTTAGTCCTTATTACATGTTATATGCTTTTACTATTCCTACTTCGGTAAAATCAGTATTATAAGTAATTATTTTCCCTATTTTATAGAACTTGTACCCGTTTGAACTATGACTCCCTAATTGAAGGGAGTCCGGGTCTTTAATTGATTTTTATTTGTATTATTTCTATAATTGTGCTAAGTCAGTACTTATTATCTTATTTTCCTGCATGTTCTCAGATTATAAATGCTCTACCCTCTCTTTAGCATAACACGAACAATTACATTGTTCTGAACTCTCTCTTACACACATACATACTCTCTTACATGATACTCAATCGGCTGCAAGCCAAAACTGAGTGGTTACATTGCTCTACTGCTCTATTGTTCTACTGCTCTACTTCCCTTTATTGTACTGTTTTTCACTCCTCACTCTGCACTTATTCACTCATTTTTATTGGTATGTCTTCAGTTTAACTTACAGCATCCAAAACAACATGTCTCTATTTGTATTGTACTTCTTTTTGTTTCTCTTATGCTTCTACTTGTGGTTCTGCTGTCTCCCTTGGAAATAACATGCCTATTTTGCCATGTGATTACCCCTACTGTGTAATACTGTTAAGCTCCTGGCATGAACCTTTTGTGATAGACTATTGCTGTGACTATTTAAGTTCTGTTGTACTTCTATAGTGTTAACCTGTGTGCAAATATGCTTTCACATATGAACTACTTGTCCCCAATTCCTCCTTTCTCTGCCTGTGTTTGAACTATGTGTGTTGATTTGGTTTTGAGTTGTTGATTTTCCTGTTTCTTTTCTCCTTCAAACTGGTTTTCACCAAGGCAAACTCTTCTATTGCTTTCCAACACTAATCATTGTCAAAACTGTTTCCAACTCAACTTTGTTAAATCTATGTTAAGCACTCTCACACATACTCTTAGACCACTAGGTTCTGCCCCTTTTGTGTGAGCCTTGCCTTGGGACCCTTGAGCTCCCTTTGAACTTGGACACATAAAAGCTGGCCTTTCCACTCTGCACTTACTCTGTCTTGGATATGAAACCTGGGTGTGAGCACTGCCCGAGATCCCTTGAGGTCCTTAGGGAACTCTGACACACCCAAATATGAGAAAGGCTATGGAATAATCTTGGCACTTGAGGTGATTTATTACATAACTCTGGGAGGAAGTCCTAATCAGGTGCTAAAAGTCTTGGCCTGTTTCAAGCCCTCTATAGTGTAATTTTTACTTTTCTTATGTAATTCATTTCAGTATTGGTCTGTAATAATTTGTAAATGACTCTGGGGTTGGATAGTGAAAAGGGGTAGGTAATATGCATGTTGTAGTATAATCCAGGGTAGAAATCATGTTCCTAGGTTTACTTTCTCTATGCGCAATAACAGCCATGTTTAGGTGCAACATGCCAAGCATACCATGAATTAGATATCATGCTATTTAGGATTTTTATGTACTGTTGTACGCGGAAAAATAAGAAGACTTGATTTCTTGCTGTCAAGTCATTTCAGAAGCATGTCTCGGAACCCCGAGGTCAGACAGCCACGACCGAGTTCCCGACCTCGGGGCTCGTCGAAGCCCGACTCAAAGGAAATGGATATCTAAGCCAGGACAGGAGGGGGAGCTTCCAAGGCACACGGCTAAGACTGACAAGACTGGCCTACCCGGAGCCTATGTTGAGGCATCACATCAAGCCATCCCATCTCCGTACTTCGTAATTAGACTCCACATACTTGTAATCGAGTCCCCCTTCCTATATAAAAGGGACTCACCCTACATTGTAGGGGACTGATGTTGCTCTATTTCTCCACAAGTGCAATAATATCTCTCTCTCTCTCTCTCCTCTTTCTAACTTACTTGTTCTTCGTTTATCATTTGATATTGGCCCCAGGCAGCTTCAATATTTATCATCCTCTTACTTGTTCTTCGCTATATAGCTCAATATTGGTCGTATAGAGCCTTGTTTAATCGTATCCTTAATTGTTATCCCATTACCGGCTGCCCCTGATACCTTGAGCTTGACCCGAACCTGGACCCCGAGGTCCCCATCGATCAGCTCTACGACCGGGCATCAGGCCCTTCAGTTTGATTACTGCCTTGTTTTAGTTCGCACGTTATCGTTAAACTTAATATTATTAGCATCAACTGCTCTAACAACTAGCTCGGGAATAGATCACATATTTTTAGAATCTCATTTATAAATTTAATTGTTATTACCATTTTCACGGTAAACAGTTTGGCGCCCACCGTGGGGCTAAAAATAATAGTGATTATTTTCTTGCTAGTTTCATCACACAAACACAGGTTACCTTTTACACTTTTCTTGTCCAAGATCCTTTGATTTCAGGTTAAAATATCTGGCTCGGTAAAAGAAATCGAGAACGACAACCTCGACAACCATGGGGAAAATGGCGTAGCTGTACCGGCCGCTGGAGCACCTTCACAGAATCCTGATATCACGCCCGGACCGATTCTAGGGAACGCATATTCATAGGATGCACAAAAGGTCGATGAAGCCTCGCGCGCCTATGGTAGCGTACAATATATCGACCAACAGGAAGCTCAAAAAACCCCGGCCTGGGAAGAAAACGAAGTTAGTCTTCATGTTATTTTTGAAACATTGCAGGCGCAGCAGTTGGCTATCGCTCAGCTGCAAAGTCACCCAGAGACTTCCAGCGTAGTAGCGCCAGAAACATCTCCCTACGTCGAACGAGTACCCGACAGATCAAGCAACAACGGGTCGGTAACCGACCCCGCCGCAACAAGGATGCTTGGAGATCTCTTCGAAAGGATCGAGTCAGGTCCGTGGAAGTTCATACAGCAATAATCTCCCTAGGAAGCGGTCCCGGAACTCGCGTCACTGAAACCCGGAACGCTGAAACTCCCCAGGTGCGACGGCACCTTGGATCCCTGCGAGCGCACCACCGCTTATGCGCGCTCGTTCAAAGGCAGCGACCTTCAAACTGATGAGTACGAGTCTGTCTCGTTGAGGAAGTTCGAGGGAGCACTCTCGAAAAAAACCATGACGCATCGCCGCAGCCTGGTACCCGGCCTCGCAAACTTGCCTACCACATCAGCAGCCCCCTCCGTGGGAGCACACACCGATGTCATCGGAGCAGCGATGAAAGAGCTCGACACACCTGTGGCCAGAAAAAGAGAGAGTGAAGCACCATGGGAAGTCGCACCTCATTTCCTGGGGGAACGAATGAGATCGCTCCCGGTTTCGGATAATTGGACAACACAAGCTTTCACCCGAAGCTCAAACGAAGCATATCCGACAACTCCAGGACATTTCAGACGAAGCCCGATCAGACACCCAGCTGAGAGCTGGCCAGATACCCGCACCTGGCACCAGCCATGGAGAAGGGCCTTGGACAATCGCCTGGGAACTTCCTCGAACTCGGCACATCCAAGCAGACTCCCAACAAAGAAACTAATGCCAAACAGGTGGAGGTACTATCCATATGCAACGTATGAAAAGAATGGCACAAGACGCAACCTACCTCGCAATGATATGGAAATAGCCCACGGACAACACCGTTGAGGAATCTCCAGTGGAACCAGATTCAACAAGGTATGGCCAGCAGGGGAACCCCACCCAGCTGAGTATGATTTCAGCATTGCTATACCAGACATCGTGATCGCCATAAGCGAAACCATGAATGACAAACGACTCGGGCCTATTCGACCAAGACCCCTTCAAAAGAACCTTAACCCGGGGTGGGAACTGCAGAGTGCGCGCGGACACGGGGTCGAGAACAAACACCAGCTCAGAAGGACAACCGCCTTGCTACTCGATAAAAATCACCACCAGGTATCGTCGAGCGTTCAGACTCGAGTCCAGCCCCAAGGAGGAAAGTCAACCGGGAAGGACGAAGTGAGCAAGCCACGACTTATTACCACGACAGTGAAGGAGTGGCAACACCCTCCATGGACTCATAAAATGGAAAGTGAAAATGTTCGCCGTCAGGAAAAGACAAGTCCAGGGAAGTGTTCTGGAGGACACCCTTACATCTAGGGAAAAGGACATCGATACTTCGCCTCGGTATCACACCGACGCATTAATAACCCTCTCCCTCATTTGATCTATTACAAATAAAACATGTGTTTGTAAATTCAGGTGGTTCAATCACGTACAATAACGATGTCGAACCAAAGTCATTATGGCGGTCCGACTAACGGACCGAATCACTCCCGCATCCCAAATCCCTAGCGAATTCCTAAATCGCCACAAAGACAATCCTCCTAACACAGCCTGTATGAGCTCGGGCCAGGACGTCGAGCTCTATACCATTGGAGGAGGCCAAAACACGGACGTCTCATTCAGACGATTGCCAGCACAACACCGGGAGACAGCATCGGCCACATTTCGCCCAAACCAAGGAACTCCTCCCAAATGGCAGAACTGGAATAAGTTGACATAAGGCAATACACAACGAAAGGAATTTCTTCACCAGATGACGCATCACCGGCATCAATGCCCCCACCCTCGAAAGGATCAAAAGGTAAGCAAACCACATCGTCGGCCAAGCCTGGTTGGACTCAGCAGAAGGCAGTATTAGGGCTCGCGCCCCGAAATGGCAGCAACATGTCGAATCTCGAAAAGTTACCTACACATCCCGTAGTGAGGAAGAGCTACTTCACTCATTCGTTATTTTTTCGCTAACTTGTATGCAGACAATCAGCCGGGGCATTCGAAAGTTTTAATTCCACCCGGAGACCCAAGGCCTTAGCAGGGCTCGTCGTGCTCTCTTATCTCGATCAAACTTTAGACTCTAAGGGAGCCCGCTAACAAGATTATTAGCAGAGCAGCGTACTCCCCAAAGAGGGTCCCGCCAGCAAGATTATTAGTAGAGCAACGTACTCCCCAAAGTGGGTCCCGCCGGCAAGATTATTAGCGGAGCAGCATACCCCCAAAGAGAGTCCTGCCAGCAAGATCCAACAAGATCATAGGTCTTCTTCCACAGCCCGACAACGAAGCAATGATCAGCTTTTAAGGACACCACCCCCTCGGGAAGACCGGGAAATGGAAGAGCAAACCCCAATCGAGAATTGTGTACCGTATCAAATGGTCCGAGAAGCCACGCCCATGCGGACCGAGATCACAATAACGGGACCACATGTATTTATAACATATATTCACGCCAAGCAATAAATAATATCTTCTCGGCATTTCTTACTTCGGAAAAGGGGATATCAGCATACTCACAGCAAGGACCTTTTCTCCAAAAACGTCCCGAGATACTCGGAGACTTAGCGTCAGCAATTTAGCACCTGCACAACCTCAGGGTCGGAACTCTGGGCTCAAGAAGCCCTTACAAGGCAACTCCGAGCTCATGAGAAGCTATCCTCAAGCTTAAACAAACTCGATGACTCGGAGATTACCATTAATCGCCATACTCTGGAAAACCCGAAACTGTAAGACCCCTAGCGGGCAGCCTCGGCGTAACCAGATCTATTCTATATTATACAAACTGTAAGACCTCAACAAACATGGCAAACTGTAAGACCTCAACAGGCATGACAAACTATAAGACCTCAACAGGCATGACAAACTATAAGACCTCAACAGGCATGACAAACTGTAAGACCTTAACATGTATGAAAATCTCGACGTTTAGGCCATACATCGCATTTGTAAGAACCCCTAAAGGGCATATCTTCGACGTAGACACCTAAACTATCACTCGGGATCAAAAATGGCTACGGCCAAACAACCAAAATAACGCGACACAGGGATGCCCGACTGTCGCTAAAATCGCAGGCCACTACTTTGAATATACTTCGAAAAGAAACGATTAAAACAAGCTTCCCTCAACAGGCAAAAACAAGCTTTGACATGTCGGCTCCAAATCACAAAAGCGTCGATCTACTCGACCAACGAGCTATGAACCTTACAAGGTGCTCGAAGCATTGCCGATAATGACTTGAAATCGAGGATAACCGGAACCGATGATGGGTCAGGCAAAAATATTCCAAAAGACCTTAACGAGCGGAAAACAAAGCATACAAAAAAATCCCACGGGCAAAAAACAGCGTAAGAGCCATTGTCACCAGCTAAGCAAGCCTACGAGCCACACATTAAAAGGTCTATACGACCAAAATAGCATAAGAGCCATTGTCGCCAGCCAAAAATTGACAACTTGAGGATTAAAGTGAGCTCGAATCGCAACCCGATTCAGAGACTGGATCTAAAATAATTAACTAAGCAAGCCTACGAGCAACATATTAATCGGTCTCTACGACCAAACAGCATAAAGGCCATCCTCCCACGTAGGTAGAAAAAAAGGCCTAAGGGTCGATTACAGCTCGAATCGCAATGGGACTGGGAGACTGGACCTGAAATAGCTAAACTACAATATGCCTAAGGGAGCAGCATAGATTCCACCATCAGCGAGCCCTTGGGCCACACACCGGTAAGGTCACCTCGATCCGAAACACAAAAGCCAATCGCCATCCGCCTATGCAAGCAGGAAAGAACTTAAGGGTCAATTACAGCTCGAATCGCAATGTGACTCGAAGACTGGACCCGAAATAGTTAAACTACAACATGCCTAAGGGCATGGCATAAATGCCACTGTCACTAGCCGAGCAAGTCTCCGAGCCACACACCTGTAAGATCACTTCGGCTCGAAGCACAAAAGGCCATCAGCATCTGCCCATGCAAGCAGGAAAAAGCTTGAGGGTCAATTGAAGCTTGAGTCACAAAATGGCTCGGAGACTGAACCCAAATTAGTCGGAATGGCAAATGCCCAAGGACAAGAAACAAAGACAAATACTACCTGCCTGCACCGACAAAGAAGATTCAAAGGCAAGAAGGCTTGAGTCGAAGATCGACTCGGAGACTGAGCCTAAACAGCCGGGACAAACACGGAGGCCTTAGCACCTGCTCGTGCCAAGGATCGTATGTAAGATCCCCTGGGCCTATCCGATCAGTTCTGGACCTACGGGGATCCCGCCAAACACTTGCCTGCCCGGTCGAAGGCAATAACAGAAAAAGGTACAGAAGAAATAATGTTTCAAGTGTTTTCCTATATATTATATACGTGAAAAAGGTGCGTTCTCCATCTACGGGCATGCTCTACATATATCAGAAACAAAGTGACAAAACAGCAAAATCTACGCTCCGCACTAAAGGGATATAGCTTGCCAAGTTTTCCCTCCATGACGTCAGCGAGAAGTGATCGAGCATCACGCTCATCCGCCCTTTCTCAAGCTAGTTCTTACGAGAGAACGAAGCCTTGTGCACCGACCTCCTCGAGTACCTCTCTCCGGGATCTTCAATGAATATACTCCTCAATCCTCTTCTCCCGGTCAAGGGCTTGCCTCATCTTAGCTTGGCCATTAGCCGCATCCTTCATACAAATCACAATATCCTGATCAGTCTTGGTCCGATTTAGGGCCGCTTCAGCCCGGGCGTCAATTATCTCAACTTTTACCTTCGAGAGCTCGGATTCAAGTTTCCCGATCATATCTGCTTGAACTTTGGCATTTTCGCGAGTCAAGCGGAGTTGGGCCTCGAAGTCAGGGACCTTGGCCGAGGCACTTGACTCCTCCAAAGCTCGAGCTCGCACTTGAACCCTTTGCTCCCCTAAGCAATTCAGACGCGGTTGACGTCGCCTTTGAGGTACTCCAAGGCCTCCGCCTTTTTCTGCAGCTGATATGGCAAAAAGTGTTAGCCCTAAGGTTAGAAAAAAGTGAAGCACGTACTACAGTAAGTTACCTGCTCCGTCAACTAGCTCTCATAGTTTGAGCTTTGATACGCCTCATATCGCCAATGCACCAACTCAGCCTCCTTCTCCTTGCTAAGGAGCCTAAGTGACTCGCCCTCGTTCAGGATTTTCTAAAGCCTGGCCCCTTGATGGAGCAGCTTAGACATAAGCCCATCACAAGCTTGCGCAAGGAAAACTCAATAAAGGGATGAGGGCATGACACACAGGAAAAAACGCGCCTAAACTCACCTCGAATAGAAGACGACAGACTTCCTCTAAGTCAAAACACACTCTTGTTGATCCTGCCTCTCCGGCCCTAGGGGGACCAGCATAGGGCAGAGCATATTCACCTGGAAAAACCGATGCCCAGGAATCTGATACTCCGGAAACATCAGGCTCGGATGATGCCCTCTCCTCAAAGATACGGGCCCGCCTAGCATTATTAAAAGCTCTATCACACTGCGGATGCTGATCCCTCTTATCGCCATCGCCCCTCGGCTCGGAGGCCAACAATTCCTTCCCCTATTTAGAAGAGTGCTGCCTCGTCCTAAAGAACCGCCCTATATCTGCAAACTGCGAATCCAGTACAAATGAAAGTGGAAAATATTACATCGAATATATGAAGGCCAAGTCAAAGGCAACATACGCACATACCTTGGTATTTCACTCCCCATTTGGTAAGAAATACAGCTCACCACTGGCGCTCATCGCAGGTCAAATGGGTGACCAGCTTCCAGACCCAGCCGGTCAAGCCAAAAACCTTGCCCGGTGCCCACGAAGTAGCTGTAACAAGAGAGACAACATCTTTACTCAACTAATTTTTGCTATAAGGCAAAATCTAAAAAAGAGCTAGACGCTCCACTCACGTGCATGATTCCACCTTTCGGGAAATGGCAAAAGCCCCGTAGGGATAATGTCAGCCGTCTGGACCCGGATAAATAGCTGGCCCACTCTCGATCCCCATCTTCTTCGTCGTCAACAACAAAGGGCATGGATGAACGACACCTTAGAGTTAGCTGGCCTCGATGATGAAAGGGCCAGTATAACCTACAAGGTGATCAAGCATGAACTCAAGCTCAGCCTTCTCTGCAAAGAACCTCATCATCAATAGCACTCGCCAAAACGACAGATGTATCTATGCCAGAGTAACTCGATACTTCAAGCAAAAATCAAGTACAACCCTATCAGGGGGGGAAATGCGAAAGTGTATA
Source organism: Nicotiana tabacum (assembly GCF_000715075.1). NCBI lineage: Eukaryota > Viridiplantae > Streptophyta > Magnoliopsida > Solanales > Solanaceae > Nicotiana > Nicotiana tabacum. The sequence goes on along the minus strand of NC_134080.1, from coordinate 152,072,584 downwards.
GGTATACGCTCAGAAATCCATTAGTATAGTCCATAATACCCTCATCTAGGGAAAGCACTTGTAGTGTTAACCCCTCGCTCCATTCGCAATGTCTCCTCACCATCTCTAGGTGTTACTCTTTTATCAAGGATGCCATCTTCTCCCTCGGTTTCTGAGCGCCAGGAGCAACACCCCTTGTTCCCTGCTAGACCGGCCCTAAAGTGGTTTCCATGACTATGGTAAAACTAACATGTCAAAGCAAGGGCATGCACTAACACTTTTTGTGCCTGAAGAGATAAAGTACCCTGTGCCAAAGCAGAAAAATGGCTATCTAAAAATAGATAGGTCTTACGAAGAAGTCGAAGCCGCCCCACATGTATGCGAGAAGCAGCAACGACTCGCCTACACGAGGCGAGCCCCGGGAAGCCGACAGCCTCGATACAGATTGACGGATCAATACCCGATCCTGATAGCATCCTTCAATAAGAAGTCAAGACCCTAGGGGCCATCCATATTGTCTCCAAGATCGAGACAGCATCCTACCTCAATGATCCCTGACCTAAAGAAGCTGGACTTCGAGAAGTTTTTTAGCACCAGCACTCGATGCTAGGCAAGTACCTGGTCTCATGATTCCCTCTTTCTAAAAAGAGGAATAAATGCAGGACGCTCCGGTCGCGAAAGCTCCACGAAGGCCTAAATACAGGCAACTCCTCAGCAAAAGTCTATCCTATACTTTTTAAAGGTGCTATCCATATCAAGATCAAAAGGGACCCCCGAGTACCCGAAATTGACCTTCATTCAGGATATTAGTCCCGAAGACTCCGGAATTCGACGCATTATCTCCATACAACCCGGAGGGCCTCGGTGGCCTGGGTTTATCGGATCAATCAGGGATTGGTCCGAAGTACGACGATGGTTCAAAAGAGAGCCATGTAGATCGGCAGAGGATCGGGAGGAACGCCCGCGCCCAAGTCAGATATCAGCAGCCAACAAATAAAAAAAGGCATTTGAAGGTCCTCGAATGGTATGAAAGCATACAAAAGTAAGGATAATGGAAGTCAGTAAAGAATATTATTATTCATAAAAATTTGCGTACAAGCAGCCCTCGAGGGGTCGTTACATACAATTACAAAAACATACAGGAGTCTGCACCTAAAGCGGAGGAACGGAAGGATGTACATGTGATGAAACCCGGGCGCCCGGTCCGCCCTCGAAGATCCATCTCCGATATTAGCATCCTCAAGCGTCGCACCCTCGAGCACGTATCCTCGAGGGTCATTCCTTTAATATCCACCTCCCATAGGTTCCCAGCTCAATCCCCCGAGGGATTCCCGCCGGAGAAGATGAAGAAAAGGAAAAGGAGGGGACACAGAGGAGGCAGAGAAAAGAGACTTGGCCCGCTGAAGACAAAAGTTGAAGATTCGGTGGGCCCCAGCCTCAACGGCCGGTATTTCCACTTTATCCGTTAGGAAAGAAAAAACCCTAGAAATGAAGTGCCACACCAGACCCGAGTAGAAGAGTAAGCGGCGGTGCATAATCCGAACAAATGTCTACATAAGGGGGAAACCGACTCCCCACCCATCATCACCTCGGGCCGACAGCAGCAGCAAGGGCCATCATATCGATGACCACAACAATAGAAGGATAGCATAGTTATGCTCGACGAAGGAAAGTCCCGGCAAAAGGCCACAACACGGTCTAAGGAAACTCCTCCAAATGGGCTTGAGGTCATGAGCCCCTAGCATGATGGTGAAAGGTGAAAAAAGATGATAAGAAGAATAGGCAAGCAGGCCAACGGAGGCACTAGAATAGAAAAAGCAAAGCCAAGGCACCCCCATTTATAGGGGGTCACAACACGGTCACCTAGGCTTTGGAAGATTGACCGACGGGCGCAGTTAATGCATCATTGGGAAATCGAACTGACGACGGTATCTTCACTTTGGAGAGCAAAAATTGGGAATGCAATGAATGAGGTCGAAAAGAACGAGCTCGTGGATGTCTAGTTATCCCAAAGCTCGTGCTAGGAGTCGGATCATCGATATGACGTCACCAAAAGAAGCTCGAAGAGTCAGAATCATTTCCCATCACTTTATTATGGGAAACACGGAGACTATCTGTACGCGACACAATTAGAAGACTTGATTTCTTGTTGTTAAGTCATTTCAGAAGCATGTCTCGGTACCCCGAGGTCAGACAGCCACGACCGAGTTCCCAACCTCGGGGCTCGTCGAAGCCCGACTCAGAGAAAATGGATATCGAAGCCAAGACAGGGGTAGATTCCAAGGCACACGGCTAAGACTGACAGGGCCGGCCTACCCGGAGCCTATGTTAAGGCATCACGTCAGGCCATCCCATCTCCGTACTTCGTAACTAGTCTCCACATACTTGTAACTGAGTCCCCCCTCCTATATAAAGGGGACTCACCCTACATTGTAGGGGACTGATGTTGCTCTATTTCTCCACAAATGCAATAATATCTCTCTCTCTCTCTTCTCTTTCTAACTTACTTGTTTTTCGTTTATCATTTGATATTTGCCCGAGGCTGCTTCAATATTTATCATCCTCTTACTTGTTCTTCACTATATAGCTCAATATCGATCGTATAGAGCCTTTCTTAATTGTATCCTTAATTGTTAGCCCATTCTCGGTTGCCACGGATACCTCGAGCTTGACCTGAACCTAGACCCAAGGTCACCATCGATCAGCCCTACGACCGGGCATCATGCCCTTCGGTTTGATTACTGCCTCGTTTTAGTTCGCACTTTATCGTTAAACTTAATATTATTAGCATCAACTGCTCTAACAACTAGCTCGGGAATAGATCACGTATTTTTAAAATCCCATTTATAAATTTAATTGTTGTTACCATTTTCACGGTAAATAACTGTTTTCAACATCTCATCCACACTTAAAAATCCTGTCTATAGGGTAGATAATAACAATAAAATAAGCTGTTATTATGTGATTCTGCGCACGTAAACATGTTTTGAAATTTCATTTAGAAATCCTGCCTTAGGGTAAACGTGTTAACACAATTTGTTATTCATGCACTCATCATATTGCAGCCATGCTCCGCACTTAGAAATCTTGCTTTAGGTAAACATCATAAAAAAAACTATCACTCCTTCCTATTTTGAAACTGTGCATAACTTGATTTGCATTTAGAAATCCTGTTTGAGTTATTATGCATCATGCTGCATTAGATATCATGTTATAAGATCACACTTATTCAATCACACCTAGTCTAAATACAGAGGTATAAACGGTCTTCCAATTCTAAACAAACTGGTAATTAGTCTTTATATGTTTGCAACATTTAGAATTGCATGCTATTAGGTATAACAACCTGGAATTATTAACAAATCTGGTAACTGCTGCATATTATTTTACACTCAGGCAAGCCTTAGGTAATAACTTAAATAAAACCAGAACCGTCTTTGTGATTAGTGTTTAATTGTCAACGTGTTACAATTATTAGGCAAGCCTGATTCGGACTTCTTTTCTGAGTCATGTAATAAATCTGGTTCTACTATTATCACTTAGATACCTTGTTAGGATCTAAATTTAGACCTTAATTGTGTATGAGTCATGTTGTTTATGTGTACTATGTGTGGAGGTATATCTGAGCCTTTCATTTGTCTTCCATGCTCTCATTTATTGAAGTCCTACTTGTTTATTGTATGTCGCCTTAGTATTTTACCTTTAAACTTGAGGGTCTGCCTAGAACCCCCCTTTATAGGATAAGAGTCCTAAATTCCTCTTGGACTGTTAGGAAGGAACGGGTAACAACATGCAATAGGGGTCGAGACCAACCTTCACTTTAATTACCTTCACGGGACGGAAAAGGGTAGATATGGATATGATGACCGGTGCATTAATGCCACGTGTAGCCCCTCTTTGAGGAGTGTCATACCGGGTCTTTCATTGATGTGATCCATATTATAAACAAACCTAGCACACTCCCCTTTACATTCATGAATAAGCTTAGATTGTAATTCTTTTAAAAAATTTCGCTTTTCACTAATTGTTTTTCAAACACTTGCGTATTGAAATTTAAATCCCCTACTATTTGAGACATACTTGTTTATTTGCTAATTGTACAAATTCACAAAAATCTGTCTGGCCGGGAACCACACTAGTGGATCTTGAGGAGTATCTATCACCTTCCCCTAGGATAATTTCAAGCCCTTACCCTATCTCTGGTTACCAAACGTAGTTATAAATAAACCATATAGGTGTCGTAACACACCTTAAATCGTTAGGTGGCGACTCTTAAAAAATGCAAACCCCCTTTCCCAAAAGGAATGAGTTGTCCCATATTAAAATGTCATAAATCCGATTCCGCGAGGAAAAAAGGGGCACGACAATGGTTTGTAGACTCCTTAGGATAGAACTGCTCTGATTCCATGTTTGTCATGACCCAAATCGGAGGGCTGCGATGGGCACCTGGTGCCTTACTCAATAGAGTACCAACGTAAACGTATCTTTCTTATCATTTCATCATGGGTAGAAGGCCCAGAAGGACTTTCAAAACTTTCCCATAACAAAAGATAAGGGAATACTTGACATAGGATGACCCATCATGATATACAAATTTATACATGTGACATGCGGGCCTATAAAGCCGGAATAATCATTTGTACACTCAAACTATAGGCCGACAAGGCTATAAAAGTATCCATATACATCAAATTTGTCTACAAGCCTCTTAGAGTACATACATATCATAAAGCTTGGGACAGAGCCCAACCATACCAGTCAATACATATCTAAATCATACTTACCAAATAGGCAACATTGGAGCAAGTGGAGTGCACCAACACTTTATGCTGAGCTGATAGACTACTAGGAGGACTATCAACCTGTCTATTGGAACCTGCGTTCATGAAACACAACATCCCGAGGCAAAAGGGACGTCTGTTCGAATAGAGTACCGAGTATGTAAGGTAGTAACGCATAAATAAGAATAGTAATGTAAAGAGAGATTAAGAAGATACAACTTATAACATCAGAGTGCCTTTAAGGGCTAGTGACATATATATACATATATATATATATAGCATGGAGCTCGGTCAAACCCAATTGATTAATGGTTGCACAATAGGTGCCATATCCGGCCGACTATAATGCGGCTCGGTAGAGTAAAATAGATACATATATATACAATGCATGCTGGACTCATCGAATTACATTCTAAACCTTTCGGAGTGACGTAAGGTCGTTGCACCTTTAATTAACGTTATGGACACACATACCATCAAAATGAACATCAATAGAATTGAAGATCATACATACTTTCTTAGAATAACTTTATAAGGAAAGAACAACATGGACAACCATAGTTACTAGGAATCCATTATGAAATAGCATATCATTTACGTTCATTTCACTTTAGATCATGCCAAAAGAAAGAAGGAAGTGCCTCAACATACTTCTAAAATCATCTCTCCAATCGTGAATCAAGCTCAATATGATATTCTTACGTCTACAATGAGTTAACCGACTTCATCGTTATCATATAAGCATTGTAACTCTCATATTTCAAAACAAATATTTTACAAGAAAATGGACAACACCTCCGTTGTTTTTATTACATCCCATAAGTTACTAAAAGTCATAGAACAACGTAAACAACAAAAATATAATTCACAATAAGCTCTCTAATTACTTCAGCAAATATTTTGAGTGGCAAACACGATTTACAATTAACGAAATATAATTTAATCCAATTCCTTTTCCATGAATCTTCCTACAAAATCTAAAACCTAAGACTTATGCTTGCCATATTATTTTCAACCCAAAATATCATAATACACATATTCAAAAATAGTCTAGCACCTTAACCTTTATCGTCAACATCTTGTTTTTCATGTTATCTTCTTCAATAATTTGAATTAGCACATGGATAAGATTAACAACAGAAGCCAAAGCATAATAAAACAATTAATAACAATTTCTAGCCACAACAATTTATATAGCCGCAACACAATCCACAAAAAAAAGATAACGATTCCTTATGCCATGACACTTACTACCTTGTAGATTTTCACTCAAACAACTCAACCAACACATGATTAACCTAAAGCACAATCAAGAACACGATTTACTTACCTTAGAGGGTGTTTGGATTGGTTTATAAAAGTAGCGTTTAAGTTAAAAGCTAAAAGCCATAAGTTGGTAATACCCAACTTTTGGTTTTTGGCTTAATTTTATACTTTTTATGCCTAAAAGTAAATGCTTTTAAGTACTTTTTATCATTGCCAAACACCACACAAATTTAAAAAGTGCTTAAAAGCTAATATGTACTTAAAATAAGCCAATCTAAACACCCTCTTAGTCAGTAGATACAACCTGAAATCCCCGGCATGTGTAGCTCACAACAACCCTTAATCACACCACAACACTATAGGAATTGTATTCTCTTCTAAAATAAACTTTTATGTTCAAGTTGGTGTGAAAACACTTGTATTTTTCCTTAAAACACTAATATATATGAGGGAGTGAATGATTGTTACCTTAATAAACAATAAAACATGAAATATGAGGTTACATCACTTTGAAGGATCCTCCAAAACAGCCAAAAGATGAAAAACTATGATTTAGGAAGCACCATGTGATTTCTAGCGTTGGATTCATGTTCTTATCTTTTGTTTTCACTCTAGAATCATGGAGCCTACATTGAGCCTTGCCCCAATCTTTAAAGGTTGAAGAATCACCCACTGCCTAAGCGGGTTCCATGGGAGCTGCTTGTGCAGTCTCGCGAAAACAAAAATATCTCTTTATTCTAACGTCATATCGATAAACAGTTTAATATGTTGGAAACTAAACTCGTAGACCTTCAATTTGGTATGTGGATCATCCCTTAATTCTAAGTATATTAAGATAAAAACTCAGCTATATTTTACCTAATTTTCAACATATTATGTATGTAACTTGTGATGACTTTCGCCAACTTTTGTGCCACAACTCGCTTGACTTCAAAATGTAACACACTACAACTACAATAACTTATGACATAACCTCTTTATCATGTTAAGAACTGTAGTCTCACCATGAAAGTACTTGTTATAACATTCCAAACTTGTCGACTTTTGACAAAACTTATTTTCTTCAATTCATTTAGCTTCTAAGATTTCCAACCCTCTTGGTACTTGTTATTCATGATCTTAAATATTTGTAACCTCAAATGTAAAATGATTAAGTTACTTTATGCACTTTCAAATATAATCTCATTTTCGAGCTTACTTCAACTAACTTACGACGTACTCTCACGTACAAAAATATGGGGTGTGACAAGATTGTATGGTTATATATTATATTAGTTGTTACACCCCACACATGAAAAATGAAGATTGGTATGTTTGGTTTCTTGCGCGGCCAATTGGACAGTGACGCGTACCATGGCAAAAAGGGATTATACGTTTTATTAGGCTAGTGTCACTTGTCCCATCGGGTGCTGATCGGGGTGGAGCGACCCGTTTTGCATGAGGCAACGGCGGTATTTTCTAGATTTGGTGTGATATAAAAAGGTAGTGCTTCCCTCTGTTCTCTCATTCTAGAATATATCACCAACATCAATTCACCAAAAATTCTCTTGAACTCCATTTAGAATTCCCTAGATAGTGTAAGGGTAAATCGAAGGTAAAGCTAGTAAGAGTTAGTGTACGGGAGATTTAATCATCGCTGTAACATCTATCATCTTACTATATTGATTCTGGAGATTCGTTAGCGGCAGAGTTAACCACCATAGAAGTGTAGCTAGGTCTTGAACAAGTTATGTAGGTCAACTTTCTTTCTTGTAATTACTTGGTATGGACGTCTTTCTCTCCTTCAACGATTTCTATGTCGTGATATTGGGTTGTCCTAAGGTATCCTCAATGGTGTTATTTATTTTTTTGTATATTATTCTTATTGGTGGCATTTTTTCAAATTTGAGGCGTTTCTAGATAGTACCCTTAGTTCGGAAAAATATGATTCCTTATGCATTTAATCTAAGTATTTTCTTGAAATTAACTTTGCGTTGAATTTAAGATATGTATCTATTTTATTTTACCAAGTCGCGCTATAGTCGTCCGAGTACAACACCAATTGTGCAACAACTAATTAGTTGGATATGTTGAGATATGATATGAGATATCAGCGAGCCCTTGTGTGGCCGGCTACAATGATGTGTGATGTGAGGTTACAGAGTCTTCTTGGGCCCGACTATGCCGAGTCTTTGTTGATACCCAATTTTTCCCTCATATATTTTTTAATATGCATATATATTTTCTAAATAGTGCACATGCATTTACAAATATGCACAAGTACTTCTATAATTTTAAAGGCTTTAAATCAATTTATTTCTGTATTTTTTTATTATACAGATATCCAATAATTATCCCTCATATTATTTTATGATGATTTAATCATCTAAATTTATCATTTATGCCCATATAGTGGTTAAATATTTTAATTATATTTTTTATAATTACATTTGCATTTTTAAGGCTAGAATTGCACATTTTGCAATAATAGCTCATATATATATGCATAATTACATTATCTATATAGAAACTAACATTTTATATTTTTATAATATTAAGTAATTATTTGAAATAATTTTCATGCACAAATGATATTTTTTATTTGTCACGACCCCAAACTCGAACCCGGTCGTGTAACGACCCGAACGGTCGTTTTGAGCTTTTGCATTTCGCTCGCAAGTTCTCGGGCATGACTTTCCCCGTGTGGTGTATTATGACTTATGTAAATTGTTGGTGTTGGGTTTCAGGTTAATCAGAATGAATTTGGAAGAACAGTCTCAGTTGAAAGCTTAAAATTTGAAAGGTTTGACCAAGATTTGACTTGTTTGTATTTGATCTTGGATTGGAATTTTTATGGTTTGGTTAGCTCTGTTAGGTGATTTGGGACTTAGGAGCGTGATCGGAATGCATTTTGGAAGTCCGTGGAAGGTTTAGGATTGAATTGGCGAAATTGAGATTTCGGCGTTTTCCGGTTGATAGGTGAGATTTTGATATCGAGATCAGAATGGAATTCTGGAAATAGGAGTAGGTCCATTGTGTCATTTGTGATGTGTGTGCAAAATTTCAGGTCATTCAGACAAGGTTTGATAGATTATTTGATCAAATTCGGAATTCGGAAGTTTTGGAATTCTTAGGCTTGAATCTGAGGGTGATTTGATGTTTTGATGTTGTTTTGAGCATTCCGAAGGTTGGAACAAGTTTGAATTATGTTATGGGGTGTGTTTCCATGTTTGGTCAGGTTCCCATGAGGCTCAGATATGTTTTGGAAGAGTTTTTTGAATATTTTAGTGTTTTGAGCATAAGCATGTAATGATTCAAAGGTCCATTTTTAGTTCTAGAGATCGAAATTTGATTTTGAGACTTCCAGAATTTTGATAATGAATTATAGGAGTGATCCGGAAAGTTTGGTCTAATTTCATCAAATCGCGATTGGGTTTTTGACGCGAATCATGAGTTAATTGCTTAATGAGCGAAATGGATATCGCACTGAGCAAACGAGCTCCGAATTGAGTTTCGATTGAAGGACTATGTTCGTATCATTATTTGTGACTCATAGGAACAAAAATCATCGAATTGCGAGTTCGTATGATGGAGTTAGAGCCTTTTAGTGAAATTAAAGACTACTAATGCATCAGATCTGGTGTGCACCTTTTAGCGAGCAGATTTGACCTTTTAGCGACGGAAATTAAGCCTTTAGCGACCAGAATTGGATTTATTAAAGCTGTTACGTTTTTAGCTCATTTTGACTTTTTTGGTGAAAGAACACGGCTTGGGGCGATTTTTGAGAAAGAAATCATGGGAAATATTGAGGTAAGTCACTTGGGATTATTTCTACTCCATAATATTGAATTATCATCGAATAATCTGACTAGATTACATGTTTTTGAGGTGTAAATTGAGGATTTGGACCTAGAGATTTGAAAATAAGATTTGAAGATTTGGAGGCTGAATTGTTATCGGAATTTAGTAATTTTGGTATGGTTAGACTCGTGGTTGAATGGGTTGTCGGATTTTGTGAGTTTCGTTGGATTCCGAAGCATGGGCCTGAGGGGCCGGGTTTGAGCAATTTCAGGATTTTGATGTTAAATTGGATATTTTCGAGTGGGTTTCGCTCCCTTAGCATATTTTAATGATTATGTACTGATTGTGGCTAGACTTGGAGCATCCGGAGGTCGATTCACGTGGGCGAGGCATCGCGGGTTAGAGTTCGGATCGGATCGAGGTGAGTAATGATTGTAAATGATGTTTTGAGGGCCTGAAATCCCGGATTGCACATCGTTGTGCTATATTGAGGTGAGGCACACGCTTGATGACGAGCGTGGGGTTGTGCACTATTGAGGATTGTGACTTGGTCCGTCCCGATTGATGATTTTATCGTGTATTTGATTGAAAACTATTTGCTATCAACATTATTTCGGCTGAAAGCCATATTTGGGCTTAGTGCCAGCTATTTGAACCCTTCGAGGATTTTTGTTGATATTTCCTCACTGTTTTGACTTTATACTTGAACTCAGTCATGTTATTTTCCACTGTTTTTAAAACTCAACCATGTTTACTCTGCTTTAACACTTGAAATAATATTTTAAATAATATTTTGGGCTGAGCGTTATGTTTTACTGTTGCCCGAGTGGCTTATGTGATTTTTGACTGAGTAAGGCCGAGGGCCTGTATTGTGAGGATTCTTTTGGGTCGGGCTGCACGCCGCAGCAGTGAGATACTGATTATGATAATGAGGTCGAGGGCTTGAGATTGTGCTCCACGAGGTGTCTTGATATTGATATGAGGCCGAGAGCCTGTTTATGATGCCATGAGGTGGCTTGATATTGTGCTTGGTCCATAAGGGGCCCCTCCCGGAGTCTGTACACCCCTAGTGAACGCGGGTACCCATTTGTGATGTGAGATATAGCCCAAGGGGCTGATATTGTTCTATGTGATAGCCCGAGGGGCTGGTATTATTCTATATGATTGCCCAAGGGGCTGGTACCGTTCTATGTGATTGCCCGATGGGCTGGTATTGTTCTGAGATATGGCCCGAGGGGCAGAGTTGTTGACATTGTGTCCGAGGGGCGAACCTTTATGTGTTTATCTTTCATATTTACCTGTTAAACTATGGTATTTATGCTCGAGGGGCGGATTTCTATGCTTATCTGCACTAACTGTTTTGCATTCATTTGCGTAACTGTTGAAAAAGTTATTTTCAAAGAAGTTTAAACTGAGCTAAGATGTTTTAAGAGATTTTTACAGCTTCACTGCTTTTTTACTGGTTTTTGAACTGCTTCTATATAGCAACTTGATATGCTTTATGTGATTTCTTACCATTCAGGCTTTAGTTATGATTATTACTTACTGAGTTGGAGTACTCACTTTACTCCCTACACCTTGTGTGCAGAATCAGGTGTTTATACACTCGGTAGCGGGTTTTGGTTAATCGAAGGCAGAGTCATCGGAGTTTAGTAAGGTAGCTGTCGGCGTTCGCAGCACTGCTTTTCTCTCTCTTCATTTCAGTAGTCTGCATTTGTACACTTCAGACTTTTAGTTGTATTTATACCCTTGTAGATGCTCGTGACTTATGACACCCCGATTAGGGCTGTGTCGGGTTGTATTTCCGTTACTTATTATCATTAAATCATGTTTAGACTGCTTTTATATTGTTTAACTGTTTAAAAAGTGAATTGGGTTTAATTGGCCGGCCTTGTCTTCACGAGAGGCGCTATCACGACCGGGTTCGGGGTTAGGGTCATGAAAGTTGGTATCAGAGCCTAGGTTACATAGGTCTCACGAGTCATGAGCAGGTTAAGTAAAGTCTCACGGATCGGTACGGAGACATCTATATTTATCCTCGAGAGGCTGCAGAACCTTTAGGAAAACTTCACATTTTTGAATTCTTATCGTGCGTCCTTTGATTCAGCTTGAAATGTAACTCTTTGAATTCCTTCCACGTGTTCGTGTGCGCGCATGATCACTCAGTATCAGATGTGCATTGATGGCTTGTGATTCCCCGATCGAGGGGCGAGACGTGATCTCTGTGAGTTGATGTTGGGCCAGTCTGGAGGACTTGAGGTCGGATCTTTGCCTATAGCTTGAGCATCGAAGTGCTGATTGTGTGAGCAAGTGTCTTCAAACTGATATGTTTGGTATTGTCCCTATTAGTGGAAGTGACGGATGCATGGCTATGCGATGAGTATGTTATGACTGCGAGATGTATTCTTATGAATTGGAAGTGACAAGGAGGGTCTTGTGGAGGATAGAAGAACTATTAGGTGCTTGATTTTCATCTTGATTTGAGGTATAGCCCCGAGTTATGGGTGTAAGAAGAGTCTTTTCATTTGTCCTAGTTGGGAGTGAAGTAAATTTCATGTTGCGGTATGAGTTTAGACTCATGAAGGCTAAGGGACTGCGTAATGTTTGTGACGGTGGAAGGTATACAGAAATGGTAGTTGAAGACAAGGCTGGTGGGTTATCTCCGGCGAAGTGTTCCAAGGTTGTGTGATGCTTATGTGTCTTTTAGAAGGTCTCATTTACAAGTAAAATATAAGTGTTGAAATTTGAATTTTGAATCGCTTAAGAGAGTGGGCTTGACTGTTGCAAGGATGAATGCGAGATTTGCAGAAGATTCAAGGTACCAGATGGTCTGTGTTTCATGAGCTTATGAAGGTTTGAGTTTAATCTCACTATGGTATTGTGGCAGCAATAGAGTATATGCATTATGAGTTAATGTGTGTGTTTTGGTATACGACTCCGAGCTAAGTGGGAGAGTCTGCTATTGATTAAGCGATTGTATGGTTATGTGCTATGTTGGTTCCGGTTTGAGACATTCGGGTGAATTAGTTATGGCCTAGGAGGTTGAAACCGAGGATGGCTCGGGTAAAGGAAAATTTTGACGAATATTATATTATGCTTCATAGGTGTGTGAGCATTACGAGATGTCTTGAGTTGTTATTGGCAAGAATGCTCGGTGTATAGAGCAGGAAGTTGCTTGGTTGTATTGGGATGAGGTTACATTCTACGGTGTCGAAGTACCAATGAGGCACAGGTTGTTTGGTTCATTTGATCAGACTAATTGCAGTTTGAATAGAGTGAATGACTCTTGAGAATGGTTTTAATGTGTTTAAGATTCTACATGTAACAATTGGGTATTTTAAAGTTGTATATGTAGTTAGGAACTGAGTTTTCATTTGGAAGATGTCAAGACTTATGGTACTTTCTAAATTAACTATGGGATTCTATATATCAATATTAGGAAGGTAATGGTTCCAGATTCGCAGGAAGTCCCTTCGGGGTAGGTATTTTGAATGTGGTGCTTTTGGAAACATTTAAGAGAGTACTCAGCGGCTTATGAGCCTTAAACAGTGTGGTTTTATGCTTAGGTCTCGTGTGGTAAGTCTGGGTTGAGGAATTGTGGTGCTACAGCAAGAGGGGATATCAAATTGAAGGTAAATCAGAAGGAAACTCGAATATATGGGATAGATGGGTAGTAGGGCGGATCAGTATGGTAAGGATATGATTAGTTCCTTTGGTGTGTACGGGGTAATGAATTCCTATAGGTATTTCGCGGCAATGTTCTTAGGTTTTGATGGTTTGTGTAGCTTGGTTGAGTTAGAAGGATTCAGTCCTGGCAGGTCTGATTTTTGCATGGGGAACTTGGAGAGTTCTTGATGGTTTCTACCTTGGTTGAAGATGTATATTTTCTATGGGCATGAGAATCATGGGATGCATATGATTTTCTTCTAGATGGTATTAATGGAAAGTTCTTGACTAGTAGAGTATGTAGATGTTTGTGGCTCGAAAGGGAGATGAAGTTCTCATGTTATCCTAGGATGGTATGGTTTATGCGGTATGTTGTGGAGGATTGAGATTTGCGTGTGTAAGGTTACGATTCAGTTTTGAATGGAAAGTCACAAAAGTCTTTGGCATCACGGGTAGTTTCAGATGATTAGAGAAATGAGCATTAGATGATTAGGGGGATGATCTCCAGATGATTAAGAAAATGGTATTGCTAAATGGGAGTGATTTGACGAGGGTATATGTTTCATAAAAGGCAATGAGATTAAGTTGATAGTACTGCAGTAGAATTGCGGCGCTTTCTTATTAGATCGATTGCTGATATTCGAGTTTTCTTGGTGACACAGGGAAATTTTAGAGTATCTTTCGTGGAATGATTGGGTATTTGAGGTGCGGTATGCATTCGGACGGTGGAATTGGGATCAGGTATGTTGATTCATGTTCCATATAGATTTGGAGACAAGGAAGTTCTCACATTCAGGCTATGTTGTGGTTGTGAGTCGTGTGTATCGGCACTGTTTAGTGACTATCGGGATTTGGAGACCCGAGCAGATCTTTTGTGCTTGGCATGTTAGATTTTGGATGGGATATTGGGTTCAAACTGGTTGTCTCCGTGTTGCGTCATTCTGGACTATTGCGCTAAGGTGGCACCGTTGGCTATGCTGGAAATGCCACGGATTGAGTGGCGAGGTCCGTAGGATTATGCCCTAGTGGAGTGGTTTATATTTCGAAGACCCAGCGGACAGTTGGGAAGGATTGTCTTTCTTATTTGGGCTTTCGTGATGGATGTTAGTGTAAAGGTTTCTACCATTGATTCAGTTCCGGTGGTGAGGGACATTTCGGATGTGTTTCTTATGGTCGGGCATGTTGCCGAGTAGGGTTGTTGATTTCGATATTGATTTGATGCCAGGCACCGTATCCTATGGCACCGACAGAGTTAAAGGGGTAGAAGGAGGAGCTTCAGGATTTCCTTGATAAGGAGTTCGTTGGCAGGCCAATGTGGATGCGTGTTCTAACTTGAGTCGGCTTGGTTGGCTCCGAATTGTATTGTTGAGAGAGGTGTTGCTTCGTCGGTTATTGAGCTTATTAGTAATCCGGGGAGACCTATAAGTTACCTTTCCGTGTTGCAAGGTGTTAGGATTTGTTGGTTATCGGCACATGTGGTGCGGTGTTATTGGGGTCTCTCAGCAGGATTTGAGCGGGAGGAGTATTGGATATTACTTGGCGGATGGCGCATTTGTTATGCCCTTTCGGGTTGTGCGGTGTTATGTACTTGCTTTACCGTGGTTATGATGATTTACTTTTATTCTAGACATCAATTGCGCGTGGTCGTTAATTTCGAGCAGAGTGACTTGAGGTGTTTCATGTGGAGCAGTGTTTGGATAGGGTCGCGCATTGCAGCGAAGTTATGTGGAGGTATGACCTTGCAGGTTAGATTCGTGTGTTCTGTTCTTATGATGTTAGATGGGTTCTCAGCCTTGTGTTGTGGTGGTACTAGTGAGCTTGAGATACAGCTCTTTCATTTGAGTCATTTTCAGGATTTGAGTATGTTCGGACCGTTGCTTATTGGTGCACTTATTATGCAAGTTGTGGCTTAGGCCTATATTGATGTGTCATGTCACTAGAGTGGTGTGTTGGATTAGAAAAGATCGTTGGGATCATTAATGAACACGAACGAGTTCGATTTCAGCATGTTGGAAGGATAATATCGAGCTTTGGCTTAGAAATTTGCTGTGGTATTTACCAAAGGAGAAGTGGCTTCATGAATGGCTGATCTGGGAAATGGTTATGGCTTACCGCGTGTTTTAGTGATCATTGGCAGTATATGAAAGTGTTGGGATGAGACTTCAGTTGATAAGAGTTTTCCTATCGGTATTCGGGTGTTGTGTGCAGCTATTGTGATTAGAAGTCATCACTACAAGTGTTTGAGTTATGTGGTATATCATGTGATTGCACCTGAGATAGCAGATATGGTTTGTAATAGCTTGTTCGGAGTAATTCACAGTATAAATGTGAGATTCTGGTCGTATTGATGATTTTAGAAGTGGAAATGTGGTTCTATGGTTTATGGGCAAGATTGGGTTATGAAATTTCAGTTACAATGTGTTATCGGACCTATATGAGATAGGGTGATGTGGTATCACCCCCAGGTATATGCATGATAAAGTTATTCAGCAATTGGTTGGCTTCTGGAACAACTCTGGGCACATTCGAGGACGAACGTGTGTTTAAGTGGGGGAGGATGTGACGACCTGACCGGTCGTTTTGAGCTTTTCACTTCGCTCGCCAGTTCTCGGGCATGACTTGCCCCGTGTGGGGTATTATGACTTATGTAAATCATTGATGTTGGGTTTCAGGTTAATCAGAATGAATTTGGAAGAACAGTCTTAGTTGAAAGCTTAAAATTTGAAAGGTTTCACCAAGATTTGACTTGTTTGCATTTGATATTGGATTGGAATTTTTATGGTTTAGTTAGCTCTGTTAGGTGATTTTGGACTTAGGAGCATGATCGGAATGCATTTTGGAAGTCTGTGGAAGGTTTAGGCTTGAATTGGCGAAATTGAGATTTCGGCATTTTCCGGTTGATATGTGAGATTTTGATATCGGGGTCAGAATGGAATTCCAGAAATGGGAGCAGGTCCGGTGTGTCATTTGTGATGTGTGTGCAAAATTTTAGGTCATTCGGACGAGATTTGATAGACTTTTTGATCGAATTCGGAATTCGGAAGTTTTGGAATTCTTAGGCTTGAATCTGAGGGATTTGATGTTTTGATGTTGTTTTGAGCGTTCTGAAGGTTGGAACAAGTTTGAATTATGTTACGGGGTGTGTTGGCATGTTTAGTCAGGGTCCCATGAGGCTCAGATATGTTTTGCAAGAGCTTTTGGAAGATTTTAGCGTTTTGAGCATAAGCATGTAATGATCCAAAGGTCTATTTTTAGTTCTAGAGATCGAAATTTGATTTTGAGACTTCCAAAATTTTGATAATGAATTATAGGAGTGATCTGGAAAGTTTGGTCTAATTTCATCAAGTCGCGATTGGGTTTTTGACGCGAATCATGAGTTAATTGTTTAACGAGCGAAATGGATATCGCACTGAGAAAACAAACTCCGAATTGAGTTTCGATTGAAGGACTATGTTCGTATCATTATTTGTGACTCATAGGAATAAGAATCATCGAATTCCGAGTTCATATGATGGAGTTAGAGCCTTTTAGTGAAATTAAAGACTACTGGTGCATCAGATCTGGTGTGCACCTTTTAGCGACCAGATTGAACCTTTTAGCGATGGGAATTAAGCCTTTAGCGATCAGAATCGGATTTATTAAAGCTATTACATTTTTTAGCTCATTTTTACGTTTCTTTGGTGAAAGAACACGGTTTGGGGCGATTTTTGAGCAAGAAGTCATGAGAAATATTGAGGTAAGTCACTTGTGATCATTTCTACTCCATAATATTGAATTATCACTGAATAATCCGACTAGATTACATGTTTTTGAGGTGTAAATTAGGGATTTGGACCTAGGGATTTGAAAATAAGATTTGAAGATTTGTAGGCCAAATTGTTATCGGAATTTAGTAATTTTGGTATGGTTGGACTAGTGGTTGAATGGGTTGTCGGATTTTATTAGTTTCATCGAATACCGAAGCGTGGGCCTGGGGGGCCGGGTTTGAGAAATTTCAGGATTTTGATGTTAAATTTGATATTTTCGAGTGGGCTTCGCTCCCTTAGAATATTTTAATGATTATGTACTGATTATGGCTAGATTTGGAGTATCCGGAGGTCAATTCGCGGGGGCGAGGCATCGCGGGCTAGAGTTCGGACCGGATCAAGATGAGTAATGATTGTAAATGATGTTCTGAGGGTTTGAAACCCCGGATTGCAAATCGTTGTGCTATATTGAGGTGAGGCACATGCTTGATGACGAGTGTGGGGTTGTGCACTATTGGGGATTGTGACTTGGTCTGCCCCGATTGATGATTTTATCGCGTATTTGATTGAAAACTATTTGCTATCATCATTATTTGGGCTGAAAGCCATATTTGGGCTTAGTGCCAGCTATTTAAACCCTTCGGGGATTTTTGTTGATATTTCCTTACTGTTTTGACTTTATACTTGAACTCAGTCATGTTATTTTCCACTGTTTTCAAAACTCAACCATGTTTACTCTGCTTTAACACTTGAATTGATATTTTAAATAATATTTTGGGCTGAGCGTTACGTTTTACTGTTGCACGAGTGGCTTATGTGATTTTTGACAGAGGAAGGCTGAGGGCCTGTATTGTGAGGATACTTTTGGGTCGGGCTGCACGCCGCAGCAGTGAGATACTGATTATGATAATGAGGCCTAAGGCCTGAGATTGTGCGCCACGAGGTGGCTTGATATTGATATGAGACCGAGAGTCTGTTTATGATGCCACAAGGTGGCTTGATATTGCGATTGGGCCATAAGGGGCCCCTCCCGGAGTCTGTACACCCCAAGTGAGCGCGGGTACCCATTGTGATGTGAGATAAAGCTTGAAGGGCTGATATTGTTCTATGTGATAGCCCGAGGGGCTGGTATTGTTATATGTGATTGCCCGAGGGGCTGGTACCGTTCTATGTGATTGCCCGAGGGGCTGGAATTGTTCTGAGATATGGCCCCAGGGGAGGAGTTGTTGACATTGTGCTAGAGGGGCGAACCTTTATGTGTTTATCTTTCATATTTACCTGTCATTTACCTGTTAAACTACGGTATTTAGGCCCGAGGGGCGGATTTCTGTGCTTATCTGCACTAACTGTTTTGCATTCATTTGCGTAACTGTTGAAAAAGTCATTTTCAAAGAAGTTTAAACTGAGCTAAGATGTTTTAAGAGATTCTTACAACTTCATTGTTTTTTTACTGGTTTTTGAACTGCTTCTGTACAACATCTTGATATGCTTTACGTGATTTCTTACCATTCAGGCTTTAGTTATGATTATTACTCATTGAGTTGGAGTACGCACTTTACTCCCTGCACCTTGTGTGCAGATTCAGGTATTTAGACACCCGGTAGCGGGTTTTGGTTGATCGTAGGTAGAGTCATCAGATTTTAGCAAGGTTGTTACCGACGTTCGCAGCACTGCTTTTTCTCTCTTCATTTCATTAGTCTGTATTTGTGCACTTCATACTTTCAGTTGTATTTATACCCTAGTAGATGCTCGTGACTTGTGACACCCCGGTTACGGCTATATCGGGTTGTATTTCCGCTACTTATTATCATTAAATCATGTTTAGACTGCTTTTATATTGTTTAAATGTTTTAAAAAGTGAATTGGGTTTAATTGGCTGGCCTTGTCTTCACGAGAGGCGCCATCACGACCGGGTTCGGGGTTAGGGTCGTGACAGGTTGTGATGGCGCCTATCGTGAAGACAAGGCTAGCTGACACTTATCCATTTCAGGTTTTAAGCAGTCAACAATGAGAATTAAGTCTAAAACATGATAAATAATCCAAAATTAAACAGTTAACAGTACAATTTTGTGGAAGAACAACCCAACATAGCCTGATACCAGGGTGTCACTAGTCATGAGCATCTATCAATCCTACCACAAGTCTGAAAAGTCTATAAGCTATTACAAAATGTTTGATAAAGAGATAGAAACGAGATAAAGGGGGAGAAACACGGGTCTACGGACGCCAAACAACTACCTCGTGGACTCCGAAGTCTGTCGTGAGCCCTCAACTCGCGCTGGCAGGATCTGCAATGCCTGAATCTGTACACGTGGTGCAGGGAGTAAAGTGAGTACTCCGACTCAGTGAGTAATACTCATAAATAAAGACTGAAAGTAAGAAATCACGTAAGGCACATTACAGGCTATAATGATGCAGTAAAAGCCATTAAAACAGTAAATCAGTAAGGATATGTGAAAGTCATTTTAGTTAAACTTAAACTTAATGAAAAGCCTTTTTAACAATTTAAGCAGGTAAATGACAGGCAATTAAGAAAGATAAACACATAAAGGTTCTCCCCTCGGGCACAATATCAACAAATCCACCCCTCGGGAAATATCTCAGAACAATACCAGCCCCTCGGGGTATATCCCACATCACAATGGGTACCCGCACTCACTAGGGGTGTGTAGACTCCTGGAGGGGCCCCTTACGGCCCAAGCGCAATATCAATCCATGTCGTGGCATCATCACTAGGCTCCCGGCCTCATATCAACAAGTCATCTCGTGGTGTACATATCTCAGGCCCTCGACCTAATAATCATAATCAAATGTTTCATCACAACATAGGCCCCCAGCCTTACTCAGTCAAAAATCCTCACAAGCCACTCGGGCAATAGCAAAACATGATTCTCAGCCCAAATATCATTTAAAAGATCATTTAAGTGTTATAACGGAGTAAACATGGCTGAGTTATGAAAACGGTGGAATATAACATGAGTGAGTTCAAGTATAAAGTCAAAACAGTGAGGAAATATCAATAAAAATTCTCGAAGGGTTAAAATAGTCAGCACGAGGCCCAAATATGGCGTTCGGCCCAAAACTTGATGATAGCAAACATATTTTAGTCAAATACGTGGTAAAATAGTCATTCGGGATGAACTAAGTCACGATCCCCAATAGTGAACGACCCCACGCTCGTCATCAAGCATGTGCATCACCTCAATATAGCACAACGATGTGCAAATCCGGGGTTTCATAACCTCGAGACATCATTTACAATTATTACTCACCTCAATCCAGTCAAATCTCTAGTCCGCGAGGCCTTTGCCCCTCGAATCGGCCTCCACTCGCGTCGAATCTATCCAAAATCAGAATCACGGCATCAAAATATATTAAGGGAACGAAGCCCAAGCGAAAATAATCAATTTACAACATAAATCCCGAAATTACCAAAACCCAACCTCCGGGCCCACGTCTCGGAATTTGATAAAATTCATATCAATAGATTCCTTATCTCCCCACGAGTTCATACATATCAAAAGTACCTAAATCCGACTACAAATGGTCCCTCAAATCCTCAAGTCTAGGTCTCCAATACCAAGCCCTAGTTTCCTCAATTTTAACCCTTAAATTCCATTAATTATAGCTCTAATCCGCGAAATTATACCATAGGAACGAGTTTTAGGTCCAAAATCCTTACCTCAATGAAGTTCCCTTTAAATCCTTCATCAAAATTGTCCAAAAGCTCCAAAGCTGACATAGAAATGGTGAAATAGCTCAAATATCGCGAAGGAAACAATTTATACCTTCTGGCCCAGGTATTTTTGCATCTGCGGCCAAATTCCCGCTTCTACAGTACCACATTTGCGGCCAATGAACCGCTTCTGCGGTTTTCACTTAACTTCCCATTTTTCGCATTTGCGATCCAATATCTGCACCTATGCCATCGCAGGTGCGGTCCTCCAACCGCTTCTACAGTTTCTGCCTCCCTAGCTCCTTTCCGCTACTGCAGCTCCATTCCTTGCATCTGCGGCATCGCACCTGCAGTCCACAATCCGCAGGTGTAGAAATACCAGAAGCAGAAAAATCTGCAGCTTCATTAAAACCTCAAACTCTCTGTCAACCATCTGAAATCACCCCGAGGCCTACGGGACCTCAACCAAAAGCACCAACATATCCTAAAACCTTATTTAAATTTATCCCAATCTTCAAAACACCTCAAACAACACCGAATCAACCAAAACACATCGGATTCAAGCCTAAGTTTCCAAAATCTTCTAAATTATGCTTTTGATCAAAAACCCAACCAAACCACATCCGAATGACCTAAATGTTTGCACACACATCCCAAATGACACCGCGGAACTACTGCAACTCTCGGAATTCCATTCCAACCCCTATATCAAAATCTCACCTACCAACTGAAAATCGCCAAAATACCAACTTCGCCAATTCAAGCCTAAATCTACACCGAACATCAAAAACTCATTCCGATCACGCTCCTAAGTCTCAAATCACCTCCCAAAGCTATACGAATCATCAGAACTCACATCCAAGCCCTCTAACACATAAGTCAACATCTTGTTGACTTTTCCAACTTAAGCTTCCTCAAAAGAGACTAAATGTCTCAAACCTTACCAAATCCTCTCCAAACCCGAGACAACCAACCCAATCACATATGGAACCGATAACAAAGCAATAAGTTGCAGAAATGGGGGAAATAAAATGGTAAATCATGAGACGACTGGCCGGGTCATCACATCCTCCCCAACTTAAACAAATGTTCATCCTCGAACGAGTCAGGAAACATACCTGAAGCCTCAACCAGGTGAGGATATCTGCTCCGCATCTCCCGCTCGGTCTCCTAGATATCCTCCTCCATGGGCTGACCTCTCCACTGCACTTTCACTGAAGCTATATTCTTTGATATCAACTTTTAAACCTGACGACCCAAAATAGCTACTGGCTCCACATCATAGGTCAAATCATCATCCAACTGAATCGTGCTGAAATCCAGAACATGAGATGGATCCCCAACATACTTCTGGAGCATAGAAACATGAAATACCGGATGGACACTCGACAAGCTGGGTGGCAAAGCAAGCTCATAAGCCACCTCCCCAATCCTCCGAAGCACCTCAAAAGGCCCAATGAACCGAGGACTCAATTTACCTTTCTTCCCAAACCTCATAACACCCTTCATGGGTAAAAACTTCAATAGAACCTTTCGCCAACCATGTAGGACACATCTCGAACCTTCCTATCAGCATAACTCTTTTGCCTTGACTGCGCGATACGAAGCTTCTCCCAAATCACCTTCACCTTTTCTAAAGTATCCTGCACCATGTCTGTCCCCAATAGCCTAGCCTCGCCTTGCTCAAACTAACCCACTGGAGATCTACACCGCCTCTCATACAATGCCTCATATGGAGCCATCTGAATACTCGAGTGGTAGTTGTTGTTATAAGAAAACTCTGCAAGCAGTAGAAAGTGATCACATGACCCTCCAAAATCAATGGCACAAGCATACAACATGTCCTCCAATATTTGAATAGTGTGCTTGGACTGCCCGTCCATCTGAGGGAGAAAGGTTATGCTCAACTTCACCTAAGTACCCAACTCTCACTACACAGACCTCCAAAACTGCGATGTAAACTGACTACCCCTATCTAAGATGATGGAAACTGGGAGACCATGCAAACGAACAATCTCCCGGATGTAAATCTCTGCCAAGCACTCTGAAGAATAGGTAGTACACAATGGAATAAAGTGTGCGGACTTGGTCAGCTGCTCCACAATCACCCAAATAGCATCGAACTTCTTAAAAGCCTGTGGAAGTCCAACTACAAAGTCCATAGTTATCCTCTCCCACTTCCACTCTGGGAGATCCATCCGCTGAAGCAAGCCACCCGGTCTCTGATGCTCATATTCACCTGCTGACAATTGAGCCACCGAGCTACAAATACTATGATGTCCTTCTTCATTCTCCTCCACCAATAATGCTGCCTCAAATCCTAATACATCTTCGCGGCACCTAGATGAATGGAATACCGCGAGCTGTGGGCCTCCTCCAGAATCAACTCCCGAAGCCTATCTACATAGGGCACAAAAATCTGGCCCTGCATCCTCAACACCCCATCATCACCAATAGTCACATCTTAGCATCATCATGCTGAACTCTGTCCTTAAGGACAAGCAAATACGGATGATCATACTGTCGATCTTTGATGCAATCATACAAGGAAGACCGAAAAACCACATAAGCCAATACCCGACTGGGCTCTGAAATATCTAACCTCATAAACCGATTGGCCAAGGCCTGAACGTCAAATGCAAGAGCTCTCTACCCAACTGGAATATATGCCAAACTCCATATACTCACTGCCTTTCGGCTCAAAGCATGGGCCACCACATTGGCCTTTCCCGGATGGTACAATATAGTGATATCATAATCCTTAAGCAACTCCAACCACCTCTGCTGCATAAAATTGAGATCCTTCTGCTTGAACAAGTGGTGCAGGATGCTTTAGAAAAGATGAAGGTGATTCATGAGAGGCGTCGTACTGCACAATCGAGGCAAAAGAGTTATGCTGATAGGAAGGTTCGAGATGTGTCTTACATGGTTGACGAGAAGGTTCTGTTGAAGGCTTCGCCCATGAAGGGTGTTATGAGGTTTGGGAAGAAAGGTAAATTGAGTCATCGGTTCATTGGGCCTTTTGAGGTGCTTCGCGGGATTGGGGAGGTGGCTTATGAGATTGCTTTGCTACCCATCTTGTCGAGTGTGCATCCGGTATATCATGTTTCTATGCTCCAGAAATATATTGGGGATCTGTCTCTTGATCTGGATTTCAGCACGGATCAGTTGGATGATGATTTGACCTATGATGTGGAGTCAGTAGCTATTTTGGGTCGTCAGGTTCGAAAGTTGAGATCAAAGGATATAGCTTCAGGGAAAGTGCAGTGGAGAGGTCGGCCTGTGGAGGAGGATACCTGGGAGACCGAGCGGGAGATGCGGAGTAGATATCCTCACCTGTTTGTGGCTTTAGGTATGTTTCTTGACTCGTTCGAGGATGAACATTTGTTTAAGTTAGAGAGGATGTGATGACCCGGCTAGTCGTCTCATGAGTTACCGCTCCGTTTCCCCTATTTATGCTTCTTATTGCTTTGTTATCGATTCTATATATGATTGGGTTGGTTGGCTCGGTTCGGAGAGGATTTGGTAAGGTTTGAGATATTTAGTATCTTTTGAGGAAGCTTAAGTTGGAAAAGTCAACCGGATGTTGACTTATGTGTTAGAGGGATCGGATGTGAGTTCTGATGGTTGAATAGCTTCGTGAGGTGATTTGGGACTTAGGAACGTGATCGGAATGAGTTTTGGAGGTTTGGAATAGATTTAGGCTTGAATTGGCGAAGTTGGTATTTTGGAGATTTGACCGGATTGAGGTGAGTAATGAATGTAAATGATGTCCTGAGGGTATGAAACCCCGGATTTGCACATCATTGTGCTATATTGAGCTGACACACATGCTTGATGACGAGCATTGGGTCGTGAACTATTGGGGAAAGTGACTTAGTCTGTCTCGAATGACTATTTTACCGCGTATTTGACTGAAATCTGTTTGCTATTATCATATTTTGTGCTGAACACCATATTTGGGCCTAGTGCCAACTATTTGAACCCTTCAGGATTTTTATTGATATTTTCTTATTGTTTTGACTTTATACTTGAAGTAAGTCATGTTATATTCCACTATTTTCATAACTCAGCCATGTTTACTCTATTTTAACACTTAAATGATCTTTTAAATGATATTTGGGCTGAGAATCATGTTTTACTATTGCCCGAGTGGCTTGTGAGGATTTTTGACTGAGTAAGGCCGATGGCCTATGTTTTGAGGAAACATTTGATTTTGATTATGAGGCCGAGGGCCTGAGATATGTACGCCACAAGATGGCTTGTGGATATGAGACCGAGAGCCTAGTGATGATGCCACAAGATTGCTGGTTATTGCGCTTGGGCCGTAAGGGGCCCCTCCAGGAGTCTACACACCCCTAGTGAGTGCGGGTACCCATTGTGATATGAGATATTGTTCGAGGGGCTGGTATTGTTATGAGATATTACCCGAGGGACGGATTTGTTGATACTGTGCCCGAGGGGAGAACCTTTATGTGTTTATCTTTCTTAATTGCCTGTCATTTACCTGTTTAAATTGTTGAAAAGTCTTTTCATGAAGTATAAGTTGAACTAAAATGACTTTCACATATCCTTACTGATTTACTGTTTTAATGGCTTTTACTTCTTCATTATAGCTTGTAATGTGCTTTACGTAATTTCTTACTTTCAGTCTTTATTTATGATTATTACGCACTGAGTTGGAGTACTCACTTTACTCCATGCACCCCGTGTGCAGATTCAGGCGTTGCAAATCCTGCCAGCACGAGTTGAGAGCTCCCAGCAGACTTCGGAGTCCACGAGGTAGCTGCTTGGCGTCCGTAGACCCGTGTTTCTCCCCCTTTATCTCATTTCTATCTCTTTATCAGACATTTTGTAATAGCTTATAGACTTTTTAGACTTGTGGTAGGATTGATAGATGCTCATGACTAGTGACACCCCGGTATTGGGCTGTGTTGGGTTGTTCTTCCGCAAATTTGTATTGTTGACTGTTTAATTTTGGATTATTTATCATGTTTTAGACTTAATTCTCATTGTTAACTACTTAAAAACTGAAATGGGTAAGTGTCGGCTGGCCTTGTCTTCACGAGAGGCACCATCACGATCGGGTCCGGTTTTGGGGTCGTGACAAGTTGGTCGTCTCATTATTATTTATTAATTATTTATATAAATTATTTTACTGATTTAATTAGGTATTTAAAATCTATCCCCTTTCTAATTAATTTCGAACCTAACCCAATTATATATACCAGCCCAATACTCATTTACCCCTACCCAATTAAACCACCCGACCCAGAAACCCCTTAAATCAGAACCGTTGATCTCTAAGATCAACGGTCCACATTACATCCGCCTTTTTTAACTTAACCAAACCCAACCCTAATCCCATTATCCCGTCTCCGCCACCCCTAAATGCTCTTATCTCCTCGCCCTTCACCTTCTCAAACCCTAACCCGCCGTCACCATTTCTCTTTCAAATTAGGCTAGAAATGGAATCATTTCTTAATTCCTTGCCTTATTTGACCTTACTTCTTTACCTACAATCCATCTATGGTGTTACTTAATCTGGTTTGCCTCAAATGGAAAGTTGATCTTGAAAGATTCGAACCAGATCTGATCCAGAATCTCTTATATTTTAGTTATTCTCATCCGTGTTCATCCCAATATCTGTGAGTACGATTTTTGTATCTTCAGTTAAGGTATTGGATCTCTGGTTCAAACCAGATTTTGGTTCATTTTTGGTTCGCTTTAATAATATTATTTACCTTGTTACTCGTTGAATTTGTCTATTTTTGGTTGAATCTTTCACTTACCCCAAAATTAGCATTTTTGAAATTTTTACTGAAATTTCTGTCTTTCCTTCCTATATGATACTGATATTTCCTTATTTTGGTCGATTTATTTGTTCTCATTATTTCCTTACCTTATTTGATCTGGTACTTGACTATTGATTGATTCTGTATCTTAATCTAAATAATACCTGCCTGATTTTATGCTATTGTGTTCTGTTAATTGATTGAAGCCGACCTTGAATTGATTCTACTTCTATTTTCATTCTTATTTGTCTACGATTGACCTATCACCTTATTTATCTCTTTCGTTGAGTACTAGTTAAACCTCTTCCTCACTCCCTCTAGACAACTCTCGAACTCTCTGATTTTCACTAAAAAAGTTTAAGCTCTCTCTTTCTCTCTTGTTCTGACTTATGTGCTAAGTATCTCTTGACTTTGGCCGGCTGAAAGCCAAGGCCAAAATTTACTGGAATCTCATTGTTGTGGTATACTTACTTTCTTTGTCACTTAACTGGTATGCCCCAGCCTTTGTATTTTCATTATCTATGCCTTGCTTGACTAGCCTATTTCAATTCTCAGTATGATTCTATCCTTCACATAATTATATGATCTCATTTAGTAACATTGTTAACTTAAGACTAAGTTATTCTGAATAATATGAATCCTTTTCATGATCTAGCCTAAGATTTAACTTGTTTCATGTATTACTTATTACCCTTTACCTGTTCTGAACTTTACACACTATAAGCATGCAATCAGTTAGCTTGTTACTTAACTCACATGTCTTGTTTGTTTAACTCAAATATTTCTACCTAATTGCTTCTGTGATTAAGCCATGACTGTTTGAATACTAGCATAAGTATTTATATTAACTAGATTCAACTTATTTGAACTATGTGTTTAAGCATGAACCTTGTTTGTTTCCTCGAGCAATTCTGCCTACAACTCTATGTTCTGAACTTTCTTTCTTCTGAAATTGAACTATTTTAAAACCTGCCCTTTATTCCTTTTTATGTACTGGTTTTTAAAACCTCTACTCTTAGTTCCTTAGGTTCTCAACCACCTCAATATGAGCACTGCCTAGGGTCCTTGAGACTCCTTTGAACTCTGACACACTGGGGGACTGATTTTCAAGCTTTTATGAACTCTTTGCTGAATGTGTGGTTCTGGTGTGAGCATTGCCCGGGGTCTCTGAGGCTCTTTGCGAACTTTGACACACTAGAAGCCAGGTTTTAATGTGTTGTTGATGAATTACTATTATGCTTCAAGGTTGTTATGTGGGAAGGCCTGGTTCTTAGGTTTATTTGGGCTTATGAAGCCTCCCTATTGTGTAACTATTACCATTATGTAATTCATTCAGCTATTCTAGTCTGTAATAATAGATTTAGGGCTATTTAGTAAAGTTGGGGGAGGGTTCTCCTTATATCTTTTGGTAAAACTAGGTAGAAACCTTGCATATAGGTTTTAATTATGCTGATTGAATTGTGTGAGTACTATACTATGCTTAGAAATCCTGCCTATAGGACTTTCATAATCATCTTGATTCCGTATTTTATATTTGCATACTAGAGATCCTGCGTATAGGACTTTCATTCAATTCTGTACATTAGAAATCCTGCTCATAGGGTCTATGCATGTTTTCAACAAATGTGCATTAGCAATCATGCCTATAGGATCTTGTTGTTTGAATTAACTGTCCTTCTTGGCAATTTGTTTCATTTCTCTCCGTACACAGTTAATAGAAATCATGCCTATAGGATTTAAATCAATGTCAAACCTAGAAATCATGCCTATAGGGTTTAAAGAAATAGATATCATGCCTATAGGACTTAAGTCAATTCAGCAATTAGAAAGCATGCCTATAAGAAATAAAAATCTATAATATTACGAGTTAAAATCAGTACTACATCCAGAAACCATGTCTATAGGTTAGTAATTAATAAGCTCATAGAAATCATGCTTATAGGATTCTATTACTCAATTATGAATTAAATGGCTATTGTCAATCACTTAGGCAACGTATTTGTAGGCCTTAACAATGATTCTGGATCTAAATTATGACATATTACTGCATGAAGTGCCCAGATTCATGCTGAATAAAATCAGTAGGCAAACAAATAGGTCTTAATGCTAGCCTTAATAAAACTACCTTTATACTCTATTTTTATCATTAGATATCTTACCTATAGGATTCGAAAGTTAACGAAGCTTACTGATTTAATTGTGTGCTTTTGTTGCCTATGTGTGGAGGTCAATGTGAGCCCACACTTGCTCTTTATCTGAAAGTCTTACTTGTTTTAATTGTCGCCTAGATTTTGCATTTTAAATAACATAGGTCTAGAACCATCCCAAATAGAGGTCCTAATACCTCCAGGGCCATAGGCAAGGGACAGGTAATGCACGCATAAGGTACGATTTAGATTCAACTAGTGCGCTTAAGTAACAACATAAGGTTAGTAATTGGGTAGTAAGGAGATGATAGTCCGTGTGCTAATGCTATGAGTAACACCCCAACATGAAGAAGTTACAAAGTATTGCATGGAATGATCATATAGGCTAAAAAAGCTTAGCACCACCCATATACCCCTATTTAAAATAAATTGAATATTGTATCGTCCAAATTATTTTCTCCCCTTTTAGACTAATTCACTTAATTTAAGTTCGGCCGAGACCCACCGTTGTGGACCTCGAGGGATACCTAACACCTTGTCCTCAAGGTAATTTGGAGCCCTTACCCGATCTCTGGTGATGTAAAGTGGTTATATGAGTTTTTTGCTCTAAGTGCCCTAACACACCTTAATCACTTAGGTGGCGACTTTTTCGATTCTATACCCTCTCAAAAAAGAGTTGTCCCAGAAATGTTGAAACCCGATTTCGAAAAAAAGGGGACAGTCCTGTTTAGGCCAGGTACTATCGAGGCTTCCTGAGGCCGGGTCTGATCGAGTCCTCTATGAGGCCAGGTATGGATTGATGTATAATGCGATGTTAGGAGTCCTCTCAAGGTCAGTTACATTGAGACTGGTTATAGCCAAGACCTCCTGAGGCTGGGTACGACTAAGTCCTCTATGAGGCTGGGTATGGAATGAAATGTGATGATATGCCCCAGATATGTATGTATGTATGTATATATATATATATATATATATATATATATATATATATATATATATTATATTTAATGCATGGCTTGACTTTTACATGGTTTTACAAAAGCTTGCATACATTTATGATTCATGGCTATAGTAGTGTATGCCCCCGATTGCTTATCTATGGTATTCAGGTTAAAAGCTTGTGCATTTCTATCTCTTATGAACATGATCAAGATATAAGGAGTGTTGTGCCATTGTTGACTCCATTAGTAGATGCGCATGCCCGACATCAGGCCCTTGCTACCTCATATAAAACAGTCATTACGAGGTTTCAGGATTTCATAATTTGGAACCCCCAGTATTTATTGGTGTAGACATGTGATTTTTGATCCTCCCCAAGATTTTACATATTTTAGCATGTAAATATTTAATTTAGGCCTAATATAGCTATTTCAACTCATTTTTACTCTTTTACTTTTATTTTATTACAAGAAAACGAAAATTAAAAAAATAGGTTCATTAATGTTTTGTAGTCATTTTTAATCTTCAAAAATACCAAAAATAGTCTTGTTTTAATGGTCAGTCTTATTTTAATAGTTATTTTATTTAAGTAGGACTAATTAATAAATGTGGTCATATTTTAGTCCCGTTTGCGGAGAAAGAATAAAACTTGGGTTTGAGTAATCCATTTTTAGGCCTAATTTTGGACCTAACCTATAATTCTCAAGCCCATAATTACTAGGCTCATACCCCTAACCTAATCCCTACGATCAGCTTCTAAGCGCCGTAGACACCCAAAAAAACACGGAGCGCCATTTTCACAAAGGACTCCCCCCTAATTTTTATCTTCTTCGTGAATCCCCATCAAACCTTGGTGACTACTGCTTCAGCTTCAAAAAATCTGAGGCTCATCATCTACTTCATGAGAATTTAACAAAAATGCCTAAGACCTAAAAAAAAGGACCAAATAAAAGCTGACCAAAAAGCTACCTAGAGAGGAAATATAGAGAGAGGAATGAGAGTGACGGTGGATTCAGAAGTAGAGCTTCCTAAACTTAATTCTATAGCGTCGGATACTCCACGTTTTGGGCAGAGTCACGTCCCTCGTCGTTAACCTTACTGCTTTTCTGGTCGCTCTGTGCTTTGCCTCTGTTTTTTGCCATATTTTCCGAGGAGTTCCGAGTTCGTCGAGGTCCTCTCCGGTCGATGGAAAATTTTCGGGTCAAAAGTTCCACAAGTTTCAAGTTGCTGTAATTTTAATCCAAATGCATCTATATAAAGGTCTGATTCTTCCCTGCTCTTTACATGGTCGTTAAATGTATTTGAGTATTTGTTGAGAATTAAAACGGAACATTCGAATATGGAGTTTGAGTATTTGAGTATTCCCTACTCTTCTATTGATTTGCTATTTTCCTTATGTTAGGAATTACTGATTTGTGGAGTTTGTTTCAATAATTATCACACTTTTCTTTATCATCGACTGGGAGTAGTTGTAAGTAGTATTATTAACTGTTTCCTCACAGTAAATTGGTTTTGTAGATTTGTGATAGAGGACATGAACAATCTTTAACCCTTTTTATGATGGGAAAGGTGATGGTTTTCTTGACAATATTCTTTTGGCTCCTTCTGATTTTGTTCTACTTAGCTAGATTTTGTATTTATTCGTGAAGTGAATATGCCCAATCTTTTGTAGTTCTTCTATCTTAATTAGCCCTTTGTTTTATTAGCAATTTTCTTACTTGATAAAAATAAGAGTAGCAACATTTTGCATACCAAAGAATTCATGTCGAAACATATGTTTGAAGGTGTTTATAAATATCTCACATTTTGCCAATCAACTGTTCTTTTTGAAATAAACCTATCAACCATTCTTGTATCCCTCTCTACGTCTAACGTAACCTATTGTATATACGTGCTTTAGTCTCATGCTCGTCAAATCGAAACAATTCGTGAATATCCATAGGATACTTTAGGCGAGCTTTTGATTAATCAAATTATCGTGAATGTGTACACGTTCGCGTGACATAATTACGATTCTAAAAACCTATTTGGAGTATGCGTTCGCGCAACTTCGGCCTAACTTTCTTAATAATAATAACACGTTATTAATTGTGGACACATTCGCGTGATATGATTTTGACGCGCCAAACGAAATGAGTACACGTACGCGTGACTCATTTTAAGATATTTTATAGTTAATAATCAAGTATTTAAAAGCGGTTAATAGATAAATGCACATAGGTCCTAAAAATGAATAGTTAAATAATTTAAGCCAAGTATAAATTGCTAAGCGACCGTGCTAGAACCACGGAACTCGGGAATGCCTACTACCTTCTCTCGGGTTAACAGAATTCCTTACTTAGAATTTTTGGTTCGCAGACTTCAAAAGGAAAGTCGAAATTTTCTCGATTTGGGATTAAAAATAAATCGGTGACTTGGGACACCAAATAAATTATCTCAAGTGGCGACTCTGATTAATTAAAATTATCTCATTTCAAATAATGTCGCTTAAATTGGAAAAAACTCCCTTATACCCTTCCGGGGGTAGGAAAAAGGAGGTGTGACAGCTCTGGCAACTCCACTGGGGATAAGAACCCAGAACTTCTGGTTCAGGGTTCAAGAATTCGAGCTTATTAATGCGATTTTTATTTGGCTTTATTGTTGATATTACTGTATTTTGTGGAGTTAATGTGCTAATTGTCATTTATCGCTTTGATATTACTTGAACTGTATTTAAATGTCTTCTTACGCCACCCCTCTAAGTCTTCTGAAAATGGTGCACACGTTCGCGTGAGCCGCTTTTTCTGTAGAAATTATACCAAATAGATCGAAGTTGGGCCAGCAACAAGGCTGGGTAGACTTTAGTGCTCCCAGTACGTTGCCCCCTCTTCGGCCCCAGTTGTCCGCTCGGGTAAGCCAGGTCTAGAACAATACACCCAGGTTTTAAACCTAGAATAACGTAGCCTCATGCCGGATCCCTAGTAGGAACGCTTGTTTGTATCACGTGCATTTGATTTTGGGGACTCAACATAGGGGTTGAGTCCGTCTAGGAAAGGTTTACCCAAATTAAAAGACCATTCTGATGCATCTTACGTGGTACTTGCGCATCTGTTTGTTTCGGCTTGCATGTTGATCGACTTCTAAAATAGGGAAAGAAAATCAAAAAATAAAAAAAGAGAAAAAAATAGAAAATCAAAAAGTGAGAGGTGGGTATTAAGAAAATTCTGAAAATCTGCCAAAATTCTGAAGAAAAAAAAGTCATTTCTAAATGAGCCAAAATTTTCAAGTGTCATGTTTTCTTGTTCCGTCAAAACTGGGCGAACTACGCGGGTCTGATTCTCACCGGATGTGAGATACATAGGCAAACCTCATCGGTTCCGGCCCACCATTTTCAAAAAAATCCAAAAATATTTTTCTTTACTCCATTCTTTAGAAAAGTCTTTCTTTAAGACCCCAATTGTTTTTAAAAATAAAAATCCAAAAATATTTTCTTTTAATTTCTTCTCAAAATCCAAAAATATTTTCATTCTTCTTTAAAAAATTGAAAAGAAAATTCAAAATTCAAAAATATTTTCTTTAGAAGTCTTTCTTTCACAATTTTAAAATAAAAGTCCAAAAATTCAAAAATATATTCTTCTTTCTTTAGAAGTTTTTCTTCGAAATTCCAAAAATAAGAGGTCAATATTCAAAAAAAAATATCTCTTTTCTTTAGAAGTCTTTCTTTGCAAAATTTTTGAAGAAGAATCAAAATCCCAAAAATATTCTCTTTCTTCTTTATAAGTCTTTCTTTCGAAAAAATAAAATGAAAAAAATTCAAAATCCAAAAAAAAAGTTAGTTTATTTCCTTTATTCATGATTTTCCCGAACTACGCAAGATCTGATTCATGTTCCCACATGATACGTAGGCAACCCACATCAGGTTCGCTCGCCATTAATAAGAAATGAAAAAAAAATGAAGAAATGAAATAATATTGATAATAATAAGGACCGACTGAGCCCATTCTAACATGTTTTGTTTTTAATTGTGAAGAAGGTTAATGTGGTCGGTTTGTGGTAAGCTGGAAACACAAGATCCAAGAAAAAATGATAATCGACATCGAAGCTGTTACAAGTGCTCAAGAGACTCAGGGTCAGAGGGTTCAACAAGAGTCTACTATGTTTGAGAAAAATAGAATACTAAAACAGCAAATGACCGAAATGTGTCAAGAATGGGCCAGTGGTCAATGACAGCCTCGTCTTGAGTCACAATTTGCTACACAGCAAGAGCAATACCACTATCCTGAGTATCACTCGTACTCGTTTGATCTTCCTGCAAATATTGAGAAGCCTGCCCGAAAGATGGTACAGGAAGAAATGACCCAAAGAGTGAAAAACTTAGAACAACGGTTGAAAAATATGCAAGGGTTGGCAGGTCAAAAGAGTGTTGCCTTCAAAGATCTATATATGTTCTCCGATGTCCACTTGCCGCCTGAATTCAAGACTCCCAAATTTGAAAAGTATGATGGACATGGAGATCACATAGCCCACCTGAAAAGGTATTGCAATCAACTGAGAGGTGCGGGAAGAAATGAAGAATTGTTGATGGCTTATTTTTGGGAAAGCCTTACGGGAGTAGCCTCCGAATGGTTTATGGACCAAGACACGTCTCACTGGTACGTCTGGGATGGCATGGCACAGGCCTTTGTCAAGCAATTCCAATACAACATTGACATTGCCCCAGACCGCAATTCCCTTTCAAACTTGAAAAAGAAACAAACTAAATGTTTCAGGGAATATGCCATTAAATGGAGAGAGCAAGCGGCCAGAGTTAAGCCACCCATGGATGAGCACGAGTTAATCACTGTCTTCCTTCAGGCTCAAGAGCCAGATTATTTTCAAAACATGATGTCCGCAGTGGGTAAATCCTTCTCGGAAGCAATCAAAATGGGGGAAATGATTGAGAATGGTCTTAAGACAGGCAAAATTATAAGTCAAGCAATTCTCAAAACCGCAACTCAGGTTGTCTCAATTGAATCCGATGATTTTAGTGACACGAATGAGAAGCACGAATAAATCATGATGACATCAGGGTCAAGAAGAGGTCCTAGGAGAGAATCTCGAAGGTATGAGCAACCTTATCAGGTTTCCCATGATTCCCCTGAATACTATTATCTACTTCAGAACTCTCAATACTCTGTTGCTGCACCTCAGTATGTTGCCCAGCCACCAAGACACCCCAGAAGGCGAACACCAGCACCGCAAAATCTCCACTAGCCTCCACAAAATTTTCAAATGCCCTATAACCCACATCCAAGCCAGGGGTATAGAAGGGAACAAAGGTTGAAAGATAATTTTACACCAATAGGAGAGTCCTATGCAAGCTTGTTTGAGAAATTAAAGCAGTATGACATGATTGCACATATTACTCCAAATCATGTGGACCCCCGTGCAAGAAGCTTTGACCCTTCTAAAAGGTGTGAATACCGTTCCAATGCCCAGGGGCACAATGTTGAAAGCTGTCGGGATTTGAAAAGAGAAATAGAAAGGATAATCCAGGAAAACCTGATTGTGATCCAAGACAGTGACACCCAGAATATCGTGCAGAATCCTTTACCTGCACATGATGATGCACACATTGTGGGAATGATGCATGGTGACAGGGAATATGAGAATCCTTTCGGGAATTTGCTAACCGAAGTTAATGATTTTGAAATTGGAGAAGGCTCTGCTGATTCGGATGAGCAAATTTGTGGCTAAATGTCAAGCTTAGCAATTAAAAAGTCATTCCCTCCTCATTAGGAAGGAATCTTAGTAGCTTGTTTTGATGATTTTTCTGTTATCTGGGTTATTTCAGGGTTGTGATCCAGATTTTATTTGTTTTATTGAGTCAAACCCTTATATCCCTCCATTCTATTTGTGCGAGTCTTGTCTGTCTGTTCTGTTGCTATTTTTATTATTCGGGTTACTTTAGGGTTGTAACTCGTATTTTGGGTTGCTTGTTTAGTTGTAAAACCCTTTCATCCTTTACTCAATAAAATACAGTTTGTCCTTCTGTGTCATACTGTTCCTAGTTCTTTTGTCGCTAGTTCTAATGACATGACATGCATGCGAAAATTTTGGCCAGATCTTAGGAACTGATTTAATCTAGAATTGGATAATTAAAAACAAAAACTAAAAAAAATATACATTTGAGGATGAATAAAGAGTTGCAATACTTTGGAACTAAGGTCGAGTAAAATTCACCTTCAAATCATTGTGAAGATCGGGCTTGAAAATGTTTACTCAATTGAAGTTTGTTTGGAAAGTTTGACATTAAGGGATGGAAAATGTCTTGTGACCACGACACACCAAGAAGATAGACATGTTCGTTAATAATGTGATCACGAAAAGATACTATGTTTGGCGTTCTCAAGGTTGGGAGGCCCTTTTTCTGCTATCCAAACACTTTATATCCTTCACTACCCCTTTTGAGCCTGTGTTATATTCTTTGACCACCCTCTTTTGGAATCAAGAGTCAAAAAAAAGGGAAAAAAAACAGAAAAGAAAAAGAAAATAAAAGTCCATGTCCCAAGAGTACAAATTGGGGCAATTCTTAGAAAGTTCAAGTGAAAAAGAAAAAAAAAGAATTGTCAAAGGTCCATGCCCTAAAAAATAGAAGCTGATGCAAAAAAAAAGAGAAAAAAAGAAAAGGAGAAACAGAAAGAAAGATGAAAAATAGTTTAGGTCAGATGTTTGAACTACGTTCGACCTGATTCCTTAAAAAAGATACATAGGCAGCCTCACGGTTCGGTCCAACCAAATAAGAAAAAAAATTCAAAAAAAAAAATCCATAATAGTTGAAACTAGAGCAAGGATTTTATTTCATTTTTAAAAGAGTCGACTTCAAAAGTTGTAAGTATACAACCCCGTCATCTTTAGTCTGTTTTGAGCCTCATATCGGTCTTTCGTCCAACCTTATCCAAAAACCTTCCAAATAAAGGCCTCCCGATATGCCTTCAAGAATGTCAAGAGAAGCATGCAATGAGCAACGGTTGTCATACGACATATAACACTGTCAAGTTACTCACAAAAAGTAAGAAAATAAAAAGAAAAAGAAAAAGAAAAATGAGAGAGTCTTACTAGTGAAAACCCTCTAGGGCACAGTAAGGCGACGGTAAGTAGAGATGAATAAATGAGAGAGGCCTGTTGGTGAAAATTCCTCGGGGCACCATTACTCGAAAGTGAGTCGTGAAGCTGATGCAAAGGATTGACACAGATAGGCCCGAATTCAAAGATCATAAGAATGGTAAAAGGGAAGATTGGATTAGTTTGATAGATCAGGCCGTTGAGTCTAAAATGCATGTCATAATCATTAAGGCTAGTTATTGAAAAAAAAAATTCTTCCTCCTGTCCTTCCGACAAGGGCATTTCTTGTTAATATTTGTTTCTTTGCGTCATTATATCCTTCACCCTGAGTCAGTCCTTCTCAAAACAAGCAAGAAAAGATTTCAAAATCTGCTACCAGCTTTTCAGTTGTACAAAGTAAATTTGGCCAGCACTCGGTTGTTACTGTCAACGTGCCTTGAGGATTCATGCAAAGGCTCTTCCCAAAAGACTCTTGTCATCCTATTTGGCGTAAGCAAAGATAACTTGTGATTCTCTCTGATAGAAAAATTGCTCAAAAGCAGGAAGTCATTCAAGATATCAGAAAAGGTCATCTAAGAAAAGATCTCCAGTTGGGATAATGCTGATTGAGCCAGAAATACAATGGTACCGGATGTGAAACAATTAGAGTTGATGCAGAGCAAAAGTCTCTTGAAGCCGACTCAAGCTGATTGAGCAAAAACCAAGCTGCCAAGGACTCAAGGCCACAAATCGACCATCATTTTCAAAAACTGACAAATATTTCTTTGTGTGAAACAGGAACAAAGCAGCGCAAGAAAAGTGGTTCAAAAAAAAAACAAAAAAAAGAAGAAAAAGAAAAGATGAGAAGAGCCGACAACGGGAAGTTTCTCAAATCTTTGCCTTTATTTGTCTTGCTATTGTGCATAAAATCTTGCCATTTATCTTCACATTTTTTCCTCCTAGGATAAAAAGTCGTAGTCTGATGAATTTTCCTCCCAATCAAAATCTTAGTCTGATGAATCTTTCTCCTAAGATAGAAGACCTAGTCTGATGGACTTTCTCCTAGGATAGAAATCTTAGTCTGATGAATCTTTCTCCTAAGATAGAAGACCTAGTCTAATGAACTTTCTCCTAGGATAGAAATCTTAGTCTGATGAATCTTCCTCCTAAGATAGAAAACCTGGTCTGATGAATTTTTTCCTAGGATCGAAATCTTAGTCTGATGAATCTTTCTCCTAAGATAGAAAACCAAGTCTGATGAATTTTCTCCTAGGATCGATGTCTTAGTCTGATGAATCTTTCTCCTAAGATAGACAACCAAGTGAAGAAGAAAAGAAACCTAGTCTGATGAACTTTCTCCTAAGATCAAAATCTTACTCTGATGAATCTTTCTCCTAAGATAGAAAACCTAGTCCGATAAATTTTATCCTAGGATAATAATTTAAAAAAAAAAGGGAAGTCTGAATTTGAAAAAAAAAGAAGAGAGTCATTTTTTAGTTTTCTTAAGATTATCAATGTTTAGTTTTCTTGAAATCAGGGGGCCCGCCTGGAGAATAGGGTCAGTTTTTACTTTAGTCAAGCTTAGTTTATAGTTTTTCGCAAGCTCAATCACTTTTAGGAGACGTACATCCTAGTCTAGTCTTTAGTTAACTCATCATTGCATCAATAGTATAAGTGGTTTACAATATTGCTAATAACTCACAAATCTTCCTAGTGCAAACTAGGGCAGAAAAATTTCGTTTGTTTTGTTGGTTTTAATTGCAGGCACCCACATGGAAAACAAGGGAACACAAAAAGTTTCATCAATCAGGCACCCACCTGGAGAACAAGGAAAAACAGTTCAAGTTTCGAGGAAAAGCAGTTGTAAGTTTCAAAGGAAGACAGTTCAAGTTTCAGCAATCAAGCGCTCACCTGGAGAACAAGGGAAAACATTTTGAGTTTCAAGGGAAAGCAGTTCAAGACTCAAAGAAAAACAGTTCAAGTTAGAAGTGGCAGAAGCTCGCGACAAGAAGGCGAGTCAACAGACGAGATGATCAATGGAAGTAATCTCAGTCCAGAATTAAAAAAAAAACAAAAAAAATAATAAGAAAAGAAAAAGGAAAAAAGGGAGTGAAGCTGAAACAAGAGGTGGATTGCTCAAGACATGACTGAGCTCACAAGCACTGCATGTCCGGTCTTGATCCCAAAGCTAAAGAAGAACGAGCTAGTAGCTGCAGCTAACCAGCGCCGAGGTTCAAATGTAAAGTCTACATGAAGAACCATTCAAGACTCAAGATCAAGCTTCAGAAGACTTATAGATAGGAATCTTTTAACTCGTAGTTGATAGGCTTAACTAGTCTTTTTCATGTTTTGATTTTTGATGTAATAACGGGACCGTGGACCAGAACCTCAGCGGAACGGCACCTCAACCAGCTCTCCACCTCGGCATACTCCATCATCTCACTCACTTTTGAACTACACGTGGTCTGATTTCTTTATAGCCAAGGATATGTAGGCAGGTCAGATACCAGAGCTCGGTCACATTCTCCTTCCTCTTTGTTTTGGTCTCCTAAATAAGGGTCGGGTAAAAAAAAACTTGTCTAGTCGTTCTTTGTCAGAAAATACTTCGTATTTCCAGTCAAAGAGGGGCAGCTGTAGACATGTGATTTTTACCCTCCCCAAGTTTTACATAATTTAGCATGTAAATATTTAATTTAGGCCTAATATAACTATTTCAGCTCATTTTTACTCTTTTACTTTTATTTTATTACAAGAAAACGAAAATTACAAAAATAGGTTCATTAATGTTTTGTAGTCATTTTTAATCTTGAAAAATACCAAAAATTATCTTGTTTTAATGGTCAGTCTTATTTTAACAGTTATTTTATTTAAGTAGGACTAATTAATAAATGTGGTCGTATTTTAGTCCCGTTCACGGAGAAAGAATAAAACTTGGGTTCGAGCAATCCATTTTAAGGACTAATTTTGGACATAGCCATAATTCTCAAGCCCATAATTTCTAGGCTCATACCCCTAACCTAATCTCTACCATGAGCTTTTGAGCGCCGTGGACACCCAAAAAAACACGGAGCGCCATTTTCACAAAGGACTTCCTCCCTAATTTTTATCTTCTTCGTGAATCCCCATCAAACCTTGGTGACTACTGCTTCAGCTTCAAAAATCGGAGGCTCATCATCTACTTTATGAGAATTTAACAAAAATGCCTAAGACCTAAAAAAAGACAAAAATAAAGCTGACCAAAAAGCTTCCTAGAGAGGAAATATAGAGAGAGGAATGGGAGTGACGGCGGATTCAGAAGTAGAGCTTCCTAAACTTAATTCTATAGAGTCGGGTACTCCACGTTTTGGGCGGAGTCACGTCCCTCGCCGTTAACCTTACTGCTTTTATGGTCGCTCTGTGCTTTGCCACTGTTTTTTGCCATATTTTCCGAGGAGTTCCGAGGAGTTCTGAGTTCGTCGAGGTCCTCTCCGGTCGATGGAAAATTTTCGGGTCAAAAGTTCCACAAGTTTTAAGTTGCTGTAATTTTAATCCAAATGCATCTATATAAATGTCTGATTCTTCCCTGCTCTTTACATGGTCGTTAAATATATTTGAGTATTTGTTGAGTTAAAACGAAACATTCGAATATGGAGTTTGAGTATTTGAGTATTCCCTACTCTTCTATTGATTTGCTATTTTCCTTATGTTAGGAATTACTGATTTATGGAGTTTGTTTCAATAATTATCACACTTTTCTTTATCATCGACTGGGAGTAGTTGTAAGTAGTATTATTAACTGTTTCCTCATAGTAAATTGGGTTTGTAGATTTGTGATAGAGGACATGAACAATCTTTACCTCTTTTTATGATGGAAAAGGTGATGGTTTTCTTGACAAAATTCTTTTGGCTCCTTCTGATTTTGTTCTACTTGGATAGATTTTGTATTTATTCGTGCTGTGAATATGCCCAATCTTTTGTAGTTCTTCTATCTTAATTAGCCCTTTGTTTTATTAGCAATTTTCTTACTTGATAAAAATAAGAGTAGCAACATTTTGCATACCAAAGAATTCATGTCGAAACATATGTTTGAAGGTGTTTATAAATATCTCACATTTTGCCAATCAACTGTTCTTTTTGAAATGAATCTATCAACCATTCTTGTATCCCTCTCTACGTCTAACGTAACCTATTTTATATACGTGCTTTAGTCTCGTGCTCGTCAAATCGAAACAATTCGTGAATATCCATAGGATACTTTAGGCGAGCTCTTGATTAATCAAATTATGGTGATTGTATACACGTTCGCGTAACATAATAACGATCCTAAAAATCAATTTGGAGTATGTGTTCGCGCAACTTCGGCCTGACTTTCTTAATAATAATAACGCGTTATTAATTGTGGACACGTTCGCGTGATATGATTTTGACGCGCCAAACGAAATGAGTACACGTACACATGACTCGTTTTAAGATATTTTATAGTTAATAATCAAGTATTTAAAAGCGGTTAATAGATAAATGCATATAGGTCCTAAAAATGAATAGTTAAACAATTTAAGCCAAGTATAAATTGCTAAGTGACTGTGCTAGAACCACGGAACTCGGGAATGCCTAATACCTTCTCCCTGGTTAACAGAATTCCATTCTTAGAATTTCTGGTTTGCAAACTTCAAAAGGAAAGTCGAAATTCCCTCGATTTGGGATTAAAAATAAACTGGTGACGTGAGATACCAAATAAATTATCCCAAGTGGCGACTCTGATTAATTAAAACAATCTCATTTAGAATAATGTCACTTAAATTAGAAAAAACTCCCTTATACTCTTCCGGGGGTAGGAAAAAGGAGGTGTGACAATTGGCACAAATCAAAATAAAGATCCTCAAAATTTTCTTGCTTAGATGCAGCAGACCTTACGAGTTATGCATGCTATTGGTACAGAGTCTGTGGAGATTGCCTCATACAAAGAGCGGGATATTGTTGTGATTTGGTATGAAACTTGGGAAAAATTTAAGGGACCTCTTGCTCCACTAGAAGGATGGATGGAGTGAAGTATTATTTGCCTATTGAGCTCCGCCGAGCTAAACAAGAAAAATTCTTACATTTGGAGTAGTGTAAAATGAATGTTTGGGAGTACAATATGCAATTTAACTCCTTTGCCAAGTATGCTCCTTTGGTTGTAGCAGAGATGAATGATAGAGTACATTGTTTTGTGGGTGGTATGGGAACACATTTTATTAATGAATGCACCACTAATTCTATAAGTCTGAAAATTGATATTGGTCGTATTGAAGACTATACGCAGAGCTTAGAGGATAAAAAAAAGGCAACAACGAGTTGCTTGAGAGCATGATTGGGGCCAACGCAAAAGAGCCTAGTCTATATGTGACATGAGTGAGTCTCGAGGTGAGTTCAGACCTTATTTCCCTGGCACCCATCCTATCTAGTGGCTAATGCTACAACACAGTCCCAAGGTCAGTGTCATGATCGGGCCACTTTTTCCCTTCAGGGTCAAAATTCCTGAAGGCAAAACTCGCAATATAGTGGAGACCCCAATAGGATGAGGCCCCTGATGTCGTATTGCGGTCGATGTGGTACCAGTCATTTTGGTACTTGTCGCAAAGTTCAGACATATCTTATTCTTGAGGTCATCCTTGTCATATTATGCGTTTTTGCACGGTGAGGAATGTGGATAACATGATACCTCCAACGGGATCCACATCAACTTTGTCATCATTAACACACCATCATGAGCCACATGCAACCATTGGTAGGAAGAAGTGGAGGTAGAGGTGGATCATCTAACTCGGGTGGTAAACATAACCACATATATTCATTGTCGGGATGGCAGAACCTAGAGTCATCGCCGAATGTGGTTACATATATACTATTTGTATTCTCAATCAATATTTATGCTCTGATAGAACTATTTCAACCTTGTTGTATCTCTCTCCACTTGTTGCTAGTAAATATGGTAAAGAGTGTGAATTGTTACATCAGCCATTTGAAGTATCCACGCCTGTAGGTGAGTCTGTGATAGTTACACGGGTATATCGAGGTTTTGATGTGATGATTCATGACTGACACACCTTGGATAGTTTTAATGAATTAGAGAAGATGGAATTTGATGTCATTATAGGGATGGACTGGTTAGCTTCGTGCTATGCCAAAGTGGATTGTTGGTTGAAAGTCGTTCGCTTTAATTTTCTTGGAGAACCCGTCATTGAATGGAAGGGTGATGTTGCAGCACTAATAGGGAGCTTCATTTCTTACCTTAAGTTCCAGAAAATGATTTTGAAAAGATGTTTCTATCATTTGGTGCGGGTGTAGGATGTTGAGGCGAAGCCTCCAACCCTACGATCGATTCTGATTATTAGTGAAGTTTCCTATGTATTCCATGATGAGCTCCTGGGTATCCCTCCCAATAGAGAGATCGAGTTTTCCATCGATGTGCCACCCGATAGAAAACTGATATTGTCATGCCCCAACCTGGGGAGGCGCGACCGGCACTCAACCAAGTGAACCCGACTGAGCAAGCCTATTAAAAATTTTCTACCCAACTCATTATGATCAAGAAAATAGGTTATTATTCATTATACAGTAGGAAGATTTTTGTAGCATTTCTAAATCGATTCATTTGCTACATCATTGGTATGTTTTCAAAATTTCATACACTTTACAATTTGAAGGAACAAGGGTTCAAAACACAACGTAATTTACTAACCCTTCCAATACCCATATACGACCCACATAAATGTCTACGGAGTCTTTAAAGATACAAATGACAGTTATGATAATGCCGGCAACAAGGCTCCGGCCATACCTCAAAATGTGGTAAACATATAAACAGAAGATGTGCTACATGACCCCGGGAAGAAATGGGGCTCACCGAGTCTGCTGAGAGGGTGATGATTATACACCACTAGCTACGATCAACATTGTCTGCTATGGGACCACCTACATCCATTTAAAGATGTAGTGCCCCCGGTAAAAAGGAAGTTAGTACTAACAAATATTACTAGTATGTAAAGCTAAATACCAATCTTAATAGAGTGAATAATGAAACAAAGGGGAACAATCACGATGTACAATAATGGCATCAAACAATACTAAAACATCAAGTAAGGATATATTAGTTCTCAAGTCAATTTCCATTTTATTAAATTGATAATCTTTAGTGCCATGTGCCATAATCCATAATACCACCGTATTCTTATACAGAATCTGATCTCGATTCGATCAGCTAGTTCATCTCATTTGAGACATCAGCCATATCCACAATTTCAACCATCATTTCCAGCACAATTACCACCATATTTGCGGCATGACATACGATCATGGCCCGATCAGCTAGGCCATCTCACTTGAGATATCATCCTTTAAATAAATCATCTCACTTCATATTTCATTCCCATCTTTCAGCACATTGGTACGAGTGGCCTCATTTATTAAGTCTTTCTTGGCCCTTGGCCGTATTTTACAATTAAAGTTTCTCTTTTACACATTCAATAACACGATCACAAGCAACAATAAGGCATATCATGTAAGGCATTTGTACACATAAGGG
This sequence comes from Nicotiana tabacum, assembly GCF_000715075.1. NCBI lineage: Eukaryota > Viridiplantae > Streptophyta > Magnoliopsida > Solanales > Solanaceae > Nicotiana > Nicotiana tabacum. The sequence goes on along the minus strand of NC_134080.1, from coordinate 152,028,204 downwards.
TAAGACTTGGAAGATCATAAGTACATAGAGGCCCTTCATACAAATTAGCATAACAATCTTTATTCGATTCTTGACATGAATTCTTAACCTTTCTCAACATATAATCCACATTTTAACACATCCTCAAATGTCATGATAACATGATGAACATTTAGAGCAAATATTGAACACGAATCTTTCAACACAACACATTAGGGCAGTCAACTCTTGTGTGATCAATTTAGGGACTTGCACCAATTACACGAACACCAGGGGTTCATTCCTAAGAAGAAGGAGGTTTATCCATACATACCTCAATTGAGCTCCCCTAAACATTAAGATGATCAGGAATTTAGCAACTTCAATCTATTTTTGCAATATAAGATAATTGAACACAAAATTAGGAGAATGGTGTATAATTCTTGCTCACTGGAGCATCCTATCAAACACTTTGTGTGCATTATGTCTTAAAACACTTTTTGAGTAAGGTTCCATCGTTCCACAACCCATCTTTTATCATTTTAGCCCATAATCTTCCTACACACTTTCACCACACATGCATGCAAAATAAATAACCCTCATACCCATGAGCCATTTTACTAATTACCCATTATTAGTACAAATTTCAAAATTGAGAGGTGGGGAACCGATTCTTACCTTTATGGTGAAGACCTAGTGAACTTCACTTGACAAATCTTCAATGTTTCTAGCAAAGATCAAGTAATTTTTTATGAAGAACCCTTTCACCCTCTCGGACCCTCTTTATCACTCTAAATTTATCAGAAATAGGTTTAAAATGAGCTATAGCATATGATATATCGACATATTTAAAAATTAGAAATTTGGAGTCCCAACACAGATCTGCGGTCATATATGATATGCGAACACATAATGGCTATGCGGCCAGTGAAATGACAGCAAAATGTGGCCCTCAAGGACCTGAATTTTCTGCCTTGGTTTGCGGCCAATATGCGATCCGCAAACCTATTCTACGGTCGCATAATGTGCCGTACAACCTCCCATCACAAAAGTCCAAGGATGATTATGCGACCAAAGTGTGGTCCGCGAAATAGATATGTGGTCGCATGATTGGCCGCAAAACTGACCTCAAAATTGGCCAGAAAGATTGCCTCACTTTGCGGCCATTCTGCTACCCGCAAAGTGATTAAGCGGTCGTATAATGGGCCGCAAAAACACACACTTCTGCAAAACATTTTCCTTTAACTTTATGTCATACTGCTCAATCCAAAAAGTCTGAACCGCAGCGAGCAAGCTCTAACACATAATCCTAACTTGGCACCACGAAATTCCTGGTTTTAAGAAGAATTTTATGTGGCCTTACAGTTATCTATCCCTATGTATAGGGTGACTCCTACTAAATTGAGGGAGTTGAATACTTAATTGAAAGATCTTTTAGACAAGGGCTTTGTTCGACCCAGTACTTCCCTATGAGGAGCTCCCGTGATATTTGTTCCAGAGAAAGATGAGTCTTTGAGGATTCGTAATGATCATCAACAACTGAATAAGGTCACCATTAAGAACAAGTATGCGCTTCCAAGGATCGACGATTTATTCGATCAATTGCTAGGAGCTAAGTATTTTAAGAAGATTAAACTTAGATCTGGGTATAATTAGCTAAGAAACAAGGAAGAAGATATTCTGAGGACAGCCTTTCAGACTAAATATAGCCACTATGAATTTCTCATTATGTCCTTTAGCCTATCCAATACACAGGCGACTTTTATGGATATGATGAATCAAGTATTCAGGCCATTTTTGGATATATTTGTGATCGTGTTCACAGAGAATATTTTAGTGTATTCCCAATCAGATGTAGAGCATGTAGAGCATTTGCAAAAAGTCCTACAGGCTTTTAGATCACAAGTTCTACGCCAAGTTTTCCAAGTGCGAGTTCTGGATGAACACATTAGTTTTTCTTGGGCATATAGTGACAAGTGAAGGAATTAATTTTGATGGTCAAAAGGTAGAAGAAGTTAAGGATTGGCCAAGGCCCACAACACCTACCGAGGTACGCAACTTGTTGGGCTTGGCTAGTTACTACCAAAGGTTTGTGGAAAATTTCTCCTCTATAGCTGCTCCATTAACAAAGTTGATGCATAAGGCAGCGAAATTCCGATGGACCGCTATTTGTGATAGAAGCTTCCAAGTGTTAAAGCACAAGTTAACCTTGGCGCCAGTTCTAACTCTTCTTGAAGGACTCGAGGGGTACGTTACTATTGTGATTCCTCTAGAGTGGGTTTGGGTAGTGTGCTAATGCAACATAGGAAAGTTGTTGCTTATGATTCAAGAAAACTAAGGAAACAAGAGAAAAATTACCCAACTCATGACTTCGAGCTAGTAGCTATTATTTTTCCTTGAAATATGGCATCACCATCTGTATGGAGTTCATGTCAACATATTCACCGATCACAAGATCTTGCATTACATATTCAAGCAAACATAATTAAATCTGAGACAATAGTGGTGGATTCAATTGTTAAAGGATTACGATATTGATATTTTGTACCACCTATGAAGGCAAACATTGTGGGTGACATGCTAAGTCAAAAATCCATAGACACCGTACGACATGCGAAAGATTATAAGTAGGAAATGACTAAATACTTGCACCAGTTGGCTAATTTATGTATACGATTGCTATACACTGGTAGCGTAGGAGCCATAGTTCTAATTGCTACCAGATCCTTGATAGTAGCTGAGGTAAAAACACAATAATTTGATGATCCAAACTAGGTAAAGATAAGAGAAAACATTCCCTTTCAAAAGGAGTAAAAGTTTGAGCTATCCGAGGACAAAGTCCTTAGATACCAGGACCGGTTGTGTGTTCCCGATATAGGGTGACTCAAAGGCAAATCTTGGGAGAGATTCACCAATCTCGATATTCTGCTCATCCAGGGTAAACCAAGATATATCACGATCTTCGACAGCTATGCTGGTGGAATGGCATAAAGAGGGACATTGCTGAATACACCACTTAGTGTCCAAATTGCCAACAAGTTAAGGTTGAACACCAGAAATAAGGAAGATTGCTTAAGAATATGGAAATTCCAACCTGGAAATGGGAGATGATCAACAAAAATTTTGTTACCAAATTACCGTGATCATGCCAAAGATTTGATTCCCTATGGGTTATCGCGAATAGACTCACTAAATTAGCTCATTTCTGCTAGTTAAGGAAACATTCTCAGGTAAAGATTATGCTAAGCTATACATCAAGGAAATAGTTTGACTCCATGGTGTTCTGATTTCTATTATATTAGACAGGGGTACATAGTTTACAGCTCACTTCTGGAGATCATTCCAAAAAGGATTGGGTACAAGAATAAATTCCAGCACAACTTTCAATCCGCAAACAGACGGCCAAGCCAAATTCACTATTCAGACACTCGAGGAAATGTTACGAGCTTGTGTTTTGGACATCAAAGGAAATTGGGAGGGACATCTACCACTCATCAAATTTGCAATAATAGCAGCTACCATGCTAGTCTGGAGGACTTGAGGCCAAATATTTGCCAATGGCTTGAGCACCGAGGTGCTGATTTTGTGAGCAAGTGTTTTGAACTCATATGTTCATTATTGTCCTTGTTAGCCGGAATGGCGGTTGGATATCCACGTGATGAGTATATTAGTGTTGCGAGGTGTATTTGTACGACTTGGTAGTGGCGAAGAAGCGTACTGGATAGTAGATGAACTGTTAAGTGATTCGTTTCTTATTGTGATTTGTTGAGTAGCCCGAGTTATGGGCGCGTGAAGAATAATTTTTGTGTCTCCTAGTTAGATAAGTCTGGGAGCTGATATCGCTTTCGTAAATGTATTATGACAAAATCGTTGAGTCAAGGAGACCACCTTGAAGGTCGAAAATATTAAAGGAAGAATATGTTCCTACTTGGTTGAATAGCCCAATAATGGAGGGTTGAAGGGTATTTTCTATGTGTTATGATTCAAATAGGTGCAACGCATGTCCATGTATCAATTTAGATTTATGTAATTGATATGCATTGTGATGCTTTGTCAAGTTGTGGATGAGTTGTTAGGATGGTTTTGGTGATTCTCTGGCAGGTGGATAAGACCAATTACAAAGGAGGATCTGCCAAAATTTTTGAAAAATTTAGGACTTAAAAAAAAACATTGGTCGCCTAGAGAGTGGGCTTAACTGTTGTGTGAGTAAATGCAAGAATTGTAGAAGAGTTAAAATTCCAGATGATTCGTGTTTCCACGAGCTTATGATGGAGTGAGTTTAATCTCACCATGATATTATGACAACAATAGAGTATATGTGTTGTGATCTATGGCTTCGAGCCAAGTTGGGGAGCTTGCTGTTGATTAGCTGATTGCACGGTTTATTACCTGCGTGAATTCTGGTTATTGGCGTATTAGTGGGTTATTGCAGCTACGGAAAAGGACCATGAGTGGTAATTTGAGTAAATGAATTGTTGGATGCATGCTATGGTTAGCCTTATTGGCTCATGTTCAGACTTGAGGGAAGATTCATGATTTATGCCTCGTATAGGTGCAGGCTTCGAGGGAAGTGATCCCTCTAGGTGCTTTATCGAGAGGGTATTCATATGTTATAAAATTCAGTAGAGTTGGTTGCATTCGGGGCCAAGTCAGAGCTGGGTGGCTCTCAATAGCGGTCCTAGTTAATCCAAGAGGTAAAGTGTGGTGCCTAATGATTTTGAGTCTATAAGTACGGTTAAGAGTCAAGCTTTTGAAGCAGCTTATGAAGAAAGACACAGAATGTTCTATGATGTTTTGATTTGCGGTGTAGCATTTGAGAGACATGAAATGGTCATGGTATTTGAGACAGCATGGTCTCGTGATTTAAGGTCACTCAGGGTGAGTTTGGTTGAAATAAGTTAGGTGTTAAAGGGAGATATTATTATTTCTAAGGCAATCAAGGATAAATTGGAAGGAAGTAGATTGATTAGCCATAGTTGAGTTGGTATACTGGTGTCAGTGATCGGTTCGTTCAGCGTGATCGAGTTATGCATGTGAGGCTTGTCGGCCGCAGTGATTGATGTTATTCTGAAGCATTCTTTTGTTAGGGCCTATTATGAGTAGGCGGATCCCAGAAAGTGTTATGGTGGCTTGGACAACTACTTAGAGATTGGCATATTCGACGATTATGAGGATTCGCCTGTAAGCTGCTATAGTTCTCCTGAAGTGAGTTAAATGGAAAGTCTTATGTGATGAAGTATTAGCCTATCGACGATTCCAGAGTTGTGATGGAAATCGCGTCTATCGTATATTAGCACGTGAGGTGCAGTGAGTGGTATGGAATTTGAAGTAAGGACCAAGGTTGCAGTTTGGTCAATGACTGTGATGTCACGATCTCGGATAAGCAGTATATGAGTTTCAGTGTTTTGAGTAAGATGGGTATTGACATTAGTATCACCTGAGGTCGTTGTTCTGTGAGAAAGGCTTTGCATCCTGGTTAGGGATTCTTGATCGCTTTTCAGCGTTAGTGCAACCGGTGGTTTGGATGTGCAGACCCGTTAATTATTTCGGAAGATGGTGGGAGCTTGTCCCACAGGAATATTGTATAAGTGTGACATGTAGTCACTTGATTAATTAGAAATTTAAACCAAGTATGAGGATTTTGGTAATATCATCCATTTGAGAATTTATGCCTGGAGGGCACTCTGTTTATTGGGTTATGGACTTGTGAAAGATTATTGGCCTAGCTTGGCACGATCAAGATCGACTTGAGGTCGGTGGATAGATTTAAATGTGGAAGTGAGCCTTACGTAAGGCCAGTTGTGTTTATTTCAGCAATGCGCTCTTTATGGAAGGATAATCGCAGTCTTATTTCGTGGTCAGTTAATTCATGTAAAGATATATTGCAATGTATGAGTTGTGAGACGGCTTGGTAAATTCCTTATGTGTTGAGGTTCCGCTCAGCGGTGATGTTATATGAGCAGGATGAGACTTAGATCATGTATCGCACCTCAGTTGTGCTTGAGTTTGTAGCCTATAGCGCTATATGTTTCCTTGTGAATGATATTATGCACCTTAGTGTGTTTATGACCGATATTCGGTATTTTGATGTGATGAGCTATTCAGCTCGACGTATATCTCCTTATGTGAGTTCTATATGTGGATCGGGTGGCACACCGCCATGGGTATGTTGTTTGGATCGGGTTGCACGCCGCAACAGTGTGATGCTCAGTTCAGTGCCCATATTTGCTTTTGTGTGTTCTGTTTCCCTGTTTTCTGAGGAAGTCTATGTTAGTGTGCGAGTTGAGTAGTTCCTTCTAGAGTTCGCCTTCCTTTTGTATCGCGTTCGAATTGATAACATACTGGCACATTGTGGCGTCTTGTGGGATTTTTGATTATGTCTGAGGTGGCTTATTGCCTGAGCAGTTCGTACTGGGTGAGACGAGGTTACTAGATTTGGGGTCAGTGCAAACTGATTATATGAAGTATATTATAGAGCAAAGATCATTCTTTGGTTTGGGACAAGGTAATGGAACTTGTCAGGAGTTTAGATCCAATGAATTGTTGATTTAGCAGTTGGTTGTAAATTTCGGCACATCTCTTCAGTCGTATCGGTGTTGAAAAAAAAAACTAGAGCAAGACCTGTGTAGATCATGAGATGCAATGGGAGCATCAGATTCGTGGAATTTCGACTATTATGTTTAAAGAATGTTATTGTGGTTCTATGAGTAAAGTGATGCAAAGTGTGAATTCAGCAAAGTTATGCAGTCATGTTTGGGTACAACATGTGGAGATTGATATGGTGGTCGTATGATGGAAACAGGCTTGGCAGGGAAATTCAGGATGTTGGAATTGGGCCTAATGACTTATTTGCTTGAATAAATAAGTATATCTACAGAATTATCGAGCTAATGTGCTCAACGGAGTAGTGGTAGCATGGGAAGGTGCATGATGTGTTAAACAAGTGATTTCAGACTACTTCAGTGTAGTTCTCAGCACGTTCGAGGACGAACGTATGTTTAAGTGAGGGAGATTGTAACGACCCGACCGGTCGTTTTGAGCTCCGGCGCATCATTCAGTAGTTTGAGGCCATGAGCGGCTTCATCTCAGGTATATTGACTTGTGTGTATGGTCAAAATTAAAATTCGGGAAGTTTGGAGTCAAATCTAAATGGAAATTCTCATTTTGAAAGCTTAAAATTGAAGAAATGAACTAGGATTGGAATTTTGAGTAAACGACCTCGGAATTGGGATCCAAAGGTTCCATCAAGTTCGTATGATGATTTCGGACTTGGGCGTATGCCCGGATCGGGTTTTGGATAACCCGGGAGCGTTTTGGCGCCTATTGTGGAAGATAGCATTTTAGAAGAAATTGCATCAGTTTGGTTTAAAATGCATTTCGGTGTTATTGATGTCCGTTTGGGATTCCGAGACTGGCAGTAGCTCCGTATGGTGATTCTGGATTTGGGAGCGCGATCGGAAGTGAATTCGGAGGTCCGTAGGTCATTTTGGAGTCGTTCGACTAAAGATGGAAAATTGAAGGTTTTTGAGAAAATTTGGCCGGAAGTGGAAATTTTGATATCGGATTCGAAATGCGAATTTTATGGTTTGGATAGCTTCGTTAGGTTATTTGGGACTTAGGAGTGTGTCCGGAATATCTTTTTGTTGAAATATATGAATTATGGGAAAAATTTGAAAAATTTTGATATTTAATATTGTTAAAGTTGACTTTGGTCAACATTTTTGGTAAATGGATCCGGACCCGTATTTTTTGGTCTCGAAAGGTCCATAGAAAAATATGGAAGTTGAACGTGTGTCCGGAATCGAATTTCGAGGTCCCAGGCCCGAGAAATGAATTTTTTCGTGAAATTGTTTTCTGAAAATGTTTAAGGAAAATGAAAATGAAAATGAAATTTGATCAGAAAGTAATGGTATCGGGCTCGTATTTTGGTTCCGACGCCCGGTACAGGTCATATATGCTGGTTAAGCGCTTCCTGTAAAGTTTGGTTACAAACGGACGTTGTTTGACGGGTTTCGGCCTTAAATTGGAAAATTTGAAAGTTTATGAAATTTGACAGAATTCTTGGATTTAAGGCTCAAATCATTGATTTTGATGTTATTTTGGCGATTTGATCGCTCGAGCAAGTTCGTGTGATGTTTTAGAGTCAGTGTTCATATTTAGTTTGGAGACCCGAGGGTTCAAGAGTGTTTCGGAGGTGTCTCAGAGTGATTTCGGACTTAGAAAAAATTGCAGAAAATTGCAGAAAATTCTGCTGTGCCCAGAAAATTTTAGGTGCGAGTAGTCCAGTTTGGAAGCTCATATCTTGTAATCTATAAGAAATCAGAAAAAGTACAAAACACAAAAGTTGTAGCCCATACATTCTAGTTTATGTAAAGTTAAACCATTTGCGATTTGGATATCATTTCAAAAAGTTACTATGGATCGAAAAGGGCTGCTGGAGCAATTTCGGCAGAATTTACGATGCACTTTAGAAGCTCATATCTCGGGATATATAAAGAGTTATATGGTGTACAGCCTATTAAATTAAAGATCTTTGAGTGTAGTTTCTAAATCTTCAAACCGTTTGTCATTTGGATATTTATACAAGACGTTATGGGTGTTTAAACAAAAGGTATCCGACAAGGAACAATTTTAATAGGATGTACAACTTGTATAGCACAAGTGCAAGGTACAACTCGGCGAAGCACAGGCAGATTCTTTTATACACGGATTTAGCTCACTTTTCTTCATTTCTTCAAAGTATGGACGATTTTTGGGGAGCTTCAAGAGGGGATTTTCATCATCAATGTGAAGGTAAGTTATCCCCACCTATTTTAAGTTAAGTACATCAATTATGTACTGATTTGAGCATGAAAATTGTAGAAAAAATGAGGATTTAGGCCTAGGGATTTGAAAATAAGATTTGGTGATTTGAGGGATCAAATGAACTCCGATTTTGGTAAATTTTATATGTACGGACTCGTGGCGAGACGAGGAATCCGGTGATGAGACTTTCGTAATTTTTCGAGAAGCGGGCCTGGGGCTCGGGTTTTGCAAATTTCGTGATTTTCGATATTTTTCGAGTCTTTTCGATTGGGTTATATTCCCTTAGCCTATTGTAATATATTCCTTGTGGTTTTGGCAAGATTCGACGCGCGAGGAGGTCGATTCGAAAGGAAAGGGCATCGCGGAGTAGACTTTTGGCAATCTTGAGGTGAGTAACAGATGTAAATGTTGTTCTGAGGGTTTGAAACCCCGGACTTTCACATCGTAACGCTATATTGAGGCGTGACACGCACTCCATGGCGAGTGCGGGGTGGGATACTATTGGGGATTGTGACTTGGTCCATCCCGTGTGATGTTTATACTATACTGGTGATTGATACACATACTTCATTGATATTACTGGGCTTGATGCCATGTTTGGGGCCTTGTGCCAATTTTTAAAATCCTTCGAGGATTGATATTACTGCTTAGCATGATTTGCATATCATTTAATTTTAGTCCAAGGTTTTAAATGTTGTTTTGCAAACTCAGCCATAATTCTAAGTGTTGAAAACTTAAATGATATTTTTAAATGTATTCCGGACTGGGAACTTCTGTTTTATAAATGCCCAAAGGGCTTATTATATTATTTTCTGGACTGATTATAAAGTGACTTGAAACAGTGGTAACAATGACACTGTGTGATATACTTGAAACAGTGGTAACAATGACACTGTGTGATATACTTGAAACAGTGGTAACAATGACACTGTGTGATATACTTGAAACAGTGGTAACAATGATACTGTGTGATATACTTGAAATAGTGGTAACAATGACACTGGATGATATACTTGAACAGTGGTAACAATAGCACTGTATGATATAAATTGGTCAGGTAACAATTGCTGACCGGTCAGGTAACAGTGACTAACCAAGATATTGCGCTTGGGCTGTAGGAGCCCCTCCGGAGTCTGTACACACCCCCAGTGAGCGCCGTCGACGATAAATAAATATGGATGTCTCGGGCTGCACGCCGCAGTGGGTACTGGAATGTACCATCATATGCATTGCATTGCATTCATGTATTTGTATTTATACTGGTACTTGTGGCCTACTAATTTGCAGTATCTTGTTAGTAATTCGTTGGAAATAAATCCTTTCTTTAGTGCTCTTGTAATTGGTTGCATCTCTGGTTTTAATAATGATAAAATCCATTTTTGGACTTCATCCATATCTCCTTGTCGTAGTTCCCTTGAATTTGCATATATCATTAGTTGATCTCTTGAGTAGTAGCTCCAAATGGCATTTTCCTGTAGATAATTGTTGGCTAATTCTTGGTTAATAGTTGCTATTCCAATTATTCTTTTGTTGGCGTAAAAACTCGGTATCTCGATTTTTGGTATCTCTGGTTGTTGTTCTATCTCTTCTGGTATTATCATATCTCGTGTCAATCATATTTTTACAACTTGTATAAGAGGTTTTATTTCATCGTATAGTATCTCAACTGGTGCTGTATAGAATTTTATAAAAAATAGGTTTCCTTTTGTAATTCTTTTATATGTAATGAATGCTTTATATATCTCTGGTATTCCACTTATCTCTTCTCCATCATAGGTATATACTGTGCTAAGTAATCCGTAATTGTAACATGTTTTTACTAAATTGGATCTGGTCTTTGGTTGGGCAATAAGTCTATTATATCCTTGGAGTTTTTGGGTTATATAGTTTTGTGTTGGATTTGTTGTAGTAGTTGCTCTGGGGTTAAGGTTTAGAAATGTTTGGATTTTGTATATGTTTTCAATATAGGTCTGGGTAATATGGTTGTATATTTTCTTATTTTGGTGTAGACTGTTTGCATAGGTTGAGGTTTGTGGTGTTGTAGTCTTTGTTTCTTTTGGTATTTTTGGAGTAATTGGTTTATCAAATATGTTATTCAAATTGGCATTGGTATATGGTTTCTTATTAACTTGTTTACTCGTACTTGCAGCTGTGTGACGACCCAGCCGGTCGTCATTGGAATTTATGCCCCATCTCCCCATTAACTGCTTCCCCTAAGTTCATTTCTGCTATTCTGTTTTGCCGGGACATTCGGTGTTGGGATTCGGAGTGTTTTAGGACACTTAGTCCCTAAATAAGAGCTTAAGTGTTGAAAAAATGGTCCGTAATCGGAACAGTGTGAAGATGGCCTCGGAATGGAAATCCGATGGTTCCGTTAGCTCTGTTAGGTGATTTCGGGTTTGGGAGCATGTTCGAAATATATTTTGGAAGTCCGTAGCTCATTTAGGCTAGAAATGCCGAAAGTTAGTATTTTGACAAATTCCGGTTTATAGGTTAAATTTTGATCCAAGGGTCGGAACGGAATTTCGGAAGTTGCTGTAGTTTCGTTAGATGATTTAGGATATGAGTGCAAAATTTCAAGTCACTCGGACATGTTTTGGTCGGGTTTTTGATCGAATGTGTGTTTTGAAGTTTCTAAAAGAACTTAGGCTTGAAGTTGATGTAATTCGATGATTTTAGTGTTAGTCGAGGTGTTTTGATGATTGGAACAAGTTTGCATAATGTTTTAGAAGGCGTTGGTGCTTTTGGTTGAGGTCCGGGGGGCCTCAGTGTGTTTCGGGTGAGTTTTGAGCAAGTACGGACACCCCGGAACTTAGAAAAATGAAGGTGGCAGCAGTGGAGACGCGGACCGCGCTCCTTTTCGCGCTGGGCGCGCGGCCGCGCCCGGGAAGATCTGCAGGCTGCTGGTTCTACTTCGGAAGCTCATATCTTTTGATCAACATGGAATATTGAGGTGATTCAAAAACGAAAGTTGTAGAGCTTTGAATCTAGTTTTCAAAAACATATTTTAATAGGCATTTGGACATTTGTAGAGAATGTTATGGCCTAAATAGTGAAGCCTGTCACTGTAGTCAAATTGATGCGCGGCCGCGACCATTTTTGTGCGGTCAGCACTCCCTGGGCGCGGACCGCGGTCATTTTTGTGCGGTCAACACTGTCGGAATCCGAGGGGTACTCTATAAATATGATATTTTGGGTTTTTATTTAATATTTTGACCTATAGAGCTCAGATTTTGGCGATTTTTCGAAGGTTTTTCAAGAAATTCATCGAGGTAAGTGATTCTAACTCATATTTGGTTAGAATACATGAATATACCATTGAATTCATCATTTAATTAGTGATTTGAGATAGAATTTGAGAAGAAAATTGTGGAATCTTTCAAAAAATATAAAATGAAGATTTGAAGTACCAAATGGTGTTTGAATTGGATAAATTTGGTGTGGTTAGACTCGTGAGAGTACGAGGTTTCTGGAAATGTAAATTTTATTTGATTCCGAGACGTTGGCTTGAGGGCCATTTTGGTCATTTTTCCTATTTTCGCGCCTTAGCTTTGATTTTAACAGTGGAACTAGTTACTTGCGATGTTATTTACAATATGTAATTGGTTTGAATAGATTTGGGCCACTCGGAGTCGGATACTCGTGGCAAGGGCATTATTTCTTAGCGATTTTTGTACCGGTTCGAGGTAAGTGGCTTGTCTAACTTTGTGTGGGGGACCATTCCCCTTAGGATGTGCTATATTTGATAATTGAAATGCCCTGTACGTGAGGTGACGAGCGCGTGCTTGAGCTAATTGTTGAAAATCCGATTTTTCCTTAAGTATTTCAATTGAGTTCTTTCCTTGTTTTATGCTACTTGTGAATTTAGCATGTTGCTAGTCTAGAAAGGCATGTTTAGTTGACTTAATTGCCTATTTGCTTAAATTGCCTGAATTGCATTACATGAAGCATGTTAGGCTAGAAGTAAATGTTTACTTGGTACGAAATTAGCTTTTAATTTAATATTCTTGTGTTGTTGCTCTGTGTTTTACGTTGGGACTACGGGTTAGATTCCCCATGCACATTTACTTTGGGACTACAGGTTAGAGTCCCGGGAGATCCCCGACACATATATTGAGGATACCAAGAGATCCTAGGGATACCAAGAGATCCCTGGTTGATATTGAGGATACCAAGAGATCCCTAGTACATATTGAGGATACCAAGAGATCCTCGGGATACCAAGAGATCCCTGACTTATATTGAGGATACCAAGAGATCCACGGGATACCAAGAGATCTATAATGACCCGACCCGTCGTCTCGTGAGTTACTGCCCCGTTCTTCCCATTTTCTGCTTCCTCATGTTTCATTATTGGTATTGGATGCATTAGAATTTATTTGGAGCAATTTTGATAAGAAATGAGACATTTAGTCTCTTTTAAGAAGACTTAAGTTGGAAAACTCAACCAGGCATTGACTTATGAGTTAGAGGGTTCGGATGTAAATTTTGATGGCTCCGTTAGCTCCGGGAGATGAATTGTGACTTAGGAGCGTGATTGGAAGTGGTTTTGGAGGTCTGGTGTAGAATTAGGATTGAATTGACAAAGTTAGTATTTTGGCGATTTCCGGTTGATAGGTGACATTTTGATTCGGGAGTCGGAATGGAATCCCGAGAGTTGCTGTAGCTTCGTTATGTGATTTGGAATGTGTGTGCAAAATTTCATTTCATTCGGAGGTGGTTTGGTTGAGTTTTTGATCCAATGCGTGTTTCGAAAGTTTTTGGAAAAACCTTAGGCTTGAATTCGATGTGAATTGATGGTTTTGATGTTGTTTTAGGTGTTTTGTTGATTGGAACAAGTTTGAATAATGTATGGGATATGTTGGCGTGTTTGATTGAGGTCCCGAGGGCTTCGGAGTGATTTCGGATGGCTAATGGAAACTTTTGAAGTTGGAAAAATTTCATAATAGACGAAAGTTGTAAATGAGTGCACGTAAGACCTCAATTTGGACGATCATATCTCCCGTTATATAAGGAGTTGTATGACCCACAACCTATCAAATTAAATACCTTTGAGTCTACTTTCCAACGCAACAAACCGTTTGTCATTTGGAGGTGTATACAGAAAGTTATGACCATTTTACTGGGCATGTGTCACTAGCGCACCTAGATGCGCGCCCGCGCTAAAATATGCGCGCCCAAGACAGAACACTGGGCAAACTAGCGCACCCAGATGCACGTCCGCACTAGTAGCAGGCCCCTAAATACCCCAAGACCGGGAATAGAGAGTTCCCAAGCCATTTTTGGAGCAATGGCTTGCTTTCTCAAGGGGATTTTGTCCCACTCTTCATTTCTATGATCCAAGGTAAGATTTTTGGAGTACTTTGATTTGATTACTACTCCTAAACACTTGTATTAACATGGATTGATCTTGAAAATCCTTAGATTTTCAAGAAATTCCTTCAAGAACTCAAAGAAGGGTTTTACAAGATTTCTTCCAAAAGGTAAATCCTACCCTAGAGGTGAGTAATACTTGTAAATGATATCCTGAGGGTTTGAAACCCCGGATTTGCACATCATAGTGCTGTATTGAGGTGACTTGCACGCTGGATATGAGCGTTGGGTAGATCACCATTGGGGATTGTGACTTGGTCCGTCTCGGTTGTTGATTTTACTGCGTATTTAACTGAAATTACTTGTTATCATCATAATTTGGGCTGATTGCCATGTTTGGGTCCTTGTGCCGACTTGTAGAATCCTTCGGGGATTGATATTACTGTTTTAGCGTAATTTGCATATCATACGGTCTCAGACCAAGGTTTTGAATACTGTTTTGCGAACTCAGCCATATCTCTAAATTTTGAAAACTCAAAAGATATTTTAAGTGTTGTTTTGGGCTGAGGACTACTGTTTTATAAATGCCCAAGGGGCTTATATTGTTTTTCTGGACAGAGCAGAAATTTGAAACAGTGATAACAATGACACTGTGTGATGTAACTTGAACAATGGTAACAATGAGATTTCTAGATTGAGCATGGATCGGGCTGCGCGCCGCAACAGTGATTTGAAACAGTGGTAACAATGACACTGTATGATGTGACTTGAAACAATGGTAACAATGGCACTGTGTGATATAAATTGGTCAGGTAACAATGGCTGACCGGTCAGGTAACAATGACTGACCAAGATATTGTGCTTGGGCTGTAGGAGCCCCTCCGGAGTCTGTACACACCCCCAGTGAGTGCCGTCGACGATAAATAAATATGGATGGCTCGGGTTGCACACCGTAGTGGGTACTGGATGTACCATCATATGCATTGCATTGCATTCATGCATTTGTTCATTATTTGTTGTTGTGATATTTCTGAAGATATTTATCTGCTTTTGCTGGTGCTATCTGATCCTTGAGTGTTGGGGCCCGAGTGGCTGACCAGGAAAGAAGATATTGCCCGAGGGGCGGGTTTCTGTGCATAGTGACACTGATGGCTGGAATTATTTTGCAACTGTTAAAAAGATTATTTTCAACAGAGGTTTGAAACTGAGTCAGATATTTTATAAAGGATTTTCATGGAATTACTGTTTTCAAAAAGGGTTGTACCGTCTTAGATAGCATGATGAAGTGTTCTTACGTGATTTCTTATCGCTCAGTTATTATTTACTCTTATTACCACTGAGTTGGAAGTACTCACTTTACTCCCTGCACCTCGCGTGCAGTTGCAGGTACTGTTCACCCGGTAGCGGGTTATTAGCGGACTGAAGGTATACTATTGTAGCTGAGCAAGGTGACCGTCAGCGTTCACGGCACCATATTTCTTCGTTGATTCTAAATTCCATTCTGTATATTGCTGGTCTTTTAGTCATATTTAAACTCTTTAGATGCTCGTGACTTGTGACACCCCAGTTTGGGTCGAATTGGGTTATATTTCGTGAAATCACGTTATCTAATTATCTTGAAACTGTTTAATTCATGTTTATATATTGTTGAAAAAGGCTGTTTAAAAGGGTTGGCTGGCCTTGTCTTCATGAGAGGCGCCATCACGACCGGAGCGAGGTTTGGGTCGTGACAAGTTGGTATCAGAGCCTAGGTTACATAGGTCTCACGAGTCATGAGCAGGTTTAGTAGAGTCTCGCGGATCGGTATGGAGACGTCTGTATTTATCCTCGAGAGGCTGTAGAACCTTTAGGAAAAACTTCATATTCTCTAATTCTTATCGTGCGTCCTTGATTCAGCTTGAAAAAAATAACTTTTACAATTCCTTCCACGTATTCGTATGCGCGAACGAATGCTCAGTATTAGATGTGCCTTGATGGCTTGTAATTCCCCGATCGAAGGGCAAGACGTGGTCGTTTTGAGTTTGATGTTAGGCCAGTTTGGAGGACTTGAGGCCAGATCTTTGCCAATGGCTTTAGCACCGAGGTGCTTATTGTGTGAGCAAGTATTTTGAACTTATATGTTCGGTATTGTCTCTATTAGTGGGAATCATGGCTGGATAGCTATGTGAGGAGTATGATAGTACTACGATATGTATCTATACGACTTGGAAGTGACGAGGAAGATCTACTGGATGATAGATGAACTATTGAATGTATGATTTCCATTGTGATAGGATTTGTAGTCCCAAGTAATGCGTGCGTGAAGGATCTTTTTATGTCTCCTATTTGAAGTGAAGTAAATTTCATGTTACGGTATGAGTTTAGACTCAAGAAGATTAAGTGATGGTGTAATGTGTATGGCAGTGGAAGGTATACAAAAATATTAACTAAAGGTAAAGCTAGTGGGTAATTGGCTTATGAGGGGAAGCTATTTGTCATACTAGTTAGATAAGTCTGGGAGCTGAGATCGCTTCTGTAAATGTATTATGACGAAATCTTTAAGTCAAGGAGACCACCTTGAAGGTCCAAAATATTAAAGAAAGAATATGTTCTTACTCGGTTGAATAGCCCAATAATGGAGGATTGAAAGGTATTTTCTATGTGTTATGGTTCAAATAGGTGCAACACATGTCCATGTATCAATTTTGATAGTATAATATAGGTAATATTGATATTAATGTAATTGATATATGTTGTGATGCTTTGTTAAGTTGTGGATGTGTTGTTAGGATGGTTTTGGTGATTCTCTGGCAGGTGGATAGGCCCAATTACAAAGGAGACTCTGCCGAAATTTTTGAAAAATTTGGGACTTAGTAAAAAAATTTGGTCGCCTAAAGAGTAGGCTTAACTATTATGTGAGTGAATGCAAGAAAACGCGGAAGAGTTAAAATTTCAGATGGATTGTGTTTCCACAAGCTTATGAAGGAGTGAGTTTAATCTCACTATGGTATTATGATAGCAATGGAGTATATACGTTATGAGTATAGTGTGTTGTGATATATGGCTTTGAGCCAAGTTGGGGAGCTTGCTATTGGTTAGCAGATTGTGCGGTTATATACTATGTTAGTTCTGATTGATGTATGCAGATGAATCAGTTCTGGTTGTGGAAATTGGGTCGAGAATGGCACGAGTGAAGGAAATTTTTTTGACAAGATGTCATGAGCTCGGATGAGTAGGAGATAAGTTTCGATGTTTACGGTAAGTTGGCATTGTCTTCAGTGTCACCTAAGATCGGTGTTTTGTAAAGGGGTTTTGCATCCTGGTTAATGACTCTTGATCGCTTCAGCGTTAGTGCGATCGATGGTTTGGAGGTACGCTCCAGATATTGTTGTGGTAGGTTGTGGGAGTGTGTCCCACGGGAAGATTATATAAGTATGGCATGTGATCACTTGATTGGTTAAAGATGTAAATCAAGTAGGAAATTTGTGATGGTTGTTCTTATGTGTTATCAAATGGGAGTTAGTATGGACCTTTGAAAGGTTATCAGGCTAGTTCAGTGTGATCAGAATTGGCTTGAAGTCGATGGATAGATTTAATGTGAATAATGGCTCTATATCAGGCCTGATGTGTGCATTTTAGTAATGCGGTCCTCATTGAGGAGTAGTTAGGTTGATGTTTCATTGTCAGATATTTGGCGTAGTGATGCATTGCGCCGTGTGAGTTGTGAGACGACTTGAGAAATTGCTATGTGTTGAGAATCTGTGTAGGAATGACGTTGTATGATCATCTTGGCTCTTGAAATTCAGATTGTACATCGCACCTCAGTTGTGCTTGAGTTTTGTAGCTTATAACGCTATATGTCCCTCAGAGATATTATTATGCACTTAGCATGCTTATGATCGATACCTGGTATTTTGTTGTAATGAGCAAATTTGGCTCGATGTGCATCTCCTTATGTGAGATCTATGTATGGATCGGGTGGCACGCCGCCATGGGTATGTTATCTGGACCGGGTTGCACGCCACAACTGTGTGATACTGAGTATAGTTTTCTATATGCTATTTTGTATGCCTTGCTTCCTATTTTCTAAGGAAAGTCCGTATTAGTGCATGGGATTGGTAATTCCTTCCAGAGTTCGTTTTCCTTTTGTGACACGTTCGAATTAGTATCCTATTGGCATATTGGGGCATCATATGCAGCTTTTGATTATATCTGAGGTGGCTTATTGCCTGGGCAGTTCGTAATGGGTGAGACAAGATCATTGAATTTGAGATCAGTGCAATCTGAGTATATAAAGTAAATTAAGGGGCTAAGACTATTGTTTGGTTCAGAATGAGGTGATAATTTTTGCCATAAGTATAGACCCAATGAATTATTGATTCGATAGTGTTATGAATTTATACAGATCTTGTCCGTCATGTCAATATTGTAAGAGTTAGAACAATACCTATGTACATCATACAGAATATAGGATGTGTAACGATTTTCTTCTAGGTGATTAGAGAAAAGAGCTTCAGATGATTAGGGCGAATGATCTTCGGATGATTGGGGAAATAATATTGCTAATTGAAAGTGATTTGACCAGAGTATATGTCTCATAAAGGTAATATTATTAAATTAATGATATTTCGGTAGTATTGCGGCATGTTCTTGTTGGGTTCGCTGATGGTACTGATGAGCTTGAGGTGCGGCTCTTTCGTTTGAGTCATTTTTTTCATGACTTGAGTATGTTCAGGCCGTTTCTTATTGGTGCGCGTATTATGAAAGTTGTGGCTTAGGCATGTATTGAGGTGCCATATCACCAGAGTGGTGTGTTTGATTCGAGGTGATCAATGGGGTCATTGATGAATACGAATAGATTTGATTTCAGCATGTTTGATGGGTAAATATCGAGGTTCAGTTAAAAAAAAATATATATTACGATAATTGCTAGAGGAGAAATGGCCTCATGAATGGTTGATCTGAGCAATGGTTATGATTTATTGCATGTTTCAGTTATCATTGGCAGTATATGAGAGTGTTGGATTGAGACATTGGCTAATAAGAGATTTCTATCGGGATTTAGTTGTTGTGGGCAGCTGCTGTGAATGGAAGTTATCGCTACATTTGTTTGAGTTATTAATATATCATGTAATTGCACCTAAGGTTGCAGGCATGGTCTATTACAGCTGGTTCAGACTTATCCTGAATATAGGTTTGAGGTTCTGATCTTGTGTATGATTTCGAAAAGGTGAAATGTGGCTCTATGATTTATGGGCTAGACTAGATTGTGTGATCTTAGTTACAACGCGTTATCAGACCCATGTGAGATAGGGTGACGTGGGATCATCCCTGGGTTTATGCTTGATAAGGTCATTCAGCTTTTGGTTGGCTTCTAGGACAACTCTAGGTACGCTTGAGGATGAGCGTTTGTTTAAGTTGGGGAGAATGTAATGACTCGACCTGTCGTCTCGTGAGTTACTGCCCCGTTCTTCCATTTTCTGCTTCCTCATGTTTCATTATTGGTATTGGATGCATTAGAATTTATTTGGAGCAATTTTGATAAGAAATGAGACATTTAGTCTCTTTTAAGAAGACTTAAGTTGGAAAACTCAATCGGGCATTGACTTATGAGTTAGAGGGTTCGGATGTAAATTTTGATGGCTCCGTTAGCTCTGGGAGATGAATTGTGACTTAGGAGCGTGATTGGAAGTGGTTTTGGAGGTTCGGTGTAGAATTAGGCTTGAATTGACAAAGTTAGTATTTTGGCGATTTCCGGTTGATAGGTGACATTTTGATCCGGGAGTCGGAATGGAATTCCGAGAGTTGCTGTAGCTTCGTTATGTGATTTGGGATGTGTGTGCAAAATATCATTTCATTCGGAGGTGGTTTGGTTAAGTTTTTGATCCAATGCGTGTTTCGAAAGTTTTTGGAAAAACCTTAGGCTTGAATTCGATGTGAATTGATGGTTTTGATGTTGTTTTAGGTGTTTTGTTGATTGGAAGAAATTCCAATAATGTATGGGATATGTTGGCGTGTTTGATTGAGGTCCCGAGGGCTTCATAGTGATTTCGGATGGCTAATGGAAACTTTTGAAGTTGGAAAAATTTCATAATAGACGAAAGTTGTAAATGAGTGCACGTAAGACCTCACTTTGGACGATCATATGTCCCGTTATATAAGGAGTTGTATGACCCACAACCTATAAAATTAAAGCCCTTTGAGTATAGTTTCCAACGCAACAAACCGTTCTTCATTTGGAGGTGTATACATAAAGTTATGACCATTTTACTGGGCATGTGTCACTAGCGCGCCCAGATGCGCGCCCGCGCTAAAATATGCGCGCCCAAGACAGAACACTGGGCAAACTAGCGCGCCCAGATGCGCGGCCGCGCTAGTAGCAGGCCCCTAAATACCCCAAGACCGGGAATAGAGAGTTCCCAAGCCATTTTTGGAGCAAGGGCTTGCTCTCTCAAGGGGATTTCGTCTCACTCTTCATTTCTATGATCCAAGGTAAGATTTTTGGAGTACTTTGAGTTGATTACTACTCCTAAACACTTATATTAACATGGATTGATCTTGAAAATTCTTAGATTTTCAAGAAATTCCTTCAAGAACTGAAAGAAGGGTTTTGCAAGATATCTTCCAAAAGGTAAATCCTACACCTTAGACTCACATAAATGGATATATTATGGGAATATGAGTATGAATCAAGTATTACAACTTATTGTATGGTGGTTGGAAGCCATAAATTCCCAATTTAAATACATGAACATGGTAGGGATTTAAAGGTGTTTATTGGATGGAATTTTTGTTGGTTTGGGGTGAATGGTTGATCACACATGTGATGTTAGGAGTATAAATTGTTAAAGAATAATAGTGGAATGAATTGTTGGTTAATGGTGATAGTTGGAGGAACCAATGCTATAGTTAAGAGGTGTAAATATTTATGCTTACAAGATGTTTGATAATATGCCTAAATGGCATAATTTATGGGATCTAGTACTAATATTGGCCCTATTGAGTGTTGTATTGTAGATTGAAGTTACATAACTGTATGGGATCATTATAGTATCATTAAGGGGCGAATTTCAAATATGTAGGGTTAAAAACCCCGTCTTTTAGAAATCGAACTTCATCGATGTTTGTGTATTTTTGGCAGATTCGTCACACGAGGAGGCCAATTTGAGAGGCAAGGGCATAGCGAGCTAGAGGTGAGTAATACTTGTAAATGATATCCTGAGGGTTTGAAACCCCAGATTTGCACATCATAGTGCTATATTGAGGTGACTTGCACACCGGATATGAGCGTGGGGTAGAGCACCATTGGGGATTGTGACTTGGTCCGTCTCGGTTGTTGATTTTACTGCGTATTTAACTGAAATTACATGTTATCATCATAATTTGGGCTGATTGCCATGTTTGGGTCCTTGTGCCGACTTGTAGAATCCTTCGGGGATTGATATTACTGTTTTAGCATAATTTGCATATCATACGGTCTCAGACCAAGGTTTTGAATACTGTTTTGCGAACTCAGCCATATCTCTAAGTTTTGAAAACTCAAAAGATATTTTAAGTGTTGTTTCGGGCTGAGGACTACTGTTTTATAAATGCCCAAGGGGCTTATATTGTTTTTCTGGACAGAGCAGAAATTTGAAACAGTGATAACAATGACACTGTGTGATGTAACTTGAACAATGGTAATAATGACACTGTATGATGTAACTTGAAACAGTGATAACAATGACACTGTGTGATGTATACTTGAAACAGTGGTAACAATGACACTGTATGATATACTTGAAACAGTGGTAACAATGGCACTGTATGATGTAAATTGGTCAGGTAACAATGACTGACCAAGATATTGCGCTTGGGCTGTAGGAGCCCCTCCGGAGTCTGTACACACCCCTAGTGAGCGCCATCGACGATAAATAAATATGGATGGCTCGGGCTGCACGCCGCATTGGGTACTGGAATGTACCATCATATGCATTGCATTGCATTCACGCATTTGTTCATTATTTGTTGTTGTGATATTTCTGAAGATATTTATCTGCTTTTGCTGGTGCTATCTGATCCTTGAGTGTTGGTGCCCGAGTGGCTGACCAGGAAAGAAGATATTGCCCGAGGGGTGGGTTTCTATGCATAGTGACACTGATGGCTGGAATTATTTTGCAACTGTTAAAAAGATTATTTTCAAAAGAGGTTTGAAACTGAGTTAGATATTTTATAAAGGATTTTCATGGAATTACTGTTTTCAAAAAGGGTTGTACCGTCTTAGATAGCATAATGAAGTGTTCTTACGTGATTTCTTATCGCTAAGTTATTATTTACTCTTATTACCACTGAGTTGAAAGTACTCACTTTACTCCCTGCACCTCGCGTACAGCTGTAGGTACTGATAACCTGGTAGCGGGATATTAGCTGATTAGAGGTTTTGCTATCATAGCTGAGCAAGGTGACCGCCTGCGTTCGTGGCACCATACCTATTCCTTGGATTCTAAATTCCATCCTGTATATTACTAGGTTTTTAGTCATATTTAAACTCTTTAGATGCTCGTGACTTGTGACACCCCGGTTTGGGTCGAATTGGGTTATATTTCGTGAAATCACGTTATCTAATTATCTTGAAACTGTTTAATTCATGTTTATATATTATTGAAAAAGGCTGTTTAAAAAGGTTGGCTGGCCTTGTCTTCATGAGAGGCGCCATCACGACCGGAGCGGGGTTTGGGTCGTGACAAGATCCCTAGTACATGACGAGGATACTAAGAGATCCTCGGGATACTTAGAGATCCCCGGTTACTTTCCTTATGGTTTGCTTTCATCATTGTTTCAGTTATTGTACTCTTATTATCCTACATAGATTCTTACTGTAGGTTCTCAATTGCACTGCTTATCTTATCCTGACATCTTTATTTTTTTATATAACCTCAATAGGGCCCCGACCTTCCTCGTCACTACCCAACCGAGGTTAGGCTTGGCACTTACTGAGTACCGCTGTGGTGTACTCATGCCTCTTTTGCGCATGTTTTCAAGTGCAGATCCATGTACCTCTACTCAGGCGCACTATCAGTGAGGCAGGAGGACTACGGAGACTTCGAGATAGATCTGCTGCGTCCGCAGACCGACGAGTCTCCCTCTTTATTCTATTTGTAGTACTTAGTTCTCTTTCCTTCCGTTTGTTAGATATTCTAGAGTTTGGAGCCTCACTATACATTTCTGTAGCCTGTGTTTTCCCGTGAGTTTTCGGGTTTTGGGATTGTTTTAGTCTTGAGATATTGATGTCGTATATGCCGAGCAGCATTTAGTATAATTTCCTTTTTAGATAATTAAATATGGTATTCTATTTTTCCGCAATTATTATGTTTCCGCAAGTGTTAGGCTTACCTGGTCACGAAGACTAGTTGCCGTCATGACATGTTCACGGTTGGTGAACTAGGGTCGTGACAAGTTGGTATTAGAGCTCTAGGTTCATAGGAGTCACGGGACACAGGCCGGTTTATTAGAGTCTCGCTTGTCGGTACGGAGACGTCTGTACTTATCTACGAGAGGCTATGTAAACGTTAGGAAAATTCCACTTCATTTCATTTCTTATCGTGCGTCATTTATTCAGTTTGGAGCTTATATCATATGTCCTTTTTGCATTCACTCGTGTATTGAAATTGCGCACTCGGTATCAATTTTGCGCCGATGGTTCGTGATGCTACAGAAGGATTATAAGGGAGCCAAGAATTTGCTCAACCGTTGTTACCGCGTGCCATCCATATCGATAATGCAGAAGTATTGAGAGATCATTCAATTGTGCACATGAGGGTGCAATAGGTTCTGACATCTGGTTGATAAGAACGGTCTTAAGAAGGTTTACTTAATTGCCTAATCGTCGCAGTAATGGTAGAGTCACGAGGTGGACGTAGATCTGAAGATAGTTGGTGGTAATAGGGACTATATGGTACATATGAGATGTCTATCTAGCAAAGGTTACAACTAGCAACCGAGATGCTGGAGGAAGTGAGTTTAACTGTCCTAAGAAGGACATATGCCAAACGAATGGCTTGAGGTGTCTCATGATGGTGACATACGAGCGATAAAGGTTAGTATTGTGGAGTATCAAGATGTATCTTATAGCCTTGCACCAAGTGAAGAGAGTTCACTATCAACGATCAAATTGTGGGTCATGTGTCATATCCGATTTGGCATGAGGTGTATTTATGTGGTATCCAAAAGTTCTCTGAAACTTGTATATGAGTAGGAGCTGAGATTTGTATGAGATGATGTGGGGACTTTCGATGTTCCTATGTCCATAATGATTCTACATTCAGCATCAGCAGGGAAATGAAAACAATTTTAGAATACTCGTAGTGCTCCAGTTAATCAGGGCACTCTCATGGGACAATTATCTTTTAAATGCACCACTAGCATGGGGTTCCTTAAATGGTTATTCTAGTTATCCGGCACAGACTCAGTATGAGCAGCCGAACTGCAGATGGGTTGTTATGAATGTAGTGATACTAGAAACATCATGAGAAATTATCCCAAACTTGGGAGAAACCTATTTCATCAGAACACACAGTCAACACACTCCATTATAGATACTAATCTACATACGCTACAAGATAGAGACGGAGAACGAACGGGCAGATGGCGCCTAAGAGGTGGATGCCCGACCCATTGATCTAATTGCTATAGTGTGGCTGAGGACACTATACCAGATGGTGTCATTACAAGTACAATTCTGATTGTTACAAAAATGATTTTTTTTCCTTAACTTGATTTGATTTTGAAAATTTAGGCGAGTCCTCTTAATATGCTCCACTCATGAGTGAGCTTCGTAATCCTGAAATCTACTTATGTGAATACTCACGTTGGGCTATTATATGGAGATAGCTATCCCTATCATTGTATGTTGTGATTTTCTTTGACGGAAATTATTGAAAAGAAGAAAGAAAGGAAATGAAAAATTTCAGTTGGCACAATGTGCAAATACTTGTGATTCAGAGTTGAGGGTGATATCCTCAAATAATAATATAATGTGAAATATTTTAAACCGAGCTACAAGCTGCGGTGGATGTTATATAAGGACAAGGTCCTGGTAGTGAAAGGTTTATGTGTTTAAAATTCTCCTTTTATGAAATTAAAATTTTTGGTACTATATTTTAAATGGGAGTCATGCCTATTGGGCTTATTTGACAATTCTTGTATATTTTCTGTTCATATTCAACCATTTTTTTTGTGTTGTAAACGTTGAGCTCTAGCCTATGAGATGAGCGTCCATGTGGCGTTAAATGTGACTCGTTAATTTGGGTAAGTAATTATGAGGTCTCAATGCCTCGTTGTGAGTAAAGTGGAGGTCTGAAATAAGATGATTGTTAACATAAGGTTAATTGGCAATGTTGTGATTTATGAACAACTATTATGGCCAGAGACATGGTTATTAGCATACAGATGATGTGTTTCATGTCCAGATATCAGCATGATAATGCGATGCTTATAATGATGAGATTAGTGTTATTGATATATACATTGTGGTGTTTCATTGGGTTGTGGATGTGTTGTTAGTAGTTGTTTTGGTGTTACTCTGGCAGGTGGATAGACCCAAATACAGGGGAGGCTCTGCCGAAATTTCAAAAAAATAAATAAATTTTGGAAGTTAGAAAAATTGAGACCTTAAGATGTGCGAAGAAAGAGATAAGCTACGTCGTGTATTTGAGGATGAATGACCCTAAGTGGGGGAGAATGTAGCAACCTGGAGGAATAATTTCGAAGTATTTAAGCATTATTAAAAGTTTAAGTGTGTTGAAATAAGACTATTGCAGTGTGATGATGTGGAATTCGTATCCTATGACGAATGGCAAATTTTGAAGTTTGGGTCCTGTCCTAAGGTTATGGACTAAGGATGAGGTGAAACCTTCAGTTAAGTTGAAGGATCAGTTATAGGAATTTGCTTGATAAAGGTTTTATTCGCCCAGTGTATCGCCTTGGGGTGCTCCTGTTTTGTTGGTAAAGCAAAAAAAGGGGTGCTTCTATGCGTATGTGTATTGATTATCGACAGTTGAACAAAGCTACAGTGAAGAACCGTTATCCTTTGCCTCGTATTGATGATTTATTTGACCAGCTTCAGGCTGCACAGATATTTTCTAAGATTGACATGCGCTCAGGTTTCCATCAGTTGAAGATTCGGGAACCAGATATCCCGAAGACTGCTTTCAAGACTCGGTATGGCCATTACGAGTTCCTTGTTATGTCATTTGGGCTGACCAACGCCCCAACAGCCTTTATGCATTTGATGCACAGTGTGTTCCGACCATATCTTGACTCGTTCGTCATTGTCTTTATTGATGATATTCTGGTGTATTCCCGGAGTCGGGAAGATCATGAGCAACACCGGGGAACTGTGCTTCAGACTTTGAGAGAGAAGAAGTTATATGCTAAGTTCTCGAAATGTGAGTTCTGGTTATATTCTGTTGCATTCTTAGGCCACGTAGTATCGGGTGAGGGTATTCGGGTGGATCTAAAGAAAGTAGAAGCAGTGCAGAGAGACTTATGGCAATGGATGTTCAGGCCTTAGTCAGCCAGTTTGTGAGATTGGACCTTTCGAAGCCCAGTCGAGTCCTAGCTTGTGTGGTTTCTCGGTATTCCTTGTTTGACTGTATCAGGGAGCGGATCACCATGGACTTTGTAGTTGGGCTCCCACGGACTTTGAGAAGGTTCGACGTTATTTGGGTGATTGTAGATCGGCTGACCAAGTCCGCTCACTTTATTCCTGTGTGTACTACTTATTCCTCAGAGCGGTTGGCGGAGATCTATATCCGGGAGATTGTTCGTCTGCATGGTATCCCGGTTTCCATCATTTTAGATAGAGGTACTCAGTTCACATCACGGTTCTGAAGGGTCGTTCATCATGAGTTAGGTACTCGGGTAGAGTTGAGTACAACATTTCACCCTCAGACGGACAGACAGTCCGAGCGCACTATTCAGATTCTTGAGGATATGCTCCGCGCGTGTGTCATTGAGTTTGGAGGATCTTGGGATCAATTCTTGACATTGGCGGAGTTTGCTTACAACAACAGCTATCGGTCCAATATGCAGATGGCACCGTATGAGGCTTTATATGGGAGACGGTGTAGATCTCCGGTGGGTTGGGTTGAGCCGGGCGAGGCTAGATTATTGGGCACGGACTTAGTTCAGGGTGCCTTGGAAAAAGTTAAGGTGGTTCAAGACAGACTCCATACAGCCCAGTCCAGACAGCAGAGTTACGCGGACAGGAAAGTTTGTGATGTTTCCTATATGGTTGGTGAGCGGGTTCTGCTTTGGGTTTCGCCTATGAAGGGCGTTATGAGATTTGGGAAGAAAGGGAAGTTGAGTCCGAGGTTTATTGGCCCTTTTGAGATATTGAGGCGAGTTGGGGGGGGTTGCTTATGAGCTTGCCTTACCTCCCAGATTGGCAGGAGTGCATCGAGTATTTCATGTATCGATGCTCCAGAGGTATCACGGTGACCCGTCGCACGTGTTGGATTTCAGTTTAGTCCGGCTGGACAAGGATCTATCCTATGTTGAGGAGCCAGTGGCAATATTAGACAGGCAAGTCCGAAAGCTCAAGTCAAAGGATATAACTTCAGTAAAGGTTCAGTGGTGGGGTCAGCCGGCCAAGGAGGCGACTTGGGAGACCGTGCAGGATATGCGCAGCCGATACCCTCATCTTTTTGCTACTTCAGGTATGTTCTCTATGCTCGTTCGAGGACAAACGAATGTTTAAGTGTAGGAGGATGTGACGACCCAGCCGGTTGTCTTTATAATTTATGCCCTGTCACCCCATTAACTGCTTCCCCTAAGTTCATTTCTGTTATTCTATTTTGCCGGGACGTTCAGTGTTGGGATTCGGAGTGTTTTGGGACACTTAGTCCCTGAATAAGAGCTTAAGTGTTGAAAAAATGGTCCATAATCGGAACAGTGTGAAGATGGTCTCGGAATGGAAATCAGATGGTTCCGTTAGCTCCGTTAGGTGATTTCGGGGTTGGGAGCGTGTTCGAAATATATTTTGGAAGTCCGTAGCTCATTTAGGCTAGAAATGCCGAAAGTTAGTATTTTGACAAATTCCGGTTGATAGGTTAAATTTTGATCCAAGGGTCGGAATGGAATTCCGGAAGTTGCTGTAGTTTTGTTAGATGATTTAGGATATGCGTGCAAAATTTCAAGTCATTCAGACATGTTTTGGTCCGGTTTTTGATCGAATGTGTGTTTTGAAGTTTCTAAAAGAACTTAGGCTTGAAGTTGATGTAATTCGATGATTTTAGTGTTAGTCGAGGTGTTTTGATGATTGGAACAAGTTTGCATAATGTTTTAGGAGGCGTTGGTGCTTTGGGTTGAGGTTCGGGGGGCCTCGAGTGTGTTTCGGGTGAGTTTTGAGCAAGTACGGATACCCCGGAACTTAGCAAAATGGAGGTGGCAGCAGTGGAGACGCGGACCGCGCTCCTTTGCGCGCTGGACGCGCGGCCGTGCCCGGGAAGATCTGCAAGCTGCTGGTTCTACTTCGGAAGTCATATCTTTTGATCAACATGGAATTTTGAGGTGATTGAAAAACACAAGTGGTAGAGCTTTGAATCTAGTTTTCAGAAACATATTATAAAAGGCATTTGGACATTTGTAGAGAAAGTTACGGCCTAAATAGTGAAGCCTGTCATTGCAGTCAAATTGCTGCGCGGCCGTGACCATTTTTGTGCGGTCAGCACTCCCTGGGCGCGGACCGCAGTCATTTTTGTGCGGTCAGCACTGTCGGAATCCGAGGGGTACTCTATAAATACGAGGTTTTGGGTTTTTATTTGATATTTTGACCTATAGAGCTCGGATTTTGGCGATTTTTCGAAGATTTTTCAAGAAATTCATCGGGGTAAGTGATTCTAAATCAGATTTGGTTAGAATACATGAATATACCATTGAATTCATCATTTAATTAGTGATTTGAGATAGAATTTGGGAAGAAAATTGTGCAATCTTTCAAAAAATATAAAATGAAGATTTGAAGGACCAAATGGTGTCGGAATTGGATAAATTTGGTGTGGTTAGACTCGTGAGAGTACGAGGTTTCTGGAAATGTAAATTTTATTCGATTCCGAGATGCTGGCCTGAGGGGCATTTTGGTCATTTTACCTATTTTCGTGCCTTAGCTTTGATTTTAACAGTGGAACTAGTTACTTGCGATGTTATTTACAATATGTAATTGGTTTGAATAGATTTGGGCCACTCGGAGTCAGATACTCGTGGCAAGGGCATTGTTTCTTAGCGATTTTTGTACCGGTTCGAGGTAAGTGGCTTGTATAACTTTGTGTGGGGGACCTTTCCCCTTAGGATGTGCTATATTTGATAATTGAAATGCCCTGTACGTGAGGTGACGAGCGCGTACTTGAGCTAATTGTTGAAAATCCGGTTTTTCCTTAAGTATTTCAATTGAGTTCTTTCCTTGTTTTATGCTACTTGTGAATTTAGCATGTTGCTAGTCTAAAAAGGCATGTTTAGTTGACTTAATTGCCTATTTTCTTAAATTGCCTGAATTGCATTACGTGAAGCATGTTAGGCTAGAAGTAAATGTTTACTTGGTAGGAAATTAGCTTTTAATTTAATATTCTTGTGTTGCTGCTCTTGTTTTACTTTGGGACTACGGGTTAGATTCCCCCGGCACATTTACTTTGGGACTAGGGGTTAGAGTCCCGGGAGATCCCCGACACATATATTGAGGATACCAAGAGATCCTAGGGATACCAAGAGATCCCTGGTTGATATTGAGGATACCAAGAGATCCTCGGGATACCAAGAGATCCCTAGTACATATTGAGGATACCAAGAGATCCTCGGGATACCAAGAGATCCCTGGCTTATATTGAGGATACCAAGAGATCCTCGGGATACCAAGAGATCCCTAGTACATGACGAGGATACTAAGAGATCCTCGGGATACTTAGAGATCCCCGATTACTTTCCTTATGGTTTGCTTTCATCATTGTTTCCGTTATTGTACTCTTATTATCCTGCATAGATTCTTACTGTAGGTTCTAAATTGCACTGCTTATCTTATCCTGACATCTTTATATTTTTTATATAACCTCAGTAGGGCCCCGACCTTCCTCGTCACTACCCAACCGAGGTTAGGCTTGGCACTTACTGAGTACCGCTGTGGTGTACTCACGCCTCTTCTGCGCATGTTTTCATGTGCAGATCCAGGTACCTCTACTCAGGCGCACTATCAGTGAGGCAGGAGGACTACAGAGACTTCGAGGTAGATCTGCTGCGTCCGCAGACCGACGAGTCTCCCTCTTTATTCTATCTTTAGTACTTAGTTCTCTTTCCTTCCGTTTGTTAGATATTCTGGAGTTTGGAGCCTCACTATACATTTCTGTAGCCTGTGTTTTCCCGTGAGTTTTCGGGTTTTGGGATTGTTTTAGTCTTGAGACATTGATGTCGTATATGCCGAGCGACATTCAGTATAATTTCCTTTTTAGATAATTAAATATGGTATTCTATTTTTCCGCAATTATTATGTTTCCGCAAGTGTTAGGCTTACCTGGTCACGGAGACTAGGTGCCGTCATGACATGTTCACGGTTGGTGAACTAGGGTCGTGACAAGCTGTATGTAAACAAACATTGTTATGGGTTTTACGGAGTTTCCCAACGTCTCCCTCTAACTCTGGAAATTTTGAGTCTTCCGATCGACTTAGCTCCGCATTTTATAGTCATGCTGCTGACTTGGCTTGCTTTCCTCTAGTTGTTGTAATCTTTTACCCATACTATCCATCTGTAAAGATAGAGTAGTAAAGATTGTAAATAAATCTTTTGTTTCTTGTCTGTCATCAGTTTGGGTACCTTTTTCTTGATAGGTAGTCTGCAATAACATTTTTATCAGTCTTTATTACCTCAATTGTAAATGTAAAATTTTGTATATTTAATACAAGCCTTCTTATTTCCTTCGTTGTTACTGAATCTTGTACTTTCCGTGTTATCCACCATTTTACCTGTGTATTATCTGTTCTTACAATAAATTTGTTATAAACGATATATGGCTCAAATGCTAACAAACATTTATGTAATCCAAATAGTTCTTTTCTATTTATCTCTCATTTTAATTGTGGTTCCATGTATGATCCTGAATAATATCTACAATGGTGTTCAGTTTTTTCATTATCATATTTATATTTGAGAACTCCTCCATAGCTGTGATCACTAGAATCAGTTTCTACTATGTATGTAAACTGCCTTTTTTCATCCGGAAAATATAGTTTTGGTAATTTTTGACTCATAATTTTGATCTTTTTATATGTATTTTATCTTTTTCGTCAAAATGGTATTCCACATCTTTCTTTAATTTTTTCTGTAATGGTTTTGAATTTTCTGCTAATTTAGGAATATATTCTCTTACTTGGTTAACTAATCCTAAAAATAATTGTAACTTCTTTTTTGTATCAAGTGTTTCTTTTAAGTTAATTATTTTTTGTACTATATGAGTTTGCATTTTTATTCCATTTTTATCTATTTGTATACCCAAGAATTCTATTTTATTTTTCATTACTTCTGCTTTCTTTTTTACTTAAACTAATTCCTGATATTTCTACAATGTGTATGAATTTTTCTAGTAGTTTTATATGTTCATTCTTTGTTCTAGAATATAATAGTATATCATCTATATATATTATGCAGTTTTCTAATTGGTTGAAGTAGTTATCCATAAAATGTTGGTATCTACCTGGTGCATTTTTATATCCAAAGGGTAATACATTCCATTCGTAAAATCCTTGTGGTACCGTAAATGCTGTCAACTTTTTAGATTCATCTTCTAGTTTTAAATGGTAAAATCCTGATTTACAGTCAAATTTACTAAAATAGTTATATCCTTGTATTTGTCTGATTTTTAGTATTTTATTTGGTATTGGATAATTATATGTTTTTGTTTTTGCATTTAAATTTCTATAATCTACAACCATTCGACTTTTCCTCGCTTTTGTTCACTATGTTTATTTACTATAAATGATGGGCTAGTGTGTTTGCTATTACTTTCTTGTATGTACTTATTGTCTAACAATTCCTGTATATGTATTTTAAATTCTGTTAGGTCATTAAAATTGTATTTTAAAGGTTTTTGTGTTATTATACTATTTTCATTTATTAGTTCAATTTTTATTTTCGTTTTATGTTTTTCCCATCCTTGTAGGGGATTATCATTATATAGTAGTTCTAATTTATCTTGGAGTTGTTTTATCTTGTCTATTGAGAAAATGATTATCTCTATATTATGGTTGCTTAGCGTTATATTTTCTAATTTCTGGGTGATCTTCTCACTTCCTTTAATCCAGGGTGTTGTTTTTCTCAATTTATTATTTACTCTTTTTGCTCCTATTCTTTGTTTACATGGGGTAGTAAACCACCAATGTGTTTTTGTTATAGTATATGAGAATAACTTATCTAAAAATGACATTCCTAGTAATATATCTTTATTTGCAAATTCATAACTATATATTTCTCCTATGGTTAATATTTTATCCCATATTTGTATTTTTAGATTCCTTGCTTTGTGTGTTATCATACTTCCCTCATTGTTAAAACTTGTTACTACTAGTTTTTTTTTTAGCTTTTTCCATTTATTTTCTGGTAGACAATTATGTTTACACATGTTAGCTTCTGCTCCTGTATCCATCATAGGTGTATAATATCTATTATAATATCCTTCTACTATTATCTTGACAAGTATATATATTTTTGTCATTATATTAAGGTTCTTTTGATTATTATCTTTTTGTTTTCATAACTTATTGTTAATTGCCTATCTTCTAAGTTATATGGTTTGACTTTTTCTAACCATTTTATTCCTAGTGTAATGTTTTTATCTCCTTGATATATTTTGAAATTTATTAATATTGGTATTCCTCCAATAATTAATTCTTTTTCAGTCGTTTCTTCACTTTTTCTTAGTGCTTTTGGTAATTCTGAACATTGTTGTTCTTTTGTTACTATTTCTTTTTCTGGTATTAATTCTCTTATAACATAATTTTCTTCTTGTCCTGTATTTATTAATATTAAATATTTTCTTTGGTCCATTATTCCTGTTATATAATAATGATGTGGGTTTATTTCTTCTATTTTTTGTTCTACTAATTTTTGTGGAGTTGTGTAATCTATTCTTCTTGATGTACTCATTCTTGATGATGTTTCTCGTATTTCATCACTTGTTCGTTTTGACGTGCTTAATCTTTCTTTTACTATTTCTAAATCTTCTTCTATGTCTATTTCTTTATAACTATAATCATTGTTGTCTATAAATGATACTATTCTTTCGAACGGATTTTCTATTTTAATTCTATTTATTTTATTTTTAGCTGCTATCTTATGTTTTGTTGTTAAGACATATAGATTTTTACATCTTGCTGTGAATATCTTACTTCCTGGTGCTAGTTCTATTCCCGATATTTTCCAGTATAGAACTAATGATTTATCTATATTTTTATCATCTATTGCAACCGAATAGTTTGCACTTACTATGAATTTTAATTTTTGGTATATTAAGTTACCCTTTACTGCACTTATTATACTTTTTTCTATAAGTTGTACAATTCTATCGTCTGCTAAGTATATTTCTATAGAGGTATCTATTCCTGTCACGAACCGAATTCCCCACCATCGGGAGTCGTGATGGCGCCTACTGTCGGAGCTAGGCAAGCCAACCTTAACATACCTTTTCAACTAATTTTCAACAAGATAATACTAAAAACAATAAATTCAAGCGGAAGTCTTAATTTAATATTAAATGAACGAAAATGCGGAAAAATTAACATCATCCTCTACCCAAGATTTAGTGTCACAATACTCACGGACTACTATAAGATACTACAAATAAGAGTTTGAAAGAAAATACATAAGGAGTCTGCTTCGATACAATGAAAACAAACAGAAATGAAATAGATGTGACTCAGGGCCCACGCACGCCAGCGAACTACCTAGGAGTCTCTGGACTGAAGGCACGCTCCCAATCTACTGCTACTGCGGTCCGTAAGCTACTCCCGAATCTGTGCACAAAAAGGGCACAGAAGTGTAGCATCAGCACAACCGACCCCATGTGCTGGTAAGTGCCTGGCCTAACCCCGGCGAGGTAGTGACGAGGCTAGACCGGACCTACCACAATTAACCTGTACAGATATATGTGCAACAACAGAAAGATATACAGAATTTAAACAGATAATAGGGAGGGGACATGCTGTGGGGTGTAACAATTTAGATATAAGACCAACGAACAGAGAGATGGAAACTGAATAATTAACATCTATGAAAGAGATCAAGTGAATCAACAACTGCACGACACCAACCTTTGTGCTTTTACTCTCAATTCTCATCAAAACTGTCAAATATAGTGCACGACATCACCCTTCGTGCTTTTGCTCAAATAATTAGAGACATGGCACGGAAAGACCCTTCGTGCATAATTATCAAAACATGGCACGGAAAGACCCTTCGTGCATAATCGCTCTTCCTCACCCAATCATCAGTCACAACCAATCGGGGAAGGGAATATACAACAAGATTAAACATCCCGGCAAGGGAGAACAAATCAACAATAAGTCCCGGCAAGGGAAAAATACCACACTTCCTTCTTTAACTCATCTGCTTCTCAACTATCACTTCATAATTATAGCAAGTAATTAGCTCAACTGTTTCACATCTTTCGAATTTAAAAGCAACTACGACTCACGGTCATGCTAGACTCCGGTGCATAGATAACCGTCACCATGCCTATACATCGTACTCCACAGTTAACACGTAGCAAATAACATCCAAATCCTAATCCCTCAAGCCAAAGTTAGAACAAACACTTACCTCGAATGCTCCAAACTCAACTCACGCTTCTAGTATAGCTTTACCTCTTGATTCCACCACCAATCCGCTCGAATCTAGTCATAGGTTACTTAATCACATTAATAATTACTAAATGAATCACTCCCCATGCATGAAAATAAATTTTACAAGGTTTTTCCCAAAATGGTCAAAAACACCCCCGAACCCACGTGGTCGAAACTCGAGGTTAGGACCAAAACCCGGTTACCCATTCTCCCACGAGTCCAAATATATTATTTGTTTTGAAATCGGACCTCAAATTGAGGTCCAACTCCTCAATTTGTAGGAAACATAAGTTCTACTCAAAACACCCAATTTCACCCAAACCTCATCACGCCCTTCATAGCCGATACACGGAGCAATACCCGCTCACCAACCATGAAAGCAACATCTCTGACCTTGCGGTCTACATAACTCTTATGTCTGGACTGAGCTGTATGAAGTCTATCCTGAATAATCCTGACCTTGTCCAAGGCCTCCTGAACCAGATCCGTACCCAATAATTTAGCCTCTCCCCGCTCAAACCATCCAACTGGAGACCGACATTGTCTACCATACAATGCCTCATACGGAGCCATCTGAATGCTGGACTGGTAGCTGTTGTTGTAGGCGAACTCTGCTAAAGGCAAAAACTGGTCCCACGAGCCTCCAAAATCAATGACACAGGTTCGGAGCATGTCCTCAAGAATCTAAATAGTCCTCTCGGACTGACCGTCCGTCTGGGGATGAAATGCTGTACTCAACTCAACCTGGGAGCCCAACTATCGCTGAACCGCTCTCCAGAAATGCGAGGTAAACTGCGTACCCCGATCCGAAATGATAGATAGTGGCACCCCATGAAGGCGAACAATCTCCCTAATATAAATCTCGGCTAACCTTTCAGACGAATAGGTGGCTGCAACAGGAACATAATGCACTGACTTGGTCAGCCTATCAACAATGACCCAAACTGCATCAAACTTTTTCCGAGTCATCGGAAGTCCAGTAACGAAATCCATCGTAATCCTCTCCCACTTCCACTCGAGAAGTGCAATCCTCTGAAATAGACCACCAGGTCTTTGATGCTCGTACTTAACCTGCTGACAATTCAAACACCGAGCCACATGCACAACAATGTCTTTCTTCATCTTACGCCACCAATAGTGCTGCCTTAGATCCTGATACATCTTCGCCGCGCCCGGGTGAATAGAATACCGAGAACTGTGGGCCTCCGCTAAGATCAACTCTCGAATCCCATCAACATTGGGCACACAAACTCACCCCTGCAATCTCAATACACCATCATCATCTAAGGTTACTTTCTTGGAACCTCCACGCTACATCGTGTCTCTCAAGACACACAAATGGGGATCCTCAAACTGCCGCTCACGGATACACTCTAATAGTGAGGAACGAGCAACCGTGCAAGCTAACACTCTGCTAGGCTCAAATATATCCAACCTCACAAGACGATTGGCGAAGGCCTGAACATCCAAAGCAAGCGATATTTGGCTGACTGGAATATAAGCAAGACTACCCATGCTGGCGGACTTCCTGCTCAATGCATCGGTCACCACATTGGCCTTCCCCGGGTGGTATAAGATAGTAACATCATAATCCTTTAGCAACTCTAACCACCTCCTCTGCCTCAAATTCAACTCTTTCTACTTGAACATATACCGAAGACTCTTGTGATCAGTGTAAACCTCACACGTCATGCCATATAAGTAATGCCTCCAGAGATTCAAGGTATGAACAATGGCTGCCAACTCGAGATCATGAACCGGATAATTCTTCTCGTGGATCTTCAACTACCTCGAAGCATAGGCAATGACTTTGCCTTCCTGCATCAACACTGCACCAAGCCCAATACGAGACGCATCACAATAGACCGTATATGGCCCTGAACCTGTGGGCAAAACCAATACCGGTGCCGTAGTCAGAGCCGTCTTGAGCTTCTGAAAGCTCGCCTCACACTCGTCCGACCACCTGATTTGGGCACCCTTCCGGGTCAATCTGGTCATAGGGGCTGCAATGGATGAAAACCCCTCCACGAACCGATGATAGTAACCTGCTAACCCCAGGAAACTCCGAATCTCCGCAGCTGAAGCTGGTCGAGGCCAGTTCTTGACTGCCTCTATCTTCTTCGGGTCTACCTAAATACCTGCTGCTGATACGACATGACCCAGGAATGCGACCGAACTCAACCAAAACTCGCACTTTGAGAACTTAGCATACAACTGACTATCCTTTAGGGTCTGAAGAACCACTCTGAGGTGCTGCTCATGCTCATCCTGACTGCGGGAGTATATTAGAATATCGTCAATGAAAACAATCACGAACAAATCCAGATAGGGCCTGAACACTCGGTTCATCAATTCCATAAATGCTACTGGGGCATTGGTCAACCCAAATGACATGACCAAAAACTCATAGTGCCCATACCGAGTGCGAAATGCTGTCTTAGGGACATTAGACGCCCTAATCCTCAGCTGGTGGTAGCTAGATCTCAAATCTATCTTTGAAAACACCCTCGCACCCTGAAGCTGGTCGAACAAATCATCAATCCGCGGCAGTGGATACTTGTTCTTTATTGTCACCTTGTTCAACTGCTGGTAATTAATGCACATCCTCATCGACCCATCCTTTTTCTTCACGAACAACACTAGTGCACCCCAAGGTGATACACTAGGTCTAATGAAACCCTTATCAAGCAAGTCCTGAAGCTGCTCTTTCAACTCTTTCAACTCTGGCGGGGCCATGCGATATGGCGGAATGGAAATAGGCTGAGTGCCCGAAGTCAGATCAATACAGAAATCAATATACCTATCGGGCGGCATACCCGGCAGGTCTGAAGGGAAAACCTCGGGGAACTCTCGAATAATAGGAACAGAGTCAATAGATGGAACCTCTGCGCTGGAGTCGCGAACATACGCCAGATATGCTAGACACCCCTTCTCGACCATACGTCGAGCCTTGACATACAAAATAACACTGCGGGTGGCATGGCCTGGGGTCCCTCTCCACTCAAGTCGGGGCAAATCTAGCAAGGGCAAGGTCACGGTCTTGGCGTGACAATCCAGAATAGCATAATACAGGGACAACCAGTCCATCCCCAATATAGCGTTAAAGTCCACCATATCTAAAAGCAATAAGTTGACACGGGTCTCAAGACTGTCAAATACCACCACACATGAACGATGCACTCGGTCGACCACTATAGATTCACCAACCGATGTGGACACATATACAGGAATACCCAAAGCCTCACTAGGCATGATCAAATATGGTGCAAAATAGAATGACACATAAGAATACGTAGATCCCGGGTCAAATAACACAGAAGCACCCCTACCACAGACCAGAATAGTACCTGTAATCACAACATCTAATGACTCGGCCTCTGGCCTGGCCGGCAAAGCATAACAACGGGGCTGACCCCCACCTCCCTAAATTGTGTCTCT
The DNA here is from genome assembly GCF_000715075.1 of Nicotiana tabacum. Taxonomy (NCBI): domain Eukaryota; kingdom Viridiplantae; phylum Streptophyta; class Magnoliopsida; order Solanales; family Solanaceae; genus Nicotiana; species Nicotiana tabacum. The sequence goes on along the minus strand of NC_134080.1, from coordinate 151,989,855 downwards.
GGAGCAATCGGCTACTGGCTGACCCCTGCCTCTGGCGGTCCGAGCTCCACCTCTACGGTCTCTCCCTCCACCCCTATGATCCCTACCCCCGCCTCTAGCTGGCTGGGCGGCCTGTGGATCACCTGATGCCTGAATCGTAGGGCGAGGACCCTGCTGTTGAGAACTACTCGAGGCTCGGGGGCAAAACCTGACAATGTGACGCGGGTCACCACAACCATAGCATGCCTCGGCTGCTGGGACTGCTGGCCTTGTCGACCTGTATGTCCTCCCCTGAAGCTCTGAAGTGGCGGTGCATTGATGGGGGCTAGTGGTGCGCTGAAGGTCTGCTGATCCGAATAATACTGCTGAGGACCACCACCGCCTGAAGTACCATGAGAAACCTGAAGTGCCGACTGGAAGGGCCTCTAAGAGTGGCCTCTGTCATATGAATCCCTGCCTCCAGATGAGGCACCACTGAACCTACCAGAATGGTGAGGCCTCTTATCTGAACCCTGACTACCTCCCCGAACAAGTGCCATCTCTACCCGTCGGGCCGCATTGGCCGCCTCCTAAAAGGAAGTATCGCTACCAACTCCCATGGCCATCTGAAGGCGGATCGGCTGAATCAATCCATCAATGAACCTCCTGACCCTCTCTCGTTCTGTAGGGAGTATCACAACTGCATGGCGTTCCAAGTCAATAAATCTAGTCTCATACTGTGTAACTGTCATGAGCCCTGATGGAGGCGCTCAAACTATCTACGAAGTGCCTCCCGCTGAGTGACGGGGGAAAACTTCTCCAAGAACAACTCCGCAAACTGATCCCATGTCAAAGCTGGAGACCCTGCTGGCCTAGATAGGCGATAATCTCTCCACCAAGTCTTGGCGGATCCTGCAAGCCTGAAGGTGCAAAAATCGACCCCATTGGTCTCCACTATACCCATTGTCCTGAGGATCTCATGACAACTGAATAGAAAATCCTGGGAATCCTCCGATGAAGTACCGCTGAAAGTGGTGGTGATAAGCTTTGAGAACCGATCAAGTCTCCACAAAGCATCCGAAGACATGGCCGCTACATCCCCGACCTGTGCTGTAATACCTGTCTGAGCTGCCACTGCGGGCTGAACCACTGGAACCTGAGTCCGGGGAGCTACCTGCTCCGGAGTACGCATAGCAGGAGTCTGAACCCCTCCTCCAGCCTGGGAAGTGGCTGGTGCTACTGGCAACAAACCCGCTCTAGTGACACTGTCCATAAAGCCTGCTATATGGACGAGAGCATCCTGGAGGTCCGGGGAGAACATAACCCCTCCTGGGACCTGATCTGGGCCCACTAGAGCTACTGGGGCTGGAACCTCCTCGTCAAAGTCAATATGAGGCTCCACCTATGGAACTGCTGCCTGGGGCTGAGCTCTGCCCCTACCACGGCCTCTGACACAGCCTCGGCCCCTGCCCCTCGCGGGAGCTGCTGCTGGGAGTTCGGGCTGCTGCGCGGTAGAAGAAGACGCACGTGTTCTCGCCATCTAGGAAAGAACAGAGTAGAACGACAATCAATATTTGAGAAACAGAATCGCACGACAAGAATGAACAAAGTGAAATTTTTTTCCTAACTCTATAGCCTCTGGGGGATAAATACAGACGTCTCCGTACCGATCCCTTAGACTCTACTAAGCATGTCTTTGAGTTGTGAGACCTAAGTAACCTAGTGGCTCTGATACCAACTCTTCACGACACGAATTCCCCACCATCGGGAGTTGTGATGGCGCCTACTGTCGGAGCTAGGCAAGCCAACCTTAACATACCTTTTCAACTACTTTTCAACAAGATAATAATAAAAACAATAAATTCAAGCGGAAGTCTTAATTTAATATTAAATGAACGAAAATGCGGAAAAATTAATATCATCCTCTACCCAAGATTTAGTGTCACAATACTCACGGACTACTATAAGATACTACAAATAAGAGTTTGAAAGAAAATACATAAGGAGTCTGCTTCGATACAATGAAAACAAACAGAAATGAAATAGATGAGACTCAGGGCCCACGCACGCCAGCGAACTACCTAGGAGTCTCTGGACTGAAGGCACGCTCCCAATCTACTGCTACTGTGGTCCGTAAGCTACTCCCGAATCTGTGCACAAAAAAGGCACAGAAGTGTAGCATCAGCACAACCGACCCCATGTGCTGGTAAGTGCCTGGCCTAACCCCGGCGAGGTAGTGACGAGGCTAGACCGGACCTACCACAATTAACCTGTATAGATATATGTTCAACAACGGAAAGATATACAGAATTTAAACAGATAATAGGGAGGGGACATGCTTGGGTGTAACAATTTAGATATAAAACCAACGAATAGAGAGATGGAAACTGAATAATTAACATCTATGAAAGAGAGCAAGTGAATCAACAACTGCACGGCACCAACATTTGTGCTTTTACTCTCAATTCTCACCAAAACTGTCAAATATAGTGCATGGCATCACCCTTCATGCTTTTACTCACATAACTCTCACATCAAGGCACAGAATGACCCTTCGTGCTCAAATAATTAGAGACATGGCACGGAAAGACCCTTCGTGCATAATTATCAAAACATGGCACGGAAAGACCCTTCATGCATAATCGCTCTTCCTCACCCAATCATCAGTCACAACCAATCGGGGAAGGGAATATACAACAAGATTAAACATCCCGGCTAGGGAGAACAAATCAACAATAAGTTCCGGCAAGGGAAAAATACCACACTTCCTTCTTTAACTCATCTGCTTCTCAACTATCACTTCATAATTATAGCAAGTAATTAGCTCAACTGTTTCACATCTTTCGAATTTAAAAGCAACTACGACTCACGGTCATGCTAGACTCCGGTGCATAGATAACCGTCACCATGCCTATACATCGTACTCCACAGTTAACACGTAGCAAATAACATCCAAATCCTAATCCCTCAAGCCAAAGTTAGAACAAACACTTACCTCGAATGCTCCAAACTCAACTCACGCTTCTAGTATAGCTTTACCTCTTGATTCCACCACCAATCCGCTCGAATCTAGTCATAGGTTACTTAATCACATTAATAATTACTAAATGAATCACTCCCCATGCATGCAAATAAATTTTACAAGGTTTTTCCCAAAATGGTCAAAAACACCCCCGAACCCACGTGGTCGAAACTCGAGGTTAGGACCAAAACCCGGTTACCCATTCTCCCACGAGTCCAAATATATTATTTGTTTTGAAATCGGACCTCAAATTGAGGTCCAACTCCTCAATTTGTAGGAAACATAAGTTCTACTCAAAACACCCAATTTCCCCCATGAAAATCTTTGTTTTGAAGTTGAAATCATGTTAAAAGATGTTAAGAAGTGAAGAAAATGAGTTAGAATCACTCACCAATCGTTATGAAGAAGAAAATTTGTTTGGAAAATCGCCTCTTAGGTTTTGGGTTTTTGAAAAGTGCAAAAATGACTAAAAATCCCGAATTTATACATTTTTCTGGGGGCTGGCGCGGACCGCACTGAAATGCGCCGCGACCGCGCCGAGGAAGGGGAGAAGTGGGCTCTCTCTGAACCCACCCAGCGCGGACCGCACTGATTTGGTGCGCGGCCGCGCTGGTCGACCCTCTGAACCCCACCACGCGGACCGCACAGAAAAGCACCGCGGTCGCGTGGCTGCCAGCGCGGACCGCGCGGAAATGGCCGCGGCCGCGCTGGGCCTGCAACATCTGAACCTGTATATTTTTCTAAGTCTAAGACCTCTCGGGCCCTACTCAAAACTCACCCGAGCCCTCGGGGCTCCAAACCAAACATTCATATGATCTCGAAAATACCTTACGGACTTACTCGTGCGATCAAATCGCCAAAATAACATCATATACATAGGATCAAGCCTCATAATACATGATTTTCTTTCAACTTTCATAAAAACTCACATTCCCCATTTTAAGTCTGAAACACGTCATATGACGTCCGTTTTTAGCCAAACTTTACAGATAGTGCTTAAAACATATTTAATACTCATACCGGGCGTTGGAATCAAAATACGAGCCCGATACCACAGTTTTCTGATCAATTTTCTTCTTCATTTTCCTTAATTAATTTCAGAAAACAATTTCACACAAAAATTCATTTCTCGGGCTTGGGACCTCGGAATTTAATTCCGGGCACACGCCCAAGTCCCATATTTTTCTACGGACCCTCCGAGACCGTCGAATCACATGTCCGAGTCCGTTTACCTAAAAATGTTGACCGAAGTCAATATTATGCGTATTAAATATCAAAATTCATCAAATTTCTCACAAAATTCGCATACTTCAACATAAAAGCTTTCCGGCTTCGCGTCTGGACTGCGCACGCAATATCTAGGCAACTAAAAGCGAGGTTTTCAAGTCCTCAGAAGCACGGAACAAGTAAGAATTACGGTGATGACCCTTTGGGTCGTCACAATTCCTTTTCTAAATCATGCTTTTATTAGTATCTCTGTTCCTCCTAAATGTACGTATTTTATTGGGTTTTTTGCTTTTATATCTTGTATTTCTTTATTTAATAATTTTTTATTTTATATTGGTATTCTAGATTTACCTTTAATGTATTTACAGTCTATTATATGTTCCCTTTGGCTTACTACGTAGTATTCTTCTTTTTGTCTTTTAAACCAATTCTTTATTGTTGGTACTTCTAGTATTTTGTCTATGCTTAGGTCCAATTCTTTTCCTTTTATTTGTTCAAATATAGTGGTGTCAAATATTATTTTTTGTTCTGAAGATTGTTCATTTTGGTGTTCTTCTTGTTGTATGATTTGTATATCATTTTTAGTCATAATTTTCTTCGTTTGATCCTTCTATTATGTTATTATTTATATCCTTTTCATTTTCTGATAATTCATTTTTTGAAAATTCATATATACTATCTTCACTTCCTAATTCATAATCTATATATTTCATTTGTGTATATTTATCATTTTCTATTATTATTTCGGAAATTTGTTTTTTTCTTTGAATTTTTTGGTAATTTGCAATCTTTAGCTAAGTGTCCTAGTTTTCCACAATTGTAACAAGTGCATTATGTTAGTTTTTTCTTTTTTCTATATAGTTTTTTATGTTTGTAATTTTTTACATAATATCTTCTTCTTGGTTTCTTATGCTTATATTTGGATTTATATCTTCTTGTTTTCTTACCTTCTTTTTTTAATATGTATCTGTGCATCCGAATTAAGGTGCTATTCTATTTTTGCAGCATGCCAAATTTTTTACTAATATTTTATCCATTTTGATATTTTCTTTATATTTTTCACATAATTCTATAAACCAGTTTTATAAAAATTTTATTCGAGCTCCTAGGGTATCTGCTAATTCTGCTTCATTCCAATTTTTTATTATTTTTGAACTGAAAAGTTCTGATAATTTGGTAAAATATAATTTTCTTATTTCTTTACTTTCATCCGGACTATATGTTCCTCTATAATAATAGTCTCTAAATGCACAAGCTTATTCGTCTATATAACACATATTACATATTGCTAATTTTGTCATTAAATTTCTATTTGTAGTTTTTTCTTTATTTTGTTCTTCTATTTCTGTTGTCATACTACTAAATTCATTTCTTTTCGCTATTTCATATTTATACAATATTTCTGTAGCCATTGTTGCAACTGTACCATCATGTTTCTTATTACTTCTCAATGTATCTAAGCTTTCATTTGTTAAATTTTGTAACCATAGTTTTACTGTTCCTATGAGTGTTCTTTCTATATAACCTGGTATTTCAGCTACTGCTATTTTATTATCTATTAATTGTTTTGAGATATATCCTATCCATAATTGGATTGTTTTATTTATATTTGCTACACAATCTAGATCTAAAAAATTATATTGTTCAGTTATCTGTCTTGGTGTCCATTTCCTATTTAGTCTCTTATCCCATAATGTTTTGTTCTATCATGTGAATCATAACTTATTCTGTAATAGCTCGGGTTTAGATGTTTTGGATTTTTTATTCCTAATGTGCTTGGTTTATCTTCGGTCATATCTCCTGTATTTATTTCTGGATTTGTTTATGTTCTTTCTATAATTTCTGTATATGTCTCACTTGTTTCTGAATAGTCTTCTCCTAGATCCTTATCATCATCACTTTGATCATTTCTTTCGTTTTTGCTTATTTTTGGTGGATTATCTTGTACCTCTTCTAACTGTAATTTAAATTTTTCTATTTCATTTGTTAGTCTTAACTCTTGTTCTTCTTCTTTGCGTTTTTCTTTTTCTTTTTGTTTACTTGCATATAGCTGTTTTAGTATTTCTAATTCTTTTTCTAATTCTGTTATTTTAGTGTTCTTTACTTCCTCTATCTGTTGTATTTTTTCTTTAGCTTGCTGTTGTATTTTTCTGAATTTCTCGTTTTCTATCTATTTCTTCGTTTTCCTTTGTTATTCTAATCATTCCAGTTAAACTATCTTCTAGTTTTACCGTTTCTTTTTCTAACATTAAGTTTAGGTTATTTCCTATTTTCTTGTATCTTCTTCCTAAGCTAGAAAATATTATTATTATTTTTAATCCTTCTGGATTTTCATATGTTTTTTCTTCTAGTGCGAATTCTTCTTTATTCATCTTTTATTTTTAAGATAGTAAATATATTTATATTCTATTTTGTATATAGTATCTATTAATTTAGATAGCCTAGCATTGGTTATTTTAGTAATACTTAAATATTCAAATTCTGGGTATAGTTTCTTTAGTTTCTTTCTTACTTTTCTTAATTTTTTATTTATTTTAATGTGCCTAATTTCTGTAATTGACTCATTGTTTATGGGTATTTGTTGCGGTTTTGTACTATTAGTTTTAGTGTTATCGTCCATGGTTTTACTTATTGGAGTAGATGTTTAATATTTATCTTACTTTTGTTGGCTCTGATACCATTTTCTTGATAGGGAGGACCCTTAGTTTATTATAAGTATTATAAACTAAAGGTTTTTTCATAATATTTTGCGGCTAGCGGAATTAACCTTGAAATTTCTTTTATATTTTCTCCCGTGTATTCTAAGTATTGGATATCTTGGGTTTTTTGATGTTCTTCTACATTTTCTCTTAATAATTTTTCTAATAAATTTATATTTTCTAAAGTTCGTAACCAGTACTGCAGATATTCGTAGCTGATCATTAATCTGAATATAAATCTAGTTCATATAAATATAATTCGTCTATTTTCTCTGATAGAATTAGTTCTGTATATCCTTGTTCCATTATGTTTATTATTTCAAAAGTAACCAAAATATCGTAAATATTTCTTCTAATATCGTTATTAATTTGGTTAAAAGTATATAATATGAGTATTTTGTAATCATCATTGTCATCTAGTAGATATGTGTGGTTGCTCATTACATCTATTTTTATTTATTCTTATCATGTGTTTACTAAACATATTCCCTCTAACCTATTTGTTTATCATAGGGTTTATCATCCTTTAATAAGTTATTCTGAACAATCTTTTCTGGCCACTACCATGCTTTTCTTGCTTCAATCATTTTCCCTAACAGCGCCTCAACTCTGTCTACTGTGACGACCCGACCCGTCATCTCCGATAATTCCGTCCCGTATTCCCCGTTATATGCTTATTCATGCTTCAATATGTGTACTTGGTGAATTTGAGTCAATTCGGAACGAGTTGGTAGAAATTGGGACAAATAGTCTCTTTAATGAAGAAATAGTTTGGAAAAGTCAACTGGAAGTTGACTTGTGAGTTAGAGGTCTCAGAATTGATTTCCGATGATTCGGTTAGTTTCGGGGGATGATTTAAGGATTGGTAGCGCGATCGGAAGTGAATTCGGATGTCCGGAGGTCATTTTGAAGTCATTTGGCTAAGTATAGAAATTTGAAGGTTTTTGAGAAAAATTCGACCGGGAGTGGAAATTTTGATATCGGAGTCGGAATGCGAATCCGAAAGTTGGGGCAAGTCCGTAATGTCGAATGTGACTTGTGTGCAAAATTTGAAGTCATTCCGGAATGATTTTGGTAAGGTTTGAGACACTTAGTCTCTTTCAAGGAAGCTTAAGTTGGAAAAGTCAACCGAATATTGACTTATGTGTTAGAGAGCTCGAAATGCGAATTTTATGGTTCAGATAGCTTCGTTACGTGATTTGGGACTTAGGAGTGCGTCCGAAATTTTGTGATTACCGGTGTAGAATTAAGCTTGAATTGGCAAAGTTAGTATTTTGGCGAATTCCGGTTGATAGGTGAGATTTTGATCCGAGGGTCAGAATGGAATTTTGAGAGTTGTTGTAGATTCGTTATGTCATTTTGGACTTGTCTGCAAAATTTGAGGACATTCGGACGTGGTTTGGTTGGGTTTTTGATCAAAAATGGAATTTGAAAGTTCGTGAGATTCATAGGCTTGAATGCGATGATGATTTGATGTTTCGATGTTATTTTGGGTGTTTCGAAGGTTGGGACAAGTTTGAATGATATTGTGGGACATGTTGATATAATTGGTTAAGGTCCCGAGGGCCTCGGGTGGATTTCGGAAGGTTAACGGTATGAAATTCAGACCAAAAAGAAAAGAAAAAGCTGCAGAAATTTCTGCTGCAATTTTCTGCAGAAGGTCTTTGGACTGCAATCGTGGAGCGTACTTCGGAGGCCTATATCTTTTGATCTACAAGAAATTTTGATATGGTTCAAAAACGAAAGTTGTAGCCCTTCATGTCTAGTTTCCAGAAAGATAAAGAAATCGTAATTTGGACATATGTAGAGAATGTTACGGTCGATTGAATATGACTGGTGGAGCTCGTTCTCCAGAATTTTCTGATTTCGGGGAGCCTACTTAATAGGATGTACAACCTGTATAGCACAAGTGCAAGGTACAACTCGACGAAGCACGGGCAGATTCTTTTTAACACGGATTTGGCTTATTTCTTTCATTTCTTTCATTTGGCTTGGATTATTTTGGAGAGAATTTCAAGGGGGATTTCATCAAACATCAAAGGTGAGTTGTTTCTACTTATTTTCAAGTTAAATACATGGATTAGAGCTGAAAACTCAAGTAATTTATGGACAAAAATGGTGGTTTAAGGCATGAAACTTAAGAGAATTAAATGGTGATTTGAGGGGTCAAATGAACTTCGATTTTTGTGAATTTGGTATGTATAGACTCGTGGCGAGATAAGGGTCGTATTGATGTAAAAATTTATCAATTTCGAGATGTGGGCCCGGGGCTCGAGTTTTGCTAATTTCGTGATTTTCGACATTTTTCGAGTCTTTTCGATTGGGTTATATTCCCTTAGCTTATTGTAACATATTCATTGTGGTTTTGACTAGATTCGACACGCGAAGAGGTCAATTCAAGAGGAAAGGCATTGCGGACTAGTCTACGGCCGGTTAGAGGTGAGTAATAGATGTAAATGCTGTTCTGAGGGTTTGAAACCCCGGACTTTCACATCGTAACGCTATATTGAGGCGTGACACGCACTCCATGGTGAGTGCGGGGTCAGATACTATTGGGGATTGTGACTTGGTCCATCCCGTGTGATGTTTATACTATACTGGTGATTGATACACACACTTTATTGATATTACTGGGCTTGATGCCATGTTTGGGGCCTTGTGCCGACTTAAAAATTCTTCGAGGATTTACATTACTGCTTAGCATGATTTGCATTTCATTTAATTTTAGTCAAAGGTTTTAAATGCTGCCTTGCAAACTCAGCCATAATTCTAAGTGTTGAAAACTTAAATGACATTTTAAATGTATTTCGGGCTGGGAACTTCTACTTTGTAAATGCCCAAGGGGCTTACTATATTATTTTCTGGACGGATTATAAAGTGACTTGAAACAGTGGCAACAATGACACCGTATGTTATACTTGAAACAGTGGTAACAATGACACTGTAATATATACTTGGAACAGTGGTAACAATGACACTGTAATATATACTTGGAACAGTGGTAACAATGGCACTGTGTGATATAAATTGGTCAGGTAACAATGGCTGACCGATCAAGTAACAATGACTGACCAAGATATTGCGCTTGGCCAGTGAGCGCCGTCGACGATAAATAAATATGGATGGCTCGGGCTGCACGCCGCAGTGGGTACTGGAATGTACCATCATATGCATTGCATTGCATTCATGTATTTGCCTTTATACTGTTGTTTAGCTGTTCAGTTCCATATGTTGCTGTATATTTAGATTTTAGCTTACTTTGTGTATTTACTGGATTTTCTTATCTTTGGACTGTAGTTACTTTTACTACTCACTGGGTCGGAGTACTCACTTTACTCCCTGCACCTCGTGTGCAGATCCAGGGCAGTCTCAGGCATAGTAGATCCAGTTGATCAACGGATTCCAGCATTTCGGGAGTATCAAGGTAGCTGCACAGCGTTCGCAGCATTGATTTCTTCCCTCCTATCCTATCCTTTTTATTTCTGCATTATCAGACTTTGGATACACTATGTATTAGGGTGATATTTTGTATTCTAGAGGCTCATATTCGTGACACCGGGTCCTAGAGAGATCATGTCGTGTATTTTGTTAAAATCTTCAGTACTTTGATCGTGAATTAATTCATATTTCCATCTGCTATTTTTGACAAATTGGGTTAAGTGTGACTAATAGTCGGGCTTGCCTAGTAGTGTGTTGGGCGCCATCACGACCGGAATTTGGGTCGTGACAAGTTGGTATCAGAGCCTAGGTTACTTGGTCTCATGAGTCATGAGCCGGTTTAGTAGAGTCACGCGGATCGGTACGGAGACATCTGTACTTATCCTCGAGAGGCTGCAAAACCTTTAGGAAAATTTTATATTCTTGGAATTCTTATCGTGCGACTTTGTTGATCCCAAAAAAAAACCTGAATTTTGTTGTTCTATTCTCTCGCAGATGGCGAGAACACGAGCTAATGACAGGACGGACGACCACCATTGCCACCTACTGAGGCCACCAAAGGCCGTGGACGCGGTTGTGGTCAAGGTAGAGCCGCAAGGGCAGCACCTGTTGACCCACCAGTTGCCCCGGCACAGGATCATGCTCCAGCTGCACAGATTCCAGCAGCACATGCTCAGGCACCAGCTGTGCCTATTGTTATTCCGGGTCTTCAGGAGGCCTTAGCACCGATCTTATCAGTTTGCACTGGCCTGGCTCAGGCAGTTTCAGCTACCACTGCAGCAGCTACTTCACAGGCATGGGGAGGCAGTCAGACCCCCGCTGCTCACACACCTGAGCCGGTAGTGTAGGGATTACAGACCCCAGAGGCACCACCAGTACATCAGGTTGCCCCAGTTCAGCCGGTTGCCCCGGTTCAGGAGGTTATGGTCCCAGTTATGCCAGACGATGAGCAGCGTCATCTTGAGAGATTCAACAGACTTGCACCTCCTCCTTTTTGTGGTGCTCAGGGCGAGGATGCCCAAGGTTTTCTTGATAAGTGTAGACGCTGCTGCGGACAACAGGGATCTTGGAGACTAGCGGTGTATCCTTTACTACTTTTCAGTTCTCAGGTGTAGCCTTCACTTGGTAGGAGGCATATGAGTGGCGTAGGCTGGTAGGTTCAGCGCCCTTATCATGGTAGGAGTTCTCCACTCTCTTTCTGGAGAAGTGGGTACCACGATCTCAGAGAGAGGAGCGGCGTAGGCAGTTTGAGTATCTTCATCAGGGAGATATGACCGTATCTCAGTACGAGGTGAGGTTTTCAGAGTTAGTTCGTTATGCTCCATGGATGGTCCCGACTAATCGGGAAAGGATTAGGAGGTTCATGGATGGGCTCATTTATCCCATCCGTATCCTGATGGCTCGAGAGAGGATTCTGAGCCATACTTTTGAGGATGCAGTCGATATTGCCCGAGATATTGAGGCAGATCGTCATCAGGAGAGAGAGAAGCGGGAGGCCAAGAGGCCTTGTGGATCAGGTAGTTTTAGTGGTGCTCCGTCTAGGAGCCAGTTTCAGTAGAGCAGGGGTCATTCTTATAGGCCTCATCAATCAACTCGTTCTGAGTATCGAGGGGCATCTTTAGGCCGTGGTCATCAAGGATTTCAGCAGGGTCAGTCTTCTTTGGTGCCCTTCCAGCACAGAGTTCATCACATGCTCCTTCAGTCCAGGGTTCTTCAGTGCCGAGTGCATCAGCTAGTCACTTTGGTGCGAGGGGTTCCCATCAGTTCCCTTATCCAACATCGGGTAGTTGTTACGAGCGTGGAGAGTTTGGTCACATGAAGAGGCACTGTCCTCGGCTTCGTGGCAGTCAGTCTCAGCAGAGGGGCCAGTCCTCATCTTCTGCACCATTTACTTCAGCACTCACTCAGTCAGCTAGGGGTGAGGGTCAGACAGCTAGAGGTCGCCCCAGAGGGGGAGGTCGATCGGGCGGTGGTCAGGCTCGGTTTTATGCTATCCCAGACAGGACAGATGCTCTTGCGTCAGATGCTGTTATCACAGGTATTATCTTTGTCTGCCACACAGATGCCTCTGTCTTATTTGATCCCGAATCCACCTATTCTTATGTGTCTTCATATTTTGCTCGTTATTTGAGTATACCCCGGGAGTCTCTTGCTTTACCTGTTCATGTGTCTACCCCGGTGGGCGATACTGTTATTGTGGATCATGTGTATCGATCGTGTATTGTGACTATTAGGGGTCTGGATACCCGAGTTGATCTATTGCTGTTGAGAATGGTAGATTTTGATATTATTTTGGGCATGGACTGGCTATCTCCATGTCATGCTATTCTAGACTGTCATGCTAAGATAGTTACTTTGGCTATTCCGGGTGTTCCGAGGATCGAGTGGCGTGGTATGACTGATTATGTTCCTAGTAGAGTAATTTCTTTCTTGAAAGCCCAACGTATGGTTGGGAAAGGCTTATCATATTTGGCCTTCGTGCGTGATGTGGGAGCTGAGACTTCCAGTATTGATTCTGTCCCAGTTGTGAGGGACTTTCCTGATGTATTTCCTGCAGACCTGCCGGGCATGCCGCCGGACCGGGATATTGATTTTGGTATTGATCTGGTGCCGGGCACTAAGCCCATTTCTATTCCGCCATACCGCATGGCACCAGCGGAGCTAAAAGAATTGAAAGAGCAGCTTCAGGAACTCCTAAAAAAGGGGTTTATTCGGCCTAGTGTGTCCCCGTGGGGTGCACCTGTGTTATTTGTGAAAAAGAAAGATGGTACAATGAGAATGTGCATTGATTATAGGCAGTTGAACAAGGTAACAGTGAAAAACAAGTATCATTTGCCTCGTATTGATGACTTATTTGATCAGCTTCAGGGAGCGAGGGTGTTTTCTAAGATCGACCTTCGTTCGGGTTATCACCAGTTGAAGATCAGGGATTCAGATATTCCTAAGACTGCCTTCAGGACTAGATATGGCCACTATGAGTTTCTAGTCATGTCTTTTGGGCTGACCAATGCCCCAACAACGTTCATGCATCTAATGAATAGTGTATTTCGGCCGTATCTGGATTCTTTTGTCATTGTATTCATTGATGATATTCTGGTATACTCGCGTAGCCAGGAGGTGCACGCCCGACATTTGCGTGTAGTGTTGCAGAGATTGAGGGAGGAGAAACTTTATGCTAAATTCTCCAAGTGTGAGTTTTGGCTAAGTTCTGTGGCATTCTTGGGACACATAGTGTCCAGCGAGGGTATTTAGGTTGATCCAAGGAAGATAGAAGCAGTGCAGAGTTGGTCTAGACCGTCCTCAGCCACAGAGATCCGGAGTTTTCTTGGGTTGGCAGGCTATTATAGCTGGTTTGTTCAGGGATTTTCATCCATCGCATTGCCCTTGACCAAGTTGACTCAGAAAGGTGCTCCATTTGTATGGTCACACGAGTGCGAGGAGAGCTTTCAGAAGCTCAAGTCACTTTTGACCACAACTCCAGTGTTGGTGTTACCATTAGCTGCAGGTTCATACACGGTATATTGCGATGCTTCCAGAGTTGGGATTGGTTGTATGCTAATGCAGGAGGGTAGAGTTATCGCTTATGCTTCGCGTCACTTGAAGCCCCATGAGAAGAACTATCCTGTTCATAATTTAGAGTTGGCTGCTATAGTTCATGCCTTGAAGATTTGGAGGCACTATTTGTACGGCGTATCTTGTGAGGTATTCACTGATCATCGCAGTCTTCAACATTTATTTAAGCAAAAAGATCTTAATTTGAGGCAGCGGAGATGGCTTGAGTTGCTTAAAGACTATGATATTACTATTCTATATCATTCGGGTAAGGCCAATGTAGTGGCCAATGCTTTGAGCCGAAAGGCAATCAATATGGGGAGTTTGGCTTACATTCCAGTTGGGGAGAGACCTCTTGCAGTTGATGTTCAGGCTTTGGCCAATCAGATGGTGCGGCTAGATATTTTTGAGCCTAGCTGAGTGTTGGCGAGTGTGATTTCTTGATCTTCCTTATATGATCGCATCAGAGAGCACCAGTATGATGATCCACATTTGCTTGACCTTAGAGTCGGGTTCAGCGAGGTGATGCCAGAGATGTGGCTATAGGTGATGATAGTGTATTGAGGATGCAGGGCCGTATTTGTGTGCCCGATATTGATGGGCTTAGAGATTTGATTCTTGAGGAGGCCCACAGTTCGCGGTATTCCGGGTGCCGCGAAGATGTATCAGGACTTGAGACAGCATTACTGGTGGAGGAGAATGAAGAAAGACATTATGGGATATGTGGCTCGGTGTCTCAACTGTCAGCAGGTGAAATGTGAGCATCAGAGGCCGGGCGGTTTGCTACAGCAGATGGTTATTCCTGAGTGGAAATGGGAGAGAGTTACTATGAACTTCGTGACTGGTCTTCCTCGGACTTTGAAGAAGTTCGATTCGATTTGGGTCGTTGTGGATCGACTGACTAAGTCAGCGCATTTCATTCCAGTATGTACTACATACTCCTCAGAGCGGCTGGCGAGAATCTTTATTCAGGAGATTGTGCGGTTGCATGGTGTTCCAGTTTCCATCGTTTCGGATAGAGGTACTCAGTTCATTTCTTAGTTTTGGAGGACTTTTCATCACGAGTTGGGTACTCAGGTAGAGCTGAGTTCAACATTTCAACCTCAGACGGACGGACAGTCTGAGCGTACTATTCAGATATTGGAGGATATGTTGCGTGCTTGTGTGATTGATTTTGGAGGTTCTTGGGTTGAATTTTTACCACTTGCAGAGTTTTCCTACAACAACAGCTATCAGTCCATTATTCAGATGGCACCGTATGAGGCCTTATATGGGAGGCGGTGTAGTTCTCCAGTTGGTTGGTTCGAGCCCGGCGAGGCTAGGTTGTTGGGGACGGATTTGGTCTAGGATGCCTTAGAAAAGGTGAAGGTGATTTAGGAAAGACTTCGCACAGCTCAGTCGCGTCAGAAGAGTTATGCGGACCGGAAGGTCCGGGATGTGTCATTCATGGCGGGTGAGAAGGTTTTGCTGAAGGTTTCACCCATGAAGGGTGTTATGACATTTGGAAATAAAGGAAAGCTAAGTCCGCGATTTATTGGACCTTTTTAAATACTTAGGAAGGTTGGAGAGGTGGCCTATATGCTTCCCTTGCCACCTAGTTTGTCGGGTGTTCACCCGGTATTCCATGTTTCTATGCTCCGAAAGTATGTTGGGGACCCATCTCATATATTGGATTTCAGTACAGTACAGCTAGGGGAAGATTTAACTTATGATGTGGAGCCAGTGGCTATTTTGGGTCGACAGGTTCGAAAATTGAGATCGAAAGATATAGCATCAGTGAAAGTACAGTGGAGAGATCGGCCCATGGAGGAGGCTACTTGGGAGACCGAGCAAGAGATGCGGAGCAGATACCCACACCTATTTGAAACTCTAGGTATGTTTCTTAACTCACTCGATGACGAGCGTTTGTTTTAGTTGGGAAGAATGTGATGACCCTACCCATCGTCTCCTGTAATTCCGTCCCGTATTCCCTGTTATATGCTTATTCATGCTTCAATATGTGTACTTCGTGAATTTGAGTCAATTCGGATCGAGTTGGTAGAAATTGGGACAAATAGTCTCTTTAATGAAGAATTAGTTTGGAAAAGTCAACCGGAAGTTGACTTATGAGTTAGAGGTATCAGAATTGATTTCCGATGATTCGGTTAGTTTCGGGGGATGATTTAAGGATTGGTAGCGCGATCGGAAGTGAATTCGGATGTCCGGAGGTCATTTTGAAGTCATTTGGCTAAGTATAGATATTTGAAGGTTTTTGAGAAAAATTCGACCGGAAGTGGAAATTTTGATATCGGAGTCAGAATGCGAATCCAAAAGTTGGGACAAGTCCGTAATGTCGAATGTGACTTGTGTGCAAAATTTGAAGTCATTCCGGAATGATTTTGGTAAGGTTTGAGACACTTAGTCTCTTTCAAGGAAGCTTAAGTTGGAAAAGTCAACTGAATATTGACTTATGTGTTAAAGAGCTCGAAATGCAAATTTTATGGTTCAGATAGCTTCGTTAGGTGATTTGGGACTTAGGAGTGTGTCCGGAATATTTTTGTGATTACCGGTGTAGAATTAAGCTTGAATTGGCAAAGTTAGTATTTTGGCGAATTCCGGTTGATATGTGAGATTTTGATCCGAGGGTCGGAATGGAATTTTGAGAGTTGCTGTAGCTTCATTATGTCATTTTGGACATGTCTGCAAAATTTTAGGTCATTCGGACGTGGTTTGGTTGGGTTTTTGATCAAAAATGGAATTTGGAAGTTCGTGAGATTCATAGGCTTGAATCCGATGATGATTTGATGTTTTGATGTTATTTTTGGTGTTTCGAAGGTTGGGACAAGTTTGAATGATATTGTGGGACATGTTGATATAACTGGTTAAGGTCCCGAGGGCCTCAGGTGGATTTCGGAAGGTTAACAGAATGAAATTCGGACCAAAAAGAAAAGAAAAAGCTGCAGAAATTTCTGTTGCAATTTTCTGTAGAAGGTCTTTGGACTGCAATGGTGGAGCATATTTCGGAGGCCTCTATCTTTTGATCTACTTAGAATTTTGAGATGGTTCAAAAATGAAAGTTGTAGCCCTTAATGTCTAGTTTCCAAAAAGCTAAAGAAATCGTAATTTGGACATCTGTAGAGAATGTTACAGTCGATTGAATATGACTGGTGGAGCTCGTTCTCCAGAATTTTCTGATTTCGGGGAGCATACTTTAGAAGCTCATATCTCGGGATATATAAAGAGTTATATGGTGTACAATCTATCAAATTAAAGATCTTCGAGTCTAGTTTCTAAATCTCCAAACCGTTTCACATTTGGATATTTATACAACACGTTATGGGTGTTTAAACAGAAGGTGTCCGACAAGGAAATTTTTTAATAGGATGTACAACCTGTATAGCACAAGTGCAAGGTACAACACGATGAAGCACGGGCAGATTCTTTTAAACACGGATTTGGCTTATTTCTTTCATTTCTTTCATTTGGCTTGGATTATTTTGGAGAGAATTTCAAGGGGGATTTCATCAAACATCAAAGGTGAGTTGTTTCTACTTATTTCCAAGTTAAATACATGGATTAGAGCTGAAAACTCAAGTAATTTATGGACAAAAATGGTGGTTTAAGGCTTGAAACTTAAGAGAATTAAATGGTGATTTGAGGGGTCAAATAAACTTCGATTTTTGTGAATTTGGTATGTATAGACTCGTGGCGAGATAAGGGTCGTTTTGATGTAAAAATTTCTGAATTTCGAGACGTGGGCCCGGGGCTCGAGTTTTGCTAATTTCGTGATTTTCGACATTTTTCGAGTCTTTTCAATTGGGTTATATTCCCTTAGCCTATTGTAATGTATTCGTTGTGGTTTTGACTAGATTCGACGCGCGAAGAGGTCAATTCAAGAGGAAAGGCATTGCGGACTAGTCTACGGCCGGTTAGAGGTGAGTAATAGATGTAAATCCTGTTCTGAGGGTTTGAAACCCCGAACTTTCACATCGTAACACTATATTGAGGCATGACACGCACTCCATGGTGAGTGCGGGGTCAGATACTATTGGGGATTGTGACTTGGTCCATCCCGTGTGATGTTTATACTATACTAGTGATTGATACACACACTTTATTGATATTACTGGGCTTGATGCCATGTTTGGGGCCTTGTGCCGACTTGAAAAATCCTTCGAGGATTAACATTACTGCTTAGCATGATTTGCATATCATTTAATTTCAGTCCAAGGTTTTAAATGCTGCCTTGCAAACTCAGCCATAATTCTAAGTGTTGAAAACTTAAATGACATTTTAAATGTATTTCGGGCTGGGAACTTTTACTTTGTAAATGCCCAAGGGGCTTACTATATTATTTTCTGGACGGATTATAAAGTGACTTGAAACAGTGGCAACAATGACACCGTATGTTATACTTGAAACAGTGGTAACAATGACACTGTAATATATACTTGGAACAGTGGTAACAATGACACTGTAATATATACTTGGAACAGTGGTAACAATGGCACTGTGTGATATAAATTGGTCAGGTAAAAATGGCTGACTGGTTAGGTAACAATGGCCGGCAAAGCATAAAAACGGGGCTGGGACCCACCTCCCTGAATCATATTCCTGGGACGATCTGCTGCTGGCTGACCCCTACCTCTAGCGGTCTGAGCTCCACCTCTAAGACCTATACCTCCACCTCTATGTCCTCTACCCCCGCCTCTAACTGTCTGGGCAGGCTGTGGGGCAACTGGTGCCTGGATCATCGGGCGAGGACCCTGCTGCTGCGAGCTGCTGGAAGCTCGAGGGCAATATCTTGAAATGTGATTCACATCGCCGCAAGTATAACAAGCCCTCGGCTGCTGAGAATAACAAAGTGGTGGTGCACTGATAGGCGTTGATGGTGAACTGAAGAGCTGCAGGTCAGAATACTGCGGCTGAGAACCACCACCACCTGGTGTACCATGAGAAGCCTGGAGAGCTGACTAAAAGGGCCTCGAAGGATGGCCTCTACCATAAGAATCCCAACCTCCAGACGAGGTACCACTGAATCTACCAGAATGACGGAGCCTCTTATCAGACCCATGACCACCTTCCTGAGCAAGTGCCATCTCTATCCGGCGGGCACCATCTGCCGCCTCCTGAATGAAATCTCAATACCGGCATTCATGGCCATCTGAACACGGATCGGCTGGGCCAACCCATCAATAAACCTCCGCACTCTCTCTCTATCGGCGAGGAGTATCACAATGGCATGACGAGCAAGATCAAAGAACCGGGTCTCATACTGGGTGACCATCATAGGACCCTGCTGGAGACGCTCAAACTACCTACGAAGAGCATCTCGCTGAGTAACTGGAAGGAACTTCCCCAGAAATAACTCTGAAAACTGATCCCAGGTCAATGATGGCGACCCTGCTGGCCTGGCTAAACAGAAATCCCTCCACCAAGTCTTGGCGGATCCTGCCAGGCGAAAAGTGGCGAAATCGACCCCATTGGTCTCTACAATGCCCATAGTCCGTAGAACCTTATGACAGCTGAATATGAAATCCTGAGCATCCTCTGAGGGGGTGCCACTATATGTGGTTGTGAAGAGCTTGGTGAAACGATCAAGCCTCCACAAAGCATCCACGGACATAGCCGCACCATCGCTGGACTGAGCCGCAATACCTGGCTGGGCTGCCATAGCTGGCTGAACTGCTGGAACCTGAGCCTGAGGAGCTACCGGCTCTGGAGTACAAGTATCGGGAATCTGAACTCCTCCCCCAGCCTGAGATGTGGCTGGAGCTGCGGGAAGCAAACCCGCTCTAGAAATGCCCTCCATAAAGCCTACCAGTCGGACCAAAGCGTCCTGAAGCACTGAAGTGGCTATGAAACCCTCTGGGACCTGAGCTAGGCCCACTGGAGCTGCTGGAGCTGGAAACCCTTAGTCGTAGTCAATATAAGGCTCCACCTCTGGGACTGCCGCTCGGGCCTGAGCTCTGGCCCGGCCTCTGCCTCTGGCACGGCCTCGCCCTCTGCCCCTAATAGAAGCTGCTGCTAGGGGCTCGGGCTACTGCGCGGTAGAAGAGGAAGAACGTGTTCTCGCCATCTACGAAATAACAAAGTGGGAGAACAATCAGTACTTGAGAAACAGAATCGCACGACAAGAATGAACAAGGTGAAATTTTCCTAACTCCGTAGCCTCTGCGGGATAAATACAGACGTCTCCGTACCGATCCTTCAGACTCTACTGAGCTTGTCCGTGAGTTGTGAGACCTAAGTAACCTAGAGCTCTGATACCAACTTGTCACGACCCGGATATCCCACCATCGGGTGTCGTGATGGCGCCTACTATCGGAGCTAGGCAAGCCAAATATTTAAAACACCTTTCCTGCTTTCTTTCAAACAATATAATAAACGAGACAAAATTTAAGCGGAAGACTTTAAATCTAAAGCAACTGAAAAACCAAAAGTGTGGAAGTTTAAACGCATCACTACCCAAGGTCTGGTGTCACTAGCTCACGGAATACTACAGAATACTACAAACAATGTCTGAAAGGAAATACATCATGTTTGTCTGATACAAGATGAACAAACGAAAAACATGGAAAGGACTTCGGCCTGCGAACGCCAGCTAGGCTACCTCGAGAGTCCCTGGACTGAAGACAGCTCCCAGAAATCCTACTACTGTTGTTCGTAAGCTACTCCCTGATCTGTGCACAAAAATTTGCACATAGTGTAGCATCAGCACAACCGACCCCATGTGCTGGTAAGTGCCTGGCCTAACCCCGGCGAAGTAGTGACGAGGCTAGACAGTACCTAGCACATTTAACCTATACAGATATATATACAACAAGTGCAAGAAAACAATAACAAGATAATACAAAGTAAAACTGGGAGGGGACATGCTATCGGGGAGTAACAGATAAAAATAAAATATCGAAAATAAGCAGAAGAGACTCCGGTTCCCATGATATATATATAAGTGGATGGCGTGCCACACGATCCCATAATATCATATATAAGTGGACGGCGTGCCACACGATCCCATAATATCATATATAAGTGGACGGCGTGCCACACGATCCCATAATATCATATATAAGTGGATGGCGTGCCACACGATCCCATAATATCATATATAAGTGGACGGCGTGCCACACGATCCCATAATATCATATATAAGTGGACGGCGTGCCACACGATCCCATAATATCATATATAAGTGGACGACGTGCCACACGATCCCATAATATCATATATAAGTGGACGGCGTGCCACACGATCCCATAATATCATATATAAGTGGACGGCGTGCCACACGATCCCATAATATCATATATAAGTGGACGGCGTGCCACACGATCCCATAATATCATATATAAGTGGACGGCGTGCCACACGATCCCATAATATCATATATAAGTGGACGGCGTGCCACACGATCCCATAATATCATATATAAGTGGACGGCGTGCCACACGATCCCATAATATCATATATAAGTGGACGGCGTGCCACACGATCCCATAATATCATATATAAGTGGACGGCGTGCCACACGATCCCATAATATCATATATAAGTGGACGGCGTGCCACACGATCCCATAATATCATATATAAGTGGACGGCGTGCCACACGATCCCATAATATCATTTGTAAGTGGACGGCGTGCCACACGATCCCATAATATCATATGTGATCGTGTGATAATATCATATGTAAGCGGACGTCGTGCCACACGATCCCATAATATCATATATAAGTGGACGGCGTGCCACACGATCCCATAATATCATATATAAGTGGACGGCGTGCCACACAATCCCATAATATCATATATAAGTGGACGGCGTGCCACACGATCCCATAATATCATATATAAGTGGACGGCGTGCCACACGATCCCATAATATCATATATAAGTGGACGACGTGCCACACGATCCCATAATATCATATATAAGTGGACGGCGTGCCACACGATCCCATAATATCATATATAAGTGGACGGCGTGCCACACGATCCCATCAGGGGAGAATAACAACTCAATACCTTTAACCCGGCAAGGGTACAACTAACAGCCTAAAATATCCCGACAAGGGAGAATATATATATTAGTCTAAACATCCCGGCAAGGGAGTATTCACAACACATTCTCCTTTTTAAATCCATTCTTCCTCAACTAACACATTTATGTTCGAGCTAACGCTCCAAAAGTACACCAATCGCAATTTTACCTCAACCGTTCATATTATGTGAAACTCATCAAATAAACAAGGAGCTTGTGTCACATTATTCGAATTAAAAGCAATCAAGACTCACGGTCGTGCTAGACTCCGGTGCATAGATAACCGTCACCATGCCTATACACCGTACTCCACATTAGCAAGTAGCAAATATCATCCTAATCCTATTCCCTCAAGCCAAAGTTAGAACAAACACTTACCTCGAATGCTCCAAACTCAACTCACGCTTCTAGTATAGCTTTACCTCTTGATTCCACCACCAATCCGCTCGAATCTAGTCATAAGTTACTTAATCACATTAATAATTACTAAATGAATCATCCCTAATGCATGAAAAATAGATTTTTCAAGGTTTTTCCCAAAAAGGTCAAAAATACCCCCGGACCCACATGGTCGAAACTCGAGGTTCGGACCAAAACCCGGTTACCCATTCCCCCATGAATCCCAATATATGATTTGTTTTTAAATCGGACCCCAAATTGAGGTCCAACTTCTCAATTTGTAGAAAACTTAGGTTCTACCCAAAACACCCAATTTTCCCCATGAAAATCTTTGATTTGAAGTTGAAATTATGTTAAAAGATGTTAAGGAATAAAGAAATCAAGTTAGAAATCACTTACCAATCGTTTTGGAGAAAAAAATTTGTTTGGAAAATCGCCTCTTAGGTTTTGGGTTTTTGAAAAGTGAAAAATGACTGAGATTTTCCAAACTTGTATACCTTTCTGAGGACCTGGCGCGGACCGCACAAAAATGTGTTGCGGCCGCGCCGAGTTGGAGAAAAGTGGGGCTTCTCTGAACCCTTCCAGCGCAGACCACACTGTTTTGGTGCGCGGCCGCGCTGGTTAACCTGAAACCCTAACACTAAGACAGCCACGCGGACCGCACAAAAATGCATCGCGGCCGCACGGCTCCAGCGCGGACCGCGCGGAAATGACCTACATTTTCTTAAGTCCAAGACCTCCCGGGCCCCATTCAAAACTCACCCGAGCCCTCGGGGCTCCAAACCAAACATGAACACAACCTTAAAAACATCTTACGGACTTACTCGTGCGATCAAATCGCCAAAATAACATCATATACATAGGATCAAGCCTCAAACACATGATTTTCTTTCTTCAACTTTCATAACTCAAACTCTCCATTTTTAGTCCGAAACACGTCATATGATGTCCGTTTTTAGCCAAACTTTACAGATAGTGCTTAACACATATTTAAGACTTGTACCGGGCGTCGGAACCAAAATACGAGCCCAATACCTATATTTTCTAACCCCTTTTTCATATCAAATTTCGGAAAAACAATTTCTTTCAAAAATTCATTTCTCGGGCTTGGGACCTCAGAATTTGATTCCGGACACATGCCCAAGCCCCATATTTTTCTACGGACCCTTCGGGACCGTCAAATCACAGGTCCGGGTCCGTTTACCCAAAATATTGACCGAAGTCAACATTATGCATATTAATACCAAAATTCATCAAATGTTTCATATATGTTAACATAAAAACTTTCCGGCTACGCGCCCAAACTATGCACGCCAATCGAGGCAACTAAAAGCGAGGATTTCAAGGCCTCGGGAGCACAGAATAAGGAAGAATTACAGTGATGACCCTTTGGGTCGTCACAAGTACCTTTTTATTGATAGGTAGTCTGCAATAACATTTTTATCAGTCTTTATTACCTCAATTGTAAATGTAAAATTTTGTATATTTAATACAAGCCTTCTTATTTCCTTCGTTGTTACTGAATCTTGTACTTTCCGTGTTATCCACCATTTTACCTGTGTATTATCTATTCTTACAATAAATTTGTTATAAACGATATATTGCTCAAATGCTAACAAACATTTATATAATCCAAATAGTTCTTTTCTATTTATCTCCCATTTTAATTGTGGTTCCGTGTATGATCCTGAATAATATTTACAATGGTGTTCAGTTTTTTCATTATCATATTTATATTTGAGAACTCCTCCATAGCTGTGATCACTAGAATCAGTTTCTACTACGTATGTAAACTGCCTTTTTTCTTCCGAAAAATATAGTTTTGGTAATATTTGGCACATAATTTTGATCTTTTTTATATGTATTTTATCTTTTTCGTCAAAATGGTATTCTACATCTTTCTATAATTTTTTCTGTAAAGGGTTTAAATTTTCTGCTAATTTAGGAATATATTCTCTTACTTGGTTAACTAATCCTAAAAATGATTGTAACTTCTTTTTTGTATCAAGTGTTTCGTTTAAGTTAATTATTTTTTGTACTATATGAGTTTGCATTTTTATTCCATTTTTATCTATTTGTATACCCAAGAATTCTATTTGATTTTTCATTACTTCTGCTTTCTTTTTACTTAAACTAATTCCTGATATTTCTACAATGTGTATGAATTTTTCTAGTAGTTTTATATGTTCATTCTTTGTTCTAGAATATAATAGTATATCATCTATATATATTATGCATTTTTCTAATTGGTTGAAGTAGTTATCCATAAAATGTTGGTATCTACTTGGTGCATTTTTATATCCAAAGGGTAATACATTCCATTCATAAAATCCTTGTGGTACCGTAAATGCTGTCAACTTTTTAGATTCATCTTCTAGTTTTAAATGGTAAAATCCCGATTTACAGTCAAATTTACTAAAATAGTTATATCCTTGTATTTGTCTGATTTTTAGTATTTTATTTAGTATTGGATAATTATATGTTTTTGTTTTTGCATTTAAATTTCTATAATCTACAACCATTCGACTTTTTCCTCGTTTTTGTTCACTATGTTTATTTACTATAAATGCTGGGCTAGTGTATTTGCTATTACTTTCTTATATGTACTTATTGTCTAACAATTCCTGTATATGTATTTTAAATTCTGTTAGGTCATTAAAATTGTATTTTAAAGGTTTTTGTGTTATTATACTATTTTCATTTATTTGTTCAATTTTTATTTTCGTTTTATGTTTTTCCCATCCTTGTAGGGGATTATCATTATATAGTAGTTCTAATTTATCTTGGAGTTATTTTATCTTGTCTATTGAGAAAATGATTATCTCTATATTATGGTTGCTTAGTGTTATATTTTCTAATTTCTGGGTAATCTTCTCACTTCCTTTAATCCAGGGTGTTGTTTTTCTCAATTTATTATTTACTCTTTTTGCTCCTATTCTTTGTTTACATGGGGTAGTAAACCACCAATGTGTTTTTGTTATAGTATGTGGGAATAACTTATCTAAAAATGGCATTCCTAGTAATATATCTTTATTTGCGAATTCATAACTATATATTTCTCCTATGGTTAATATTTTATCCCATATTTGTATTTTTAGATTCCTTGCTTTGTGTGTTATCATACTTCCCTCATTGTTAAAACCTGTTACTACTAGGTTTTTTTAGCTTTTCCCATTTATTTTCTGGTAGACAATTATGTTTATACATGTTAGCTTCTGCTCCTGTATCCATTATAGGTGTATAATATCTATTATAATATCCTTCTACTATTATCTTGGCAAATATATATATTTTTGGCATTATATTAAGGTTCTTTTGATTATTATCTTTTTGTTTTCATAACTTATTGTTAATTGCCTATCTTCTAAGTTATATGGTTTGACTTTTTCTAACCATTTTATTCCTAGTGTAATGTTTTTATCTCCTTGATATATTTTGAAATTTATTAATATTGGTATTCCTCCAATAATTAATTCTTTTTCAGTCGTTTCTTCACTTTTTCTTAGTGCTTTTGGTAATTCTGAACATTGTTGTTCTTTTGTAATTATTTCTTTTTCTGGTATTAATTCTCTTATAACATAATTTTCTTCTTGTCCTGTATTTATTAATATTAAATATTTTCTTTGGTCCATTATTCCTGTTATATAATAATGATGTGGGTTTATTTCTTCTATTTTTTGTTCTATTAATTTTTGTGGAGTTGTGTAATCTATTCTTCTTGATGTACTCATTCTTGATGATGTTTCTGGTATTTCATCACTTGTTCGTTTTGACGTACTTAATCTTTCTTTTACTATTTCTAAATCTTCTTCTATGTCTATTTCTTTATAACTATAATCATTGTTGTCTATAACTGATACTATTCTTTCGAAAGGATTTTCTATTTTAATTCTATTTATTTTATTTTTAGCTGCTATCTTATGTTTTGTTGTTAAGACATATAGATTTTTACATCTTGCTGTGAATATCTTACTTCTTGGTGCTAGTACTATTCCCGACATTTTTCAGTATAGAACTAATGATTTATCTATATTTTTATCATCTATTGCAACCGAATAGTTTGCACTTACTATGAATTTAAATTTTTGGTATATTAAGTTACCCTTTACTGCACTTATTATACTTTTTTCTATAGGTTGTACAATTCTATTATCTGCTAAGTATATTTCTATAGGGGTATCTATTCCTTCTCTAAAACATGTTTTTATTAGTATCTTTGTTCCTCCTAAATGTACGTATTTTATTGAATTTTTTGCTTTTATATCTTGTATTTCTTTATTTAATATTGGTATTTTGGCTTTACCTTTAATGTATTTACAGTCTATTATATGTTCCCTTTGGCTTACTACGTAGTATTCTTCTTTTTGTCTTTTAAACCAATTCTTTATTGTTGGTACTTCTAGTATTTTGTCTATGCTTAGGTCCAAATCTTTTCCTTTTATTTGTTCAAATATAGTGGTGTCAAATATTATTTTTTTGTTCTGAAGATTGTTCATTTTGGTGTTCTTCTTGTTGTATGATTTGTATATCTTTTTCAGTCATAATTTTCTTCGTCTGATTCTTCTATTATGTTATTATTTTCTGATAATTCATTTTCTGAAAATTCATATATACTGTCTTCACTTCCTAATTCATAATCTATATATTCCATTTGTGTATATTTATCATTGTCTATTATTATTTCGGAAATTTGTTTTTTCTTTGAATTTTTTGGTAATTTGCAATCTTTAGCTAAGTGTCCTAGTTTTCTACAATTCTAACAAGTGCATTCTGTTAGTTTTTTCTTTTTTCTATATAGTTTTTTATGTTTGTAATTTTTTACATAATATCTTCTTCTTGGTTTCTTATACTTATATTTGGATTTACATCTTCTTGTTTTCTTACCTTTTTTTTTTGTAATATGTATCTGTGCATCCGAATTGAGGTGCTATTATATTTTTGCAGCATGCCAAATTTTTTACTAATATTTTATCCATTTTGATATTTTCATTATATTTTTCACATAATTCTATAAACCAGTTTTGTAAAAATTTTATTCGAGCTCCTAGGGTATCTGCTAATTCTGCTTCATTCTAATTTTTTATTATTTTTTGAGCTGAAAGGTTCTGGTAATTTGGTAAAATATAATTTTCTTATTTCTTTACTTTCATGCGGACTATATGTTCCTCTATAATAATAGTCTCTAAATGCACAAGTATATTCGTCTATATAACACATATTACATATTGCTAATGTTGTCATTAAATTTCTATTTGTAGTTTTTTCTTTATTTTGGTCTTCTGATTTCTGTTGTCATACTACTAAATTCATTTCTTATCGCTATTTCATATTTATACAATATTTCTGTAGCCGTTGTTGCAACTGTACCATCATGTTTCTTATTACTTCTCAATGTATCTAAGCTTTCATTTGTTAAATTTTGTAACCATAGTTTTACTGTTCCTATGAGTGTTCTTTCTATATAGCCTGCTATTTTATTATCTATTAATTGTTTTGAGATATATCCTATCCATAATTGGATTGTTTTATTTATATCTGCTACACAATCTAGATCTAAAAAGTTACATTGTTCAGTTATCTGTCTTGGTGTCCATTTCCTATTTAGTCTCTTATCCCATAATGTTTTGTTCCTATCATGTGAATCATAACTTATTCTGTAATAGCTCGGGTTTAGATGTTTTGGATTTTTTATTCCTGATGTGCTTGGTTTATCCTCGGTCATATCTCTTGTATTTATTTCTGGATTTGTTTCTGTTCTTTCTATAATTTCTGTATATGTCTCACTTGTTTCTGAATAGTCTTCTCCTAGATCCTTATCATCTTCACTTTGATCATTTATTTCGTTTATGCTTATTTTTGGTGGATTATCTTGTACCTCTTCTAACTGTAATTTAAATTTTTCTATTTCATTTGTCAGTCTTAACTCTTGTTCTTCTTCTTTGCGTTTTTCTTTTTCTTTTTGTCTACTTGCATATAGCTGTTTTAGTATTTCTAATTCTGTTATTTTAGTGTTCTTTACTTCCTCTATCTGTTGTATTTTTTCTTTAGCTTGCTGTTGTATTTCCTTAATTTCTCGTTTTCTATCTATTTCTTCGTTTTCCTTTGTTATTCTAATCATTGTAGTTAAATTATCTTCTAGTTTTACCGTTTCTTTTTCTAACATTAAGTTTAGGTTATTTCCTATTTTCTTGTATCTTCTTCCTAAGTTAGAAAATATTATTATTATTTTTAATCCTTCCGGATTTTCATATGTTTTTTCTTCTAGTGCGAATTCTTCTTTATTCATCTTTTATTTTTAAGATAGTAAATATATTTGTATTTTATTTTGGATATAGTATCTATTAATTTAGATAGCCTAGCACTGGTTATTTTAGTAATACTTAAATATTCATATTTTGGGTATAGTTTCTTTAGTTTCTTTCTTACTTTCCTTAATTTTTTATTTATTTTAATGTGCCTAATTTCTGTAATTGACTCATTGTTTTTGGATTTTGTTGCGGTTTTGTACTATTAGTTTTAGTGTTATCGTCCATGGTTTTAACCTTGATACCATTTTCTTGATAGGGAGGACCCTTAGTTTATTATAAGTATTATAAACTAAAGGTTTTTTCATAATATTTTGCGGCTAGCGGAATTAACCTTGAAATTTCTTTTATATTTTCTCCCGTGTATTCTAAGTATTGGATATCTTGGGTTTTTTGATATTCTTCTACATTTTCTCTTAATAATTTTTCTAATAAATTTATATTTTCTAAAGTTCGTAACCAATACTGCAGATATTCGTAGCTGATCATTAATCTGAATATAAATCTAGTTCATATAAATATAATTCGTCTATTTTCTCTGATAGAATTAGTTCTGTATATCCCAGTTCCATTATGTTTATTATTTCAAAAGTAACCAAAATATCGTAAATTTTTCTTCTAATATCGTTATAACACTAAAGGTCATTCATGAAGAGTTGTAACGACCTGACTTGTCGTTTTAAGAATTTACGCCTCGTTCAATGACTTAAGATCTCGACCAGCTTCGTAATATGTATTATGACTCGCATGCGAGGTCGAGTTTGGTTTTCGGAAGATTCGGAGTTAAATATAAAGAATATTTTGAGGCTTAAGTTGGAAAAGTCAACTGGATGTTGACTTATGTGTTAGAGGGTTCGGATGTGAGTTCTGGTGGTTCGGTTAGCTTCGGGAGGTGATTTGTGACTTAGGAGAGTGATCGGAAGTGGTTTTGGAAGTATGGTATAGAATTAGGCTTGAATTGGCGAAGTTAGTATTTTGGCGAATTCCGGTTGATATGTGAGATTTTGATCCGAGGGTTAGAATGGAATTCCGAGAGTTTCTGTAGCTTCGTTATGTCATTTTGGACTTGTATGCAAAACTTGAGGTCATTCGGACTAGTTTTCATGTGTTTCGGCATCGGTTGTGAAATTTGAAAATTTAATAAGTTCTTAGGCTTGAATCCATGCATAATTGGTGATTTTGATGATATGTGATGTGATTTGAGGCTTCGACTAAGTCTGTGATGTGTTTTCAGACTTGTTAGTGCTTTTGGTTGAGGTCCCGGGGGGCCTCGGGTGTGTTTCGTGTGAGTTTTGAGCGAGTACGGACACCCCGGAACTTAGAAAAATGGAGAGGGCAGCAGTGGCGGCGCGGACCGCGCTCCTTCTCACCCTGGGCGCGCGGCCGCGCAGGGGAAGAATCTGCAGGTCATTGGTCCTACTTCGGAAGCTCATATTTTTTGATATAGAAGGAATTTTGAGGTTATTCAAAAATCAAAGTTGTATCTCTTCGTGTCTAGTTTCCAGAAAGGTAAAGATATCGCAATTTGGATATATGTAGAGAAGGTTATGGCCAAAATACTAAAGCCTGTCCCTGCAGAGCAAGGCCAGCACGACCGCGGACGTTTCTGCGCGGACCCCGCTGATTTTTCACGGACCGCGGTCATTTTTGTGCGGTCAGCGGTGTCGGAATCCGAGGGGTACTCTATAAATACGAGGTTTTGGGTTTTTATTTGATATTTTGACCTAGAGAGCTCGGATTTTGGCGATTTTTCGAAGGTTTTTCAAGAAATTGGTCGGGGTAAGTGATTCTAACTTAGATTTGGTTAGAGTACATGAATCTATCACTGAATTCATCATTTAATTCGTGATTTGAGATGGAATTTGGGAAGAAAATTGTGGAACCTTTCAAAAATGTAAAATAATGATTTGAAGGACCAAATAGTATCGGAATTGGATAATTTTGGTATGGTTGGACTCGTGGTTGAATGAGTGTTCATATTTTGCTACTTTCGTCGGATTCTGAGATGTGGGCCCCACGCACAATTTTGAGTTAAATTTCGGATTTTAATGGAAAATGTAGAAAATTCATCTGTAATGAATTCTTATAATTTTATTGACTGAATCGAATTGTTTATGACTAGATTTGAGAATTTCGGATACGAATTCGCGAGGCAAAGGCTTGAGTTGGCCGTGGAAGTTCGAGGTAAGTGTTTGTTCTAACTTTGGCTTGAGGGAATAGAATTAGGATGTTATTTGCTACTTGCTAACGTGGAGTACGGTGTATAGGCATGGTGACGGTTATCTATGCACCAGAGTCTAGCATGACCGTGGGTCTTAATTGCTTTTAATTCGAATTATGTGACACAATCTCCTTGTTTACTTGATGAGTTTCATATAATGTAAACGATTGAGGTAGAATTGTGATTGGTGTACTTTTGGAGCGTTAGCTCGAACATGAATGTGTTAGTTGAGGAAGAGGTGATTTTAAATGAGAATGTGTTGTGAGTACTCCCTTGCCAGGATGTGTAGACTGATATATATACTCTCCCTTGTCGGGATATTTTGGGCTGTTAGTTGTACCCTTGTCGGGTTAAAGGTATTGAGTTGTTATCCTCCCCTAAAGGGGCGTGTGGCACGCCGTCCACTTATATATGATATTATGGGATCGTGTGGCACGCCGTCCACTTATATATGATATTATGGGATCGTGTGGCACGCCGTCCACTTATATATGATATTATGGGATCGTGTGGCACGCCGTCCACTTATATATGATATTATGGGATCGTGTGGCACGCCGTCCACTTATATATGATATTATGGGATCGTGTGGCACGCCGTCCACTTATATATGATATTATGGGATCGTGTGGCACGCCGTCCACTTATATATGATATTATGGGATCGTGTGGCACGCCGTCCACTTATATATGATATTATGGGATCGTGTGGCATGTCGTCCACTTATATATGATATTATGGGATCGTGTGGCACGCCGTCCACTTATATATGATATTATGGGATTGTGTGGCACGTCGTCCACTTATATATGATATTATGGGATTGTGTGGCACGCCGTCCACTTATATATGATATTATGGGATCGTGTGGCACGCCGTCCACTTATATATGATATTATGGTATCGTGTGGCACGCCGTCCACTTATATATGATATTATGGGATCGTGTGGCACGCCGTCCACTTATATATGATATTATGGGATCGTATGGGATCGTGTGGCACGCCGTCCACTTATATATGATATTATGGGATCGTGTGGCACGCCGTCCACTTGTATATGATATTATGGGATCGTGTGGCACGCCGTCCACTTATATATGATATTATGGGATCGTGTGGCACGCCGTCCACTTATATATGATGTCGTCCACTTATATATGATATTATGGGATCGTGCACGAAGGGTGATGACGTGTACTTTCTGTTTGCTGTGTTTACTTGTTATTGACAGTTCAAGTGTATTAACTGTTTAGATCATTTTACTGTTGTAATCCTTTGTGTTGGAATCCATAGTGTTTACAATACTTCGCCTTATTATTTTAATATGTTCAATACTTCAAATTTCAAGAATTGTTACATTCTTAGCTCAATTGATTTCTCGACTAAAGTTTCCTTAAACCGTTTGAGGATGTACTTTACTTAAAAAGGAATTTCTACTATGTTTTGATTTATTAATTTTTCGTATTAAAGGTAATGATTCCTTTGATATTGTACTTTAATTGAAAATGGTATTTTCTTTATCAAATGATTTCTAAAAATAACTTCATTTTTTCTTGTTGATTTCCTAATTGGGTTGGAAGTTGTACTCTACTTTATGTTAAGTGAATGAGGCTCCTTGAACATTCTTAATTGTACTGGGTTATGGAACCTATGAGTTGAGTAACATGAGAATATTGTTGTGCAATGTGAGACAGAAATATGTGGGCACAAGGTGCCGGGGAAAATATTATGGTTTTATTTAATGGCACGTGAGCTGTCCGTGTGGTTGTGACATAAATGTGGGCACGAGGTGCTGTGAAATTTCGAAAGTGGGCTAAGACCTATATTATTTATGATTATGATATGAGGTGTCACAAGGTGACCTTTACTCGAAAGAATTATATTCGAAAGATGCTTATATGAAAGATATCTATTTGAAGGAAATATATTCAAAATATATTTATTGAAAAACTTATTATCTTAGAGATTATTACTTGAAGGATTTATAGGCGAAAGATTTATATTTGAAGGACTTGATTAATTGATTGCACTTGTATTTATTATTGGTTGAGAAACATTTATGGTGTTCTTATTGACTGCTATTTATCTCACTGGTTGATCATTGTTGCCATCGTTGTTACTTGCTTCCTTTTATTTTTGTACGCTATATAGCACATGTTTATTCGGTAGTCTGGTCCTAGCCTCGTCACTAATTCGCTGAGGTTAGGCTAGGCCATTACCAGCACATGGGGTTGGTTGTGCTGATACTACACTTATGTATATTTTTGTGTACAGATCAAGGTATTTGATCAATAGTAGTTGTTCATTACAGTGGAGACTCGAGATAAACCTGCTGCAGCCTTCGCGGTCCTCGGAGTCACCTTCAATTGTACTTATTTCCATATGCTCCTTTTGTTCGGAACAGTGATGTACTTATTGTGTATCTCTTAGAAAAAGCTTATGACATGTGCTACCGGTTTTGGAAATTGTATTTTGTTCAGAGTAATTTAATTTAAAGTTAGTGAATACCCATATTATTACAGTAAATGTTAGGCTTACCTAGTTTAGAAACTAGGTGCCATCACGACTTCTTTGGAGGGATTTTGGGGTCGTGACAAGTTGGTATCAGAGCTCTAGGTTCATAGGTGCTACAAGTCATAAGCGAGTTTAGCAGAGTCTTGATGATCGACACGGAGACGTCTGTACTTATCTTCGAGAGACTACAGAACTAGTAGGAAAAAAATAAAATTTCCACTTCATTCATTCCTTATCGTGCAACATTTATTCAGCTTGAAGCATATATCTTATGTTCTTTTTCATCCACTCATGTATGGAATTTCGCACTACGCCAATGGTTTGTGATACCGTTAAAGGTTATAAGAGAGCCAGGAATACTCAACCATTGTTACCACGTGTCGTTCAGATTTGAAGATATGGAAGCGCAAAAAGATCTTTCAGTTGTGTGCATGGGGGTGCATCAGATTCTGACATTTGGTTGATAAGTAATATCTTAAGAGGGCTTAATTAGTTTCCTAATCATCACAATCGTGGCATGGTCACGAGGTGGATGTAGATCTGAAGATAGTTGGTGGTATTAGAGATAATGTGGTTTGTATGGGATTTCTATTTGGCGGAGGGTACATATTAGCAAGCCAAGACACTGGAGAAAGAAGGTTTAATTGTCACGAGGATGGCATGCGCCAAATAAATAGCTTGAGGTGTCTTTTGACCGGTGTCGTATGAGCGATAAAGGTTAGTATTGTGAATCATTAGAATGTTTCATATGGCTTCGTGCTAAGTGAAGGGAGTCCACTATCAACGATCAAATTGTGGGGTCATGTGTCATATCAGTTTTGGCCTGAGATGTATTTATGTGGTATTCAAAGGTTCTCTGAAACTTGTATATGAGTAAGAGCTGAGATTTGTATAGGAAGATGCTGGGACTTTGGATATTCCTGTGTCCATAATAATTCTACATTTCGGTATTATCAGGGACATGGAAACAATTTCAGAATACTCGTAGTGCTCCAATTAATCAGGGCACTCTCATGGGACAGTCATCTTTTAATGCACCACTGGCATATGATTCCTTCAATGGTTATTTTAGTTATCCGGCACAGACTCAGAATGAGCAGCCGAACTGTAGATGAGTTGTTATGAATGTGGTGATACTAGGAACATCATGAGAAATTGTCCCAGACTTGGGAGAAACCTACTTTATCAGAAAAGTCAATCCACACACTCCATTATGGTTACTAATCTACATACACTACAAGTTAGAGATAGAGGACGAGCGGGTAGATGGCTCCTAAGAGGTGGAGGCCCGACCCATTGATATAATTGCTATAGTGTGGCTGAGGCCACAACACCAGATGGTGTCGTTACAGGTACGATTTCGATTGTTATAAAAAGGATATTTTTTCCTTAATTTGATTTGGTTCTAAAAATTGAGGCGAGTCCTCCTATTATGCTCCGCTTATAGGTGAGCTTCGTAATTTTTTGACCCACTTTTAAGTTTATCCCTGTTGGGAGATTTGATGATGTTGGCCCGTGTATATCATTTTATTTTGTACACTATTAAGGGCTATAAGTCCAAAAAAAAATTACTTTCTATTACTCACTACAGTGGATTTGATGTGATTTCGGAATAATTGATTTCAATTTTTATGAATTGTACGCCCTATTGGTATGGGGCTTCATTCTGTGTTGTGATGTTTATCGGAATTTATGAGAGGAAAGAAATGAAATGGAAAGAATTCAGTTCGCACAATGTGCAATTTTCGTGATGCAGAGTTGAGGACGAGATCCTCACATTTTTTTTTATGTGAAATATTTAAAACGGGCTACAAGCCACGGTGGAAGTTATATAAGGACGAGGTCCTTGTGGTGAACAATTTGTATGTTTAAATTCTCCCTTTGTGAAATTTAAATTTGTACTATAGTATTAACAGGTAGTCATGCCTGTTAAGCTTATTTGATAAATTTTTCTTATGTGATTTTGTGCATATTTAGCCATATTTGTGTTGTAACTATTGAGTTTTGACCTACGAGGTGAGTGCCCAAGTGGCGTTAAATGTGATTCGTTGATTTGGGTAAATAATGATGAGGTTTTCATGCCTCGCGATTGGTTGTCAGTGTTGTGGGGAAAAAAGGGAATTGAAATGAGATTTTGGTTAACATGAGGTTAATTGACGATTTTGTAATTGATTGTGAACAACTAATGAGATCAGAGATGTGGTTAAGGTCATACATATGAGGCGTTTTATGTGAAGATATCATTGTGATAATGTCATGGTTGTAATGCTGAGATTAGTGTTATTGATATATACATTGTGTTGCTTTGTTAGGTTGTAGACGTGTTGTTAGGAGGTGTTCTGGTGTTACTCTAACAGGTGGATAGGCCCAATTACAGGGGAGGCTCTGCCGAAATTTCTGAAAATTTTGGGAGTTAGAAACATTTGGGACATTAAGATATGCGAAGAAAGGGATAAGTTACATTATGTGTTTGAGAGCGGACTCTACTTCTTATTTGAGGGTGAATGAACCTAAGTGGGGGAGTGTGGAACACCCGTTAAGCGCTATTAAAAGGTTGATGTGTGCGTAGGCACGAGTTGCTATAGCCAGGTGAGACTAAGATCGTGTGATGATGTGAAAAATCGGACCTTTTTGAAAATGTTCGGAGTGTAAGAAATTTGCTCTTAAAGTTTACAGATACGGGTAAGAGAAATAGCCTCAATTGAAATGGTATTGTCAAACTTATTTGAATGTGGTAATGTGGTATCAACCACGAGCATATGTGTAAAAGTAGAAACATCAATTTAATGTCCTCAGAATAATTCTTGGCACGTTCGAGGACGAACGTATGTTTTAAGAGGGGGAGAATGTAACGACCCGACTTGTCGTTTTAAGAATTTACGCCTCGTTCAATGACTTAAGATCTCGACCAGCTTCGTAATATGTATTATGACTCGCATGTGAGGTCGAGTTTGGTTTTTGGAAGATTCGGAGTTAAATATAAAGAATATTTTGAGGCTTAAGTTGGAAAAGTCAACTGGATGTTGACTTATGTGTTAAAGGGTTCGGATGTGAGTTCTGATGGTTCGGTTAGCTTCGGGAGGTGATTTGTGACTTAGGAGAGTGATCGGAAGTGGTTTTGGAGGTACGGTATAGAATTAGGCTTGAATTGGCGAAATTAGTATTTTGGCGACGGTTGATAGGTGAGATTTTGATCTGAGGGTCGGAATGGAATTCCGAGAGTTTCTGTAGCTTCGTTATGTCATTTTGGACTTGTCTGCAAAACTTGAGGTCATTCAGACTAGTTTTCATGTGTTTCGGCATCGGTTGTGAAATTTGAAAATTTAATAAGTTCTTAGGCTTGAATCCATGAATAATTGGTGATTTTGATGATATGTGATGTGATTTGAGGCCTCGACTAAGTCCGTGATGTGTTTTCAGACTTGTTAATGCTTTTGGTTGAGGTCCCGAGGGGCCTCGGGTGTGTTTCGGGTGAGTTTTGAGCGAGTACGGACACCCTGGAACTTAGAAAAATGGAGAAGGCAGCAGTGGCGGCGCGGACCGCGCTCCTTCTCGCGCTGGGCGCGCAGGGGAAGAATCTGCAGGTCACTGGTCCTACTTCGGAAGCTCATATCTTTTGTTCCGCATGGAATTTTGAGGTGATTCAAAAATGAAAGTTGTAGCCCTTCATGTCTAGTTTCCAGAAAGGTAAAGATATCGCAATTTGGATATATGTAGAGAAAGTTATGGCCAAAATACTAAAGCCTATCCCTGCAGAGCAAGGCCTGCGCGACCGCGGACGTTTCTGCGCGAACCCCGCTGATTTTGCACGGACAGCGGTCATTTTTGTGCGGTCAGTGGTGTCGGTATCCGAGGGGTACTCTATAAATACGAGGTTTTGGGTTTTTATTTGATATTTTGACCTAGAGAGCTCGGATTTTGTTGATTTTTCGAAGGTTTTTCAAGAAATTGGTCGGGGTAAGTGATTCTAACTTAGATTTGGTTAGAGTACATGAATCTATCACTAAATTCATTATTTAATTCGTGATTTCAGATGGAATTTGGGAAGAAAATTGTGGAACCTTTCAAAAATGTAAAATGATGATTTGAAGGACCAGATGGTATCGGAATTGGATAATTTTGGTATGGTTGGACTCGTGATTGAATGAGTGTTCATATTTTTCTACTTTCGTCGGATTCTGAGACGTGGCCCCCACGGGCAATTTTGAGTTAAATTTCGGATTTTAATGGAAAATGTAGAAAATTCATATGTAATGAATTCTTATAATTTTTATTGACTGAATCGAATTGTTTATGACTAGATTTGAGAATTTCGGACACGAATTCGGAGGCAAAGGCTTGAGTTGGCTGTGGACGTTCGAGGTAAGTGTTTGTTCTAACCTTGGCTTGAGGGAATAGGATTAGGATGCTATTTGCTACTTGCTAACGTGGAGTACGGTGTATAGGCATGGTGACGATTATCTATGCACAGAAGTCTAGCATGACCGTGGGTCTTAATTGCTTTTAATTCGAATAATGTGACACAATCTCCTTGTTTACTTGATGAGTTTCATATAATGTGAACGATTGAGGTAGAATTGTGATTGGTGTACTTTTGGAGCGTTAGCTCGAACATGAATGTGTTAGTTAAGGAAGAGGTGATTTAAAATGAGAATGTGTTGTGAGTACTCCCTTGCCAGGATGTGTAGACTGATATATATACTCTCCCTTGTCGGGATATTTTGGGCTGTTAGTTGTACCCTTGTCTGGTTAAAGGTATTTAGTTGTTATCCTCCCCTGAAGGGGCCTACTATATGAAGTCAGATATTATATATGATATTATGGGATCGTGTGGCACGCCGTCCACTTATATATGATATTATGGGATCGTGTGGCACGCCGTCCACTTATATATGATATTATGGGATCGTGTGGCATGCCGTCCACTTATATATGATATTATGGGATCGTGTGGCACGCCGTCCACTTATATATGATATTATGGGATCGTGTGGCACGCCGTCCACTTATATATGATATTATGGGATCGTGTGGCACGCCGTCCACTTACATATGATATTATGGGATCGTGTGGCACGCCGTCCACTTATATATGATATTATGGGATCGTGTGGCACGCCGTCCACTTATATATGATATTATGGGATCGTGTGGCATGCCGTCCACTTATATATGATATTATATATATATATATATATATATATATATATCATGGGAACCGGAGTCTCTTCTGCTTATTTCCGATATTTCATTTTTATCTGTTACTCCCCGATAGCATGTCCCCTCCCAGTTTTACTTTGTATTATCTTGTTATTGTTTTCTTGCACTTGTTGTATATATATCTGTATAGGTTAAATGTGGTAGGTACTGTCTAGCCTCGTCACTACTTCGCCGGGGTTAGTCTAGCACTTACCAGCACATGGGGTCGGTCGTGCTGATGCTACACTATGTGCAAATTTTTGTGCACAGATCAGGAAGCAGCTTACGGACCACAGCAGTAGGATTTTTGGGAGCTGTCTTAAGTCCAGGGACTCTCGAGGTAGCCTAGCTGGCGTTCGCAGGCCGAAGTCCCTTTCCATGTTTTTCGTTTGTTCATCTTGTATCAGACAAACATGATGTATTTCCTTTCAGACATTGTTTGTAGTATTCTGTAGTAGTCCGTGAGCTAGTGACACCAGACCTTGGGTAGTGATGTGTATTAAACTTCCACACTTTTGGTTTTCAGTTGCTTTAGATTTAAAGTCTTCCGCTTAAATTTTGT
Organism: Nicotiana tabacum; assembly: GCF_000715075.1. NCBI lineage: Eukaryota > Viridiplantae > Streptophyta > Magnoliopsida > Solanales > Solanaceae > Nicotiana > Nicotiana tabacum. The sequence goes on along the minus strand of NC_134080.1, from coordinate 151,950,732 downwards.
CTCGTTTATTATATTGTTTGAAAGAAAGCAGGAAAGGTGTTTTAAATATTTGGCTTGCCTAGCTCCGATAGTAGGCGCCATCACGACACCTGATGGTGGAAAATCCGGGTCGTGACAGTTCGGAACAGTGTTGTACTTATTGTGTATAACTCTTAGAAAAAGCTTATGACTTGTGCTACCGGTTTTGGGAATTGTATTTTGTTCAGAGTAATTTAATTTAAAGTTAATGAATACCCATATTATTACAGTAAATATTAGGCTTACCTAGTTTAGAAACTAGGTGCCATCACGACTTCTTTGGAGGGATTTTTGGGTCGTGACAAGAGTCGTTTGTAAATAGTAAGAGTCATTTGAGTATGTAATAAGTCGTAAAGTAAATAGTACGAGTCATATTCATGAACAGTAAAGGTCGTTCATGAAGGGTCGTTTGTAAAAAGTAAGAGTCATTTGAGTTTTCTATATATAGTCTATATCCGAGAAGAAGGAGGAGGACCCTCACCTTCTCTCTTACAAAAATTTTAATTTAAGTCTTTCATAATAACAATTATGGAACATTCAAACAAGCTACAAGATCAGGTATGTTTATTCATAGTCATGTCTAATTAAACTTTTGTATTCCTTATAATCTCTTGAATATCATAACTGTTTATCATGTTATAGTACTGTTATAAAGAACATCTTGAGAAAGCTTGCCATGTCTAATAATGTTGAGAGTAGTTAAGCCCAGACTATGCCATCCTAAGGTCGAAACCGGTAGGCAAGGAGGCCATTTAGAGGGGTAGACAGAGTTGAGGCGCTGTTAGGGAAAATGATTGAAGCAAGAAAAGCATGGTAGTGGCCAGAAAAGATTGTTCAGAATAACTTATTAAAGGATGATAAACCCTATGATAAACAAAGAGGTTAGAGGGAATATGTTTAGTAAACAAATTATAAGAATAAATAAAAATAGATGTAATGAGCAACTACACATATCTACTAGATGACAATGATGATTACAAAATACTCATATTATATACTTTTAACCAACTTAATAACGATATTAGAAGAAAAAATTATGATAATTTGGTTACTTTTAAATAATAAACATAATGGAACAAGGATGTACAGAACTAATTCTATCAGAAAAAATAGACGAATTATATTTATATGAACTAGATTTATATTCATATTAATGATCAGCTACGAATATCTGCAGTACTGGTTACGAACTTTAGAAAATATAAATTTATTAGAAAAATTATTAAGAGAAAATGTAGAAGAATATCAAAAAACCCAAGATATCCAATACTTAGAATACACGGGAGAAAATATAAAAGAAATTTCAAGGTTAATTCCGCTAGCCGCAAAATATTATGAAAAAACCTTTAGTTTATAATACTTATAATAAACTAAGGGTCCTCCCTATCAAGAAAATGGTATCAAGGTTAACAAAAGTAAGATAAATATTAAACATCTACTCCAATAAGTAAAACCATGGACGATAACACTAAAACTAATAGTACAAAACCGCAACAAATACCCATAAACAATGAGTCAATTACAGAAATTAGGCACATTAAAATAAATAAAAAATTAAGGAAAGTAAGAAATAAACTAAAGAAACTATACCCAGAATATGAATATTTAAGTATTACTAAAATAACCAATGCTAGGCTATCTAAATTAATAGATACTATATCCAAAATAGAATACAAATATATTTACTATCTTAAAAATAAAATATGAATAAAGAAGAATTCGCACTAGAAGAAAAAACATATGAAAATCCGGAAGGATTAAAAATAATAATAATATTTTCTAACTTAGGAAGAAGATACAAGAAAATAGGAAATAACCGAAACTTAATGTTAGAAAAAGAAACGGTAAAACTAGAAGATAGTTTAACTGCAATGATTAGAATAACAAAGGAAAACGAAGAAATAGATAGAAAACGAGAAATTAAGGAAATACAACAGCAAGCTAAAGAAAAAATACAACAGATAGAGGAAGTAAAGAACACTAAAATAACAGAATTATAAAAAGAATTAGAAATACTAAAACAGCTATATGCAAGTAGACAAAAAGAAAAAGAAAAACGCAAAGAAGAAGAACAAGAGTTAAGACTGACAAATGAAATAGAAAAATTTAAATTACAGTTCGAAGAGGTACAAGATAATCCACCAAAAATAAGCATAAACGAAATAAATGATCAAAGTGATGATGATAAGGATCTAGGAGAAGACTATTCAGAAACAAGTGAGACATATACAGAAATTATAGAAAGAACAGAAACAAATCCAGAAATAAATACAGGAGATATGACCGAGGATAAACCAAGCACATCAGGAATAAAAAATCCAAAACATCTAAACCCGAGCTATTACAGAATAAGTTATGATTCACATGATAGGAACAAAACATTATGGGATAAGAGATTAAATAGGAAATGGACACCAAGACAGATAACTGAACAATGTAATTTTTTAGATCTAGATTGTGTAGCAGATATAAATAAAACAATCCAACTATGGATAGGATATATCTCAAAACAATTAATAGATAATAAAATAGCAGTAGCTGAAACACCAGGTTATATAGAAAGAACACTCATAGGAACAGTAAAACTATGGTTACAAAATTTAACAAATGAAAGCTTAGATACATTGAGAAGTAATAAGAAACATGATGGTACAGTTGCAACAACGGCTACAGAAATATTGTATTGTTGCAGAAATATTGTATAAATATGAAATAGCGATAAGAAATGAATTTAGTAGTATGACAACAGAAATAGAAGAACAAAATAAAGAAAAAACTACAAATAGAAATTTAATGACAAAATTAGCAATATGTAATATGTGTTATATAGACGAATATACTTGTGCATTTAGAGACTATTATTATAGAGGAACATATAGTCTGGATGAAAGTAAAGAAATAAGAAAATTATATTTTACCAAATTATCAGAACCTTTCAGCTCAAAAATAATAAAAAATTGGAATGAAGCAGAATTAGCAGATACCCTAGGAGCTCGAATAAAATTTTTACAAAACTGGTTTATAGAATTATGTGAAAAATATAAAGAAAATATCAAAAAGGATAAAATATTAGTAAAAAATTTGGCATGCTGCAAAAATAGAATAGCACCTCAATTCGGATGCACGGATACATATTACAAAAAGAAGGTAAGAAAATAAGAAGATATAAATCCAAATATAAGTATAAGAAACCAAGATGAAGATATTATGTAAAAAATTACAAACATAAAAAACTATATAGAAAAAAGAAAAAACTAACAGAATGCACTTGTTACAATTGTGGAAAACTAGGACACTTAGCTAAAGATTGCAAATTACCAAAAAATTCAAAGAAAAAACAAATTTCCGAAATAATAATAGACAATGATAAATATACACAAATGGAATATATAGATTATGAATTAGGAAGTGAAGACAGTATATATGAATTTTCAGAAAATGAATTATCAGAAAATGAAAAGGATATAAATAATAACATAATAGAAGGATCAGACGAAGAAAATTATGACTGAAAAAGATATATAAATCATACAACAAGAAGAACACCAAAATGAACAATCTTCAGAACAAAAAATAATATTTGACACCACTATATTTGAACAAATAAAAGGAAAAGATTTGGACCTAAGCATAGACAAAATACTAGAAGTACCAACAATAAAGAATTGGTTTAAAAGACAAAAAGAAGAATACTACGTAGTAAGCCAAAGGGAACATATAATAGACTGTAAATACATTAAAGGTAAAGCCAGAATACCAATATTAAATAAAAAATTATTAAATAAAGAAATACAAGATATAAAAGCAAAAAACCCAATAAAATACGTACATTTAGGAGGAACAAAGATACTAATAAAAGCATGTTTTAGAGAAGGAATAGATACCCCTATAGAAATATACTTAGCAGACGATAGAATTGTACAACCTATAGAAAAAAGTATAATAAGTGCAGTAAAGGGTAACTTAATATACCAAAAATTTAAATTCATAGTAAGTGCAAACTATTCGGTTGCAATAGATGATAAAAATATAGATAAATCATTAGTTCTATACTTGCAGTATCTTGTTAGTAATTCGTTGGAAATAAATCCTTTCTTTAGTGCACTTGTAGCTGGTTGCATCTCTGGTTTTAATAATGATAAAATCCATTTTTGGACTTCATCCATATCTCCTTGTCGTAGTTCCCTTGAATTTGCATATATCATTAGTTGATCTCTTGAGTAGTAGCTCCAAATGGCATTTTCCTGTAGATAATTGTTGGCTAATTCTTGGATAATAGTTGCTATTCCAATTATTCTTTTGTTGGTGTAAAAACTCGGTATCTCGATTTTTGGTATCTCTGGTTGTTGTTCTATCTCTTCTGGTATTATCATATCTCGTGTAAATCCTATTTTTACAACCTGTATAAGAGGTTTTATTTCATCGTATAGTATCTCAGCTGGTGCTGTATAGAATTTTATAAAAAATAGGTTTCCTTTTGTAATTATTTTATATGTAATAAATGCTTTATATATCTCTGGTATTCCACTTATCTCTTCTCCATCATAGGTATATACTGTGCTAAGTAATCCGTAATTGTAACATGTTTTTACTAGATTGGATCTGGTCTTTGGTTGGGCAATAAGTCTATTATATCCTTGGAGTTTTTGGGTTATATAGTCTTGTGTTGGATTTGTTGTAGTAGTTGCTCTGGGGTTAAGGTTTAGAAATGTTTGGATTTTGTATATGTTTTCAATATAGGTCTGGGTAATATGGTTGTATATTTTCTTATTTTGGTGTAGACTGTTTGCATAGGTTGAGGTTTGTGGTATTGTAGTCATTATTTCTTTTGGTATTTTTGGAGTAATTGGTTTATCAAATATGCTATTCAAATTGGCATTAGTATACGGTTTCTTATTAACTTGTTTACTCGTACCTGCAGCTGTATGTAAACAAACATTGTTATGGGTTTTACGGAGTTTCCCAACGTCTCCCTCTAACTCTGGAAATTTTGAGTCTTCCGATCGACTTAGCTCCGTATCTTTAGTCATGCTGCTGACTTGGCTTGCTTTCCTCTAGCTGTTGTAATATTTTACCCATACTATCCATCTGTAAAGATAGAGTAGTAAGGATTGCAAATAAATCTTTTGTTGCTTGTCTGTCATCAGTTTGGGTACCTTTTTCTTGATAGGTAGTCTGCAATAACATTTTTATCAGTCTTTATTATCTCAATTGTAAATGTAAAATTTTATATATTTAATTCAAGCCTTCTTATTTCCTTCGTTGTTACTGAATCTTGTACTTTCTGTGTTATCCACCATTTTGCCTGTGTATTATTTGTTCTTACAATAAATTTGTTATAAACGATATATGGCTCAAATGCTAACAAATATTTATATAATCCAAATAGTTCTTTTCTATTTATCACCCATTTTAATTGTGGTTCCGTGTATGATCCTGAATAATATCTACAATGGTGTTCAGTTTTTCCATTATTATATTTATATTTGAGAACTTCTCCATAGCTGTGATCACTAGAATCAGTTTCTACTATGTATGTAAACTGTCTTTTTTCATCCGGAAAATATAGTTTTGGTAATTTTTGACACATAATTTTGATCCTTTTTATATGTATTTTATCTTTTTCGTCAAAATGGTATTCTACATCTTTCTTTAATTTTTTCTGTAATTGTTTTTAATTTTCTGCTAATTTAGGAATATATTCTCTTACTTGGTTAACTAATCCTAAAAATGATTGTAACTTCTTTTTTGTATCAAGTGTTTCGTTTAAGTTAATTATTTTTTGTACTATATGAGTTTGCATTTTTATTCCATTTTTATCTATTTGTATACCCAAGAATTCTATTTGATTTTTCATTACTTCTGCTTTCTTTTTACTTAAACTAATTCCTGATATTTCTACAATGTGTATGATCGAGTTCTTCCTGGAATTCGAAAAGTTTATGTTCAAGTTGTGACACATTCTCGTTAGGAACCTGAATAACCTAGCCATCAGTGGCCTCTACTCGTTCAGCTGTGTTCTCCTTCCTAATGTTGTTCAAATCTTCCATCTTGCCTTTGTTCTTGCTTTTAACAGGACTAAGAGGAGGAGTGGGTGGAGGGCCCTTGGATCTTGTGAAATAAGATGACGATGTCAGAGTGCACGAACTAACCTTTGGGGGAGGGAATAAATAAACAACATAGTGTTGCAATATTTAAACACATAGTGTGGGAATGTAAAGCGTGTCCTAATTTGGGAACCTCTTTGCGCCTGAGGTAGGACTAGCGACAAATTGATTTGGAGAACTTAGAATGCTAAATGACTCATTTTATTGATAAAAATAGGTGAATCCCAAAAGGACACTAAATAAGCGTGAAATGAAGTCACTAATGACCGTTGGCCTTATTACATTCATAAAGCGAAAAAGGTAAATTCCTATCTACTTGGTCCCAGAAGGACCTTCCTCAGGTTGAATGCTCTTGTTGATCAAATCCTCCAGCTTGCGTAGGTTCACCAGTAAAAATGCCTTTACCAGGTGTTCTCCTTCGTTTCCTTCTGCGTTCTGGCAATCGGTGACTCTCTTCCCCACTTTTCCTTCCAATTCCATCAGATTGTATTCTAGATATTCCAACTTTTCGCTAGTTTTGGCGGCCCTCTCTTTCCACTTATTGATTTGGTCATTTGATGGAAGACTCTTCCACCAATCTAGCAAGAGTGGGGGAATGAATCATACCAAAACTGTAACGACCCGACCGGTCGTTTTGAGCTCTGGTGCGTCATTCAGAAGTTTGAGGCCATGAGCGGCTTCATCTCAGGTATATTGACTTGTGTTTATGGTCAGAATTAAAATTCAGGAAGTTTGGAGTCAAATCTAAATGGAAATTCTCATTTTGAAAGCTTAAAATTGAAGAAATGAACTAGGATTAGAATTTTGAGTAAACGACCTCGGAATTGGTATCTGAAAGTTCCAACATGTTCGTATGATGATTTCAGACTTGGGCGTATGTCTGGATTTGGTTTTGGGTAACCCGTGAGCATTTCGGCGTATATTGTGAAAGTTAGTACTTTAGAAGAATTTCATAAATTTGGGTTGGAAGGCATTTCAGTGTTGTAGATGTCCGTTTGGGATTCTGAGTCTCGGAATAGATCCGTATGGTGATTCTGGAGTTGGGAGCGTGATCGAAAGTGAATTCGGATGTCCGGAGGTCATTTTGAAGTCATTTGGCTAAATATAGAAATTTGAAGGTTTTTGAGAAAATTCGACCGGAAGTGGAAATTTTGATATCGGGGTCAGAATGCGGTTCCGAAAGATGGGGCAAGTCTGTAATGTCGAATGTGACTTGTGTGCAAAATTTGAAGTCATTCCGGAATGATTTTGGTAAGGTTTGAGACACTTAGTCTCTTTTAAGGAGGTTTAAGTTGGAAAAGTCAACTGAACATTGACTTATGTGTTAGAGGGCTCGAATTTGAATTCCGATGATTCGGTTAGCTTCGGGGGATGATTTGTGACTTAGGAGTATGATCAGAAGTAATTTTGGAGGTCCGGTGTAGAATTAGGCTTGAATTGGCGAAGTTAGTATTTTGGCGAATTCCGGTTGATAGGGGAGATTTTGATCCGGGAGTCGAAATGGAATTTCGAGAATTGATGTAGCTTTGTTATGTCATTTGTGATCTGTGTGCAAAATTTCAGGTCATCCGGACATCGTTTGGTCGGGTTTTTGATCGAAAGTGTATTTTCGGAAGTTTTTGGAAACTTAGGCTTGAATTCGATGAGTTTTGGGTAATTTGATGTTGTTTGAGGTGTTTTGATGATTTGAGCAGGTTTTAATGATGTTATGAATTATGTTGGCATTTTTGGTCGGGGTCCCATGTGGCTCGGATAAGTTTTGGAAGAGCTTTTGGAAGATTTTTGTCGTTTTGAGCATAAGCATGTAATGATCCAAGAGTCCATTTTTAGTTCTAGAGATCCAAATTTGATTTCGAGACTTCCAGAATTTAAATCATGAATTATAGGACTGATCTGGAAATTTTGGTTTAATTTCATCAAGTCGCGATTGGGTTTTTGACATGAAATATGAGTTAATTATTTAACGAGTGAAATATGTATTGAACTAGGAAATAGAGCTCTGAATTGAGTTTCGGTTGAAGTGTTGTGTTCGTATTATTATTTGTGACTCGTAGGAACAAGAATCGTCTAATTCCGAGTTCGTATGATGGAGTTAGAGCCTTTTTAGTGAAAATAAAGCTGCTGCAATTTCTGCTGCTAAGCTGTCTTTGGACAACAATGTGCAGTCGTGGAGCGTACTTTGGAGACCTATATCTTTTGATCTACAAGAAATTTTGAGATGATTAAAAAATAAAAGTTGTAGCCCTTCGTATATAGTTTCCATAAAGCTAAAGAAATTGTAATGTGGACTTTTGTAGAGAAAGTTATGATTGATTGAAAATGACTGGTGGAGCAGTTTCTCCAGAAATTTTCTGATTTCATGGAGCCTATTTAGAAGCTCATATCTCGGGATATATAAAGAGTTATATGGTGTACAACCTATCAAATTAAAGATCTTTGAGTCTAGTTTCTAAATCTTCAAACTGTTTGTCATTTGGATATTTATAAAAGACGTTATGGGTGTTTAAACAGAAGGTATCCGACAAGGAACAATTTTAATAGGATCTACAACTTGTATAGCACAAGTGCAAGGTACAACTCGATGAAGCACGGACAAATTCTTTTAAACACGGATTTGTCTTATTTCTTTCATTTGGCTTGGATTATTTTGGAGATAATTTCAAGGGGGATTTCATCAAACATCAAAAGTGAGTTGTTTCTACTTATTTTCAAGTTAAATACATGGATTAGAGTTGAAAACTCAAGTAATTTATGGACAAAAATGGTGGTTTAGGGCTTGAAACTTAAGAGAATTAAATGGTGATTTGAGGGGTCAAATGAACTCCGATTTTTGTGAATTTGGTATGTATAGACTCGTGGAGAGATAAGGGTCGTATTGATGTAAAAATTTCTGAATTTCGAGACGTGGGCCCGGGGCTCGGGTTTTGCTAATTTCGGGATTTTCAAATTTTTCGAGTCTTTTCGATTGGGTCATATTCCCTTAGACTATTGTAACGTATTCGTTGTGGTTTTGACTAGATTCGACGCGCGAAGAGGTCGATTCAAGAGGAAAGGGCATTGCGGACTAGTCTACGGCCGGTTAGAGGTGAGTAATAGATGTAAATGCTGTTCTGAGGGTTTTAAACCCCGGACTTTCATATCGTAACGCTACATTGAGGCGTGACACATGCACTCCATGGCAAGTGCGGGGTCGGATACTATTGGGGATTGTGACTTGGTCCATCCCGTGTGATGTTTATACTATACTGGTGATTGATACACATACTTTATTGTAAAATCCTTCGAGGATTGATATTACTGCTTAGCATGATTTGCATATCATTTAATTTCAGTCCAAAGTTTTAAATGATGTTTTGGAAACTCAGCCATAATTCTAAGTGTTGAAAACTTAAATGATATTTTTAAATGTATTCCTGGGTGGGAACTTCTGTTTTGTAAATGCCTAAGGGGCTTATTATATTATTTTCTGGATTGATTATAAAGTGACTTGAAACAGTGGTAACATTGACACTGTGTGATATACTTGAAACAGTGGTAACAATGACACTGTGTGATATACTTGAAACAGTGGTAACAATGACACTGTGTGATATACTTGAAACAGTGGTAACAATGACACTGTGTGATATACTTGAAATAGTGGTAACAATGACACTGGATGATATACTTGAACAGTGGTAACAATGGCACTGTATGATATAAATTGGTCAGGTAACAATGGCTGACCGGTCAGGTAACAATGACTGACCAAGATATTGCGCTTGGGCTGTAGGAGCCCCTCCGGAGTCTGTACACACCCCCAGTGAGCGCCGTCGACGATAAATAAATATGGATGGCTCGGGCTGCACGCCGCAGTGGGTACTGGAATGTACCATCATATGCATTGCATTGCATTCATGTATTTCTATTTATACTGTTGTTTAGCTGCTCAGTTCCATATGTTTCTGTATATTTGGATTTTAGCTTACTTTGTGTATTTACTGGATTTTCTTATCTTCGTACTGTAGTTACTTTTATTACTCACGGGTCGGAGTACTCACTTTACTCCCTGCACCTTGTGTGCAGATCCAGGGCAGTCTCAGTCTCAGTAGATCCAGTTGATCAGCAGATCCAGCCTCTGGGAGTATCGAGGTAGCTGCACGGCGTTCGTAGCCATTGATCTTCTCCCTCCTATCCTATCTCTTTATTTCCGCATTATCAGACTTTGGATATACCGTGTATTAGGATGATATTCTGTATTCTAGAGGCTCAGATTCGTTACACCGGGTCCTAGTGAGATTATATTGTGTATTTTGTTAAATATTTTAGTACTTTAATCTTGCTTAACTGATATTTCTTTCCATTTTTTTTTTTGATAAATTGGGTTAAGTATTGAATAATGGTCGGGCTTGCCTACTAGTGTGTTGGGCGCCATCATGACCGGTATTTGGGTCGTGATAAAGTTGGTATCAGAGCCTAGGTTACTTGGTCTCGCGAGTCATGAGCCAGTTTAGTAGAGTCTCGCGGATCGGTACGGAGATGTTTGTACTTATCCTCAAGAGGCTGCCGAACCTTTAGGAAAACTTCACATTCTTGAATTCTTATCGTGCGTCCTCGATTCAGCTTGAAAAGAAACTTTTGAAATTCCTTTAGCGTGATCGTATGCACCAATGGGCGCTCAGTATCAGATGTGTCTCGATGGCTTTTGATTCCCCGATCGAGGGGCGAGGTGTAATCTCTGTGAGTTTGAAGTTAGACCAGTCTGGAGGACTTGAGGCCAAATCTTTGCCAATGTCTTGAGAACCGAGGTGCTAATTTTGTGAGCAAGTGTTTTGAACTCATATGTTCATTATTGTCCTTGTTAGTCGGAATGGCGGTTGGATATCCATGTGATGAGTATGTTAGTGTTGCGAGGTTTATTTGTACAACTTGGTAGTGGCGAAGAAGCCTACTGGATAGTAGATGAACTGTTAAGTGATTTGTTTCTTATTGTGATTTGTTGAGTAGCCCGAGTTATGGGCGCGTGAAGAATATTTTTCGTGTCTCCTAGTTAGATAAGTCTGGGAGCTGAGATTGCTTCCGTAAATATATTATAACGAAATCATTGAGTCAAGGAGACCACCTTGAAGGTCGAAAATATTAAAGGAAGAATATGTTCCTACTTGGTTGAATAGCCCAATAATGGAGGGTTGAAGGGTATTTTCTATGTGTTATGATTCAAATAGGTGCAACGCATGTCCATGTATCAATTTAGATTTATATAATTCATATGCATTGTGATGCTTTGTCAAGTTGTGGATGTGTTGTTAGGATGGTTTTGGTGTTTCTCTGGCAGGTGGATAGGACCAATTACAAAGGAGGCTCTGCCGAAATTTTTGAAAAATTTAAGACTTAAAAAAAATAAAATTGGTCGCCTAGAGAGTGGGCTTAACTGTTGTGTGAGTAAATGCAAGAATTGCAGAAGAGTTAAAATTCCAGATGATTCGTGTTTCCACGAGCTTATGATGAAGTGAGTTTAATCTCACCATGATATTACGACAGCAATAGAGTATATGTGTTGTGATCTATGGCTTCGAGCCAAGTTGGGGAGCTTGCTGTTGATTTGCTGATTGCACGGTTTATTACCTGCGTGAATTCTGGTTATTGGCGTATTGGTGGGTTATTGCAGCTACGGAAAATGACCATGAGTGGTAATTTGAGTAAATGAATTGTTGGATGCATGCTATGGTTAGCCTTATTGGCTCATGTTCAGACTTGAGGGAAGATTCATGATTTATGCCTCGTATAGGTGCAGGCTTCGAGGGAAGTGATCCCTCTAGGTGCTTTATTGAGAGGGTATTCATATGTTATAAAATTCAGTAGAGTTGGTTGCATTCGGGGCCAAGTCAGATATGGGTGGCTCTCAATAGCGGTCCTGGTTAATTCAAGAGGTAAAGTGTGGTGCCTAATGATTTTGAGTCTATAAGTACGGTTAAGAGACAAGCTTTTGAAGCATCTTATGAAGAAAGGCGCAGAATGTTCTATGATGTTTTGACTTGCGGTGTAGCATTTGAGAGACATGAAATGGTCATGGTATTTGAGACAGCATGGTCTCGTGATTTAAGGTCACTCGGGGTGAGTTTGGTTGAAATAAGTTAGGTGTTAAAGGGAGATATTATTATTTCTAAGGCAATCAAGGATAAATTGGAAGGAAGTAGATTGATTAGCCATAGTTGAGTTGGTATACTGGTGTCAGTGATCAGTTCGTCCAGCGTGATCGAGTTATGCATGTGAGGATTGTCGGCCGCAGTGATTGATGTTATTCTGAAGCATGCTTTTGTTAGGGCCTATTATGAGTAGGCGGATCCCAGAAAGTGTTATGTTGGATTGGACAACTACTTAGAGATTGGCATATTCGACGATTATGAGGATTCGCCTGTATGCTGCTATAGTTTTCCTGAAGTGAGTTAAATGGAAAGTCTTATGTGATGAAGTATTAGCCTATCGGCGGTTCCAGAGTTGTGATGGAAATTGCGTCTATCGTATATTGGCACATGAGTTGCAGTGAGTGGTATGGAATTTGAAGTAAGGACCAAGGTTGCAGTTTGGTCAATGACTGTGATGTCACGATCTCGGATGAGCAGTATATGAGTTTCAGTGTTTTGAGTAAGATGGGTATTGACGTCAGTATCACATGAGGTCGATGTTCTGTGAGAAAGGCTTTGCATCCTGGTTAGGGATTCTTGATCGCTTTTCAGCGTTAGTGCAGCCGGTGGTTTGGATGTGCAGACCCGTTAATTATTTCGGAAGATGGTGGGAGCTTGTCCCACAGGAATATTGTATAAGTGTGACATGTAGTCACTTGATAAATTAGAAATTTAAACCAAGTATGAGGATTTTGGTAATATCATCCATTTGAGAATTTATGCCTGGAGGGCACTCTATTTATTGGGTTATGGACCTGTGAAAGATTATTGGCCTAGCTTGGCACGATCAGGATCGACTTGAGGTCGGTGGATAGATTTAAATGTGGAAGTGAGCCTTACGTCAGGCCAGTTGTGTTTATTTCAGCAATGCGCTCTTTATGGAAGGATAGTCGCAGTCTTATTTCGTGGTCAGTTAATTCATGTAAAGATATATTGCACCGTATGAGTTGTGAGATGGCTTGGTAAATTCCTTATATGTTGAGGTTTCGCTCAGCGATGATGTTATATGAGCAGGATGAGACTTAGATCATGTATCGCACCTCAGTTGTGCTTGAGTTTGTAGCCTATAGCGCTATATGTTTCCTTGGGAATGATATTATGCACCTTAGTGTGTTTATGACCGATGTTCGGTATTTTGATGTGATGAGCTATTCAGCTCGACGTATATCTCCTTATGTGAGTTCTATATGTGGATCGGGTGGCACACCGCCATGGGTATGTTGTTTGGATCGGGTTGCACGCCGCAACAGTGTGATGTTCAGTTTAGTGCCCATATTTGCTTTTGTGTGTTCTATTTCCCTGTTTTTTGAGGAAGTCTATGTTAGTGTGCAAGTTGAGTAGTTCCTTCTAGAGTTCGCCTTTCTTTTGTATCGCGTTCGAATTGATAGCATACTGGCACATTGTGGCGCCTTATGGGATTTTTGATTATGTCTGAGGTGGCTTATTGCTTGAGCAGTTCGTACTGGATGAGATGAGGTTACTAGATTTGGGGTCAGTGCAAACTGATTATATGAAGTATATTATAGAGCAAAGATCATTCTTTGGTTTGGGACAAGGTAATGGAACTTGTCAGGAGTGTAGATCCAATGAATTGTTGATTCAGCAGTTGGTTGTGAATTTCGGCACATCTCTTCAGTCGTATCGGTGTTGAAAAAAAAAAACTAGAGCAAGACCTGTGTAGATCATGAGATGCAATGGGAGCATCAGATTCGTGGAATTTCGACCATTATGTTTAAAGAATGTTATTGTGGTTCTATGAGTAAGTGATGCAAAGTGTGAATTCAGCAAAGTTATGCAGTCATGTTTGGGTACAGCGTGTGGAGATTGATATGGTGGTCGTATGATGGAAACAGGCTTGGCAGGGAAATTCAGGATGTTGGAATTGGGCTTAATGGCTTATTTGCTTGAATAAATAAGTATATCTACAGAATTATCGAGCTAATGTGCTCAACGGAGTAGTGGTAGCATGGGAAGGTGCATGATGTATTAAACAAGTGATTTTGGACTACTTCAGTGTAGTTCTCAGCACGTTCGAGGACGAACATATGTTTAAGTGGGGGAGATTGTAACGACCCCCCCTGTCGTTTTGAGCTCCGGCGCGTCATTCAGAAGTTTGAGGCCATGAGTGGCTTCATCTCAGGTATATTGACTTGTGGGAATGGTAAGAATTAAAATTAAGGAAGTTTGGAGTCAAATCTAAATGGAAATTCTCATTTTGAAAGCTTAAAATTGAAGAAATGAACTAGGATTAGAATTTTGAGTAAATGACCTCGGAATTGGGATCTGAAAGTTCCAGCATGTTCGTATGATGATTTCGGACTTGGGCGTATGTTCGGATTTGGTTTTGGGTAACCCGTGAGCATTTCGACGTATATTGTTAAAGTTAGTACTTTAGAAGAATTTCATAAATTTGGGTTGGAAGGCATTTCACTGTTATAGATGTCCGTTTGGGATCTGAGTCTGGGAATAGATCCGTATGGTGATTCTGGAGTTGGGAGCGCAATCGAAAGTGAATTCGGATGTCCGGAGGTCATTTTGAAGTCATTTGGCTAAATATAGAAATTTGAAGGTTTTTGAGAAAATTCTACCGGAAGTGGAAATTTTGATATCGGGGTCAGAATGCGGTTCCGAAAGATGGGGCAAGTCTGTAATGTCATTTGTGATGTGTGTGCAAAATTTCAGGTCATTCAGACATCGTTTGGTCGGGTTTTTGATCGAAAGTGTATTTTCGGAAGTTTTTTGAAACTTAGGCTTAAATTTGATGAGTTTTGGGTAATTTGATGTTGTTTGAGGTGTTTTGATGATTTAAGCAGGTTTTAATGATGTTATGAATTATGTTGGCATTTTTGGTCGGGGTCCCATGAGGCTCGGATAAGTTTTGGAAGAGTTTTTGGATGATTTTTGTCGTTTTGAGCATAAGCATGTAATGATCCAAGGGTCCATTTTTAGTTCTAGAGATCCAAATTTGATTTAGAGACTTCCAGAATTTAAATCATGAATTATAGGACTGATCTGAAAATTTTGGTTTAATTTCATCAAGTCGCGATTGGGTCTTTGACGTGAAATGTGAGTTAATTATTTAACGAGCGAAATGGGTATTGAACTAGGCAAACGAGCTCTGAATTGAGTTTCGGTTGAAGTCTTGCTTTCGTATTATTATTTGTGACTCATAGGAACAAGAATCGTCTAATTCCGAGTTTGTATGATGGAGTTAGAGCCTTTTTAGTGAAAATAAAAGCTGTTGCAATTTCTGCTGCTAAGCTGTCTTTGGACAGCAATGTGCAGTCGTGGAGCGTACTTCGGAGACCTATATCTTTTGATCTACAAGAAATTTTGAGATGATTCAAAAATAAAAGTTGTAGCCATTCGTATCTAGTTACCATAAAGCTAAAGAAATTGTAATTTGAACATTTGTAGAGAAAGTTATGATTGATTGAAGATGACTGGTGGAGCAGTTTCTCCAGAAATTTTCTGATTTCATGGAGCCGATTTAGAAGCTCATATCTCGGGATATATAAAGAGTTATATGGTGTACAACCTATCAAATTAAAGATCTTTTTCTGTAGTTTCTAAATCTTCAAACCGTTTGTCATTTGAATATTTATACAAGACGTTATGGGTGTTTAAACAGAAGGTGTCCGACAAGGAACAATTTTAATAGGATGTACAACTTGTATAGCACAAGTGCAAGGTACAACTCGACGAAGCACGGACAGATTCTTTTAAACACGGATTTGACTTATTTCTTTCATTTGGCTTGGATTATTTTGTAGAGAATTTCAAGGGGGATTTCATCAAACATCAAAGGTGAGTTGTTTCTACTTATTTCCAAGTTAAATACATGGATTAGAGCTGAAAACTCAAGTAATTTATGGACAAAAATGGTGGTTTAGGGCTTGAAACTTGAGAGAATTAAATGGTGATTTGAGGGGTCAAATGAACTCCGATTTTTGTGAATTTGGTATGTATAGACTCGTGGAGAGATAAGGGTCGTATTGATGTAAAAATTTCTGAATTTCGAGACGTGGGCCCGGGGCTCGGGTTTTGCTAATTTCGGGATTTTCGACATGTTTCAAGTCTTTTCGATTGGGTTATATTCCCTTAGCCTATTGTAACGTATTCGTTGTGGTTTTGACTAGATTCGACGTGCGAAGAGGTCGATTCAAGAGGAAAGGGAATTGCGGACTAGTCTACGGCCGGTTAGAGGTGAGTAATAGATGTAAATGCTGTTCTAAGGGTTTGAAACCCCGGACTTTCACATCGTAACGCTATATTGAGGCGTGACACGCACTCCATGGCGAGTGCGGGGTCGGATACTATTGGGGATTGTGACTTGGTCCATCCCGTGTGATGTTTATACTATACTGGTGATTGATACACATACTCTATTGATATTACTGGGCTTGATGCCATGTTTGCGGCCTTGTGCCGATTTGTAAAATCCTTCGAGGATTTGATAATACTGCTTAACATGATTTGCATATCATTTAATTTCAGTCCAAGGTTTTAAATGCTGTTTTGCAAACTCAGCCATAATTCTAAGTGTTGAAAACTTAAATGATATTTTTAAATGTATTCCGGGCTGGGAACTTCTGTTTTGTAAATGCCCAAGGGGCTTATTATATTATTTTTTGGACTGATAAAGTGACTTGAAACAGTGGTAACAATGACACTGTGTGATATACTTGAAACAATGGTAACAATGACATTGTGTGATATACTTGAAACAGTGGTAACAATGACACTGTGTGATATACTTGAAATAGTGGTAACAATGACATTGGATGATATACTTGAACAGTGGTAACAATGGCACTGTATGATATAAATTGGTCAGGTAACAATGGCTAACCGGTCAGGTAACAATGACTGACCAAGATATTGCGCTTGGGCTGTAGGAGCCCCTCCGGAGTCTGTACACACCCCCAGTGAGCGCCGTCGACGATAAATAAATATGGATGGCTCGGGCTGCACGCCGCAGTGGGTACTGGAATGTACCATCATATGCATTGCATTGCATTCATGTATTTCTATTTATAGTGTTGTTTAGCTGCTCAGTTCCATATGTTGCTGTATATTTGGAGTTTAGCTTACTTTGTGTATTTACTGGATTTTCTTATCTTCGGACTGTAGTTACTTTTATTACTCACTAGGTCGGAGTACTCACTTTACTCCCTGCACCTTGTGTGCAGATCCAGGGCAGTCTCAGGCTGAGTAGATCCAGTTGATCAGCAGATCCAGCCTCTGGAAGTATCGAGGTAGCTGCACGGCGTTCGCAACCATTGATCTTCTCCCTCCTATCCTATCTCTTTATTTCCGCATTATCGATCTTTGGATATACCGTGTTTTAGGATGATATTCTGTATTCTAGAGGCTCAGATTCATGACACCGGGTCCTAGTGAGATTATATTGTGTATTTTGTTAAATTCTTCAGTACTTTAATCTTGCTTAATTGATATTTCTTTCCGTTTTTTTTTTTGATAAATTGGTTTAAGTATTGAATAATGGTCGGGCTTGCCTAGTAGTGTGCTGGGCGCCATCACGACCAGGATTTGGGTCATGACAAAAACTAGGGACCTCGTGCCTCATGTTCTGTAAGACAAATAGGGTTAGACCCTTACCCCTACCTGACTCGACTATTTAATATCAACAATTAGCATGAAGCATTTAGTTCTCCAAATAAATGCACAGAACGTGATGATGTCCGTTTGGGTTTAGGGAAACCCAGTGGACTTTGGACAAGGCTATCTTAAAGGATCATTATGCGGACAACTCAAGGGGGAAGGCACAGAACTTTCAACTGCACCGCTGATCGACTAGTTTTACCGCAAATATGCCTTTCCGAATTTATGTGGTAATGATAGGAAGAGCACAACCACTCATCAAGCATTGCTATAGTATTTGTTTGGCAAGCGTGGAGTATTATGTTGAGCATGATTATGCAATAATTAAAAGCATATTGACATGTATTTCCACGTTAAGAAAGCGATAAATATAGCAGTTTTTATAATTTAAAGAAGTAGTAAAGGAACGAAACAAGAAAGATATGTCAGTTTTGCTTTTGAAGAAGAAATCAAACGCTTAAAGAAAATAAGCAAGTAATTGAACATAGGGAGGGGTACAAATTCACAAAAAAACAATCTGCAATGGTAAAAGCCTAAAAATCCCCAGCAGAGTTGCCATGCCGTCGTGCCCTCTTTTTCCCCTTCTGCGGAAATAGGGTTCATGACATTTTGGGTATGGGACAACTCATTCCTTTTGGGAACGGGGTTTGAATTTTTAAAGAGTCTCCACCTAACGATTTTAAGGTGCGTTAGGGCGCCTACAAGGTTCATATACAACTACGTTTGATAACCAGAGATAAGGTAAGGGCTTGAAATTATCCTAAGGGGAAAGTGTTAGGCACCCTCAGGATCTACTAGTGTGGTTCCCAGCTAGACAGTTTTTATGAATTTGTACCATTAGCAAATAGACAAGTAGGGCTCAAATAATAGGGGTTTAAATACACAAGTGTTTGAAAGCGATTAATGAAAGCAAGGTTTTGAAAAGAGTTACAATCTAAGCATGCTTATGAATGTAAAGGGGTGTCCTAGGTTTGTTTGTAATAAGGATCATATCAATGCAATACCCGGTATGACACTCCTCAAAAGGGGGGATACACGTGGCATTAGCGCACCGGTCATCATATCCATATCTACCCTTTCCCGTCCCGTAAAGGTAATTAAGCAAAGGTTGGTCTCGACTCTTATTGCATGCTGTTACTTGTCCCTTCCTATCGGTCCTGGAGGAATTTAGGACTCCTATCCTATAAGGAGATTCTAGGAAGACCCTCAGGTTCAAAGGCAAAATACTAAGGCGACATACAAAACAAGTAGGACTATATTTAAAAGGGGGAAAACACAGAAAACAAGCAGAAGGCTCGGATATGCCTCCACAAATAATGCACTTAGACAGCATGACTCATATACAATTAAGGTCTGAATTTAAAATCATAAAGCAGGGTGTTTAAGTGGTAAAGTCAGAACCAGATTTATTACGTGACTCATAAAAGAAGTCTGAATCAGGTTTGCCTACTAATTTTAACAGTTGATAATTAAACAGAGGTTGTTCCAGTTTTACTCAAGTCATTACCTAAGGCTTGCCTAGGCAGAAAGCGAGATGCAACAGTTATTCAGAATTACTAAAAGACAGTTTGGAGATTATTTTACCCTAAGAGCATTCTGTTCTAATCAAGTGCAAAGATTGTTACCAGTTATTTTAAACGGGATAATCAGGTGTAAAGCTGTTTTGTTACCTCTTTTATAATTAGCAATTTACACTAAGTGTGAATGCAAGTGCAAATAAGATCCTAGAACATGGTGTCTAAGGTGCATGTATAAAACTCATGACACAGAATTCATAAAAGCAAGATTTCTAAATGCATATGGCAGGATTATATAATTTCCTAAGAGCAGGATTTCTAAATGCATATGGCAGGATTGCAGAATTTTCTAAGAGCAGGATTTCTAAATACACATGGCAGGATTGCAAAATTTCCCTAAGAGCAGGATTTCTAAATGCATAGACATAGAGCATGGATCAGTGAGTGAGATGCTGAAGCAAGAAACATAAGTCCTAAGAACATGATTTCTAATGCATCGTACGAATCCTAAGCATAGTTTCTGTTGCATAATTAGGACTATAAACCTAATAACATGTTTTCTACCCTTAACAAATTATGGCATGCATATTTACCCTATCCCTTTTCACTAGCCACCCCGACACTTGTTTACAAATTATTACAGACCATGTGATAGAATTGCATAAGAAATGAAAAAAATAAGAAGTTACAACTATAGGAAGACTGATTCTAACTTCCTCTCTGAGTTATGTAATAAACCACTTCAAATGCCAATATTGTTCCATAGCCTTTCTCACATCTGGGTGTGTCAGAGTTCCCTAAGGACTCAAGGGATCCCGGGCAGTGCTCACACCCAGATTGCATAACAAAACTGAGTGAGTGCAATATGGAAGGGCGAGATCTTATGTGTCCAAGTTTATAGGGAGATCTAGAGTCCCAAGGCAAGGCTCACACAAAAGAGGCAAAACCTAGTAGTCTAAGAGTACATGTGAGAGTGCTTTACATAGACTCAAAGGAGTTGAATTGGAAAACAGTTTTGAAATCAGCATATTTGAAATGAGTTTGTAAAACAGCAGAAGAGTTGCATTAGTGAAAAACATTTTTGAAAGGGAAAGGTAATGGGAGCAACAACAACACACAAAGAACAAGTTCAGAGAGTAGTACAGCTTCAGTAGTTGCAAACAGGGGAGTAGGGGTTGCGGATATAGAGGACCCAAATCGGAAACACATAATTAGTTATGAATTAGGTACATTAGGAGACATGCTAGTTGAGGGACATAAACGGGAACAAGTAAACATGCTGATCACATTTGAACAAAGGAGGACAAAATTTTAAGCATGCTGAGTAAAGCAGTAAACAAAAAGTACAATTTAACAGTATGAGCCATTAAGTTGGTGCAGGAAGATACAAGGATTGACAAATAAGGGAACACATAGAGTTGAGTTTCAGAATTTAAACTAAGAACATACCAGTTGAAGGAGCAAAGTGCAGAAAAAGTAAAGCAATCAGAGTTCCACAGTCTAGCCTTGGCTTCAGCCGGCTAGACAAAGCAATAGAACAAGTAGTAGAGAAAGAAAAGAGAGTTTGAATGTGTATGTGTGTGTTCTAAACTATTTGTTCATATCTTTAAAGAAGAGAGGGTATAGTATTTATAGTTTTTAAAATAGGCAGGAAAATAAGGTAACAAGTACTGACTTATCATAATTATAGAAATAATGCAAATTAAAATCAATTAAAGACCCGGACTCCTTGAATTAAGGAGTCATAGTTCAAGGAGGTATAAGTTGTATCAAATAAGGAAAATAATTGTTTGTAAGACTTATTTTACCATTATAGGAATAGTAAAAGCATGCTGCATGTAATAGGGATAAAGTACTGAATATTTTCAAGTAAGGAAAGTATAATAATAGCATATTGTGCACTTAAATAGGGTAGAGTACGATTTTATTCTGAATATTAGTTCAAAGAATCACGGATGAGATTGAAAATAACAGGGAATTAGTACTAACTAAGGAAAGTATCACAAAAGTAACGAAGCAATTTCGAAAATCAGTATAGAGTTATACGGAAAATACATAGAATCAAAGGTGTAGGTATAATGAGATCATACAGAATCACCATAAATTATGTGAGCAATCAATAAAACAAATGGTCGGACCTATAAATAACAGGATTTCAGACAAAATCAAAGAAACCTCAAGAACAAATCAAAACGAGAAGCACAAGAGCATATTGAACTCACATAAAGCCCAGAATGTTCATGATAGTCATGCAAACACACAACAAACAAATTCAAACTTTGATTCAAACCCAGAAGTATTAGGGTTTCTTGACAAAAATGAATCAAGCCAAAAGGAAATACTTAGATAATGTTTAAACATGCTAAAAATCACAGTAATAAGAAAGAAATCGTTTTTTGCAAAAGGGTTTTGAAACCCTAGTTTGAAAAATAAAGAAACTGTCTAAAATCGGAGAAACATTTGAGGAAAACAAGTGAAAACCTTGAGAAACCCATAGATCCATCACAGATCTATAAAGATCGGAAGGTTTATAATTAGGGTTTTTTTCCAGAAAATAGCAGAGACAAAGAAAAAAGTCAGTTAAAAGCCATGGATACATCTAGATCGAAGACAGATCATAAAGAAAAGTAAATATCTCAAGAGCTAGGGCTTTAGAGAACCCAAAGAAGGATGAGAGGACATTAGATCGTTACCGGTTTTAGCCGGAAAAACCATGAATCTGACTCGAACGGCCATGGATGGCTGGAAAAAGACCACGGATAGAAGTTAAGCGAGGTCTGGACTAGATCTCTTCGAGATCTTTCCATGAAATCACGAAAACATGCAACCAGGAGATATAGGAGACCGGTATACATTTCAAACAGCCATGAGACTCCATGGATTGAGTGAGAATTGAAGGGGATTAGGGTTAGTTTGGGTGGCGGCGGCTAGGGTTAGATTTAGGTTTCAGAGAGAATTGGAGAGGAAAGGGGATTCAAAGGCGGCGGGTTGGTAGGAAATAAATTAGGTTAGGGGGTCATTTGGGTTTAAAAATGTTAAGGGGAAAGGGGACCGTTGATCTGAATGATCAACGACCAAGATCAATTGAGGTAGGTGGGGATCCAGGTTTGGGTATGATTTAAAAGGGTGTGGGTCGGGTTTAAATCAAAATTGGACTGGGGAATTGGGATCCAATTTGGGCTAGATTTGAAAGCCAATTTGGCTACGTTTTAAATAGCCATTTTTTTCCTTTTTAATTTTTTAAAAAAATAGTAAATAGTTTCTGAAATATAAATTGAAAGTAATAAAGCGATTTATATTACCTAATTAACAATTTAAAAATACAGGATCTAATTTTATACGTATAAAGAACAATTAACCCTTAAAATGGCTAATATTGAAATTGGGTGCAATTTAGCTTTAAAAACTAAATATAATTGTAAAAATATGTAAAAATTACTTTAGCCATATTTTAGCATAAATATAGAAATACCATAGATGAATTATCAAAACAATTATTTTGGAAATAATTATGGAGGATTTTATGGATAAAAAGGGAGAAAATAAATCAATTTAAAACTTTAAAATTATGGGAAAAATAATAAAATACTTGGACATGCTTATATAAAACACTTGGATATGCTTACATATGCATATATATGCCATTTTGAAGTTATTTTGCATATTGAAAATATATAGGGAAAAATTAGGTATCAACAATACGCAAGTCATAATACATAATACGAAGCTATTCGAGACCTTAAGCCACCGAACGAGAGTGTCATCTAGCTGTCCCATCCCTTTATCTTTGTAATTAATGTATTTTGTACTATGATGGGATTCCCCTCTTATATAAAGGTACCCTTGTCATTTTGTAAAGGCCTGTTGCTTCAGCTTCTCCACACGAAATATACAAAAAACATTCTCTTTGCTCTCTAACTCATTCTCTTGATATTACTGCTTTCTTTTATTATCTTCATATTTGTTCTTCATTTATTGCTTATCATTGGCCATAAAGAGCCTCCGTTAATTTTACTCTAACTATTAGTCATACTTCGACCCCCCTCGATAGCTCCCTGCCGAGCTCCGGAATCGACCTCGAGGCCCCAAAATCGACAAGCTCGAGGCCCTGATAATTGACCTATCAGTTTGGTTGTCACTTCGCTCCTTGCTCTTATATCATCTCTAAACTTCACACATAGCATCAACTTCTTAACAAACTAGCATAAAAATAGATCACGTATTTTTAAAATCCCATAATCAAATTTAATTGTTATTACCATTTTCACGGTAAACAGTTTGGCGCCCATCGTGGGGCTAAAAATAATAGTGAATATTTTCTTGTTGGTTTCATCACATAACTCAAGTTATCTTTCACACCTGTTCTTATACAAGATCTTCAAATTTTAGGTCGAAATGCCTAACTCAGTAAATAAAGATGAAAACAACCACCTGGAGAATCAGGGAGAGAATGGTGTGTTTGTTCCGACCTGGGCACAAAATGAGATCCCTCGTGTCGTTCATATGATTATTGGAGGGATCGAAATTCCCCAAGGTCCCATGATCAAGCGGACAAATATATCCGTCGCAATAGAAGGGCCGATTCGAGATCGCGTGGCCGAAGACACCCTCGCATTGAGTGAAGAGGATCTCGAGACCTTGATAGAACCACACAACGACGCACTGGTAATCTCATTTCTTCTAAACAACATTCAAGTTAAATGTGTGCTCGTGGATCCAGGCAGCTCAGCCAATGTAATCGGGTCAGGGGTAGTAGAACAGCTTGGGTTGCTCCAGATCATATCCGCCTCCCAGGTCCTCCACGGCTTCAACATGACTGACGAAGTAACGAAAGGAGAAATCACCCTCCCAGTCGACATGTCCGGCACGGTTTGGAACACAAAGTTTCAAGTCATCAACGACGACATAAGGTATAATGCATTGCTTGGCAGGCCGTTGATACACAGCATGAGGGCAGTACCATCAACCCTGCACGAGATGATTAAATTTCCGACAAAAGGATGGCATCACGACCATATATTTAGAACAACATGCTGCGAAAGAAATGTTCATGATTTACCAGGAGGAGTCGACCCCTGTGCTACCGACCTCGGGCGTGTCTAGGAGCATACAGACCCCCGAGGATGATGAAGAAGATTTCCTCGCTCCTAGAACTTTCATTGAACCTGAAGAGTCGGATGCAATAAAATTGACAATCGAAGATCTGGAGAAAGCTATTTTGATCGAACACCTCCCCGATCGTAAAGTACACCTGGGAA
Source organism: Nicotiana tabacum (assembly GCF_000715075.1). NCBI lineage: Eukaryota > Viridiplantae > Streptophyta > Magnoliopsida > Solanales > Solanaceae > Nicotiana > Nicotiana tabacum. Next base: position 151,926,043 of record NC_134080.1, on the reverse strand, counting down.
CAGGATTAACCCCTGAACTCAGGAAAAAATTCATTCAATTTCTTATCGACAATATCGATTGTTTCGCATGGTCCCACTTAGATATGACAGGTATCTCACCGGAAATAACCTCCCACCAACTAAGTGTCGACCCTAGATTTAAATTGGTGAATGAGAAAAGAAGACCCCGGTCCAAGATAAAACACGCATTCATCAAGGACGAGGTAACAAAACTCCTTAAAATATAGAGAAGTAAAGTACCCCGAATGGCTGGCCAACATAGTTGTGGTACACAAAAAGGGAAATAAGCTGAGAATATGCATAGACTATAAAGACTTAAATAAGGCATGTCCCAAGGATTCGTTTCCATTGCCTAATATCGATCGTATGATCGATGCTACATTCGGCCACGAGACCCTCACCTTTCTCGATGCCTATTCGGGGTACAATCAAATTCAGATGAACCCCGAAGATAGGGAGAAGACCTCATTCATCACAAAGTGTGGTACTTACTATTACAATGTAATGCCTTTCGGACTAAAAAATGCAGGGGCTACATACCAACGTCTAGTTAATAAAATGTTTGAGAGTCAAATAGGCAAATCCATGGAAGTTTATATTGATGACATGCTAGTTAAGTCCCTGCGCGCAGAGGACCATTTAACTTATTTGCAGGAAACATTCGACATCCTCAGAAGTTACAACATGAAGCTCAACCCCGAGAAATGTCCCTTTGGAGTGTCTTCAGGCAAATTCTTAGGCTTCCTGGTATCGAATAGGGGGATCGAGTTTAACCCCGATAAAATCAAGGCCATCGAAGAAATCACGGTGGTAAACAATGTAAAGGCCGTGCAACGGCTAACAGGTCCAATAGCGGCTCTGGGTAGATTCATATGCAGGTCATCCGACAGGAGCCATCATTTCTTCTCTTTATTCAAAAGAAAGAAAAATTTCGAATAGACTCCAGAAAGACAACGCACCTTAGAAGAGCTGAAGCGATATCTGACTAGCCCACCTCTGCTTCACACACTAAAGGATTATGAAACACTATATCTATACTTGGCCGTGTCTGAGATAGCGGTAAGCGGTGTGCCAATTCATCGGGAGAAAGGTAACACAATTCCTTGAGGATCACAAAATCAAGAGAATCCTATCAATGCTTTACCACCCGTGTGCAAATGGCAGGCAGAGTACCCAAATAAAACCATCATCCAGAACTTAAAAAAGAAGCTGGAAAGAGCCAAGAGAAAGTGGAGAGAAATGTTGCCCGAAGTGCTGTGGGCATACCGAACAACTTCAAGATCAAGCATAGGGGAAACTCCTTTATCTCTAGTATACAGTGCCGAGGCTTTGATACTAGTAGAGGTCGGGGAGCCGAGCGCCAGATTCCAGCACACCACTGAAAGCTCGAACAACGAGGCCATGACAACAGCCCTCGAACTACTAGATGAAAAACAGGAAGCCTTGCTGGTCCGTATGGCCACCCAAAAGCAAAGGATCAAAAGATATTATAACAGGAGAACAAGCCTCCGGCACTTCGGAGTTGGGGACTTGGTTATAAGGAAAGTTACCCTTAACACCCGAAACCTTAATGAAGGAAAGCTAGGCCAAAATTGGGAAGGACTATACTGCATCCTCGAAGTAGTCGACAAAGGGTCCTACAAGCTCGGTACCATGAAGGGCGAACAACTTACAAGCAATTGTAACATATCAATGTCAAAATGATATTATTGCTAGGGCATCTAATGGAAAATTTCGAGAACGTCCTTGAGCACCCATTGCACTTTTTTCCTTCGACTGGATTTTGTCCCTAGAAGGGTTTTACCAGCAAGGTTTTTAACGAGGCAACGCCCATACAACACCTAAAGGAGACTCAAGAAGTATTCAAGATTTCTTTTACAATCCACCTCAAATACTGGGGGGGCCTCCCCTCAGAAGGTCACCTACTCGGGAAAGTCAAGATGCCCCAAATAAGACCCCGATAGGAAAAGTAATGTACCGGGCCAAACAGTCGATCGAACTGTGCCAATAGAGAACAACCAAGATTTTAATAGCAAAAATATGTGTACTTGTACCAGGTACTCGAAGAACACTCTTCATCAAAGCATTTCACGCTTCAAAAGAAACTCGTCGTTTTAGCAAAAAGGACTCCTCTGTCAAAAATGTCCCGAACACTCAGAGACTGGCATCAATAATTCATCACCTGAATGACCCCCGGGTCAAAACTCCAAGCTCGTAAGCCCTCAACGAGGCAACATCAAGATCATAAAATGTCTCCAAAACCGAAGGTGTCACAAACACTCGGAGACTGACGCGAAAATCTCAAAAATTGCATGACCTCAGGATCGGAATCGCCAAAATTGTAAGACCTTAATGAGGAAATAACAAATTTGCAAATAATGGCTCTCGAGTCAAGAAACCCTCGACGGCTTGGGGAATGCCATCAAGCGCCACCTCCATCGACTTATCAAAACCTGAGGCCATAAGACCCCGAGCGGGCAGACTCGGTCTCGTAAGACCTACATAAGGCAACAACTATTTCTGTAAGACCTCAAGTAAGGAATGAACAATACTTGTACCAAGTATCCAAAACTGTAAGACCTCAAAGGCGTGTAAAACTGTAAGACCTCAAAGGCATGTAAAACTTGTAAGACCTTATTAAAAGGCATAAACCCTATCTTGAAGTTTCGGCTATATATCAAACTTGTAAGACCCCTAAAAAGGCATACCCTCGATATAGATGACGAAACTACTTCACTCGGGAGTCAAATGCTCCGGCCAAACACAAGTGACTCCGGTCACACTGCTGTACCAGCCGAACTAATGCGACTCGGGGATGCCCGACCGTCGTTGCAAAATCATAGGCCTTCCATTACTTTGAATCTACTTCGAAAAGAACTGGTTAAATAGGCTACCCTCAATATAGGAAAAAAATCTTTGACTACTTCAGCTCCTAAACATCGGCTTGGAGATACTCAACCTCCGAGCCAAACCTCCCGATGTGTTCGATCATCGCCATATAACGACTCACAATTGAGGTTTTTTATTAAGACATCGAAGAGTGAGGAAAATAATATTTCAAAATCCTTATCAAGGGAAAAATAAAGCCCACATAAATGGTCGAATCGACCAAAAGCGTAAGAGCCATGGCTGCCAGCCTAATGAGCCTCAAGGCCACACATATAAAAGGTCGCTTCGACCCAAGGCGCAAGAGCCATTGTCGCCAGCCTAATGAGCCTCAAGTCCACACATATAAAAAGTCTCTTTGACCCAAGGTGTAAGAGCCATTGTCGCCAGCCCGCACAAATACAAAACTTGAGGGTCGATTGAACTCGAGTCGAAACCCGACTCGGAGACTGAACCCAAAATAGTTAACTAAATATGCCTAAAAGCAAAGTGTAAAAGCCATTGTCGCCAGCCTAATGAGCCTCACGACCACACATATAAAAGGTCGATTCGACGCAGGGCATAAGAGCCATTGTCGCCAGCCCGCATAAAAGGTCGCTTCGACCCAAAGCGTAAGAGCCATAGTCGCCAGCCTACAGATAAGGTCGTTCCAACCCAACGCGTAAGAGCCTAAGGGCCAGCTCGAAATTCTAAAAACTTGAGGGTCAGATGAACTCGAGTCGAGATCCGACTCGGAGACTGAGCTCAATCTAATAAAAATGCCTGAAAGCAAAAGCACAAGAGCTCAGATGCCACCTTACTCTAAAAGGGGGAACCGACCCAGTACATATAAGTCACTGCCACCAGTGCTAAGATCAAAGGTTGTATCGACCAGATACATAAAAGCCAAGTCGCTCGATGATAGCAAAGCCCGAGGATCTAAGTTGATGTTCGGGATCTTGGGTCGAAAGTCAAAGTACATCACATAGTGTATCCGAACAACAAAAAGGAAGGAAGGAATAGGAAATAAAATGCCTTCTTATAACCTCCAGGGGGATGTTTACAAGTCTTGAAAAAACCCTTACAAAGAGAGAACCGAACAGAATCCTAATCTATAATCGAACCTACATCTTCGATAAAGTTTGCACCCCGGCAACTACGGGTCCTTCAGCGGCCCCTCTTCAACGGACGCTTCCCCTCAGGGGGCTCCACCTTCATTTTTATCACCTCCTGAGCCACTGCTCGACGCACCTCCAAAAGCAAGCAAGGCAGCATCACTCTTCCATAGGGTCCCCACCCTCTCGAACTCGGCATGCAAAATGATATCTCCTGCATGTAAGTCCCCAAAAGTCTGGCCCCGAGATCTTGATCGATTATGCTCCACTGTCCGATTCAATCTCAGCTCGGCACCCTTAGGTGCCCCTCTAGCTTGAGTGCTTGTCGCAATAGCATACTCTCCATGCAAAGATTTAAGCGTCTCAGCTTCAGTTTTGATATTGGATAATGCAGCCACTAACTCAAAATGAAGACCTCTGTACTTGTTATTATCCTCCCTCACCTCACTAAGCTGACACCCAACTAAGGTCACCTTCTCCTAGAGGGCATCCCTCTCGAAAGTTATCTCTCTCTCACGCCATTTGAGTTCAGAGACTTCGGAGTCCCTATCCCGAAACTCCTCCCTCAGCAAGGCATATTCCTTCTCAAACTGCACAAATCAGATCCAAGATGTTAAAACACTAGGATCTGGAAAAACATTTAGATAATGGAAAATGGGGACTAGATAACCAGTTCAGTAAGGAGAGCCTTCTCACACTCGAGACGGGTCACCTCGACCTGATACCGGGTGAAAGTCTGATTAAAAAGCGCCATGGCTCGCAAAGCCTGCTCATCCCACGAAAGACAAGTGAAGCATCGATCTCAGGTACTCCATCGAGAACGGTTGGAAGACTTTTGAGAACACCTCCGCCTTTGACAGGTATCCCTGCATCAGGAAATTCTTCGTACGGGGAATCTTGCACTCCTTTAGAAGGTAGGGTCGTTCCCTAAGGAGAATCAATCATGACCACGATACTGGCAAGGTCAGTCAGGACCATCTCTTGTCCATTCAGGGCCCCAGAACTAGGCCCCTCCAAAACACCTGATGAAGGCACATCAGACCGAGGCGAACTCTGGCCACGACCAGCTCAGAGGCAGAACCCAATACTTCCTCAGTTGTCTTTCTACCAAGAAGTGGGACCGCAACGATACCATTCTCCGATTCGGAAGCCACCAGCTCCACGGACCTAGGATCGGCCAGGTTTATCCCTCTCTCGGGCGCTATCGAGAAGCTATTTTCCTCCTCACCCTCAACTCGAGGTTTCCCCGTTGTTTCTGGGGTTAGAGCTGCCGGGTCGGCCTTAGCTTCTTCCGCCTTAATCTTCTTCGATTCAGAAGGCCCTTCCAATGGATCCCTTTGTCTCTTCTTCCTTTCATCATGTACCAAATTATCCTCCCCGCCGGGTAATGCTCCCTTCATCAGGGGGACTTCCCCCAGACCTACACAAATGCAGGAGGTACGCACAGGGAATGAGAGCGCTTCCAGTAGCGATTTAAATCAAAAGGATGACTACATCAAGGGTAGAGGCTCACCATGATCCTTAGCTTCCCACCGGGCCTGGGATAAATCATGCCACACTCGCTCAGCATACGGGCAAATCGAGTCCAAGTGGCCAACCCAACCCTGGAGGTACGGGACCGCACCAGGGTAAATTGTTGTGGCTGCATTAGCAAGAAAAGTTAAGTGTATGGAAGAGCATATTCAAAGAGAAGTGAGAGAACGCTAGATATTATGTCTACTTACGTTCCACATTCCACCTCTCGAGAAACGACATCTTTTCCATCGGGATCAACTCAGAACTCCTTACTCGGACAAAGCGGCTTATCCATACTCCATTATCGGGCTCCTCGGTGAAGGCAAAAAGGGCCCTCGGGACTCGGCAGCGAAGTTTGATTAGGTCCCCACGGACGAGACGGGGGTTGTACATCCTAATCAGATGATCAAGGGTGAAGGGCACCTTCCTGATCATTTCACGTAGTACCTGATCATGTAAACAACACGCCAGAATGAAGGATGAATCTGGCCAAGGGTCACTTGGCATCATTGGCAGAAGTTGAGAATCATAGGGTCGATCGGGGGCGAAGATGGCCCCACCGGCCCTAGAGTAAACGGATAAGTGTACACACTGAGGAAACCTGTTTTGTGTGTCGTAATATCCTCCTCCCAAGAAGGGATCTCCACAAGCACTGCATCCCTCCTGCGACAATCAGGTTTCACTCTTCTGATGTCTGTTATCGATCTAATATACTGAGTCACGGGCTCACTTCGCCCTGACTTCGAAGAAGGCCTCTCAACGTTAAAATCAAAAGCCATTGTGAAAGATCCTAGAACACATTCCTTAGCACGATGAGTCATTGTCACTTAACCTTGAGATAAAAGTGAAGAGGTGAGGCCACTTTCTCCTGGGAAACAGAGGCGGAATTTTTCTCCATCGCTAGAAAATTTTGAAAGAGAAAGGGAAGTCACGTTCCTAGGAAAGAATGAGGGTAAAGGAAGAAGGAACCTTTTTTGGGTTTTGGAAATGTAATGAGTTGGGAAGAACAAGGATGGGAATATTTATAGAAGCCCCGCGTGCGCATTGAAGAAGGCCAAGGGGCAACTAATTTCCATAGTCAATGCGGAGGCCTTCGAGGACTTCATGTGCATCGTCTTTTGGCACCTTGTGACTGCCATCATCGCAAGAATATCGGAGGGGACAAAGGTTCAAGGTCTTTTCTTATCACTTTCATTCTAAGAAATGTGGAGACTATTTGTGTACGGTGAAATCAAAGGGTCCAATTTCTCGTTATCGAGGCACCTCAGAAGATCATCTCAAAGACGTGAGGCTTCAAGGCTACGGTCGAATTTCCCCTTCGAGGTTCGTAACGCCCGACCTTGGGATAATGTCGACCACCACTATGGTAGGAGTGTGGAGTTCCCAAGGTACATGACTAGGACTGATAGAACCTAGTGGACTATCCTAGCCCTGGATCAGAGTTTCATCTAGCTGTCCCATCCCTTTATCTTTGTATTTAATGTATTTTGTACTATGTTGGGATTCCCAACTTATATAAAGGGGACCATTTCGACGCCCACTTTTTTCTAACCGTGGGGTCAGAAATCAGGTATACGACATTGGGAGGACAACTCTATTCCCTTTCGAGAATTGGGTTTAGAAGTTGAAGAGTCGCCACCTAATGATTATAGTGCATTAGGACACTTTAAGAAGGGTTTGATATGAAGAGACCAAAGATTAGGGTAAGGGCTAGAAATTATCACGAGGGGAAGGAGTTAGACACCCCTCAAGATCCACTAGTGTAGTTCCCGGCCATGTTACAATTGTGACTTTACAAGTAAACAATCAAGGCTCAAATAAGGATTCACATATAACATTGAAAACAGGTTGAAATTTTTCGAAGGTAAGTAGAGAGGGCATAAATTCATGAAAAAAGAGATTTGAACAGTTTTACAAGAAGAGATGGAAGCAAATAAAGGGAAGGGGGTCCTAAGTTTATAATTAATATCGATCACTTCAATGCAATACCCAGCAATCACTCCTCAGAAGAGGGGTCGCACGTGATATTAGCGCATTGGTCATCATATCCGTATCTACCCTTCCCACCCCGTTAAGGTGTTAAAGCGCGAAATGATATCGTTACTTATTGCATGTTGTTACCCGTCCCAATCCTTTCATTCCCGGAGGAATATGGGACTACTAATCCTAAATGGGAGGGAGTTGGGGATTTTGCGGAGTTTCAAAAGGATAAAAATCTAGGCGACAAGCTATAACAGATAGCAGTTAAAAGGTATAAAAATAGCAGTTAAGGCTCAAGTCTCCCTCCTTATTCAAAGCAGCAGATTATTTAGCATGACTTACAAACACTGGTTTGGTCTGTATTAAACTTAACGTAGGAAGGGTGGCTAACTTATCACATATTTTCAAATAAGAGGTCCAAATTAGGCCTGCCTGCTGGTTGTTATTATCAAAACTGATGCAGTTATAAAATTTTACCCTAAGGCTTGCCTAGGCGTTAACAGAACCTATAGACATGATATCTATAAGTTTCGGAAATAAAGAAGTAGACTGATTGCAGAAAGCAATTGTCAGTTACAAAAAAAATAAGTTCTGCAGGTGCTTACGCATTATTGTTATTGATTTTAGACGAATTGGCGATTCAAGTTAGTTAATAGCTCCTATAGGCATGCTTTCTAAGTGTCACTGATTTTAAACACTGTTTTTAAACACTGTTATTATTATACAGAAATCCTATAGGCAGGTCATCTATATACAATTGGTTAGTTGTTTAAATCCTATAATAAGTTTGCCTAATGACGGATGCACATGCAAAATTGCTGAAAATCCTATAGACATGGTATCTATATGAAAGTGCAGAAAATCCTATAGGCATAGTATGAAAATGCAGAGTTCCTAAGGACATGGCATCTATATAAAAATGCAGAGTTTCAGTGATTTGTAAAATGCAGAACTTTTACAGATAGTAATTCCTACAAGCATGATCTCTAGATGGGATACAGAATTTCAGAAATGATAACCCCTATATGCATGATATCTACCCCTTGCATGCATAGTTCCCTGCCCTCTTCCACTAGCCAACCCCAAATGTTTATTAAAAGATTATTACAGACCAGAATTAATCAAAAAATAAATAAAATACATCCGAAATTAGAATTCAAACCAAGGAGGGCCTAATTCAGACTCCCAGTCTGACATATGTAGTAAACCAACTTTCAAGGATCCATGTTCCAAAGCCTTCTCTTATTTGGGATGTGTCAAAGTTCCAAGGAGCTTCAAGAGCTCCAGATAGTGCTTACACCCCAAATATCATTCCAGAATTACAGTAGTGCAGTGCGGAAAAGTCAGCCCTCAAATGTCCAAGTTCAGAGGGAACTCAAGGTCCCAAGGCAAGGCTCATATGAGAGGAGCAGAACTTAAAGTCTAAGAGTAAGTGCAAGTGCAAGGTTCAGTATTGCATATAGTAGTCGAATAAGACCAAATTCAGGAAAATTCCAATTAAGGAAATGCTTAAAATAATAGAGCACTATAACAAATGAGGTAACAAAGCCAATTAATTCAAACGGGCGGGTAGAATGTTAGTTTTTTTTAAGAAAGTTTTTGAATAACCAATCAATCAAGGAAAATTAGAATCAATCATGTGAAATCATGATTCTGCATTTTTAACATATAAATAGAGGTAAATGAAAAAAAGTAGCGAGCAATGTTAACTAGGAAGGAGAAAGGGATGAACAAACGTAACCACTCAGAGATAGTGAAAACAAGTTAAGATTCAGCAAGACATATTCGAAGCATGGTGACTATGAAACATCAACAAGAATCAAGCAAATAGGCTAGTAGGCAGAACCAAAGCAAGGGAGATCAGGCTAACACACACAATCATACGAGGAAACATGCTAACACATAGAGACAAGACAAAGGAAATTAGGCTAACACAGGTAATCGAAGCAAAGAAACATGCTAACACACATAATCGAATGAAGAAACATTTTCTAGAAATTAGGGTTTTAGCAGAGTCAAACTAAAAAACAGTAAAAACATAGAAATCGGTCAGAATAAACAACAAAAAGGTTTTAATCCTAAAGAAAATCAATCGAAGCATGCATAAAAAGAAATCCCATAAATCCTAATTTCGAAGAAAGTAAAAAATGGTTCAAATAAACTCGAGAATAAACATAGCACAAAGGAAAACATGAGGATAGCATGAAATGACACCGTTTTTGAGAGATTTAGGAGAGTGTTAGGGTTTAAAAAAAGAAACCTAATAGAAGTGGGAAAAACATGTCGTAACCTCATAGATCGTGACATATAGGGTGTGATTTCGTCTGAAATCACACCAGAGAACTCGCATATAGAAGAACCAGGAACCCTAGGTCTCAAATCGCCATGGTCCATAAGCCTCGAAGGTCCTCGAGGTGTTGAACAGGATGATGAAAGGTCCATCGGAGCCTTGGGGTTGAAGGGAGGTGGCCGGAGATGGCCAGGGAGGCGGTGGATTCATCGGAGAGAACCAGAAGGTTCTAGAGGGAATGGAGAGCAAGACTCAGTATAGAGAGAGAGAGAGAGACCGTCTTGGAAAATGAGGGGTCTGGGGGGGTTGTTGGGATTTAATTTTAGGAAATAAAATCTGGGTCGTTGATCTCATTTGATCAACGACTCAGATTAGATCGGAGCTGGACCGGGTAATTGAATTGGGTACAGGTCGGGTTCCTATCGAAATGGGGCTGGAAATTGGGCCAATTGAGGCTACAATTGAAAGGGAGAAAGGTTGTTATTGAAATAGAAATAGGCTAAGTGTTAAATAGCCAATTTTCCCCTTTTATTTTATAAAAATAGTAATAATGATTTTAAAAGTAAATTAAAATACTGAGCAAACAAATACTATATAAACATCAATTTAAAAATATTGGAACCAATTTTATAATTATAAAATGCTATTAATCATAAAATAGGCCATAATTGCAATTACAAGCAATTAGCTTAAAATGCCAAATAGATTTGTAAAAAATATGCAAAAATCACCTTAATTATATTTTGGTGTAAATACGGGAATGAAATAAGTTATTCACCAAAAATGATAATTTTGGATTTTGTGGTATTAAAATATGTAGTAAATCGGTTTAGAAATCGTTAAAAAAAATACTAAAACTCTTGGGTGTGCTTATATATGCACATCCATACTATTGTGGAAGTATTTTGGGTACAAAAATACCCAGAAAAAAATTGGGTATCAACATCTGCCCCTCTTTACCCGAGGAGGATGAAAGAGTTGTCGGGTAAAGATAAGATGGTCAATTTTGACCGGAAGCGGCGATTGAAAAGAATTTTGACCGAGATCTGGTTTTTGACCCGCCTACATATCCCTTGTCTTACAGGAATCAGGCCATATGTAGTTCAGGATCCATTAGCGAAATATGCCGATGGAGATTTGAAACGGACGGACGCGATGTTTTAGATTGAGAGAAGCTTTCTGAAAAATCGATAGGCTGCGGGAACCGGAGCGAGATTGCTCCTGCTGAGACGGCCGTTGCCAGCCGATGTACCTGCAAGTAAGCAATACGAGCGCATATTGTGCGTAAATTTAAACGTGATGCAAGTTCCAATCAGACCATGAATGTTGTCTTTGGACGGTTAGGATGATGTCCTCAGACCATGACGTCCTGGGCCAGGAAGCGTATAATAAAGGATTCGCAGGCTATGAAATGATGTTCTCGGGCTATGAGAATGATGCCTCCGAACCATGATGCCTTTGGACAGTTTGGCGATCTTTCAGCCCATGAAATGCAGAAGGTGGCAATCTTTCAGCTGATGCAAGACGTAAATAAAGGTGGCGGTATTTCAGCCGATGCAAAATAAAACGACGCTATTTCAGCCATGCAAGAGAGATGAAGTGGCGATATTTCAGCCATGCAGGATGGAGGTAGAGCTTAACCTCGGAAGGTAGAAAGGTAGCCTTATGCAAAATGCAGATAGAGACAGAGCTTAGTCTCAAAAGGCAAATAAGTAGCCTTATGCAGAATGCAAATGGAGATACAGCTTAACCTCGGAAGGCAGAAAGGTATCCTTATGCAATGTAGAGAAATGCGGATGGAGAAAATGCTTAGTCTCGAAAGGCAGAAAGGTAGCCTTATGCGATGCAGATGGAGGTAGAGCTTAACCTCGAAAGGCAGAAAGGTAGCCTTATGCAATGCAGAGAAATGCGAATGGAGACAATGGTTAGTCTCGAAAGGCAGAAAGGTAGCCTTATGCGATGCAGATGGAGGTAGAGCTTAACCTCGGAAGGCAGAAAGGTAGCCTTATACAATGCAGAGAAATGCGGATGGAGACAATACTTAGTCTCGAAAGGCAGAAAGGTATTATGCGATGCAGATGGAGGTAGAGCTTAACCTCGGAAGGCAGAAAGGTAGCCTTATGCAATGCGGAGAAATGCGGACGGAGACAATGCTTAGTCTCGAAAGGCAGAAAGGTAGCCTTATGCGATGCAGATGGAGGTAGAGCTTAACCTTGGAAGGCAAAAAGGTAACCTTATGCAATGCAGAGAAATGCTGATGGAGACAATGCTTAGTCTCGAAAGGCAGGAAGGTAGCCTTATGCGATGCAGATGGAGGTAGAGCTTAACCTCGGAAGGCAAAAAGGTAGCCTTATGCAGTGCAAGAATGTAAAAGGATTATTAGTAGTAAGTTCTTTTAGCTGATAGTCGATTACAACAATATGACTGCTGGTGAGATTGTGTATGGATAGAAATTGCGGGCAAGTGATGATTCTGAGAAGTTGCATTATTGGGAAAGTATGCGTACATAAATATACCTGACGATATTACGAGTCGACTGCCTGCATCCAAAGAAAAATCGTGAGTTCTGTAAGGGGAAAGGTTAGTTCGTCTTCCTCGGGCCCTTGACGTTGTGTGTTATTGGGGTAGTGTCGCTAAACAATAGCAATTCAGATAATAGTTATGCATACTCTAGTAAATATATAATCAAAAAATTGTTTTCTTTAGATGAACCAACAACTGCGACGTGGTTCAAGACATTGCAACCTCTTTTTCTTTGGAATTTTGAGGGTCCTCCTCAAAATTCTGCCCCAGTTTATTGGGTTGGCGCTTCTGGCGATGCATGAACTAAAATTAACTTCGGAATTTTGAGGGTCCTCCTCAAAATTCTGCCCCAGTTCCAATAGCGGGGAAAATGGAATTTTCATTAAATTATGACAGAACCCATAAGGCTGCCTATGCATCCCCTCTTAAACGGGAATCAGGTCAGGCATAGTTCAAATTACATCATTGAGGGAATCATAAGTGGTCACACATAATATCGTTTCACTGCATCTGAATTGATTGGCTTCGGCCAGACTTCTCCATCCATCTCTGCAAGAATAAGGGCTCCTCCAGTTAGAACCCGGTGGACCATGTACGGACCCTGCCAATTGGGAGAGAACTTCCCCTTGGCTTCATCTTAATGTGGGAATATTTTCTTCAACACCAGCTGCCCCGGTGTAAACTTCCTTGGCTTAAACCTTTTGTTGAAGGCTCTACACATTCTGTTCTGATACAACTGACCGTGGCAAACAGCATTCATCCTTTTCCATCTATAAGGGCTAACTGCTTGTAGTGACCTTTTACCCATTCTGAATCATCCAATTCTACTTCTTGTATGATCCTTAAGGAGGGGATTTCTACCTCGGCGGGGATGACCGCCTCTGTACCATAAACCAGCATGTAAGGAGTTGCTCCGGTCGATGTGCGGACTGTAGTGCGGTATCCCAATAAGGCGAATGATAACTTCTCATGCCATTGTTTGTGCCTTTCGACCATCTTCCTTAGTATCTTCTTGATATTCTTGTTGGCTGCTTCCATAACTCCATTTATTTGAGGCATGTAGGATGTAGAGTTCTTGTGTTTGATCTTAAAAGTTTCACACATTGCTTTCATCAAGTCGTTGTTGAGATTGGAACCATTATTGGTGAGGGTTGATTTCGGAACCCCGAACCGACAAACAATGTGGTCGCGGACGAAACTCTTCACAACCTTCTTAGTGACCGCTTTGTATGATGCTGCTTCAACCCATTTGGTAAAATAATCGATTGCCACTAGGATGAACCTGTGCCCATTTGATGCGGCAGGCTCGATAGGTCCGATAACATCCATTCCCCAAGCGGCGAATTGCCATGGTAAGCTTGTCGCAGTAAGCTCGTTTGGAGACGCCTTTATAATATCTGCATGTATCTGACAGCGATGGCATTTGCGAACATACTGGATATAGTCTGTTTCCATAGTCATCCAAAAATACCCTGCTCGGAGTATCTTCTTTGCTAAGACAAAACCGTTCATGTACGGCCCGCAGGTCCCTGCATGCACTTCATCCAATAGCCTGGATGGTTCTTTTGCTTCGACACACCATAGTAAACCCAAATCGGGAGTCCTCCTATACAGGATTCCTCCACTATGAAAAACGTTGCTGGATAGCCTACGAAGTGTACGCTTCTGAGTAGCGTTGGCAAGTCCTGGATATGCCCCTGTTATCAAGTACTCCTTGATGTCATGGAACCATGGTTTTCCATCTGCTTCCTCCTCAACGTGGGCACAATAAGCTGGTTGATCATGAATCTTTACTGGGATGGGATCAATGAAATTTGTATCTGGATGCTGGATCATGGACGATAAAGTAGCTAATGCATCCACAAACTTATTCTGGACTCTGGGGACGTGCTGAAATTCTGTCTTTGTGAACCTTTTCCTCAACTCCTGTATATGATGCAAGTAGGGAAGTATCTTAGAGTTCTTGGTTTCCCACTCTCTTCGAACCTGATGCATGAGCAAGTCTGAATCCTCGATCATTAGCAACTCCTGAACGTTCATGTCAATGGCCATTTTGAGCCCCAAGATGCAGGCTTCATATTCGGCCATATTATTGGTGCAAGGGAACCTGAGCTTGGCGGATACCGGGTAGTGCTGGCCGGTTTCTAATACTAAGACTGCTCCTATGCCAACTCCTTTGAAATTTGCAGCTCCGTCGAAAAATAACCTCCACCCATCATAGGATTCTGCAATATCTTCTCCTATGAAAGATACCTCTTTATCGGGAAAATATGTTTTTAGGGGCTCGTATTCTCCGTCCACGGGATTCTCGGCGAGATGGTCCACCAAAGCTTGCCCGTTGATTGCTTTCTGGGTCACGTAAACAATGTCGAATTCACTTAGCAGGATCTGCCACTTGGAGAGCTTGCCAATTGGCATGGGCTTCTGGAAGATATACTTCAGAGGGTCCATTCTGGATATGAGATAAGTAGTGTAAGCACAGAAGTAATGCCTCAAGTTCTGCGCGACCCAAGTCAGAGCACAACAAGTGCATTCTAAAAGAGAATACCGGGCCTCGTACGGTGTGAACTTCTTATTGAGATAGTAGATGTCTTGCTCCTTCCTCCCTGTTTCATCATGTTGTCCTAGAATACAACCGAATGCTCTATCCAATACCGCAAGGTAAAGCAATAGGGGTCTTCCTGGCTCAGGCGGAACCAAGACCGGCGGCGTTGACATGTATTCCTTAATTCTGTCAAAAGTTTTCTAACAATCATCAGTCCATTTGGTAGCAGCGTCCTTCTTCAACATTTTGAAGATAGGTTCACAAATGACCGTGGATTGAGCTATGAACCGACTGATATAGTTGAGTCTTCCCAGGGAACTCATCACGTCCTTCTTGTTCTTTGGCGGCGGTAATTCTTGGATAGCTTTGACCTTTGGTGGATCCAATTCTATTCCTCGATGACTCACGATGAAACCCAATAATTTTCCAGCAGGGACCCCAAATGCACACTTGGCGGGATTCAGTTTCAGATTGTACCTCCTCACTTTGTTGAACAACTTTCTTAGATCTGCCATGTGATCCTTGGCTTTCTTGGATTTGATGATGACGTCATCCACATATACCTTGATCACCTTGTGTATCATGTCATGAAAGATGGTAGCCATGACTCTCATGTAGGTGGCACCAGTGTTCTTCAAACCGAACAACATCATTTTGTAACAGTACATTCCCCATGGCGTAATGAAAGTCGTTTTCTCTGCATCTTCCTCATCCATCCATATCTGATGATAACCAGCGAAACAATCAACAAAATACTGCAACTCATGCTTGGAGAAATTGTCGATAAGAATGTGTATGTTAGGCAAGGGGAAGTCGTCTTTGGGACTGGACCGATTAAGATCCCGGTAGTCAACACAAACTCTAACTTTCCCATCCTTTTTTGGCACTGGCACGATGTTGGCTAACCATGTCGGATACCCTACTACCCTGAGAACCTTGGCTTTGACTTGCTTGGTAACCTCTTCTTTAATTTTCAAACTCATGTCGGGTTTGAATTTCCTGAGCTTTTGCTTTACCGGCGAGCATGTTGGATCTGTTGGTAGTTTGTGAGCTACAATGGATGTGCTGAGACCAGTCATATCATCATATGACCAGGCGAATATGTCTTCATATTCCTTTAGGAACTCTGTGTACTCTTTTCTTTTCTGATGGTGACAGGTGAACACTGATGCACATTTCTTTGACATTCTCTATATCTCCCAGATTAACGACCTCAGTTTCGTCCAAGTTAGACTTAGGCCTATTTTCAAAATTCTCAACTCCTCTGATGACCTCTTCTGGTATATCATCCTCTTCTGAGTCCGTATCCGTTTGTTGCATTGTCTCGTTGCAAGTCACAATCGTTGGTTCATCATCAAGGCAAGTAATAGTAATGTTGTTTAAAATAAAGTGAATGATAGAAAAATAATAAGAGCGAGATATATAATAAACTGATATGCTTCGATTAAATTCGTAATTGTTTTGAATATCAGAGCTCTTTTCAGAATTAAAGACAATGCGGAAATAAAATCAGCTGGTAAAAAGTAAAATGTGATGCATGGTGCTTTTGTTTAGCCTCGCTACCCCGAAGCCTTCCGGGCCCTAGTGGTTCGGATTGACCAATTGATGAGGCGCTCTCCTCGGTTCACAACTTGTATAGAAGGGCCTTCCTCCCCTTCCCCCTCGAAAATAACATTGCAATCCATATCCTCATCCTCTAGGAACAGATTCTTCACGGCTGCCAATGCTTCATCTTCCTCCGACCCATATATAGTATCTGCCGACTGGAAAGTCTGCTCCAGGTGAGGTATCGGGTGCTCCAGTGGGTAGTAGGGACCGCGCCATGGTGGCGACCAGTGATTGAACTCCTCCCAAATGAACTCATACCCCAAACCAAATGTAGTGCCATGTTTCTTCAGATTGATGGTTTTGGCGATTCCCTGGAGGTTTTTGTCGAGTCCCTTTCCAGGTTCGTATCCACACCAATTCAGGATACTTTCAATCTTGTTATCCCACCATTTATCTTTGTCTACAACGTTGACTCTTTCAATGTGGTGGTATGTTTCTCCGCCTATTCTCCTTCTGCCTCCAATCATCGGGATGGTCTGGCGACTATATATGGGGTTGCTACCATCGCCATGAATGATCACCTCTTGGTGATTCCATTCGAACTTCCCTGCCTGATGCAGGGTCGATGCTACAGCTCCAGCGGCATGGATCCATGGTCATTCCAAAAGCAAATTGTAGGATGCTGGGACATCTATCACTTGAAAGTCAACATCGAACCAAGTTGGCCCCATTTGCAAGCATAGGCTGATCTCTCCGATAATATACCTTTGGGACCCATCGAAGGCTTTGACATTGATGGACCCATCTTTGATCTCGTGCAGGCTCTTTCCCAATATTCTAAGAGTTATCAATGGACAGATGTTGAGGTTGGAGCCTCCATCGATCAAGACTCTAGTGATGAAGTAATCCTCGCATTGCACGGTGATATGTAGGGCCATGTTGTGACTCAGTCCTTCCGGCGGCAGTTCATCTTCGTGGAAGGTGATTTTGTGGCTTTCCAGTATTTGTCCTACCATATTTTCCATTTCGCCCCCAGTTATGTTGCTGGGCATATAAGCTTCGCTCAATATTTTCATCAAGGCATTTTTGTGTGCGTTAGAGCTCTGTAGAAGAGCTAAGATGGAGATCTGTGCTGGTGTTTTGTTCAACTGCTCAACGACTGAATACTCCTTAGCTTGTATTTTCCTCGAAAGATCATCGGGACCAGTTTCAGTAGTCCGTCCTGAGGCTTTCCTACTGGACTCAGCTAGGTGCTTTGGAGTGTAAACCCTGCCTGTTCTGGTCATACCCTGCGCAACAATTGCTTCTCCCGTCTTGGTCTTTCCTTTCCTCCTTGCTTTAGTTGTATAATCCCATGGTATGACATTTGAGTGGAACGGTGTTATGTCTGACATTGCTACAGGAATGGGTACCCTCGGTGGTAACACAACAACATCAAAGGGTACAGGTGCCTTTGGAACCCCAAACTCAACCTCAATTGGCCTGGCCAACTTCGCAGAAGAAGGTGCTTCAAATTCGAAGGGTATAGACATGTTTAATTCATCGCCCCTGGAGGTATGGTTCTGTACAATAATCGGGTTAAGTGTGAATGTCGGTTTCTTAGGCTCATCATCCTCAGCAATCAATCCTATCGATCCCTTAGAGTCCCGGTCATCTTCGATCTCGATCATGTGAATGCCCCCACCTCTATGATCAGGCAGAGGGTTGTTGCGGACATTAGGAGCAGGCTCCTTTGCTATGATAACCTTATTGTCGATAAGAGTTTGAATCTTGTCCTTCAACGAGTGGCACTCATCAATGGTATGTCCCTTCTTACCGGAGTGGTACGCACATGTCTTATTAGTGTTGACCTACTGGGAAGGATTTTCTGGAGTTATGGCAGGGATAGGGGAGACGTAACCAGTAGCTTTAAGTTTCTCATACAGTTGGTCAATTGGCTCAGCGATGGCTGTATATTGTCTGGGAGGTCTGCGGTCAAAATTTGGTCTGGGTCTGGGAGATTTTGGAAAGTGGGAGGTGCTTGGTAGTGAGAGGGTTGGGCATTATAGGCTTGGTAAACAAGTGTAGGTTGAGAGTATCTGGGTGAAGTGGGTTGATATGCGGGAGGTGGAGATGATTGGTAAACGGGTGATGGATTTTGGTAAGAGGGTGCGGGTGCGGGTGCTTGGTAATTTGGGACAGGCTGATATGTAAGTGGAGGTTACGGGTAAGTGTGGTATTTTATTGGTGATTTGGCTCCCTGTGCGACCATCACGGCATTGACGTCCTTCTTCTTGGATGTGCCACCAGACTGTAAAGCCTTGTTGGTGGCCTGCAATGCTTCAAGATTAGTAACCATACCATTCTTAATGCCTTCCTCAATTCTTTCTCCCAGCTTGATGATATCGGAGAATTTCTGGCCCTCGATCAGCATCAACCTCTCATAATATTGTGGGTCCTGAGCCCGGACGAAGAATCTGTTCATCTGTTCCTCTTCTAAGGCCGGCCTGACCTTAGCAGCCTCTGATCTCCAACGAGTAGCATACTCGTGGAATGTCTCGGTAGGCTTCTTCTTCAGATTCTGGATATAGAATACATCCGGTGCATTCTCTTTATTGAATCGGAACCTATCCATGAAATTCGATGCCATACCTACCCAGCTTATCCATTTCTTGGGGTCTTGACAGATGTACCAGGATAAAACATCCCCCTTTAAGCTTCTCATGAAGAATTTTATACGGATTTTCTCATTCCTTCCGACTCCAACCAGCTTATCACGATATGTCCTCAAATGGACTCTGGGATCTCCCGTGCCATCGAACATTTCGAACTTGGGAGGTTTGTATCCCTCCATAAGTTTAACATCTGGTTGAATGCAGAGGTCCTCATAATTCAGCCCCTCTATGCCTTTGTTTCCTTCCATGCCCTGGACTCGGCTGGTCAATTTCTTGAGTTCTGCTGCCAAGTTTCTGATAAGAGAGTCCTTGTCATCAGACTCAGTTGCACTTGAGATTGGTTGAGTGTAGTGGGGTATGGTATCTACGTAGATGGGAGTGTTGTGGGGGTGGTCGTTTGGGGTGTTCAGTGGTTCAGGAATGGGTAGTGGGGTGTGGTATGTGTTGCAATATTGAATATGAGTGGGTTGCATCTGTGGTTGTAGGGTGTTCTGTAGATGTGCGGGATTTTGAGCATTTGAAAAGTTGACATCAGGAGTGGTGAGAGTGAATGATAAATTTGCCAAGTTCAGAACTTGATCCAGTTCTTCTTGGAACTTCAACAGTTTCTGCTCAAGTTGGGCAGCAGTTTCCTTAGCAACCGGGGTACCCTGAGAAATCTCAATTCTTTCAATTTCCTTTCTGGCGCTTGAATCTCCCATTCTACCTTTGCTCTTGTTCCGGATAGGACTCGGAGGATGAGGAGGTGGAGGGCCTATGGATCTCGTACTGTATGATGATGGTGCCAGAACGCACGAACTAACCTTTGGGGAGAGGAATAAAAATAAAGAAAAACAAAAAAAGGTAACAAGTTAGTGCGGGTTGTGAGAAGAAAATGTTGCACTATTTAAACACATTTGTGCAAGAATATAAATCGTGTCCTAATTTGGGTGCCTCGTTGTGCCCGAGGTAGGCCTAGCGACAAGTTAATTTGGAGAACTTATAATGCTAAATGCCTCATCTTATTGATAAAAATAAGATGAATTCACAACGATGCTAAGAAAATAAAATGTCACTAGTGGCCATTGGCCTTATTATATCATTAAAAGCGAAATAAAAGATTCCTAACTACTTGGTCCTAGAAGGACCTTCCTCAGATTTGGCATCTTTATCCCCTCGAACGACTTCACCAGCTCGCGCAGTCCTAGCAGCAGATAAACTTGGGCCAAATGTCCGCCTGCATTCCCTTCAGCGTTCCCACAATCTTCAATCCTCTTGAGGAACTTTCCTTCTAGCTCCACTAGACCCCGCTCCAAATACCCTAGTCATTTGTTGGCGCTGACAGCCATATCCTTCCATTCATCGATCAACTTTTGATGGGCTTCTTGTATTTCCCGATGCTCACTTTCACACTCTCGGATTCTCTTACGCAGTTGATTGTACTTAATCCGTGCTTCAGCTTTCTCGTCGATGATTCTGTGTCCGTGAATGAACCCGGACTGGCCCATACCATTGTGAATATCTTCCAACCAATACGAATAGTGCGGCACGCAACCAGTGTGATACCTGTCTGGCTCAATAGATTCTTTCCCCAAAACGAGCTTGCAATACCACATGTGTTGAGCTTGGCATTTGTGAGGGCTATCATCATCTTGGAAATCAGCCCTAAAGTGACTCATTTTGTCGACCCTTGGTATGATTTGCTTCCTTCCAGTCTGTCTCATGGCTCAGAGGGGAACGTAGGGATAAGTTCCTCTTAGACCAATGAGTATGAGAAATGGTGCGTCTCGGGATCGAGCAATGAATTCTTCCGTAGGGAACCATTCGACCATCCACTGTACCTGGTCTTCTTTTAGATTCTCAAATAGCTCCACCCATATTCCAGCATCTTTTGGCTGAGCGAACATGTTAGGCATATAATTCATACGCCTTGGCTGGTGGAAGGCAATGTGATCATCCCAGTCTCTACGTAAGATCTCTTGTTGGTATTCTCCTTTCTGGAGGTGCTCCATGAGCCAGAGCTGAAGTAATAAATTGCATCCTTCAAAATGACTGGCTTTTTGCTGACAGTTGTCCAGAGCCCGGTATATCTCAGCAACAATCATGAGCACTATACTAAAAGTCTATCCGCCAATTCCTTCCATTAGAGTCTTGGTTACCATGGCCAGTCTGGTATGGATCCTAGCCTTCTTCGTAGGGAACACTATCATTCCCAGGAAACAAAACATGAAAATGAACACCCTTCTATGAATATGCCCTAGTGAGGTGAGGGAAAATTCATCTAAGTAGGTGCGGTATGACTTGCTATGGTCATACCTCTCGTACAGATAGTCGAATGGGATGTAGGAGTCTTTCAAACAAGTCATGTCTGGGTTCTTCTTCAGTCCCATCATCTTAAGGAAACCCCTACCCTTGCGATTTTCTGGCATAAGCAAACCCGGAGTCTCCCAAGGAATACCAGCTAAGCCTCTTATTTCTTCGAGCAAAGGAGTCATTTCAAGGTCCCCGAAGCGGAACACGAACATGTCATTATCCCAGAATAGAGTTGCAGCCTCTATGATTTTGTTGTCAGGCTGGATTTCTAGAAGAGAAGGCAGATTCCCTAAGTACTTGCGGATGAGTGTCTGATCACTGGAGTGGAGATCTTCCCACCAATTCAGCAGCCTTGGATGAATGTTGGTTACCATGCCAAATCTGGGGACTTCGTGCCTCATTTTCTGCAAAACAGAGTGTTAGACCCTTACCCCACTAAACTCGACTATTTAAACCAATAATTAACATAAAAGCATTTAGTTCTCCAAATAAATGCACAAAACATGTAGGTGTCCGTTTGGGTTTCAGGGAAACCCAATGGACTTTGGACAAGGCTATCTTAATGAGTCATTATGTGGAAAACAGAACTGACTCGGCTAGGTTTTACCATGATACATGTACAATTGAACAGAGTAAGGTTTCTATTGGGGTATTAGACAGGTAACCTTGAGCGGACAACTCAAGAGGTAAAGGCACGGAACCGTCGACTGCACCGCTGATCGATTGGTTTTAACGCAAATACGCCTTTGCCAAATTTAAAGGGTGATAATATTGGAAGAGCGCAACCACTCAATATAAGCGTTGCTATGGTATTTATTTGGCACGAGTGGAATATGATGTTTAATATGCAGTTTACAAGAATGAAACAAATTGACATGTATTTCCACGTTCATAAGATAAATGATTACAATAATTGCAGTAATTAAAACAGTATTGAAATAAAGCAGTTAAAAGAAAGCAAAGACATGAAGAGCCAAGTCTGTTTCGTAGGGAAAGAATAAAAGACAGTAAATAAAGTAATTAATGAGATAGTAAAGTCACAAGTAACATGCAATGGTAAAAGCCTAAAGAATCCCCAGCAGAGTCGCCATGCTGTCGACGCCCCCTTTTCTCTAACCGTGGGGTCAGAAATCGGGTATACGACATTGGGAGGACAACTCTATTCCCTTTCGAGAATTGGGTTTAGAAGTTGAAGAGTCGCCATCTAACAATTATAGTGCATTAGGACACTTTAAGAAGGGTTTGAGACGAAGAGACCAGAGATTAGGGTAAGGCTAGAAATTATCCCGAGGGAATGGTGTTAGGCACCCCTCACGATCCACTAGTGTAGTTCCCGACCATGTTACAATTGTGACTTTACAAGTAAACAATCAAGGCTCAAATAAAGATTCGCATATAACATTGCAAACAGGTTGAAAATTTTCGAAGGTAAGTAGAGAGGGCAGAAATTCATGAAAAAAGAGATTTGAACAGTTTTACAAGAAGAGATGGAAGCAAATAAAGGGAAGGGGGTTCCTAAGTTTATAATTAATATGGATCACTTCAATGCAATACCCAGCGATCACTCCTCAGAAGAGGGGTCGCACGTGATATTAGCGTATCGGTCATCATATCCTTATCTACCCCTCCCACCCCGTTAAGGTGTTAAAGTGCGAAATGGTATCATTACTTATTACATGCTGTTACCCGTCCCAATCCTATCAGTCCTGGAGGCATATGGTACTACTAATCCTAAAAGGGAGGGAGTTGGGGCTTTTGCGGATTTTCAAAAGGATAAAAATCTAGGCGACAAGCTATAACATATATTAGTTAAAAAGGATACAATTAGCAGTTAAGGCTCAAGTCGGCCTCCTTATTCAAAGCAGCAGATTATTTAGCATGACTTACAAACACTGGTTTGGTATGTATTAAACTTAACGTAGGAAAGGTGGCTAACTTATCACATATTTTCAAATAAGAGGTCTAAATTAGGCCTGCCTGCTGGTTGTAATTATCAAAACTGATGCAATTATAAAATTTTACCCTAAGGCTTGCCTAGGCGTTAAACAGAACCTATAGGCATGATATCTATAAGTTTCGGAAATAAAGAAGTAGACTGATTGCAGAAAGGAATTGTCAGTTACAAAAACATAAGTTCTGCAGGTGCTTACGCGTTATTGTTACTGATTTTAGACGAATTGGCGATTCAAGTTAGTTAATAGCTCCTATAGGCATGCTTTCTAAGTGTCACTGATTTTAAACAATATTTTTAAACACTATTATTATTATACAAAAATCCTATAGGCAGGTCATCTATATGCAATTGGTTAGTTGTTTAAATCCTATAACAAGGTTGCCTAATGACGGATGCACATGCAAAATTGCAGAAAATCCTATAGACATGGTATCTGTATGAAAGTGCATAAAATCCTCTAGGCATAGTATGAAAATGCAGAGTTCCTACGGACATGGCATCTATATAAAAATGCAGAGTTTCAGTGATTTGTAAAACGCCGAACTTTTAGAGACATTAATTCCTACAAGCATGATCTCTAGATGGGATACAGAATTTCAGAATTGATAACCCCTATAGGAATGATATCTACCCCTTGCATGCACAGTTCCCTGCCTTTTTCCACTAGAACACCAAATGTTTATTACAAGATTATTACAGACCAGAATTAATCAAAAAATAAATAAAATACATCCAAAATCAGAATTCCAACTAAGGAGGGCCTAATTCAGACTCCCAGTCTGACATATGTAGTAAACCAACTTTCAAGGATCCAGGTTCCAAAGCCTTCTCTTATTTGGGATGTGTCAAAGTTCCAAGGATCTTCAAGAGCTCCAGGCAGTGCTTACACCCCAAACATCATTCCAGAATTACAGTAGTGCAGTGCGGAAAAGCCAAACCTCAAATGTCCAAGTTCAGAGGAAACTCAAGGTCCCAAGGCAAGGCTCATATGAGAGGGGCAGAACTTAAAGTCTAAGAGTAAGTGCAAGTGCAAGGGAGGGGAAATGATAAGCTGGTGGTCATGCCAAGCAATTTGAAGTGCTGGCACACCCCTGACCAATTCGTTATTATAAAATTAAGGAGTTATGACTAATTGAAAGCCAGGTTCAGGCCTGGATAGCCATTTAAAAGCTACCAGACCATAAACTTTAACTCAGCATACATAGGGGTAATGATAGGGAATTCATACCAGAAACAGTAAACAAAGGAAAAGGGGGTTAAAGGGCATGATCAGCAACGAAACATACTGACACACTCTTTACTTGGGGTCAAAATTTAGTTCATGGACAACAATTCATGTTGCCATGCCCTGAATCCCCATTTATTAACACATAGAGGGTAAGGGAGTAGGGATCAAGCATTTGCAGGAAAGTAAAGCGTACGGTAGCATATGAACATGTCAAACTCTGCAGGTAATAGGCATAGATATAAAGACTATAAGTAAACACATTAGGATGATTGCTGGGAACTGAGTTAAGACATACCAGTAAAAGAGCAAGAGTAGGATGCAAAGACAAGCAGTAATAGTATATTAGCCTTGGCTTTTAGACGGCTAATAAGAAGGAGAAGAGAACAGCAGTAGAGCAAAAGGGAATGCAGATTTTGAAAGTATTCAGTGGTGTGTGTAAGTCAGAAGACTGTTTTCTCCATTTTTTTTTTTGTAAAGACATAAGGCATTTATATTCAAAAGTAGGTGGTAAAATAAGGTAAAAATCATGGAAATATGTTAATTGAAGAACTCAGAATCAATTAATCAATGAATCAAGGAAGTACTCCCATTAATTAGGGGAATCAAAATCAAACGAAAAGATTCAGCACCATATAAGGCAAATAGGAAAAATCAGCGTAGGATTAAATAAGGAAAGAGTCAAGGTTCAGTATTGCATATAGTAGTCGAGTAAGACCAAATTCAGGAAAATTCCAATTAAGGAAAGGCTTAAAAGAATAGAGTACTATAACAAATGAGGTAACAAAGCCAATTAATTCAAACGGGCGGGTAGAATGTTAGGTTTTTTTTAAGAAAGTTTTTGAATAACCAATCAATCAAGGAAAATCAGAATCAATCATGTAAAGTCATGATTCTGCATTTTTAACATATAAATAGAGGTAAAAGAACAAAAGTAGCGAGCAAAGTTAACTAGGAAGGAGCAAGGGATGAACAAACATAATCACTCAGAGATAGTGAAAACAAGTTAAGATTCAGCAAG
The DNA here is from genome assembly GCF_000715075.1 of Nicotiana tabacum. NCBI lineage: Eukaryota > Viridiplantae > Streptophyta > Magnoliopsida > Solanales > Solanaceae > Nicotiana > Nicotiana tabacum. The sequence continues at coordinate 151,900,516 of NC_134080.1, read as the reverse complement.
ACATATTCGAAGCATGGTGACTATGAAACATCAACAAGAATCAAGCAAATAGGCCAATAGACAGAACCAAAGCAAGGGAGATCAGGCTAATATACACAATCAAACAAGGAAACATGCTATCACATAGAGTCAAGACAAAAGAAATTAGGCTAACACAGGTAATCAAAGCAAAGAAACATGCTAACACACATAATCGAATGAAGAAATATTTTCTAGAAATTAGGGTTTTTAGCAGAGTCAAACTTAAAAACAGTAAAAAACATAGAAATCGGTCAGAATAAACAACGAAAAGGTTTTAATCATAAAGAAAATCAATCGAAGCATGCATAAAAAGAAATCCTAGAAATCCTAATTTCGAAGAAAGTAAAAAATGGTTCAAAGCAAAAGGTCTTTCATAATAAACTTGAGAATAAACATAGCACAGAGGAAAACATGAGGATAGCATGAAATGACACCGTTTTTGAGAGATTTAGGAGAGTGTTAGGGTTTAAAAAAAAGAAACCTAATAGAAGTGGGAAAAACCTGTCGTAACCTCATAGATCGTGACATATAGGGTGTGATTTCGTTTGAAATCACACCGGAGAACTCGCATATAGAAGAACCAGGAACCTTAGGTCTCAAATCGCCATGGTCCATAAGCCTCGAATGTCCTCGAGGTGTTGAACAGGACGATGAAAGGTCCATCGGAGCCTTGGGGTTGAAGGGAGGTGACCGGAGATGGTCGAGGAGGCGGTGGATTCATCGGAGATAACCAGAAGGTTCTAGAGGGAAGGGAGAGCAAGAGTCAGTATAGAGAGAGAGAGAGAGAGACTGTCTTGGAAAATAAGGGGTCTGGGGGGGGTTAATGGGATTTAATTTTAGGAAATAAAATCTGGGTTGTTGATCTCATTTGATCAACGACTCAGATTAGATCGGAGCTGGACCGAGTAATTGAATTGGGTACGGGTCGGGTTCCTATTGAAATGGGGCTAGAAATTGGGCCAATTGAGGCTAAAATTGAAATGGAGAAAGGCTGTTATTGAAATAGAAATAGGCTAAGTGTTAAATAGCCAATTTCCCCTTTTATTTTATAAAAATAGTAATAATGATTTTAAAAGTATATAAAAAATACTGATCAAACAAATACTATATAAAAATCAATTTAAAAATATTGGAACCAATTTTATAATTATAAAATGCTATTAATCATAAAATAGTCCATAATTGCAATTACATGCAATTAACTTAAAATTGCCAAATAAATTTGTAAAAAATATGCAAAAATCACCTTAATTATATTTTGGTGTAAGTACGGGAATGAAATAAGTTATTCACCAAAAATGGTAATTTTGGTTTTGGTGGTATTAAAATAAGTAGTAAATTGGTTTAGAAATCGTTAAAAAAATACTAAAACTCTTGGGTGTGCTTATATATGCACATACATGCTATTTTGGAAGTATTTTGGGTACAAAAATACCTAGGGAAAAATTGGCCGAAGCCAATCAATTCAGATGCAGTGAAACGATATTATGTGTGACCACTTATGATTCCCTCATTGATGTAATTTGAACTACGCCTGACCTGATTCCCGTTTAAGAGGGTATACGTAGGCAGCCCTATGGGTTCGGTCATAAATTAATGAAAATTCCATTTTCCCCGCTATTGGAACTGGGGCAGAATTTTGAGGAGGACCCTAAAAACTCCGAAGTTAATTTTAGTTCATGCATCGCCAGAAGCGCCAGCCCAGTAAACTTGGGCAGAATTTTGAGGAGGACCCTCAAAATTCCGGAGAAAAAGAGGTTGCAATGTCTTGAACTACGTCGCAGTCGTTGGTTCATCTAAAGAAAAACTATATTTTGATTATATATTTACTAGAGCATGCATAACTATTATCCGAATTGCTATTGTTTAGCGACGCTACCCCAATAACACACAACGTCAAGGGCCCGGGGAAGACGAACTAACCTTTCCCGTTACAGAACTCACGATTTTTCTTTGGATGCAGGCACTCGACTCACAATATCGTCAGGTATTTTTATGTACGCATACTTTCCCAAGTATGCAACTTCTCAGAATCATCACTTGCCCGCAATTGCTATCCATACACAATCTCCCCAACATTCATATTGTCGTAATCGGCTATCAGCTAAGAGATCTTACTACTAATCATCCTTTTACATTCTTGCACTACATAAGGCTACCTTTCTGCCTTCCGAGGTTAAGCTCTACCTCCATCTGCATCACATAAGGTTACCTTTCTGCCTTTCGAGACTAAGCATTGTCTCCATCCGCATTTCTCTGCATTGCATAAGGCTACCTTTCTGCCTTCCGAGGTTAAGCTCTACCTCTATCTGAATCGCATAAAGCTACCTTTCTGCCTTTCGAGACTAAGCATTGTCTACATCCGCATTTCTCTGCATTGCACAAGGCTACCTTTCTGCCTTCCGAGGTTAAGCTCTACCTCCATCTGCATCGCATAAGGCTACTTTTCTGCCTTTCGAGACTAAGCATTGTCTCCATCCGCATTTCTCTGCATTGCATAAGGCTAGCTTTCTACCTTCCGAGGTTAAGCTCTACCTCCATCTGCATCGCATAAGGCTACCTTTCTGCCTTTCGAGACTAAGCATTGTCTCCATCCGCATTTCTCTGCATTGCATAAGGCTACCTTTCTGCCTTCCGAGGTTAAGCTCTACCTCCATCTGCATCGCATAAGGCTATCTTTATGCCTTTCGAGACTAAGCATTGTCTCCATCCGCATTTCTCTGCATTGCATATGGCTACCTTTCTACCTTCCGAGGTTAAGCTCTACCTCCATCTGCATCGCATAAGGCTACCTTTCTACCTTTTGAGACTAAGCATTGTCTCTATCCACATTTCTCTACATTGTATAAGGCTACCTTTCTGCCTTCCGAGGTTAAGCTCTACCTCCATCTGTATTCTGCATAAGGCTACTTATCTGCCTTTCGAGACTAAGCTCTGTCTCCATCTGCATTTTGCATAAGGCTACCTTTCTGCCTTCCGAGGTTAAGCTCTACCTCCATCCTGCATGGCTGAAATATCGCTGCTTCATCTCTCTTGTATGGCTGAAATAGCGCCGTTTGATTTTGCATCCGCTGAAATACCGCCACCTTTATTTACGTCTTGCATCGGCTGAAAGATCGCCACCTTCTGCATTTCATGGGCTGAAAGATTGCAAAACTGTCCAAAGGCATCATGGTTCGGAGGCATCATTCTCATAGCCCGAGAACATCATTTCATAGCCTGCGAATCCTTTATTATACGCTTCCTGGCCCAGGACGTCATGGTCCGAGGACGTCATCCTAACCGTCCAAAGACAACATTCATGGTCCGATGGGAACTTGCATCACGTTTAAATTTACGCACAATATGCGCTCGTATTGCTTACTTGCAGGTACATCGACTGGCAACAGCCGTCTCAGCAGGAGCGATCTCACTCTGGTTCCCGCAACCTATCGATTTTTCAGAAAGCTTCTCTCAATCTAAAACGTCGCGTCCGTTCGTTTCAAATCTTCATCGGCGTATTCCGCCAATGGATCTTGAACTACTTATGGCCTGATTCCTATAATACCAGGGATATGTAGGCGGCTCAAAAACTAGATCTCGGTCAAAATTCTTTTCTATCGCCGCTTCCGGTCAAAATTGGCCATCTTATCTTTACCCGACAACTCTTTCATCCTCCTTGGGTAAAGAGGGGCAGCTGTTGATACCCAATTTTTCCCTAGGTATTTTTTTACCCAAAATACTTCCGAAATAGCATGTATGTGTATATATAAGCACACTCAAGAGTTTTAGTATTTTTTTTAACGATTTCTAAACCGATTTACTACCTATTTAAATACCACAAAATCCAAAATTATCATTTTTGGTGAATAACTTATTTCATTCCCGTATTTACACCAAAATATAATTAAGGTGATTTTTGCATATTTTTTACAAATTTATTTGGCATTTTTAAGCTAATTGCATGTAATTGCAATTATGGTCTATTTTATGATTAATAGCATTTTATAATTATAAAATTGGTTCAAATATTTTTAAATTGATGTTTATATAGTATTTTTTTGCTCAGTATTTTTAATTTACTTTTAAAATCATTATTACTATTTTTATAAAATAGAAGGGGAAAATTGGGTATTTAACACTTAGCCTATTTCTATTTCAATAACAGTCTTTCTCCCTTTCAATTGTAGCCTCAATTGGCCCAATTTCCAGCCCCATTTCGATAGGAACCTGACCCGTACCCAATTCAATTACCCGGTCCAGCTCCGATCTAATCTGAGCCATTGATCAAATGAGATCAACGACCCAGATTTTATTTCCTAAAATTAAATCCCAACACCCCCCCAGACCCCTCATTTTCCAAGCCGGTCTCTCTCTCTCTCTCTCTCTCTATACTGACTCTTGCTCTACCTTCCCTCTAGAACCTTCTGGTTCTCTCCGATGAATCCACCGCCTCCCCGTCCATCTCCGGCCACCTCCCTTCAACCCCAAGGCTTCGATGGACCTTTCATCGTCCTGTTCAACACCTTGAGGACCTTCTAGGCTTATGGACCATGGCGATTTGAGACCTAGGGTTCCTGATTCTTCTATATGCGAGTTCTCCGGTGTGATTTCAGACGAAATCACACCCTATATGTCACGATCTATGAGGTTACGATAGGTTTTTCCCACTTCTATTAGGTTTCTTTTTTTTTTGAAACCCTATCTCTCTCCTGAATCTCTCAAAAACGGTGTCATTTCATGCTATCCTCATGTTTTCCTCTGTGCTCTGTTTATTCTCGAGTTTATTCTGAAAGACCCTTTGCTTTGAATCATTTTTTACTTTCTTCGAAATTTGGATTTCTGGGATTTCTTTTTATGCATGCTTTGATTGATTTTCTTTATGATTAAAACCTTTTCGTTGTTTATTCTGACAGATTTCTATGTTTTTACTATTTTTTAGTTTGACTCTGCTAAAAACCCTAATTTCTAGAAAATGTTTCTTCATTCGATTATGTGTGTTAGCATGTTTATTTGCTTCGATTACCTGTGTTAGCCTAATTTCCTTTGTCTTGTCTCTATGTGTTAGCATGTTTCCTCATTTGATTGTGTGTATTAGCCTGATCTCCCTTGCTTTGCTTCTGCCTACTGGCCTATTTGTTTGATTCTTGCTGATGTTTCATAGTCACCATGCTTCGAATATGTCTTGCTGAATCTTAACTTGTTTTCACTATCTCTGAGTGGTTATGTTTGTTCATCCCTTGCTCCTTCCTAGTTAACTTTGCTCGCTACTTTTGTTCATTTACCTCTATTTATATGTTAAAAATGCAGAATCATGAATTCACATGATTGATTCTGATTTTCCTTGATTAATTGGTTATTCAAAAACTTTCTTAAAAAAACCTAACATTCTACCCGCCCGTTTGAATTAATTGGCTTTGTTATCTCATTTGTTATAGTACTCTATTCTTTTAAGCCTTTCCTTAATTGGAATTTTCCTGAATTAGGTCTTACTCGACTACTATATGCAATACTGAACCTTGACTCTTTCCTTATTTAATCATACGCTGATTTTTCCTATTTGCCTTATATGGTGCTGAATCTTTTCGTTTGATTTTGATTCCCCTCATTAATGGGAGTACTTCCTTGATTCGTTGATTAATTGATTCCGAGTTCTTCAATTAACATATTTCCATGATTTTTACCTTATTTTATCACCTACTTTTGACTATAAATGCCCTAAGTCTTTACAAAAAAAAGGAGAAAACAGTCTTCTGACTTACGCCCACCACTGAATACTTTCAAAATCTACATTCCCTTTTGCTCTTTTGCTCTACTGCTGTTCTTTGCTCCTTCTTATTAGCCGGCTAAAAGCCAAGGCTAATATACTATTACTGATTGTCTTTGCATCCTACTCTTGCTCTTTTACTGGTATGTCTTAACTCAGTTCCCATCAATCATCCTAATGTGTTTACTTATAGTCTTTATATCTATGCCTATTACCTGCAGAGTTTAACATGTTCATATGCTACTGTACGCTTTACTTTCCTGCAAATGCTTGATCCCTACTCCCTTACCCTCTATGTGTTTATAAATGGGGATTCAGGGCATGACAATATGAATTGTTGTCCATGAACTAAATTTTGACCCCAAGTAAAGAGTGTGTCAATATGTTTCATTGCTGATCATGCCCTTTTCCCCCCTCTTCATTTGTTTACTGTTTCTGGTATGAATTCCCTATCATTACCCCTATGCATGTTGAGTTAAAGTTTATGGTCTGGTAGCCTTAAAATGGCTATCCAGGCCTGAACCTGGCTTTCAATAAGTCATAACTCATCAATTTGAAAATAACGAATTGGTCAGGGGTGTGCCAGCACTTCAAATTACTTGGCATGACCACCAGCTTATCATTTCCCCTCCCCTGCACTTGCACTTACTCTTAGACTTTAAGTTCTGCTCCTCTCATATGAGCCTTGCCTTGGGACCTTGAGTTCCCTCTGAACTTGGACATTTGAGGGCTGACTTTTCTGCACTGCACTACTGTAATTCTGGAATGATATTTGGGGTGTAAGCACTATCTGGAGCTCTTGAAGCTCCTTGGAACTTTGACACATCCCAAATAAGAGAAGGCTTTGGAACATGGATCCTTGAAAGTTGGTTTACTACATATGTCAGACTGGGAGTTTGAATTAGGCCCTCCTTGGTTTGAATTCTAATTTCGGATGTATTTTATTTATTTTTTGATTAATTCTGGTCTGTAATAATCTTTTAATAAACATTTGGGGTTGACTAGTGGAAGAGGGCAGGGAACTATGCATGCAAGGGGTAGATATCATGCATATAGGGGTTATCATTTCTGAAATTTTGTATCCCATCTAGAGATCATGCTTGTAGGAATTACTATCTCTAAAAGTTCTGCATTTTACAAATCACTGAAACTCTGCATTTTTATATAGATGCCATGTCCGTAGGAACTCTGCATTTTCATACTATGCCTATAGGTTTTTCTGCACTTTCATATAGATACCATATCTATAGGATTTTCTGCAATTTTGCATGTGCATCCGTCATTAGGCAAACTTGTTATAGGATTTAAACAACTAACCAATTGCATATAGATGACCTGCCTATAGGATTTCTGTATAATAATAACAGTGTTTAAAAACAGTGTTTAAAATCAGTGACACTTAAAAAGCATGCCTATAGGAGGTATTAACTAACTTGAATCGCCAATTCGTCTAAAATCAGTAACAATAATGCGTAAGCACCTCCAGAACTTATTTTTTTTGTAATTGACAATTCCTTTCTGCAATCAGTCTACTTCTTTATTTCCGAAACTTATAGATATCATGCCTATAGGTTCTGTTTAACGCCTAGACAAGCCTTAGAGTAAAATTTTATAATTGCATCAGTTTTGATAATTACAACCAGCAGGCAGGCCTAATTTAGACCTCTTATCTGAAAATATGTGATAAGTTAGCCACCCTTCCTACATTAAGTTTAATACAGACCAAACTAGTGTTTGTAAGTCATGCTAAATAATCTGCTGCTTTGAATAAGGAGGCTGACTTGAGCCTTAACTGCTATTTGTATCCCTTTTAACTACTATCTGTTATAGCTTGTAGCCTAGATTTTTATCCTTTTGAAACTCCGCAAAATCCCCAACTCCCTCCCCTTTAGGATTAGTAGTCCCATATGCCTCCGGGGCTGATAGGATTGGGACGGGTAACAGCATGCAATAAGTAATGATACCATTTCGCGCTTTAACACCTTAACGAGGTGGGAAGGGTAGATATGGATATGATGACCAATGCACCAATATCACGTGCGACCCCTCTTCTGAGGAGTGATCGCTGGGTATTGCATTGAAGTGATCCGTATTAATTATAAACTTAGGACCCCCTTCCCTTTATTTGCTTCCATCTCTTCTTGTAAAACTGTTCAAATCTCTTTTTTCATGAATTTCTGCCCTCTCTACTTACCTTCGAAAATTTTCAACCTGTTTGCAATGTTATATGTGAATCCTTATTTGAGCCTTGATTGTTTACTTGTAAAGTCACAATTGTAACATGGTCGGGAACCACCCTAGTGGATCGTGAGGGGTGCCTAACACCTTCCCTTTCGGGATAATTTCTAGCCCTTACCCTAATCTTTGGTCTCTTCGTCTCAAACCCTTAAAGTGTCCTAATGCACTATAATCATTAGATGGAGACTCTTCAACTTCTAAACCCAATTCTCGAAAGGGAATAGAGTTGTCCTCCCAATGTCGTATACCCGATTTTTGACCCCACGGTTAGAGAAAAGGGGGCGTCGACAGCATGGCGACTCTGTAGTTCAAAATACATCATTGAGGTTATCAAATCTCTTTTTTCATGAATTTCTGCCCTCTCTACTTACCTTCGAAAATTTTCAACCTGTTTGCAATGTTATATACGAATCCTTATTTGATCCTTGATTGTTTAGTTGTAAAGTCACAATTGTAACATGTCCGGGAACCACACTAGTGGATCTTGAGGGGTGCCTAACACCTTCCCCTCGGGATAATTTCTAGCCCTTACCCTAATCTCTGGTCTCTTCGTCTCAAACCATTCTTAAAGTGTCCTAATGCACTATAATCATTAGGTGGTGACTCTTCAACTTCTAAACCCAATTCTCGAAAGGGAATAGAGTTGTACTCCCAATGTCGTATACCCGATTTCTTACCCCACGGTTAGAAAAAAGGGGGCGTCGACATACCCTTGTCATTTTTTAAAGGCATGTTGCTTCAGCTTCTCCACCCAAAATATACAAGAAACATTCTCTTTGCTCTCTAACACATTCTCTTGATATTACTGCTTTCATTTATTATCTTCATATTTGTTCTTCATTTATTGCCTATCATTGGCCATAAAGAGACTCTGTTAATTTTACTCCAAATGTTAGGCATACTTTGACCCCCCTTGATAGCTCCTTGCCGAGCTCCGGAATCGACCTTGAGGCCCCCAAATTGACAAGCTAAAACCCCGATAATTGACCTATCAGTTTGGTTGTCACTTTGCTCCTTCCTCTTATCTCGTTTCTAAATTTCACACATAGCATCAACTGCTTAACAAACTAGCACAAAAATAGATCACGTATTTTTAGAATCCATTAATCAAATTTAATTGTTATTATCATTTTCATGGTAAAAAGTTATAATAAAATCAATGAAGGCTCTTTATGACCAATGACAAGCAATTAATGATGAACTATATCGAAGATAGTAAATGGAAGTAATAATCTCAAGAGAGTATGCTATAGAGCAGAGAGAATGTTCTTGTTTATTTAGTATGGAGCAATCAATCCTTACAATGTGGTAATTACCCCCTTTATATAGAAAAATGTGGGATCCTGTCATAGTACAAAATCATTTATTACAAGGATATGGAGATGGGACAGCTGGTCGACGTCATGATGCGGGCTCAGACTAGCCTGACAGACTTTGGGAACTCCCCTCTTTTACAACATAGCCATTGGTCTGCATTGCCCCCATGTCGAGCATCGACAACCCTCGAAGGTGAACCTCGACCCCAGTCTCGAGCCTTGGGAAAGTATGTTCGTGGGGCATCATAATGAAGAGGAAATTGGACCCTCTGATTTCACCGTGCACAGATAGTCTCCACATTTCTTAGAGTGAAAGTGATAAGAAACGACCTTGAACCTTTGACCCCTCTGATACTCTTGTAACGACGACAATCATAAGGTGCCAAAAGATGATGCACACTCAGCCCTTGAAGGCCTCTGCATTGATTATGGAGTTAGCTGCCCCTTGGCCTCCTTCAACGTGCACGCGGGGCTTCTATAAATACTCCCCTTCTCGTTCTTTCCAGCTCACTACATTTCCAAACCCCAAAAAATGATCCTTATAGTTTTACCTTTGTCATTTCCTAGGAGTGGAATTTACCTTTTTCTTCTGAAATTTTTCTAGTAATGGCGAAAACTTCCGCCTCTGTTTCTCAGGATAATGCGGCGTCATCCTCTTCTCTTTTATCTCAAAGTTAAACGGCGATGCCTTCTCGTGATGAGGAATGCGTTCCAGGATTTTTTGCGATGGCTTCTGATTTCAACGTCGAGAGGCCTTCTTCGAAGTTGGGGTGCCGTGAGACCGTGACTCAATATATTAGCTTGATAACAAACGTCAGAAGAGTGAGACCTGATTGTCGCTGGGGGGACGCGGTGCTTGTGGAGATTCCTAGTTGGGAGTAGGTTATTAAGACATACAAAGCCGATTTTTTCAGTGTGTATACTTACCCGTTTACCCTAGGGACGGTGGAGCCATCTTCACCCCCGATCAACCTCGTGATTCTCGACTTCTACCAACAGTACCAAGTGACCCTTTGCCAAATTCATCCTTCATTCTGGTATGTTGTTTACATGATTAGGTACTATATGAACATGATTGAGGCGATTCCTTCGCCCTCTATCATCTGATCAGGATGTATAGCCCTCGTTTCTTCCACGGGGGTCTAATCAAACTCCACTGTCGAGCCCCGAGGGCCCTCTTCGCCTGTACCAAGGAGCTCTGGAATGGGGGATGAATACGCCACTTTTTTCGAATAAGTTGACACGAGCATTCCCTCGCTTCTCTTTGAATATTTTCTTCCACACACTTAATTTCTTGCTAATGCAGCCGCAACAATTTATCCTGGCACAGTTCCGGACCTCCCAAGTTGGGTCGGCCGTCTAGACTCGATTTGCCTGTATGTTGAGTGAGTGTGGCATGATTTATCCCAGACTAGGTGGGAAGCTAAGGATCATGGTGAGCCTCTATCCCTGCTATAGTCATCCTTTTCGACCTAAATCACTAATGGCAGCGCTCTCGTTCCCAATGCTTACCTGTAGCATTTGTGTAGGCCTGGGGGAAGTCCCCTTGATGAAGGGAGCATTACCCGATGGGGAGGGTGATTTGGTACCTGATGAAGGGAAGAAACAACCAAGGGACCTGTCGGACAGACCTTCGGAGTCCAACAAGGTTAAGGCGGAGGAAACTAAGGCCGACCCAGCATCCCTAACTCCGAAAATGGCAGTAAACCCTCGAGTTTAAGGTTAGGAGGAAAATTGCTTCTCGACATCACCCGAGGGAGGGATAAACCTGGCAGATCCTTGGGCCATAGAGATGGTGGCTTCCGAGCTAGAGTCTGATGTTATTGCTGTCCAACTTTATAGCAGAGAGACAACTGAGGGAGTATCGGGTTCTGTCCCCGAGCTGGTCGGTGGCTAGAGTTCCCCTCGGTCTAGGGTGCCTTCATTAGGTGGTTCGGATGTGCCTAGTTCTAAGGCCGTGAATGGACAAGGGATGGTCCTGACTAAACCTGCTAGTGCCATGGTCGTGATTGATTCCCCTAAGGGAACGACCCTACCTACTAAGGCAGTGCAAGATGCCCTGCCACGAAGGATCTTCCGATGCGGGGATGCCTATCAAAGGCGGAGATGTGCTCGAAAGGCTTCCAATCATTCCTGAGGGAATCCTTGATATCGATGTTTCCCTCGTCTTTGGCGAGATGAGCAGGCTTTGCGAGCAGGTAATCTTTGCAAACCTTGCCTATTGCTCAGGCCTCGGTTGCTCTGACCTTTGTCTTTCTAACTTTTCTTTTTTCGTAGCCTCAGTCCAAGGCGCTTTATAGTCATACTTTCACCGGTATCTAGTTGAGGTGACCCGTCATGAGTGCGAGAAGGCTCTCCTTACTGAACAGATTATCTAGTCCCATTTTCCATTATCTAAATGCTTTGCCAGATCCCATTGTTTTAACATCTTGGATCTGATTCGTGCAGTTTGAGAAGGAAGGTACCCTACTGAGGGAGGAGCTCCAGGGCAGAGACTCCGGAGTCTCCAAACTCAAACGACGTGGGAGAGAGATAACTTCCGAGAGGGATTCCTTCCAGGAGAAGGTGACAGTAGTTGGGTGTCAGCTTAGTGACGCGATGGAGGATAGCGACAAGTACAAAGGTCTCCATTTTTAGTTGGTAGCTGCATTATCCAGGATCAAAACTGAAGCCGAGGCACTTATATCTTTTCATGGAGAGGATGCCATTGCGGCAAGCGCTCAAGCCAGGAGGGCACCTGAGCGGGCCGAGCCAGAATTGACTCCGACTTTAGAGCGTGCTCGATTGGGATCTCGGAGACAGACTTTTTGGGACATACATGCGGGAGATATCATTTTGCCTACTGAGATCGAGAGGGTGAAGACCCTAGAGAAGAGAGATGCTGCCTTGCTTTCTTTTGGAGGCGTGCTAGGTAGTTGCTCAGGAGGTGATAAAAATGAAGGCGGAGCCCCCAGAGGGGAAGAGGCCGTCGAAGAGGGGCCGCTGAATGGCCCGTAGTTGTCGGGGCGCAACCTTTGGCGGAGACATCGAAGATGTAGGCTCGATGATAGATTAGGATTCTGTTTGGTTCCCTCTTTGTAAAGGTTTTTTCAAGGCTTGTAAACATCCCCCTGGGGGCCATAAGAAGGCTTTTTGTTTCCTATCTCTTCTTTCCCTTTTGTTTTTCGGAAATACTATGTGATGTATTTTGACTTTCGACCCAAGGTCCCAAACTTCGAGTTAAAACCTCGAGATTTGCTATTGTCGGCTGACCTGGCTTTTATGTATCCGGCCGGCACGACCTTTGATCTTAGCGCTGGTGACAGTGACTCGCACTATTGGGTTGGTTTACCCTTTTAATGTAAGCTGACATTTGAGCTCTTATGCTTTCACTCTTAGGCATTTTTATTAGTTTGGCTCAGTCTCCGAGTCAAATTTTGACCCGAGTTCATTTGGCCCTCAAGTTTACAATTTCGAGCTGTCCTTTAGGCTCTTACGTGTTGGGTCTAAGCGACCTTATATGTGGGCTGGCGACAATGGCTCTTATGCCTTGGGTCGAAGCGATATTTTTATGTGGGCTAGCGACATTGGCTCTTACGCCTTGCCCTTAAGCATATTTAGTTAACTATTTTGGGTTCATTCTCTGAGTCGGGTTTCGACTCGAGCTCATTCGACCCTCAAGTTTTGTATTTGTGCGGGATAGCGACAATGGCTCTTATGCCTTGGGACGATGCGGCCTTTTAGTGTGTGCTGGCTATAATGGATCTTACACCTTGGGTCAAAGAGACCTTTTATCACCTTTATTTTTCCCTCATTAAGGATTTTTTGAAATAATTTTTGGCTGACTCTTCGACAGTTCGATAAAAATCTCGATTATGAGCCGTTATGTGGCGATAATCGAGCACCTCGGGAGGTTTGGCTCAGAGGCTGAGTATCTCAAAGCCTGTGATTTAGAGCTGACATGGTCGAAGCTCTTTTGACTATGTCGAGGGTATCCTGTTTAACCAGTTCTTTTCGAAGTAGATTCAAAGTAATTGAAGGCCCATGATTTTTTAGCGACGGTCAGGCATCCCCGAGTCATGTTAGTTCGACTTGTACAGCCTTGTGACTGGAGTCATTTTTGTTTGGCCAAAACCTTTAAGTCTCGAGTGAAGTAGTTTCAACATCTATATTGAGGGTATGCCTTTTTATGGGTCTTACAAGTTTGATATATAGCCGAGACTTTGAGATCGGGTTTATGCCTTTAGTAAGGTCTTACAAAATTTTACATGCCTTTGAGGTCTTACAATTTTTCATGCCTTTGAGGTCTTATAGTTTTGGATACTTGGTACAAGTATTGTTCAAGCCTTGCTTGAGGCCTTATAGATATTGTTGTTGCCTTATGTAGGTCTTACAAGACCGAGGCTACCCGCATGTGGCCTTACGTCCTCGGGTTTTGATAAGTCGATGGAGGTGGCGCTTGAAAATAGTCCCCAAGTCATTGATGGTTTCTTGAGTCGGGAGCCATTACTTGTAAACTTGGTATTGCCTCATTGAGGACTTACGATTTTGGCAATTCCAACCCTAAGGTCATGCAATTTTCTAGATTTTGGCGTCAGTCTCGGAGCGTTCGGGACACCTTCGGTTTTGGATACGTTTTATGATCTTGATGTTGCCTCGTTGAGGACTTATGAGTTTGGAATTTTGTCCTCGGGGGTCGTTCAGGTGTCGAATTGTTGATGCTAGTCACCGAGTGTTCGAACATTTTTGACAGAGGAGTCCTTTTCGCTAAAACATCGAGTTTCTTTTGAAGCGTGAAATGCTTTGACGAAGAGTGTTCTTTGATTACTTGTTACAAGTATGCACATTTTTTCCGTTAAAATCTTGGTTTCTCTAAACGGGCACGGTTAGTTCGACCATTTGGCCCGGTACATTACTTTTCCTATCGAGGTCCCATTTGGGGTATTTTGGATTTCCCAAGTAGGTGACCTTCCAGGAGGATGCCCCTATATTCGATATTATTTGTTGTCTTATATAGGTCTTACGAGACCGATTTTGCCCGCTCAGGGTCTTATGGCCTCGTGTTTTTCAATTAATGGCGATTGGCGATAGTCCCCGAGTCATCGAGGGTTTCTTGGCTCGGAAGCCATTACTAGTAAACTCTATATTGCCTCATTGAGGGCTTACGATTTTGGAGATCCCGACCTTGAGGTCGTGCGTTTTTTGAGATTTTGACGCCAGTCCTCAAGTGTTACGGGCATTTTCAGCTTTGGAGACATTTCGCGATTTTCATGTTGCCTCATTGAGGGCTTATGAGCTTGGAGTCCCAACCCGGAGGTCGTTCACATGTTGAATTGTTAACGCTAGTCCCCGAGTGATCGGGATGTTTCCGGTGGAGAAGTCATTTTTGCGGAGGTGCCTAGCTTCTTTTGGATTGTGGGATGCTTTGATAAAAGATATTCTTCAATTACTTGGTACAAGTGTACATGTTTTTTCCGTTGGGGGCCTGGCTATATGGACACAGTTTGTTCGACCATTTGGCCCGGTACATCATTCTCCTATTGGGACCCCATTTGGCATCTCTTAGCTTTTCCCAGTGTTTGACCTTCCGGGGGGATGCACCCCAGTGTTCAATGTTATCAAAAGAAGCCTTGAATACTTGTTGGATCTTCCTTAGGTAGCATATAGATGTTGCCTCGTTAAAAACCTTGGTGGTAAAACCCTTCTTGGAATGAAAACCCGGCCAAAAGAAAAGAGTACAACGCATGCTTTTGAAACCTAAGGCCTTCGGGCTGGGAAGAGTTTCGGTTGTTTCGATTGGATGCCTGCATTCCGGTTAGTATAAAATGCAACTGAGAAAAAAAAGGGAGACGATCATACCTTGGAGTAAATGGTGCTTCGGATCTCGGTGTGACTCAATCATTTATTACGAGGACTCGATACGGTCCTTCATTTCGTTAAGTCTGGCGTAGCCAGGGATGTAGCTTGTCATCGTTATTTTATCATTTGCTTATCATTTGGCTCCTTCGGTGGTGGAGGTACTGGCGCTGGCACCGTTGCTACGTCATGCACCGCGAACATTTCCTTTCCCACATGCTGCTCCCCGTAGAAAATTTTTATCCCATCCTTTTTCGGGAATTTTATCATTTGATGGATGGTGGATGGTACTGCTCTCATGCAGTGTATCCACGGCCTTCTAAGCAAGGTGTTGTATCTCATGTCTCCATCGATGATATAGAATTTGTCATTCTAGGTCATGCCGGCCACGTTGACTGGGAGGGTGATTTCTCCTTTCATTGTTTCACTTGCCATGTTGAATCCATTGAGGACTCGAGTGGCGGTCACGATTTGGTCAAGAAGTCGGAGCTGCTCTACCACCCTTGACTTGATAATGTTGGTCGAGCTACCTGGATCCACGAGTACACATTTTATTTGAAAAAAATTTACTAGGAAAGAGATTACCAGTGTGTCATTGTGGGGCTGATACAAGGTCTCGGTGTCCTCATCGCTGAATGTAAGAGCATCCTCGGGTATGTAACCTCGAGTTCGCTTTTCTTTGGTGATGGATATTTTTGTTCTTCTGATCATGTGTTCTTCGGGGCATCGATGCCTCCCAAAATCATATAGATGACGTGTTGTGGCTCATTTGTTTCGTTCTTCTTGGCCGCCGCTCTTTCTCAGAACTGATTTTTGGCTCAGTCGTTGAGGAATTCACGGAGGTTACCTTTTTTAAGTAGTCGGGCTACCTCTTCTCGGTGTTGGTGGCAATCCTCAGTCCTGTGGCCGTGTATGTTGTGAAATTCACACACTAAGTATGATTTCTTTGCGAGAGATCTAATTGCATAAGCTTGGGCCATATGGCATCTCTGATTTTACTGATGGCGAACACGATGTCTGACACATTGACATTGAGGTTGTAATCTGATAAGCGAGGTGCCTCCGTTGGACCCACGTTCCTATCGAACCCAGCTCTGTTGATGAGTCCCCGAGGATTCTGTCCTCGATCTATCCTTTGATCGTTGCGAAGTGGGTAGCGCCTCGGGGCGTTCCTTCTGTCTTCGCTGTACAACTGATATCTTTCTTTGCTTGGCTTTGGTTCCTTCGCCAGAAGCCTGCTTGTGTATACTGAGCCCGAGGAGGCTCCTAGCTGGTCATCTTTCACCCTGATCTTCATCTGGTATTGGTTGTGGACTTCTAACTAGGTCATATCAGGATACTCGACCAGATTTTGTTTCAGTTGCTTCGAAGCCACCAAGCTTTGTTCATTCAGCCCTTGAGTGAAGTCCTGCACTTCCTACTCATCGGAGACTGGTGGTAGTTCCATTCGTTCCGCTTGAAATCGAGACACGTACTCTCGTAGCATTTTGCTCTCCCTCTACTTGATCTTGAATACATCCGATTTCCTTGTTGCTACTTTGATGGCACCGACATGTGCCCTTATGAAGGAGTTTTCCATCATGGAAAATGAGTCTATGGAGTTATGAGCTAGGTTGTGATACCACATCATGGCCCCCTTCAAGAGTGTTTCCCTGAACTTGTTTAGCAAGACGGACTCGATCTCGTCGTCCTTTATGTCGTTGCCCTTCATTGGGTTCTGAGGTTCCATTGTATTTTGGGTGTTCTGGAATTCTGAACTTCTTTGGAATGGGTTTCGGGGCCGTTTCCTCTAGGAACAACCTTTGTATGAACTTTTTCGAATCCATACCTTTTAGGACCGGGGGTGCGCCCGGAATTTGGTCAACCCTGGAGTTCTAGGTCTCGACCTTCTTGTCGTTGGATTCTATCATTTTCTCGCCCGAGTCGAACATTTTGGTAAGGTCCTTGATCATTTTTACGATGATGGTGTGTGCGGTAAAAACCGGGGAACTGATCCCCCCCTCCCGAAGTGATATCTGGAGAATGGTCCCGGAAGCATGGGATCTCGGGTCGATCGCCCCCCCCCCCTCAAAACCCTCCCCTGCCTTGCCAAGAATGAACATCTACTAAAAGCCCGACGAACGCGAGTATCCCTCGAAGAGTGCGCCCAGAGTCAATCAGATCTATTCGAGCAGTTTGATGCCAGCCCTCACTCGATGTGAAGCTAACGGACTGTCACATCCCATCTCTTTTGTCATGTCAAACGATACTATACTAAGTTTGGGCGTCCCCCTTTTCTATAAAAAGGGGGTCACTAGCACCTTGTAAAGAGAGCTCCACTTGACTACGAAAAGAAATAATATCTTCTCTCTCTCTTTCTCTAATTTGTTCATTCTCCTTAGTTCGAAGTTGTTTATATTCAATTGTCCTTTTTATCATTCAGAATAGGCTCAAAGCCACCCTCATATCCATTATCTCTCAACATGTTCGTCGTTATATAACTCAATATTGACCGTGAAAAGCCTTACTTAATCGTATCTTTGCTTGTTATCCCTTCCCCGACTGTCCCAGATAGCTCGATCCAGGCCTGAGCCTCGGCCCCGAAGCTTCCATCGATCTGCTCCACGGTTGGGCAATAGGCCCCTTCGGTTGTCTTACTACCTCGATTTAACTCGTATTTTATTGTCATACTGTGTAGTCTTAATACAAACTTCCCTCAAAAGTAGCTCGAGAATAGATCACGTATTTTTAGAATCCCATTTACAAATTTAGATGTTGTTACCATTTTCACGGTAAACAATTTGGCACATACCATGGGGCTAAAAATAATAGTGATAATTTTCTTGCTGGTTTCGTCACATAAACACACGTTATCCTTCACACTTTTCTTGTCCAAGACCTTCTAATTTCAGGCTAAAATGTCTGGCTCGATAAGCGGAGCCAAAAACTACAACCTCGAAAATCACGGGGAAAATGGCGTGGCTCTCCCGGCCACTGGGGCACCTCCATCGAATCCTAATATCCCCCCCGGGCCGATCCTAGCAAACGCAGATTCACAAGACGCGCAATAAGTCGACGAAACCTCTCACACTAAGAGGAGAATAAGACACAGCGACCAAAAGGAACAGGAAGTTAGTCTTCACGTTATCTTCGAGATGTTGCAGGCACAACAACTGGCCATCGCTCAGCTGCAAAGCCACCCAAGGACCCCAAGCACAGCGACATCAGAGACATTTCCCCCCGTCGAGCGAATACTCGACAGGTCAAGCAACAATGGATCGGTGGCCGATCCCGCCATCATAAAAATGCTCGAGGACCTTACCAAAAGGATCAAATTAGGAGAGAAAATGATTGCGGCCAACGATAAAAAGGTCGAGACCTACAACTTCATGGTCGATTAGATCCCAGGTACACACCTAGTCCTCAAAGGTTTGGATTCAAAGAAGTTCATTCAAAGGTCGTTCCCTGAGGAAGCGACCCCAAAGCCCATCCTGAAAAAGTTTAGAATGCCTAAACTCCCTAAGTACAACGTCACCTCCGACCCTAATGAACATGTCACTACTTACACCTGCCCAGTAAAAGGAAACGACATAAAAAATGACGCGATCGAGTCTGTGTTATTGAAAAAATTCGGAGAAACACTTTCAAAGGGGGCCATGATATGGTACCACAACTTGGCTCCCAACTCCATAGATTCATTCGCCATGCTAGTAGACTCCTTCATAAAAGCACATGCCAGAGCCATCAAGGTAGCAACTAGGAAATCCGACGTTTTCAAAATCAAGTAGAGGGAGAATGAGATGTTGCGGGAGTTCGTATCCCGCTTCCAGGTGGAAAGAATGGATATACCGCAAGTCTCTGACGACTGGGCGGTGCAGGCCTTCACCCAAGGCCTGAACGAATGAAGCTCGATGGCCTCAAAACAACTAAAGCAGAATTTAATCGAATATTCGGCCGTAACCTGGTCGGACATTCACAACCGATACTAGTCAAATATCAGGGCCGAGGATTACTAGCTGGGGGGCCCTTCAAGCTCAGTAAACCCCAATAGACTCCTGGCAAAGGAGACGAAACCAAACAAAGAAAGGTACCAACAGAACAAGGCTCGAGGACAGGACCTTCTAAGGAAATCCGAAATAGTACGACTCGAAGACTAGACCCAAAATATTTAAATTACAGGTTGCCTAAGGGCACGACTCGAACGAAACTGCCATTTGTGGATTAAAATTCTAGGCCACGTATTCGCAAGGTCACTTCAACCCAAACCACAAGAAGCCACCACCATTCGCCCATGCGGCTGGGATAAATCCTGAAGAGCAATTGCAGCTCGGGTCACAAATACAACTAGACCCAAAAGATAGCTCCCAAAGGTAGAAGATGAAAACAACTACTACCTGCCCGTACGGGCACAAAGAAATCAAAGAACAGGAAAGATCAAAGTCAGAGCACAACTCAGAGGCCAAGCCGAAGCATCCATGCCAAACGCGAAAGTCCTAAAACCCATACACGTCAAAAATCGCGCCTAAAGACCTTCGTTCAGTTCCGAGCCTACTAGTATCCCTCCGAGCATCCAAAATCGGCCCGCCTAGTCGAGAGCAACGAACAAAGAAAAAGGTACCAAAGTTACAAAATTACAAATTCCTTCTTATATATTGCGTGTGCAAAAAAAGTCACACTCTCCATCTACATGCATACTCCATGTGCATCAGAAGCAAAATGACAAAACGGCAGAATCAACACTCAGAACCAAAGGAAGCCACAACTCGCAAAAATTTCACCCTCCATAAGAAATAATCAAGCGCCACGGTTCTCTGCACCAAAGGAAGCCACAACTTGCAAAAATTTCACACTCCACAAGAAATAATCAAGCGCCACAATTATTCTCCTTGATCGAGCCAATTCCTTCGGGACAACGGAACCCCATGTGCCAACATGCTCGAGTACCCCTCTCCAGATCTAAGACGGACACATTCCTCGACTCTCTGCCCTCGGTCGAAGGCTCACTCCAATCCAGCCTGGACGTCAGCGGCACCTCTCGATTTCTCGGTTATACCCGGACAATCTTTGATGCTGACACAAAGGAAGTCGGGCTTCGAGAGACAAAGACCTTATCTGAGGCATCTGCCCCCTCTGGAGCATAAGCCCATGCTTTAGCTCTTACCTCCCCTTGAGCCGCTCTGGCAAAACCATCATCGCCCTTAAGGTACTACAAAATATCCACTCTTTTTCTGCAGCTGATATAAACGGAAAAGAGGGAGGGTTAGCCCTAAAAACAGAAGGGGCGAAGCACACACCCCCTACTCCATCAAATAGCTCCCATATTTTGGGCCCGTCCCCGGATATAAAGGGCCCTAGAGGCACTCAGCTTAGTCGAGGCATTCTCCTCAGAAGCATGAAGCGGCCTCGCCTTGATAAAAGGCTCCGACACACCACATATCGCATTTTCAACGCTGCTTGCCTGGAGATCTACAGCCTCGGAAGGCAGCATATCCACACCCCTGAGGGACCATCCGACGCCAACAACGCCCGCAACGAAATAAGGAAAAAAACAACTGCTAAATTCAACTTCAGTGCAGATAGAACCGGCAGAACACAGGGCATGCAGCCCGAATGACATCCCTTCGTCCTTACAAATTACCGACGAGGGTATCGAAGGCATGGCACCAACATCCGGGTAAATTGACTCGCCTGGGCCCGGTCTCCACCTTCCCCATATAAAGTAGCCGTTAAAAGCAAATCCTGACAACCCCTAAGGGTGGGAAAGCAACCAAGGACACCGGTCATCAGCGCCATATCCTGTGCCGGTATAATAGCTGGCCTCAGAAGTCCCCGTCATGGTAAAGAAAAGCTCCTAAAGGCCAGCAATGCCTTCACCAACACAAAGTCGGCGCACAAAGGCCTCCGCCAAAGAAAGACGGCCAATAGATGTAATTGCTTCCTGACAAATGCTCATACGAAATGACCCTCGGATATCGGTCGGGATGACCCTATCATAGGCAAATCTCTGCCCTAAGGCTGCATTCGGAAAGCCACCAGTATCCCTAAACCCGGCAACTCTTGGTCGGGCCTCCTCTCGAGGGCCATCACAAAGTCCAAAGACATCGCCCTCGCCTTTACAATAATGATCTGGCAGCTTAATGTTACTGTTCTAATTTTTTGGTCGGGACACAAGAAACCCTACGCAAAACCATCTTATCAATCAAAAAGCTCCACAAAGGTTCGAGGGAGAAACTATGCACAAATAAAGGCCAATCCTATACATTCTGGGTAGGGGATATCTACATCGAAGACCAATAGGGAGCTCAGATACTCGAAAGAAGCTTTCGTCCGAGATAACATTCTCAGAGGTCCCAGACCTATCGAACCAAATACGTGCACCCGAGTCAGATGTCGATAGTCCGCAAGTAAAAGGAAGCATTCAAAGAGCCTCAAAGGGCATGAGGACATTCAAAAACAAAAGCAAAAGCAAAGAAAGCAGAAGTCTGAAGGAGTTTATTCATATTCATAGGAAATACATAAACAACGTTCCTTGAGGGGTCCTTACACATGATTACAAAGGCCCGCGAGGGGGTCATTACATGGAAGAAAAATTCAAAGATATGCATACAGCGAAAACCTAAGGGTCTAGCCTACTTTTCTACGACATCTCCGTCATCATCCCCTCAGGCACATGACCTCAAAGACAATATCTTCCAAGTCCAAGGCCCTCAGGGACCCCACCTCGATTCCTTAGAATGACATCTTCAAAAGGGAGAGAGGTGGGATAAGGAAAACAAGAAGTGGCTGGCGAAAGATCGGGTTGCAGAGAAGCCCACCTATATTAATCCCGCTAGACCACTTCTTGAGATGTTGCCTCGGCTCAGGAGGCAACCGCCAGCAGGAGCAACCGCTGTACCCCCCAGGAATCCAAAAAGGGTGTAACGCACTGAGCCGAAGGAGGAGGGTGAGCAACGATGTATAATCCGAGCCCCCTCTTGAGCAGCGATGCATAATCGAAAAGGAGAACCCCCTAAAATCGGAAGGAGTCGGCCCTCTACCTCATCACCCCAAGCTGATAGCAACAACAACAGTAATAGCAACAGCAATAGCAGCAGCACCACGGTAGTATGAGTTCGTCTAATCAAAAAGGGATCAAAAAAGGAGTCAGGGCACATATATAGCGTAAAAACATGACGCTTGGGGCCTCGAACACGGCAAGATGGTGGAACTTCAAAGCAGTAGAGCAGGAAGGAGAGATTGGTATCAAAGGAAGTGGGAGTAAGAAAGGTAACCACAAATAGCCCCATTTATAGGGAGATAAAAGCAACCAATGGCGCCATTACCGCCCTTGAAAAATGTAACGGCAGGCGCAATCAGTGCATTCGTAGAAACTAAATTGATAGCAATGACTCCAAGGGTCACAACCTTTCGGGTGTCCCCAAAGAAGTGAAAAGGCAAAGTACTTCGATACCTATCATAGGAGGGTTGCGCCATCAGGATGATACCACTACCGAGGATTAGGAAATAATGTGCTCATATCATTTCTTATCACTCCCCTCTAAGAAACGCGGAGACTATCTATGTGCGGTAAAAACTGGGGAACCAATTCCCCCCTCCCGAAGTGATATCTCAGAGAATGGTCTCGGAAGCATGGGATCTCGGGTCGGTCACCCCCCCCTCAAAACCCGTCGATGCCTTGCCAAGAATGAGCATCTACTAAAAGCTCGATGAACGCGAGGATCCCTCGAAGAGTGCGCCCGGAGTCAATCAGATCTATTCGAGCAGTTCAATGCCAGCCCTCACTCGATGTGAAGCTAACGGACTGTCACATCCCATCTCTTTTGTCATGTCAAAAGATTCTATGCTACGTTTGGGCGTCCCCCTTTTCTATAAAAAGGGGGTCACTAGCACCTTATAAAGAGATCTCTACTTGACTACGAAAAGTAATAATATCTTCTCTCTCTCTTTCTAATTTGTTCATTCTCCTTAGTTCGAAGTTGTTTATATTCAATCGTCCTTTTTATCATTCAGAATTGGCTCGAAGCCACCCTCATATCCATTATCTCTCAACTTGTTTGTCATTAAATAGCACAATATTGACTGTGAAAAACCTTACTTAATCATTTATTTGCTAGTTATCCCTTCCCCGACTGTCCCCGATAGCTCGATCCCTGCCCGAGCCTGGACCCCGAGGCCTCCATCGATCTGCTCCACGCTCGGGCTACATGCCCCTTAGGTTTGCTTACTGCCTCAATTTAACTCGTATTTTATCGTTATAGTGCATAGTCTTAATACAAACTGCCCTCAAAACTAGCTCGAGAACAGATCGCGTATTTTTATAATTCCATTTACAAATTTAATTGTACCATATTCATGGTAAACAGACGGGATAGGTCATCGACCCGTTATTACTTGATCTCTCCGGTACCTGTTCAGCTGGGGGAGCTGTCCCCGGTGTTATCGTGGTAGGAGTTTCTGGTGACTTTGTAGCTGATTAATAGCAAACTGTTGTGCCTGCAACATTTCAAAAATAACATGAAGGCTAACCTCCTGTTCTTCCCTAGTCAGGATTTTCTAAGCTTCTTGCGGATTTCCTTGGCGCACGCTCCTATCAGTGTTGGAGCTTATGTCGATGCGTTGGGCGTCGCATGAGACCGTGTCAACGGGTATTGGCTCTGGCACATTCCCAGGGTTTTGTGGTGGCACCACAACACCTGGAACACCCACAACATTTTCTCCGCGGTCCTCAAGATTGTTGTTTTCACCTCCATTCACTGAGTTAGACATTTTTACCTCAAATCGAATATCTTGGACAACAAAAAGCGTGAAAGATAACTTGCGTTATGTAGCTAAACCAACAAAAAAATAATCACTATTATTTTTAGCCCCACGGTGGGCACCAAACTGTTTTCCGTGAAAATGGTAATAATAATTAAATTTGTTTATGGGACTCTAAAAATACGTAATCTATTTTTATGCTAGTTTGTTAAGCAGTTGATGCTATATATGTGAGACTTAGAAACAAAATGAGAGTTAAGGATAGGGCAATAATCAAACTGATAGGCCAATTATCAAGGCCTCAAGGTCAATTCTGGAGCCCGACTGTGAGCTATCGAAGGCAGTCGAAGGGTGGCTAACAGTTATACTTAAAGTAATGGAGGCTCTTTTTGGCCAATGATGAGCAATAAATTATGAACAAATATGAAGATAATAAATGAAAGCAATAATATCAATAGAGTATGTTAGAGAGCTAATAGAATGTTCTTGTATATTTCGTGTGGAGCGACTGAAGTAACAAAGAGCTACAAAGTGATAAGGATCTCCTTTATATATGAGGGGAATCCCAACATAGTACAAAATGTATTAATTTCAATGATAAAGGGATGGGACAGCTATATGACACCCTGATTCGGGTTTAGAGCAGCTCATTAGGCTCTGTTAGTCTTAGCCACGTGCCTTGGAACTCCCCATTTCTGCCATAGTTGTGTCCAGCATTGGCCTTAGATTGATCGTCGACGAACTTCGGGGGAGGAAACTCGACCATAGCCTTGCAGCCCCGAGCTTTCGAGATGGTCTTCTGAGGTGCCTCAATGATGAGGAATTGGACCCTCCGATTTCGCCGTATACAATAACTTATGAGACTAGAAAAATGTACAAAAATTCAGGAATATAAATTTCTCTTTATGCCTCGTTATCAAACTTGTGTAATTATGAGATCATGCCTAAATGAAGGAAGGTCTTAGCCTTAACATACCTATATGATCTCTTCTGTATTTCTCAAACAAGTTCAACACAACTTTTTGCATCTACAACAAGTGAATTGATATTGCCATTAACATATAATATCGTACCATCGTATTTGGCTAGTTTCATGACTTAAGGAAAATCGGGAAGCAACTCCCCTATTTTTAATATATCCCAAAAACCACTAAGGGTCATCAATATCTCAACAACAACAAATATAATCCAATATGAGTTTCTCCGATTATCTTAACAATTATATTGAGCGGCAAGCTCGTTTTTTTACTCATAATAAGATATAAACTAAATTAAACTCTTATTCTATAAATTTGTTTACAAGCTTCAGAACATCATACTTATATGTACCATATTATTTCTAGTTTAAACCCTTCACAAAATACCTTCCAAAATAGCCCTATGCGTCTAGCACCATAATTTTTATCGTCAATCAGTTGTTTTCATCCTTTCTTCTTCAATCAACTTAATTAACACCTAGGAATTCTTAACAACAGCAACCGTAACATTATCAAATTGTTTCTCACAATTTTCAGCCGCCACAAACCATATTTTTAACCACAAAACAGTCCAACCAAAAAGACAACCGTATCCCATGTTCTTTGAAGTGCATCTTATGATTTTTTACTCAAACAACACAACCAACACAAGATTACCCTTAGGCACAATCAAGAAGATGTTATACATACCTTGGACAGCAGTTACAAGTCGAAACCCCATCCCAACTTAGCTCACAATAGCCCTCAATCTAAAAGTATTCTCTTGTAGTATTTAAAACATTTGATGAGGATTTGTGTTGATTTCTCTTGAGTTTAGTTCTTGGAACATTGGACAAGTTCTTGGAGAGTTTGAGAGTGTTTTACAGTAGCTGATCTTTGTATACTGACGAAATATAATGGATAAAGACAACTTATAATCCCACCGCCTCAATTCTCCAAGCAGGTGCGTAAGCTGCCTGCTTGGCAGAGCAGTGCCACTTAGGACACTTGTATCTCTCGACTATGATATTTTATTGATAAACGGTTTGCAGCGTTGAAAACTAGGCAAATAGGGCTTTAATTCCATATAAATATCTCCATGTAACTCTCAATATATTTGGAGAAAATTGTGTCGCAACTTGTCCTATAAACCTGCCAGTTTCTTCGAAGTGCGGCAACATGACATGGTGACCCTTACTTCCAAAATCCATATTTCTCTACGCCGATGTCGTGTAAATAAATGGTTTGGACTATTGGAAATTAGTTTCCAATACCTTTTTTTTTCTATGATATATGTCCCAATATGACATCATAAAGCTTACGAATTTAATTTCTCAAAACGGCTCGTTACAAGGCAAATCTTAACTCGATGTTTCCGTATGTTAAATAAAAAATTTTCCAAAACATTATATTTTATGTCGAAACATCATATATAGTCATATTATGATTTTACACTCATTCAATCATGATTAGAAAGTCTCGTATTCATTATACGTCACCTTAGAACGCACAGGGTGTAACACCAAACTTGTTGACTTTCGACAAAACTTATCTTCTTCTATTCGTTTAGATTCTAAGCCTTCTAACCATCTTGGTACTTTTTATTTATGATCTTAAATATTATTAACTTCCACAGTAACATGATTAACTTACTTTATAAATTTTTCAAGGATGATTTCATTTTTGAGCTTACATCAATTGACTTGCGACGTACTCTTAAGTACGAAAACACGAGGTGTAACACTAATCCCATCTCACACTTTGGATAGTTCATCCATCTATTGTTGATTCACCTAAATTTTGATCTATAATCTATCACCGATCACTTGAAACCTCTTATGTACTGCATTTTCACTAGGGTTCATGTCTCATAAGGGAGCGTCTGAAGTTATTTTCCTGATCCACCTAGGGACGATACTATACTTCAATAACCATATTTCATCGCATCCCAACGTGATTTATCTTATGGGGGTATTCTAATCTTATGCAATTTATGAAATCCATTCTCTTTGAATAATTACTTAATTGAAAGCCTAAATGTCATCCTCTTAACATTTATCACAGTTACACCCTTATTCTACTACCAGGGTAGCATTCCCTCTTTTCTAAGTGCTCCTAGTCTTAAACTCATCCGAGTTCATTCAAGGTGTATTGAGTTTTTTTTATAACTTACAAAAACCATCAGCACTGTTATTTTAATTTGTTTATTCCTGAGGGCTTACCTATTCTCGTCACCTTCTCACTTACCTTTTCTTATCCTTACTCCCATCTACCTAAAACCTTGTCTCTCTACCAAACTTTAGCTTGCGGCCTACACATATCTATTTATACTACTCGCAACCTTCCTTTAACTTGATAGCACCACAAATTTCGTTATGTTATTCTGGAACCTCAAGCAAGATATCACATCGTCTCTAACTCTTATTTACTCTCTTAATTAGACTTCTCAGTACTTAGAAACCATTGGGTGGAAGATATGCTACTGACGACACCCATATCATTTTTGGATACTGAATCACGGTGCTTCTAGCCCTCTATCTGAAGTCTTGACTAGTCACAACCTTTTGCACTTGAGTATCTTGTACCTCCTTTACCTTTACCTTTCTTAACTTTAAATCTCGCATCGTATCTTCTATGGCTTTCATAACCTCCCTTCCACATTGGTGGAATACACATCCACACCTTAAAACTCTACTATAATACTTGCACCTCTGGTGCATATACCATGCAGTAGGAGCTTCATACTTACTCCTTATGAGGCTTGCACTTTTCTAACTAGCTTTATCGTAGAGTCGTTATAGAATATGTCTACTGTACTATCTCTCTTGTACCTCTAATATTAAAAGTTATTTTCCAGTGTTTTGAATCACGATTTCTATATTATCTGGGTCTAATAATAAGAATCCTGATTCACTTAGTTGATGTAACTCTTTAGTTTCTTCTTCTCTCTCATCCTTTAAGTAGGCTTAGGAAATTTTCCGATCTGTGGCTCAGGGTATTAGTTATTACTTTCGCCTTTGGTGGACGCTATGGAACATCCATAATATAATCTTCTAACAATTCAAGCCTTTGTCTGTGAGGTGGACTCAATTCTTTTTTTTTAACTTATACCGGAGTCTCCTATAACTGTAGGAATGTCAACATATATGTTTCATGCATAATACTCCGAAATCATAAGTGCGTTCATAATGTAACTAACTCTGGGTCATTTATTGAACAATTCCATTTGTGCCTTCTCAACTTTCTTTAAAAAGTAAGCAATTACTTTTGTTGGTCGTTCTGCCACTTGTTTCATGAGTACTTGACTTATCTTAGTTCCCACACCTATTGGAATTTTGTGCAACTCATATGATCTCGAATTTACTTTTTTTCATGTTCATTAGCCACGATAGGTGCCACACTCTTATGGAGTGTATACAATGTTGTAGTGAAACTGTTGTTATAAGATCATTTCCTCTTCAGGTAACAATGCTTAGCTTGAAGCCTTTTTCCTTATTTTCTCAGCTAGTCTTTCGGTGTAGTGCTTAGGGAAGACCCTCTAACTCTTGTAAAGCTACGAGCTTATTACATTGTATACCCCACGAAATTTTTGATGTTCTTACTCACCTATCACTATCATTAGTTACTTACCTCCACGCCCTTATGCTCGTAGGGTTGCTTCTGAATCAAAATTTTGATTGTCTCCCTAGTGGCATTCTCTTTTATTTCCGCAACACTTATAGTGTACCTTCTACTACCCCAAATTCTATCTGAATATTTATCAAGGATTATGATATCGTATCTGCGAGACTGAATTTCCTATGTTGGGTTTCGCTACGTTTATCTTGCGTGATCTATTGATTTATCTGAGACCTCCTGTCTAGCCTTAACTAAGCTCTTCCGGCATCAACTACTAACTACTCATCCGTCCATGCTCATAGTTATATTTTGCGTAACCTCTCTTGGGTTATGTCTTTTGTCTTAACTTACCTTTTGCACTGGTTCCTAATGTATCAAATGTTCATTCGCACTTATTTATCAATAACATCTGGTGTGGGAACCCTTACTGCCTCTCCCGACATCGTGCTTTAATAATGTTCTGGAGTCATAACATATCTATAGGATCTGAATAAATGCAATCTCATTCCTTTTGCCTTTTTACCACATTCTTTCTTTACTATTCCATAGTTGCCTGAACTACATAACTCTGATTTACTACCATATCACACCGTCTTCCCCCCTTTAGGGGAGTACTAGCATTTAATTCTAAGAAGATTTATCAATATATTGTTTACCTCTTCATCTTTGGTGTATTTTTACATCTTCATTGACTCTTACTCGCCTTGCGGTGACCCTTCTCTACTACAGATAACTAAATTCCTTACACACGAGGGTGACACCTAGCATACTTAGTCCCTTAAGCTTAAGTCCGCTCAAAGTTTTTACTTTGGTGGAGCGACTTCCTGAATGACCTTTAAAGGTTATTTTTCTGTTGTCCATTTTATTATTGCTGGAATGCGATCTTTGAAATTTTCTCGATGTCGACTATTATCATATTATTCGATCACTAATTGATGTTCAGTTTATCTTGTCCACTAGCCCATGCTGAATTTCTTACTCCAGGGGTCTAAATTTTTGTTCTGGAAATCACATTGGACTCACCAACTCATTTCTCGAAATGAGGATATGACATTTGTCCCATACTATTTTATTGTCTCAAGGCCTGTTACCTCTTGTCTTTTCCTTAACTTGACTATAGACTGTTATCATATCATATTCTGATTTACCGTTATCACCCATCTATCACATCTTACTCATAATACTTTATTTACTATCTTCTTATTCTCCTGCTAATATTTTTGTCTATAACCTTATTATGAAAACTTCATCAAAGCATTGTTTCGCTTTTAGCTCCCATTGCTCTATCCACTGGCTCTTCGGGTCGCCTAACATTCTCTCTTTACAAGGGATGAGAGCCATACAAATGTAAATATTTATCCCTTCTAGGATTCCACTATATGTATTCTGAAATATTTCTGGACATCCTAGTTTTCATATCTAAATATACTATTCTAGAGTGCACCATCGAGGTGCCTCACATGGAGAACTATTACCACGTTTGCAATCTCTTCACAAATTTCAGCTAATGTTAACAATCCATCCACCATTTTGGGTTACTCTAAGCCCATCTGGATCATTATTGTCACGACCCAACCTGAAGGCCATGACGGGCACCCAGTGCCTTACTCAACTGGAGTACCAACATACCATACTTTCATATTATTCTATCATAGGTAAATGAACCGGAGTAAAGCATGAGGTAAATACAAACTTTTACATATGAAATATTGGCCTATAAGACCGAAATGATCACCCGTACACTAAACATAGGCTGACAAGGCCATATAATCTTTCACGTACACGACATATGTTTACAAGCCTCTAAGAGTACATACATGTCATAAAGGTCAGGATAGGGCCCCGACATACTAATAAATACATGTCCTAATTATACTTACCAAATAAGCAACTTCGGAGTAAATGGAGCACACCAACACCTTCCGCTGAACTGATAGCCTACTTGGAGGACTCTTATCCTGTCTATCGGGACCTGCGGGCATGAAATGGAGAGTCCCCTGGCAAAAGGGACGTCAGTACAAATAATGTACCGAGTATGTAAGGATTGAAAATCATTAAATAATAGACATGAGAGAAACATGGAGTAAACAACTCGACATGTAAGTTTGGATAACTCTGTAAATCATGAAATACTTATAGTGTCCTGCATATGCGTATGAATGTCATTTCGTGCATATGTACATGTGTTCATAACATCATGAAGCCTCTGAGGGCATCCCATCATATCATCTCAGTCACAGTGGGCAAAATCATCAACGTATATCAACTGATCAGGTGATAGTGTGTGTATAACATCGTAACCTTTTCCCATATCCCCATATACATATATATACATATATATGAGTATATAACGCCATCTGGTCATGGATCAATGTAAATGAATGCAATGCATGAGAAGCACGTCAATAAAATCTTTCGGAATGTCATAAGACCATTATGCCTTTGATTAATATCATGAAGTAAACTTTTTCAACTTACGTATTTTTCTGAGACTCATGAACAGAAGATGTGATAATAAGACATATGGGAATTCAAGAACTTAGGAATCTCTAATACTTTTATGAATAGAGTCATTTATGGAAGTTATGCATTTACTCGTTTCGTTTGTGTCGTATAGATCATGCCAAAAGGAAAGAAGGGATAGTCTTAACATACCTGAGTTGATTCTCTTGACAATTCCTCTAACACACGTTAATTTCGACAAAACACGTGTTGACAAGATCAGAGTAGGGAAAAATTCATTTGATATTCTTGAGAAAGATTGCACCGCACTCCCTTAGAATAGCAAAAGCCCGTTGCTACTACCTTATGAAATCTCGTATGAACTTTTGTAGAAAATTCCATATGATTACTTTGAGAATTTGATCACAACCTTGTAATATAGTTACTGAAGCAATAACGTTAGAGCCTCTATGGATTTTTATGAATTTCATCTCTCTGTGAGTAATGGAAATCTTAAATTTAACAAGTCATCTTTCAATCCTTCCTTTAAAGATTGCCACCTTGCAAAGTTGATTCAAGAGTCACCTAATATATTTCCATATGGCTGCCACGTTTTGCCTTAGTCTTTATCCCAAAGACGTTAATTAATCAATGACTAATTATTAATTAACTTGTTAATTACCTCATTATCCAATAATTTACATAATTAAGGATTATCTCAAATTACTTAAAATACTACTCACTTTTAACGTACCTTATATAGCTTACTATAATGGTCATGTGGTACCTTGTATGGCACTAGTCCATAAATACCGGGTATTTTAGCTCGGGCCGTATTTTATCCCAACAAGTCAAACATTGACGAAAATTCATTTTCTTTGATTTGTTTACCCTCTCAACTTCACGAATTTACTCTTCACTTGTTTGAAATAGAGTAATGCTTATAATCTCATTCCCGAACTTACAAGATTAACTTACGACGAAACTTTAACGTACGAAGAAATGCGGGATGTAACATCTTATTTCCGAGCTTTCATCAATATTTTTATGGCGTACTTCCACGTATGAAAACATGTGGTGTAGCATCATTACCCCCTTTGGAATATTTTTCCTCGAATGTTGACTGATGCACTTATCATTTTCATGACTTATGCCTTTTGAATACTTTAGTACTCTCCTTACCATCTAGGCAACTGTTCTGTGAATAATTCCAAAGTCCATGGCGTTCCCCCCTTTAGGCCTCTTTACCACACCATGACTTATGGTCGGAATCCTTCCAATCTCGTAACTGTTGTTACCTTCTATCATGCAACCTGTACGACTTTGACCTTGTAAGTGCGCCTATGAGACTCTTCTCCCCTTTTTCCTCGAACTTTTGGCCAATCTCTAGGCCTCACTTTGTAAACATATACAGAGCTTCACAAGATGTCCCTTTATGCATCTATATGTATACTGAAGTTCTTCTCTCAGTACTTTGTTGAACTTACGAATATTGTTATACCTTATTTCATAGATCTGTTTATCCATCCGTATGACTTTACTGCCATAACTCTTACTTTGGTTTATCCTTACTGAGGTCTACTACCAAACTCTAGTTTATTCTCGTTGCTTATCTTATATGTATAAATCTATGTCTTTTAATGCTTCTTCATTACTGTTCATCTTAAGAATGACAGCCTAATCTCACCTCATACTTTGTGACTTTTGTCCATCCATTGTTGATTCATCTTAATGTTGGTTTGTCATCTATTACTGATAACTTGATATCTTATGTAACACTGCCGCTAGGGCTCATGTTTCATCGTGGAACATTTGAAGTGATTTTCTTGACCCACCTAGGGCGATACGGTACTATACTTCCATAATCGTATTTCATAGCATCCCAATGTGATTTACCTTACACAGGTAGTTTAATCCTATACAATTCATCATATCATTACTCAATCAAAGGCCCAAATGTCATCCTTTATCTATCACAATCACACCCATATTCTACTCTAAATGCTACTAGTCTTATATTCCTTTGAGTTCATTTAGGTTGTACTGAACTTTCTATAACTTAGAGAAACTATCAGCTCTTTTTTTGGGCTTAATCCCGAGGACTTATCTATTCTCATCACGTTCTCACTTGCCCTTTCTTATCCTTCCTCTTGTCTTCGTAAAACTTTGTCACTTTATCATACTTTAGCTTGCGACCTACTAATATATATTTATATTATTCGCAAACTTTTTTCAATCTTGCTTGCACCATATATTTCCTTATGTTATTCTGGAATTTCAAGCGAGATATTACATTGTCTCTAACCCTTCTTTACTCGTTTAACTAGACCTTTCGGTACAGAAACCATAGGCTGGAAGATATACCACTTATGACGCCGCTATCGATACTGAATCCCAACGCTTCTAGCCTTCTATCCGATGTATGGACTATTCGCAACCTTCTGCATTTGAGTATCTCGTGTGTTGTTCACCTTTTCCTTACTTACCTTAAAATATTGCTTCACATTCTTCTATCTCTTTCATAACCTCCCTTCCACATAGGTATAATTTATATCCACAACCTGAAGCTTTATTATAATACTTGCACCTCTGGTGCATACACAATCCCGTGGGAGCTTCATACTGACTTCTTATGAGGCTGGTGCTCTTCTAATTGGCTTTATCGTAGAGCCGTCATAGAATATAGGGCTACTGTACTATCTCTCTTTTACCTCTACTACTTAAGAGTGATCCCGAGGTCTATAATTTTCTTGGTCCAATAATTAGATTCCTGATTTACTTAGTTGATGTAATTCTTTAGTTTTCTTTTCCTTTTGATCATCCTTTATGTAGGCTTAAGCTATCTTGCGATCTGTGGCTCCTAGTCTCATACAATCTTCTAATGATTCAATCCTTTGATTATGACCTGGACCCAATTCATTGTTATATCTTATACCGGAGTCTTCAATAACTGATCATTAACGGAATAATTCCTTTCGTTCCATTTCATCTTTCTTCAAACTTAAGCAATTGCTTTTCCTGGTCTTTTTTCCCGCTTGTTGCATGCATACTTAGTTTATCTGAGTTCTCACGCATGCCAAAATTTTTGTGCAGCTCATATGGTCTCGAATATTACTTCTAATTTTATTTCCTGTTCATTAGCCACGGTAGGTGCAATTTTTTATGGAGGAAGTTACATCTCGCGTTTTCGTACATTAAAGTTTCTTCTTCAGTTAATAGATGTTGACTCAGGGATGAGATTATCTTGAGGTTAACGTATTTATGCTATTTATAACAAGCAATAATATCAGGACCCAGATACCCACTCTCGGGAGTCGTGATGGCGCCTACTCATGAAAGCTAGGCAAGCCAACTATTAAAGTTCTACACATTTAACATTCAACCAAATAGATATAAGGCAAAAACTAAAGTTAAACCGATTATAAATGTGGAAGAGTTATAACATGATCAAATAATCCACTACCAGTCTACCCACGGATCTGGTGTCACAACTTCACGAACATCTACGAGTTACTACAAATACTGGTCTGAAAAGAAAATACAATTGTTCTTGGAAAGAAAAGAGACAGTAGAAAGCTAAAACAGGGAAGGGGGACTTCAGGCTCTGCGGACGCCAACAGATCTACCTTGGTCTCCCTGGACTGAAGTCATCTACCTCAGCTACTTACTGGGTCTGGTACCAAAATATGCACAAAAGAGTGCAAAGTGTAGTATCAGTACAACCAACCCTATGTACTAGTAAGTGGGAGCCTAACCTCGGCAAAGCAGTGATGAGGCTAGAGCACGACAACCACATAAACCTGTGCAGTTAAATCATATACGGATAGAATCATAATAACAGGAATCAACAGAATAAGGTAGGAATGGAACATGCTGCGGGGAATGTCAGATCTTAATAGTAACCAATAAAGAAGAGTCAATAAAGAAGCATAATGAACAACATATCTATCAATAAGAATAATGAAACGGTAATACGTGCACGACATTACCCTTTGTTATTTTACTCTCGTTCTCACCATATGAAACGAC
Organism: Nicotiana tabacum; assembly: GCF_000715075.1. Classification (NCBI taxonomy): domain Eukaryota; kingdom Viridiplantae; phylum Streptophyta; class Magnoliopsida; order Solanales; family Solanaceae; genus Nicotiana; species Nicotiana tabacum. The sequence goes on along the minus strand of NC_134080.1, from coordinate 151,865,579 downwards.
ACGACATTACCCTTCGTGCATTAACTCTCAAATCATGGCATGTCATCATCCTTCGTGCATTAATACTCATAATATTGGCATGACATCACCCTTCGTGTATTACACTCACTCACAATATCATGCACGACATCACCCTTCGTGCTTTACACTCTTCCTCACCCAAACAATGGAACAATATGTCCCGGCAAGGGAATCAACAATATCAACAATAACATCCTTGCAAGGGATTCAACAATATCAACAATAACATCCCGACAAGGGATTCATCTATAACCAATCTCGTTTTCAACAATTACTTTACATAACGAAACTCAACTTGAGCCAATACTCAACAATAATCAATTACCAAGAACTTTCATAAGCTTTATTCCACATTTATAATCATCAATTTGAGCATGATCGAAATATAATAGAGTCACAACAATCATGATATAAGACTCATGGGCATGCTTGACAGCAACGTATAGATACTCGTCACCACACCTATACGTCATACTCGATACTATTACATAGAAAATAAGACCACAACTCTTATTCCCTCAAGCTAAGGTTAGGCCAAACACATACCTCAAATTCGCGGACAAGATTAAGCCTCAGTTACCGCTTTACCTCTCGGTTCCACTTCCGATTCACTTGTATCCTATCACAATTTACTTAATAACATTAATAAATGCTAAATAAACAAATTCTAATTCATCAAAATAGATTTCCCATTATTTTCCAAAAAAGTCAAAAATCGACCCAGAGCCCACTTGGTCAAAACTCGAAGTTCGAACCAAAACCCGATCACCCATTCACTCACGAACTCAAATATGTAATTTGTTTTGAAATCAGACCTCAAATTGAGGTCCAAATCCCCAAAAATTGAAAATCCTAACCTCTACCCAAAAACACCCAATTTTCCCTTGAAAACCTTAGATTTTCAAGTAAAATCATGCAAAAAGATGTTATAGATTGAAGAAAATAAGTTAAAAATTATTTACCTATGATTTGGGGAAGAACCTTTCTTTGGAAAATCGCCAAGAGAGCTTAGGGTTTGAAGGAGTTTGAAAAATGAAGAAAATCCCGTATAAGTTTTAATTTACCCAGGCGTAGTTATTACATTTGCGATGACAGGTTCGCAAATGCGAACTCGCAAATGCGGCTCAGGCTTCGCAAATGCGAAGGTAGGCCTGCCCTGCTCTCTTCGCAATTGCGATGAAATCGTCGCATTTGTGACTGCTGGGAATTTTTGAGAACTTCGCATTTGCAAAGAAATGCTCGCAAATGCGAGCAAGGCTGGCCAGGGCATATTTTGCAATTGCGATCAGCCCCTCATAATTCCCACACTAACAGACTTGGCCAATACCAGAACTGAAACCTGCAATAATTTTTCCTAAGTCCAAAACACCTTGTAGCCTATCCAAAACTCACCCGAGCCCTCGGGGCTCCAAACCACAAATGCACACAAGTCTAAAAACATCATACGTACTTGCTCGTGCGATCAAATTATCAAAATAACATCAACAACCATGAATTAAACCTCAAATTAATGAAATTACTCAAGAACATTGAAATTTCCATTTTCTCAACTAAGGGTACAATTTATACCAAATGAACTCCGATCCTTACAAAATTTCCAAGATTTAACTTAATTAATTTTTTAAACAAGTACCGGGCTTCGGAACAAAAATATAAGCCCAATACCATCAAGAACACACATAATTTTATTTCAAAAGGCTTTATATTTTCCCTCAAACAAATTTCTTTAAAAATTCTTTTCTCAGGCGTGAGACCTCGGAATTCGATTCTGGGCATACGCCCAAGTCCCATATTTTACTATGGATCCTACGGGACAATCAAATCATGGGTCCGGGTCCGTTTACCAAGAATGTTAAGCAAAGTCATCTTTAACCCACTTTAAAGTCAAATTTCTTTATTTTTCTAAAATTTCACATAAAAGCTTTCCGAAACGGTGAGACAGAAAGAGGATTTCAAGGCCTCGAAACACACTTTTGACTTCTAAAAAAAGAGATAACATTTATGATCATCACAGATAAGTAAGTGCCATGAAGGGTAAAGGGTACACAAATTAAAGAAAATGAGTTTCGTTGAAGGTTGTCGATTTGGGATAAAATATGGTCCGAGCTATTATACCCAATATTTATGAACTAGTACCATACAAGGTACCATATTACCAAGATAGTATAATGTACAAAGTGTATAAAAAATATGTAGAATTTTAAGTAATTTGAGACAATTCCTAATTATGCGGGTAATTGGGTAATTACCGGGTAATGGGACATTACCTAATTACCTAATATATGGATAAAGATTAAACTTTCCCACCCTCATCCCCATGTGGAAGCAAGCCACATCCTAAAGAAATGACTCTCGGTCATATCTTATTAGGTGGCATAATGATTTAATGTGTTAGTTACACATTCACTTTATTCCCTATATCTTCTATACAATCACTACAATCTGAATATTAGTCATTCTTACAATTACAAATGTTAGCCATGAATTGATAAGTAAAAGGCACTACAAATCAGAACGTTAGCAATTCTTCAAGCTTTCAACCAAAATGCAACAATAATTATGAAAATCTTAACAACGTAAATTTTTTGTGGTTCTAAAGGAGTACGGTGCAACCTTTTCCAAGTATATCATATAGATTTTTCCCTACTCCAGGTATGTTAAGGCTATCCCTTCTTTCTTTTGGCATGACCCAAATTATATAGAAGAAACGAGCAAACGCCCAGTTTTCATAAACGACCCTATTCATAGAAATACTAGGGGTCTCAGTGTTCTTGATTCCCCATGTGACATATTATTATATCTTCTGTTCCTGGGTCTCAAAATAATACACAGTGATAAAGTTTATCCAAAAGGAATATTAAGATTATTAACATATTTTCATGCATTTCATGCATTTATGCATGTACATTAACACATGACCAGATGGCGTTATATACACGTATTTATATGTATATATATATATACATATATGTATATGGGATATGGGAAAAGGTTACGACGTTATATATGCACCACCACCTAATCAGTTGGTATATGTTGATGTTGTTGCCTACAGTGGCTGAGACGATATGATGGGATGCCCTCATAGGCTTGCTGATGTTATGTGGACCTATACCTATGCATGACACACCATTTATATGCACGTGCATGACATTATAAATGTTTCAGAATTTACAAAGATATTAAGACTTACAGATGTATTTCTTTATTCCATGTTTAATCTATGTCTTTTATGTACTGATTTTCATGCCTTACATACTCAGTACATTATTCATACTAACGCCCTATTTCTTAAGGCCTGTGATTCATGCCCGCAGGTGTAGGTAGGAAAGTTGATGGTCCCCCTTCTTAGGATCCTTGATCAGTGAGAGTTGGCATGCTCCACTTGATCCAAAGCTGCTTTTTATTTTGGTACGATATACTTGTATACATATATGGGTATGACATGGCTTAGTCTCGTCACTGTACAGTTTTATTTCTATTTGAGTTCTGTAGACAATTATGTATAGTTTGATAGTATGTGGCCTTGTCGGCTTCCAGTCTTGGGTACATTATTGTCTATAACAAACTTGTTAGCTCGCCCACTGTATTACGTATGTATATGTACATATGTCTTTTGGATAGGTTTCTCTCACATATGTTATTCATGTTTATATCTTAAACATATGCTTAAGGATGTTCGACGTGTAGGATTTAGGCACCCATCATGGCCCATCGGTTTGGGTCGTGACAAAAGCGGTATTAGAGTAGTCCTGTCCTAGGGTTGTCTACAGACTGTGTCTAGTAGAGTCTTGTTTATGGGTGTGTTGTGCACCACACTTATAGATAGGAGGCTACATGACATATAAGATGTTATCCTCTCTTCTTATATTAGATCATGCTATATAAGAATTCATGTTCCTAACGATATGTTATATTTTCAGAGATGCCTTCAAAGACTACAGCCGCCCGAAGGGGAATAGTCTCATAGTCAAGCGCCACGAGTTACCAGGGCTCGGGGAGAGTCTCATAGAGAAATTCCATCTCAGACTTCACATACCCTGCCCTTTCAAGTAGACTCTGAGGGGAACCAACTCCAGTGCCTATCCCTGTACGTTCAGCCCCTCAGCCAGCTACACCGGGTCAGGAGATGATAGATGTTATTCAGCTAGTAACACAATTAGCAGCCGCGCAGGCTCGACGTCAGGAAATAGGTATCGGTCATGCAGATAGGTGTGTTAGTGCGAGGGTTCATGATTTCATTTATTTGGACTCTCTGGTATTCACTAGAGCAGATCAAATAAGGACCCTCAGGTATTTATTGATAGAATGCTGAGGACATTAAGGGTAATAAAGGCCAGTATGATTGAGTCAGTTAAGCTAGCTTCTTATAGACTTCAGGATGTTGCAGTTAATTGGTACAAGTCTTGGGAGTTGTGTAGAGGTGAGAATACCCCTCCAACAGTATAACAAGATGTTATAGAAGCTTTTCTTCGTCATTATCTGCCACCAGAGCTTAGGCGAGCTAGAGTTGATAGGTTCTTGATCCTTCGGCAGGGTAACATGAGTGTTCGGGAGTATAGTCTTTAGTTTGATTCATTATCTAGGTATGCTCCCACTGTTGTATCTAAGATGGAGGATCGGGTTCACCGGTTCATGATGGGATTAGAGCCGCACTTGCTTAACGATTTTATGTCTGTCTCACTTCAGCCAGACATGGATATTTCTTGGATTCAGGCAGACGCTCAGGGTGTAGAAGAGCATAAAAAGAAATAGAGGGAAGATCATGAGCATGATATGGCCCAAAATAAGAGAGCAAGGTCTTCAGGTCCTTCTAGTGAGTTTCGAGGTGGTCAAAGACAACAGTACTCGAGGTATCCAGGCTAGCCATAGGCGCACACCCCCTCAGTTTGGCGGTAAGAGATTTGACCGTTCCACATATTCAGGGCCTGGTCAAAATTCTAGGGCCTCAAGTTCTCAATATAAGGGTGAGTCAAGTCAGATGAGGTTGCCCTTGCCACAATATGCTCAGTGTGGTAAGCAGCATGCCAGGCAATGTCGTATGGGATTAGGTGTTTGTTACACTTGTGATTATCCGGGCCACATTATGAAGGATTGTCCTGACGAGAGGTGATGAAAGCATAGCTTAGCCAATGGGATATGTAGCTGGTTCGTCATCATCAGTACACCCCCTGGGCAAGGTTCACAAGTACTAATGAGTCGTAATAGAGGCAGAAGTGGAGCATCTAGCTCGAGCGGTCCTCAAAAATGCATTTATGCATTGGTAGGACGACAGGATTAGGAGTCATCGCCTGATGTTGTTATAGGTGTATTATCAGTCTCCTCATATGATGTATATGCACTGATTGACCTAGGTTCCACCTTATCATATGTTACTCCATTGGTGGCTAGTAAGTTTGGAATAAAACCTGAATTGGTTAAACATTTTGAGGCGTCTACAACTGTTGGGGACTCAGTGATAGATAAACAAGTATATAGGGGTTGTATAATAGTATTTCATAGTCAATCTACCATAACGGACAAAATCGAGTTAGATATGGTAGAATTTGATGTTATAATGGGTACGAATTGGTTGGCTTCTTGTCATGTCAATGTTGATTTTAGATCAAAGATAGTCTAATTTCAATTTCTAGGGGAGCCTGTTTTGGAGTGGAAAGGTAATAAGTAGATTTATTTCCTATCTCAAGGAAAGGAAGATGATCATAAACGACTGTATATATCACTTAGTTCGGGTTCAGGATGAGTCACAACCCATTCAGTCCATCCCTGTGGTTAATGAGTTTCCCGATGTTTTTTCTGATGAGCTTCTGGGTCTTCCGCCAGAGCGACAAATTGAGTTTTCTATTGACATACTACCAGATACTCATCTAATATCTATTCCTCCCTATAGAATGGCAACCGCAAAGCTGGAAGAGTTGAAGGAACAACTAAAGGACTTGTTTAAAAAAGGCTTCATTAAGCCTAGTACATCACCGTAGGGAGCACCTGTGTTATTTGTGATGAAGAAAGATTGTTCCTTACGGATGTGTATTGATTATAGACAATTGAATAAGGTGATGATCAAGAATAAGTACAGGCTCCCGAGGATTGATGATTTATTTGATCAGTTGCAAGGTGCCAAGTATTTTTCAAAGATAGAATTGAGGTCCAAGTACAATCAGGTAAGGGTTAAGGAGAAGATATACCGAAGGCAACATTTAGGACCAGATACGGGCACTTTGAGTTTCGTGTTATGTCGTTCGGTTTGACTAATGCCAAAGAAGTAATAATGGATTTGATGAACCGTGTGTTCAGGCCCTTTTTTAGATCTGTTCGTAATTGTATTTATCAATGATATATTGGTGTATTCTCATTCAAAGGCTGAGCATGCAGATCATTTGCGTACTATGCTCATAGTTCTACAAAAACAAAAGTGGTATGCAAAATTCTCTAAATGTGAATTATGGTTCAACTCTGTAGCTTTCCTTGGTCATATCATTTCGGGTGAAGGCATCCGGGTGGATACACAAAAGATTGAGACAGTAAAGACTTGGCCTAGACCCATAACACCGACGGAGGTTCGTAGCTTTCTCGGTTGGCAGGCTATTACAGGAGATTTGTATAGGGATTTTCTTCCCTTTAAGCACCTTTGACAAATTTGACTAAGAAGGGAGAAAAGTTTCAATGGACTGATGCTTTCGAATGGAGTTTCCATGCACTGAAGGACAGATTCACTTCAGTACCGGTTCTAACGTTCCTAGAAGGGACCGATGGTTATGTTATCTATTATGACGCTTCAGCATTGGATTGGGTTGTGTGCTGATGCAGCATGGTAATGTTGTAGCTTATACTTCTAGACAACTAAGAAGGCACGAGAAGAACTACCCGACCCACGATTTAGAGTTAGCCGCGGTGATTGATGCACTAAAGATGTGGAGGCACTACTTGTATGGCATTCATGTTGATATCTATACGGATCATAAGAGTCTCCAGTATATCTTCAAGTAAAAGGAATTAAATTTATGTCAAAGGAGATGGTTGGAGCTACTTAAAGACTATGACGTTGATATTTTACACCACTTGGGAAAGGCGAACGTAGTAGCCGACGCCCTCAGCCGTAGATCTATGGGTTGCCTGTCTTATTTATAGCCAGAAAAGAGGGGAATAGCCCATGAGGTTCATCAGCTAGCTAGTCTTGGAGTTCGGTTACTGGACTCAAGTGATATTAGAATTACTATTTCGGATACAACAACATCCTCTTTAGTAACTGAAGTAAAGTAACACGAATACGAGGATCCAGTGTTTGTTCGTTATAAGGATACCACCCCTCAGAAGAAGAAGACACCATTTGAAATTACAAAAGACGGGGTCCTCAGATATCGAGGACAATTATGTGTCCCTAATGTTGCAGGGCTGCATCGGCAGGTTATGGGAGAAACTCACTATTCTCGTTATTCTATCCATCTAGGAGCGACAAAGAGGTATCATGATATCATGGAACTATATTGGTGGGACGAAATGAAAAAAGATATACCAGAGTTTGTTGCTCCGTGTCCTAACTGTCAGTAGGTTAAGATTGAGCATCAAAATCTTGGTGGATTATTGCAAGCTATGGAGATTCCGACTTGGAAATGGGAAGTAATCAATATGGATTTCATCGTAGGCTTACCTCGTACCCAGCATAAGTTCGATTTGATATGGGTGATTGTTGATAGGCTTACAAAGTTAGCCCATTTTCTGCCCGTTAGGAACTACATATTCCTCAGAGATTATGCAAGACTTTATATTAAGGAGATAGTACTACTGCATGGTGTCCCTATATCTATTATCTTGGATAGAGGAGCTCAATTTACAACTAACTTTTGGAGGTCCTTCCAAAAAGGATTGGGGAGTCAAGTTAGTCTTAGTGCAACATTTCTTCCCTAGTTAGACGGACGGGCTGAGTATACTATTCAAATACTCAAGGATATGTTATGAGCTTGTGTGACAGACTTCAAAGGTAGCTGGGATGATCATCTACCGCCTATTGAGTTCGCATATAATAATAGCTACCATTCCAGTAATCAGATGACTCCATACGAAGCTCTTTACGAATGGAAGTGTAAGTTGCCTATATGGTGGTGCGATGTTGGGGAAACTAAGTTAGCAGGACCAGAATTGGTACAGTAGGCAATTGAGAAAATTAAGCTTATACAGGGAAGGCTATTAGCAGCTCAAAGCCGTCAAAAGTCTTATGCGGATAATCGACGGCGAGACATGGAGTTTCAGGTTGACAATTGGGTATTCCTAAAGGAATCACGATGAAAGGTGTTATGAGGTTCGGTAAGAAAGGAAAACTTAGCCCTCGGTACATTGTACCATATAGGATCATACGCAAGGTAGGCTAGGTAGCATATGAGTTTTACTTGCCTTCAGACTTGGAGTCTGTACATCCAGTCTTTCATGTGTCTATGCTCCATAAATGTATCGGAGATCCTTCCAAAATTGTGTTATTTGGCGGCGTTCAGGTCACAGAGAAGTTATCATATAAAGAAACTCCCTTGCTATATTAGACAGACAGGTTCGGAGATTGAGAACTAAAGATGTAGCTTTGGTGAAAGTACTTTGGAGAAACAACAATGTGGAAGAAATGACTTGGAGGCCGATGATGACCTGAAGTCTAGATATCCCTACTTATTTCCTCTTCCTGAGATGGGTCCGACTTAGACACCACAACCTTAAGGTACGTGTATGGATTCTTGTGTTATTTATTGTCATTGGTCTTGTGAGGCCATTGTCGTTATTAATGATTGTGGTCATATGTGGCATTGAATCATTGAGTTTCTATAGGAAGAGTTGTTAATAGTATTGTTACAAAGGTGACTCTGCCAAAGTTATATATAGGTCCTGGGGAGTTTAACATTCGAGGACAAATGTTTCAAAGGGGGGAAGGATGTTGCATCTCGCGTTTCGTACGTTAATGTTTCGTCTTCAGATAATTGACGTAGGCTCGGGGATGAGATTATCTTGAGGTTAACATATTTATGCTATTTATAACAAGCGATAAGTAAGTTTCATGAAGGGTAAAGGGTACATGAACTAAAGAAAACGAGTTTCGTGGAAGGTTGTCAATTTGGGGTAAAATACGGTCCGAGCTATAATACTCTACAGACCTCTAATAGAAATAAAACTATACAAAGATGGGTCTGAGCCACGTCATACCCATATATGTATACAAGCATATCGTACCAAAATCAAAAGCAGCTCCGGATCAAGTGGAGCAGGCCAACTCTCGCTGATTAAGGATCCTGAGAACGGGGAACGTCAGCTTGCCTACCAGCACCTATAGGCATGAAATGCAGGCCCTAAGAAATAACGAATCAGTATGAATAATGTACTGAATATGTAAGGCATGAAAATCAATACATAAAATACATAGATAAAACATGGAATAAAGAAATCCATATGTAAGTCTGAATAACTTTGTAATTCTAAAACATTTATAATGTCATGCACGTGCATATAAATGTCGTGTCATTCATAGGTAAAGGTGTACATAACATCATCAAGCCTCTAAGGGCATCCCATCATATCATCTCGGCCACTATGGGCAACATCATTAACATATACCAACTGATCAGGTGGTGGTGCGTATATAATGCTGTAACCTTTTCCCATATCCCATATACATATATATATATATATATATATATATATATATAACGACATATGAGTCGATGTACATGTATAAATGCATGAAATGCATGAAAATATGTTAATAATCTCAATATTCCTTTCGGATAAACTTTATCAACTACGTATTATTCTAAGACCTATGAACAGAAGATATAATAATATGTCACATGGAGAATCAAGAACACAGATACCCCTAGTATTTCTATAAATAGAGTCATTTATGAACACTGTGCGTTTGCTCGTTTCCTCTATATAGTTTGGATCATGCCAAAAAGAAAGAAGGGATAGCCTTAACATACCTGGAGTAGGGAAAAATCCGTAAAATATTCTTGGAAAAGGTTTCACCGTATTCCTTTAGAACCGCAAAATTTTTACGTTGTTAAGCCTTTAATAATTCTCGTTGGATTTTGGTTGAAAGACGTTTTGTTGAAAGCTTGAAGAACGGCCAACGTTCTAATTTGTAGAGCCTTTTACTTATCAATTCATGGCTAACGTTTCTAATTGTAAGAATGGCTAATATTCAGATTGTAGTGATTGTATACAAGATATAGGGAATGAAGTGAATGTGTAACTAACACATTAAATCATTATGCCACCTAATAAGAAATGACTAAGAGTCATTTCTTTAGGATGTGGCTTGCTGCCACGTGGGGATGGGGGTGTAAAAGTTTAATCTTTATCCATTTATTAGGTAATTAGGTAATGTTCCGTTACCCGATAATTAACCAATTACCCGCATAATTAAGAATTGTCTCAAATTACTTAATATTCTACTTATTTTTGATACACTTTATACATCATACTATCATAGTCATATGGTACCTTGTATGGTACTAGTCCATAAATATTGGGATTATAGCTTGAACCATATTTTATCCCAAATTGACAACCTTCAACGAAACTCATTTTCTTCCTGGCACAGTTCATGAGCATGTACATCACTCTGGCTCTGGCAGGGTTGCTTCCCCTTGCTGCAGTTACATCTCAGGCTGGGGGAGGAGCACAGACTCCCGCTGCCTGCGCTCCTAAGTAGTGAGTGTATGTTGAGCAGGTCCCTGAGATTATTCCTATACAGCCTGCAGTCTGAGATCAGCCCGAGGATAGGGTAGTGGCTTCCGAGGATGAGCAGCTGAGGCTCGAGAGGTTCAAGAAGTACAAGCCTCCTATATTCAGTGGTCTAGCATCGGATGATGCTCTGGGATTTCTATATAAGTGGTACCATATTCTCCGTAGCATGGGTATATCAGGATCCAGCGGGGTTTCCTTCACTATTTTCCTGCTTCGAGGGGCCGCCTATGAGTGGTAGCGCACCTATGAGTTAGATAGTCCAGATGAGGCTGCTTCACTGACTTGGACTCAGTTTTCAGATCTTTTCCTGAGAGAGTATGTTCCTCAGAGCCTCAGTGATGCATGGCGCATAGAGTTTGAGCATTTGCACCATGGTGCTATGACTGTCTCAGAGTATGATGTCCATTACACTACTTTGGCTAGACATGCCCCAGCCTTAGTTTCTACTGTTCGCGATAGGGATCGATGGTTTATTGAGAGGCTTATTCCCAGCATTAGTTCTAGCATGGATCGTGAGTTTGAGATGGATATTTCTTATCAGTAGGTGGTGATAATTGCTAGGAGGATTGAGGGTATGCATGCTAGGGAGAGAGAGGAGAGGGAAGCCAAGAGGTATCGAGAGTCGGGCCATTTCTCTGGTGCTCGTGCCCTAGCAGCAGGTCATCATGGTAGGGGTTATATGAGTTGCCCTGTTCATTCAGCTCTTCCAGCAGTCAGTGGTATTCTAGCTCCTACTAGACCTTAGAAGCCTTATTATGAACCTCCGGTGTCTAGCGTGCCTCCTGCGTGGGGTGCTTTCAGAGGTCAGTCCAGTAGACCTGGCCCGAGCCAGTCATAGCCGCCATGTCCTCCCAGAGCTTGTTTTGAGTGTGGTGACACACGCCATGTGGTGAGGGATTGCCCTAGACTTGGGAGGAGTGCACCTCCACAGACTTCTCAGCCACAACGTGCCCCACATAGTTCTTAGGCTATGGTTACAGCTCCAGTTGTTACCCCACCTGCTCAGCCAGCTAGAGGTGGAGGTCGGGGAGGTAGAAGTCGCCCTAGAGAGGGAGGCCAGGACATATACTATGCCCCTCCTACCCGTACCGAGGTTGTTGCCTCCGATTTTGTCATCAGAGGTATTATATTGGTTTGTCAAAAAGATGCATCGATTCTATTCGATCCAGGCTCTACTTACTCTTATGTGTCTTCTAATTTTGCTCCAAATTTGGGTGTACTTCGGGATTCTTTTAATTCCCCTATTTATGTTTCTACTCCTATATGAGATTCTCTTGTTGTGGCATGAATTTATCGGTCGTGTTTGGTTGCTCTTAGTGGTTTTGAGACCAGAGTCGATTTATTGTTGCTTAGCATGGTAGATTTTGATATTATCTTGGGCATGGACTAGTTGTCGCCCCATTATGCTATTCTTGACTGTCACGCCAAAGCCGTGACATTGGCTATGCTCGGTGTACCATGTGTTGAGTGGAGGGGTACTTTAGATCACACTCCCAGTAGAGTTATTTCTTTTCTTAAAGCTCAATGCATGGTTGAGAAGGGGTGTGATGCGTATTTACCCTATGTGAGAGATGTAAATATTGATACCCCTTCGGTTGATTCAGTTCCAGTAGTACGGGATTTTCCCGATAAGTTTCCAGTTGATCTTCGAGGCATGCCGCCTGATAGAGATATTAATTTTTGCATTGATCTGTTGCCGGGTACTCAGCCCATTTCTATTCCTCTGTATCATATGGCTCCTTCTGAGTTGAAGGAGTGGAAGGATCAGTTACAGGGAATTGCTTGATAAGGGTTTTATTCGGCCTAGTGTATCACCTTGGGGTGCTCCTGTCTTGTTTGTGAAGAAAAAGAATGGTTCTATGCGTATGTGTATTGATTATCGCCAGTTGAACAAGGTTATAGTGAAGAACCTTCATCCTTTGTATCGTATTGATGATCTGTTTGACCAGCTTCAGGGCGCACAGGTGTTTTCTAAGATTGATTTGCGCTAAGGTTACCATCAGTTGAAGATTCGGGAGCCAGATATCCCAAAGACTGCTATTTTACCAACTTATCTTATCTTTAAACCTATACTTTTGCTATGTCTGAGTGATAAAATTGTGTATTTGATGTCATTTACTTCTATTTTACAAGTTGTATGTGATTTAGAGGTAATGGTGAAGAAACCAAGTAAAAACAAGTCAAAAAGGAGCTAAAATGGACAATGAAAAACTGCCAAGTGGTTTACTCTTTGTGAACGTGAAGGTCCTACGCGAACGTGAAGAAGCAGGCAGCTAGACCTTTGCGAACGCAAAGTACACAACGCGAACGCGATGAAGTAGAACATGACCCTTCGCGAACATGAAGGTGTGAACGCGAACGCGATGATTGAGGAAAGCAACCCTTCGCGAGCACGAAGGCGTGACCGCGAACGGGATGAAGAAACTGAGCGTGAAAACTGGGCGGTTTTGGAATTTCACATTTTTTGACCCCAAACCCTTTAATGCCCAAACCAGCTCATTTGTAAGATATCTTTGGCTTATTTTCAGTTCCATAGACTAGAGAAGAACAATTCTTATAGCTAGGGTTTGCACACACACTTGGGTTTTGAAGATTTCAAGCTTGTGGTTAAGGATTTCTTACCCATTTATGTTTATTTATTCATTTCCTTGCTTTGTATTGAATATTTAAGTGTGTAGTATTTTATCCATCACTTGAATCTTGTTTATGGAAATTCTCATGTTTAAAGTGTGGATTAAATACCTTGTTGTTCTTATGTATTGAATAATTTTTATCTTTTTATGAAATAAGTTGTTGTTTCTTTAATTATTCTTGTTCTTTAATGTTTCCAAAGGGATTAGCTAACCCTAGGACTTGCCTATTAACTCCGAATTTATTTTGGAAAAGATAATTTGGGGTTGGGAAAGATTAATTAACAAGAACTTGAGGTTTTATCCCTCATTTTATAGATTCTACCTAGGTATAGGATTGAACTACTTGTAGCCATTCCGGGTGTGCTTAATCTCTTAATTATTTTAGGGATAATTCAATTAGGATATCTTGTTAGTATTTGGATGAATCTAATTAAGAATTATTATCTGTGCCTAATTAACATAAACTAGCTCATATTTGTAAAATCGTGAAATATATTGGATCGTTACTTGAGTGTAATTCCTGATGCAACCATACTTGTAGCCATTGATCATTTTACTTACTTTCTAGGTTAGTTTACATTTCTGTATATAGATATAAAAAAATTTCTAAACCAATTCTAAGTGTTTGGCATTGCGTGATAAGTGATAATTCTCTTACATTCCTAATTGCCTGCATATTGTTCTCTGTGGGATTCGACCCCAACTCATATTTGGGTAAATTATATTGCATGCGACCGTGTCCATTTACTTTTTAGTAGTGGATTTGGATGTCATAAAAAATTGGCGCCATTGCCGGGGAACAATCTGGCGTAATTTAGGTTGTTTAAGAAATAAGCGTAAGTGCTTTGGTCCAAACTTGTGAATATTTGTGTAATTAGTTTTCTTAACTTGATCTACTTTTCTTGTTTGTTTCTTGTTTATTTTCTTATTTTTTTTGAAAAATGGCATCATATAATGAAAATTAGTCAGATGGTAGTTGTTCATACTTTGATGACCCTTGTCCTTATTGTGGAGGACCACACTCATGGCAAAACTCTTTAAATTCTCCCGGGGGTGGATTGTGCGCACAATCTCAAACCCATGAGTGGAGTATTTGTGATAAGTGTGGTTTTCAAAATGGTCATTGGGATGATTGTGCTTATTTGTCCTTTCCTTCCCCAAGCCCCCGCTATGATGATTCTACTTTTTGAGATGAAAATTATAGGGCTATGGAAGTGGAAGAAGTTGAGTATGGCCGAAATGAAGAGTTCATGCTCATGTTGGAGTGCCTACTTGAAGGAGGAAACAAAGAACAAAGTGCCTTGGAGGAGCTTTTGGAGAATAGTCTCCAAAATGACTTGGCACTTGAAAGGTTGCACTCACAAATGGGAGAAATGCTTGAAACTTTAGAGCACCAAAAATCCTCGGAAGTTAATGATAACCAAGAATTTTTCTTAGATGTGGAAGCCAAAAATCCTCCCTTGGCACTTGATTAAAACCAAGAAGAACTCACAAATTCTCAAAATGAGAAGATGATGCTCATGTTGGAAACCAATCTTCAAAATGAGGATAAGCACAACTTTGCACTCGAGGACTTGAAACAAGGATTAGCTTACAATGATGAACACATATGCACTTTGGAAGATCAAATCAATATATTGGTTGAGGCTCACTATGCCCACCAACTTGAGAGTGTGGAAGGAAGCCAAGAAGAGTCCAATTCCGAGGAAAAAAGTGAGCTTTACTTTGAGGATTCAAGAATTGAACATCCGCCAACCGACTCCATGATTGTTAGCGATGCCAAGAAAAATATGGAATTAGAGTCAACCGGTGTAAATGAAAATTTGGTTGAGATTGACTCTAGTCCGGGGGAAAAAGAGGGTGTCAAAATCCGGGAAAAATTTCAAGTTGGAGGTTTGAAGTCACATTCCAAGCATTTTTCAACATTGGAATTGTGTGGTGATATGGGAATTGAACTACACGATTTAATGAGGGATTGCGAAGAGGAAAGGCAATAACCATACATCATACAATTTGAGGGAACAAAAAGGAAAAATGACATCCCTCACATGAGAGCCAAGAAGTGCAAAATGAAGAATTTAAGGCTTGGCTTGATTATCGACTTACCACCACCCATTGCTCGTGGTCAGAAGCTTGATTCAAAGTTGGGTGCCCAGTTCATATCATCCAAGTGGCGAGAAAAGTGGTAAAGTTGACTTGCGTCATGCCATGACGTTAAATGCGGTGCTTGGTCGGAGGTAACCCCTCGGGTTTTCAAAATGTTTAGTCATTTTTAAAGTTTTCTTTTTTAGAACAGCTTAGAATATTATTTTATAACTAATCTGCCAAGTTTTAGATTTTTTGGAGTTCATTTGAGCAGGTCAGAGTGTTCCGGAGAGCCAAAACCAGTAGCTGCCAGAACTGTTGAAGTGCAGGAAAACGTTACTCTTCGCATTCGTGATTACCCTTCGCATTCGCCTAGATTTAGAAAACTTTAACCCTTTGCGTTCGCGTTCAGTTCACTCACGTTCGCGGCTTTCAGCATGGTTTATCCTTCGTGTACGCGGACAACCCTCGCGAACGCGTAGGGTCGAGTGAATGTAAATACAAATTAGCTACTGGAACCGAGAAAATTCACCCCTTTTTCTCAAACAACAGTCCCCTCTACTCCTTAAGCCCCAAAAATCAATTCATCCATAATCTTCAAGTTTCTTGCAATTTTTCATCTCCATTCTCAAGGTATGTGATTTCTTCGCTTCCCTCTTAAATTTTTCTTTTCCTTCTTGGGGTGAAACAATGAAGAACTTCCATGGTTTATTGGTGCTTAGGGTTCAAAAATGTTGTGATCTTAAAATGTCAAATTTGTGTGTGCAATTGGTTGTGATTGTTGGGTAGGGTTGGTTGAGTGTGAGTGTTTGTTTTTGAAGAAAAAAATGGGGTAAGATCTGTTCTTAAACTTCTATAATTGAACAAAGAAAAGAGGGTGTTGATACCCAATTTTTACCTATGTATTTTTTTATACAAAATACTTTCAAAATAGCATATACATGCATACATAAGCATACCCAAGTGTTTGAGTATTTTTCCAATCTTTTGAAGAGTTTTTAAAATCAATTTACTATCCATTTTAGCAGTACAAAATAATTATTCCCAAAATCATCGATTTTGGTGAATAATTTATTTTATTCCCATATTTATACCAAAATATAGTTAAGGTAATTTTTATACATTTTTATAAATTTATTTGGTATTTAAAAAGACTAAATTGCATATAATTGCAATTATAGCCTATTTTAAGATTAATAGCATTTCTATAATTGCAAAATTGGTTTCAATATTTTTAAATCACTATTTATGCGTTATTAGTTGGGTCAGTATTTTTAATTTGTTTTTAAAGTCTTTTTCACTATTTTTATAAAATAAGAGGAAAATTGGCTATTTAACATTTAGGCTATTTCTATTTCAATTACAGCCTCATTTCCTGTCAATTTTAACCTCAATTTGACCCCAATTCCGCCCAAATTAAAACCAACCTAGTTTCAATCTGGATCCAACCGATGACCCAATTACAAACGACCTAACCCGTTCCCCACCTACCACTTTAAATCTGGACCGTTGATCACTCAAGATCAACGGCCAAGACTCGCCCTTCCATAATTAAACCTAAATGACTACCCTAATCTCCCTCATTCTCACCTGACTCGCCGCCTTGAAACCCTTCGTCTCTCAAAACACTCTCAAGCTCTCTGAAACCCTAGCCATCTCCCACCTTATTCTACCATGTTTCCACCGGAATCCGTGTCTTCTCAGGCCATAGATGGTTGGTACTCACCCCCCTCCACCATCAAACCATTGTTGTTCGAAGCTTCGAGGCCCGACTCCAATGGCTCTCTTCAGATCCTTCTCAGATCTGTAGATCTATGGCTTCTCCGACCATTATTCCAGCGTCTTCAAGCAATATGAGTCTTTTCGACTCGGGATCGGATTTTCTTCCAAGCCTTTCTCATTTCTAGGGATTCTCTAAAACCCAAAGCTATTCGAGGTTTTCTCTAGTTATTTTCTTAGATCTATGCTATATCTGTGTTCTACTGGAATTTTAAAACGTTTTCCCCAATCTTCTCTTTCAAAATTTGTTTCTCTTCAATTTAGGGTTTCTGAAAAAAGTTTTAAAATGTTTTCTGACTCCTCTTCTTCTTTTCTTTGTGTAAATCTGTCTATGCTATGTTTTTATGTTCTCTTTTCTACTTCGCATGTCTTTCTCCTGTGTTCTTAGGTTCGCCTTATTATGCATATTCTTCTATAGTGCTCCGTTCTTTATTCTACTGGTTTCTATAACATGATTTCACACGTTTATCTTATGTGTTCGTTTAACCTTGTGTTCCTTTACTGTAATTTCTACTAAGCTTTTAGTTCTTATATGCCTTCTTCTGGAATTTGTTTGAGTTCTTTCTAAACATGTTTCATCTACTATTTCCTTAAGTTTATGCTACCTCTTTGTCTTCTGAACTTGTTTAAGTTCCAATCTTTTCTTAAAACATGTTCTTTATGCTTCAAATCAGCTTTTTCACTATGTTTGTTTCGAACCTGCTATTTTACCTGTTTGTTTTCTCATGAGTCTCTGAAAGATACCTCTGAGCCTGTTTCAGTTATTTGTCTTCTCGTCTCTGCATCTGATTCGAGTTGAAAACCCTAGGATTTGGGTTTTTTGGCGAGTTTGATCTTATGTTTGGAATAGGGTTCTATTATGGAACCCTGGATTCTCTCGAACTAAGTCTGAGTCTATGTACTGAATTTGAGCCTCTTTGTTTGTGACTCTGAACTTTTCTATGTTAGATTCTTTCTAATTAGCATGACAGTTGTTTCTTGTTTGACATGTTTGTATGCTTTATATATGAGAAATTCTTCCTTCAAAAGAGGTTTTGCCAACTATCAATTGATTCCGAATTCCTTTTAATAGGGTTTGATTGATTGTTACTGATTTTCTTTAATTAAACTTTTCTTTACCTTTTCTGGTTGGATTCATTCATACCAAAACTCAATTTCTGATTTTTACTGGCTGATGATTGATTGCCTTTACTTATTTTCACAAACCGTGTTGCTATCAAACTCTTTCCTTAAATAGTTTCTATATATTTGCCCTTCTTGTACTACTTTGGAAAAGATTTAATCCAATTCTTTCCTTAATTTTCTTCTACCCGTTTTAAATCAGAATCCCTTAACTGAAGGGAGATTCTGTGTGATTGATTGCAAACTAATCCCTTAGATTTTCTTACATGTTTTCTGCACTATAAAAGGGACACGACCCTTCTGTACTTAGACACCTTGAACCTTCAGTTCAACACTTTGAATTCAATACTTTACACACACACCTATCAATTTCAATACTCTACTTTCTTCTGAGATCTTTTGTACTGTTTGCTTGCAATTGGGTTTACAAGACTTCAGCTTTCACTTATTTGTTTCCCTGAAACTGGTATGCCTTAATTGCGATTTTATCACCATCCCTATGTGTTTATTTTACAGTTGCTACACTCCTGTCTACTTTGCTATTCATGTTATGTATTGAGTATGCTACTCTCTCTTTGCATCTGCTGTTTGTTATGAACTCCCTATACCCCACTCCCTTCTATGTGTTTGAGTCAAGATTCATGGCCTAACAACATCCAAATTGCTGCTTAGGTCTCAATCTGATCCTCAATGGATCCCAACTTTTAAAATGTGGCTAATTGGCTAGTCAGGGTGTGCCAGCACTCCTGATTGCTAGGCATGACCACCAGCCTGCCATGGCTCTCCCTGATTCCCCCCTTATGCACTTACACTTACTCTTAAATTCTAAGTTTTGCCCCCCTCGTATGAGCCTTGCTTTGGGACCTTGAGTTTCCTATGAACTAGGACATCTAAGGGTTGGCATTTCCACACTACACTATGCTCTTAATTCTGCAATATATTTGGGTTGTAAGCACTGGCCGGAGTCCATTTGAGGCTCTTGAGGAACTTTGACACATTTAAAATAAGAGAAGGCTTTGGAAACCTGATCCTGGAAGTTGGTTCACCTCATATTGTTAAACCTTGAGTCTGAATTAGGCTCATTGGTTGTAGCTTAATTTCTGATGTAATTCTACTTTTCTTAATTCATTCCTGTCTGTAATATGTTGTAATAAATTATGGGGTTCTGGTGAAAATGGGAGGGTCACTTATGTATGCAAAGGGTAGACATCATGCTCATTGGTGTTACTATTTACAATTTCTGCACTTCCGCATTTCATTAGAAATACTGCTTATAGTTTCTGCATTTCCGCATCAGAATCCCTTCCTATAAGTTTTCTGCATTCATGCATGTCATATTGAAATCCTGCCTATAAGTTTTCTGCATTTATGCACGTCATATAGAAATCCTGCCTACAGTTTTCTGCATTCATGCACGGCATATAGAAATCCTGCCTATAGTTTCTACACTTCAACATTTTTTATCTATCATTAGGCAAACGGTTATAGTTTAAAACAATAATCAACTGCCTTCTAGATACCATGACTATAGGACTCCCTGCACTTTTATAATCGTCTTAAAACCAACAACGCCAAGAAATCAGGCCTATAGGAGTAACCAGTTGCATCTGATTCATTCATTTCATCTACAAGTCTAAAATCAGTAGTAATGTCGTTTTACATCCACAGAACTTATGTGTTTTCTACAATCAGTAAGCCTTCTTTAAAATCGGAGTAAGCACTGTTAGATATCATGCCTATAGGTCTCATTAGGCAAACCATTAGGTAATTAATTAACTGCATTAGTCTTTGATAAATTACAACTAGGGAAGGCTAATTCGGACTCCTCATCTGAGAAATATGTGATGAATCAGCCTATCCTACGCGTTAATTTAATTCAGACCATAACCAGTACATGCAAGACATGCTAAACAATCTGTCTTTAAGTTGAGGAGGCCTATTTGAGCACTTTAAACTGTTGTGTGTTCTCCCCATACCTGCCTTATATGTTTTGATTGTCGTCCTAGAATTTTGTCCTTTTAAAACTCTGAAAACCAAACTCCCTTCCCTTTATGACTAGTAGTCCCAAATGCCTCGGGGACTGATAGGATTGGGGCGGGTACTAGCATGCAATAAGTAACGATACAATTCTGCGCTTAATACCTTAACGAGGTGGGAAGGGTAGATATGGATATGATGACCGGTGTGCTAATACCATGTGTAACCCCTCTTTTGAGGAGTGATTACTAGGCATTGCATTGATGTGATCCATATTATTTGTAAACCTAGGACCCCCTTTCTTTTCAACTTGTTTTATTGTCCGAATTATTTCCTTAAAAAATTTTCTTTCTTTATTCTCTTCAAACTTTCAATTTGCTTGCAATAATATGTGAAAATCCCCTTCTATTTGAGGCCCTTAACTGCTTATTTGATTATGTGAAGTCACAATTGTAACATGGTCGGGAACCACTCTAGTGGATCTTGAGGGGTGCCTAACACCTTCCCCTCGAGATAATTTTTAGCCCTTACCCAAACTCTGGTTCTTCAAACCCAAACCCTTCTTAGTGTCCTAATGCACTTAATCATTAGGTGGCGACTCTTCAAGTTCCAAAACCCAATTCCCAAAAGGGAACGAGTTGTCCTCCCAAATGTCACAAGCCCGATTTTGCGAGAAAAAGGGGGCGTGACAGTGTGGCGACTCTGCTGGGGATACTTCTTTTAGGCTTTTACTATCTCATGTTATTTGTGAATTTAATCTTCTTTATTGCCTTTATTTAATGTCTTTATTTCTCTTCTATTACGAAACTGACTTGGCTCTTTGTTTCTTTTCTCTAATGCTTTCTTTTACCGCTTTCCTTCAATACTATTGTAATTATGAGCAATTATTGTAATCATTACTTTATGAACGTGAAAATACATGACAACTTGTAATTGCATATTCAACATCATATTCTACTTGTGCCAAACAAAATACCATAGCAATGTTTATAATGAGTGGTTGCGACCTTCCGATATCATTACCCCCTAAATTTGGAAAAGGCGTATTTGCGGTAAAACCAATCGATCAACGGTGTAGTCGATGGTTCCATGCCTTTCCCTCTTGAGTTGTCCTCTCAAGGGTACCAGTCTAATACCTTATAGAAACCCTACTCTGTTCAATTGTGCATGCATCACTGTCAAAACCTAGCCGAGTCAGTTATGTTGTCCACATAATAACTCTTTAAGATAGTCTTGTCCAAAGTCCACTGGGTTCCCTGGGAACCCAAACGGACATTACCATATTCTGTGCATTTATTTGGTGAACTAAATGCTGCTTATGCTAATTATTGGTTTAAATAGTCGAGTTCGGCTGGGTAAGGGTCTAACACTTTGTTTTGCAGAAATGAGGCACGAAGTCCCCAGATTTGGCATGGTCACCAACATCCACCCAAGGTTGCTAAGCTGGTGGGAGGATCTTCACTTCAGTGATCAGGCTCTTGTCCGGAAATACCTAGGAATTTGCCTTCTCTCCTAGAGGTCCAACCCAACAACAAAATCATAGAAGCTGCTACTCTGTTCTGGGACTATGATAGGTCTGTGTTTTGCTTCGGGGAGATTGAGATGACACCTCTTCTCGAGGAAATAGGAGGATTAGCTGGTATTCTGTGGGAGACTCCGGGTTTGCTTATGCTGGAAAATTGCAAGGGTAGGGGTTTTCTCAAAATGATGGGACTAAAGAAAAACAGAGACTTGACCTGTTTGAAGGATTCCTACATTCCTTTCAACTATTTGTACAAGAGGTACGGCCATAGTAAGTCCTACCGCACTTACCTAGATGAATTCGCCCTCACCTCATTGGGGCATATCCACAGAAGGGTCTTTGTCTTTATGTTCTGCTTCTTGGGGATGATAGTGTTTCCTATGAAGAAAGCAAGGATTCACACCAGGCTAGCTACGGTCACTAAAACCTTAATGGAGGGAATTGGTGGGCAACCCTTTAGCATAGTGCCCATGATCGTTGCAGAAATGTACCAAGCCTTGGAAAAGTGTCAACAAGGATCCCACTCTTTGAAGGCTGCAACTTGCTACTCCAGCTCTGGCTCATGGAGCATCTACAAAGGGGTGAATATCGACAAGATATTCAGCGGAGAGACTGTAACGATCATATAGCCTTCCATCAACCAAGGCGAATGAACTACATGCCCGACATGTTTGCTCTGCCAAAAGATGCCAAAGGATGGGTGGAGCTGTTTTAAAATCTGACTGAGGATCAAATATAATGGATGTTCAAATGGTTCCCTACTGACGAGTTCATCTCCCAATCCAGGGACGCACCGTTTCTGATACTGATCGATTTAAGAGGAACCTACCCTTATGTCCCCGTCTAGGTCATGAGACAGGCTGGTAGGAAGTAGGTTATACAAAGAGTCGACAAGGTGAGTCAATTACAGGCTGATTTCCAAGTTGATGATAGTCCTTATAAGTGCCAAGCTCAACATATGTGGCATTGCAAGATCATCATGGGAAGAGATACTATCGAGCCAGACAGATACCATGCTGGATGCACCCCATACTATTTGGGATGGCTGGAGGATAATCACAATGGTCTGGGCCAACCTGGGGTTGTTCGAGGTCACATTATCATAGATGAAAAGGCTGAAGCACAGGTCAAGTACAACCAATTGCGCAAGAGGATACGTGAATGCGAAAGTGAGCACTGGGAGAATCAAGAAGCCCATCAAAAGTTGATCGAAGAATGGAATGATATGACTGTCAGCGCCAATAAGAGACTGGGGTATTTGGATTAGGGTTTAATAGAGTTGGAAAGGAAGTTCATCCAGAGGATTGAAAACTGCCAGAACGCTGAGGGAAACGAAGGAGGACACTTGGCTAGAGCCTATATCCTACTGAGACTGCTTGAGCTGGTGAAGCTGTTCGATGGAGCTAAAGATGCCGAGTCTGGGGAAGGTTCTTCTGGGACCAAGTAGTTAGGAGTCTTTTCTTTTGCTTTAAAAATATAATAAAGCCAACGGCCATTACTGACATTTTATTTTTCTTCTATTTTAGTGTCGTTTTGGGATTCGTCTTATTTTGATCAATAAAATGAGGCATTTAGCATTATAAATTCTCCAAATCAACTTGTCGCTAGGCCTACCTCGGGCACAACGAGGCTCCCAAATTAGGACACGATTTATATTCTTGCACTATGTGTTTAAATATTGTAACATTTTCTTCTCATAATCCGCACTAACTTGCTACCTTTTTTTTGTTTTTACCTATTGTTTATTCCCCTCCCCCAAGGTTAGTTCGTGAACTCTGGCATCATCATCATACTCCACAAGATCTAAGGGCCCTCCACCTCCTCCTCATCCGAGTCCTAGCAGAAATAAGAATAAGGGAAAGATGGAAGATTTGAGCAACATCAGAAAGGAGAACTCAGTTGAAAGGGTAGAGGTTCCTCAGGGTATTCAGGTTTCCAAGGAAAGTGCCTCCCAGCTCGAACAGAAGTTATTCAAGTTTCAAGAAGAACTGGACCAAGTTTGGAACTTGACGAATTTGTCATTTTCCTTCACTACCCCAAATGTCAACTTTGCCAACACTTAAAACACCACACCTCCACAAAGCATCCCGAAATCACAAAACCAACCCGCTCCCTATCGCCACTGCAACACATGCCACACTTCAAAGAACACCCTACTTCTCATTCCTGAACCACTAAACTCTACAAATGATCATCCCCACAACACCCCCATCTATGTGGAAACCACACCACACTATACTCAACCTATTTCAAGCACATCGGAGTCTGACTCTCTTATCAGGAATCTGGCCGTGGAACTCAAGAAGCTGACTAGCTGAGTTCAGGGTGTCGAAGGAATCAAGGGGATTGAGGGACTGAATTACGAGGACCGTTGCATCCAGCCAGATGTCGAACTACCTGAGGGGTACAAACCTCCCAAGTTTGAGATATTTGATGGCACAGGGGATCCTAGAGTCCATTTGATGATGTACTGCGACAAGTTGGTCGGAGTAGGAAGGGATGAAAAGATTCACATGAAACTCTTTATGAGAAGTCTATAAGGAGATGCTTTGTCTTGGTACATCAAACAAGACCCTAATAAGTGGTCAAATTGGGTAAGTATGGCGTCCGTTTTCATGGACAGGTTCAGGTTCAACGCTGAAAATGCACCAGACGTATTCTACATCCAGAACATAAAGAAGAAACCTTCAGATACATTCCGCGAGTATTCTACTCGTTGGAGATCAGAAGCTGCTAAGGTTAGACTGGCTTTAGAAGAAGAACAAATAAACAGGTTTTTCGTCTGAGCTCAAGACCCACAGTTCTATGAAAGGTTAATGCTGATTGAAAGCCAGAAATTTTCCGACATCATCAAGCTAGGGGAAAGGATCGAGGAAGGTATCAAAAGTAGTATGGTCACTAACTTTGAAGCTTTGCAGGCTGCCAACAATGCTCTACAATCTGGTGGCACGTCCAAGAAAAGGGACATGAGCGTCGTGATGGTTGCACAGAGAACAAATCCCCAATCGAATACCAAACCTACCCAATACCTCCACTTACATATCAACCTACCCCAAATTATCAAGCACCCTCGCCCTCATACCAAACTCCACCACCTACTTACCAATCACCTCTACCTCCCACATATCAGCCCACTTCACCCAGATATTCCCAACCCGCACATGTCTACCAAACCTACAATTCTCAACCACCTCCCACCCGCCAAAACTTTCCTAGAGCCTGACCAAACTTCCACTGCAGACCCCCCCAAATAGTATACCGCCATTGCCAAACCTATCAACCAGCTGTATAAAAGGCTCAAAGCTACTGGTTACATCACCCCCATCCCTACCGTAAATCCCTCCCAATGGGTCAACCCAAACAAAACTTGTGCATACCATTCCGGCATGAAGGGGCATACCATTGATGAGTGCTATTATCTAAAGGATAAGATCCAAGCTTTGATTGACAACAAGATCATCATAGCATAGGAGCCAGCTCCGAATGTCCGCAATAACCCTCTACCTGACCACAAGGGTGGGGCGTTCACATGATTGAGATGGAGGACGATTGGGACCCCAAAGAGTCGATCGGATTGATCGCTGAAGGTGAGGAGACAAAGGAACCAACAGTCACACTTAATCCGATTGTGGTCCAGATCCATTCTTTTGAAAATGCTAAGTAGACATGTCCATACCACTTGAGTTCGAAGCACCTTCTTTTGCAAATACTCCAGGACCTATTGAGGTCGAGTTTGGGTCTCCAAAGACACCTGTACCATTCAAAGTGGCTGTGTTACCATCCAAGGCAAAGGTACCCATCCCGATGGCCATGACAGCCATAACACCGTTCCACCCAAAGGCTATACCATGGGATTACACCTCCGAGGCGAGAATGAAAGGGAAAACCAAATCTGGATAAGCAATTGCAGCACAGGGTATGACAAGAACTGGCTGAGCTTATACCCCAGAACACCTAGCTGAGTCCAGTAAGCAGGCCTGTGGACGACCAACCATCACTAAAACTCGGCCTGATGATCTCTGGAGGAAGATAAAAGCCAAAGAGTATTCGGTCATTGATCAGTTGAACAAAATGCCAGCCCAGATCTCTATCTTAGCTCTACTACAAAGCTCTAATGCACATAAGAATGCCTTATTGAAGGTGTTGAGCGAGGCATATGTACCCAGCAACATAACAGGAGGAGAAATGGCAAACATGGTGGGGCAAGTATTGGAGAGTCACAAAATCACTTTCCACGAAGATGAGCTGCCACCTGAAGGGCTAAGCCACAACAAGGCTTTGCACATCACTATGTAGTGCAAAGATCATTTCATCACTAGAATCCTGATTGACGGAGGGTCCAGCCTCAATATTTGTCCATTGGTGACTCTCAGAACATTGGGAAAGAGCCTTCATGAGATCAAGGATGGAGCCATCAATGTCAAAACTTTCGATGGATCCCAAAGGTCCATTATTGGGGAAATCAATTTGTGTCTGCAAATGGGACCGACTTGGTTCGACGTTGATTTTCAAGTGATAGACGTCCCAACATCATACAACTTGATATTGGGACGGTCCTGGATCCATGCCGTTGGGGCTGTAGCATCAACCCTACATCATGTAGTAAAATTTGAGTGGAATCACTAAGAGGTAATTATTCACGACGACGGTAGAAATCCCATATACAGTCGCCAAACCATCCCAGCAATCAGAGGAAGAAGGAAGATAGGCGAAGAAACCTACCATCACATTAAGCGAGTTAACGTCGTGGACAAGGACAAATAGTGGGATAGCGAAATTGAAAGTATACTGAATTGGTGTGGATACGAACCTGGCAAGGGAATTGGCTAGAATCTCGAAGGAATTGCTAAGCCTATCAAGTGGAAGAAACACGGTACCACTTTCGGTTTGGGATATGAATACACTTGGGAGGAATTCAACCACTGGTTGCCACCATGGCGCAGTCCCTACTACCCACTGGAGCATCCAATACCTCGCTTGGAACAAACTTTCCAGCCCACTAATGTCATATATGGGTCGGGAGAAGAGGAAGCACTGGCGGCGATGAGGAATATGTTTTTGGAAGATGATAATATGGACCGTTGTGTCATTTTCGAGGAGGAGGGGGAGGAAAGCCCTTCTATACAAGCTGTGAGCCAAGGAGCATGCCTCAACAATTGGTCCATCAGAACCACCAGGGCCCGGAAAGCTTCGGGGGTAGCAAGGCTGAACAAAGCACATGCATTATCTTTATTTCTTCGCTAATTGACTTTCTTTCCGCATTTTTAATATTGAAATAAGAGGTCCAATGTTCAAAACAATTATGAAATTTATCAAAGCATTTTAGTTTCTTATAAATCTTTCTCTTATTACTTTTTATCGTTTACTTTATTTACACAGTATTACTATTACTTATCTTGATGAACCGACGATTGTGACGTGCGACGAGGAAACGCAACAAACGGATATGGACTCAGAAGAAGATAATATACCACAAGAGGTTGTTAAAGAGGATGAGGATTTTGAGAACAGACCTAAGTCTAACCTGGACAAAACTGATATTGTCAACCTGGGAGATGCAGAAATGTCAAAGAAACACGAATCAACGTTCATTTATCACCATCAGAAAAGAAAGAGTACACGGAATTTCTAAAGGAATATGAAGACATATTCGCCTGGTCTTATGTTGACATGACTGGCCTCAGTAAATCTATTGTAGCTCATAAACTGCCAACCGATCCGACATGTCCACCAGTAAAACAGAAGCTCAGGATTCAAACCTGACATGAGTTTGAAAATCAAAGAAGAAGTCACTAAGCAAGTCAAAGCGAAGGTTCTTAGGGTAGTAGAGTATCCAACATGGTTAGCCAATACTGTGCTAGTGCCGAAGAAGAATGGGAAGGTTAAAGTCTGTGTCGACTACCGGGATCTCAATCGGGCCAGTCCGAAAGATGACTTCCCCTTGCCGAACATACACATTCTAATTGACAACTGCGCCAAGTATGAACTGTAGTCGTTCGTTGATTGTTTTGCTAGGTATCATCAGATATGGATGGATGAGGAAGATGCGGAGAAACTGGTTTTCATTATGCCGTGGGGGATGTATTGTTACAAGATGATGCCGTTCGGGTTAAATAATGCTGGGGCCACCAACATGAGGGCCATGACTGCTATTTTCCATGACATGATACACAAAGAGATCGAGGTATATGTAGACGACGTCATCATCAAATCCAAGAGAGGCAATGACTACATAGAAGATATGAGGAAGTTCTTCAACATACTAAGAAGGTACAACTTGAAGCTGAATCCCGCCAAATATGCATTCGGGGTTCCTGTCGGAAAACTACTTGGGTTCATTGTGAGTCGCTGAGGAATAGAACTAGATACGTCAAAGGTCAAAGCCATACAATAATTGCCACCACCGAAGAATAAGAAAGAGGTTATGAGTTTCTTGGGAAGACTTAACTACATCAGCCGGTTCATAGCTCAATCCACTATCATTTGTGAGCCAATCTTTAAGATGTTGAAGAAGGACGCCGCTACCAAATGGACTGATGGTTGTTATAAAGCCTTCAACAGAATCAAGGAATACCTGTCAACGCCGCCAGTTTTGGTCCCGCCCGAGCCAGGTAGACCCCTATTACTCTACCTCACAGTATTGGATGGAGCTTTCGGTTGTGTTCTGGGGCAGCATGTTGAAACGGGAAGAAAGGATCAGGCCATCTATTATCTCAGCAAGAAGTTTACCCCGTACGAGGCCCAATATTCTCTATTTGAACGCACCTATTCTGCCCTGACTTGGGTAGCTCAGAAGTTGAGGAACTATTTCTTTGCCTATACTACTTATCTCATATCAAGAATGGATCCTTTGAAGTACATATTTCAGAAGTCCATGCCCACTGGAAAGCTAGCCAAGTGGCAAATCCTGCTAAGTGAATTCGACATTATTTACGTGACTCGGAAGGCAATCAAAGGACAAGCACTGGCAGATCATCTTGCTAAAAATCTTGTGGATGGAGAATACAAGCCTCTAAAGATGCATTTTCCCGATGAAGGTATCTTTCATAGGGGAAGATATTGTAGAACCCTATGATGGTTGAAGAATGTTTTTCGACGGAGCAACAAACTTCAAAGGAATCAGCATAGGAGCAGTCCGAGTATCAGAAACCAGCCAGCATTATCCAGTGTCTGCCAAGCTCAGGTTCCCATGCACCAATAACATGGCCAAGTACAAAGCTTGCATCTTAGGGCTCAAGATGGCCATTGACATGAAAATTCAGGAATTTCTAGTGATTGGAGATTCAGGTCCGAAAAGAATGGGCAACCAAGAACTCCAAGATACTCCCTTATCTGCATCATGTACAGGAATTGAGGAAAAGGTTCACAAAGACGGAGTTCCAACATGTTCCCAGAGTTCAGAATGAATTTTCTGATGCATTGGCTACCCTATCATCCATGATACAGCACCCACACCAGAACTTCGTTGATCCTATTACGGTAAAGATCTATGATCAGCCAGCTTACTGCACTCATGTAGAAGAAGAAGCTGACGGAAAACCTTGGTTTCATGATATCAAGGAATATTTGACGAAAGGAGAATATCCAGAACTCGCAAATCCTACTCAGAAACGCACACTTCGGAGACTATCTAACAACTTCTTTCATAGCGGAGGAATCCTGTATAGGAGGACTCCTGATTTGGGGTTACTAAGGTGTGTTAACGCAAAGGAAGTATCCAGGATATTGGAAGAAATTCATGCAGAGACCTGCGGTCCGCATATGAATGGCTTTGTCTTAGCCAAGAAAATACTCCGAGCTGGTTATTTTTGAATGACTATGGAAACGGACTGCATCCAGTATGTCCAAAAATGCCATCGCTATCAGATACATGCAGACATGATAAAGGTGCCTCCAAACGAGCTTACGGCAACAAGCTTGCCATGGTCGTTCGCCGCTTGGGGAATGGATATTAACAGACCTATCGAGCATGCAGCATCAAACGAGCACAGGTTCATTCTAGTGGCAATTGATTGTTTCACCAAATGGGTTGAAGTAGCATCGTACAAAGCAGTGACTAAGAAAGTGGTAGCAGATTTTATCTGTGACCGTCATTGTTTGTCGGTTCGGAATTCCGGAGTCAATCATCACTAATAATGGTTCCAATCTCAACAGCGACCTGATGAAAGCCATTTATGAAACCTTCAAGATCAAACACAAGAATTTTACAGCTTACAGACCTTAGATGAACGTAGTTGTAGAAGCCGCCAATAAGAATATCAAGAAGATACTGAGGAAGATGATAGAAAAGCATAAGCAGTGGCATGAGAAGTTATCATTTGCCTTGTTGGGATACCGCACCACAGTCTGCACATCAACCGGGGCAACTCCCTATTTGTTGGTTTATGGTACAGAAGCAGTCATTCACGCCGAGGTAGAAATTCCCTCCTTAAGAATCATACAGGAAGCCGAACTTGACGATGTAGAATGGGTAGAGAGTCACTACGAGCAGCTAGCTCTTATAGACGGAAAGAGAATAAATGCAGTTTTCCACAGTCAGCTCTATCAGAACAGAATGTCCAAAGCCTTCAGCAAAAGAGTCAAGCCGAGATAGTTTACACCGGGGCAATTGGTGTTAAAGAAGATTTTCCCACATCAAGAGGAGGACAAAGGGAAGTTCTCTCCCAACTTAAAGGGTCCATACATGGTTCACCGGGTCCTCACCGGAGGAGCCCTCATACTTGCAGAAATGGACGGTGAAGTTTGGCCGAAGCTGATCGATTCAGATGCAGTGAAGCGATCCTATGTGTGACTTTTATGCTTTCCTCATATGATGTAATTTGAACTACGCCTGACCTGATTCCCGTTTAAGAGGGGATACGTAGGCAGCCCTATGGGTTCGGTCATAATTTAATAAAATTTTTATCTGCCCCCGCTATTGGAAACTGGGGCTGAATTTTAAGGAGGACCCTCAAAATTCCGAAGTGATTTCAGCCATTCGACACAAGCAGCCATCAAAAGCAGCAGCCTAGTAAATTGGGGCAGAATTTAGAAGAGGACCCTCAAAATTCCGGAGCGAGAGAAGTTGCAGTATCTGGGACCACGTCGCAGTCATCAGTTCATTTAAAGAAAACTATTCTTAATTATGTATTTATTGTCACATTTGTTCACTAAATCATGCATGTTTGTTACCAAAGTTGCTTCGTTTAGCAACGCTACCCCAATGATATGCCCAATATCATCGGAACGGAGCTGAGCAGGTCAACCAGTGCCAGTGGGAATACGAACTAACCTCCCCTCTTTACAAAACTCACAATTTTTCTTTGAATGCAGGCCCTTGAGTTGCAAAATCATCAAATAAACTATACACTCACGAGACTCACATTGCTCAGGAATATAACTCTCAGAACCATTGCACTTACTAATAGCTGCTATCCGCACATAGTGCTCCTACCAGACACAGTATCCCTAGCAGCAATATCTCGATCCGCTATCAGCTAAGAAAATTCTATCATCATTTTGCCCTTTTACTCCTTGTATAAGGCTACCTTTATGCCTTCCGAGACTAAGCATTGTCTCCATCTGCATTCCTCCTTGCATAAGGCTACCTTTCTGCCTTCCGAGACTAAGCATTGTCTCCATCTGCATTCCTGCATTGCATAAGGCTACCTTTCTGCCTTCCGAGACTAAGCATTGTCTCCATCTGCATTCCTCCTTGCATAAGGCTACCTTTCTGCCTTCCAAGACTAAGCATTGTCTCCATCTGCATTCCTCCTTGCATAAGGCTACCTTTCTGCTTCCGAGACTAAGCATTGTCTCCATCTGCATTCCTGCATTGCATAAGGCTACCTTTTTGCCTTTTGAGGTTAAGTTTTACCTCCATCTACATTTCCCTGCATTGCATAAGGCTACATTTCTACCTTTCGAGGTTAAGCTCTACCTCTACCTGCATTCCTGCGTTGCATAAGGCTACCTTTCTGCCTTCCGAGGTTAAGCTCTACCTCCATCCGCATTTCTTGCATTGCATAGGGCTACATTTCTGCCTTACGAAGTTAATATCTACCTCCATCAGCATTACCCTGCATTGCATAAGGCTACCTTTCTGCCTTCTGATACTAAGCACTGTCTCAATCCTGCATTGCTCTGTATTGCATAAGGCTACTGTTCTGCCCTCTGAGACTAAGCACTATCTCCATCCTGCATGGCTGCCACTTTATCACTCTTGCATCGGCTGAAAAATCGCCACCTTTTATTTATGTCCTGCATCGGCTGAAATATCACCACCTTCTGCATTTCATGGGCTGAAAGATTGCCAAATTGTCCAAAGGCGTCATTGTTCGGAGGCACCATTTGCATAGCCCGAGAACGCCATGCCATGGCCTAAGGACCTCATTTTATCTCTTGCATATCATTATTCAAAGGCATCATAGTCCGTAGGCATCATTATCATAGCCGGAGAACATCATTTCATTGCCTGCGAATCCTTTAGCATACGCTTCATGGCCCAGGACGTGATAGTCCGAGGACGTCATCCTAACCATCCGAGGACAACACTTATGGTCCAATGGGAACTTGCATCACATTTAAATTTATGCACAATATGTTCTCACTTGCAGGTAATCCGAATAGCAACGGCCGTCTCAGCAAGGGCGATATCGCTCCAGTTCCGGCAGCCTATCAGACTCTGACCATCCTTCTCAACCCGAACATCGCGTCCGCTTTTCGAAATCTCCATCGGCATATTCCGCCAATGGATCCTGAACTACATATGGCTTGATTCCTATGATATGTAGGTAACTCAGGAACCAGAGCTCGGTCAAAATTCTTTAAATCATTTCATTCGGTCAAAATTGGCCATCATATCTTTACCCGACAACTCTTTCATCCTTCCCGGGTAAAGAGGGGCAGCTGTTGATACACAATTTTTCCCTATATATTTTTTATATACAAAATACTTTCAAAAAAGCATATACATGCATACATAAGCACACCCAAGTGTTTCAGTATTTTTTCAATCTTTTGAATAGTTTTTAAAATCAATTTACTATCCATTTTTGCAGTAAAAAATCCATAATTATTCCCAAAATCATCAATTTTGATGAATAATTTATTTTATTCCCATATATATACGAAAATATAGTTGAGGTAATTTTTGTACATTTTTATAAATTTATTTGGTATTTAAAAGACTAAATTGCATATAATTGCAATTATAGCCTATTTTAAGATTAATAGCATTAATATAATTGTAAAATTGGTTTCATTATTTTTAAATCAATATTTATGCATTATTAGTTGCGTCAATATTTTTAATTTTTTTTAAAGTCTTTTTCACTATTTTTATAAAATAAAAGAGGAAAATTGGCTATTTAACATTTAGCCTATTACTATTTCAATTACAGCCTAATTTCCTTTCAATTTTAACCTCATTTTGACCCCAATTTCGCCCAAATTAAAACCAACCCAGTTGCAATCTGGATCCAACCCACGACCCAACCCGTTCCCCACCTACCACTTAAATCTGGACCGTTGATCACTCAAGATCAATGGCCAAGACTTGCCCTTCCATAATTAAACCTAAACGACTACCCTAATCTCCCTCATTCTCACCTGACCCGCCACCTTGAAACCCTTCATCTCTCAAAACACTCTCAAGCTCTTTGAAACCCTAGCCATCTCCCACCTTATTCTACCATGTTTCCACCGGAATCCGTGGCTTCTCAAGCCATGGATGGTTGGTACTCACCCCCCTCCACCATCAAACCATGGTTGTTCGAAGCTTCGAGGCCCGACTCCAATGGCTCTCTTCAGATCCTTCTCAGATCTGTAGATCTATGGCTTCTCGGACCATTATTCCGGCGTGTTCAAGCAATATGAGTCTTTTCGACTCAGGATCGGATTTTCTTCCAAGACTCTCATATCTAGGGTTTCTCTAAAACCCTAATCTATTCGAGGTTTTCTCTGGTTGTTTTCTTATATCTATGCTATATTTTTGTTCTACTGGAATTTTAAAACGTTTTCCCCATTCTTCTCTTTTAAAATTTGTTTCTCTTCGATTTAGAGGTTTCTGAAAAAGGTTTTAAAATGTTTTATGGCTCCTCTTCTTCTTTTCTTTGTGAATCTGTCTATGCAATGTTTTTATGTTCTCTTTTCTACCTTGCATGTCTTTCTCCTGTGTTCTTAGGTTCGCCTTATTATGCATATTCTTCTATAGTGCTCCGTTCTTTCTTCTACTGGTTTCTATATCATGCTTTCACACGTTTATCTTATGTGTTCGTTTAACCTTGTGTTCCTTTACTGTAATTTCTACTAAGCTCTTAGTTCTTATTTGCCTTCTTCTGGACTTTGTTTGAGTTCTTTCTAAACATGTTTCATCAACTATTTCCTTAAGTTTATGCTACCTCTTTGTCTTCTGAACTTGTTTAAGTTCCAATCTTTTCTTAAACCATGTTCTTTGTGCTTCAAATCAGCTTTTTCACTATGTTTGTTTCGAACCTGCTATTTTACCTGTTTGTTTTCTCATGAGTCTCTGAAAGAGACCTCTGAGCCTGTTTCAGTTATTTGTCTTCTCGTCTCTACATCTGATTCGAGTTGAAAACCCTAGGATTTGGGGCTAATCTGATCCTTAATGGATCCCAACTCTCAAAATGTGGCTAATAGGCTAGTCAGGTGTGTGCCAGCACTCCTGATTGCTAGGCATGACCACCAGCCTACCATGGCTCTCCCTGATTCCCCCCTTGTGCACTTACACTTACTCTTAGATTCTATGTTTCGCCCCCTCTTATGAGCCTTGCTTTGGGACCTTGAGTTCCCTCTGAACTGGGATATCTGAGGGTTGGCATTTCCACACTGCACTATGCTCTTAATTCTATAATATATTTGGGTTGTAAGCACTGGCCGGAGTCCATTTGAGGCTCTTGAGGAACTTTGACACATCCCAAATAAGAGAAGGCTTTGGAAACCTGATCCTGGAAGTTGTTTCACCTCATATTGTTAGACCTTGAGTCTGAATTAGGCTCCTTGGTTGTAGCTTAATTTCTGATGTAATTCTACTTTTCTTAATTCATTCTGGTCTGTAATATGTTGTAATAACTTATGGGTTCTAGTGAAAAGGGGAGGGTCACTTATGTATGCAAAGGTAGACATCATGCTCATAGGTGTTACTATTTACAATTTCTGCATTTCCGCATTTCATTAGAAATCTTGCCTATAGTTTCTACATTCCTGCATCAGACCTGCCTATAAGTTTTCTGCATTCATGCACGTCATATAGAAATCCTGCCTATAGTTTTCTGCATTCATGTACAGCATATAGAAATCCTGCCTATAGTTTCTGCACTTCTGCATTTTTTATCTATCATCAGGCAAACGATTATAGGTTAAACCAATAATCAACTACCTTCTAGATACGATGTCTATAGGACTCCTTGTACTTTTATAATCGTCTTAAAACCAACAACGCCTAGAAATCATGCCTATAGGAGTAGCCAGTTGCATCTGAGTCGTTTATTTCATCTACATGTCTAAAATTAGTAGTAATGTTATTTAACATCTGCAGAACTTATGTGTTTTCTACAATCAGTAAGACTTCTTTAAAATCGGAGTAAGCACTATTAGATATCATGCCTATAGGTCTCACTTAGGCAAAGCATTAGGTAATTAATTAACTGCATCAGTCTTTGATAAATTACAACCAAAGAAGGCTAATTCGGACTCTTCATTTGAGAAACATGTGATGAATAGCCTATCCTACACTTTAATTTAATTTAGACCATAACCAATACATGCAAGACACGCTAAACAATCTGTCTTTAAGTTGAGGAGGCCTATTTGAGCCCTTTAAACTGTTATGTGTTCTCCCCATACCTGCCTTATATGTTTTGATTGTCGTCCTAAAATTTTGTCCTTTTAAAACACTGAAAACCAAATCTCCCTTCCCTTTAGGACTAGTAGTCCCAAATGCCTTCGGGACTGATAGGATTGGGAGCGGGTACTAGCATGTAATAAGTAACGATACTATTCCGCGCTTAATACCTTAACGGGGTATGAAAGGGTAGATATGGATATGATGACCGGTGCGCTAATACCACGTGTAACCCCACTTTTGAGGAGTGATTACCGGGCATTGCATTGATGTGATCCATATTGTTTGTAAACCTAGGACCCCCTTCTTTTCAACTTATTTTATTGTCCGAACTATTTCCTTAAAATTTATGCTTTCTTTATTCTCTTCAAACTTTCAATTTTCTTGCAATAATATGTGAAAATCCCCTTCTATTTGAGGCCCTTAATTGCTTATTTGATTATGTGAAGTCACAATTGTAACATGGCTGGGAACCACACTAGTGGATCTTGAGAGGTGCCTAACACCTTCCCCTCGAGATAATTTCTAGCCCTTACCCAAACTCTGGTTCTTCAAACTCAAACCCTTCTTAGTGTCCTAATTCACTTAATCATTAGGTGACGACTCTTCATGTTCCAAAACACAATTCCTAAAAGGGAATGAGTTGTCCTCCCAAATGTCACAAGCCCGATTTCGCGAGAAAAAGGGAGCGCAATAGAGGGTACCCCAACTGTTTGAAAAAATGCTTGAAAGAAAGCTAAGTCTGGGCGAGGAAGATGACCTTCACGAACGCGAGGATTTTCCCGCGAACGCGAAGGCAAAATAGTGGGGAAAAAAAATTTGACCTTCACGAACGCGATGGTTTGCTCGCATACGCGAAGGTCAGATTCTGTGAAAAACATTTTTGCTCTTCGCGAACGCGAAGAGCAATCACTGGCAGTCCCAAAACTAGCCAAAAACACTAGATTCGCACAGCTCTGCCCATGACCTTTTTTTGCCCATTTCTTCAGCGTAAATACTTCGTAATACTTGTTTTAAGTGTTTGTATGAGCTTTTAACATTGTTGGTCTATTTTGTAGGTACTTTGGGCATAAAATGGATCTAGAACACCGTGAATTTGAGCACGAACATGTCTTTGGACCTGAACAAGAGGAACATTTTGATTATGAGCAGTTTGTATCTGCAACATGTGAGCGAAAATATGATGAACTCCTGTCCAAGACCATCGTCCGGGAAAGAGGTATAAACTTGGAAAAAGTCAAAGTTAAAATGACGGGCTTCTACACGCGCTTGGTAGAAAGCGGGTGGATTTGTTTTGGCGAGCAACCAAATAATGCCAACAACACAATAGTTCTGGAATTCTATGCAAACGCCTTGAGGACCGACTTCCAAGGTGCCTTTGTTACTACTGTGCGGGGCATGCAAGTCCACTTCAACCCTGAGATAATCAATGAAATTCATGGCCTTCCCAATGTTGATAACGAGGTCTATAGAGACAGAGCCAAAGCAGGAGGAATCTAGTGGCTAGTGGATAAGTTACATGATGGGGTTACTCTGAAGTGGCTGACAGTGCACGAGTTGATTCTCATGATTTCACGGATGAAGCAAAGACATGGCTCTCCATTATCTGTTCAAGAGTGTCTCCCTCTACAAATGACACTGATGTGACACCGGACAGGGCACTGATAATTGCTGCTATCATGGACTACCTGTGAACGTGGGGGAACACATTGTCCGAGAAATTAAGGAAGCCACTGATGGGAGGTTGAAGAGCCTTTTCTTCCCTTCCTTGATAACTAGACTTTGCTATGATGTTGGGGTACCTCAACGCCCCAATGAAGTTGAGAAAGGTCCAGGAAAACTGATGATCCATCCCTTGCTGAAAAGGGGACTCAGTGACAAACACAAAAAGAGGAGAATTGATGTTGCTTCCCCTTCATTTGGGCAGTTCTCTGAGGCCACCACTGACCCCGTCGGATCCTTTGCACCTTTATCAGGGTCCTTTGACCCCATGGGACCACTCCAGTCTTGTCCTCACACTATGCGCCATTTATCCAGTCAGATATATGGAGTAGATGCACATGTTAGGCAGCTTATAGCTGTCCTTCCCACTGGCCTACCTAGGGCTAGCACATCTACTGGGACTGGCACATCTACTGGGGCTTCTATCCCACCATCCATGGAGGATATGGTCAAAAAGCAAAAAGCAATCACGGGCAATATGGAGGCCATTAACACAAGGCTAGAGAACATGAGTCGCCGGCAAGGAAAGATTGAGAAGAGGCAGAGAAAATTCAAGGAGCATGAGAAGAAGAAAAGCAAACTATTGTCCAAGTTGATGCAAAAGGTGAGTACATTTTGTGGTTCAAATGAATCAGAGGATGATGATGATGCGGATGTGGAGCTCAAGTTTCCCACCACCTCCAGTTTAGACTGATGCAGTATTCAGGGAGCACTTTCCACCATTTTACTCTATAATGTTTAGTTGCATTGGGGACATTGCAACATCTTTAGTTGGGGGTGGCTTCTTGTATAACTGTTGTTATTACTTAATTGTAGATAACTGTGGGTATGGTAGATTGGTACTGCGATTGTTTTTGTTTTGTTGTTAGTGTATTTTCATGTGATGTGTGATATTATTATGTTTAGTAGATTCTAAATTTTCATGTGATGTGTGATATTATTATGTGTAGCTTCTAAATTTTTTTTGTTTTTATATATATTATGTTTTAGTTATTTGATATTTATTAGCTTCTTAATTTTTTTTTTGTTAGCTTCTTAAATTTCTTGTTTGTATAGTATGTTTGGTGTTAGTGGCGATATCTTTGGTTTTCTTTGTACCACAGTTCTTTTCCCAATGATGCCAATTTTCTTCTTGAACCGAGTAATTGTAGAAAATATTTGTCGACTTTTCCCGATGATGGATAGATAGACAACTTTCTTAAGGGAATTAGTCTTGTAGTTAGATATAGCTTATGTTAATTTAAGAAAAATAAATGGTTTGAGTTGGGGTTTGTGACCATTGACCAAGTTGTGGCTTGCTTGGTACCAACATGATATAAACCTCGGCATATGGATTTTCAATTGTTGAAAAAGAAAAATAATTAAAGTAAAAATGTCATGACTTTTAGACTAAAATTTCGGCTCTTTGATTCACTAAATAGCTTCCTATGCTATATGCAACCTCTTTTAGTCATTGGTTTCAATTGGACTTTGAATTTGTATTCCACTTGAGTGTTCATGTGCCATGTGTGGTGAGATTCATTGTGAATTCTTTTGCATTACTTGTAGTCTAGAACTTGCCCGGAATGTGCTTCAAGGTGAAATCATAGACTAACTTGGTTTGAAAAATGATACTAGGCCTTCCTTGGACCGCTAGTGTGCCTAAAATTTCCTACCCTTGAAAATTTTCCCTAGTCAACCCATTTTGAGCCTTTAAACTTATTCTTTGGCAACCATGTTACAAACTTTAATCCTTTGTTCTTTATTGATCTAGCTTTTGGCACCCTCCCTACCTCCATAAGTACTTTGAAAATATAAACATAGGCTAAAAGCCTATGTTTGGGGGTGAAGGTTGGAAAAGTTGTGATATGGAAGTTTCTTAAAAAGGTGAAAGGTAGAAAAAAAGTGAAACCTTCATTGATTTTGAAAAGGAAAGAAACTGAAAAAAATAATATAAAATAAAGGGAAGACTAGATGTGGAATGAAAAGTGAAGAAAGGATGGAGAATATTTTCGAAGGAAGTGGACTTTAAGTGTAAACTTTGTAGTGCTTGGGGAGGTTTTGAGTCACTCTAACCAAAATTGTGCCTACCTTAACCAAAAGCCTAAACTACAACCCTTTAAGTCCTAATTGATTTTGAACCAAGTTGTCTACATTAGTGGAGGAATACATGAAGGGCAAGCCTATGGTACTACTTGTATGCATTTGAACATCTTTTTGACAGAGAGTTAAGTCTTTCCATTTGATATCCCATTTTTGTTTTGAATTAAGATTTATGAGTGTGGGATCCTCTCTTAAATGTGAGGGCACATGAGATTTGCTCTTTGAATTTAATCACATTTTCAATTGGAATGAATGACCAAAGAATGTTAATTGTGGTACAGAGAGAAATTTTGAAGCTTTAGCGTCATGACTTGATTGCTACTTTGATTTGCATTATTTTATGAGCACATGGAGTGTAATGAATTCCATGACAAGTGCTTGATAATTCATATGCTTTGGAGTAATTGTTAGTACAAATTGAAATCATGTTTTTGTGCTTATAGTAGACCTTTGTGGCTTGCATAATATGCATGCATTGTTGAGTTAACTACTTGGGTAGAGATTTTGTCGCTTTTATTCTGTGACGATTCGACCAGTCGTCTCATGAGTTACCGCTCCGTTTTCCCCATCTTTTGCTTCTTTATGCTTCATTTTCTGTATTTGGTGTGATCGAGTTGATTTGGATTGGTTTGGGTAGGAAATGAGACACTTAGTCTCTTTAAGGAAAGTCTAGTTTGAAAAAGTGAACCGGATATTGACTTATGAGTTAGAGGGCTCAGATGTGGTTTCCAGTGGTTCGGTTAGCTTCGGGGGATATTTGTAACTTAGGAGTGTGATCGGAAGTGGTTTTGGAGGTCCGGTGTAGAAATAGGATTGAATTGGCGAAGTTAGTATTTTGGCGAATTTCGGTTGATACGTGAGATTTTGATCCGAGGGTTTGAATGGAATTTCGAGAGTTGATGTAGCTTTGTTATGTTATTTAGGATGTGTGTGTAAAATTTCAGGTCATTCAGAGGTGATTTGATTGGATTTTTGATCGAATGCGTGTTTCGGAAGTTTTAGAAGAACTTAGGCTTGAATTCGATGTAATTTGATGGTTTTGGTGTTGTTTGAGGTGTTTTGATGATTGGAACAAGTTTGGATGGTGCTTTAGCAGGTGTTGGTTCTTTTGGTTGAGGTCCCGGGGGCCTCGGAGTCATTTCGGATGGCTA
The DNA here is from genome assembly GCF_000715075.1 of Nicotiana tabacum. Classification (NCBI taxonomy): domain Eukaryota; kingdom Viridiplantae; phylum Streptophyta; class Magnoliopsida; order Solanales; family Solanaceae; genus Nicotiana; species Nicotiana tabacum. The sequence continues at coordinate 151,824,920 of NC_134080.1, read as the reverse complement.
AGAGGGAAGAATTTGGACTTGTGATGTTGCAGATTGCTACTGTTCTGGTATTTTCGCACCTGCGGTATGGAAGCCGCAGGTGCAGGGTCGCATATGCGGGCTGGAGGTCGCAGAAGCGGAAAGGCAAGGAAAAGGCTCGGATCGCAGATGCAGATAGGGGAACGCACCTGCGGAACGGCAGATACGACTATAGGACCGCAAATGTGGTTAGGCTGGACTTAAGGAATTCTGCAGAAGCGGAGCTAGGACCGCATAAGCGATTTTTAACTGCAGAAGCGGTTATGACTGGGCAAAAGGTATTTAAATTCTCTTTCGCGAATTTTGTAGAGTTTGTCATTTTCACTTCGGGCTTGGAGAATTATGGGCAATTTTGAAGAGGGGTTTCAAGGAGCTTCGATAAGGTAAGGATTCTTGGAACTGAAACACACTTCTATGGTGGTATTTCATGAATTAGGACTGAAATCTAAGGATTTAATGGACTAAAAATGGAGGTTTAGGGCTTGAGTTTAAGAGGGCTTAAATTAAGGATTTGGGGGGTCAATTGAACTATGATTCTAGTGTTTTTGATATGTATGAACTCGTGGGGAGATAAGAAATCTAATGATGTAAAAATTTATGAGTTTCGAGAAGTGGGCCGGGGGCTCGGGGTTTGCTGATTTCGAGATTTTTGAAATTTTTCGATTGTTTTCGCTTGGGTCATGTTCCCTTAGCATATTGTGATGTATTCGTTCTGGTTTTGGTCAGATTCAACGCGCGAGGAGGCCGATTTGTGAGGAAAAGGCATCACGAGCTAGAGTTTTTGCCGGTTCGAAGTGAGTAATGAATGTAAATGATATCTTGAGGGTTTGAAACCCCGGATTTTCACATCGTAGTGCTATATTGAGGTGAGACTCTCGCTTAATAATGAGATTGGGGTCATTTACTATTGGGGATTGTGACTTGGTCCGTCCCGAGTGATGTTTTTACCGCGTATTTGATTGAAGCTTATTTGTTATCATCATTAGTTGGACTGATTGCCGTATTTGGGTTTCGTTCCAACTATTTGAACCCTCTGAGGAGTTTTATCATTATTTCCTCACTGTTTTGACTTACTACTTGAACTCAGTCGTATCGTTTTTCCACTATTTTGCAACTCAGCCACTTTTTACTCGGTTTCGAAACTAAAATGATATATTAAATGATGTTATGGACTGAGAACTATTGTTTTACTAATGCCCGAAGGGCTTATATGATTTTTGGACTAAGCACGGCCAAGGGCCAGATGTGAGGATACTATGGGATCGGGCTGCATCCCGCAGCAGTGTTATACTGATATTGATATGAGGCCGAGGGCCTAGATTTAATGCCACAAAATGGCTTGACATTGCGCTTGGCCGTAAGGGGCCCCTCTCAAAGTCTGCATGCCCCTAGTGAGCGTCGTCAATGATAAATAAATGGATCGGGTTGAGCGCTGCAGCGGGTACTGTAGGGTACCGTACTATGTGTTGCATTTTTTTATTTGTCTGTCACTTATCTACTTATCTATTGTAGTATCTTTCATATTTCGATTACATTTGTCTATCGCTTCCATATTACTTGTCTTAAACTGTCGGATTATAGAGTACTCTGTGTTCTTCCATGATTTCTTATTCTCAGCCATTATTTATGTTTATTATTCACTGGGTCGGAGTACACACATTACTCCCTGCACCTTGCGTGCAGATACAGGCTGAGTGAGGATATTCAGTCGATCAGTTTATATCCGGGAGCATCGAGGTAGCTACACGACGTTCGTAGCCCTGATCTCTCCCTTCTATCCTTTCGTTTTATCCACATTTCCTAAACTGATTATGTATTAGGCTGTTAAACTTGTGCTAGAGGCTCGAGACTTGTGACACCATATATGCATGGGTTATGTAGTGGTATTATCATCTGAATTTCTGCATATTTGACTCGTTGTCCTAAATGTTTATTATGATAAATTGGTACTTTAACTGTGTTAGCTAATAATGAATTGTATAAGAAATGGGTCGAGGTTGTTAGTTGGTCAGGCTTGCCTAGCAGTGTGTTGGGCGCCATCACAATCGGGGTTGGGGTCGTGACAAGTTGTTATCATAACCTAGGTTACGTAGGTCTCGAAAGTCAAGAGCCGGTTTAGTAGAGTCTCGCAAATCGGTACGGAGACGTCTGTATTTATCCTCGAGAGGCTGCATAACCTTTAGGAAATACTTCACATCCTTGAAATTCTGTCGTGTGACTTTGTTGATTCGAGAACTAAACTTCGGTCATTCTATTCTCTCAAAGATAGTGAGGACGCGAGCTACCGGACGAGGTTGACGACGACGAGTTCCACAAACTGAGACCACCAGAGGACGTGGGTGCGGTCGTGGTAGTGGCAGAGGCAGAGTAGCTAGGGAAACACCTGCAGATCCACCAACAGGCCTAGCTCGGGATTAGGCTCCAGTTACGGATGCTCTAGCAGCACCAGTTCAGCCACGAGCTATGCCCATCATGATTCCGGGTCTTCAGGAGGCCTTGGCACAAATCTTATTAGTTTGCACTAGCCTGGCTCACGTTGTTTCAGCCACTACCGCAGCAGCTACTTCACAGTTTGGGGGAGACAATCAGACCCCCGCTGCTCGCACACTTGAGCAGGCAGTGCAGGGACTACGGACGCTGGGGGCACCTCCAGCCTAGCCGGTTGCACCATTCAGGAGTTTGTAGTACCAGTTATGCCGGATGATGAGCAGCGTCGTCTTGAGAGGTTTGGTAGGCTCTAGCCTCCGTTGTTCAGTGGCACTGAGGGCGAGGATGCCCAGGGTTTTCTTGACAAGTGTCAGCATATGCTTCATACAGTAGGGATCCTTAAGTCGAGTGGTGTGGCTTTTACTACCTTTCAGTTCTCTATGGTTGGTTTTACTTGGTGGGAGGATTTTGAGAGGTGTAGGCCTGTTGGTGCAGTGCCTTTTTCTTGGAAGCAGTTCTCCGCTCTATTCTTGGAGAAGTATGTACCGCAGTCCCGCAGAGAGGAGCTTCGTAAGTAGTTTGAGTGGTTGACGCATGGGGATATGACCGTGACCCAGTATGGGATGAGGTTTTCTGAGTTGGCTTGTCATGCCATTTGGATGATTCCGACAGCTCGTGAGAGGATCAGGAGATTTGTGGATGGCCTTAACTACCATCTTCATATTCTGATAAATAGAGAGAGAGTATTGGGTGCTACATTCGAGGAGGTGGTTGGTATCGCTCATGTGATTGAGACTGTTCGCCGTCGGGAGCGAGAGGAGAGAGAGGCCAAGAGGCCTTAATGATTGGGCAGTTATAGCGGTGCTCCTTCGAAGGGCCAGTTGCAGCATGGTAGAGGTCATTTTTTTAGGCCTTCTAAGTTGGCTCGTCCAGAGTATCGTGGGGCATCTTCAGGCCGTTGTCATCATGGGTCTCAGCAGGGCCATTTTTCACTCAGCGCCCTCCCATCTTAGAGTTCATCTCGTGCCCCATCAGCTCAGGGTTCTTCTGTGCCGAGTGCATCTGCTAGTCACTCCGGTGAGAGGGGTTCCCTTCAGTCCCCATCTCCAACACCGGGTAGTTGTTATGAGTGCGGAGAGTTTGGACATATGAGGAGGCAGTGCCCTCAACTTCGTGATGGTCAGTTTCAGTAGAGGGGTCAGCCCTCGACCTCTGCTCTAGTTACTTCACCACCCACCCACCCAGCTAGGGGTGGAGGTCAGGCAGCCAGGGGTCACCCTAGAGGGGGAGGTCGATCAGGCGGTGGCCAGGCTCATTTCTATGCCATTCTAGGCAGGACAGATGCTATCGCTTCAGATGCTATCATTACAGGTATTATTTCAGTCTGTCATAGAGATGCCTCTATATTATTTGATCCCGGTTCCACCAATTCTTATGTGTCCTCATATTTTGCTCTTTATTTGGGTACGCCCCGTGAGTTTCTTGCCTTACATGTTCATGTATCTACCCTGGTGGGCGATACTGTTATTGTAGTCCATGTGTATCGGTCATGTGTTGTGACTATTGGGGGTCTGGAGACCAGAGTTGATCTATTGCTATTGAGCAAGGTGGACATTGATGTTATTTTGGTCATGGATTAGTTATCTCCATGTCATGTTATTCTAGACTGTCATGCTAAGACAGTCACTTTGGCTATGTCGGGTGTACCACAAATCTAGTGGCGTGGTGTGACTGATTATGTTCCTAGTAGAGTTGAAAGAATTGAAAGAGCAGCTTCAGTAACTCCTAGATAAGGGGTTCATTCGGCCTAGTGTGTCACCGTGGGGTGCGCGGTTCTGTTTGTGAAGAAGAAGGATGGCACAATGAGAATGTGCATTGATTACAGGCAACTGAACAAGGTAACAATTAAGAACAAGTATCCTTTGCCTCACATTGAGGATTTATTTGACCAGCTTCAGGGAGCGAGGGTGTTCTGTAAGATTGATCTCCGTTCGGGCTATCACCAGTTTAAAATCAAGGATTCAGATATTCTTAAGACTGCTTTCAGGATTAGATATGGTCACTATGAGTTTCTTGTCATGTCTTTCGGGCTGACCAATGCCCCAGCAGCGTTCATGCATTTGATGAATAGTGTATTTCGACCTTATCTGGATTCATTCACTATTGTATTCATTGATGTTATTCTGGTGTACTCGCGTAGTCAAGAGGAGCACGCGGAGCATTTGCGAGTTGTATTGCAGAGATTAAGGGTAAAGAAGCTTTATTTAAAATTCTCCAAGTGTGAGTTTTGGCTCGGTTCAGTGGCTTTCTTGGGACTCGTGGTGTCCAGCGAGGGTATTCATATTGATCCAAAGAAGATAGAGGTGGTTCAGAGTTGGCCTAGACCGTCCTCAGCCATAGAGATTCGTAGCTTTCTTGGTTTGGCAGGCTATTATAACCGGTTTATTCAAGGATTCTCATCCATTGCATTGCCCTTGACCAAGTTGACTTAGAAGGGTGCTCCATTTGTATGGTCGGACGGGTGTGAGGAAAGCTTTCAGAAGCTCAAGACAACTTTAACCACAACTCCTGTGTTGGTTTTACTATCATCTTTAGGTTCATATACCATATATTATGATGCTTTAAGAGGTGGGATTGGTTGTGTATTGATACAGGAAGGTAGAGTTATTGCTTATGCTTTTCGTCAGTTAAAGCCCCATGAGAATAACTACCCTATTCATGATTTGGAGTTGGCTACCATAGTTCATGCATTGAAGATTTGGAGGCACTACTTGTATGGCGTATCTTGTGAGGTATTCACCGATCATCGCAGTCTTCAGCATTTGTTCAAGCAAAAGGATCTTAATTTGAGATAGCGGAGGTGGTTGGAGTTGCTTAAAGATTATGATATCACTATAATGTATCATCCGGGAAAGGCCAATGTGGTGGTCGATGCTTTGAGCCGAAAGGCAGTGAGTATGGGTAGTTTGGTATATATTCCAGTTGGGGAGAGACCCCTTGCAGTTGATTTTCAGGCCTTGGCCAATCAGTTTGTGAGACTAGATATTTCGGATCCCAGTCGGGTGTTAGCTTGTGTGGTTTCTCGATCTTCCTTATATGATTGCATTAGAGAGCGCCAATATGATGACCCGCATTTGCTTGTCCTTAAGGACAAAGTTCAGCATAACGATGCCAGAGATGTGACCATTGGTGATGATGGTGTGTTGAGGATGCAGGGCCAGATCTGTGTGCCCAATATGGATGGTCTTAGAGAGTTAATTCTGGAGGAGGCCCATAGCTCGCGGTACTCCATTCATCCGAATGCCGCGAATATGTATCAAGTTTTGAGACAACACTATTGGTGGAGAAGAATGAAGAAATATATTGTGGGATTTGTAGCTCGGTATCTCAATTGTCAGCAGGTGAAATATGAGCATCAAAGACTGGGTGGCTTACTTTAGCATATGGTTATTCCCAAGTGGAAGTGGGAGAGGATCACTATGGACTTTGTGGTTGGACTTCCTCAGACTTTGAAGAAGTTTGATGCTATTTGGGTGATTGTGGATCGGCTGACCAAGTTCGCGCACTTCATTCCTGTGTGTACTACTTATTTTTCAGAGCGGTTAGCAGAGATATATATCCGGGAGATTGTTCGGTTGCATGGTGTTACGCTTTCCATCATCTCAGATAGGGGTACTCAGTTTATTTCCCAGTTTTTGGAGTCTGTTCAGTGAGAGTTAGGTACTCTGGTGGAGTTGAGCATAGCTTTTCATCCTCAGACGGACGGGCAATCCGAGTGTACTATTCAGATATTGGAGGACAAGTCGCATGCTTATGTTATTTATTTTGGAGGTTCATGGGATAAGTTTCTACCGCTTGCAGAGTTTGCCTACAACAACAGCTACCAGTTGAGTATTCGGATGGCTTCGTATGAGGCTTTGTATGGGAGGCGGTGTAAATCTCTAGTTGGTTGGTTCAAGCTCGAGAAGGCTAGGCTATTGGGGACAGATTTTGTTCAGGATGCCTTAGAGAAGATGAAGGTGATTCAGGAGAGGTTTCATACAGCGCAGTCACGTCAGAAGAGTTATGCGGATCGGAAGGTTCGAGATGTATCCTACATGGTTGGTGAGAAGGTCTTGCTAATGGCTTCGCCCATGAAGGGTGTTATGAGATTTGTAAAGAAAGGGAAGTTGAGTCCGTTGTTCATTAGGCCTTTTGAGGTACTTCGGATGATTGGAGATGTGGCTTATGAGCTTGCGTTGCCGCCTAGCTTGTCGAGTGTGCATCCGGTATTTCATGTTTCTATGCTCCGGAAGTATATTGGAGATCCGTCGCATGTTTTGGATTTCAGCACGGTTCAGTTGGATGATGATTTGACCTTTGATGTGGAGCCAGTAGCTATTTTAGGTTGTCAAGTTCGGAAGTTGAGGTCAAAAGATATAGCTTCAGTGAAAGCGCAGTGGAGAGGTCGGCCCGTGGAGGAGGCTACCTGGGAGACCGAGCGGGAGATGCGGAGCAAATATCCTCACCTATTTGAGGCTTGAGGTTTCTTGACTCATTCAAGGACAAACATTTGTTTAAGTTGGGAAGGATGTGATGACCCAACAAGTCGTCTCATGAGTTACCGCTATGTTTTTCCAATTTTTTTTATCTTTATGCTTCATTTTCTGTATTTAATGTGATTGAGTTGATTTGGATTGGTTTGGGTAGGAAATGAGACACTTAGTCTCTTTAAGGAAAGTCTAGTTTGGAAAAGTCAACCAGATGTTGACTTATGAGATAGAGGGCTCGGATGTGATTTCCGATGGTTCGGTTAGCTTCGGGGGATGATTTGTTACTTAGGAGTGTGATCGGAAGTGGTTTTGGAGGTCCGGTGTAGAAATAGGCTTGAATTGGTGAAGTTAGTATTTTGGCGAATTCCAGTTGATAGGTGAGATTTTGATCCGTGTCAGAATGGAATTTCGAGAGTTGTTGTAGCTTCGTTATGTGATTTGGGATGTGTGTGTATAATTTCAGGTCATTCGGAGCTGATTTGATTGGATTAGCTTCGGGGGATATTTGTAACTTAGGAGTGTGATCGGAAGTGGTTTTGGAGGTCCGGTGTAGAAATAGGATTGAATTGGCGAAGTTAGTATTTTGGCGAATTTCGGTTGATACGTGAGATTTTGATCCGAGGGTTTGAATGGAATTTCGAGAGTTGATGTAGCTTTGTTATGTTATTTAGGATGTGTGTGTAAAATTTCAGGTCATTCAGAGGTGATTTGATTTGATTTTTGATCGAATGCGTGTTTCGGAAGTTTTAGAAGAACTTAGGCTTGAATTCGATGTAATTTGATGGTTTTGGTGTTGTTTGAGGTGTTTTGATGATTGGAACAAGTTTGGATGGTGCTTTAGCAGGTGTTGGTTCTTTTGGTTGAGGTCCCGGGGGCCTCGGAGTCATTTCGGATGGCTAAGAGGGAAGAATTTGGACTTGTGATGTTGCAGATTGCTACTGTTCTGGTATTTTCGCACCTGCGGTATGGAAGCCGCAGGTGCAGGGTCGCATATGCGGGCTGGAGGTCGCAGAAGCGGAAAGGCAAGGAAAAGGCTCGGATCGCAGATGCAGATAGGGGAACGCACCTGCGGAACGGCAGATACGACTATAGGACCGCAAATGTGGTTAGGCTGGACTTAAGGAATTCTGCAGAAGCGGAGCTAGGACCGCATAAGCGATTTTTAACTGCAGAAGCGGTTATGACTGGGCAAAAGGTATTTAAATTCTCTTTCGCGAATTTTGTAGAGTTTGTCATTTTCACTTCGGGCTTGGAGAATTATGGGCAATTTTGAAGAGGGGTTTCAAGGAGCTTCGATAAGGTAAGGATTCTTGGAACTGAAACACACTTCTATGGTGGTATTTCATGAATTAGGACTGAAATCTAAGGATTTAATGGACTAAAAATGGAGGTTTAGGGCTTGAGTTTAAGAGGGCTTAAATTAAGGATTTGGGGGGTCAATTGAACTATGATTCTAGTGTTTTTGATATGTATGAACTCGTGGGGAGATAAGAAATCTAATGATGTAAAAATTTATGAGTTTCGAGAAGTGGGCCGGGGGCTCGGGGTTTGCTGATTTCGAGATTTTTGAAATTTTTCGATTGTTTTCGCTTGGGTCATGTTCCCTTAGCATATTGTGATGTATTCGTTCTGGTTTTGGTCAGATTCAACGCGCGAGGAGGCCGATTTGTGAGGAAAAGGCATCACGAGCTAGAGTTTTTGCCGGTTCGAAGTGAGTAATGAATGTAAATGATATCTTGAGGGTTTGAAACCCCGGATTTTCACATCGTAGTGCTATATTGAGGTGAGACTCTCGCTTAATAATGAGATTGGGGTCATTTACTATTGGGGATTGTGACTTGGTCCGTCCCGAGTGATGTTTTTACCGCGTATTTGATTGAAGCTTATTTGTTATCATCATTAGTTGGACTGATTGCCGTATTTGGGTTTCGTTCCAACTATTTGAACCCTCTGAGGAGTTTTATCATTATTTCCTCACTGTTTTGACTTACTACTTGAACTCAGTCGTATCGTTTTTCCACTATTTTGCAACTCAGCCACTTTTTACTCGGTTTCGAAACTAAAATGATATATTAAATGATGTTATGGACTGAGAACTATTGTTTTACTAATGCCCGAAGGGCTTATATGATTTTTGGACTAAGCACGGCCAAGGGCCAGATGTGAGGATACTATGGGATCGGGCTGCGTCCCGCAGCAGTGTTATACTGATATTGATATGAGGCCGAGGGCCTAGATTTAATGCCACAAAATGGCTTGACATTGCGCTTGGCCGTAAGGGGCCCCTCTCAAAGTCTGCATGCCCCTAGTGAGCGTCGTCAATGATAAATAAATGGATCGGGTTGAGCGCTGCAGCGGGTACTGTAGGGTACCGTACTATGTGTTGCATTTTTTTATTTGTCTGTCACTTATCTACTTATCTATTGTAGTATCTTTCATATTTCGATTACATTTGTCTATCGCTTCCATATTACTTGTCTTAAACTGTCGGATTATAGAGTACTCTGTGTTCTTCCATGATTTCTTATTCTCAGCCATTATTTATGTTTATTATTCACTGGGTCGGAGTACACACATTACTCCCTGCACCTTGCGTGCAGATACAGGCTGAGTGAGGATATTCAGTCGATCAGTTTATATCCGGGAGCATCGAGGTAGCTACACGACGTTCGTAGCCCTGATCTCTCCCTTCTATCCTTTCGTTTTATCCACATTTCCTAAACTGATTATGTATTAGGCTGTTAAACTTGTGCTAGAGGCTCGAGACTTGTGACACCATATATGCATGGGTTATGTAGTGGTATTATCATCTGAATTTCTGCATATTTGACTCGTTGTCCTAAATGTTTATTATGATAAATTGGTACTTTAACTGTGTTAGCTAATAATGAATTGTATAAGAAATGGGTCGAGGTTGTTAGTTGGTCAGGCTTGCCTAGCAGTGTGTTGGGCGCCATCACAATCGGGGTTGGGGTCGTGACAAGTTGTTATCATAACCTAGGTTACGTAGGTCTCGAAAGTCAAGAGCCGGTTTAGTAGAGTCTCGCAAATCGGTACGGAGACGTCTGTATTTATCCTCGAGAGGCTGCATAACCTTTAGGAAATACTTCACATCCTTGAAATTCTGTCGTGTGACTTTGTTGATTCGAGAACTAAACTTCGGTCATTCTATTCTCTCAAAGATAGTGAGGACGCGAGCTACCGGACGAGGTTGACGACTACGAGTTCCACAAACTGAGACCACCAGAGGACGTGGGTGCGGTCGTGGTAGTGGCAGAGGCAGAGTAGCTAGGGAAACACCTGCAGATCCACCAACAGGCCTAGCTCGGGATTAGGCTCCAGTTACGGATGCTCTAGCAGCACCAGTTCAGCCACGAGCTATGCCCATCATGATTCCGGGTCTTCAGGAGGCCTTGGCACAAATCTTATTAGTTTGCACTAGCCTGGCTCACGTTGTTTCAGCCACTACCGCAGCAGCTACTTCACAGTTTGGGGGAGACAATCAGACCCCCGCTGCTCGCACACTTGAGCAGGCAGTGCAGGGACTACGGACGCTGGGGGCACCTCCAGCCTAGCCGGTTGCACCATTTAGGAGTTTGTAGTACCAGTTATGCCGGATGATGAGCAGCGTCGTCTTGAGAGGTTTGGTAGGCTCTAGCCTCCGTTGTTCAGTGGCACTGAGGGCGAGGATGCCCAGGGTTTTCTTGACAAGTGTCAGCATATGCTTCATACAGTAGGGATCCTTAAGTCGAGTGGTGTGGCTTTTACTACCTTTCAGTTCTCTAGGGTTGGTTTTACTTGGTGGGAGGATTTTGAGAGGTGTAGGCCTGTTGGTGCAGTGCCTTTTTCTTGGAAGCAGTTCTCCGCTCTATTCTTGGAGAAGTATGTACCGCAGTCCCGCAGAGAGGAGCTTCGTAAGTAGTTTGAGTGGTTGACGCATGGGGATATGACCGTGACCCAGTATGGGATGAGGTTTTCTGAGTTGGCTTGTCATGCCATTTGGATGATTCCGACAGCTCGTGAGAGGATCAGGAGATTTGTGGATGGCCTTAACTACCATCTTCATATTCTGATAAATAGAGAGAGAGTATTGGGTGCTACATTCGAGGAGGTGGTTGATATCGCTCATGTGATTGAGACTGTTCGCCGTCGGGAGCGAGAGGAGAGAGAGGCCAAGAGGCCTTAATGATTGGGCAGTTATAGCGGTGCTCCTTCGAAGGGCCAGTTGCAGCATGGTAGAGGTCATTTTTTTAGGCCTTCTAAGTTGGCTCGTCCAGAGTATCGTGGGGCATCTTCAGGCCGTTGTCATCATGGGTCTCAGCAGGGCCATTTTTCACTCAGCGCCCTCCCATCTTAGAGTTCATCTCGTGCCCCATCAGCTCAGGGTTCTTCTGTGCCGAGTGCATCTGCTAGTCACTCCGGTGAGAGGGGTTCCCTTCAGTCCCCATCTCCAACACCGGGTAGTTGTTATGAGTGCGGAGAGTTTGGACATATGAGGAGGCAGTGCCCTCAACTTCGTGATGGTCAGTTTCAGTAGAGGGGTCAGCCCTCGACCTCTGCTCTAGTTACTTCACCACCCACCCACCCAGCTAGGGGTGGAGGTCAGGCAGCCAGGGGTCACCCTAGAGGGGGAGGTCGATCAGGCGGTGGCCAGGCTCATTTCTATGCCATTCTAGGCAGGACAGATGCTATCGCTTCAGATGCTATCATTACAGGTATTATTTCAGTCTGTCATAGAGATGCCTCTGTATTATTTGATCCCGGTTCCACCAATTCTTATGTGTCCTCATATTTTGCTCTTTATTTGGGTACGCCCCGTGAGTTTCTTGCCTTACATGTTCATGTATCTACCCTGGTGGGCGATACTGTTATTGTAGTCCATGTGTATCGGTCATGTGTTGTGACTATTGGGGGTCTGGAGACCAGAGTTGATCTATTGCTATTGAGCAAGGTGGACATTGATGTTATTTTGGTCATGGATTAGTTATCTCCATGTCATGTTATTCTAGACTGTCATGCTAAGACAGTCACTTTGGCTATGTCGGGTGTACCACAAATCTAGTGGCGTGGTGTGACTGATTATGTTCCTAGTAGAGTTGAAAGAATTGAAAGAGCAGCTTCAGTAACTCCTAGATAAGGGGTTCATTCGGCCTAGTGTGTCACCGTGGGGTGCGCGGTTCTGTTTGTGAAGAAGAAGGATGGCACAATGAGAATGTGCATTGATTACAGGCAACTGAACAAGGTAACAATTAAGAACAAGTATCCTTTGCCTCACATTGAGGATTTATTTGACCAGCTTCAGGGAGCGAGGGTGTTCTGTAAGATTGATCTCCGTTCGGGCTATCACCAGTTTAAAATCAAGGATTCAGATATTCTTAAGACTGCTTTCAGGATTAGATATGGTCACTATGAGTTTCTTGTCATGTCTTTCGGGCTGACCAATGCCCCAGCAGCGTTCATGCATTTGATGAATAGTGTATTTCGACCTTATCTGGATTCATTCACTATTGTATTCATTGATGTTATTCTGGTGTACTCGCGTAGTCAAGAGGAGCACGCGGAGCATTTGCGAGTTGTATTGCAGAGATTAAGGGTAAAGAAGCTTTATTTAAAATTCTCCAAGTGTGAGTTTTGGCTCGGTTCAGTGGCTTTCTTGGGACTCGTGGTGTCCAGCGAGGGTATTCATATTGATCCAAAGAAGATAGAGGTGGTTCAGAGTTGGCCTAGACCGTCCTCAGCCATAGAGATTCGTAGCTTTCTTGGTTTGGCAGGCTATTATAACCGGTTTATTCAAGGATTCTCATCCATTGCATTGCCCTTGACCAAGTTGACTTAGAAGGGTGCTCCATTTGTATGGTCGGACGGGTGTGAGGAAAGCTTTCAGAAGCTCAAGACAACTTTAACCACAACTCCTGTGTTGGTTTTACTATCATCTTTAGGTTCATATACCATATATTATGATGCTTTAAGAGGTGGGATTGGTTGTGTATTGATACAGGAAGGTAGAGTTATTGCTTATGCTTTTCGTCAGTTAAAGCCCCATGAGAATAACTACCCTATTCATGATTTGGAGTTGGCTACCATAGTTCATGCATTGAAGATTTGGAGGCACTACTTGTATGGCGTATCTTGTGAGGTATTCACCGATCATCGCAGTCTTCAGCATTTGTTCAAGCAAAAGGATCTTAATTTGAGATAGCGGAGGTGGTTGGAGTTGCTTAAAGATTATGATATCACTATAATGTATCATCCGGGAAAGGCCAATGTGGTGGTCGATGCTTTGAGCCGAAAGGCAGTGAGTATGGGTAGTTTGGTATATATTCCAGTTGGGGAGAGACCCCTTGCAGTTGATTTTCAGGCCTTGGCCAATCAGTTTGTGAGACTAGATATTTCGGATCCCAGTCGGGTGTTAGCTTGTGTGGTTTCTCGATCTTCCTTATATGATTGCATTAGAGAGCGCCAATATGATGACCCGCATTTGCTTGTCCTTAAGGACAAAGTTCAGCATAACGATGCCAGAGATGTGACCATTGGTGATGATGGTGTGTTGAGGATGCAGGGCCAGATCTGTGTGCCCAATATGGATGGTCTTAGAGAGTTAATTCTGGAGGAGGCCCATAGCTCGCGGTACTCCATTCATCCGAATGCCGCGAATATGTATCAAGTTTTGAGACAACACTATTGGTGGAGAAGAATGAAGAAATATATTGTGGGATTTGTAGCTCGGTATCTCAATTGTCAGCAGGTGAAATATGAGCATCAGAGACTGGGTGGCTTACTTTAGCATATGGTTATTCCCAAGTGGAAGTGGGAGAGGATCACTATGGACTTTGTGGTTGGACTTCCTCAGACTTTGAAGAAGTTTGATGCTATTTGGGTGATTGTGGATCGGCTGACCAAGTTCGCGCACTTCATTCCTGTGTGTACTACTTATTTTTCAGAGCGGTTAGCAGAGATATATATCCGGGAGATTGTTCGGTTGCATGGTGTTACGCTTTCCATCATCTCAGATAGGGGTACTCAGTTTATTTCCCAGTTTTTGGAGTCTGTTCAGTGAGAGTTAGGTACTCTGGTGGAGTTGAGCATAGCTTTTCATCCTCAGACGGACGGGCAATCCGAGTGTACTATTCAGATATTGGAGGACAAGTCGCATGCTTATGTTATTTATTTTGGAGGTTCATGGGATAAGTTTCTACCGCTTGCAGAGTTTGCCTACAACAACAGCTACCAGTTGAGTATTCGGATGGCTTCGTATGAGGCTTTGTATGGGAGGCGGTGTAAATCTCTAGTTGGTTGGTTCAAGCTCGAGAAGGCTAGGCTATTGGGGACAGATTTTGTTCAGGATGCCTTAGAGAAGATGAAGGTGATCCAGGAGAGGTTTCATACAGCGCAGTCATGTCAGAAGAGTTATGCGGATCGGAAGGTTCGAGATGTATCCTACATGGTTGGTGAGAAGGTCTTGCTAATGGTTTCGCCCATGAAGGGTGTTATGATATTTGTAAAGAAAGGGAAGTTGAGTCCGTTGTTCATTAGGCCTTTTGAGGTACTTCGGATGATTGGAGATGTGGCTTATGAGCTTGCGTTGCCGCCTAGCTTGTCGAGTGTGCATCCGGTATTTCATGTTTCTATGCTCCGGAAGTATATTGGAGATCCGTCGCATGTTTTGGATTTCAGCACGGTTCAGTTGGATGATGATTTGACCTTTGATGTGGAGCCAGTAGCTATTTTAGGTTGTCAAGTTCGGAAGTTGAGGTCAAAAGATATAGCTTCAGTGAAAGCGCAGTGGAGAGGTCGGCCCGTGGAGGAGGCTACCTGGGAGACCGAGCGGGAGATGCGGAGCAAATATCCTCACCTATTTGAGGCTTGAGGTTTCTTGACTCATTCAAGGACAAACATTTGTTTAAGTTGGGAAGGATGTGATGACCCGACAAGTCGTCTCATGAGTTACCGCTATGTTTTTCCAATTTTTTTTATCTTTATGCTTCATTTTCTGTATTTAATGTGATTGAGTTGATTTGGATTGGTTTGGGTAGGAAATGAGACACTTAGTCTCTTTAAGGAAAGTCTAGTTTGGAAAAGTCAACCAGATGTTGACTTATGAGATAGAGGGCTCGGATGTGATTTCCGATGGTTCGGTTAGCTTCGGGGGATGATTTGTTACTTAGGAGTGTGATCGGAAGTGGTTTTGGAGGTCCGGTGTAGAAATAGGCTTGAATTGGTGAAGTTAGTATTTTGGCGAATTCCAGTTGATAGGTGAGATTTTGATCCGTGTCAGAATGGAATTTCGAGAGTTGTTGTAGCTTCGTTATGTGATTTGGGATGTGTGTGTATAATTTCAGGTCATTCGGAGCTGATTTGATTCGATTTTTGATCGAATGCGTGTTTCGGAAGTTTTAAAAGAACTTAGGCTTGAATTTGATGTAATTTGATGGTTTTGGTGTTGTTTGAGGTGTTTTGATGATTGGAACAAGTTTGGATGGTGTTTTAGCAGGTGTTGGTGCTTTTGGTTGAGGTCCCGGGGGCCTCGGGGTCATTTCGGATTGCTAAGCGGGAAGAATTTGGACTTGTGATGTTGCAGATTGCTATTGTTCTGGTATTTTAGCACCTGCAGTTTGGAAGCCGCAGGTGCGGTGTCACATATGCGGCATGGAGGTCGCAAAAGCGGAAAAGCAAGGCAAAGGCTAGGATCGCAGATACAGATAGGGGACCGCACATGCGGAACCACAGATGCGGCTATAGGACCGCAGATGCGGTCAAGCTGGACTTAAGGAATTCCGCAGAAACGGAGGTAGGACCGCAGAAGTGGCACCGCAGAAGCGGCACCGCAGAAGCGGTTTTTGACCGTAGAAGCGATTATGACTGGGCAGAAGGTATTTAAGTTCTCCTTTGCGAATTTTGTAGAGTTTGTCATTTTTCACTTCGGGTTTGGAGAATTGTGGGCGATTTTAAGGGCTTGAGTTTAAGTGGGCGATTTAAGTTCGCACCTGTCAATTTTAGGGCTTGAGTTTAAGAGGGCTTAAATTAAGGATTTGAGGGGTCAATTGAACTCCGATTCTGGTGTTTTTGATATGTATGAACTCGTGGGGAGATAAGGAATCTAATAATGTGAAAATTTCTGAGTTTCGAGAAGTGGGCCTGGGGCTCAGGTTTTGCTAATTTCGAGTTTTTTGATATTTTTCGATTGGTTTTGCTTGGGTTATGTTCCCTTAGCATATTGTGACGTATTCATTCTGGTTATGGTCAGATTCGACGCGCGAGGAGGCCGATTTGAGAGGCAAAGGCGTCGCAAACTAGAGTTTTTGCTGGTTCGAAGTGAGTAATGAATGTAAATGGTATCCTGAGGGTTTGAAACCCCGGATTTGCACATCGTAGTGCTATATTGAGGTGAGACACGCACTTAATGATGAGTGTGGGACCGTTTACTATTGGGATTGTGACTTGGTCCGTCTCGAGTGATGCTTTTACTGCGTATTTGATTGAAGCTTACTTGTTATCATCATTATTTGGACTGATTGCCGAATTTGGGCTTCCTGCCAACTATTTGAACCCTCCGGGGAGTTTTATCATTATTTCCTCACTGTTTTGACTTACTACTTGAACTCAGTCGTATTGTTTTTCCACTATTTTGCAACTCAACCACTTTTTACTCAGTTTCGAAACTAAAATGATATATTAAATGATATTTTGGACTGAGAACTACTATTTTACTAATGCTCGAAGGGCTTATATGATATCTGGACTGAGCACGGCCAAGGGCCAAATGTGAGGATACTATGGGATCGGGCTGCGCGCCGCAGCAGTGTTATACTAATATTGATATGAGGTCGAGGGCATAGATTTGATGTCACGAGATGGCTTGATATTGCGCTTGGCCGTACGGGGCCCCTCCCGGAGTTTGCAGACCCCCAGTGAGCGCCGTCGACGATTAATAAATGGATCGGGTTGCGCACCGCCGCGTGTACTATAGGGTACCGTACTATGTGTTGCATTTCTTTTTTTGTCTATCACTTATCTGCTTATCTGTTGTAGTATCTTTCATATTTCGATTACATTGGTCTATCGATTCCTTATTACTTGTTTTAAACTGCCAGATTATAGAGTACTCTGTGTTCTTCCATGACTTCTTATTCTCAGCGATTATTTATGTTTATTACTCACTGGGTTGGAGTACTCACATTACTCCCTGCACCTTGCGTGCAGATCCAGGTGTTCCAGAGGCTGAGTGAGGATATTCAGTCGATCAGTTCATATCTGGGAGCATCGAGGTAGCTGCACGGCGTCTGCACCCCTGATCTCTCGCTTCTATCTTTTCGTTTTATCCGCATTTCCTAAACTGATTATGTATTAGGCTGTTAAACTTGTGCTAGAGGCTCGAGACTTGTGACACCAGATCTGTATGGGTTATGTAGTGGTATTATCATCTGAATTTTTGCATATTTGACTCGTTGCCCTAAACATTTATTATGATAAATTCGCAATTTAACTATGTTAGATAATAATGAATTATATAAGAAATGGGTTGAGGTTGTTAGTTGGTTAAGCTTGCCTAGCAGTGTGTTGGGCGCCATCACGACTGGGTTTGGGGTTGTGACAAGTTGTTATCAGAGCTTAGGTTACATAGGTCACGCAAGTCAAAAGCCGGTTTAGTAGAGTCTCGTGGATCGGTACGGAGACGTCTATATTTATCCTCGAGAGCCTGCAAAACCTTTAGGAAAAACTTCATATCATTGAAATTCTGTCGTGCGACTTTGTTGATTCGAGAACTAAACTTCTGTCATTCTATTCTCTCACAGATGGTGAGGACGCGAGTTACCGGATGAGGTGGACGACCACCAGTGCCACCAGCTGAGACCACCAGAGGTCGTGGGTGCGGTCTTGGTCGTGGCGGAGGCAGAGTACTGAGGGCAACACCTACACATCCACCAACTACCATAGCACCGGATCAGGCTCCAGTTACGGATGCTCCAACAGCACCAGTTCAGGCACCAGCTGTGCCCATCGTGATTTCGGGTCTTCAGGATGCCTTGGCACAGATCTTATCAGTTTGCACTATCCTGGCTCAAGCAGTTTTAGCCACTACCGCAGCAGCTACTTCATAGGCCGGGGGAGGCAATCAGACCCCCGTTGCTCGCACACCTGAGCAGGCAGTGCAGGGACTACAGATTCCAGGGTAACCTCCAGCCTAGCCGGTTGCACCATTCAGGAGTTCGTAGTACCAGTTATGCCGGATAATGAGCAACATCGTCTTGAGAGGTTTGGTAGGCTCCAGCCTCCGTCGTTCAGTGGCGCTGAGGGCGAGGATGCCCAGGTTTTTCTTGACAAGTGTCAGCATATGCTTCGTACAGCAGGGATCCTTGAGTCTAGTGGTGTGGCTTTTACTACCTTTCAGTTCTTTGGGGCTGCTTTTACTTGGTAGTAGGATTTTGAGAGGCGCAGGCCTGTCGGTGCAGCGCCCTTTTCTTAGCAGCAATTCTCCGATCTTTTCTTGGAGAAGTATGTACCGTAGTCCCGTAGAGAGGAGCTGCGTAGGCAGTTTGAGTGGTTGACACAGGGGGATATGACCGTGACCCAGTATGAGATGAGGTTTTCTGAGTTGGCTCGTCATGCCATTTGGATGATTCCGACAGCTCGTGAGAGGATCAGGAGATTTGTGGATGGCCTTAACTACCATCTCCGTAATCTGATGAATAGAGAGAGAGTATTAAGTGCTATGTTCGAGGAGGTGGTTGATATCACTCGTAAGATTGAGACGTTTTGCCGTTGGGAGCTAGAGGAGAGGGAGGCCAAGAGGCCTCGAGGATTGGGCAGTTACAGCGGTGCTCCTTCGAGGAGCTAGTTCCAGTATGGCAGAGGTCGTTATTTCAGGCCTTCTCATTCAGCTCGTCCAGAGTATCGTGGGGCATCTTCAGGCCGTGGTCATCATGGGTCTCAGTAGGGCCAGTCTTCACTCAGCGCCCTCCTAGCTCAGAGTTCATCTCGTGCCCCATTAGCTTAGGGTTCTTCTACGCCGAGTGCATCTGCTAGTCACTCCGGTGCGAGGGGTTCCCTTCAGTCCCCATCTCCAGCACCGGGTAGTTGTTATGAGTTTGGAGAGTTTGGACATATGAGGAGGCAGTGCCCTCGACTTTGTGATGGTCAGTTTCAGCAAAGGTGTCAGCCCTCGACCTCTGTGCCAGTTACTTCACCACCCGCCCAGCCAGCTAGGGGTGGAGGTCAGGCAGTCAGGGGTCGCCCCAGAGGGGAGGTCGATCAGGCGGTGGCCAGGCTCATTTCTATTCCATTCCATGCAGGACAGATGCTATCGCTTCAGATGCTGTCATTACAGGTATTATTTCAGTCTACCACAGAGATGCCTCTGTATAATTTGATCCTAGTTCCACCTATTCTTATGTGTCCTCATATTTTACTCATTATTTGGGTACGCCCCGTGGGTTTCTTGCCTTACATGTTCATGTATCTACCCCGGTGGGCGATACTTTTGTTGTAGACCGTGTGTACCGGTCATGTGTTATGACTATTGGGGGTCTGGAGACCCGAGTTGATTTATTGCTATTGAGCAGGGTAGATTTTGATGTTCTTTTGGGCATGGATTGGTTATCTCTGTGTCATGCTATTCTAGACTGTCATGCTAAGACAGTCACTTTGGCTATGCCGGGTGTACCGCGGATCAAGTGGCGTGGCGTGACTGATTATGTTTTGAAGGCCCAGCGTATAGTTGGGAAGGGTTGTCTATCATTTTAGAATTGGTGAGGAACGTTGGAGCTGAGACTCCCACTATTGATTCTATCCTAGTTGTGAGGGATTTTCCAGATGTGTTTCCTGCAGACCTGCCGGGCATGCTACCGGATAGGGGCATTGATTTTGGTATTGACTTGGTGTCGGGCGCTCAGCCCATTTCTATTATGTCGTATCGTATGGCACCAGCAGAGTTGAAAGAATTGAAGAAGCAGCTTCAGGAACTCTTAGATAAGGTGTTCATTAGGCCTAATGTGTCATCATGGGGTGCGCCGGTTCTGTTTGTGAAGAAGAAGGATGGCACAATGAGAATGTGCATTGATTATAGGCAATTGAACAAGGTAACAATTAAGAACAAGTATCCTTTGCCTCGCATTGAGGATTTATTTGACCAGCTTCAGGGAGCGAGGGTGTTCTCTAAGATTGATCTCCGTTCGGGCTATCACCGGTTGAAGATCAGGGATACAGATATTCTTAAGACTGCTTTTAGGACTAGATATGGTCACTATAAGTTTCTTGTCATGTCTTTCGGGCTGACCAATGCCCCAGCAGCATTCATGCATTTGATGAATATTGTATTTCGACCTTATCTGGATTCATTCGCTATTGTATTCATTGATGATATTCTAGTGTACTCGCGTAGTCAGGAGGAGCACGTGGAGCATTTGTGAGTTGTATTGCAGAGATTAAGGGAGGAGAAGCTTTATGCAAAATTCTCCAAGTGTGAGTTTTGGCTCAGTTCAGTGGCTTTCTTGGGACACGTAGTGTCCAGCGAGGGTATTCAGGTTGATCCGAAGAAGATAGAGGCGGTTCAGAGTTGGCCTAGACCGTCCTCAGCCATAGAGATTCGTATCTTTCTTGGGTTGGCAGGCTATTAACGCTGGTTTGTTCAGGGATTCTCATCCATTGCATCGCCCTTGACCAAGTTAACTCAGAAGGGTGCTCCATTTGCATGGTCGGATGAGTGTGAGGAGAGCTTTCAGATGCTCAAGACAGCTTTGATCACAGCTCCAGTGTTGGTTTTACCATCAGCTTCAGGTTCATATACCGTATATTGTGATGCTTTGAGAGTTGGGATTGGTTGTGTATTGATGTAGGAAGGTAGAGTTATTGCTTATGCTTCTCGTCAGTTGAAGCCCCATGAGAAGAACTACCCTATTCATGATTTGGAGTTGCCTACCATAGTTCATGCATTGAAGATTTGGAGGCACTACTTGTATGGCATATCTTGTGAGGTATTCACCGATCATCGCAGTCTTCAGCATTTGTTCAAGCAAAAGTATCTTAATTTGAGGCAGCGGAGGTGGTTGGAGTTGCTTAAAGATTATGATATCACTATAATGTTTCTTTCGGGAAAGGCCAATGTGGTGGCCAATGCTTTGAGCCGAAAGGAAGTGAGTACGGGCAGTTTGGCACATATTCTAGTTGGGGAGAGACCCCTTGCAGTTGATGTTCAGGCCTTGGCCAATCGGTTTGTGAGACTAGATATTTCGGAGCCCAGTCGGGTGTTGGCTTGTGTGGTTTCTCTGTCTTCCTTATATGATCACATCAGAGAGTGCCAGTATGTTGATCCGCATTTGCTTGTCCTAAAGGACAGAGTTCAGCATGGCGATGCCAGAGATATGACCATTGGTGATGATGGTGTGTTTAGGATGAAAGGCCGGATTTGTGTGCCCAATGTGGATGGGCATAGAGAGTAAATTCTGGAGGAGGCCCATAGCTCGCGGTATTCCAATCATACGGGTGCCGCGAATATGTATCATGATTTGAGACAACACTACTGGTGGAGAAGAATGAAGAAATATATTGTGGGGTTTGTATATCGGTGACTCAATTGTCAGCAGGTGAAATATGAGCATCAGAGACCAGGTGGCTTGCTTTAGCAGATGGTTATTCCCGAGTGGAAGTGGGAGAGGATCACTATGGACTTTGTGGTTGGACTTCCTCGGACTTTGAAGAAGTTTAACGCTATTTGGGTGATTGTGGATTGGCTGACCAAGTCCGCACACCTCATTCATGTGTGTACTACTTATTCTTCAGAGCGGTTAGTAGAGATATATATCCTGGAGATTGTTCGGTTGCATGGTGTTCCGGTTTCCATCATCTTAGATAGGGGTACTCAGTTTACTTCCCAGTTTTGGGTGTCTATTCAGCGAGAGTTGGTACTCAGGTGGAGTTGAGCACAGCTTTTCATCCTCATACGGTCGGGCAGTCCGAGCGTACTATTCAGATATTGGAGGACATGTTGTGTGCTTGTGTTATTGATTTCGGAGGTTCATGAGATAAGTTTCTACCGCCTGTAGAATTTGCCTACAACAATAGCTACCAGTCGAGTATTTGGATGGCTCCGTATGAGGCTTTGTATGGAAGGCAGTGTAGATCTCCAGTTGGTTGGTTCGAGAAGGTGAAGGTGATTCTGGAGAGTCTTCGTACAGTGCAGTCGCGTCAGAAGAGTTATGCGGACTGGAAGGTTTGAGATGTATCCTACATGGTTGGTGAGAAGGTCTTGCTGAAAGTTTCGCCCTTGAAGGGTGTTATGAGATTTGGAAAGAAAGGGAAGTTGAGTCCACGGTTCATTAGGCCTTTTAAGGTACTTTAGAGGATTGGGGAGGTGGCTTATGAGCTTGCGTTGCCACCCAACTTGTCGAGTGTGCATCCAGTGTTTCATGTTTCTATGCTTCGGAAGTATATTGGAGATCTGACGTATGTTTTGGATTTCAGCACGGTTCAGTTGGATGATGATTTGACCTTTGATGTGGAGCCAGTAGCTATTTTGGGTCGTCAAGTTCGGAATTTGAGGTCAAAAGATATAGCTTCAGTGAAAGTACATTGGAGAGGTCGGCCCGTGGAGGAGGATACCTGGGAGACCGAGCGAGAGATGCGGAGCAAATATCCTCACCTATTTGAGGCTTCAGGTATGTTTCTTGACTCGTTCGAGGATGAACGTTTGTTTAAGTTGGGGAGGATGTGACGAGCTGACCAATCGTCTCATGAGTTACCGCTCCGTTTTCCCCATTTTCTGCTTCTTAATGCTTCATTTTCTGTATTTGGTGTGATCGAGTTTATTTGGATTGGTTTGGGTAGGAAATGAAACACTTAGTCTCTTTAAGGAAAGCCTAGTTTGGAAAAGTCAACCGAATATTGACTTATGAGTTAGAGGGCTTGGATGTGATATCTGGTGGTTCGTTTAGCTTCGGGGGATGATTTGTGACTTAGGAGTGTGATCAGAAGTGGTTTTGGAGGTCCGGTGTAGAAATAGGCTTGAATTGGCAAAGTTAGTGTTTTGGCGAATTCCAGTTGCTAGGTGAGATTTTGATCCGACGGTCGAAATGGAATTTTGAGAGTTGTTGTAGCTTCGATATGTGATTTGGGTGTGTGTGTAAAATTTCAGGTCATTCAGAGGTGATTTGATTGGATTTGTGATCGAATGCGTGTTTCGGAAGTTTTAGAAGAACTTAGGCTTGAATTCGATGTAATTTGATGGTTTTGGTGTTGTTTGAGGTGTTTTGATGATTGGAACAAGTTTGGATGGTGTTTTAGCTGGTGTTGGTGCTTTTAGTTGAGGTCCCGGGGGCCTCGGGGTCATTTTGGAAGAGGGGTTTCAAGGAGCTTCGATAAGATAAGGATTGTTGGACCTAAAACACACTTCTATGGTGGTATTTCATGAATTAGGACTGAAATTTAAGGAATTAATGGACTAAAAATTGAGGTTTAGGGCTTGAGTTTAAGAGGGCTTAAATTAAGGATTTGAGGGTCAATTGAACTCTGATTCTGGTGTTTTTGATATGTATGAACTCGTGGGGAGATAAGGAATCTAATGATGTGAAAATATCTGAGTTTCGAGAAGTGGGCCCGGGGCTCAGGTTTTGCTAATTTCGAGATTTTTGATATTTTTCGATTGTTTTTCCTTGGGTTATGTTAGCTTAGCATATTCTGATGTATTCGTTCTAGTTTTGGTCAGATTCGACGCGCGAGGAGGCCGATTTGAGAGGAAAATGCATCGCGAGCTAGAGTTTTTGCCGGTTCGAGGTGAGTAATGAATGTAAATGATGTCCTGATGGTTTGAAAACCCCGGATTTGCACATCGTAGCGCTATATTAAGGTGAGACACGCTCTTAATGATGAGCGTGAGGTCATTTACTATTGGGGATTGTGACTTGGTCCATCCCGAGTGATGCTTTTACCGCGTATTTGATTGAAACTTATTTGTTATCATCATTATTTGGACTGAATGCCGTATTTGGCTTCATGCCAATTATTTGAACCCTCAGGGGAGTTTTATCATTATTTCCTAACTATTTTGACTTACTACTTGAACTTAGTCGTATCGTTTTTCCACTATTTTGCAACGCAGTCACTTTTTACTCGGTTTCAAAACTAAAATGTTATATTAATTGATGTTTTGGGCTGAGAACTACTGTTTTACTAATGCCCAAAGGGCTTATATGATTTTTGGACTGAGCACAACCAAGGGCCAAATGTGAGGATACTATGGGATCGAGCCGCGCTCCACAGCAGTGCTATACTGATATTGATATGAGGTCGAGGGCCTGGATTTGATGTTACGAGATGGCTTGATATTGCGCTTGGGCCGTAAAGGGCCCCTCCTAGAGTCTGCACACCCCTAGTGAGCGCCTCGACGATAAATAAATGGATCGGGCTGTGCACCGCAGTGGGTACTGTAGGGTGTCGTACTATATGTTGCATTTCTTTATTTGTCTGTCACTTATCTGCTTATCTGTTGTAGTATCTTTCATATTTCGATTACATTGGTCTATCGCTTCCTTATTACTTGTTTTAAACTGCCAGATTATTGAGTACTCTGTGTTCTTCCATGACTTCTTAATCTCAGCCATTATTTATGTTTATTAATCACTGGGTCGGAGTACTCACATTACTCCCTGCACCTTGCGTGCAGATCAAGGTGTTCCAGAGGCTGAGTGAGGATATTCAGTCGATCAGTTCATATCCGGGAGCATCGAGGTAGTTGCACGGCGTCCGCAACCCTGATCTCTCCCTTCTATCCTTTCGTTTTATCTGCATTTCCTAAACTGATTATGTATTAGGCTGTTAAACTTGTGCTAGAGGCTCGAGACTTGTGACACCATATCTATATGGGTTATGTAGTGGTATTATTATCTGAATTTCCGCATATTTGACTCGTTGTCCTAAACTTTTATTATGATAAATTGGCAATTTAACTGTGTTAGCTAATAAGGAATTGTATAAGAAATGGGTCGAGGTTGATAGTTGGTCAAGCTTGCCTAGCAGTGTGTTGGGCGCCATCACGACCGGGGTTGGGGTCGTGACATATTCCTTGAGGACAAGCAATAGTTTAAGTTTGGGGGTTTGATAAGTTGGTGTTTTACCAACTTATCTTATCTTTAAACCTATACTTTGGCTATGTTTGAGTGATAAAATCGTGTATTTGATGTCATTTACTTCTCTTTTACAGGATGTATGTGATTTGGAGGTAATGGTGAAGAAACCAAGTAAAAATTAGTAAAAAGGAGCTATAATGGACAATGAGAAATTGCCCAGTGGTTTACTCTTCGCGAACGCGAAGAAGCAGGCAGGTAGACCTTCGCGAACGCGAACTACACAACGCGAATGCAATGAAGCAGAACATGACCCTTCGCGAACGTGATTACTAAGAAAAGCAACCCTTCGTGAACACGAAAGTTTGACCGCGAACGCGATGAAGAAACTGGGCGTGAAAACTGGGCAGTCCTAGAATTTCACTTTTTTTGACCCCAAAACAGCTCATTTGCAAGAGATCTTTGGCTTATTTTCAGTTCCATAGACTAGAGAAGAACAAGTCTTGAAGCTAGGGTTTGCACACACACTTGGGTTTTGAAGATTTCAAACTTGTGGTTAAGGATTTCTTACCCATTTATGTTTATTTCTTCATTTCCTTGCTTTATATTGAATATTTAAGGGTGTAGTATTTTATCCAACATTTGAATCTTATTTATGGAAATATTCATGTTTAAAGTGTGGATTAAATACCTTGTTGTTCTTATGTATTGAATGATTTTTATCTTTTTATGAAGTGAGTTGTTGTTTCTTTAATTATCCTTGTTCTTTAATGTTTCCAAACGGATTAGCTAACCCAAGGACTCACCCATTAACTCCGAATTAATTTTGGAAAAGATAATTTGGGGTTGGGAAAGATTAATTAGCAAGAACTTGAGGTTTTAACCCTCATTTTATAGATTCTACCTAGGGATAGGATTGAACTACTTGTAGCCATTCCGGATGTGCTTAATCTCTTAATTGTTTTAGGAATAATTCAATTAGGAAGTATTGTTAGTCTTCCGAAGAAGCTAATTAAGAATTATTATCCGTGGCTAATTAACATAAACTCACTCATATTTGTAAAAACGTGAAATATATTAGATCGTTACTTGAGTGTATTTCCCGATGCAACCATACTTATTTCCATTGATCATTTTACTTGATTTCTAGTTTAGTTTACATTTCCGCATTTAGATATAAAAAATTTCTAAACCAATTCTAAGTGTTTGGCATTGCGTGATAAGTGACAATTCTCTTACATTCCTAATCGCCTACATATTGTTCTCTGTAGGATTCGACCCCGACTCATAGTTGGGTAAATTATATTGCATGCGACCGTGTCCATTTAGTTTTTAGTAGTGGATTTGGATGTCATCAGATATCCCGAAGACTACTTTCAGGACTCGATATGGTCATTACGAATTCCATGTCATGTCATTTGGACTGACCAATGCCCCAGCAGCCTTTATGCATTTGATGCACAATGTGTTTCATACAATATTAAAACCTGCAAAGATATTATTAGATATAATAAATTACG
This sequence comes from Nicotiana tabacum, assembly GCF_000715075.1. Taxonomy (NCBI): domain Eukaryota; kingdom Viridiplantae; phylum Streptophyta; class Magnoliopsida; order Solanales; family Solanaceae; genus Nicotiana; species Nicotiana tabacum. The sequence continues at coordinate 151,798,370 of NC_134080.1, read as the reverse complement.
TAATAAAGCTTTATTAACTATAGAAAATGAAATTGAATTTTATGAAGATAAACTTGAAAGTTATCAACACAGAAAAGAAATAACACTGAGAAATATAGAAACCATGGATATATGTATCAACAGGTATACATCTCAGTATTAATATGAACAAATCAAAAATTGATAGTTACAAATATTTTAAATACTGGTTAGAAATTCTAAAACATATAAATATGTCAAAAATAATATTATAAAAAAATATAGAAGAATATCAAAAAACTAAAGATATTAAATACTTAGAATACACACTTGAAAATATAAAAGAAATTTCAAGGTTAATTTCGCTAGCTACAGATAATCATGAAAAAGCATTTAATTTCACAACTACATAAAAAAGATCCTATGAAAAGAAGAATATCAAAAAACTAAAGATATTAAATACTTAGAATACACACTTGAAAATATAAAAGAAAACGATGGGAAAAGCTAATATGTGTAGACAGGATTTAATAATGAAGGAAGTATGATAACATATAAAGCAAGAAATATAAAAATACAAATATGGGATAAAATATTAACCATAGAAGAAATATATAGTTACGAATTCACAAATAAAGATATATTATTAGGAATGCCATTTTTAGATAAATTATACCCACATATTATAACAAAAACACATTGGTGGTTTACTACCCCGTGTAAACAAAAATTAGGAGCAAAAAGAGTAAATAATAAAGTAAGAAAAACAACACCCTGGATTAAAGGAAGTGAAAAGATTACCCAAAAATTAGAAAATGTAATACAAAGTAACCATAATATAGAGATAATCATTTTCTCCATAAATAAGATAAAACCACTACAAGATAAACTAGAATTACTATATAATGATAATCCACTCCAAGGATGGGAAAAACATCAAACAAAAATAAAGATTGAACTAATAGATGAAAATAGCATAATAACACAAAAACCTTTAAAATACAATTTTAATGATTTAACAGAATTTAAAATGCATATAAAAGAATTATTAGATAATAACTACATACAAGAAAGTAATAGTAAACATACTAGCCCAGCATTTATAGTAAATAAGCATAGTGAACAAAAAAGAGGAAAAAGCCGTATGGTTATAGATTATAGAAACTTAAATGCAAAAACAAAAACATATAATTATCCGATACCAAATAAAATACTAAAAATTAGACAAATACAAGGATATAACTATTTTAGTAAATTTGACTGTAAATCAGGATTTTACCATTTAAAACTAGAAGATGAATCTAAAAAGTTAACAGCATTCACAGTACCACAAGGATTTTACGAATGGAACGTATTACCTTTTGGATATAAAAATGCACCAGGTAGGTATCAACATTTTATGGATAATTACTTCAACCAATTAGAAAATTGTATAATATATATAGATGATATATTGCTATATTCTAGAACAGAGAACGAACATATAAAACTACTAGAAAAATTCATACACATTGTAGAAATATCAGGAATAAGTTTAAGTAAAAAGAAAGCAGAAGTAATGAAAAATCAAATAGAATTTTTAGGTATACAAATAGATAAAAACGGAATAAAAATGCAAACCCATGTAGTACAAAAAATAATTAACTTGAATGAAACACTTGATACAAAAAAGAAGTTACAATCATTTTTAGGATTGGTTAACCAAGTAAGAGAATATATTCCTAAATTAGCAGAAAACTTAAAACCATTACAGAAAAAATTAAAAAAGGACATAGAATATCATTTTGACGAAAAAGATAAAATACATATACAGAAGATAAAAATATGTATAAAAAATTACCAAAACTATATTTTCCAGATGAAAAGAAACAATTTACATATATTGTAGAAACTGATTCTAGTGATCACAGCTACGGAGGAGTTCTAAAATATAAATATGATAATGAAAAAATTGAACACCATTGTAGATATTATTCCGGATCATACACGGAACCACAATTAAAATGGGAAATAAATAGGAAAGAACTATTTGGATTATATAAATGTTTGTTAGCATTTGAGCCATATATTGTTTATAACAAATTTATAGTAAGAACAGATAATACACAAGTAAAATGGTGGATAACTCGGAAAGTACAGGATTCAGTAACTACAAAGGAAATAAGGAGACTTGTATTAAATATACAAAATTTTACATTTACAATTGAAGTAATACGAACTGACAAGAATGTTATTGCAGACTACCTATCAAGACAAAGGTACCCAAACAGATGAAAGCCAAGAATCAAAAGACATATTTACAATCCTTACTACTCTATCCTTACAGATGGAGAGTATGGGAAAAAGATTACAACAGCTAGAAAGTCAGCAGCATGACTATAAAAATGCGGAGCTAAGTCAATCGGAAGACTCTAAACTTCCAGAGGTAGAAGGAGACGTTGGGAAACTCCAAAAAACCCATAACACAGTTGCTTTATATACAGCTACAGGTACAAGCAAACAAGTTAGCAAAAAACCACATATCAATGTAAACCTAAATACCGTATTTGATGAGCCATTTACATCAAAAAAGCCAAGAGAAGCAATAGTTATAGCCCCACAAACTTCAACCTATGCTAATAGCCTACACCACAACAAAAAGGTATATAACCATATTACTCAAACATATATTGAGAATATATATAAAATCCAGACATTTCTAAACCTAAACCCTAGATCAACGACTACTACAGATCCAACACAAGATTATGTAACCCAAAAACTACAGGGATATAATAGGCTTATAGCCCAGCCAAAAACAAAAGCAAACCTAGTAAAAACATGTTACAACTACGGACTACTTAGCACAGTATATACCCATGACGGAGAAGAAATAATTGGAATACCAGAGCTATACAAAGCATTTGTCACCTTCAAGAGAATTACAAAAGGCAACCTATTCTTCATCAAATTCTATACAGCACCAGCGGAAATACTATATGATGAAATAAAACCCATAATACAGGTGATAAAGATAGGACTAACACGAGATATGATAATACCAGAAGAGATAGAGAAACAACCGGAGATACAGAAAATGGAGATACCAAGTTTCTATGCCAATAAAAGAATAATTGGTATAGCAACTATTATTCAAGAACTAGCTAACAATTATCTACAAGGAAATGCTATCTGGAGCTACTATTCCAGAGACCAGTTGATGATATATGCCAACTCGAAGGAACTACGACAAGGAGATATGGATGAAGTCCAGAAATGGATTTTATCATTATTAAAACCAGAAATGCAACCAACTACCAGAGCATTGAAAAAAGAATTTATTTCAAACGGGTTATTAACAAGATACTGCAAACTAGTAGGACACAAATATCCAGACCACATATGTTCAAAGTGCAACGGAGATGATAACTATGTACCAGAAGTCCAACTAGAATGAAGGTATCAACAAGAAGACAAAAGAAGAAGACAGCTACTGGAAACATATAATGTAAAGTAAATAGTACTAGTCGCATTCATGAACAGTAAAGGTCGTTCATGAATAGTAAGAGTCATAACGTAAATAGTATATGTCATAATCATGAACAGTAAAGGTCGTTCATGAATAGTAAGAGTCATGTAAAAAAGTCGTAAAGTAAATAGTATATGTCATAATCATGAACAGTAAAGGTCGTTCATGAATAGTAGGAGTCATTTGTAAACAGTAGGAGTCATTTTAATTTTCTTTATATAGAATGTAAATCTGAGGAAGGAGGACATCCTCAGACATCCTCACCCTTACCTTCTCTCTCTAATATTCTCTCTTATCTTCTCTCTTGTAAGAAATATCTGAGTTATTTACAAGTATCTAAAACAGCTATGGAGCATTCAAACGAGTTACAAAACCAGGTAAGTTTATTTATAATCATGTTTAACTAAACTCTTATATTCCTTATAATCTCTTAAAAATCATAATTGTTTATCATGTTATAGTACTGTTATAAAGAACATCTTGAGAAAGTTTGCCTGTCTAATAATGCTGAGAGTAGTTAATTATGAGATTTGGGAAGAAAGGGAAGTTGAGTTTGAGGTTTATTGGCCCTTTTGAGATATTGAAGCGTGTTGGGGACATTGCTTATGAGCTTGCCTTACCTCCCAGCTTGGCAGGAGTTCATCCGGTATTTCATATTTTGATGCTCCGGAGGTATCACGGTGATCTGTCACACGTGTTGGATTTTAGTTCAGTCTAGTTGGACAAGGATCTATCCTATGTTGAGGAGCCAATGGCGATATTGGATAGGCAGGTTAGAAAGCTGAGGTCAAAGAACATTGCATCAGTAAAGGTTCAGTGGCGGGGTTAGCCGGTCGAGCAGGCAACCTGGGAGACCGAGTAGGATATGCGCAGTCGTTGCCCTCATCTTTTCACTACTTCAGGTTTCTGCCATGCGGTTGTTGATATTGTGATGCACGAGATTTCTACCGTGCAGTTGTTGTTATGGGGTTGCACGAGGTTTTTGCCATGCTATTGCTACTATTAATATATTGCACATGCGGCGTGACAAGGCGGGGTATGTATATATATGCTTATATGTGGGTTGCGCATGTGGCGAGCCAGGGTGGGAACATTATTATGCACGTGTGGAAAAACAAGGCGAGAAAAGCTGGGCTATGTCAGGGATTGATTGTGATAATTAGTTATGTCCTGGGGTTTTCTTGTTGTTTGATATTGTGTTGTGGTACGCTTACTTGTATGAGCTTTATCTCATGGAAGTTATGAAGAAACATCTTACATGTTTTCTGTGACGACCCAACCGGTCGTCTTAAGAATTTATGCCCTTATCCCCCATTAACTGCTTTCCCTGAGTTTATTTCTGCTATTTTGATTTGCCGTGATGTTCGGTTTTGAGTTTCGGAGAGTTTTAGGACACTTAGTCCCTAAATGAGAACTTAAGTGTTGGAAAGTTGACCGTAGTCGGAACAGTGTGAAGACGGCCTCGGAATGAAAATCTTATGGTTCCGTTATATCCATTGGGTGATTTCGGGCTTAGGGGTGTGTTTGGATTGTGTTTCGGAGGTCGTAGGTAATTTAGGCTTGAAATGTCGAAAGGTCGAATTTTGAAGTTTTCGGTTCGATAGTGAGATTTTGATCCGAGGGTCGGAATGGAATTCTAGATGTTGGAGTAGCTCCGTAGTGTTGAATGGTTTTGGAAAGGTTCGGGTTAAATTCGGAACACTTAGTTCCATAATAGTGGCCTATGGTGGCCAAGTTTGACTTGAGCCAATACTTTGAGTAAATAACCTCGTAACCGGTATTTGAAGGTTATAATAGGTTTGTATAATAATTTTGAATTTGGGTGTATATTCAGATTAATATTCGGGTGATCTGGGGGCGTTTCGGTGCTCATTTTTGAAAGTTGGCGTTTTGAAGGTTTTAGAGTTTCCTAAGTTTGGTTTGAAGTACACTTTGGTGTTATCGATGTCTGTTTGGGATTAAGTGACTTGGAATAGGTTTGTATAGTGATTTACAACTTGTGCATAAAATTTGGTATCATTCCGGGTTGTCTAAGTATAATTCGTCGCGTTCGGAGCTAGTTGGAAGATGTTTGAAGTTCAAAGATTGATTAATTTGGTTTTGAGGTGAAATTCTTGGTTTAGATATTTTTTTATGTGTTCCGAGATTTAGAGTAGGTCCGTATTATGTTTATGGACTTTTTGGTGCATTTGGACGCGGTCCCTGGTGGCTCGGGTGTGTTTTGGACCACCCTGAGCTAAGTGCAAATTGGCAGATTTTGCTGGTACTAGTTTCCTTCTTCACGAACACGGAAGGTATATCGCATTCGCGATTAAGGATTTGGGGATGGAGGATATTTGTGCTACAAATTCATAACTGTAGGCTCACGATCGCGGAGCTTAGGGGCTAGCGGTTTACGCGTTCGCGGCAGCATACTTGCGTTTGTCTATAAGGGGGGCTGGGCCTGGAGAGGCTCGGCATGTAAGGCCCCGTGAATTTCCTACTCAGAACCCCGAATCTCGTGGTGCCAAGTTAGGATCATGTGTTAGTGATGCGTAAAATGCTTCGCGGCGAGCACCTTTTTGGACTGATCTATGATATAAAAAGTTAAGAAATATTGTTTTCCAGAAAATGCATTTCCACTTTGCGATCGCAGATCTGACTCGGGGCTCCAATTTTCTAAATTTTAAACCCGACCCCCTATCGTTATATTCGGTGTAATAGCTCATTTTGAGCCTATTTCCTGATGCTTCTAGAGTGAGAGAGGGGGGTCTAAGAGAGGGAAAGTGCTTCTCATCAAAATTATTCTATGAATCTTTGTTAAATCATTGTAGATAATCAAGTGAGGGACCTAAAACATCATCCCAAGAGGTAAGACTTCATCACCTCAGCTCTTATTTTTATACTTAGCTATAAGGGGGTCGTTAGTGAGGTAATTCATTGGTTTAAGAGTGGATTTCTTGCATGCATATCAAACCTTAGAGTATTGGGATGTAATGAACTAAAAAGGGAAAGAAATTGAGGTACAGAATGATAGAAATTTCTCTCAAAAATGACCTAAGATCAATGCACCTTTAGTGTTTGATAGTATGGTCAAAACAAGCTAGAATCTCAATCTCATCTCTAATTCTTAGTTTAATTTGAAATTCTTACACAATAGATCGAAGTGCTAAGAGTTCCGGAATTTGGTCAGGATTAAGGAAAGCTATATTGAGGCATGTATGGCTAAAACCCTGTCTTTTAGAAATTGAGCTTCATCGATGATTGTGTGAACATGGTAAGATTAAAGTTGAGTTGTTGCATTGCTTGTTATTTTACATGAATTGATGTTGTAACCTTATGTGTGAAAAGTGTGTCTCAACATGATCAACATGCTATCTTGACAACTTGAAAATGGCAAAGGTATGAATTATGTATTGAAATGTTTAGATCCTAAATTGAGATTGCGGCTGAATATGTTGTGTTATCTATGTAAAGTCATATCCATGCTTACAATTTAAAGTTGCTCTTGTGTGCACCTTCTATCCTAAATGGCAAAGCTAATATTGCAATTGTGAATAATGTAAAATGCGTCCTAGTGCCAAGAATGATGTGATGAGTTGTGGCCCCAAGTGCCTATGAAATGATACATGTGAAATGAATTGATTAATGAGAAAGGAACAATGCCTTGGTAAGGCGACCTAGCCGATCGGGCCGAGATCGGACTCCGCTCAAGGTAGCGGTGGTAATGTGAATGAATTCTGGAATAGAAGGAAAATGAGATTGTGATTGAAGTATATGTCTCAAATGAGGCAACCTAGCCGATCGGGTTGAGATCGGACTCCGCTCAAGATAGCGGTGGTATTTGAAATATATGATGAATAGTATGGAATGCCCCGAACTAAAAGCTATGTGAAAGTTGTAAAATTCATTGATTGATAATGTGGTGATCGTTCGAAGTTTGAGTTATATTTGTTTACTTGTGAATTCCTATTCTTGTATTAATCTTTCTAACTAGATGGAGTTTAGTTATACATACTAGTACTATTCCATGGTACTAACGTCCCTTTTGCCGGGGGCGCTACATTTTTTTAAATGAATGTAGGTGGCTCCATTGCGGATAGTGCCGATCGTGTGTAGTGGAGCATCCTCTTCTCAAACTCTTGGTGAGCCCCTTCCTCCTTCAAGGGGTTTTGTGACATGCCTTTTGTTATAGATGTCTATTTTGAGGTATAGCCAGGGCCTTGTCGCCGGCGTTGTTATCGCTATCTTGAGTATCCTTTGAGGCTACGTAGACATATGTGTGGGTGATGTACGGGCGTTGGATGGGCCTACGAACTATAATGTAATTCAAATTCTCGTTTTGCTACAGTATAATTGTATGTAATCTTGGAAACTTAATTACGGATTAATGTTGTGATTTAAAATGAACTAATTTTGTAGAATGCACTATCTTTCCTCATATAAGTAAATGAATGAAAGCATGGTTTCCTTATTCGTACCGAGTTGGGTAGGAAGTGTTTAATAAGGCTTGCTCAGTTGGGTTTACTCGATTGAGCGCTGGTCGCGCCTCCTGAGGTTGGGGCGTGACACGGCAGTTGGTATTCACATTTGTGAAGGCCTGACCGCATTAGCCAAAGGTTTGTCAAGTTGAACTTCGCAAACGCGAAGGCCTGATCGTTCACAAAGTGGCTTTTCTCGATGTTGGTAGCTATTGCCTTCACTATCACGAGGGGACTTCCGCGATTGTGAAGAGGGGTTGATGGGGAGAATCTTGTTTTAAAATCAGGACTTAGGCTATTCTTATTCATTTCTCACTTCTCTTGGCCGAAATTGGAGCTTCTTGGAGAGGGATTACCTAGCATTTTAAGGTAAGTGATTTCTACCTAATGTGAGTTTAATACATAGATTATTGGTAGATTTTAACATAGAAATTATGGGATTCTGAAAAACTTGGGGTTTAGTAAAAATGGAATTTGGCCATGAAATTGATTAAGAAATTGAGTACACATTATACATGTGGGCTCGGGTGACTTTTATGAACTTTTCAAATTGGGTTGAGAAATTAATCTAATAGTTAAATTATAAACTTTTGGGTATATATTGATTATTTTGTACGACCTTTATCTAGTTTCGGATTGCTCGCCATTGATTTAAGGCAATTAGTGAGGCTGGAGCCGAGTAGTGAACTTGAAAGCGACGTAAGTCGCTTGTCTGATCTATTAAGAGGGAATTATCCCCGTAGACGCTTAAATTGTTATTTTCTACAAGTTGTGGGTGCTACGTACGCATGCAGTGATGAGATTTCGTACATAGCTAAAATCATGTTTATGTCCGGGTAGAATAAGGACTTTATCATGCAACATTTATATTATTTGAACTCAACTTATTTGTTTAATTACTTTAATTAATTGAAATTTGATTAGGGATTATGTTAGGCAGAGCTTCATTACCTTGAGCTTTGGCGGAATACTTGATTGCTAGTAAAAATTATGTTTTCTTTATGTACCCATCCTTGTGCTGAAATTATTTGACCCGTAGTTTCGAAGAGTTTCTCTAATCATGTGGATTGGGCCATATGCCTCAGCAATATATTTGATATGCATCCATGGATCGGGTCGTACAACATCAGTAGTGTATGTACACGATTATTATGGATCGGGCCATACAACCTCGGCATAACTCGTGGCGTAATATTGCTAGGAGTTAGAATATACATGACACTTCCTTCTTGACTTGAGATTTGATATTTACTTGATGGTTCTTATTTGTTGATATAGCACATGATATTTGGGAATTTCAAACTATCATTATGTTAAAGGATCATGTTATTTATCGTTTCATATTCCATTGTTACTGTTATATTTCATGCATATTTATAATTCTTGTACTTTATTTATTGACCGCTAGTAAGTGACGATGTCGACCCCTCGTCACTACTTCTTCAAGGTTAAACAAGATACTTACTAGGTACATATTGATTTACGTAATCATTCTACATTGCTACACTAATTTTGTAGGTAGCATCTGCTGACCGTTCGAGAGCGCATCCCCGTTATCCATAGACTTATTGGTGAGTTATTCTTCATGCTCCGATCTGCAACACCCAGAGTCTCCTTCATGTTACATATCTATTTTATTTTAGACAGTAGCTACAATGATTTTCATATTCTACTAGATTGCTCGTGCACTTCTGACACCGGATTTTGGTTAATATTTTTACCATTTCCTTTTATGTTTTATTAATGCTTTATATCGCCATGGTTTTATCCACATTAATTTTCTTTATTTAATAAAGCTCATGATTTAAAAAGTAATAAAACGAATAATTAAGTTGATAGTACATCATTGGATTACCTTAACGGCGACGTAAGGCATTGATGCGTAGCTATAATTTCATAGTTTCGTACATTATTTGCCTTGCATTTTATATGCTTTAATGATAAATTACACTTTATTTTCGCGTAATGTAGTCTATTTTATGTGTAGGTGAATTGAAGATTAAGGTAGAGTGAAAGGGATACTTAAACGTTGAAAGCGTGCTCGAGAACATTGAAAAGGAAAAAGTTGGCAATGCCAGGCCTTAAGCAGGCTTTATGCCTGGCGACGCAAGGCCTTAAGAAGGCGTTAGACTTGGAGACGCAAGGCTTGGGGCAAGGTCCACCAGGCATTTATTCCTGGCGACGCTAGTCTTGGGGCGAGATCCATTCTAAGCTTTAAAGGCTTATTTTGTTGCCTAGTTTGACTAGGACTTGGACTACAGGTTTAGGTCTTTTCCTACACATATAAATAGACCTAAAAATTACAATTTTAAAGGAGATTGGATAGCGAGATACCGGCATTAGATTAGAGATTCAACCTAAGGAGGCAAGAACACACTAGGAGCAAGGCGGAGAATTCTTCTACGAGTTTTTCACTTCCTTCTTCCTATTTCCATATTGGTTATGAATTATAATATTACAATTACGCATACTATTATGAATAGCTAATTTGTTATATAGGGTTGTGACGACCCGGCTAGTCGCCTGATGAGTTACCGCTCCATTTTCTCCATTTATGCTTCTTTATGCTTTGTTTATCTGTGTTATGCGGTATCGGGTTGGTCGAATCAAATCCGGAATGATTTTGGTAAGGTTTGAGACACTTAGTCTCTTTTGAGGAAGTTTAAGTTGGAAAATTCAACCGCATGTTGACTTATGTGTTAGAGGGCTCAGATGTGAGTTCCGATGGTTCGGTTAGCTTTGGGAGATGATCTGTGACTTAGGAACGTGATCAGAATGAGTTTTGGAGGTCCGGAGTAGATTTAGGCTTGAATTGGCGAAAGTGGATTTTTGGCAATTTCTGGTTGGTAGGTGAGATTTTGATATAGGGGTCAGAATGGAATTTCGAGGGTGGCTGTAGTTCCATTATGTCATTTGGGATGTGTATGCAAAATTTCAGATCATTCGGATGTGGTTGGTTGGGTTTTTGATCAAAAGTGGAATTCAGAAGATTTTGGAAACTTAGGCTTGAATCAGATGTGTTTTGGATGATTTGATGTTGTTTGAGGTGTTTTGAAGATTTTTACAAGTTTGAATAAGGTTTTGGGATATGTTGGTGCCTTTGGTTGAGGTCCCAATGGCCTCGAGGGAGTTTCAGAGGGTTGAACGGATCATTTTAAGTTGAAAAAAATAGCAGATTTTGGTTTTAGCTATTGTAGGTATTTTACTCTTCGCGTTCCCGAGTGGACCCTCAAATTCACGAAGAGTCAGTTGAGGAAGGTGGAATTTAAGCCTTCGCGTTCGTAAGGAAGGACGCATTTGCAAAGGGCTGGATGTTTGTTCATCACGTTCGCGAGAAGGGGAGCGCGTTCGCGTAGAGAAAATTAGTCAGCTGGGTTTTGAGGTGTTTTGTTTATCGCGCTCACGGGTGAGGGAGTGTGTTCACGAAGAGTAAGTCTGAGGAACCATCATGTTCGCGATGGGCATGTCGCATTCGTGTAAGAGGATTGTTGGTCAAAGTCATTTTGTGCTTCGCAAATGCGATGTTAAATACTCGTCTTGTCTGCGAATTTGGGGTTTATTTCCTACATTGTTGGTCGTTTCTGGATCTTTTTGAAGGGGATTGAAGAGGTATTCAAGGGGAATCACTTGAGGTAATATTCTTGGACGTGAAACTCGATTCTAATGTGAATTCCACCTAAATAATCATGGAAATTAAGCCAAAAATTGAAGAACTAGGGCTTGCAAATTTATACTTTTGATTGTGGATTTAAAGGACCATTTGAGGTTGGATTTAAGAACTTTTGATATGTATGAACTCGTGGGGAGATAAGTAATCTATTAATGTATAAATTATTGAATTCTGAGACGTGGGCTCGGAGGTCGGGTTTTGGTAATTTCAAGATTTATGTTGTAAATTGATTATTTTCTCCTGGGCTTCGTTCCCTTATCATATTTTGACATCCTCGTTCTGATTTTGGATAGATTCGACCCGAGTGGAGGCCGATTCGAGGGGAAGAGGCGTCACGATCTAGAGTTTTGACCGGTTTGATGTGAGAAATGATTGTAAATGATGTTCTGAGGGTATGAAACCCCAGATTGCACATCGTTGTGCTATATTGAAGTGACGCACACGCTTGATGACCAGCGTGGGGTCATGCACTATTGGGGTTTGTGACTTAGTCCATCCCGGATGACTATTTTACTACGTATTTTACTGAAATCTATTTGCTATCATCATGATTTGGGCAGAATGCCATATTTGTGCCTTGTGCCAACTATTTGAGCCCTTCGGGGATTTTTACTGGTATTTCCTCACTGTTTTGATTTTATACTTGAACTCAGTCATGTTATATTTCACTATTTTTCATACATAGCCATGTTTACTCTGTTTTAACACTTATATGATCTTTTAAATGATATTTTTGGGTTGAGAATCATATTTTACTATTGTTCGAGTGGCTTGTGAGGATTTTGACTGAGTAAAGTCGAGGGCCTATGTTGTGAGGAAACATTTGATATTGATTATGAGGTCGAGGGCCTGAGATATGTATGCCACGAGGTGGCTTGATTGATATGAGGCGGATGGCCTAGTGATGATGCCACGAGGTGGCTTGATATTTCGCTTGGGCCGTAAGGGGCCTCTCCAAGAGTCTGTACACCCCCAGTGAGTGCGGATACCCATTGTGAGCTGAGATTGAGCCCAAGGGGCTAGTACTGTTTTGAGATTGAGCCCGAGAGACTGGTATTGTTTTGAGATGTTGCCCGAGGGGCAGATTTGTTGATACTATGCCCGAGAAGCGAACCTTTATGTGTTTATATTTTCTTAATTTCCTATCAATTACCATGCTTAATTGTTTAAAAAGGTTTTTCATGAAGTTAATTTTGAGTTAAAGGATTTTACCTATCTTTCACTGGTTTACTGTTTCAAATGGATTTTTACTGCTTCATTATAGCATGCTTTGTGACTTACGTGATTTCCTGCTTTCAGTCTTTATTTATGATTATTACTCACTAAGTTGGAGTACTCACTTTACACCACGCACCCTATGTGCAGATTCAGGCATATCTGGTTCCGCTACCGAGTGCTGATCATTTCCGGCTAAGTCGGATCCGAGGAGTCTCTAGGTAGTTGTTGGCGTTCGCAGCCCGAAGCTCTTCCCTATCATACTTCTTCATGGTCTTGGTTTTCTGTATTAAACTTTGTAGTTGATTTGGAGTATTCCGTTTTGTTATATGCTAATGACTAGTGACACCCCGGTTTCGGGCTGTGTTGGGTTATTTTCCGCGAATTATGCTACTATCTGTTAACTTTGGATTATCTTATCAGGATTTAGATTTATTTCTTATGGTTTAACTGTTAATAATTGGATATGGGAAGTGTCGGTTGACCTTGTCTTCACGAGAGGTGCCATCATGACCGGACCCGGGTTAAGGGTCGTGACAAGTTGGTATCAGAGCCTAGGTTACATAGGTCTCATGAGTCATGAGCAGGTTTAGTATATTCTCACGGATTGGTATGGAGACGTCTGTATTTATCCTCGAGAGGCTGCATAACCTTTAGGAAAACTTCATATTCTTGAAATTCTTATCGTGTGTCCTTGATTCAGCTTGAGATGTAACTCTTTGAATTCATTCCACGCGTTTGATTGCGCACATGAGCGCTCGGTATCAGATGTGTATAGATGGCTTGTGATTCCCTGATCGAGGGGCGAGATGTGATCTCTGTGCGTTGATTTTGGGCCAGTTTGGAGGACTCGAGGCTGGATTTTCGCCTATAGCTTGTGTTTACCGTGAAAATGGTAACAACAATTAAATTTATAATGGGATTCTAAAAATACGTGATCTATTCCCGAGCTAGTTTTTATAGCAGTTGATGCTAGTAATATGAAGTTTAATGATGGAACACAAGCTAAAACAAGATAGTAATTGAACCAAAGGGCCTGCCGCCCGGGTGTAGGTCTGGTCGATGGGGGACCTCGGGGTCGATGACATGTTCGAGTTTTAGCTATCGGGTATTATCGAGAATGGGATAACTGCTAAGTAAATAATCAAACAAGGCTTTTTACGGCCAATACTGAGCTATATAATGAAGAGCAAGTCAGAGAACGATGGATATAAGGTGGCCTCGGGCCAGTAACAACAAACAAGTTAGAAAGAAAAGAGAAGGAGAGAGAGAAATATTATTGCATTCATGGAGAAGATGGAGCAACATCAGCCCTTTACAAAGTGGCATGGATTCCCTTTATATAGGAGAGGGAATACCATATAATACAAAGTGTATTGAATGTAAAGACATGGGAATAAGACGGCTAGGCATGGTACTAGTGTTTATTGACTTTGCCGCTTGCCTCAGGAATCCCCCGTCGTTGGAACCTCTATTGGGCCATGGATAGATTCCTTATCCTCGGAGTCTCTACTTGGTCGCAAACGATCCTCGAGGGAGGGAGCTCGATCGTAATCCTACTACCTCGAGATGGTGACATAACTTCCCGAATGTAGCTTAACATTGTGAAATAGACCTCCCTGGTTTCACTGCATACAGATAGTCTCCGCGTTTCCTAGAATGAAGTAATAGGAAACGATACTGAATCATCATCTCGAGTCCATTATTGCCATGATGTCAACCATCTTAGAGCATTAAATGCCATGCCCCAGAGAACCGTGCAGGGCCGCCGTCAGATGCGGTAATCAAGAAACCCACGAACTGCCATCGGCTCGTCTCTTTTGCTTCCCCAGCAATTCTTATAAACGCACTAGTTGCTAGATACTTCCTATATTCACCCTTTTTTACAAGCCTGTAAGTCAGAATTTTGTTATTTGACACCCTTTCCTCTTTTCACATAAGGGTTTTTACCATTTTACATGGCTAGGACTTCTAGGACGGTTCCCCGATGGAACGACACTTCATCATCGTCCCGATTACCTGAGGGAGAAAATAGATCGGTTCCCACTTTAGAACAATGTACCCCACCCGATCTTGATACGTCAAAGGATTTTAACATCGAGACTCCCTCATCTACGTCGGGCCGGTGTGAGCATGTGTCTCGATACATGAGCGTCGTGACCGATGTTAACAAAGTGAAGGAGGACTGCCGATGGAGCAAGGCAGTAGAGGTAGAGATTCCCCGCCCCAATGATAATATTACCGACTTCAAGGCTGGCTTCCTTTGTATATACACTTACCCATTCACCCTAGGCCCTGATAAATCCATCGAGTCTCATCCCTTGGAAATCGACCCGGTTATTCTTGACTTATGCACCCGATACCAAGTGACACTTGGTCAGATCTACCCATCCTTTTGGAGGATAGTGTTAATGCTTAGACATTTCACCGAAGTGGTTGAAGGTGAGGTTTTTACCCTTAACCATCTGATAAGACTATACCACCCTCGGCTGTATCGAGGCTTAATCAAGCTCTGCCACCGGTCCAAAAAATCTTTTTTCATGAGCGATGATGAGTGGAAAGACCGAGGATGGATGAGCAGGTTTATCTGAGGGAGGACCTCGGACATCATCCCGGCCCGGAGAATGCCCTTTACGGAGCAGTGGAACGCCCGACGTAAGCGAATTTCCCTTTAACCTCTTCTCATCTACACTAATGTTAGTCATAATAACCTCCTTGTGCTTTCTACAGCCGCTGCTTGGCATCTGGAGGAGGTCCCAGATTTGTCAGGATGGATCAGGCGTTACGATAAGTTCCCGTACCGCGTTCGGTCTTGGACCATCCTGGCTAATGAGCGTTGGGTGGCCAAGAATCACGGTGAGGTTCCTTTACCGCCTACGCTTCGCATTTTCTGTTTCCTTTTGAGCCCTTAGCAAAACTGTAGTGCGGTTATTGTGTTGGTGCAGGTCTTGACAAGAATATGTAGATGAGGCCGCCCCTTGATGGTGAAGCAGAGGCCTTGGAGCCTGGTATGAACA
Source organism: Nicotiana tabacum (assembly GCF_000715075.1). Lineage (NCBI taxonomy): Eukaryota > Viridiplantae > Streptophyta > Magnoliopsida > Solanales > Solanaceae > Nicotiana > Nicotiana tabacum. The sequence goes on along the minus strand of NC_134080.1, from coordinate 151,782,542 downwards.
AGAAAAGGAAAAGTAGGGCAAACGTTGTTCGACCTGACAGGACTGCTGCTCTAACCTCCGGGTCAAATCCTGATATCGAAGGGGAGGATGATAATGGAAGTCCGTTGAGGAGGGCTCCGGTTGGGCTTATGAGCCGATGGTCCTCGAAGTGGATGCTGATATAGCTTCGAATCGTATGGCCGAATTCGGCATAGCTTCTGCTAGAAGGACCATTGGCGTGATCTTGATGGACCGGAGCTTAGGGCCTTCCAGGAACGTGGGTTGCCATTTGGAGAAATCGGCGAACCGAACAACCTCATTTCGAACTTTCCAGTTTTATCAGGGGTGCTAAGGGATGATCGGTGTCACAGCCGGGACTCCTCCCAAAGGGGGAGATTTTATTGTCAACATTTTTGATGGAGTAATCGACGGGGCTGATCTCGATATTTCTGGCGTTGTTAAGCGGTGGAGAAGTCCATGTAGCATGTGATAGTTTTCCTTTGCATATTTTTTTTCATCCTCGAGCGTTATTCGCCATCTTTCTTAACTTTCCCATTGTGCTGCAGTGTAAGGAGATGTATGACCATGCCATTCTTCAGCTCCGCGGAGAACTTTTTTCCATGAAAAGAAGTGTAAGAACATTGCTTCTAAGCTGTAGGACTCGGAGGCTCCTTGTGCCCGGCGAGATAAAGAGTTGGGAGAACTTCGGGCTGCTTTGGAGGTGGCGCTCTGGGAGAAGGCGGTTCCTCTGCTCAGGTACTCTGCCTCGGTCATACCCACCCTTTTACCCCATATTCACACATGTTGGATTCATATATTCATCGACTTACCCTTCTCCTGTAGGTCGAGCAGAGTGACTCGTAGATAAGTCAGTTGAAAGCGCAGATCTTCGAGCTGGAAGAGCAAAACGAGATTGTGGCCGGGGAATTTGTGGCATCCCGAGATCTTCTCACGGACACTCGCAGGGAGATTGTTACTTTGGCTGCCGCTAAGTCTGAGGCCGAACAAGATGCTGCCACTTATAAGGAGGATGTGACCACAACGCATACAATGGTTCATGACATGTCCATGGAAACTGAGCAGAGACTAATTCAAGTTGTCGGGCATGGCAACGCGGAGGTGAAGAGGGAGACCTTGGAAGAACTTGAGGCCAGAGGCTTCGAGCTATTTGCTGATCTGGAGGAGGCTCTTGCGGTGGAGGGAAGATTGGCGCTTTTGATTGCCCCTGATAAGGGTGAAGACGATAGTGGCGAGGAGTAGTCCCCGAGCCCTTTTTGTATGCCTTTTTTTTGCTTCGTGTGTTCTCCCCCCCCCCCAGGAAAAAATAGTGTAAAGATGTTTTTTCTCATTACCAATGTATAAAAGGAGCTTTTATCCTGTCATCCCTTCTCCTTGCTTTTTTTGTATTTGCATTCCGGCATCGGCCCTTCGGGGCCTTTTCGTGGGAAAGACCAAAGGCCCCGAGACTAGACACACTCTAGGGTTGAATCAATAGCTCCTCCCAAACCGATATTTATGACGTCGGGGATCTCCCAAGGTCCCTTGTTTTTATGAGTTATCTGGGAGCCTGGAATGATTCTGCCAGTGCACTCCCCAAGGAGACGATGACGTTAATGCGGCCAAAATTAATTGGCCCTTTTGGGAAAATGAGCAATTGTTGCTTAGCCTCTATATATTTTATCATCTACCTTTAAGCGGAGATTTTGCAGTTCTTGATAAGTCTATCTCCTCTGCAGAGCCTGGCGCTTTGTGTTAGCCCTTCTGCATCCCTGTTTTAGAAAGTTTTTTCCTTGATCCTCATCTTATTCCCCTTATTCTGTTGTAATCATGGCTGCCGCTTTGGCGCCTGATCCTTGGACGAAGGGGAGTCCCTACTGTGCTCCGCCTTTGGTCGGTACCAACAGCTCACCCCCGATATCGGGAGAGCGAGACTCGGGTTACCCTGCCTCGAAGAAGGCTATCACACCAGGGAGGCCTCCCAATGTTCCGGTCCATTGAGAGCACGTGTGGAGGATTAATTCATCGGTGAGGGAGGAAAACCTCAAGATGGTTAGGAAGGAATGCGGATGGGGGGAAGGCGTGATTTTGCAAGCACCTTCCCCCAAGGAGAGTGTCATGACATACGTTGAGGGGTTTTTGAGTGTGTATATTCATGTTCTTGCATCGGGTTCCCCGAAACGGGTCGTGCTTGATTTTTGCAGAAGATATCAAGTAACACTTCCACAGGTTCATCCCTTTCTTTGGAGAATAGTGCAGTCGATGAGATATTTTGATGACAAGGCCGGGATAGAATTCACCCTCAGCCACCTTGTGAGATTATATCGGCCATTGCGCTGTCGGGGCCTGATTGCTCTTCAGCGTAGATCCATCCGAGCTCATATGATCGGTAGCGAGGAGGATGAGGACCGTGGATGGATGAATTAGTTCGTTCGAATCCGGATGACTGATGTAATCCCTGGAGAATATTTGTCGTTCCCCGAGAAATGGAACTTCACGCGTAAGCGCTTTGTTTAAACTATATTTATCTCAACATGGGGTTGGCCCCGTAACGACATCTTTCTGTTCTTTGTCTATAGCAACTCATTGGTTACCCGGCGAGGTCCTTGATTTAGTCTAGTGGTCTCATAAGCTAGCAGCTTGCTCGACTTACGATAGGCACCGGTGGAGAGATCTATCGAAAGGGAGATGGGAGGCGAAGCATCATGGTAGGTGCCTGGCGTTCTACCCCCTTAAGAGGTGGCTTCATTCTTGTTGGCTCATCTGATTTATCTACTGCAGGTTCCGAGAGTCCTTTTGCAGTGAGGCCGAGTTCCCCGAGGGAAAAGGAGAGATTGCTAGCCCCGGGGTCAAGGAGAATCGGTAAAAGGAAAGATGCCCTAGGGTGTGAGAAGGCTTGTGGTGAGGCGCCTTTTTCGCAGCGGATAAGAGGAAGCGATTAGGTCGACCGACAACCTTCTGTGGTTGATGCATCGTCGGACGTTGCTTCGGCCTTCGGCGAGGCTCAACGCTTTGGCCTTATGGTGAGTTTCGACCGCTGTAAGGATGTTCTGGCCCTGCGCTCCTCTCTTTTCTTTTTATTTACCTGTCTTTCTTTCTCATGCTTTTGATAGGATCAAAGCATAACTGCTTCATTGCAAAGCTACGTTGCGGGATGCTCGAGATAGGGAGAAATTCCTCAGACTTCTTTGTGCAACAAAGGAAAGTGAGCTCGACTCTTTTCTGTGTGAGGTGGACCGGAGTCGGGCCCGGGAGGCCTTCTTGGAGAAACAAGTATCCTGCATCTCATGTTGGACTGTATTCCCGTTTTGTCTTACCATCTTGACGTGTTACTATTTCAGTTGAAGGATAAGGTGAATGAGCTAGAACAACTCTAGGGCGAAGTTGGCAGATCCAAACGTGAATTTACCAAGCTTCAGGCGCATGTGAATGCCCATTCTGAGGCCAAAGAGAGGGCTCAGGCCGGTGTTTCTGCTCTTAGGCGCAAATTCAGGCCTCATGTGCGAATGATTATGCTCGGGCAATGATGATCGTGAGACTCTCATCCGAGCTTTCAATGGCAAAAACCGAGGTGGTTAATGTCCGGGTCGAGGGTGTGATGAACAACACCAGGGCGGGACAGAAAATGGCTGCTTATTCAAGAAGCACTGCTGCTGCTAAAGCTGAGCTGAAGAAGACCATCGATCGTGTAAACAATCACAAGGAGTACGTGAGGTGCTGATCCCGGAGGGAAATCCTTGAGGAGATTCACGCCAGGGGCTTTGATATCTCAGGGGAGATCGAGCAAGCCAAAGGAGAGGAGTATGATGCCATGTTCCTACTATCTGATGCTGAGGACGATAAGGAGGAGACCGCCGGGCTATAATTGCCGGAAAAAAGCAGAATGACTACTCCCTGCCTTCTTTGTTATGTATATATATAGCTTTCATTATATGATGTAGGCTGAGATTGCTCTCCGTCGTCAATATGTAGAAATAAGAGGGGGAACCTCGCAACTTGTATCTTCTGTATTTCTGCTCGTGGAGTTTCAATTGGATCGATTTTGACCCCGGATTTTCCCTTAGTCTTGCATGTTTTAACCGTCTTTGGGTTAAGTCTCCGAGTCGAGATCCGACTCGAGCTTAATTTACCCTCGGGTTTTGCATTTGTTTGGGTCGGCGATGACAATTTTTATTTCTTACCCTTGGGTGTTTGTTTTTCGACTTTTGGGTCTAGTCTCCGAGTCGCATTGCGATTCGGGCTTTAATTGACCCTCAAGTTTTTTCGATCTTCAAACCAACAATAGTGCCTCCGACGCTGTTTTGGTCATTGAGACCTTTTGATATGTGGCCCTTAGGCTTTCATAGTTTACTAATTTGGATTCGGTCTCCAAATCGGGTTATGATTCGAGCTCATTTTAATCCTCAAGTATTCAATTTTCAAGATGGCGACAATGGTTCTTACACTATTTTTGGTCGTAGGGACCTTTTAGTGTGTGGACCATAGGCTCGCTTGGCTGGCGATAATGGCTCTTACATTGTTTTGCTCGTGGGTTATTTGTAGGCTTGTTTTCCACTTGTTAAGGTCTTTTGAAATAGTTTTTCCTGACCCGTCATCAGTTCCGGAGAACCTCGATTTCAAGTCATTATCGGTGATGTTTGAGCACCTCGAAAGGTTTTTAGCTCGTAGGTCGAGTAGATCGACACCTTGTGATTTGGAGCTGACATGGTCGAAGCTCGTTTTTGCCTGTTGAGGGAAGCCTATTTTAACCGGTTCTTTCCGAAGTATATTGAAAGTAGTGGCCTGGGATTTTTGTTTAGCAACAGTCGGGCATCCCCGAGTTGCGTCAATTTGGTTGTGTCAGCCATTTTAATCATAGTCATATGTGTTTGGCCGGAGCCGTTTTTGATCCCGAGTGATAGTTTAGGTGTCTACATCGAGGGTATGCCCTTTTGGGGTTCTTACAAATGCGGCATATAGCCTAAACTTTGGGATTTTCATGCTTGTTGAGGTCTTATAGTTTGTCATGCCTGTTGAGGTCTTACAGTTTGTCATGCATGTTGAGGTCTTACGGTTTTTGTTGTAATGTAAACAGATCTGGTTACACCGAGTCCGCCCGCTAGGGGTCTTACAGATTCGGGTTTTCCAGCACATGGAGATTAATGGCAGTCATCAAGTTTGTTTAAGCTTGAAGACCGCTTCTTGTGAGCTCGGAGTTGCCTTGTAGGGGCTTTATGAGCCTGAAGTTCTGACCCTGGGGTTGTGCGGGTGCTGAGTTGCTAACGCTAAGTCTCCGAGTATCTCGGGATGCGTTTGGTGGAGAAGCCTTCGCCGTGAGCATGTTGAAATCGCCTTTTCTGGAGTATGAGATGCCGAAAGATATTCTTTATTGCTTGCCATAGATATATTCTGTAAATATATGCCATTTGTTTGTTGCAGGCTCAGCCCGCGCGGGCGCGGCTCCTTGGACCTTTCGGCCCGGTGCATTTTTCCCTTTTGGCGGCTTCGTTCATCATTTTCCGGCATGGGGCCGGTTGTAAAGAAAGTGCCATAGGCTTAGCTGAATCCTTCTTGGGAAGTGTGTCAATGTTGCCTCGTTAAAAACCCTTGCTGGTAAAAAACCCATTTCGGGATAAAAAATCCGATTAAAGGAAAAGAGTGCAATGGACATTCTGAGGCCTCGGAATCATCGAGCCGGGGTGTCGTCCTGATTACCTTAGTTGTTGTCCTGCACAAGAGTAACCATGAAGTAGAAGATGGGAAGAGGGATGGGTGCTCATACCTTGGTGGCGACGGCGCTTCTCGAGTTCTGGCGCCTATTTGGCGGTTGCTAACTGGTCCTTTGTTTGAACGTGTTCGGGGCGATCGTCAAAAAATTTTGAACGCGTTCGGGGTGATCGTCAAAAAATCGTGTGGACGACGTGTTGAGGCTCGTCCGTTTTGTTTCCTTTTGCCATATTTCCTTCCTACAATTAATTTTTAGCCCAGCAGCAGAGAAGATCTCGAAGGTGCCCATTGTCGAGCAATCGGGCCACTTCCTCCCGGAGCTGTCTGCAATCCTCGGTTAGGTGCCCGCGAGAGTTGTGAAACTCGCAAATCAAATTGTAATGTCTGTGGGAAGGATCCGAATGTAACGGTTTGGGCCATCTACCGTCTCCGATCTTTCTAATGGCGAACACAATGTCTGACACATCAACGTTGAAGATATACTCTGATAGGCTGGGCACCCCCGTCGGCCCTGCATATCTGTCAAAGCCACCCCGATTGAAGTGTCCCTGAGGGTTTTGTCCTTGGTTCACTGGTCGGCCATTGCCGACAAGATTACGCTTTGGAGCATTTCTCATGTCATCGGGGTATGGCTAGTACCTTTCTTTATTCAATCTTGACTCCTTCACCAACAGCCTGCTTGGGTATACTGAGCCCGAAGGGGCTCCTAGCTGGTCGTCGTCAACCCTGATCTTTGACTAGTATCGGTTGTGGACATCGGACCAGGTTATGGCGGGATACTCTATCAAATTCTCTTTCAGCTGTCTTTATGCCACCGAGCTTCGTTCATTCAGTCCTTGAGTAAAGGCCTGCACTGCCCAGTCGTGAGAGACCGGGGGGAGATCCATTCGTTCTATCTGAAAACGAGATACGAATTCTCGCAGCATTTCATTCTCCCTTTGCTTAATCTTGAACATGTCGGACTGCTTTGAGGCTACCTTGATGGCACCAGCGTGTGCTCTAACGAAGGAGTCCGCCAGAGTGGTGAATGAATCTACGGAATTGGGAGCCAGGTTGTGGTACCACATCATGCCCCCTTTCGAAAGCGTTTCTCCGAATTTTTTTAGTAACACGGACTCGATCTCGTCATTCTTTATGTCGTTGCCTTTTACTGCGCAGGTATAGGCAATAACGTGTTTGTTAGGGTCAGTGGTACCATTGTACTTAGGGAGTTCTCGCATTCTGAACTTTTTAGGAACGGGCTTCAGGGCCGCTTCCTCGGGGAACGACCTTTGTATGAACTTCTTCGAATCCAAACCTTTCAGGACCGGGGGTGCTCCCGGGATTTGATCCACCCTGGAGTTGTAGGTATCGACCTTTTTATCGTTGGCTGCAATCATTTTCTCACCTAATTCGATCCTTTTGGTGAGGTCCTCCAGCATTTTTACTATGGCAGGGTCGGCCACAGACCCGTTATTACTTGATCTTTCTGGTACTTGCTCGGCGAGGGGAGCTGCCTCTAGTGCTGCTTTGCTGGGAGTTTTCGGATGGCTTTGCAACAAGGCAATGGAAAGTTGTTGTGCCTGCAACATTTCAAAAATAACGTAAAGACTAACTTCCTGTTCCTCCTGGGCCGGGGTTTTTTGAGATTCCTGTCGGTCGTTGTGCCATGTGCTCCTGTCGGTGTGAGAAGTTTTGGCGACCTGCTATGCGTCCAGTGAATCCGCGAATGCTAGAATTGGTCTGGGTGCGTAATCAGGATTCTGTGGTGGTGTTTAGGCGGTCGGGATAGTCACGCCATATTCCCCATGATTTTTGAGGTTGTCGTTCTCGACTCCGTTTACCGAGTCCGACATTTTGACCTGAAATCAAAGGATCTTTGGACAATAAAAGTGTGAAAGATAATGTGCGTTTGGGCAATGAAACCAACAAGAAAATAATCACTATTATTTTTACCCCCACAGTGGGCGCCAAACTATTTACCGTGAAAATGGTAACAACAATTAAATTTGTAAATGGGATTCTAAAAATACGTGATCTTTTCCCGAGCTAGTTGCTAGACCAGTTGATGCTAATAATATGAATTTTAATGATGGAACGCAAGCTAAAACGAAATAGTAAGTGAATCGAAGGGCCTGCTGCCCAAGTGTAGGTCTGGTCAATAGGGGACCCTGGGGTCGATGATAGGGTCGAGTTCGAGCTATCGGGGATAATCGGGAATGGGATAACTACTATGTATATAATCAAACAAGGCCTTTTACGGCCAATACTGAGCTATATAATAAAGAGTAAGTAAGAGAACGATGGATATAAGGTGGCCTCAGGCTAGTGAGAACAAAAAAGTTAGAAAGAAAAGAGAAGGAGAGAGAGATATTATTGCATTCGTGGAGAAAATGCAGCAATATCAGCCCTTTACAAAGTGGCATGGATTCCCCTTATATAGGAGAGGGAATACCATATAGTACAAACTGTACTGAATGTAAAAACATGGGGATGGGACGACTAGGCATGGTACTAGAGTCTATTGACTTTAGCCGCTTGCCTCGGGAATCACCCGTCTTTGGAACATCCATTGGGTCGCGGACATATTCCTTATCCTCAGAGTCTCTGCTGGGTCATGGACGATCCTCGAGAGAGGGAGCTCAATCGTAATCCTATAGCCTCGAGATGCTGATATGACTTCCCGAATGTGCCTTAACGGCAGGAAACAGACCCCCCTAATTTCACTGCATACAGCTTGAGCCCTGAGCTGTTTATTTCGTGAGCGCGTGTTTCTGGATTCATATGTTCTATTGTGTCCTTATTAAGGGAGGTGATGACTGGATAGTTACGTGATGAGTTTGATGTGAATGTGAGATGTATTCATGTGATTTGTAAGTGACGATAAGGGTCTTTTGGAGGATAGAAGGACTATTAGGTGCTCGATTTTTTTTATCTTTATTTGAGGTATAGCCTTCGAGTTATGGGTGTGTGAAAAACCTTTTCATGTCTTCTAGTTGGGAGTGAAGTAAATTTCATGTTGCAGTATGAGTGCAGATTCAGGAAGATTAAGTGACAATATAATGTTTATGACGGTGGAAGGTATACAAAAATGCTAGTTTGAGGTAAAGCCGGTGGGTTATCTCCTGCGGAGTATTTTGAGGTTTTGTGACCCTTATGTTGTCTATTAGAAGATCTCATTTATAAGTGAAATATATGTGTTGCAATTTAAATTTGGGTCGCTTAAGAGAGTGGGTTTAACTGTTACGAGAATGAATGCGAGATTTGCATAAGAGTTAAAGTACCGGATGGTCTGTGTTTCACAAGCTTATGAAGGATTGAGTTTAATCTCACTATGATATTATGGTAGAAATAGAGTATATTTGTTATGAGTTATTGAGTGTGTTTTGATATATGGCTTCGAGCCAAGTGGGGGGAGTCTGCTATTGATTAGTTGATTGCACAGTTATGTGCTATGTTGGTTCCAGTTTGAGGCATTCGGGAGAATCAGTCATCGGCTTCAGCGCTAGTTACTTCACCACCACATGTCCAACCAGCTAGGGGTGGAGGTCAGTCATCTAGGGGTCGCCCCGGAGGGAAGGTCGATCAGGTGGCGGTCAAGGCCGTTTCTATGCACTTCTAGGCAGGCCCGATGCTATTGCTTCAGATGTTGTTATTACAGGTATTGTTTCAGTCAGCCATAGAGATTCCTTTGTATTATTTGATCCCGGTTCCACCTTTTCTTATGGGTCATCATACTTTTCTCGTTATTTTGGTATAGCCCGTGAGTTTCTTGCTTCACCTGTTCATGTATCTACACCGGTGGGCGATACTATTGTTGTAGACCGTGTGTACCGGCCATGTGTGGTGACTATTGGAGGTCTGGAGACCCGTGTGGATCTTTTATTATTCTGTATGGTGGATTTCGATATCATTATGGGAATGGATTTGCTATCTCCGTGTCGTGCTATTTTGGACTGTCATTCTAAGACAGTCACATTGGCTATATCGTGTGTGCCACGGATCGAGTGGCAAGGTGTGACTGATTATGTTCCTAGTAGAGTGATCTCATTCTTGAAAGCCCAGCGTATGGTACGGAAGGCTTGTCTTTCTTATCTAGCCTTTGTGAGGGATGTCGGTGTTGAGACTCCCAGCATTGATTCGGTTCCAATTGTGAGGAATTTTCCCGATGTATTTCCTGCAAACCTGTCGGGCATGCCATCGAACAAGGATATTGATTTTGGTATTGACCTGGTGCCGGGCACTCAGTCCATTTCTATTCATTCGTATCGTATGGCACCAATGGAGTTGAAGGAATTATAGGAGCAACTTCAGGAACTCCTTGATAAAGGGTTTATTTGGCCTAATGTGTCACCTTAGGGTGCGCCGGTTCTATTTGTGAAGAGGAAGGATGGCACTATGAGGATGTGCATTTATTATAGGCAATTGAACAAGGTAACAATTAAGAACAAGTATACTTTGCCTCGCATTGATGATTTATTCGACCAGCTTCAGGGAGCGAGACTGTTCTCCAAGATTGATTTCCATTTAGGTTATCACCAGTTGAAGATCAGGGACTCAAATATTCTTAAGACAACTTTCAGGACCCAATATGGTCATTATAAGTTCTTGGTGATCTCTTTTGGGCTGACCAATGCTCCAGCAGCGTTCATGCATTTGATAAATAGTGTGTTCCGTCCTTATCTTGACTTGTTTGTCATAGTTTTCATTAATGATATTCTGGTATATTCTCATAGTCCGGAGGAGCACGCGGAGCATTTGAGAGTTGTGTTGCAGAGATTGAGAGAGGAGAAGCTTTATGCAAAATTCTCTAAGTGTGAGTTTTGGCTCAGTTCCGTGGCTTTCTTGGGGCACGTGGTGTCCAGTGAGGGTATTCAGGTTGATCCAAAGAAGATAGAGGCGGTTTAGAGTTGGCCCAGACCGTCCTCAGCCACAGAGATTTGCGTTTTTCTTGGTTTGGCGGGTTATTATCGCCATTTTGTTTAGGGATTCTCATCTATTGCATCGCCCTTGACCATGTTGACTCAGAAGGGTGCTTCATTTGTATGGTCAGACAAGTGTTAGGAGAGCTTTCAGAAGCTCAAGACAGCTTTGACTAAAGCTCTAGTGTTAGTTCTGCTATCAGCTTTAGGTTCATATACCGTTTATTGTGATGCTTCGAGAGTTGGCTTTGGTTGTGTGTTGATGTGGGAGGGTAGAGTTATCGCTTATGCTTCTCGTTAGTTGAAGCCCATGAGAAGAACTACCTAGTTCATGATTTGGAGTTGACTACCATAGTTTACACGTTGAAGATTTTGAGGCATTACTTGTATGGTGTGTCTTGTGAGGTGTTTGTTGATCACTGTAGCCTTCACTACTTGTTCAAATAGAAGGATCTCAATTTGAGGCAGCGGAGATGGTTGGAGTTGCTAAAGGATTATGACATCACTATATTTTACAATCCGAGAAAGGCCAATGTGGTGGCCGATTCTTTGAGCTGAAAGGTGGTGAGTATTAGGAGTTTGACATATATTCCAGTTGGGGAGAGACCTCTTGTAGTTGATGTTCAGGACTTGACCAATCGGTTCGAGAGGTTAGATATTTCGGCGCCCAGTCGGGTATTGGCTTATATTGTTTCTCGGTATTCCTTATATGATCGCATTAGAGAGCGCCAGTATGATGATCCGCATATGCCTGTCCTTAAGGACAAAGTTCAACATGATGATGCTAGAGATGTGACCATTGGTGATGATAGGGTGTTGAGGATGCAGGGCCAGATTTGTGAGCCCAATGTGGATGAGCTTCAGAAGTTGATTTTGGAGGAGGCACATAGCTCATGGTATTCCATTCATCCGGGTGCCACGAAGATGTATCAGGATTTGAGGAAGCACTATTGGTGGAGGAGGATGAAGAAAAACATTGTGGGATTTGTAGCTTGGTGTCTCAATTGTCAGAAGGTGAAATATGAGAATCAGAGACCGAGTGGCTTTCTTCAGCGGATAGATATTCCAGAGTGGAAGTGGGAGAGGATCACTATGGACTTTGTAGTTGGACTTCCACAGACTTTGAGGAAGTTCGATGCTATTTGGGTGATTGTGGATCAGCTGACCAAGTCCACGCACTTCATTCCTGTGTGTACTACCTATACTTCAGAGCGGTTAGCAGAGATCTATATCCGGGAGATTGTTTGTTTGCATGGTGTCCCAGTTTCCATCATTTCAGATAGGGGCACTCACTTACATCGCAGTTTTGGAGGTCTATGCAGCGAGAGTTGGGTACTCAGGTTGCGTTGAGCACAGCTTTTCACCCTCAGATGGACGGGCAGTCCGAGCGCACTATTCAAATATTGGAGAACATGTTGCATACTTGTGTCATTGATTTCAGAGGGTCATGGGATTAATTTCTATCGCTTTCAGAGTTTACTTATAACAACAGCTACCAGTCGAGTATTCAGATGGCTCCATATGAGGCTTTGTATGGGAGGTGGTGTAGATCTCTAGTTGGTTGGTTCGAGCCCGGTGAGGCTAGGCTATTGGGGACAAACTTGGTGCAGGATGCTTTGGAAAAGGTGCAGGTGATTCAGGAGAGGCTCCATACTGCGTAGTCAGTTATGCTGATAGGAAGGTTTGAGATGTGTCCTACATGGTTGGTGAGAAGGTTTTGTTGAATGTTTTGCCCATGAAGGGTGTTATGAGATTTGGGAAGGAAAATTGATTTTGTGGTTCATTGGACCTTTTGAGGTGATTCGGAGGATTGGGGAGATGGCTTATGAGCTCGCTTTGCCACCCAGCTTGTCGAATGTGCATTCGATGTTTCATGTGTCTATGCTCCGAAAGTATATTGGGGATCTGTCTCATGTTCTGGATTTCAGCACGGTTCAGTTGGATGATGATTTGACCTATGATGTAGAGCCAGTAGCTATTTTGGGTTGTCAGGTTCAAAAGTTCAGGTCAAAGGATATAGCTTCAGTGAAAGTGCAGTAGAGAGGTCGGCTAGTAGAGGAGGCTACCTGGGAGAATAAGCAGGAGATGCAGAGGAGATATCCTCACCTGTTTGAGTCTTTAGGTATGTTTTTGACTCATTCGAGGACGAACGTTTGTTTAGGTTGGGGAGGATGTGACGACCTGGCCAGTCGTCTCATAAGTTACCACACTGTTTTCCCCACTTCTACTTCTGTATGCTTTGTTTATCTGTGTTATGTGGTATCGGGTTGGTCGGATCATATCCGGAACGATTCTGGTAAGGTTTATGACACTTGGTCTCTTTAGAGGAATTTTAAGTTGGAAAAGTCAATCGGATGTTGACTTAAGCGTTAGAGGGCTCGGATGTGAGTTCCGATGATTCGATTAGCTTCGGGAGGTGATTTGGGACTTAGGAGCATGATCGGAGTGAGTTTTGGAGGTCCGGAGTAGATTTAGGCTTGAATTGGCGAAAATCGATTTTTGGCGATTTCCGGTTGGTAGGTGAGATTTTGATATAGGGGTAGTAATGGAATTCCGAGAGTGGAAGTAGTTCCGTTGTGTCATTTGGGATGTGTGTGAAAAATTTTAGGTCATTCGGATGTGGTTTGGCTGGGTTTTTGATCAAAAGCGGAATTCGGAAGATTTTGGAAACTTAGGCTTGAATCGGATGTGTTTTGTTGATTTGATGTTGTTTGAGGTGTTTTGAAGATTTTTACAAGTTTAAATAAGGTTTTGTGATATTTTGGTGCCTTTGGTTGAGGTCTCGGGGGTCTCGCGGGAGTTTCGGAGGATTGAACAGATCATTTTAAGTTGAAGAAAATTGCAGATTTTGGTTTCAACTGTTGCAGGTATTTTATTCTTCGCTTTCGCGAAGAGTCAGTTGAGGAAGGTGGAATTTAAGCCTTCACATTCGAAAGGAAGGCTACGCTTTCGCGAAGGGCTGGATGTTTGTTCATCACGTTTGCGAGAAAGGGAGCGCGTTCGCGTAGAGGAAATTTGTCAGCTGGGTTTTGAGGTTTTTTGTTCAACGCGTTCGCGGGTGAGGGAGTGCGTTCGCGAAGAGTAAGTCTGTCGAACCATCGCATTCGTGATGGCATGTCACGTTCGCGTAAGAGGATTTTTGGTCAAAGTCATTTTGTACTTCGCGAACGCGAGGCATTGACCGCGTTCGCGAAGAAGGAATTAGGGCCTGGGTAGAATGTTTAAATTCTCGTCTTGTCTGCGATTTTGGGGTTTATTTCCTCCATTATTGGTCGTTTTGGAGCTTTTTGAAGGGGATTGAAGAGGGATTCAAGGGGAATCAGTTGGAGGTAAGATTCTTGGACTTAAAACTCGTTTCTAATGTGAATTTCACCTAAATAACCATGGAAATTAAGCCAAAAATTTAAGAACTAGGGCTTGGAAATTTAGACCTTTGATTGAGGATTTGAAGGACCATTTGAGGTCAGATTTCAGAACTTTTGATATGTATGAACTCATCGGGAGATAAAGAATCTATTGATGTAGTAATTATCGAATTCTAAGACGTGGGCCCGGGGGTCGGGTTTTGGTAATTTCGGGGTTTATGTTGTAAATTGATTATTTTCACTTGGGCTTCATTCCCTTAGCATATTTTGACGTCCTTGTTTCTGATTTTGGGTAGATTCAACGCGAGTGGAGGCCGATTCGAGGGGAAGAGGCGTCACAAGCTAGATATTTGACCGATTCGAGGTGAGTAATGATTGTAAATGATGTTCTGAGGATATGAAACCCCGGATTGCACATCATTGTGCTATATTGAGGTGACGAGCACGCTTGATGACGAGCGTGGGGTCATGCACTATTGGGGATTGTGACTTAGTTCGTCCCCGATGACTATTTTACCGCGTATTTGACTGAAACCTATTTGCTATCATCATGATTTGGGAAAAATGCCATATTTGGGCCTTGTGCCAACTATTTGAACCCTTCGGGGATTTATACCGGTATTTCCTCACTGTTTTGACTTTATACTTGAACTCATTCATATTATATTTCACTGTTTTTTGTACTTAGCCATGTTTACTTTGTTTTAACACTTACATGATTAATTAAATGATATTTTTGGGCTGAGAATCATGTTTTACTATTGCCCGAGTGGCTTATAAAGATTTTGACTGAGTAAGGCCGAGGGACTATGTTGTGAGGAAACATTTGATATTGATTATGAGGCCAAGGGCCTGAGATATGTATGCCATAAGGTGGCTTGATTGATATAAGGCGGAGGGCCTAGTGATGATGCCACGAGGTGGCTTGATATTACGCATGAGCCGTAAGGGGCCTCTCTAGGAGTCTGCACACCCCACTGAGTGCAGGTACCCATTGTGATCTGAGATTGAGCCCGAGGGGCTGGTACTATTCTGAGATTGAGCCCGAGGGACTGGTATTGTTCTGAGATGTTGCCCGAGGGGCGGATTTGTTGACACTGTGCCCGAGGGGAGAATCTTTATGTGTTTATCTTTTTCTTAATTTCCTGTCAATTACCATGCTTAATTATTGAAAAACGCTTTTCATGAAGTTAAATTTGAGTTAAAGGATTTTACCTATCTTTCACTGGTTTACTGTTTTAAATGGTTTTACTGCTTCATTATAGCATGCTTTGTGCCTTACAAGATTTCTTGCTTTCAGTCTTTATTTATGATTATTACTCACTAAGTTGGAGTACTTACTTTACTCCCTGCACCCTGTGTGCAGATTCAGGCGTATCAGTTTCTGCTACCGAGTGCTGATCATTTTCAGCTCAGTCGGATCCAAGGAGTCTCTAGGTAGCTGTTGGCGTTCGTAGCCCGAAGCTCTTCCCTGTCTTACTTCTTCATGTTCTTGGTTTTATGTATTAAACATTGTAGTTGATTTGGAGTATTCCATTTTGTTAAATGCTCATGACTAGTGACACCCCGGTTTCGGGCTGTGTTGGGTTATTTTCCACGAATTATGCTACTATATGCTAACTTTGGATTATCTTATTAGGATTTAGATTTATTTCTTATGGTTTAACTATTAATAATTGGATATGGGAAGTGTTGGCTGACCTTGTCTTCACGAGAAGCACATTCACGACGGGGTCCGGGTTAAGGGTTGTGACAAGGGTTTTTATGAAACCTATTGGAGGATGATTTTCCTGTTACGTTATTATAGATTTGCTGTAGTATTTTATCTATTTGTTCAACTATGTTATTATTGTGGTTTGCTGAAGAGCTCTCAATCGACTGTGCCTATTTAGTGTGTATTACTCAGGAGAGAGTGCATATTTAGGTAGTTGTTGAACAATATCACTTCTAATGTATATGAGGGATCAATACGGAGGGTTTAAAGGTGGGATTAGGGATAATGAAACCTTGGTGCGATTCGATTGAGCCATACTTAATGCCATCTAGCGTAATTCAGGAGAATATGTCTAGTAAATTATGGTAGTTACTCGGGAGAGAATTACGACACTTAGAGCGCTCATGATCGGTAGAGAAGACTTAGGCAAATTTATAGAAAACGTAGCGGAAAGGATTTTGACAATAGGGGAAATCATAACTCTAGACCTTCTTAATCTTGTCTCCAATCCTTATCCTTGTTAATTGGTAGTTTTAGTACTTTCTAGTATTTTTTAGTCAATTAGATAAAAATAATATTATAATCTCTATAATTAGAAAATTTTTTGGACTGTGTTTCTTAGAGATATTGAATAATTGTAGCTAAGCCTTAGTTCTCTATGGGTTTCGACTATGGACTTGTAAACCGGATTATTTTTGCAATGACCGCTAGTCCTTTTTATAAGGCATAGTTAGGCGTGATCAAATTTTGGCGCCATTGTCGGGGAATTAATGGTGTAGCTGCAGGTGTACATATTTCTAGGTTTCAAGTTTGAACTTTTATTTTTTTCTGTTTGATTTTTTTATTTTTTGTTTTACTTGTTAAGTTGGGAAACATGGCATCTTGGAATTATGAGACTTTTGATGTTGGTAATTCTACTTTTCATCCTCCTTATGCATATTGTGGAGGAAACCACCCATGGAAAAGTTATCAAAATATTCCCGAGAGCGATTTATGTGCATCAACTCTATCTTATGTGTTACGTCTCGTGTTTTTGTACGTTAAAATTTCATTAACCGACGTAGACTCGGGGATGAAATCATCTTGACGTTAAAGTATTTGCGCTATTTATCACAAGCGATAAATAAGTGTTATGAAGGATAAAGGGGTACACAAATTAGTGAAAACAAGTTCCATTGAAAGTGGCCAATTTGGGATAAAATACGAGTCTAGCGATAATACCCAATAATTATGGACTAGTACCATGGAAGGTACTATATGACTATGGTAGTACGATGTATAAAATATATTAAAAATAAATAGAATTTTAAGTAATTTGTGGCAATTTTTAAATTATGCGGGTAATTGGTTAATTACCGGGTAACGGAACATTACCCAGTTAACTAATAAGTGGACAAAAATTAACTAAAATACACCATCAAACATGTCACAAAGCCATCATGATAAGAAAATGTCTCGTATCTTAGTCATTATGCCATGTAGCCACTAAAGACCTAACTAAGTAAGACTTGATTTTAAGTCTTACCTAGTTAAGATAAGAAATTTGAAACCAAGTCATAAGAATGTTAAAAACCAAGAACTTTGAAACCAAATCATTTCGTGTCTTTGGCTTGAAGACAAGAACCTTGAAACAGAAAACATTTTTGTCCAAAATCTTTAGCCAACATTTCTATTGACATTTCAAAGAGCAACCAAATTTCGTTTCAAAATTTCAAGAGATTCAAGCAAAATTTCGTCCATATTTCGCAGAAGCAGATTCGTTCAAATAATTCAAGAAACGGGTATGTTAAGGTCACCCCTTCTTTCTTTTGGAATGGTCCGAATTATACTAAAGAAGCGAGTAAACACACAATTTCTATAAATTACTAGATTCATAGAGATACTAGGGGTGTCTATAATCTTGATTCCTCATGAAAGATATTATTATCTTCTGTTCATGGGTCCCAGATTAATACATAGTTGAAAAAGTTTATCCGGAAGGAATATTGAGATTATTACATATTTTCATGCATTTCATTCATTTATACATGTGCATTGACCCATGACCAGATGGCGTTACATACGCGTATATATGTATATGGGATATGGGAAAAGGTTACGGCGTTATATACGTAGCACCACATGATCAGCTAGTATATGTTGATGACATTGCCCATAGTGGCTGAGACGATATGATGGGATGCCCTCAGTGGCTTGATGATATTATGTACAACCATACATATGCATGGCACGATATTTATATGCATGTGCATGATATTATAAATGTTTCAGAATTTACAAAGTTATTCAGATTTAAAGATGTGTTTCTGTATTCCATGTTTCATCTATGTCTTTTACGTACTAATTTTCATGCCTTACATACTCAGTACATTTTTTGTACTGGCGCCCTATTTCATGGGGCATGCATTTCATGCCTGCAGGTGCAGGTAGGCAAGATGACGGTCCCTCTTCTTAGGATCCCTAAGCAGCGAGAGTTGGCATGCTCTACTTGATCTGGAGCTGCTTTGATTTTAGTACAACAGGTTTGTATATATATATGGCTATGACATGGCTCAGTCTCGTCTTTGTATAGTTATGTTTCTATTAGAGGTCTGTAGACAGTATGTCTAGTTGAGTAGTGTGTGGCATTATTGGCTTTTAGTTTTGGATGTATAGTTGTCTATAGCAACCTTACCGGCTCGCCTACTGTATTTTGCTTGTATACGTACATATGACTTGAAGGAAGGTTTCCTTCTTGTATGTTATTTTTGTAATTCAGCAGATGTTACTTAGGTTCATATCTGAGACACATGCTTAGGGGTGTTTGACAGGTAGGACTCCGGCACCCATCGCGGCTCATCAGTTTTGGTCGTGACAAAAGTGGTATCAGCGTCGTTCTGTCCTAGGGTTGTCTACAGACCGTAGTAAAGTCTTGTTTATGGGTGTGTCGTGCACCACACTTATAAACAGGAGGCTACAGGACATATAGGAGGTTATCCTCTCTTCTTATCTTAGATCATGTGATACAAGAATTCATGTTCCTAACAATATGCTATATTTTCAATGATGCCTCCAAAGAGTACGACCGCCCAAAAGGGAATGTTCGTGGCTGGTGAGACTACTAGTCGAGTGCCATGAGTTACCAAATCTCGTGGAAAGTCTCATGGTGAGGTTCCATCTCAGACTTCACATACCCCGCCCTTTCCAAAAGAGCTCCGAGGGACACCAGCTCCAGTGCTCGCCCTTGTACATTCAGCGCCTCAGCCGAATGTGTTGGGTCAGGAGATGAGAGATGTTATTCAATTATTGACGCGATTAGTAGTCGCACTGGCTTGGCATCAGAAAGTAGGTATTGGTCATGCAGATAGGTTCGTAAATGCGAGGGTTTGTGACTTTATTAATATAGACCCTCCGGTATTCACTGGAGCAGATCCAAACGGGACTCTCAAGTATTTATTGATAGAGTGTAGAGGACGTTACGGGTAATAAAGGCCACTGCGATTGATTCAGTTGAGCTAGCTTCTTATAGACTCCGCGATGTTGCAGTTAATTGGTACGAGTCTTGAGAATTGTCCATAGGTGAGGATGCCCCTCCAGCGGTATGGCAGGAGTTTATAGAAGCTTTTCTTTATCATTATCTGCCACCAGAGCTTAGGCAAGCCAAAGTTGATAGGTTTTTGACCCTTTGACAGGGTTACATGAGTGTTCGGGAGTACGTTCTTTAGTTTGATTCATTGGCTAGGTATGCTCCCACTACTGTATCTAAGATGGAGGATCGGGTTCACCAGTTCGTGATGAGATTTGAGCCTTACTTGATTAACGATTGTATGTCGGTCTCATTTCAGCCAGACATGGATATTTCTCGTATTCAGGCATATGCTTATGGTGTAGAGGAGCGTAAACATAAACAGAGGGCCGATCGTGAGCATGATAAGGCCTTGAATAGGAAAGCGAGGTCTTCGGGTCCTTCTAGTGAGTTTCGAGGTGGTATGAGGCAGTAGTACTCGAGGTATCCATCACATCTCTCAGCTAGCGTGCCCCCTCAGTTTAGCGGTAAGAGATTTGATCGTTCTACATATTCAGGGTCTGGTTAGAGTTTCGAAGCTTCAGGTTCTCAATATAGGGGCGAGTCAAATAAGATGAAGCCACCCTTGTCACGATGTACTCAATGTTGTAAGTAACATACCGGGCAGTGCCGTATGTGGTTAGGTGTTTGTTATACTTGTGGTTATCCAGGCCACGTTATGAGGGATTGTCCGATGAGAGGTGATACAAGTATAGCTCAACCGTCGGGATTAGTAACTGGTTCGTCATCATCAGTACGCCCCCCAGGGCAAGGTCACGAAGCACCAATGAGTCGTGGTGGAGGAAGAGGCGGAGCATCTAGCTCAAATAGCCGTTAGAACCGCATTTATGCGTTGGTAGGACGATAGGACCGAGATTCGTCGCTTGATGTTGTTATAGGTATATTATCAGTCTCCTACTATGATGTATATGCACTGATTGACCCAGGTTCCACCTTATCATACGTTACTCCGTTGGTTGCTAGTAAGATTGAAATAAAACCTAAATTTGATAAACCTTTTTAGGTGTCTACACCTGTTGGGGACTCGGTGATAGCTAACCAGGTATATAGGAATGTATAATAATAGTTCATGGTCGATCTACCGTAGCAGTCTTAATCGAGTTAGATATGGTAGAATTTGATGTTATAATGGGTATGGATTGGTTGGCTTCTTGTCATGCCAACATTGATTGTAGATCAAAGATAGTTCGATTTCAATTTTCATGGACGCCTGTTTTGTAGTGGATAGGTAAGACAGCATCGCCGAGAGGTAGATTTATTTCCTATCTCAAGGTAGGGAAGATGATCAGAAAGGGCTGTATTTATAACTTAGTTCGGGTTCGGGATGTGGAAGTAGAGTCACCAACCATTCAGTCCATCCATGTGGTGAATGAGTTTCCCGATGTTTTCCCCGATGAGCTTCTAGGTCTCCCGCCAGAGCGAGAAATTGAGTTTTCTATTGACCTACTACCAGATACTCACCCAATATATATTCCTCCCTATAGAATGGGCCCCACAGAGCTGAAAGAGTTTAAAGAACAACTAAAGGACTTGCTTGAAAAAGGTTTTATCAGACGTAGTACGTCACCGTGGGGAGCACATGTTTTGTTTTTGAGAAAGAAAGATGGTTCCATACGAATGTGTATTGATTATATGCAGCTGAATAAGGTGACGATCAAGAATAAGTACCCGCTCCCAAGAATTCATGATTTATTCGATAAGTTGCATGGTGCCAAGTGTTTTTCAAAGATAGACTTGAGGTCCGGGTACCATCAAGTAAGGGTTAAGGATGAAGATATTCCTAAGACGTCATTCAGGACTAGATATGGGCAGTTTGAGTTTCAGGTTATGTCATTCAGTCTGGACAATGCCCCAGCAGTATTCATGGATTTGATCAACCGTGTGTTCAAGCCTTTTTTAGATTTGTCCGTAATTGTATTTATTGATGATATATTGGTGTATTCTCGTTTAGAGGATGAGCATGCTGGTCATTGCGTACTGTGCTCAGAGTTCTACAAGAAGGGAAGTTGTATGCAATAATTTTAAAAAAAATGTGAGGTTCTTAGCTTTCTTGGTTTGGCATGTTATTACAGGAGAGTTGTAGAGGGATTATCTTCCCTTTCAGCACCTTAGACAAAGTTGACTCATAAGGGAGAAAATTTTCAATGGACTGATGGTTGCGAACGGAGTTTCGAGGCATTAAAGGACAGATTAATGTTAGCACCAGTTCTAATGCTTCCAGAATGGACCGATGGTGATGTTATCTATTGTGACGCTTCAGGCATTGGGTTGGGTTGTATGCTGATGCAGCATGATAAGGTTGTATCTTATGCTTCTAGACACCTAAGAAAGTACGAGAAGAACTACCCGACCCATGATTTAGAGTTAGCCGCGGTGATTCATGTACTAAAGATGGGGAGGCACTACTTGTATGGCATTCATGTTTATATCTATACGGATCATTAGAGCCTCCGGTACATCTTCAAGCAAAAGGAATTGAATCTACGTCAAAGGAGATGGTTAGAGCTACTTAAATATTATAAATGTCACGGCCCAACCTCGGGAGGCGCGACCGGTGTTCAATCGAGTAAACCCAACTGAGCAAGCCTTTAAGACACCTTCTACCCAACTCACTATAATCCGAAACTGTGCTTTCATTTAAAGTAGATAGTAGGAAAGATCGTACATGAAATATTGCTAGTTCATTTTATATTACAATTCTCCACCCATAGTTAAGTTTCCAAAATTTCATACAGTTACAATTAGAGGAAACAAGAGTTTAATATTACAACATAGTCTAGTGACCCATCTAATACCCGTACAAAACCCATACAAAACGTCTACGGAGCCTCTAAGGATACAAGAGACAGTTATGATAATACCGGCAACAAGGCCCCGGCTATACCTCAAAAGTAGAAATTTATAACAAAAGGTGTACAACATAACCCCCGAAGGAAAAAGGGGCTCACCAAGATTTCTGAGAGGAGGATGCTCCGCAACCTGCGATCGGCACTACCTGCTATGGAACCACCTATATCCATTAGAAAGATGTAGTGCCCCCGGCAAAAGGGATATTAGTTCCATGGAATAGTACTAGAATGTATAACTAAATACCATCTTATTATAAAGAACAACCATACAAGAATAAAGGAATCATAAGGACTTACAAAGCTTCAAACAATCACTACATCATCAAATAAAAGGATTCATATAGCTTTCACATAATTTCCATAACTTTAGGTGGGGACATTTCATACTGTCGCATCATCATTCACAATACCACCGCTTTCTTGCGCGGAGTTCGATCACGACCCGATCAGCTAGGTTGCCTCATTTGACACATGTACCATAGTCACAATTTCATTCTCTCTTTTAGGTTTCAATATCAGCACAATACCACCATATGTGTAGCATGACGTCTGATCACGGCCCGATCGGCTAGACCGTCTTACCAAGACATTATTCCTTTTCCATCAATCTTCATTTTATATATATATTAGTTCATAGGCACTTAGGGCCACACTTATCACATCATACTTCGCACTAGGCCACATTTCATTATTCAGACTCTTTTCCCCACGTTTCACATCATTTCCACTTTCAACATTAACCTTGCAATTTGAGATAATAGGCATATACAAGGACAATTCAAGTTGTAGCATAGAGAGAATTTCATGCAGTTTGGCATAACAATCTCAATTTGAACTTGACTTCGAATCTAGGTATTTTAGCATATAGCTCACATTCTTCATACATCCTCAATTCACCAAGAATAACATATTATGCACATTGAAACACACCTTCCACATATAATCTTGCAGCATCATTTCACTTAAAATAACATCTACTACATTTATAAATTTTCAGACTTACAACATTTATATGGACGCCATGGGAGCTCAATTTCTAAGAAGAGGAGTTTTTAGCCATATATACCTCAATAGAGCTTTCCTTAAATTCTTATAATAATTCTGGAACTCCTAGCAACTTCAATCTATTTTTATGAGAATTACAAATTGAACCGAGAATTAGAGGGATAAACAATATTCTAGCTCATTTGGGCACATTATCAAGCACTAAGTGTGCATTATGATCTTAAGACCTTTTTGTGAGATATTCTATCATCCTACACCCCATTGTTACATTTTTAGTTCATAATCTCCCTATACCCTTTATTACACATGCATTCAAGAAAATCCATCCTTATACCTATGAACCCATTTGTTAATTACCTATTCTAGTATAAATTTCGAAATTAAAGGTTAGGGTACAAGTTCTTACCTCTTAGGATGAAGGCTTAGCAACTTTATATGACAATCTTCAAAGGTTGGGCAAGGATTGAGTGGGGACTTGGTGAGGATCACTCTCTCCCTCTAGAACACTTTCTGTCACCTTAGATGTAGTAGACAATAGCACAAAAGGGTCTAATGGGGTGTTTTTAACGGGATGGGGTCGAGTTTTAAAAGTTAGAAAATAGGAGCCCCGACTCAATTTGCGGTTGCATATGCAATCGCATAACTGATATGCGGCCGGCAAAAAGGACCGCAAAAGTGGCTCTCAAGACCTGATACTCTGCCTGGGTATGCGACCAATATGCGGTCTACATACCTGTTCTACGATTGTATACTGCACCGCAGAACTGCCCTATACAAAAATCCCAAGGAGGTTATGCGACGACTATGTGGCCCACAAATCGATTATGCGATCGCATAATTGGCCACATAGTTGTCCTTAAATTTGCCAACATACTGACTCACTCTACGGCATATATGCGGCCCGCATTGCTGTAATGTGATCACATAATGGGCCACAGAAATGCGCTCTTTTGGAAAACATTTTTCAATAACTTTTAATGCACAAATCAGTCCAAAGGGCCTGAGCCGCGGGTTTTTGAGTAGAAATTTCACGGGACCTTACATTCTCCCCCACTTAAAATCATTCATCCCCGAATGAGGAGCAAGATACACTTATTAGCAACTTAGGCAATTTCAGCTTCATACCACATACCAACAACCCCCAAATTTGGCTAACTCCCTAAATTTTCAAGATATTTTGCCAGAGTTTCTTTTGTATCTAGGCCTATCCACCTGCCAGAGAGCCCCAGAAACATATCCAAATACCATATACACAATCTATTGTCATGACATAATTCATAACCACACTAACCACGGTCCCATAGACAATTTATAATCAAAATGAAACAGTTTTACATAGACTGATCAAGTGATACAAAGCTCATATTCTTAACTTTGCACTACGAGATTACGAGTTTTTTAGTAGAAATTTCACGGGGCCTTCCAGTGACGTTGATATTT
Organism: Nicotiana tabacum; assembly: GCF_000715075.1. Lineage (NCBI taxonomy): Eukaryota > Viridiplantae > Streptophyta > Magnoliopsida > Solanales > Solanaceae > Nicotiana > Nicotiana tabacum. The sequence continues at coordinate 151,758,021 of NC_134080.1, read as the reverse complement.
TATACCATTCGGGGAAGGCGAACGTAGTAGCCGATGCCCTCAGCTGTAGATCTATGGGTAGCATGTCGTATTTGAAGCCAGAAAAGAGGGGAATAGCACATGAGGTTCATTAGCTAGCTAGTCATGGAGTTCAGTTACTGGACTCAGGTGATATTGGAATTACTATTCAGGATACGACAACATCCTCTTTAGTAACTGAAGTAAAGGAACGCCAGTACGAGGATCCTTTGATAGTTCATTATAGGGATACCACTCTTCAGAAGGAGAAGACAACGTTTGAAAATACAGAAGATGGGGTCCTCGGATATCAAGGGCGATTATGTGTGACTAATGTTCCAGGTTTGCATCGGCAGGTTATGGGAGAAGCTCATTATTCTCGTTATTCTATCCATCCAGGAGAAACAAAGATGTATCATGATATCGGGGAAGTGTATTGGTGGGATAGAGTGAAAAAGGATATAGCAGAATTTGTTGCCCAGTGTCCCAACTGTAAGTAGGTTAAGATTGAGCATCAAAAACCCGGTGGATTATTGCAGGCTATGGAGATTCCGACTTGGAAATGGGAAGTAAACAATATGGATTTTATCGTAGGCTTACTTCGTACCCAATGTAAGTTCGATTCGATATGGGTGATTGTTGATAGGCTTACAAAGTCAACCCATTTTCTGCCCGTTAGAACTACATATTCCTCAAAGGATTATGCAAGGCTTTATATTAAGGAGAAAGTGTATTGGTGGGACAGAATGAAAAAGGATATAGTAGAATTTGTTGCCTAGTGTCCTAACTGTCAGCTGGTTAAGATTGAGCGTCAAAAACCTGGTGGATTATTGCAGGCTATGGAGATTCCGACTTGGAAATGGGAAGAAATCAATATGGATTTTATCGTAGGATTACCTCGTACCCAATGTAAGTTTGATTCGATATGGGTGATTGTTGATAGGCATACAAAGTCAGTCCATTTTCTGCCCGTTAGAACTACATATTCCTCAGAGGATTATGCAAGGCTTTATATTAAGGAGATAGTAGCTGAAGACATGTGATTTTTGACCCTTCCCAAGATTTTTCATATTTTAGCATGTAAATATTTAATTTAGGCCTAATATAGCTATTTCAACTATTTTTAACTTCTTTACTTTATTTTCGTCATAAAAAGGGAAAATTACGAAAAAATATATTTTTAACTTACGTATCTTTCATAAATTTAAATAAAAAATATACAAAAATAGTACTTATTTTTATCTTTATATAATTTTGAAAATACAAAAAAAAAATTTAATAGTTTCATGTTAGCTTTCGCATTGTTTAATATTTTTATCTTATTTTAAAATGAGTCGATTAAGGTGTTGGATCATAATTTTAAGAGTTTTAAAACCCAATTCTTGGTCCAATTCAGATTAGTCTATTAAGCCTAGGGACCCTTCTAGACTCTTCTTTAGAACAAAAAATAAATAAAAAGACCCTAAGGACTTAACACAAAAAGACCTAGGGACTAATTGACAAATACACAAAAATAACCTAGACCTAGATATATATACATAAGTCTAGTAGCTGAAGAAAGGAGAGAAGGGAGCGCAGCTTTTAACGGATCCACCCCCCCCCCCCCCCACTTCGTTTTCTTCACAAGCACCCCCCTCATTTTAATCTTCTTCAGAAAATAAGAAAAAAAACTAGAAATACACAAAAAAAACCACCCCCTGTGCGTCGTCTTCTCCAAACGACCCTAGCTCTGCAAAAATGACCCCCACCTCGGCGTCGTCTCCTTCAACTCCCCTCCCTGTTGGCCTTCTTTGACACTAACATCCATGTGACCTTAATGACCTTCAACCAAGAGACGACCCCAGCCACATCTCTAGCCAACGACCCCTATCGACCTTCATTTTCAGAAGAAAATGAAGCAACCTTCGATGGCTTCTTTCTGAACAAACACCATACTCATTTCCTCCACCCAAAAGCAGCACGCTCGAACCCAGCAACCTTACTTCAGTCTTGAACCCACTCATCGGAACTCATACGGACAGACACATAAACACACACACTAAGTCGTCTTGTCTCTTCTCTATTACTGTTGCAACAAAGGTAACGTTTTTGTTGAGATCGGGTTCAGTTAGAGCTTCGTTGTTAGTTCCTTTCGAGATTCCGACGAGCTTCTGGCGCTGCTATGTTTTCTGTTCAAGTCTGTGTTTGTTAGTATAGCGTCGAAAAAATATTGTGAAGTGCATGAAGTTCACTTGAGTTCGGAACTGTTGTGTGACCGGGTTGTGCGGAGATCGCTGGTGAGGTTCGAGTCGGCAAATTTGTGTTTGGGGTTTCCCGTTGCGGTTAGTTTCTGTCCGATGTTCTATTTTCCGGCCATGTAGCGCATCCAAATGTTCGGAGATCTAGAGGTCTATTTCTGCTTCTCTTAGTTCTATTTTATGTTGTTCTTATATGTTGTTTGGGATCATCTGCTATTCATCGAATTCATTTGAAGTTAATTCAACAATTTTGGTTCCATGTTTTTCTGGGAGAAGTATCTATTAAGAGCAATCTTATGTTTTATGTTTGGCTCATTAAGTAGAGATGGGTGTTTTCATTTGATGGCTTTCTTAAGGATCCTTCTTGTTTGTTATTAGCTAATAAAAAAATGGAGCTTGCCCTACGTTTGTTAATAAGGATTAGTAAGGATCCTTCTTGTTTGTTATTAGCTAATAAAAAAAATGGAGCTCAAGTATGCTGAAGAAATTTGTTCTCGAGTGAAATGTAGTTTGGGTCTTTGGTGACGTTACTAGAGTGAAATGTAATTAGATGGGTTCAAAATTGTTGAAATGTAGGAGCAACAACAACTATTTGGTGACACTACTGGAGTGAAATCTGTTGAAATGGTTTTTAATTTGTTTTATTAAAAAGAAAAACTTATTATTTGAAATGTTGTGGGGTTTAGATCAAAAGAGCAAACAATATTGGGTTACAAGAATTGGATTCAAGAAACAAATTGGAAATGTCATTCAGTAATTTGAAGCGAGCCATGTTTGACGAGTCATAATTTATGGCCCTCGAAAGCTAAGTTAGAAATACTTTGATAGAACAATTTGAGGTGTGACATGCCAAGTAAAATCCCAAAATGCATGGCCCTCGCTTAATTGATACTTGAATCCTTAGAAATCGAGGCGCGCCATATAGTTGAATTTTCCATGGTCCTCGCGAAGTCTAAAATGAGTAGTTGCTTTAGGCGCGCTAATTAAAAATTACCTTCCTAATGTGACCCAAATCCAAATCTTAACAACGTTAAATAAAATGTGTCTCGAACTGCGGGTGCATTTCATGTGGTGTGGTCCAAAGACGTATTTTAGATGACGTTGAAATCTTCCTTAAGATAATTAAAAACGGCTAAAAGTTTAAAATGGTATAATAGGTTAATACGTGTTTCTAAAATCAGATAATTAAGCCGAATATAACAGTTGAGCGACCGTACTAGAACCACGAAATTCGGGAATGCCTAACCCCTTCTCCCGTGTTAACAGAATTCCGTACTCAGTACAGAGTCAATCTTTTCCTCGATTCGGGATTTGAACCGGTGACTTGGGACACCATAAATTATCCCAAGTGGCAACTCTAAATCTTTTAATAAACAATCTCGTTTCGATTGTCCTTTAATTGGAAAAACTCCCTTATATACTCCTTTCCGGGGGTGTAGGTAAAAAGGAGGTGTGACAGCTCTAGCTACTCTGCTGGGGATCGAAACCAGAATCTCTAGTTCAGGGTTCAAGAATTCAAGCTGAGATGAATTTTTACATTTGGTTTTATCTGTTATATGATATTATTACATGTTTGAGCCTAATTTGTTAAATGTTGCTTTTTACCGCTTTGATATTATCTGAACCGTATATAAACTGCTACAAAACGCCTCTCTTCTCCCTCCTGAGGAGTGCACGCTGGTCGTGACTTATTTCTATTAGTGTCATATCCCAAATAGAATGAGGTTCGGACAAGTTGCAAAGCCGGATGATCTTTTGGTTACCGGTACGCAGCCCCCTCCTCGGCTCGAGTTGTCCGCTCGGGTACACAGTCTAGAAAACATACCCAGGTTTTTGAACCTAGACTAACTCAGCCTCATGCCGGATCTCTAGTAGGAACGTTTGATTGCATCATGCGAGGACTCAACACAGGGGTTGGATCCGTCTAGGACAGGTGTACACAAAATAACAGACCATCTTGATGCATCCTATGTGCTACATGTTGCATTTCTCCGAGGGTAAAAGGGTCATTTGGTGGACTAATGATAGTTGAGGGCAAAATGAAAAAAATGAAAATGAAAATAAAATAAAAAAGAGGGTGAAGTATGAAGAGAGTGGGGCCCAATTATGTTTTCTGTCAAATTTTTTCTTACGGAAAAAAAGCTTGAAAATTCAAAAAAGGATTTTGCACTTTTTCATCGATTTTCGAAAATCAAAAATCAAAAAAAAAAGGAAAAAGAAAATCCAAAAAAAGATGTTGCATGTCTCATCATTTTCAAGGAAAAGACAAAAAAAAATATTTTCTCTAAATTAGTCGTTTTTGTTTTAATTCTCGCCCATTTCCAAATTGTCCGAACTACGCGAACTTGATTCTCGTCTCTCGGGGCGGGATACGTAGGAAACCCACATAGGGTCCGGTCTTCCTAGTAAATCTTAGGTTCTTGGCTTTGCGGGGTCATAGCCAAATTTTGCACTTCTAGCCACGTTTTTGCCAAATAAGTCATTTTGCAAAAATAGCTTCGATTATGTCTTGCATATGTCCAATAAGGAGTGTTGTTGTCTCACCTAGTGTTGGTTTGAGTTTTTTGTTTTTGTCATACAGGTGTGGATCTACTTGCCGGAGTTTGAGCATGACAGATACCATAGGACCACCGCATTCAGGAGTTGCTTAAGGAGATTCTTTTATATTTGTTATTTTTATTTTTTTTTATTTTTATGTTTTGGGTATGTTTTTTTTATGTCGTCTTTTACTTTTTAGTTTTGTACAGCAATGTCGAGTTTTTTGCATTTTTATATTTAAAATTTCCAAAAAAATAGATATTTTGCATTTTTATATTTCCGTTAGAATTTTCTTTAGAAATAATACTCCTAGAAATCAAGAAGAAAAAAAAGAAAGTTTGAGGTGGTTTTATTTTAGGAAATTAGTATCTAAAAATATTTTTTTTTAAAAAAAACAATTTGCTTTTATACTTCCCTTAGTATATAGGGACCAAAATTCAAAAAAAAAATGAGAAAAAAAAAGAATTTTCTTTTAGTACCTCTTTAAAAGTTTTCTTTAAGGCATTAATTCCAAAATCCAAAAAGATTTTCTTGTGAGGTGTTTCTTTGGGAAATTAATGAATGATGAAAAAAAAAATCTTTTTATTTTCATTGGAACTTTAGGATATTGTACATAGAAAAAAAATATACTTTATCTTTTGTTTATCATAAGAATTTTTTCTTTAAGCAATCAAAATTGAAATCCAAAAACATTTTGTTTTATCTTTGTCATTGCTTGTTTCGAAACCTTGCATCAGAATATCAAATGAAAATTTTAAATATTTTTCTGTGGTTCACTCTTTAGGTTTTCTTCCTAAAAAAAGGAATCAAAAAATATTTTTCTCTTCTAGGGTTTTTCCTTAATAGAGTATTTGTTTCAAAGAAAAGAAAAAAATCCGTTAAGCTTGAGTTTAAAATAGGTTATTAAACATTAAGTTTAAAAAATTCAAAAAAAGATTTGCTTCATTTATTTCTCTTTTCTCAGCAGAGTAGTCATTAAGGTAAAAAGAAAAGAAAACGAAAAAGAAACAGAGAATGTCAGTTTGTTTCCTTTATTCCTAATCTTCCCGAACTACGCAAAGATCTGATTCATGCGGCGTCATGATACGTAGGCAACCTACATAGGGTTCGATCGAATCACTTTTTTATTTTTTTAAAAGAAAAGAAAAAAAGAAGAGAAAAGGATGGTGAAATTATGGGAGGTGAGAATTGAGAAGGAAGAAAAGAGCGACAATAAGAAAGAAAAGGGGAAAGAAAATGAGCGAGCTAAGAAGTGCAAGGAAAGAAAAGAAAAGAGAAGATTCAAATGGACAGATTGGGATGATGCCAAGTGACCTTATGACCCTCGAAGTCATTCTAGAACCATTAATTGTTGCTAGGTACATTGCACGCAATGTGATATTTCTGGTGTTAAATGCCCTAACGCTAACGGGATGACCCCATTTTATTCTTTTGATATCTTCATAGCAGAAAGGTGGTTGGTTTGTGGTCCTCGAAGTAGTAACTCCTCTCCACAACATAAAGTCAAAGGGCAATGGCAGAAAACAACAAAACTGAGTTGGTTGATACAGGGGCCCAAAAGCAATTGGTTGAACAGGACAATGGGTTGGTTGAAGAGATGAGGATGTTAAGACAACACATGGTGGATATGTATCAGGCCTGGATGACTGGGAAGCCACCACCTAGCTTCCTAAATGCTACCCTTATCCAAACACCGGTCACAGTGCCAGATGATCCCCCATACTCTCCAGATCCACCCGCTTATCATGGATTTCCCAACCACCCTAGTAGCTCAATCACTCATCTTCCAATTACCTTTCCCAAAAATTGCCCTCCGGTCTTATCCACCATCCCCAACAATGAACACCCACTCAAAGCTCATGATGCCCAATATTACCCCTCAGAGGTTGCCCACAAGGTTCTCAACTCATACAAGCAAGGTCCGCGGGATGGGCCTCATGTTGTAAATGAAGAGCTCACAGGAAGAAAAGGCGAGATGGGATACCCAGGAGGCTGAAAGGCATAGAACAATCCTTAAAGAACAAACAAGGAAGGGGAGACAAGGGTAACATGGCTTACAAAGAACTGTCTGTGTCCCCTGACATTCACCTGCCCGCGGGATTCGAAGAGCCAAGATTTAACTTCTATGATGGGTGTAGAGATCCGGTAGCCAATTTGAGGGATTATTGCAGTGAAATGAGAAGTGTTACCGAGAAATATGATTTGTTGATGGCGTACTTCAGTGAGAGCCTGACTGGGGCAGCTTTGGAATGGCATAATCGTCAAGATATTGGTAAGTGGCCTACATTGGGTGACATGGCTCAAGATTTTGTTCGATACAGATCAAGTGTTACCCCAGACCACTCCTCCCTATCTGAAATGGAAAAGAAATCGGAGGAAAGCTTTAGGGAGTTTGGGCTCAGATGGAGGGAGCAAGCTGCTCGAGTCAATACCCCGATTGGTGAAAAAGAAATGGTTGAGCTTTTCCTACAAGCCCAGGGGCCCACCTACTTCAGTCATTTTATCCCGGCCTTGGGAAAGCCTTTCAAAGATGTGTTAAAAATAGGGGAGATAGTAGAAGAGGGAATCAAATCAGGCAAAATCATGAGTTGTTCGAAAGACATTCAGAACATCCCAGTAAGCTTGGGTGGAAGAAAGAGAAACAGAAAAGATGATCCGATGGGCTTTCCCGATCAACACTTCCAGCCTCGACATCGTCCCCGTGGATATCCTTGTGCGCCAGATGATCATCCCCACTTCACACCTATTGGAGAATCATATGCCATTTTGTTCCAAAAGTTGAATCAATTGGACATGTTGAAGCCGATTCATATAAAAATTCCAAACCCTCTATCAAAGAAGTTTAATTTTTCTCAATGGTGCGCATATTGCTCAGATGCCCCGGGGCATGACATAGAGAAGTGTTGGAATCTGAAGAAAGCAATTCAGAAGCTTATTGATGCAGGTGCCATTGTCGTGCAAAATCCAGATGCAGCAGACACTAGCCAAAGTCCATCGCATGTTCGTAATGAGACGCATATAGTGAGTATATTTGTTTTGAAAAGGAATATGAAAATTCTTCTGAGATCCTTGAAGGTCCACGCGCTGCAAAGTTTTCAGTGCTATCAAAGGTTGATCTTAAGAACGAGCTAGCAAAGGGAACCCAAAAGCAATTTGTTAAGAAGAATGTGATGGAAGTTTGTGAAGGTCCTAGTAATGTTGATGCGGAATTTTGTGGCTAAGATGCCGAGCTTGGAAATTGGAAAGACGCTCCTTTCTTGGTTAGCAGGGAGGAGTTTTGGTGGTATATTTTGTTGTCATTTGTGTTGTCCGGGTTATTTCAGGGTTGTAATCCGGATATTGTCTGGTGACTCAAACCCTTATATCCTTTTATTTTGCCTAGTTTGTTTAGTCATATAGCCCGTCTAGTGTTGTCTAGGTTTGTTCTAGGTTTGTAACCCTAGTTTAGTTTGCTTGTTTTGTTGTTCAAGCCCTTTCACTATCTGCCTAATGCAACTTTCTATTCTCTTTAATTTTTAGTCATTTTTGTTTCGTTCTCTTTTCTTTTCATAGTTCTTTTCATGTTAACTCTAGTGACATGACATGCACGTGTAATTCTCAGCCTGGTTTTAAAAGTCTGTTTAATCATGAAGGAATGAAACAATGTTTAAGATGTAAGGACATTTGAGGGAAATAAGTAAAGACATTTTGAGATCACTTCAAGCCCGAATTGTGTGAAACTGGGGCAGATAGAACAAAAAGAAATACTATTGAAATGCATCCTACCGCATCAGGTTGAAGCTAAAGGCAAGTTTGCCCCAAATTGGCAGGGGTCGTTCGTGGTAATGAGAGTGAGAGTGTTGTCCAATGGTGCTTTGTATTTAACAGATGTAGAAGGCGAATCTGTGGATATGGTTATCAAGTCTGATACAATCAAAAGGTGTTACAAATGTTTTCCTTGGTTAGTTTATTTGTGTTGTTTGTACTTGGCATGTTTTGAAGATTGGAGTGACGAAAGCATTTTGTTTGCTATCTAAACACCTTATCCTTCGTTACCCCTTTGAGCCTTGTTTATTTTCTTTCATACCCCTTTCTCGGAATCAGTAGCAAATATCAGAAACATAAGTGTGAAAGATAAGTAAAGGGAAAGGAGAAAAGAAAAGAACGAAAAGGGAGAGAAGAAAAATGAAAATCAAAAAAAAAATAAAAAAATGGAAAAAAAAGAGAGAAAAGAATGAAAAGAAAAAAAAGATGAAAAACAATAAAAAGAGAAAAAGAAAGCAAAAAAGAGAAAGAAAAGAAAGAGAAAAGAAAATCACAACAACAAAGTAATTTTTATGACATGAACTACGTTAGACCTGATTCCTTTTAAGGATAAGTAGGCAGCCTCACGGTTCGGTCTCATAAAAATAAAAATCCAAAAGTCCCCAAGCAAGAAACTGGGGTAGAAGTTGTGGTTGTTATAAGAAATCTGATTCCGAAAGTTGTAATTTTGAACCCATGTGAATTGTTTTGAGCCTTTGATATCCTTTCTTTTTAACCCTATCCAAAAGCCCACGTTACGGTCCAAAGAAAGACCTTCCGATTAGTCTCCGAGAGATGCCAAGTCAAGCAAGGAGAGGTAATCCATATCAGGGGCAACACTCTGGTCCAAGCAGAAAAATAATGAAAATGAGAGAGTCTTATTGGTGAAAACCCTCATGGGCACCGAAAGGCGATGGAAAGCTGAGAGAAATAAAAAATGAGAGAGTCTTATTGGTGAAAACCCTCATGAGCACTGTAAGGCGATGGTAAGTTGAGAGAAAGAACAAAATGAGAGAGGCTTGAAGGTGAAAACCCTTCGGGCACTACAAGTCGAATAAGGATTGTGAATCAGATTGGATAATTGGAACATTGAAGACTAGTTTCACGGTTTAGGGGGTGTAACAGGAGTTGAACATCAGACTTGCTCAACAAAATAGGCCACATGTGCATGTCATGGTCATTAGAGTTGGTATCCACATCTGATAGGTTTATACTTTGTAGTTTTCTTGTTAGGGATCATTTCTTTCCTTTGTCCTTTACTCTGTTCATTTTGTCTTGTTTACTTCCTCTTCTTGAGTCTGTTCGGTCAAAATAAGTGAGAAATGACTTCAAAATTTGCCACCAGCTTTCCAATTTCACAAAACAGAATATGGCCAACACATCAAAGTGGCATAAGTCAGAAAAGAACAACAAGTGCACTAAGTTGGTAACAATCAACATGCTTCGGGCCCATGAGAAATACAAAGGTTTGGTATATTTCAATTCGTGAACAGTACAACAGATAGAGGATGTTGGGTGAACGGGTTAAAGGTATTCTCTGTGATAAGATCAACAAAGAAAGTGGTTAACTAGTGACAAGCAAGGTCTTCCAAACAGAAATCAACGTTATCGTGACAATGTGAGGGAACAGTAGACTTCAAGGCCAAGGCTAGTGATTTAAGTCAGGAAAAAACAGCATGCGCACTAAGTGGATGGCAATTAACATGCTTTGGAATTCATGAGAAATACAAAGGTGCAGTATATGTCAATACAAGAGCACGATGCAACAGATGGAAGGTGTTAGGTGGACGGATCAAAGGTATTTTCAGTAAAACACAAAGGTTGGTAAATGTCAGTTCATAAAGCAATGCAATAGATAAAGGGTATTGGGTCTGAATGGAGAAGAGGTATTTTCTGTGATAAGGATGGCAGAGAAACTGGCTAGCAAGGTCTTCGGTTGGAAGTCAAAGTTATCATGGTAAGTGGAGGAGCAATCGCCCTCAAAGTCAAGGCCACAAACCAACTACCATATTTTTAAACTGACAAGATTTTTCTTTGATTTGAAACAGGGGCAGAAAAATTTTGTTTGTTTCACAGAAACCCTCCGTAAGGAAAGGCAAGCACCAAACAGGTTTGACAGTAAATTTTCAGGACCCTCCTGGAAAATGGGACCTAATTTAAAATTTGAAACAATCATGAGTAGCCTAATCTTGCATAAATGTACCCCATAGGAATATAAGTTGGCTTCGATGTTTGGATGTTTAAGATAGGATTCGATTAGGAGTTTTCAGGACCCTCCTGAATAATGGGACTTAGCTTTACGATTTCTATTAGATAACAAGATTTAGCGTAAGTTCTGATGTAGGATAGTATAATTTAGCCGTAAAATTGTCGCTCTTAAGATAAAACTTGACTTGTGATCTTCAGGACCCTCCTGGATAATGGGATGTAGCTTTAAGACCCTCTTAGATAACAAGATTTAGCGGAAGTCACACCTTTAGAAGATATGACTCAGATTTAAAATTGTCGTTTAGGTAAGAATTGTCAGGACCCCCTGGATAATGGGACCTAGCTTTCAAATTCTTAGTAATACTTGGTAATATGATTTAGTTTTACACTCACATCTGTGCCCAGCACCAAACTGGGGCAGAAAATTTTCTTTGGTTTTGTCTATTTTATTGAAGTCAGGAGCCCGCCTAGAGAGCAGAGAATACATTTCAAGTTAGTAGTCAGGAGCCCGCTTGCAGAGCAGGGAATATATTTCAGGTCCAGTAGTCAGGAGCCCGCCTAGAGAGCAGGGAATACATTTCAAATCAGCAGTTAGGAGCCCGTCTGGAGAGTAGGGAATACATTTCAAATCAACAGTCAGGAGCCCGCCTGGAGAGCAGGGAATACATTTTATGTTTAGCAGTTAGGAGACCGCCTGGATAGCAGGGAATACATTTCAAGTTAGAAGTCAGGAGCCCGCCTAGAGAGCAGGGAATACATTTCAAGTCAGCAGTCAGGAGGCCGCCTGGAGAACATGGAATACATTCAAGTTCAGCAGTCAGGAGCCCACCTGAAAAGCAGGGAATACGTTTCAAGTCAACAATCAGGAGCCCACCTGGAGAACAAGGGAGTATAACTCAAGTTTTAGCTTTCAAGTACTTATTGATATTTGGTAATGCGGTTCGTTTTACACTTACATATGTGTCCAGATACCCAAACTGGGGCAGAAAAATTTTCCTGTCTATTTTGTTGACGTCAGGAGCCCACCTGGAAAGCAAGGGAATACTTTTCAAGTCAGCAGTTAGGAGCCCGCTTGGAGAGCAGGGAATGCGTTTCAAGTTCAGCAATCAGGAGCCCACCTGGAGAACAAGGAAATACAATTCAAGTTCAGCAATCAGGCGCCCACCTGGAGAGCAAGTGAATACATTTCATGTTCAGCAATTAGGCGCCCACCTGGAGAGCAAGGGAGTATAGTTCAAGTTTCAGCTTTCAAGTTCTTACTAATATTTGGTGACATTATTCAATTTACACTCACATATGTGCCTAGCTACCAAACTGGGGCAGAAGTTTTTCTTTGTTTTCGTCTATTTTGTTGAAGTCAGGAGCCCGCCTGGAGAGTAGGGAATACATTCGAGTGCAGCAGTCAGGAGCCCGCTTGGAGAGAAAGGAATACATTTCAAGTCAGCAGTCATGAGCCCGCCTGAAGAGCAGGGAATACATTTCAAGTCAGCAATTAGGAGCCCACCTAGAGAACAAGGGAGTATAACTCAAGTTTTAGCTTTCAAGTTCTTATTGATATTTGGTAATGTGGTTCGTTTTACACTTACATATGTGTCCAGATACCCAAACTGGGGCAGAAAATTTTTCTTTGTTTTATCTATTTTGTTGAGGTCAGGCGCCCACCTGGAGAGCAAGGGAATACATTCAAGTATAGCAATCAGGAGCCCGCTTGAAAAGCATGGGAATATAATTCAAGTTCAGCAGTCAGGCGCCCACCTGGAGAGCAAGGGAATACAGTTCGAGTTCAACAATCAGGCGTCCACCTGGAGAAAGGGAAAGCAACTCAAATTACAATTCAAGTCAGCAACAAAAGGAGCTCGCGGCAAAAATGCGAGTCAATAGTCCGAGGTGATCAACAAAAGTTAGTCACAATAAAGAAAAAGGAGAAGGGCAAGAAGTTAATCCAAATACAGAAGTTGATGGAGGATGTGAACTGCCTAAGACATGGTGGAAGTCACAAGCACTACAGGTCTGATTTTGATCCAAAAAGCTGTAGAAGAACGAGCTAGCACCTGCACCTAACAAGCGCCAAGGTTCAAATCTAAAGTCTGCATGAAGAACCATTCAAGACTCAAGATCAAGCTTCAGAAGACTTATAGATAGGAATCTTGTAACTCGTAGTTGAAAGGCCTAGTTAGTCTTTTTCATTTGATTTTGGATGTAATAACAGGAACCGCGGACCGGAACCTCGACCGGCTCTCCACCTCGTCACACTCCGTCATCTCACTCCTCTTTGAACTATACGTGGCCTGATTCCTTTATAGCCAAGGATATGTAGGCAGCTCAGATACCAGAGCTCAGTCACATTCCCCTTTTCTTTTGGTTTTGGTCTCTTAAAATAAGGGTCGGGTCAAAATACCTGTCTGGTCATTCTTTGTCCGAAAACGCTTCGCGTTTGTAGTCAAAGAGGGGCAGCTGTAGACATGTGATTTTTGACCCTTCCCAAGATTTTTCATATTTTAGCATGTAAATATTTAATTTATGCCTAATATAGCTATTTCAACTATTTTTAACTTCTTTACTTTATTTTTGTTATAAAAATGGAAAATTACGAAAAAATATATTTTTAGCTTACGTATCTTTCATAAATTTAAATAAAAAATATACAAAAATAGTACTTATTTTTATCTTTATATAATTTTGAAAATACAAAATATATATAATAGTTTCATGTTAGCTTTCGCATTGTGTAGTATTTTTATCTTATTTTAAAAGGAGTCGATTAAGGTGTTGGATCATAATTTTAAGAGTTTTAGAACCCAGTTCTTGGTCCAATTCAGATTAGTCCATTAAGCCTAGGGATGCATCTAAACTATTCTTTAGAACAAAAAATAAATAAAAAGACCCTAAGGACTTAACACAAAAAGACCTAGGGACTAATTGACAAATACACAAAAATAACCTAGACCTAGATATATATATATACATAAGTCTAGTAGCTGAAGAAAGGAGAGAAGGGAGCGCAGCTTTTAACGGATCCCCCCCCCCCACTTCGTTTTCTTCACAAGCACCCCCCCTCATTTTAATCTTCTTCAGAAAACAAGAACAAAAAGCAGAAACACACAAGAAACCCACCCCCTGCGCGTCGTCTTCTCCAACCGACCCTAGCTCTGCAAAAATGACCCCTACCCCCCCCACCCCAGCGTCATCTCCTTCAACTCCCCTCCACGTTGTCCTTCTTCGACACTAACAGCCATGTGGCCTTCATGACCTTCAACCAAGAGACGACCCCAGCCACATCTCTAACCAACGACCCCTATCGACCTTCCTTTTCAGAAGAAAATGAAGCAGCCTTCGATGGCTTCTTTCTGAACAAACACCATTCTCGTTTCCTCCAACCAAAAGCAGCACGCCCGAACCCAGCAACCTTACTTCAGTCGCGAACTCACTCGTCGGAACTCATACGCACAGACACACAAAACACACACATACACTGAGTCGTCTTGTCTCTTCTCTGTTATTGTTGCAACAAAGGTAACGTTTCCGTTGATATCGGGTTCAGCTAGAGCTTCGTCTGTTGGCTGTTAGTTCCTTTCGAGATTCCGACGAGGTTCCGGCGCTGCTATGTTTTCTATTCGAGTCTGTGTTTGTTAGTCCAGCATAGAAACAATATCGTGAAGTGCATGGAGTTCACTTGAGTTCGGAACTGTGGTGTGACCGGGTTGCACGAAGATCGCTGGTGAGGTTCGAGTCGGCGAATATGTGTTCGGGTTTCCCGTTGCCGTTAGTTTCTGTCCGAGGTTCTGTTTTCCAGCCATGTAGCGCATCCAAATGTTCGGAGATCTAGAGGTCGATTTCTGCTTCTCTTAGTTCTATTTGATGTTGTTCTTATATGTTGTTTGGGATCATCTGCTATTCATCGAATTCATTTGAAGTTAATTCAACAATTTTGGTTCCATGTTATTCTGGGAGAAGTATCTATTAAGAGCAATCTTATGTTTTATGTTTGGCTTATTAAGTAGACATGGGTGTTTTCGTTTGATGGCTTGCTTATTAGAAGATCAATTTTTATGTCAATTTTTCTTCTCTTAACTGCTATAGCCCTACGTTTGTTAATAAGGATTAGTAAGAATCCTTCTTGTTTGTTATTAGCTAATAAAAAAATGGAGCTCAAGTATGCTGAAGAAATTAGTTCTCGAGTGAAATGTAGTTTGGGTCTTTGGTGACATCACTAGAGTGAAATGTAATTAGATGAGTTCAAAATTGTTGAAATGTAGGTGCAACAACAACTATTTGGTGACATTACTGGAGTGAAATCTGTTGAAATGGTCTTTAATTTATTTTATTAAAAAGAAAAACCTATTATTTGAAATGTTATGGGGTTTGGATCAAAAGAGCAAACAATATTGGGTTACAAGATTTGGATTCAAGAAATAGATTGGAAATGTCTTTTAGTAATTTGAGGCGAGCCATGTTAGATGAGTCATAATTTATGGCCCTCGAAAGCTAAGTTAGAAATACTTTGATAGAACAATTTGAGGTGTGCCAAGCCAAGTAAAATCCCAAAATGCATGGCCCTCGCTTAATTGATACTTAAATCCTTAGAAATCGAGGCACGCCATTTAGTTGAATTTTCCATGGCCCTCGCAAAGTCGAAAATGAGGAGTTGCTTTAGGCGCGCTATTTAAAAATTTTCTTCCTAAACTCGGGTGTGCATTTAATGTGACCCAAATCCAAATCTTAACAATGTTAAATAAAATGTGTCTCGGACTGCAGGTGCATTTTATGTGGCGTGGTCCAAAGATGTGTTTTAGATGACGTTGAAATCTTACTTAAGATAATTAAAAACGGTTAAAAGTTTAAAATGGTATAATAGGTTAAAATGTGTTTCTAAAATCAGATAATTAAGCTGAATATAACAGTTGAGCGACCGTGCTAGAACCACGGAACTCGGGAATGCCTAATACCTTCTCCCGGGTTAACAGAATTCCTTACCCGGATTTCTGGTTCGCATACTGTAGTACAAAGTCAATCTTTTCCTCGATTCGAGATTTGAACCGGTGACTTGGGACACCATAAATTATCCCAAGTGGTGACTTTGAATCTTTTAATAAACAATCCCGTTTTGATTGTCCTTTAATTGGAAAAACTCCCTTATATACTCTTTTCTGGGGGTGTAGGTAAGAAGGATGTGTGACAAGTACGACTGCATGGTGTCCATGTATCTATTATCTCGTATAGAGTAGCTAAATTTACTTGGAACTACGAGATTGCGGGTTTTTGAGTCGAAATTTCACGGGACCTTACATCCTCCCCCTCTTAAAATCATTCGTCCTCGAATGCGGAGCAAGATTCACTTATTAGCAACTTAGGCAATTCCAACTTCATACCACATACCAACAACCCCCAAATTTGGCTAACTCCCTATATTTTCCAGAAATTTTGCCAGAGTTTCCTTTGTATCTAGGCCTATCCACCTACCAGAGTGTCACGACCCGGATTTTCCCACCATCGGGTGTCGTGATGACGCCTACTATCGGAGCTAGGCAAGCTAAATATTTAAAACACCTTTCCTGCTTTCTTTCAAACAATATAATAAATGAGACAAAATTTAAGCGGAAGACTTTAAATCTAAAGCAACTGAAAACCAAAAATGCGTAAGTTTAATACACATCACTACCCAAGGTCTGGTGTCACTAGCTCACGGACTACTACAGAATACTACAAACAATGTCTGAATGGAAATACATCATGTTTGTCTGATACAAGATGAACAAACGAAAAACATAGAAAGGGACTTCGGCCTGCGAACGCTAGCTAGGCTACCTCGAGAGTCCCTGGACTGAAAATAGCTCCCAGAAGTCCAACTGCTGTGGTCCGTAAGCTGCTCCCTGATCTGTGCACAAAGATGCACAGAGTGTAGCATCAACACAACCGACCCCATGTGCTTGTAAGTGCCTGGCCTAACCCCGGCGAAGTAGTGACGAGGCTAGATAGGACCTACCACAATTAACCTGTACAGATATATATACAAGTGCAAGAAAACAATAACAAGATAATACAAAGTAAAGCTAGGAGGGGACATGCTATCGGGGAGTAACAGATAAAAATGAAATATCAGAAATAAACAGAAGAAACTCTGGTTCCCATGATATATATTCATATATAATTGGACGGCGTGCCACATGATCCCATGATATCATATAAAAGTGGACGGCGTGCCACACGATCCCATAATATCATATATAAGTGGACGGCGTGCCACACGATCCCAATTTTCATATACCACGTGGTAGGCGTACCACTCGTTCCCATTTCATCTTTATCACAGTGCGCAATATGTCACCGGCAACGGAGGCCAATAACCAATAATCACTCTAATTTGTGGTAGGCGTACCACTCGATCCCATTTCGTAAAATCATACGTGGACGGCGTGCCACACGATCCCATAATATCATATATAAGTGGACGGCGTGCCACACGATCCCATAATATTATATATAAGTGGACGGCGTGCCACACGATCCCATAATATCATATATAAGTGGACGGCGTGCCACACGATCCCATAATATCATATATAAGTGGACGGCGTGCCACACGATCCCATAATATCATATATAAGTGGACAGCGTGCCACACGATCCCATAATATCGTATATAAGTGGACGGCATGCCACACGATCCCATAATATCATATATAAGTGGACGGCGTGCCACACGATCCCATAATATAATTCGAAACATCTGAATTTGTAAGGAGAGTCCCATTAAGGGAACTCAACAACATATCACTCTAACCTGGCAAGGGTACAACTAACAGCCCAAAATATCCCGATAAGGGAGAGTATATATATCGGTCTACACATCCCGGCAAGGGAGTAATCACAACACATTCTCTTTTTAAATCCATTCTTCCTCAACTAACAATTAAACAAGGGGATTATGTCACGTTATTCGAATTAAAAGCAATTAAGACTCACGGTCATGCTAGACTCCGGTGCATAGATAACCGTCACCATGCCTATACATCGTACTCCACATTAGCAAGTAGCAAATAACATCCTAATCCTATTCCCTCAAGCCAAAGTTAGAACAAACACTTACCTCGAATGCTGCAAACTCAACTCACGCTTCTAGTATAGCTTTACCTCTTGAATCCACCACCAATCCGCTCGAATCTAGTCATAAGTTACTTAATCACATTAATAATTACTAAATGAATCACTCCCCATGCATGAAAAATAAATTTTACAAGGTTTTTCCCAAAATGGTCAAAAACACCCCCAGACCCATGTGGTCGAAACTCGAGGTTCGGACCAAAACCCGGTTACCCATTCTCCCACAAATCGAAATATATGATTTGTTTTGAAATCGGACCTCAAATTGAGGTCCAACTTCTCAATTTGTAGAAAACTTAGGTTCTACCCAAAACACCCAATTTCCCCCATAAAAATCTTTGATTTGAATTTGAAATCATGTTAAAAGATGTCAAGGAATAAAGAAATTAAGTTAGAAATCACTTACCAATCGTTTTGGAGAAGAAAAGTTGTTTGGAAAAATCACCTCTTAGGTTTTGGGTTTTTGAAAAGTGGATAAAATGACTGAAAATCCCGAATATATATATGCTGGGGGCTGGCGCGAACCGCACAGAAAAGCACCGCGGCCGCGTGGCTGCCAGCGTGGACCGCACGGAAATGTACCGCGGTCGCACCGAGGGAGGGAAGAAGTGGGCTCTATGAACCCAGCCAGCGCGGACCGCACTGATTTGGTGCGTGGCCGCGCTGGTCGACCTGGCTATTGACCCTCTGAACCCCCACCACGCGGACCGCACAAAAAAGCACCGCGGCTGCGTGGGTGCCAGCGCAGACTGCGCGGTAAAGGCCGCGACCGCGATGGGCCTGCAACACCTGAACCTGCATTTTTTAAGTCTAAGACCTCCCGGGCCCCACTCAAAACTAACCCGAGCCCTCGGGGCTCCGAACCAAACATACATATGATCTTAAAAACATCTTACTGTCTCATTTCTGCGATCAAATCGCCAAAATAATATCATATACATGGAATCAAGCCTCAAAGCACATGATTTTCTTTCAACTTTCATAAAACTCAAATTCCCCATTTTAAGTCCGAAACACGTCATATGACGTTCGTTTTTAGCCAAACATAACAGATAGTGCTTAAAACATATTTAAGACTCGTACTAGGCGTCGGAACCAAAATACGAGCCTGATACCACAGTTTTCTAATCAATTTCCTTCTTTATTATCCTTAATTAATTTCAGAAGACAATTTCACACAAAAATACATTTCTCGGACTTGGGACCTCGGAATTTAATTCTGGGCACACGCCCAAGTCCCATATTTTTCTACAGACCCTCCGGGACCGTCGAATCACAAGTCCGGGTCCGTTTACCCAAAATGTTGATCGAAGTCAATATTATGCATATTAATATCAAAATCCATCAAAATTTTCACATAATTCAAATATTCTAACATAAAAACTTTTCTGCTACGCGCCCGAACTGTGCACGAAAATCGAGGCAACTAAAAGAGAGGTTTTCAAGGCCTCGGAAGTGCGGAACAAGGAAGAACTACGGTGATGACCCTTTGGGTCATCACACAGAGAGCCACAGAAACCTATCCGAATAGCATATGCACAATCTATTGTCATGACATATTTCATAACCACACTAACCACGGCCCCATAGGCAATATATAAACAAAACGGAACAGTTTTACATAGACTGATCAAGTGATACAAAGCTTATATTCTTAAATTGGCACTACGAGATTGCGGGTATTTGAGTAAACATTTCATGGGGTCTTACATTGATATTGATATTTTATACCATCCGGGGAAGGCGAACGTAGTTGTCGATGCCCTCAGCCGTTGATCTATGGGTAGCCTATTGTATTTGCTGCAAGAAAAGAGGGGAATAGACTATCAGGTTCATCAGCTAGATTTCCTTGGAGATCGGTTACTGGACTTAGGTGATATTGGAATTACTATTCAGTATACGGCAACATCCTCTTTAGTAACTGAAGTAAAGGAATTCCAGTACGAGGATCCTGTACTAGTTCATTATAGGGATACCACTCTTCATAAGAAGAAGACATCATTTTAAATTACAGAAGATGGGGTCCTCAGATATCAAGGGCGATTATGTGTGTCTAATGTTTCAAGGCTGCGTCGGCAGGTTATGGGAGAAACTCATTATTCTTATTATTCTATCCATCCAGGAGCAACAAAGATGTATCATGATATCAGTGAAGTGTATTGGTGGGACAGAATGTAAAAGGATATAGCAGAATCAGTTGCTCAGTGTCCTAACTATCAGCAGGTTAAGATTGAGTAGCAAAAACTCTGTGGATTATTGCAGGCTATAGAGATTCCAACTTGGAAATGGGAATTAATCAATATGGGTTTCAGCGTAGGATTACCTTGTACCCAACGTAAGTTCGATTCGACATGGGTGATTATTGATAGGCTTAAAAAGTCAACCCATTTTCTGCCCGTTAGAACTACATATTCCTCAGAGGATTATGCAAGGCTTTATTTTAACGAGATAGTACGACTGTATGGTGTCCATGTATCTATTATCTCGGATAGAGAAGCTCAATTTAATTGGCACTACTAGATTGTAGGTTTTTGAGTAGAAATTTCATGGGGCCTTACATCCTCCCCCACTTAAAATCATTCGTCCCAGAATGAGGAGGAAGACTCACTTATTAGCAACTTAGGCAATTTCAGCTTCATATGACATACCAACCACCCCCAAATTTGGCTAACTCCCTAACTTTTCCAAAAAAAATTCCAGAGTTTCCTTTGTATCTAGGCCTATCCATCTGCCAGAGATCGCCAGAAACATATCCGAATAGCATATACACAATCTATTGTCATGACATATTTCATAACCACAATAACCAAGGCCCCATAGGCAATATAATCAAAACGGAACAGTTTTAATTGACTGACCAAATGATACAAAGATCATATTCTTAATTTGGCAATACGAGATTGCGAGTTTTTGAGTAAAAAGACACGAGGACTTACAATGACGTTGATATTTTGTACCATCCGAGGATGGCGAACATAAGAGTTGATGCCCTCAGCCGTAGATTTATAGGTAGCCTATCGTATTTGCAGTTGAAAAGAGGGGAATAGCCTATGAGGTTCATCAGCTAGCTAGTCTTGGAGTTCGATTACTGGACTTAGGTGATAGTGGAATTACTATTCAGGATACGACAACATCCTCTTTAGTAACTGAAGTAAAGGAATGCCAGTACGAGGATCCTGTGCTAGTTCATTATAGGGATACCACTCTTCAGAAGAAGAAGACATCGTTTTAAATTACAGAAGATGGGGTCATCAGATATCAAGGGCGATTATGTGTGCCTAATGTTGCAGGGCTGCGTCGGCAGGTTATGGGAGAAACTCACTATTCTCATTATTTTATCCATCGAAGAGAAACAAAGATGTATCATGATACCAGGGAAGTGTATTGGTGGGACAGAATGTAAAAAGATATAGCAGAATAAGTTTCTCAGTGTCCTAACTGTCAGCAGGTTAAGATTGAGCATAAAAAACTTTGTGGATTATTGCAGGCTATGGAGATTCCAACTTCGAAATGGGAATTAATCAATATGGATTTCAACGTAGGATTACCTCATACCCAACGTAAGTTCAATTCGACATGGGTGATTATTGATATGCTTAAAAAGTCAACTCATTTTCTGCCTGTTAGAACTACATATTCCTCAGAGGATTATGCAAGGCTTTATTTTAAGGAGATAGTACGACTGTATGGTGTCCATATATTTATTATCTCGGATGGAGAAGCTCAATTTAATTGGCACTACGAGATTGTAGGTTTTTGAGTAGATATTTCATGGGGCCTTACATCCTGCCCCACTTAAAATCATCCATCCTAGAATGAGGAGGAAGACTCACTTATTAGCAACTTAGGCAATTTCTGCTTCATACAACATACCAATAGCCCCCAAATTTGGCAAACTCCCTAAATTTTCCAAATATTTTCCAGAGTTATCTTTGTATCTAGGCCTATCCATCTGCCAGAGATCCCCAGAAACATATCCGAATAGCATATACACAATCTATTGTCATGACATATTTCATAACCATAATAACCAAGGCCTCATAGGCAATATAATCAAAACGGAACAGTTTTAATAGACTGATCAAGTGATACAAAGATCATATTCTTAATTTGGCACTACGAGATTGCAGGTTTTTTAGTAAAAAGACACGGGGCCTTACAATGACGTTGATATTTTGTACAATCCGAGGAAGGCGAATGTAGTAGTAGATGCCCTAAACCGTAGATTTATAGGTAGCCTATCGTATTTGCAGCCAGAAAAGAGGGGAATAGCCTATGAGGTTCATCAGCTAGATTGTCTTGGAGATCGGTGACTGGACTCAGGTGATATTGGAATTACTATTCAGGATACAGCAACATCCTCTTTAGTAAATGAAGTAAAAGAACGCTAGTATGAGGATCCTGTGCTAGTTCATTATAGGGATACCACTTTTCAGAAGAAGAAGACACCGTTTGAAATTACAGAAGATGGGGTCCTCAGATATCAAGGGCGATTATGTATGCCTAATATTGCAGGGCTATGTCGGAAGGTTAAGGGAGAATTTCATTATTCTCGTTATTCTATCCATCCAGGAGAAACAAAGATATATCATGATATCAGGGAAGTGTATTGGTGGGACAGAATGTAAAAGGATATAGCAGAATCTGTTGCCCAGTGTCCTAACTGTTAGCAGGTTAAGATTGAGCAACAAAAACTCTGTGGATTATTGCAGGCTATGAAGATTCTGACTTGGAAATGAGAATTAATCAATATGGATTTCAGCATAGGATTACCTCGTACCCAGCATAAGTTCGATTCGATATGGGTGATTATTGATAGGCTTACAAAGTCAGCCCATTTTCTGCCTGTTAGAACTACATATTCCTCAGAGGATTATGCAGGTATTATATTAAGGAGATAGTATGACTATATGGTGTCCATGTATCTATTATCTCGGATAGAGGAGCTCAATTTACTTGGCACTACGAGATTGCGGGTTTTGAGTAGAAATTTCACGGGCTCTTACATCCTCCCCCACTTAAAATCATTCATCCTCGAAAGAGGAGCAAGATTCACTTATTAGCAACTTAGCCAATTTCAGCTTCATACCACATACCAACAGCCCCCTAATTTGGCTAACTCCCTAAATTTTCCAGAAATATTTCCAGAGTTTCCTTTGTATCTAGGCCTATCCACCTGCCAGAGAGCCCCAAAAACATATCCGAATAGCATATACACAATCTATTGTCATGACATATTTGATAACCACACTAGCCACGACCCCATAGGCAATATATAATCAAAACGGAACAGTTTTACATAGACTGATCAAGTGATACAAAGCTCATATTCATAACTTGGCACTACGATATTGCGAGTTTTTGAGTAGAAATTTCACGGGGCCTTACAATGACGTTGATATTTTATACCATCCGGGGAAGGCGAACGTAGTAGTCGACTCCCTCAGCCGTAGATCTATGGGTAGCTTGTCTTTTTTTGTAGCCAGAAAAGAGGGGATTAGCCCATGAGGTTCATCAGCTAGCTAGTCTTGGAGTTCGGTTACTGGACTCAGGTGATATTGGAATTACTATTCAGTATACGACAACTACCTCTTTAGTAATTGAAGTAAAGGAATGTCAGTACGAGGATCTTATGCCAGTTCATTATAGGGATATTACTCTTCAGAAGGAGAAGACACCGTTTGAAATTACAGAGAATGGGGTCCTCATATATCAAGGGCGATTATGTGTGCCTAATGTTACAGGGCTGCGTCGGCAGGTTATAGGAGAAATTCACTATTCTCATTATTCTATCCATCCAGGAGCAACAAAGATGTATCATGATATCAGGGAAGTGTATTGGTGGGATAGAATGAAAAAGGATATAGCAGAATCTGTTGCCCAGTGCCCTAACTATCAGCAGGTTAAGATTGAGCATCAAAAACTCTGTGGATTATTGCAGGATATGGAGATTCCGACTTGGAAATGGGAATTAATCAATATGGATTTCAGCGTAGGATTACCTAGTACCCAACGTAAGTTCGATTCGATATGGGTGATTATTGATTGTCTTACAAAGTCAGTCTATTTTCTGCCCGTTAGAACTACATATTCCTTAGAGGATTATGCAAGGAATTATATTAAGGAGATAGTACGACAATATGGTGTCCATGTATCTATTATCTCGGATAGAGGAGCTCAATTTATAGCTAAATTCTGGAGGTCCTTCCAAAAAGGAATTGGGGACTCAAGTAAGTCTTAGTATAACATTTCATCCCCAGACAGACGGACTGGCTGAGCGTACTATTCAAACACTGGAGGATATATTACGAGCTTTTGTAATAGACTTCAAAGGTAGCTGGGATGATCATCTGCCGCTTATTGAGTTCGCATATAGTAATAGTTACCATTCTAGTATTCAGATGGCTCCATACGAAGCTCTTTACGGACGGAAGTGTAGGTCACCTATAGGGTGGTTTGATGTTGGAGAATCTGGATTATACGGGCCACACCTGGTTCAGCAAGCCATAGAAAAAGTAAAGCTTATCCAGGATTGACTATTGACAGCTCAGAGTCGTCAGAAGTCATATTCTGACGTACGACAACGAGTCACCTATGAAGGGTGTGATGAGGTTTGGCAAGAAAGGCAAACTTATCCCACGGTATATTGGGCCTTATAGGATCATTCAGAGAGTGGGCCAAATAGCTTATGAGTTAGAATTACCCTCGGAGTTAGAGTCTGTCCATCAATATTTTCACGTATCTATGTTACGAAAGTGCATTGGCGATCCTATCCGAGTGGTGCCCACGAATAATGTACATATTACATAAGACTTATCATACGAGGAAGTTCCTATTGCCATCCTAGACTGACAAATCCGCAAGCTGCGAAATAAGGAGGTAGCCTCTGTGAAAGTACTTTGGTGGAAAAACAATGTAGAAGAAATGACTTGGGAGGCCGAAGAAGACATGAATTCTAGATATCACTACTTATTTCCTCCTCCAGAGAAGGGTCTGAGTGAGACGTCATAACCATAACGTACGTGTATAATATCTTGTGTTGGTTATCGTCGTTGGTCATGTGAGGCCATTGTCGTTATTCATAATTATGGTCCTGTGTGGCATTTGGTTATTAATCTTCTACGGGGATAGTTGGTAGTGGTGTTGTTACAGAGGCGACCCTGCCAAAGTTATATATATCACGGGGAGTTGGATATTTGAGGACGAATGTTTCTAAGGGGGGGAAGGATGTTAGATCTTGCGTGTTTGTACGTTAAAATTTCGTTAACCGATGTAGACTAGGGGATGATATCATATTAACGTTAAAGTATTTATGCTATTTATAACAAGCGATAAATAAGTGTTATGAAGGATAAAGGGGTACACGAATTAGTGAATACAAGTTCCGTTGAAAGTGGCCAATTTGGGATAAAATATGAGTCGAGCGATAATACCCGATAATTATGGACTAGTACCGTGGAAGGTACTATATTACCACGGTAGTATGATGTATAAAGTATATTAAAAATAGATAAAATTTTAATTAATTTGTGGCAATTTTTAAATTATAGGGTAATTGGTTAATTATCGGGTAACAGAACATTACCCAGTTACCTAATAAGTGGAAAAAAATTAACTAAAATACACCATCTAACGTGGCACAAAGCCACCATGACAATAAAATGACTCTTATCTTAGTGATTATGCCATGTGGCCACTAATGACCTAACTAAGTAAGACTTGATTTTTAAGTCTTACCTAGTTAAGATAAGAACTTTGAAACCAAGTCCTAAGAACGTTGAAAACCAAGAACTTTGAAACCAAATCATTGCGTGTCTTTGGCTTGAAGCCAAGAACCTTGAAAGAAAAAACATTTTCGTCCAAAATCATTAGACAACATTTCGATTGAAATTTCAAAGAGCAAAGAAATTTCATTTCAAAATTACAAAAGATTCAAGCTGAATTTAGTCCATATTTCGCAGAAGCAGATTCGTTCAAATAATTCAAGAAATCGGTATGTTAAGGCCATCTCTTCTTTCTTTTGGCATGGTCCAAATTATACTGAAGAAACGAGCAAACGCACAGTTTTCATAAATTACTCTATTCATCGAGATACTAGGGGTGTTTATATTCTTGATTCCCCATGAAAAATATTATTATCTTCTGTTCATGGGTCCTAGAATAATACATAGTTTAAAAAGTTTACCCGAAAGGAATATTGAGATTATTACGTATTTTCATACATTTCATTCATTTATATATGTGCGTTGACCCATGACCAGATAGCGTTATATATACGTATATATGTAAATATATGTATATGGTATATGGGAAAAGGTTACGGCGTTATATACGCACCACTACCTGATCATTTGGTATTTGTTGATGATGTTGCCCCCAGTGGCCGAGACGATATGATGGGATGCCCTTAGTGGCTTGATGATATTATGTACACCCATACCTATGCATGGCACGATATTTATATGCACATGAATGATATTATAAACGTTTCAGAATTTACAAAGTTATTTAGATTTAAAGATGTGTTTCTATATTCCATGTTTCATCTATGTCTTTTACGTACTAATTATCATGCATTACATACTCAGTATATTTTTTGTACTGACGCCCTATTTCACTGGGCCTGCGTTTATGCTCGCATGTGCAGGTAGGCAAGTTGACGGTCCCCCTTCTTAGGATCCCTAATCAGCGAGAGTTGGCGTGCTCCACTTGATCTAGAGATGCTTTGATTTTGGTACGACACGTTTGTATATATATATATATGTATATGGGTTTGACATGGCTCAGTCCCATATTTATACAGTTATGTTTCTATTAGAGGTCCGTAGACAGTATGTCTAGTTGAGTTGTATGTGGCCTTGTCGGCTTTCAGTTTTGGATGTATAGTTGTCAATAACAGCCTTGTCGGCTTGCCCACTGTATTCTACTTGTATACGTACATATGCCTTGAAGGTAGGTTTCTTTCTTGTATGTTATTTTTGTAATTCAGCAGATGTTACTCAGGTTCATATCTTAAACACATGCTTAAGGGTGTTTGACAGGTAGGACTCAGGCACCATTCGCGGCCCATCAATTTGGGTCCTGACATTATGTGTGGAATGTGTGTGATATATGTGGTGGTCAAGATGGTCACATTCATGTTTGTGCTTATATTTCTTATCTTCCCCCAATCCCTTATTGTGATGGTTTTACTTTTTCTGTTGAAGTTAATAGGAATAAAGAACCCAGGGAGGCTGACCTGAAGGAGATCAAAGATATGTTAAAGCTGGCCAAAGATATGTTAGAGTGCCTTGTGGAACAAATTAGTAAAAGACATCTGTAGATAGAAAGGCAAGAGAAAACTATTCACAACTTGAAAGTTCAAGTGAGTCAACTGGTTGAAGATTTAAATGCTCAACAAGCCAATATTGTGAATAGTAATCAAGAAGAGCGTGAATTAGATACAGAAATTGAGGTGCTAGTGGAGAAGGCCGGAGTAGAATACCAACAACCAATCGAACAAGATTTTGAGGATGTCGATGTTGTAGAAGAGATACTAGAGTTAACCAAGGGTATTGAGGATACATATTTATTGGACTCTAGTGTCATTGGTATTGAGGATGTTGACAATCGCAATGTTTATGTGGCTGAGCGCATTGGTACAAACTCGAAGTATTTTTCCACATTGTGTTTGGATGATGATATAGAAATATAGTCGTCCGAGCCACTTGAGGAGTCAAGGGAGGACGAACAAGGTGCCTACATTCTGGAATTTTTCTTACCAAAAATTCAGGATTACACGCCTCATGTAAAGGCCAAGAAGTGTAGAATGCTACATTGGTTACTTGGTCCACTTAGATTTGTTCCTCCACCCTTGGAACATAGCCGAAAACTTGATGCCAAATTGGGGGTTCAATTCATAAGCTTGAGGTGGAGGCAAAAAGTGATTCGCGTCATTCCGCGATGATAAATCAAGCGTTGTTGGGAGGCAACCCAGCTTTACCACTTTTTTTTTTTAAGTTTTTTTGTTTGTTTTTTAAATTGTATTATTTTTGTAGTGTCGATTTTTTATTTTCTAGGAGCATAGAAGGCAAATCTATAGGAAGGATACAACAACAAACCAAATGGTTGGAACTAAGTGGGAGGTACCCGCATGAAGGACCAAGCCTTGGAGAAGTCCGAATACCCCATGACTGCTAGTGCTTCGGCCTTTGGCCTACAAGGAGATTCTTTTACCCTCTTATTAGTTATTATGTCCACTAGGGACAATGCACAATTTTAAGTATGGGGTGAGGAGATTTTCTGGTTGACTTTCTATGCTACTTTAACTGTGTTAGTTTAATTGAATAATTTTTTTTTCTTTTAAAAGATTGGACTTTTTCCGACGATGGATCTATTAGACAATTTTCTTGAGGGATTTAATTCTAAAAAAAGATTTTCTTTGTAGGTAGTGTAGTAATTCTCCCTTGTTTTTTTGTGCCACGGTTCTTTTCCAGGGGTTTTGTTTGAACCAGGTGTAATTAGTTTTATTTTTTAGGAGTAAGAGCTAGTGTGAGATGAATTGAATTGAAGCAATATCTCTTGACATTGTTATGCCTTGAGAATAGTTGGTAATCTATTGTAACGCTTAGGCTCAGATTTTGACTCTAGTATAAGTACCTTATATCGCAGATTCTTAAATTTGCTTAACTGCTTAGACTAGAGTGTCTTGATGAGTCCAATCCTGAGTGAGTTATGTGTCATGTGTGTGTAAGGTTTTGTGTTATTCTATGCATTGCATTTGATATCTAGAACTTGCCCCATGTGTTTGCAAAGCGAAATAGTAGTTTTGTTCAGTCTTGGAAGTGATATAGGCATTTTTTGTTGAGCCAGATATGTAAATTTTACCTACCTAATTGTTATGTATCGTAGTTAATCCCTTTGAGCTTTTAATACTATTTCTTTGGCAATCACATTTTAAGTCTTACCCCTTTGTTTGAATTAACCATCTATTTGAACTTGTTCACCTCTCATGAGCAGTTCAATTATTATGAACTTTGTAAAAGTTAAAGTGTTGGGTGGTTGGTTTGGCTTTTGAGTGGAACTAATGAAATAAAGAGAAATGTGCATTGTTTTGAAAAAGTAATAGTCGCTTGAAATGAAAAAATAAAGGGGAAAAAATAGTTGTATAGTTGTGAAGAATATTCCTTGTGGTGGTGGCTTTTAATGTAATTGTGCTTAAGATGAATGGGTAATATGTATTGATGTGACAGTGGAGTTTTGATTTGACATAAGTGTGGGGTTTTGAATGTTAAACTATATGTATTAAAGTGCTTAGGGAGGTGTAGTCACTCTTATATCCAAATGTATCCAACCCGACCCGCAGCCTACATTACAACCAATTAAAGTCCTACTTAATCTTACATTAAATGAGCTCGATTAGTATAATAGTACACTACGGACAAGCCTATGATCCATCTTTTCTAGCATATGAATGTTATTTCCGAGAGTGAGTGAATTCTTTCTATCTTTAGTTCCTAATTGTTCTTAAATTTTATTGTGTGTTGAACTACTCTCATTTTTTGTGTGAGGGCACATGATTCATGATAGAAAGGTAATGTCATTGATCTCTATGTTAGAGTAAATGAGTGAGTTGTGAATAATGCATTATACTTGCGAGTCAAATCTTGAGGTGAAGATGTTACATCCTTGTGCTTAGTCTATTTTAAAGATTCTCGGTGTGATGAGCTAGGAGAATTGCTTAAAAAGGTCGTGAGTAAAAGTGTAGTTTGATTGCTCGAGGACGAGCAATGTTTAAGTTCAGGGTATTGATGTGTGGCTATAATTCCTTTGTTTCGTACATTATTTGCATTGCATTTTATATGCCTTAATGATAAATTACTTTATTTGCACGTAATGGAGTCTATTTTATGTGTAGGTGAATTGAAGATGAAAGTAGAGCAAAAGGGATAATTAAACATTGAAAGCATGCTCGAGAACAATGAAAAGGAGAAAGTTTGTGACGCCAGGCTTTAAGCAGGCTTTATACTTGGCGACGCCAGGCCTGGGTCCAGGTCCACCAGGCATTATGCCGGGCGATGCCAGGCCTGGGGCAAGATCCATTCCAAGATTTGAAGGCTTATTTCGTCTCCTGGTTTGAATAGGATTTCCTACACATATAAATAGACCTAAAAACATCACTTTTAAGGGAAATTGGATAGTGAAAGACCGACATTAGATCGGAGATTCGACCTAAGGAGGCAAGAACACACTAGGAGCAAGTTGGAGAATTCTTCTACGAGTTTTTCACTTCCTTCTTCCTATTTCCATTATTGGTTATGAATTCTAATATTGTAGTTATGCATACTATTATGATTAGCTAATTTGTTATCTAGGGTTTTGATGGAACCTATTGGAAGATGATTTTCCTGCTACGTTAATATAGATTTACTGTGGCATTTTCTCTAATTGTTCAACTATGTTATTATTGTGGTTAGTTGAAGAGTTCTCAATCGATTGTGCCTATTTAGTGTGCATTACTCAGGAGATAGTGCATATTTATGTAGTTATTGAAAAACATCACTCTTAACGTATATGAGGGATCAATACAGAGGGTTTAATGGTGGTATTAGGGATACCAAAACCTTGGTGCGATCTGAGTGAGCCGTACTTAATGCTAGCTAGCGTAATTCAGGAGAATATGTCTAGTAAATTGTGGTAGTTACTCGGGAGAGAATTACAACACTCAAAGAGCTCATGATGGGTTGAGAAGACTTAGAAAAATTTATAGAAAACGTAGTGGAAAGGATTCCAACAATAGGAGAAATCATAACTCTAGACCTACTTAATCTTGTCTCCAATCCTTATCCTTGTTAATTGATAGTTTTACTGTTTTCTAGTATTTGTTAGTTAATTAGATAAAAATAAATATTATAATCTTTATAATTAAAAAATTGTTTTGACTTGTGTTTCTTAGCGATATTGAACACCTGTAGTTAAGCATTAGTTCTTTGTGGGATTCAGCTTCAGACTTGTAAATCGGATTATATTTGCAACGACTGCTTAATTCTTTTTATAAGGCATAGTTGGGCATGATCAGGCATCATCACGGCCTATAGTGGGAATTAGGTCGTGAAACTTATGAGAATGCAAAGGAGTCAAGGAAAGAGGTAGACGAGACCTATATTCTTAAATTTCTAAGGTCGTCTAGGCAAGGTAATACTCCTCAGTTGAAAGCCAAAAAGTACATAAGAAGTTATTTAGTTTTTTCTCAGAAGATTTTGTACCGCCCCAAGAGCATAATCCTAAGCCTGTGTCTAAATTGAGGATTCAATTCATAAGATTAAGGTAGAGGCAAAAAGTAGTTCACGTCATGCCATGACGTTAACCAAGGCGCTTGTTGGGAGGTGACCTAACTTTACTACTCTCTTTTATTATATTTTTATTTGTTTACCTTATTGTTGTGTTATTTCTTTTTATAATGCAGTTTTTTTATTTTGTAGGATCAAGGGAAGCAAAGCCATTAAACTAATACAACAACAATCTACAGGGTTGTAACTAAGTGTGAGGGCTTGCACAAAGGCCCATGCCCGAGAGAAGTGTGAGTACCCCATGAGCTGCTAATATTTCGGCATTTGGCTTACTAGTGTTACACCCTATGTTTTCGTAGGTAAAAGTGCGTCGTAAGTAAACTAATGTAAGACCAAAAATGATATAATCTTTGGAAGTATATAAAGTAAGTTATCATGTTACCACAAATGTTTCCTATTTCGACCGGGACTTGGTTATTTCGACCCCAAGACACCCCAACTCATATAAAAGCCAACCTAAACCTATTTTGGAGAATTGAGAATGTTTTTAGAGTAACTTTTGATGAAGAGAGAAAGTAAAGAGCCGCTCTGGAGGCCAAGTTTCATCTTTTCTTCCACCAAACTTAGTAATTTTTATGTTTCTTTATATGATTTGTTATTTTGCTACCATGTCTATGTGGAGCTAAACTTCACATTCTAGGGTTGTTGTTCTTTCATGGCTATTGTTATTCGAATATTAATTTTGATTTCTTAATTTGTCGTATTAGTTTATTTATTCAATCCTAAACTTAATTATTTGATTTCTTAATCACCAATTGAATACCACCTATGAATCTAGAATTGAACTTCAATGTGGTAATTCTAGATTTTATATAGGATTGAGTAGGACAAGTTCTTGAACTTGGGCATCTGGGACGAATTCGCTGTTAAGATAGACATATACCTAATTGTCTTTCTTTGTTGATTTATAGGAATTATGTTGCACCCCATATTTTTGTATGCGAAAGTATGCCATAAATAAATTGATGAAAGCTCTGAAAATAGATGTTACACTCCGCATTTACATATGTTAAAGTTTTGCCGTAAGTTTATCGACGTAAGTTCGGGAATGAGATCAATTTAGGATTATAATTAATACGCCATTTCTAATAAGTGATAAGCAAATTGGTGAAGGTGAGAAGGTAAGCAAATCGAAGAAAATGAATTTCGTCGAAGTTTGACATTTTTGATAAAATACAGTCTGAGCTATAATACCTGGTATTGATGGACTAGTGTCATTCAAGGTACCACATGACCATAATAGTGAGGTGTATAAAATGTATTAAAAGTGAGTAGTATTTTAAGTAATTTGACGTAATTCTTAATTATATGGATAATTGGGTAATTATAGATTTTTAGTGGGAGATTATGTAATGACCTGACTGGTTGTTTAGAGAAATCAAGATCTGTTTGACGGCATAAGGTCTAAAACAGCTTCAAAATATGAGTATCAACTTGCGTGCATTGTTGAATTCAGTTAACGGTTGATTCAAAGTCAAATTGGAAGAAAAAAATCTAGTTTCCGAAGTTTAAGCTGTGAGAATTTGACCGGAATTTGACTTTTATGTAAATGTCCCCGGAATGGGTTTTGGATGATCTCAATAGCTTTGTATGGTGATTTTGGACTTAAGCGCACTTCCAGATTCGGATTCGGATGTCCGTAGAGTAATTTGAGGTATTTCGGCGAAATTTGGAAAAGTTGAAGTTTGGAAAATGGAGAAGTTTGACCCATAGTTGACTTTTGTGATATCGGGGTTGGAATACGATTCCGAGAGTTGGACCAGCTTTGTTATGTTATTTTGGACATGATTGCAAAATTTGGCATCATTCCAGGTTGATTTCATTGGTTTCGGCACAGGTTTTCGAAGTTGGAAGATTTGAAAGTTCCTAAGTTTGATTCATGGTGTGATTTGTCGTTTCAGCGTTGTTTGATGTGATTTGAGATCTCGAGCGAGTCCGTTTTAGGTTATATGACTTGTTGGTATGCTTTGATGGGGTCTCGAGGGCCTCAGGTGTGTTTCGGACGAGTCGCGGATGATTTTCCATGGTTTTGGGGAGGCTAAGTTCTAGTGTAATCGCACTTGTGGACCCTGTGCGCAGGTGCGAAGGAGAAAGCGCATGTGCGAGAGGAGTTGGTTTGGGCAGTCTCCATAGATGCGGAGAATTGGAATGCAAGAAAATCGATTGGGTAAGTGTTCTTGACCTAGAATCTAACATATTCCATGATTTTGTCATCATTTTTATCATTTAATTTGTGTTTTGAGTTGAGGAAAATGTTGGGTATGAAAGAAAGTTTCTAAAATGAAAATTTGTAATTTGAGAGAAAAAATGGTATCGGAATTTGATAATTTTTTTTGTGGTTTAACTCATACTGGAATGGATTTTTAGATTTTATAAAATTTGTCGGGTTCCAAGGTGCGGGCCGGGGGGGTCGACTTTGGACCAATTTTTAAATTTTGTTAAAGATTGAGACTTTATGATCTGGAATGGTTTCTTATGTGTGTTATTTGTGCTTTGAAGTTAATTTGGTTAGATTTGAGCCGTCCGAAGGTCTTTTCACCCGAGGAGTGCATTTTAGAGTATCGGTCTGTTGTCTTTGAAGTAAATAGCTTGCCTAACCTTGTGTGGGGGACTTCCTCTTAGGATTTGAGTCTTCTATGTTGATTGTAGTTCGTGTACGCGAGGTGATGAGTGTGTACTCGGACTTATTAGGGGAAAATTGGCCCTTTTGGGTTCTTAGGTCCTTCTATTCACTATGTATGAAGTTATTCTTGGTATGACTGAGTTCATGCTCATTAGTTTCGCTTAACTGGAATTAATTGTTTCATGATTCACCCTTATTTCCTAATTGACATCCTATTTGATTTAACTAAAGAATTTCGCCTCTCTTGATGTCATGCTATCTTTACGTAGCTGCCTATCTTATTGAGAATTTATCATTATCCCTCCTGAAATTTATTTAGTCTTTAGTGCAGCTAAGATCATCTCTCCTTAATTGAATTGTTGAATATCCTCGTAATTGTCTAACCTTAAAAGGAGTTAGATAACCAATATCTTTGTTGACTTGCCTTTAATTGGGACTACTTGACTCGTGTTGATTTCCTTGTTATTGACTTGTATATTGTGGGATCGTTGCTACATGTTAGATTTCCCTTTTCTTGAACGGTTCCCTTTATGCCAATATTCTTTTCTATGGCTATTCCTTGTGAGCTAGTGATCATGCCCAATTACGCCTTATAAAAAGGATGAAGCGGTCGCTGCAAATATATAATTCGGTTCAGTCCGGAGTCGAATCCCACAGAGAACGAACTTATTAACTACAACTTTTAACACTGCTAATGAATAGCTCAAACAATCTCCGGATGTAAGATTTTTAATGGATAATGAGTAGAATTTAGTTGACTAAGGAAAAATAATAATAAAACTCCCAATAATCAAGAACAGAGTTAAATTTAATGGTCAAATGGTCTAGTGTTATTGATTTCCCCAATTGTCGGATTAATTCCTCACACGTTAGCTATAATCTCGCCATAACACGCTATAAGAAATATGAGTGCTGGGTTACCGCAATTATCTCTCGATCAATTAAGATAATTTACTAGGAGCATTCTCTCGAACTACTCTAGTTAACAATTTATGCAACTCAAAATTATCCCACCAAAGCTTCGTTATCTCTAACCATGCTTTTAAATTCAAGTAATTAATCTCTTAACTTACTAGAAAGTGGTGTTGTTCAACAACAATCTAACCCAGTGTTATTTCTTGTCATGACCCCAATACCCCGGTCGGGATGGCGCCTATCAAAATACTAGGCAAGTCAACCGAAACCATTAACCACAGTAAATTCCTTTTAGTAAACCATTTTTCTAATACTGATTAAGTTCAAATTTGCATAAGAAATATCTAAATCACTGAAATGTGCGCAAAGACAGTATAACAACAAACCAAACACAACCCAATGATTTGGTGTCACAAGTATAGAGCCTCTAAATACAACTAGTCCAACTGTATATTACATAACAAGTCTAAAAATGTGGAAAACAAGGATAGGAAGGAGGAAAGCAGGGTTGCGGACGCCGTGCAGCTACCTTGCAATCTACGGTAAGCTCCGATAATGCTGGGAACCCTCACATTGCTGCTTGGGCACCTGGATCTACACACAAGGTGCATGGAGTAATGTAAGTACACCAACTCAGTAAGTAACCAAGGTAAATAAGGTCTGAGTGCAGTGATGAGCAGTTAAAAATCATATATAAGAGTATACAACAGAATATCTAGTTAACTAAACAGTTTTAAAGGCCAGTTACTTCGCAAAACTTCAGTTTTCAATTAAAATACTTTGAAATCATTTATTTAGCAGTTTTTTAACAGAGGCTCATTATAAACGAAGAGTGAAATCAGCAAAAATGTCACAAAAATGGGTCTCTCAGGCAAGGTATCACTCATAAATATAGCCTATCGGGCAAGCCTCTCAGTCACTCGTGACTCAGCTCTCATCATATAGTACTCACACTCAGCACTCTAGCTCAATAATATCTCATAATTCTAATAATCATAATAACCATTGCAGCATGCAGCCCGATCCATAGTTTATAGTCGACTATGCTCACTGGGAGTGGAGCGTACTTCTATTGGTGTGGCTCCATCTACCCAGGTAGAACCGCCACGGTTTGGGACACATTCGCCCAATATACTCGCCCCTTGGCGTCGAATATCCCTCATAGTGCCTTCGACGGGAGAAGAAGCCAACGCCAGAGAACCCCGCTCCTTAAAGTAACTTCGACGGCAAAGGAAGATAGAAGCGGAAGAGGGACCGTTTTTCTAATACCGGAAACCTCGGGTGCTGCAGGTTCGGTTGATACGCCCTCTCTGAGCTTCCGAGCCGGACTCGTCTTACTTCAATCATTGTCGTCTTGCAAATGCCTTTTCTGCTTGTTGTTATTATTATTATCCCTCGATCCTAAATCTAGTAATCCTTGTCCCTCTCCCAGTATGTGTGATCCAGCTTCAAAAAACTCCCCAATGCCTGTGATGGTAAAGCTAGTACGCAGAAAGAAAAAGTGCACTTCCAAGAAAAAAGGGGGGAACAAATCACATAGCACATACTGTGGTGTTTTGCCTCCCACCTATCCTTAGACAAAGCTCGCCACTTACGCTCATTTTAAGTCGAGTGGGTCACTGACTTCTAAGCCCAATCTGGCAGATCAGGAACCTCGTACGGCATCCACGAAATTACTACAGAAAGGGAAAGGAAGGTGTATTTACGGAGCTCGCCTTCACCATAAGCAAAACTACGAAGGCACGAGTGTATTACTTACGTGTAAAATTCCATTCCTCAGGAAATGACAGACACTCAACATGGATAATATTAAAAGTCCATATTCGGATGAATTGGCTCATCCATACCCGATCTCCATCGTCAATGACGAAAGGCGTGGTGGATTGGCATCGCAGGTTTATCAGACCTCGATGGTGAAAAGGCCAGTACAACTTGATGAGATGTCTAAGAGTGAATTCAAGCCCTGCTTTCACTGCAAAGAACCTCATCATCATTACTATCCACCAAAATAACGGATGAATCTACGCCAAGGTAACCTGGTACTTTTGATAGAAGTCAAGCACAACCCTATAAAGGGGGCCCAACATAAAAGGGTATGTGTGCACGTTCAAAAACCCCTCGGCACGGTCCGTGATGCTCTCTTCCGGGGAAGGTACCCGCAATACTACCTCTCTCCCCCATCCACAATCCTTCCTCACCGACTCAAGAAGATCCCCCCTCGAAACAAAATTCCCAGAGACGGAACTCCCTTCTCCTTGCCGAGCGGACCCTGACGTGGCAGCCATAACTATGGTAAAACTAGGGGATTAGAGCGGGAATTCCAGCAAGGGCATCAAATTTGAAATGATGGAGGACCTAACGCAGGAAAGGAGAACTCTATAAAAGAGGATAACTACTCAGAATAGCGGAATCTTAAAAAGGGAAAAGATAACCCTATATATGGAAAAAGCGGCGACTATCTGTCTGCCTCAAAAGCCAACTAAAAATACTGTCTAATGCTTTTATCGCTTTAGGAAGATGTGCCGGCGGGATCGACTTAATCATTTCATAACCATGTCATACACTTGACACTGCCATATGACATTTTGGGGTCAGAGACCCCGGCATCAACCAAGCCTCGAGATGTTACCCGATTTCGAGGACCTTCACCGAAAATAAGATAGGCTCCACGAAGCCATTGGCATCATTACAAGTCCCGAGATGGTACTCGATATCGAGGACCTCTACCAAGAAGAAGACAGGCTCTAGGAAGCCAATGACATCACTATATGTCCCGAGATGGTACCCGATCTCGAGGACCTCCACCAAGAAGAGGATATGCTCCAAGGAGCCATTGACATCATCCTAAGCCTCGAGATGGTACCCGATCTCGAGGACCTCTCTCAAAAAGAAGATAAGCCCTAAAAACCTACTCATACAGGCTTGGCCTCGAGGTACCATCTAAACCCGGTTAAACCCTCATCCGGGATCTATCTGCAACGCCTTAAGGCTATCTACACTTAGTTCAAAACAGGTTTCCAGGTAGCCCGAGCTTGAGTGAACCCCCACTCGTGGACTGCTCCCGAAAGCCTAAAGGCTATTTTTATTCTCAAGCATCCGAGCAAATCCTTCCATCGAGGATATTGCGGAGTCTAAATGGCTAAGTCTCGAACTAAAAGTTTGAAACCTTACTCTCATTTAACTCAAAGTCGGGATGCCGACGACCTGAGTTTATCAATCCAATCTGAGCTCGGTCCAAGGAATGTCAAAGGGTTCGACAGGGAATCGTGTTAATTTATCAAGAGCTAGAAGAAATACTTGCACACG
The DNA here is from genome assembly GCF_000715075.1 of Nicotiana tabacum. Taxonomy (NCBI): domain Eukaryota; kingdom Viridiplantae; phylum Streptophyta; class Magnoliopsida; order Solanales; family Solanaceae; genus Nicotiana; species Nicotiana tabacum. Next base: position 151,719,985 of record NC_134080.1, on the reverse strand, counting down.
GGCTCGATATTCATACCAATTGGTGGAGTCATGCATTCAGATTCTTCACAAATGCAGATAAACGGAAATATAGCATAAATCAGAGACAAATTGAAGAAACATCTTTGCATTCATAAACACATGCTGACAAAAGCCCATGAAGGGGCCCCACACATTATTACAAAATCCCACAAAGGGTCCTTACATATGATTACAAAAGCCTACGTGGGGTCCTTACACAGAAAACAAAGAAGCAAAAAAAGATACATATATAATAAAAGCCAAAGATCTAATCTATCCTCGGGGGTGCATCCTCGATGGCAGTATCTTTGAGCATCACCTCCTCGGGGACCTCGCCTCGATCTCCCAAAATGGCATCTCCCAGGGAGAAGATGGAGAAGAGGAAAGTGATGGATAAGAAGAAAGTGATGCAGAAGAAGCAGAAAGGGATGGGTGAAAAATCTGGCTAGTATGGATTTTGCCAGCACTACTATTGTGAAGCCACTTCTTGAGACATTGCACTGATGCGGAATGCAACAGTTAGCAGATAGTACCACCTAACTCCATGGAAAGAAAAAAGAGTAAGGCGTCGCACCAGATAGTTAGGAGAGATGAGTAGGAGTTCATAGTCCGCATATCCTCTGATGCGAGGATAATTTGAGATTTCTCTCTCATCACCTCGGGTCAACAAAAACAACAACAACAACAACAAATCAGTACAATCTCGCTCGGTAAGGAAAAGCCTTGGAAAAATGCCATGTCGTAACTGATGAGGATGCCACCATGTAACCTTAAGGTTACTTGCCTCAAACATATGAAATAACAATGGATGAGGATGAAGAGAAGAAAGAGGTGAAAGGTTGTTGAAGAACATTTGATTGAAGAATTGGTTCCACGAGGCTCCCATTATAGAAAGGGTAGCAGCATAACCGATGGCGCCATTAGTTCCTTTGAAAGATGTATCGGCAGGCGCAATCAATGCATTTTTGGGAGCTGGACCGGTGGCAATGTTATCGCTTTGAATAATAAAAATCGGTAGTGCATTGAATGATTCTAGAAAGATGAACTGACGAGATGCCTCAGTTATCACAAAGGCTCACATCATAAGTATGACTTTATCACGAGAAGATCGAAGAGATGGATATTAAAGTCTCTTCTTATCATTCCACTCTAAGAAATGTGGGGACTATCTGTATACGGCAAAAATTGGCGGTTCGATTTTCGGTCACCAAGGTGCCTCGAAGGAACTGCCTCCCCTGAAGGATCAAAGCTTAGCTCGGGGTCCTGGCCTCAAGGGTTCTCAGTAATCTACTTCGAGGTAGCATAAGCAATAGTCAGCCTGGAGGTAGGGTAAATCGGGGATGTTGGTGGATCAGTGTGAGGTTCCCAATGCACGTGACTAGAGTTGACAAAGTCTATTAGGCTAGTCCAAACTCGTACCATAGCATTAAAAGGTTGTACCAACCCCATATCTTTATAATAAATGCATTTGTACTATGTTGGGATCCCCCCTCATATATAAAGGGAATACTTGCCATTTTGTGATCATCCGTTGCTCAATACTAAGAAACACGCGAACATTCTCTCTACTCTCTAACATATTCTCTTGATTTCACTACTTCATTTATACCTTATATTTATTGTGTTCTATTTATTGTTCTTCATTTATTGCCTATCATTGATCATAAAGAGCCATCGTCATAGTTCTCATAACTGTTATCTCCCCTTCGATTGCCCCAAACAGATTCGACCCCGAGGCCACGAATAAGCAAGTTCGAGGCTCCGATTGTTAGCCATTCAGTTTGGTTATCATCTTGTTTTTAAGCTCTTATCTTGTTTCCAAGTACCTCATTTAGCATATATTTCCTAAACAACTCGCATAAAAATAGATCAGGTATTTTTCGAACCACAAAATCAAATATTAATTGTTATTACCATTTTCACAGTAAACAGACTCTATTCATAGAAGTATTAGAGGTGCCTATATTCTTGAATTCCCATATGTCTTATTATTACATCTTCTATTCATGGATCTCAGAAAAATACGTAAGTTGAAAAGGTTTACTTCATGATATTAATCAAAGGCATAATGGTCTAGTGACACTTCGAAAGATTGTATTGACATGCTTCTCATGCATAACATTCATTTACATTGGTCCATGTCCAAATGGCGTTATATATATATATATATATGTGTGTGTGTGTGTGTGTGTGTATGTATATAGGATATGGGAAAAGGTTACGGTGTTATATAAAGACCACCTGATGAGTTGGTATACGTTGATGATTTTGCCCACAGTGGCCAAGATAATATGATGGGACGCCCTCAGAGGCTTGATGATGTTATGCACACATGTACCTATACACGACATGACATTCATACGCATATGCATGACACTATAAGTATTTCATGATTTACAGAGTTATCCAGACTTACATGTCAAGTCTTTTAATCCATGTTTCTCTCATGTCTATTATTTAATGATTTTCATTCCTTACATACTCAATACATTATTTGTACTGACGTCCCTTTTGCCAGGGGACGCTACGTTTCATGCCCGCAGGTCCTGATAGGAAGGATAAGTCCTCCAAGTAGGCTATCCGCTCAGCAGAAGGTGTTGGTGCGCTCCATTTACTCCGGAGTTTCTTATTTGGTCAGTATGATTAGGACATGTATTTATTAGTATGGTGGAGCCCTATCCTGACCTTTATGATATTTATATACTCTTAGAGACTTGTAGACATATGTCGTGTAAGTGAAATATTATATGGCCTTGTCGACTTATGTTCAGTGTGCGAGTGATTATTTTAGTCTTATAGGCCAGTATGTCATATGTATAAGTTTGTATTTCCCTTATGCTTTACTCCATTTCATTTACCTATGATAGAATAATATGAAAGTATGGTCGTTGGTGCTCGGTTGAGTAAGGCATCGGGTGACCATCATGGCCCTTTGTGTTGGTCATGATAAAAGTGGTATCATATCAGTTCCGTCCTAGGGAGTCTACAATCCATGTCTAGTACAATCTTGGTTATGGGTGTGTCGTGCACCACACTTATAAGTAGGAGGCTACAGGGCACTTAGGATTGTCACTCTTTTTTCTACTCTTGATCGTGTGGTAGAGCTCAATCGTAGAAACTCATATTCCTAAATTCTATTGTATTCGTAATGAGACGATACCTATATCCAAAAAGACGGTTGGTAAGTAATATAGCTATGGAAGAGTTGAATCAGAGGAACTCGATTTTGCATGGTGCTTATGATGAGTAAATGTAAGGTCTTCAACAGATCATGTGTGCACTAAGACATGTAAGCTTCTGGATAAGGAGCCTTAAGGTATGAGTATCTATCCACCCTTATGGAAAAAACAAGAATCAAAAAGTAGATACAAGTTTCAACAAGTAAAAGAAGCAAGGTGAAGAAGGGTGCGAGGCACCCAGTTAATAAAGATTATCATTATTTACAATTCAGGCAGAGAATTATAAGCCTTTTGAGTTACATTCAACAGTAAGAGAGGTATGTACAATCGGCCACATCCATCTCAGTTATGCCCTATGGGAGCTAACAGATATGGTTTAAGAGAAGGACGGGATATGAGGACCCAGCTGGGGTTAGAGTAACCCAAAATAGTGGATGGATTATTTACGTTAGTTAACATTTTCGAAGGATATTACAAATGTGCTAATATATCTCCTTGTGAGACACCCAGATGGTGCACTCTAGAACAATACATCTAAATATGAATACTAGATTGTTCAAAAAAATATAAAGAGAGGTAACCCGAAGAGCCAGTGGATAGAGTAAGGGGAGCTAAAAGCAAGAGAACGTCTTGTTGATGTTTTCATAATAAAGTAATAGACATAGATATTATCAGGGAAATAAGAAGAGAGTTAATGAAGCATTATGAGTAAGATGGGATACATAGATAACAACGGTAGATCAAAAAAAATGAATGACACTATTACAAAGTCTATAGTCAAGGGAAGGAAAAGACGAAAGGTGACAGGCCTTGAGACAACAAAATAGTATAGGCCATAAAGTCATATCCTCATTTCGAGAAATAAGTTCGTGACTCTAACGTGGTTACCAGAAAGAAAAGTTAGACCCTAGAGTAATAGAAATCAATGTGGACTAGTTAACAAGATGAACTAAACATGAATTAGGGACTCAACGATTTGATAATAATCGACATCATAAGAACTTAAAAGATTGCATTCCGGTAATAATAGAATGGACGACAGAAGAATACCCTTTAAAGGTCATTCAATAAGACGATTCCCTAAAGCAAGCAATGTGAGAAAAGTTAAGCTTAAGGAACTGTGTGTGCCAGTTACACTAGGTGTCACCATCGTGAGTAGGGAATTTTGTTATCCTTGGTATAGAAGAATTACCTCAAGGCAAGTAAGGGCCATTAATGATGTGAAACGACACCAAAGATGAAAAGGTAAAACATCTATAGTAGATCGTCGTAGCGCTAAATATTAGTACTCCCCTAAAGGGGGGAATATGGAGTGAGATGGCATTAAGTGAGAATTAAGTGGTTGTAGTAATTATTGAATGGTATAGGAATAATGCGATAAAAATGAAAAAGGGATGAGATTGCACTTACTCAAAGCCTACAGATATGATACGATTCCAGAACATTGTGCAAACATAACGTCAAGGAGAGGAAGTAAGGCGAGATGTTATTGACAGATAAGAAGCTAGTGCAGGAAGTAAGTTAAGGAAAAGGAAATGAACCAAGAAAGATTACGCGGAATATTGATATGAGAATGAGCCAACGAGTAGTTAGCAGTTGATTCAAAAAGAGCCTAGTTATGGCTAGACAAAAGGATACAAACAAACCAATAGATCATGCAAGATAAATATATTAAACCCCAATATAGTCAATTCAGCCTCGCAGTAATATTATTGTAATACTTGATAAATATTAAAATAGGAATTGGGGTAGTTCAAGGTACCATATGAGTGTTGCGGAGATAAAAGAAAGTGTCGGTCAGTCAAAATATCAAGTTCAGAAGCAACCTTAAAAGAACTAGGGCATGGAAGTAAGTAACTATGGATAATTATAGGCAAGGAAGGACATCAAAGGGTTCATTAAATATACAATGTAATAAGCTCACGGCTTTACAAGAGTCAGAGTATGCTCCCTAAATACTACAATGAAAGACTAGTTGAGGAAGTAAGGAAGATGGCTTCAACCTAAGCTCAGTAACCAAAGGAGGAAATGGTCTTATAATTACAGTCTCACAACAACATTATATGCACTCTGTCACGACCCAAACTGATGGGCCGCGACGGCAGCCCGAATCCTACATTCCGAACATCCTTAAGCATGCGTTTAAGATATAAACATGAATAACATACGTGAGGGAAACATATCCAAAAGTTAAATGTACATATACATAACTAACCGGCGCCTGCTCCCGAATAAAACGAAGATGACAAGGGGGAGGAGTCATTGGAATCCCACCAGGTGCCAAGGTATTTCTAGGTACCAGAAGAAATAGATGCGACCAAGTCGACGGCGGAGGAGCTCCAACAAGTAGCATTGTTCGGAAAGTTTCTAGAGAGGAAGTGCCACTTGGGGACATGACTAAACCCTGAGTGCAATTCATGATTTATTGAATTTCTTAAAACTAGCATTGATTATTTTTCATGGCCACACATGAATATGACAAGTATCCTGCTAGAGGTGGTCGTGTACAAGTTAAGTCTAGACCCAAACATCCCGCCGGTAAGGCAAAAGAAGCACCCAATTGTTGAGGTTAGAAATAGGTTTGTTAAAGAAGAGGTAACTATTCCATCATAGAATGGTACAATTGAATTTATAGCGTGATTTACAGACAAGAAAATCGATTTGATCTCCAAAATGATAAATAAATTAAATAAAAATGCAAGACTTAGTATTGAAATTGAGATACAATAGCAGACAACTTGGTACCGAGACTGGGCACCGGGGCAAGAAGACTGGGTACCGAGTTCGGGGTTCGAAATACCTGCTAAGATCGATGCCAGTAGTGATAGAGGTCAAATGGGATAGACAACATGCAAGATCGATGACTGCATAGTAATGGTAAGGTGAGATATCCGTGACTGGTCGAAGATCGTGGCGATAATCTCGGAACAGATCAAATCAAGGGCGGTTGTTTAGGCTAATCATGGGATCTGCTTCCGTAATTAGAATTATACCATATATAGGATTTCTCTACTATATAAAGAGGGTTCTAATTATTTTGTAGACATATTAGATTCTTGTTCATCAGTTTGCTTATTTCTTTACTATTCAAATATTGACCAGTTTGAGGGCATTCAAGCTCGATTGCCGACTTACGTTTCCACACTAATCTGCTTTATCTTACTATTAATTTATATAACTAATCTTTACATTTATCAATTGGTATTAGGTGAAATCACGTTTCCTTAAAACCACATTATTAGCTTAATTGTTATCCAATTTTAAGGGTAAATAATTTGGCGCCCACCGTGGGGATAAGGATAGTAGTGATTTCCTGGTATTAATTCCCATACCACACACTGATTTATGCTTGTTCTCTTAAGTATCTTTGATTTTAGGAATCAACATGTCAAACTCTCAAATAGCACCCACTCACGCAGACAACGTCCTTTGTCTTCATAGCAAGAACGAACACGTAGACATCTTGAGAAACGAACTACCTCCAATCAACCCCGATGGACCACTGGCCGTAGACGTAGTCGAAGTCAACTCCCATATTTCTATTAATGGGAATTTGGGTGTCGACCCTGAAAATAGCATCCGTAGAGATGTCTAAGCAGTCAATCAGAACACACAAAGCGGTGAAGAAGGTGGAATTATCCTTCGAATGATATTCGAAATGTTACAGACTCAACAAGTTGCGATAGCGCAACTCAAAAATCAAAATGAGCACCAAGAAGAATTGATCTCGAGACATTACAAGAAGTTATTCATAGATCCAAACCTATACTAGAGAAATCGAATGCCGCAGAATAGCGGACTTCCCCCGCCATTATGAAGATGCTCGAGGAGCTCACTAAACGGATTGAATTAGGAGAAAAGAAAATCGAGGCAAATGATAAAAATATAGAAACATACAACTCCCGGGTTGATCAAATACCAGGGGGCGCCACCGTTTCTAAAGGTTTTGGATAAGAAGAAGTTCGTGCAAAAGCCTTTCCCTCTAAGTGCAGTTCCGAAACCTACCCCGAAAAAATTATGCATGCCAGAAATTCCCATATACAATGGAACCACTAACCCTAATAAGCATGTTACTTCTTATACATGTGTAATAAAGGGGAATGACTTAGAAGACGATGAGATTGAATCCATTCTATTGAAAAAGTTTGGAGATACTTTATCGAAAGGGGCTATGATATAGTACCACAATTTGCCGCCTAAATCCATTGATTCCTTCGTCATGCTTGCAGATTCGTTCGTAAAGGCACATGCTGGAGCAATAAAGGTTGCAACTAGGAAGTCGGACCTCTTCAGAGTAAGACAAAAGGACAATGAAATGTTAAGGAATTTGTATCTCGATTCCAGATGGAATGCATAGACCTACCCTCGGTCACAGACAATTGGGCTATTCAAGATTTTCTCAAGGTTTGAACGAAGTTCGATAGCATTATGATAACTGAAGTAACATTTAATTGAATGTCCAGTTGTAACCTGGACCGATATACATAATTGATACCACTCAAAGATCAGGGTTGAGGATGATCAATTGGGAACTCCTTTCGGTTCTGTTTACCCGAATAGGCCCGTTGGTAGAATTCAAAGGGACATCGATAAAGAACCCCGACCGAACAGAGATCGGTAACAACCATACAACGCAGATTGTAGAAACAATGGCCTAGGATGAAACCTTGCTCGAAATGATCAAAGGAATGATCAAGGACAAAGCTCTCGAGGGATCATGAGTAAAAATGACTTCGATAAACATGTCAGGCCCACGGAAGCACCGTGACTATCAGAATACAACTTCAGCATCGATACGTCAGGTATTGTATTAGCCATTGGACGGATCAAGGATACCAGATAACCCAGGCCCCTACAGACCGACCCAGCTCAAAGGAACCCTAATCAAATGTGCAAATACCATGGTACCCATGGTCACAAAGCCGAATATTGCAGATAGCTGAGGGATGAGGCAACTCGTTTATTCAACGAGGGTCACCTTCGAGAATTCTTAAGTGATCGAGCCAAGAACCACTTTAAAAATAGAGATTCAAATAGAGAGAACGAGCAGGAAGAGCCACAACATGTAATTCACATGATCGTTTGTGGGGTCGATATTCCTCAAGGACAGATATTTAAACGCACCAAGGTGACAATCACGAGGGAGAAGCAAACTCTAGACTACTTACCAGAAGAAACCATGTCTTTCAACGACGAGGATGCAGAAGGGATCGAAAAACCTCACAATGATGCTCTGGTAATATCTATCCTTGTGAATAAAATTCAAGTAATACGTGTGTTGTTTGATCCAGGTAGCCCGAAAAATATTATTCGATCAAGGGTGGTAGAGCAACTCAGCCTCCGAGATCAAATCATGCCTTCATCTCGGGTACTTAACAACTTAAACATGGCAAGTGAAACCACCAAAGGGGAAATCATTTTTCTAGTAAACGTGTCGGTACCATTCAAGAAACAAAATTCCATTTGATCGAAGGCGACATGAGGTACAATGCATTGCTCGGTAGGCCTTGGATCCATAATATGAGGGCAGTACCCTCGACGCTTCATCAAGTCCTGAAGTTTCGAACATCAGAAGGAATCAAAACGGTGTACGAAGATGTCATGACCCAAACCAATGGGCCGCGATGGGTTCGTGAGTCCTATCTGTCAAACACCCCTAAGCATGCGTCTAAGATATGAACCTGGATAACATTTGCTGAATTACCAAAATAACATGCAAGAAGGAACCCAGCCTTCAAGGCATATGTATGTATACAGGCAGAATACAGTGGGCGAGCCGGCAAGGCTGCTATAGACAACTATACATCCAAAACTGAAAGCCGACAAGGCCACATACAACCCAACTAGACATACTTTCTACAAACCTCTAATAGAAACATAACTATACAAAGACGGGTAAGATACACGTCATACCCATATATATATATATATATATATATATATATATACAAACGTATCGTACCAAAATCAAAAACAACTCCAGATCAAGTGGAGCACGCCAACTCTCGCTGATCAGGGATCCTAAGAAGGTGGACCGTCAGCTTGCCTACCTGCACCTGCGGGCATGAAACGCAGTCCTCGTGAAATAGGGCGCCAGTATGAAAAATGTACTGAGTATGTAAGGCATGAAAATTAGTACGTAAAAGACATAGATGAAACATGGAATAAGGAAATACATCTTTAAATCTGAATAACTTTGTAAATTCTAAAACGTTTATAATGTCATGCGCGTGCGTATAAATGCCATGACATGCATTTGTATGGGTGTACATAATATCATCAAGCAACTGAGGGCAACCCATCATATCATCTCGGCCACTGTGGGCAACATCATCAACATATACCAGTTGATCAGGTGGTGGTGTGTACTTTTCCCATATCCCATATACATATATACATATATATGCGTATATAACATTATCTTGTCATTGGTCAATGCAAATGTATAAACATTTTCAACTGCGTATTATTCTAAGACCCATGAACATAAGATAATAATAATTCTTATGGGGAATCAAAAATATTGACACCCCTAGTATTTCTATGAACAGAGTAGTTTATGGAAACTGTCTTGCTCGTTTCTTCTGTATAATTCAGACCATGCCAAAAGAAAGAAGGGATGGCCTTAACATACCTGGAGTAGGAAAAACTCCGTATAATATTCCATTGGAAACCTTCTTGTATTGAACTTAGAACCTAAAACTCGGAGTAAGCTTCTACGTTTTGTAATTAAGGAACAAAATCTTGCTTTGATTTGTTGAAGTTTGGACGAAATTGCTTTTAGTTTTAAAAAGGAATATTTCTGCTTCAACGTCCTTGGCTTTTAAGCCAAAGGCAGATTTTGTTTTGAAGCCTTTAGAAGGTATTCCCATTAAATGTTAACGATAAGATTTACAAGTCTTTAAGACTTGATTTATGTTATGGCTTGGATAGATTATCTAATAGACACCGGGCAAAAGTGACCAAGAGTCACCTTTAGCCATTGTGGCTTTATGCCACGTGGGAGGGTGGGTGAAGATTATTAATATTTACCCACTTATTAGTTAGTTGGGTAATGTCCTGTTACCTGGTAATTAACTAATTACCTGCATAGTTTAAAAGTTGCCTCAAATTACTTAAAATTCTATTTATTTTTAATATACTATATATATACTCTATACATTATACTACCGTGGTCATGTGGTACCTTTATGGTACTAGTTCATAATCATCGGGTATTATCGCTCGACCCGTATTTTATTCCAAATTGGCCACTTTCAACGAAACTCGTTTTCTTTAATTCGTGTACCCTTTGTCCTTCAGGACACTTATTTATCGCTTGTTATAAATAACGTAAATACGTTAATGCCTAGATGATCTCATCCCCGAGTCTATGTCGGTTAACTGAAAACAAAATTTTAACGTACGAAAACACAAGATGTAACATCCTTCCCCCCTTAGAAACATTCGTCCTTGAATATTTAACTCTCTGGGATTTATATAACCCTGGTAGAGTCGCCTTTGTAACAACGCTACTACCAACTCTTCTTGTAGAAAACCAGTAATTTAACGCCACATAGGACCACAATTATTAATAACGATGATGGCCTCACATGACCAATAACAATAGCTAGCACAAGAATTCGTACATGCACCTTGAGGTTATGACGTCTCAGTCGGACCCTTCTCTGGAGGAGGAAATAAGTAGAGATATGAGACTTCATGTCTTCCTCGGCCTCCCAAGTCATTTCTTTCACATTGTTGTTCCTCCAAAGTACTTTCACGGAGGTTACCTCCTTATTCCGTAGCTTGCAGACTTGTCTGTCTAGAATGGCAACCAGAATTTCCTCGTATGACAAGTACTCTGTAATCTTTACATCATTCGTGGGCACCATTCAGGTAGGATCGCCAATGCACATTCGTAACATAGATATGTGAAAAAAAAACCAAATGGACAGACTCCAATTCCGAGGGCAATTCTAACTCATAACCTACTTGGCCGACTCTTTGAATGATCCTATAAGGCCCAATATATCATGGGCTAAGTTTGCCTTTCTTGATAAACCTCATCACACCCTTCATATGTGACACCTTTAAGAATACCCAGTTATTAACCCCGAACTCTAAATCCTGTCGCCGCATGTCAGAATATGACTTCTGATGAATCTGAGCTATCAACAGTCGATCCCGAATTAACTTTACTTTTTCTATGACTTGCTGAACCAGGTCTGGCCCATGTAATCCAGATTCTCCAACATCAAACCACCCTATAGGAGATCCACACTTCCGTCCGTAAAGAGATTCGTATGGATCCATCTGAATACTGGAATGGTAGTTATTATTATATGCGAACTCAACAAGAAGCAGATGATCATCCCAGCTACCTTTGAGGTCCATTACACAATCTCATAACATATCCTCCACTGTCTGAATTACGCTCAGCATGTCCGTCTGTCTAGGGATGAAATGTTGTACTAAGACTAACTTGAGTCCCCAATCCTTTTTTGGAAGGACCTCAAGAAGTTAGCTATAAATTGAGCTTTTCTATCTGAGATAATAGATACAGGGATACCATACAGTCGTATCTCCTTGGTATCTCCTTGATATAAAGCCTCGCATAATCCTCTGAGCAATATGTAGTTCTAACGGGCAAAAAATGGGCTGACTTTGTAAGCCTATCCACAATCACCCATATCTTACGCTTGGTACGAAGTAACAATGAATTCCATATTGATTACTTCCCATTTCAAAGTAGGAATCTCCATTGCTTGCAATAACCCACCGTGTTTTTATGCTCAATTTTAACCTGCTCACAGTTAGGACACTGAGCAACAAACTCTGCTATATCATTTTTCATTCTGTCCCACCAATACACATCCCTGATATCATGATACATCTTTGTTGCTCCTAGATGGATAGAATAACGAGAATAGTGAGTTTCTCCCATAACCTACCGACACAGCCCTGCAACATCAGGCACACATAATTTACCTTGATATCTAAGGACCCCATCTTCTGTAATTTCAAACGGTGTCTTCTCCTTCTGAAGAGTGATATCCGTATAATGAACTAGCACATGATCCTCGTACTGGCGTTCCTTTACTTCAGTTACTAAAAAGGATATTGCCGTCTCCTGAAGAGTAATTCCAATGTCACCTGAGTCCAGTAACCGAACTCCAAGACTAGCTAGCTGATGAACCTCATGGGCTATTCCCCTCTTCTTTTTTTCTGAATGTAAATATGATAGGCTACCCATAGATCTACGGCTGAGGGCGTCGGCTAATACGTTCGCTTTCCCCGGATGGCATGAAATATCAATGTCATAATCTTTAAGTAGCTACAACCATCTTCTTTGACGTAAATTCAATTCTTTTCTTCTTCTTCTTTTTTTATAGAAGATATAATAGAGGCTCTTATGATCCGCATAGATACTAACATGAATTCCATACAAGTAGTGCCTCCACATCTTTAGTGCATGAATCACCAAGTCTAACTCTAAATCGTAGGTCGGGTAGTTCTTCTCGTGTTTACTTAGTTGTACAGAAGCATAAGCTACAACCTTATTAAGCTGCATCAGCAAACGATCCAATCCCACGCTTGAAGCGTCACAATAGATAACATAACCATCGGTCCTTTCTGGGAGCGGTAGAATCGGTGCCGAAGTTAATTTGTCCTTCAATGCCCAGAAACTCCGTTCGCAAGGATTGGTCCATTGAATCTTTGTTCCCTTCTGAGTTAACTTACATGGGTATCCTAATTTTTTTTACAATTAAGGAAATTACCCTCTTCAGAGGCCCAAACTTCATCCTTTATCCATCACAATTATGCCCTTATCCCACTATTAGGGTAGTATTTTATCTATTTTAAATGTTACTAGTCTTAGACTCCTTTAAGTTCTTTCAGGCTATACTGAGCCTTCTATAACTTAGTGAAATCATTAGCTTTCTTATGAACTTATTCCCAAGGACTTATCCATTCTCGTTACCTTTTTCACTCATCTTTTCTTATCCTTCCTCCTGTCTTCCTAAAACCTTGTCGCTCTATCATACTTTAGCTTGCGGCCTTCGCATATCTATTTATACTTATTCGCAACCTTTCTTCAACTTTCTTGCACCATAGATTTTTTTATGTTATTCAAGAACATCAAGAAAGACACCACATACCACTTTGATCAAAGGTGCTTAGAAGAGAAGAAAATTTTGTTACAAGTTTCTTGTAATAACCTGCCAAACGGAGAAGCTACGAACCTTCATCGGTGTTGTGGGTCTAGGCAATATCTTCACTGCGTCAGTCTCTTGTGTATCCACTTGTATGTCTTTACCCAAAATAATATGCCCAAGGAAAGCTATAGAGTTCAATCAAAATTCATATTTAGAAAATTTTCCATACAACTTCCCTTCTTGTAGAACTCTGAGCACAGTACGAAGGTGATCTGCATGCTCAGCCTCTGAATGAGAATATACCAATATATCATTGATAAATACAATTACGAACAGATCTAAGAAAGGACTGAACACACGGTTCTTCAAATCCATGAATACTGCTGGGGTATTGGACGGATCTAATGACCATACCTGAAACTTAAAGTGCCCATATCTAGTCATGAATGCTGTCCTTTACCCTTACATGATGGTACCCGGATCTCAGGTCTATCTTTGAAAAACACTTGGCACCTTGTATTTAATCAAATAGATCATCAATTCTCGGGAGCGGGTACTTATTCTTGATCGTCACATGATTTAGTTGCCTATAATCAAAACACATTCGTAAGGAACCATCTTTCTTTCTCACAAGCAACACAGGTGCTCCCTATGGTGACGTAATAGGTCTGATAAAACCTTTTTCAAGTATGTCCCTTAGTTGTTCCTTTAACTCTTTCAGCCCTGTAGGAGCCATTCTTAAGGGCAAAATAGATATTGGATGAGTATCTGGTAGTAGGTCAATGACACACTCAATTTCTCGCTCTGGTGGAAGACCCCAGAATTTCATCGGGAAAAATATCGGGAAACTCATTAACCACTGGGATGGACTTAATGGTTGGTGACTCTATTTCCATATCCTAAACCCGAACTAAGTGATAAATACAGCCCTTATTGATCAACTTCCTTGCCTTGATATAGGAGATAAATTTACCTCTTGGTGATGTTGTATTACCTTCCCATTCTAAAACAGGCTCTTTTGGGGACTGAAATTAAACCATCCTTGACCTACACTTGATGTTAGCATAACAAAAAGCCAATCAATCCCTACCTATTATAATATTAAATTCTACCCAACCGAACACCACGTACCTTATCCTTGTTTATTAGCAAATCTATCACGGGCCATTACGACGACATCCATATATATAAGTAACAATATTAAGACTTAACTCGCATAACTAAGTTAGAAAAAGTTTTATATACATAGGGGTCGACTAGGCCGTAGATATATCACACCCAAAACTATATACAAGATACTTTTTGCAAAACCTCTAAGTATGCATAACCATAATATATACAAGTCAGGACGAGGCTCCCTACATCCTCATAAAAGAACCAAACACATTTAGAACCCTGACTTGGTAATATTCCAAGAAGAGGTGGAACTCACCAACCAAAAACTGACACTTGGATAAAGTCTATAGTAGAGGGTCTTTGCCTCGTCCTATATATGAACCTCGATCGGACACACTTTGAAGCGGAATCTTCATGTCCTTATCAGTTACCTTCCTCTTCTTGGCCTGACTACTATATTCTTCCTCTGCGTATCCCATAACATACACCGACAAACCTTGATTGATGGACTCCCAAGACTGTGGACTATCCGCAACCTCATAAGAGCTGGTATCCTCAAATAGCTTGACATAGTTTTGAGCCTGAGGGAATCCCGATTGTACCAATCCATGCACTACTCCCCTCATACCCTAATCAAGGGGCTATGAAACTAAGGGCCTTGGTGAGGTCGGAACTCCTCTCACCCCATCTACTGCCGGAGTGGTCGAAATAGCTCGAACGGATGACTCATATGGATCTCGGATGGATCATCCTCAATAGAACCCATAATCTTTGATGGGTCTGAATCCATAGTATAACTTATCTCTCTTTCTAACACCTTCGTATCCTTATGACCCGTGCTAGCGGCTGTAGTTTTCAGAGGCATCGCTGAATACGTAACACATCGTTAGGAACATGAATGCTTATATCGCACGATCTAAGATAAAAAGAGAGGATAACACCCTATATGTCATTAGCCTCCTATCTATAAGTGTGGTGCACAACACACCCAAAAATAAGGCTCTACTAGACATGGTCTGTAGACAACCCTAGGACCGAACTACTCTGATACCACTTTTGTCACGACCCAAACCGATGGGCCACGACGGGTGCCTGAGTCCTACCTGTCAAATACCCCTAAGCATGCGTCTAAGATATGAACCTAAATAACATCTGCTGAATTACCAAAATAACATGCAAGAAGGAAACCTGCCTTCAAGGCATATGTACGTATACATGCAAAATATAGCGAGCGAGCCGACAAGGCTGCTATAGATAACTATACATCCAAAACTGAAAGCCGACAAGGCCAACGTAACACATTGTTAGGAACATGAATGCTTATATCGCACGATCTAAGATAAAAAGAGAGGATAACACCCTATATGTCATTAGCCTCCTATCTATAAGTGTGGTGCACAACACACCCAAAAATAAGGCTCTACTAGACATGGTCTGTAGACAACCCTAGGACTGAACTACTCTGATACCACTTTTGTCACGACCCAAACCGATGGGCCACGACGGGTGCCTGAGTCCTACCTGTCAAATACCCCTAAGCATGCGTCTAAGATATGAACCTAAATAACATCTGCTGAATTACCAAAATAACATGCAAGAAGGAAACCTGCCTTCAAGGATATATACGTATACATGCAAAATATAGAGGGCGAGCCGGCAAGGCTGCTATAGACAACTATACATCCAAAACTGAAAGCCGACAAGGCCACATACAACCCAATTAGACATATTATCTACAGACCTCTAATAGAAACATAACTGTATAAAGACAGGACTGAGCCATGTCATACCCATATACATATATATATATATATATAAACGTATCGTACCATAATCAAAAGCAACTCCGGATCAAGTAGAGCACGCCAACTCTCGCTGATCAGGGATCCTAAGAAGTGGGACCTTCAGCTTGCCTACCTATACATGCGGGCATGAAATGCAGGCCCCATGAAATAGGGTGTCAGTACAAAAAATGTACAGAGTATGTAAGGCATGAAAATTAGTACGTAAAAGACATAGATGAAACATGGAATAAGGAAACACGTCTCTAAATCTGAATAAATTTGTAAATTCTAAAATGTTTATAATGTCATGCACGTGCATATTAATGTTGTGCCATCCATAGGTATGGGTGTACATAATATCATCAAGCCACTGGGAGCAACCCATCATATCGTCTCGGCCACTGTGGGCAAAATCATCAACATATACCAGTTGATCAGGTGGTGGTTCCTATATAACGTCGTAACCTTTTCCCGTATCCCTTATACATATATTTACATATATACGCATATATAACGTCATCTGGTCATGGGTAAATGCACATGTATAAATGGGTGAAATGCATGAAAAATACATAATAATCTCAATATTCTTTCCGGATAAACTTTTTCAACTGCGTATTATTTTGAGACCCATGAATAGAAAATAATAATAATTCTCATGGGGAATAAAAAATATAGACACCCCTAGTATTTCCATGAACAGAGTAGTTTATGGAAATTATGCGTTTGCTCATTTCTTCTGTATAATTCAGACCATGACAAAAGAAAGAAGGGATGGCCTTAACATACCTGGAGTAGGAAAAACTCTGTATAATATTCCATTAGAAACCTTCGTGTATTGAACTTAGAACCTAAAAATCGGATTAAGCTTCTGCGCTTTGTAATTGAGGAACGAAATCCTACTTTGATTTGTTGAAGTTTGGACGAAAATGCTTTTTGTTTTGAAATTGAACGTTTCTGCTTCAACGTCCTTGACTTTTAAGCCAGAGGTAGATTTTGGTTTTGAAGCCTTTACAAGGCATTCCCATTAAATGTTATGTATAAGATTTACAAGTCTTTAAGATTTGATTTATGTTATGGCTTGGTTAGATTATCTAATAGCCATCTGGCAAAAGTGACCAAGAGTCACCTTTTGCCATTGTGGCTTTATGCCAAATGGGAGGGTGGGTGAAGATTATTAATCTTTAGCCACTTATTAGTTAACTAGGTAATGTTCCATTAGCCAGTAATTAACCAATTACCCGCATAATTTACAAATTACCTCAAATTACTTAAAATTCTATTTATTTTTAACATACTATATATATACTCTATACATTATACTAATGTGGTCATGTGGTACCTTCATAATACTAGTTCATAATCATCGGGTATTATCGCACGACCAGTATTTTATTCCAAATTGGCTACTTTTAACGAAACTTGTTTTCTTTAATTTGTGTACCCTTTGTCGTTCAGGACACTTATTTATCGCTTGTTATAAATAACATAAATACGTTAATGCCACGATGATCTCATTCCCGAGTCTACGTCGGTTAACTGAAAACAAAATTTTAACATACAAAAATGCAAGATGTAACAGGTGAATAACCCGCCACCAAAGAAATATTTGCAATCGATGACGTAGTACTAGTATCAATGATTTCATCAGCAAAGGGATCGTAGTCGAAAGGAAAACAAGAAGTCAAATAGCAACCACACTCACCGGCCTCGGCCAGATCGGAGTAGTAGGAAACTTTCGAGAATGATGATTATATGATACTTTGAACCTTCATAATCCCTGATGATTTCGATGCAACAAAGTCAACGGTCAAAGAGCTGGAACAAAGCATAATGATCGAACATCTACCCGATCGAAAGGTATACCTGGGCACGGGGTTATTTCCCGAGCTCAGTAAAAAACTCATTCAATTTATTTTAAATATCCTGTATTGTTTTGCTTGGTCACACCTAGATATGACAAGGATCCCACCGGCGATCACTATGCATCGACTAAGCTTGGACCCGAAGTTCCGCCCGGTGAAACAAAAGAGAAGTCCTCAGTTCGAGGTAGAACATGCATTCATTAAGGACGAGGTAACAAAACTTTTCAATATATGATCCATCTGGGAGGTAGAATATCCTGAATGGTTAGCAAACGTAGTTGTAGTCCCTAAAAAGGGAAACAAATTTATAATGTGGGTAGACTATAAGGATTTAACCAAGCCATGCCCTAAAGATTCCTTTCCTTTGCCGAATATCGATCGCATGATCGACGCCATGTCCGACCACGAGATCCTTAGTTTTCTCGATGCCTACTCCGGGTACAATCAAATACAAATGAACTCAGAGGATCAGGAGAAGACTTCGTTTATCACTAAATACGGCACCTATTTCTCTAATGTAATGTCGTTCGGACTAAAAAATGATGGTTCTACTTATCAACGCCTAGTGAATCGGATGTTCAAAGAACAAATAGGTAAATTAATGGAGGTTTATATTTTTGATATTCTAGTTAAAGTCCCTGCAAGCAGAGGACCATTTAAAACATTTGCAAGAGACCTTCAAAATACTGAGAATGTACGACATGAAGCTTAACCTGGAGAAATGTGCATTCAGGGTCGGTTCGAGCAAGTTCCTCGACTTTATGGTATCAAATCGGTGAATTGAAATCAACACAGATAAAATCAACGCAATCGAAGACATCATAGTTGTTGATAATGCCAAGGCTATACAAAGGTTAACATGATGCATAGCCGCCCTGTGTCGATTTATTTCAAGGTCCTTAGATAGGAGCCACCAGTTCTTCTCACTGCTTAACAAAAAGAGCAATTTTTCATGGACCCTAAAATGTCAACAACCTTTGTAGGAACTCAAA
Organism: Nicotiana tabacum; assembly: GCF_000715075.1. Classification (NCBI taxonomy): domain Eukaryota; kingdom Viridiplantae; phylum Streptophyta; class Magnoliopsida; order Solanales; family Solanaceae; genus Nicotiana; species Nicotiana tabacum. The sequence goes on along the minus strand of NC_134080.1, from coordinate 151,700,910 downwards.
CAATACCTGTCGAGCCCGCCATTGCTTCACAACCCAAAGGTGGATGAGCAATTTTTCTTATACTTAGCGGTCTGGGAGATAGCGGTAAGTGGGGTCTTAGTTCGAGAAGAACAAGGTACACAATTTTCTGTTTATTATGTTATATGTGAAGCCGAGACCCGGTACCCACACTTAGAAAAATTAGCGCTTGCTTTAATAAGTGCCCCTAGGAAACTAAAACCATATTTTCAATGTCAAACAATTTGTGTTGTAACCACATACCCCCTTCGCAACATTTTGCACAAGCTCGAACTCTCGGGTCGATGAGCCAAATGGGACGTCGAGATCAGTGGGTACGATATCGAGTACCGACCCCGAATGACCATCAAGTCTCAAATCCTAGAAGACTTCATGGTTGACTTCCTTCCAGCCATCATAATCAAGGTCAAAAAGGAACTATTATTAAAATCAGGTGCATCATCGGGGATGTGGACCCTCTTCACAGACGGCGCTTCGAATGTGAAGGGGTACAGGCTAGGCATCATTTAGAAGCCACCCACAAGTAAAAAATTAGACAGTCTATCAAAACGTTGAATTTACTAACAATGACGCCGAGTATGAGGCCATGATTGAAGGTATCGTGCTAGCTAAGATCTAGGGAGCGGAAGTCATCAAGGCCAAGTGTGGCTCCCAACTTGTGGTAAATCAATTCAACAAAACTTTCAAGGTTCGAGAAGATCAAATGCAGAGGTACTTGGACAAACTACAAGTTTCCCTACATTAATTTAAAGAATGGACCCTACAACACGTACCTCGAGAACAAAATAGCGAGGTTAGTAATCAAAGAAGGACATGTCGAGATAAACTCCACAAGTTTGACATGGGATTGGAGGAATAAGTACATCGAATACCTAAACAATGGGAAGCTCCCATTGGATTGCAAAGAATCAAGGACTCTACGCACGAAGGCCACACGATCCACATTAGCCGAGGATTTAACACTATATAGGAGAACGTTTGATGGACTGTTAGCGAAATGTTTAGAACAACAAACACTGACTACGGGAAATTCACTATGGCACTTGTGGAAATCATTCAGGTGCCGAGTTATTGGTTCACAAAGTCATCAGAGCAGGATACTATTGGGTCGATATGGAAAAGGGCACTAAATAATTTATTTGAAAGTGCAGCAAATATCAGAGGTATGTACCAATGATCCACTAACTTGGAGAGCAACTCCACTCAGTCCTATTCCCATGGTCGTTTATGAAATGGGGGATGGATATCGTCGGCCCTCTACCAACCGCCCCAAGTAAGGCTAGATTAATTTTGTTTATGACTGACTATTTCTCTAAGTGGGCTAAAGCACACGCCTTCGAGAAAGTTAGAGAAAAAGAAGTCATATACTTCATCTAGGACCACATTATATGCCGATTCGGAATGCCTTCTGAGATAGTATGTGATAATGGAAAGCAATTTGTTGGCAGCAAAGTGATAGTTTTTCGAAGACAACAAAATAAAAAGGATCCTGTCAATGCCGTATCATCCTAGTGAGAACGGACAAGCCGAATCGACAAACATGACTGTCATCCAAAACCTGAAGAAACGATTAAACGAAGCTAAAGGAAAATGGAGAGAAGTATTGCCCAAGGTCCTTTTGATGTATCGAACAACATCGAAATCCAATATGGCGGCAACACCGTTCTCTTTAGTCTATGGTGCCGAAGTTCTAATCTCTGTCAAAGTCGTGGAACCTAGCTTCAATTTTTTTATATACAACGGAAGGGTAAAATCACAAGGCTATGAATATGAGCCTCGAATTGCTAGATGAAAGACAAGAAGCCGCCCTCATTCGAATGGCTGCACAGAAACAGAACTTCGAGAGGTATTACAATTGAAGAGCCAATCTTCGACACTTTAAAATCGGGGAATTAGTTCAGAGAAATATCACACTCAATACTCGAGACCAAACAAACAAAAATGTGGCCCGAACTGGAAGGGGACGTATCAGGTCCTCGATATTGTCATAAAGGGATCCTACAAACGTGGCCCAATGGATGGCGAGCAATTACCAAACAATTAGAACGTGTCACTCCTCAAACGATATTACTACTGAGGTACGACCTATTCCATGTTCATTTATATTTTATACTAACCAATTGTAGGTGTTTAATCGAAGATATCGAAGGATTCTTCATCACAAAGTCCTTAGGTTTGAAAGCACACGTTGCACTCTTTTTCCCTTAGACCGATTTTTGTCCCAAATGGGTTTCTCCGGTGTGGTTTTTAAAGAGGCAATCATTGTTTGTGCTAACTTAGAATAATTCAACAGTATCCAAGGTTTCTTGACAATCAACCTCGAATACTATGGACTATCACCCTCGGATGTCAACTTTGTTGCAAGGAAGATACTTCGTGCTAACAGGCTCTCGGTAGGGAAAATTTTGTAAGGGCCAATCAGTCAAACAATCCGTGCCCATATAAATTACTCGAGCCCCAAAGGCAAACATGTACGCATGTATAATCTATTAAGAGAAGTATTTTTCCTTACCAAATATTTCATGCCTTAGAAAAAATTTTACTTTACAATTTCATACTTTTGGTCTATTGTGGAAACATGCTTAAAGGCCAATCAAAACTGAAGTTCGAACAACTTACCCCGTACTCAGGGACTGTCATCCAAAAAATCAATGTAATCGAACTATTAAAATCTCTAGATCATAAGACCTTAAAAAAGGCAGTCCTCGTTTTTATAGGCCACAGCCACCTCACTCGGGGACTAACACTTCAAACAAGTTCGAAGTGTAACCGGAAAACAAGCCCAAGAGGCAAATTCCAAGTTAAAGGCTACGAACAAACTAACACGGCTCAGATACATTAGAATTACGTAATGAAACAAGCTTTCTAATATCTTCACAAAATCGGTTAAAAGGGCTACCCTCGACAAAATTATAAATGGTTTCGATAAAATTAACCCTCGAAAACACTAAGGGGTATCGGAGTTCGAAATCTTGAACAATCTTATTTCATGCTAAGGAATAACAAATTTCCATGTGGATTAACTTTTTTGAGCTAAAAAGGGAAAAAGCCATTCTTTCAAGGCTACACCTTCAAAAGGCCCAAGGGCCATGTTATTTTTGAGTTTGAGGGATCATCCTCATTTAATTAAGACCTAAAGGTTATGCTACTTCGAGTTCGAGCAAATACTCACTCGACATTAGTTCAGATTCGGTCCAAATCACCTGAACCTCTAACCTATGAATGCAATTTCATAAGGCATAAATAAAATAAAGTAAAGACAGAGCGGGAACGGAAATAAAAGGTCTTTTATATATCAAAAAGTTATTTACAAGGGTAACGTGGCCCGATCGGAATTTACAAAAAGACCCTAAAAACTTTATCTTCTCCAGGAAGAACATCTTCATCCTTAGAGCCTTCTCCACTCCCGTAATCATCATCATCAGAAGAGAGCAACGGTTTGGCTTTAGCCTCAAGCTCTTTCGCATTCTCGATCTTGATAGTAAGTTCAAAGCCACAAGTGTGAATCTCCTCAAGAGTCTTTCTTCGAGATTGGCACCTAACATGCTCGGCAACCCAGTATACTTGAGTTTGAGCAGTATCGATAACTTCTTTTGCTCGAGTTTGAGCGGCCTCGGCGTCAGATTGGTAGATAGCCACGATCGCCTCTGTATCGGCCTTAGCCATCTTGGCCTCAGATTTCGCCACTGTAATCTCCATGTCCAACTGAGCTTGTAGCTCCTCAATTTTCTTGTCTTGTTCCAAGTTCTTATCTTTCATTCCTTGGATTTGGCTTTTAGTTGAGGATAACTGAGCTCGAGCTGCCTCTTTATCTAAGGTAAGGCAATCCATCTTTTGTTTCCACAATGTAGTCTCTGCCTTCACCTATCTACCTGTCCTCAGAGTTGCACGATTGTTTCATGCAGTCATCGAACCTGTGAGGTTGAATCATTAGCCATCACTCCCAAACCGAGGCCATAAGCATCTAAGACTTTGTTTACCTATTCGGTCAGTTCACTTTGTTCTTTCTGAGCCACGACCAGCTCAGCTCGGAGGCCTTTGATCTCTTTTTCTTGTTGCTTACTGAGAATGTTGAGAGTATTTTTCTCCTTGGTAAGCCCTTGAATTTCAACCGCATATATGCTCAACTCTCTTCGAAACTTAAAGAAATGCTCATGATGAAGTACTGAGGCCTACACAAATAGAAGAGAAAGAATTAGGAAAGGAGAGAAAAACACAAGTATGAAGACCTGTGTTAACAAAGGAAGTTAGGCCTTACCCTACTCAAAGCTTGCTGGGTCTCATTAAATAGACATGGTGCTCCCACCTCATCCATCAGAGCTTGACATTCCTCGGTGACATAACCTTGAATGTAACTGGCCACCCATACGGGGGCGGAAAAAACTCGTGCATCCTCCGAGATCGTAATAATGATAGTCCATTTGAATTCGTGATCAACACTAGGGGCCGACAATTGGCTGGTCAGTTTAAAACTCAAGGAAGATTTGCCCAAGCTCCTCCTCGGTACTTCCAAGTTATTCAAGCCAGTGACATCGTCGTCCCAAGCAAAATAACCTTGGAAAAGATCCTCCCCTCTGAGTTCACCTTCTACCTAAGGGGCCTTAATGACCTGAGCCTCCCGAACTTCCCCTTCCGAGAATGAAGGAAGCAGTGCGGAGTCTCCAATTTCTATTGCCCCAAGTGAGTCACTTGGGGCCTCGAAACTAGCCCCTTCGGAGATGCCTGACGACTGATCATTTCGACAAGAGACATCTTCGGTCTCAAACAACTCGGGGACTTTTCCCGGGTCCTCTTCCAAGACCCCCTCGATTCGAGGATGAATCTCTCCAGCCCTCATCGATTCATAGGCCTTTGGGGCCTCGATGTTCCTCTTCACTCGGGCCACCAGCTCGGAGCAGCCGTCTTCATTTTCTTCTTCTTCCTCTCTTAACCGTTGAACTACCTCCGTAGGCAGGACGGTGGTGTCTTTCTTTGGCTTACGAGCCAGATTTTTCTTGGGTTTCGGATCATCAGAAGTTTATATCCTTTTCCTCTTCTTATACTTCACCAGTTTCAGGACCAGGGGCGAAGTCTCCTCCTCACCAAACAGAGGCCTCATGAGCACATTCTTTCTGAGACCAATAAAAGAAAGACAAGTATGAGGAGAAATTCAGACAATGATCAAGGTTATCGAGATATGCGAGAACTTACCATGGCTTCGGACCTCGCATCAAACCTTCGACAATTTGCGATATACACGCTCAGCGTGTGTAGACATCGACACCAATTTCCTGACCTAGTTATCTAGATGGGGAATCACGCCTGATATCCATGAAATGGTTGCACCAAGTAAAACATCAGTAAAGGCATGCTCTCGGCTAGGATCAGGTCTGAGGTCTTCACTCGAACAAATTGGCCCATCCAACCTCGGTCCATGTAACCACCTTCAAAGACCCATATTGAAGCATTATTATCCCACCTTGATAAAGTCGAGGGCTATACAAATGAATGAGATGGGCGAGGGTTAAGGGAAGCCCCTCGACTTTACTTACAAAAAATCGAAGCAATATCACTATCCTCCAAAAAGAAGGGCGAATCTGGCTAAGGGTGACCTCGCACCTCTTGAAGAAGTCCACAATGATTGGATCTAGAGGACTGAATGTGAAAGGGTATATGTAAACCCACAAATACCCCTCCACATGCAAAGTGATTGACTCTTCGGGCAAGGGCACCACCACATGCTTGTATACCCAATTACAGTCCTTTTAACTTGCTTTAAAAGGCCATTGGTGATTGTGTAAATGTACCTCGACATCGGCTCACATCGGCCCGGAACGGAGGAGGTCTTCTCAACTTTTAAATTGGAGTCAATGAAACACGATGGAGGAAAGAACTCTTCGGGGAGTGGCTCCGCCGTTGGTTGTTCGCCAACCGCCTTAGATGAGGAAGCTTTTTCTTTCAGTGGTACAGTTTTGGATGTTTTCGGCATTTTGGGTTTGAGTTGAAGGAAAGAAGAAGAGAATAAGACTTGGTGTTTTGAGAGAAGGTTGATAACGAAACCTGAAGATTATGCAGAAAGGAAAAACTTTAAAGATGTAAAAAGCTTTGAAGATTAGAGTGAAGATTAAGAGTAAAGTTTGGGCAGAGAGAAGGAAAGAACATTTATAGGATGAAGATGACGATTTAGAACTGATAATGGCTGACAGCAACTGACAGGCATTTAATGCCTCGATATACGAACTGACGGGATGTTTCGGTCACCTCTGCCACTTACGTCACGATGCTTAGATCATGGTGGATCGAGGGCAAGTTCTAAGTCTCAATTCGCTTATTTTCATTACACTCCAAAAAACGAGGGGACTATTTGTATACGGCTAAAATCGAGCCCACCCGATTTTACTGATTTGCCAAGGCGAAGGATCGAAGACTGGGTACCGAGTTCGGGGTTCGAGATGCCTATTGAGATCGAGACCAGTAGTGATCGAGGTCAAATAGGACATACAACGGGCAAGATCGATGACTGCATAGTAACGGTAAGGCGAGATATCCGTGATTGGTCGAAGATCATGGCAATAATCTCGGAGCAAATCGCATCAAGGGTGGTTGTTTAGGCTAATCATGGGATTTACTTTGGTAATTAAAATTGTACCATAGATAGGATTCCTCTACTATATAAAGAGGGTTCTAATCATTTAGTAGACACATTACATTCATGCATATCAAAGTAATACAATACTTTTTGTCTCGATTATATTCTTATTCATCAGTTTGCTTATTTCTTATCCCGAGGTTCGAGGGCATTCAAGCTCGAGGATTGAATTACGTTTCAACACTGGTCTGCTTTATCTTACTATTAATTTCTATCATTAATCTTTACATTTATCAATTGATATTAGGTGAAATCACGTGTCCTTAAAACCACATTATAAGTTTAATTGTTATCTAATTTTAAGGGTAAACAGGGAGCAAGGCTTTCGATGGCAACGATAAGAATATTGTCAGACAGAAAATGAAGTAATATTAAGCTTGGAATAATGTGTAGCATAAGTTTGTCAGAAATTTCGTTTCTTACAAATTATTTATAGCTAAACCTAGGGAATAAGGTCAGAGGATCGGGCTCCTCCTAAATGACATTAATGAGGGCCATTGATGAATATGCAACGACAGGCTATATATGCCAAAGTTCTCTATAATGGATGTGTATTTAATGCTAAGGAATATTCTTAATTGAATATTATCTGGTGGCAAATATTTGTTTGCCCTCGTTGACAAAGTTCCCTTTGGGATCTACCCGATGTCAACTGAAGTTGTTGCCTTCGGTCTTGACTTCCATTTGGTTCGTCTTTCGCCTATCCCCGGTTTCATGTGTCATTATATTATTCGAATATTTAATGTGAAGCGATTTTGCCCTATATAGATAGTTCCCCTGCTTTTCGGTGGAACATCTTTGTATCACGCTGAAGTTGGTGAAGATTCCTTTCTTGGCGGGAAATTTTCTGAACCCTTCCGAAAAGTTTCTGATGCTTGATTAGACGCACGTCTCTTCGTATTTAATACACCAAACACATGTTACTCCACAATTTAGCAATATTTTTGCTGGTTCTCGAGGTAATCATGGACACAATTTTAGCCTCCTATTCCTTTACTACTACTTCTCATTCTTCTTATATTACACATAACAGTTCTATAAACTCTCTCAACTTCTTTGCATTCAACTCTTTGTTTCTTTCATCTATCTTCATAGAACTCTTATCACCTTCTGCATATCATGGCTTCCTTTAATAACTCTTCCAAGAACTCCGGTCTTCTCTTTGGTGGGGGTCCGAATGAGAGTAAAGACAAAGAAATAGATGTTGATGTTGACCCCCCCTGCGATGACCACCATCATCCCAAAATATCTCAACATAACCAAGGACTTTGAAGAAAAGTTTCCTTCTTCAAGTTCTCGCACATAGGCTGTAAACATATACCCTACTTCTATTCGCCCTTCCAGCATTTTTAATATGAAAGAGGACTGTGATTGCCATGACCAGAACATCGTTGCTCCCAAACTGGGCGAGCTAGTAACCTTTACTAAGGAGGGTTTCATGTATATTTATATGTACCCATTCACTTTGGGTGAATTTTTTTTGAGAAGGGGACTAGACCTCATGATTTTGGATATGTGCCAATGATAACAAGTCTGTTTGGAACAGGTGGGCCCTTAAGTATGGCGAACGGTGGCCTATCTACAGCGGTTGAGCTAGGAAATGCAACAGGAGTTCACCTTGGCTTGCATGATGAATCTCTACTCCCCAAGATTTCCCGTGCGGGAGTAATAAATTTCAGCAAATGTGGCCACCATTCTTTGCTCACCAGCATGGATGGAGAGGTTTGTCATTGTTGCCACCAGGGATATCGTCCTGGCCACAATCCATCTTTCCTTGAGCCCTGGACTCGTACACGTAAGTTCAAAGTTTGTCTTTTTCTGAAAGATGGTTATTTCATGTCATTGTCGATCTTTATTCTCTTATTATTTTAGCAACTCGGTGGACACCACCAAGAGTTGAAGTCCTCGACCGGTGGGTTTAGAAGATTCTTGATATCACCACACCGGTAGAAAGAGTTGGCCCCTATATACGGATAGAATGTCAAGAATCATGGTAAGTTGACTGATTCTTCCATCATTTAATTTTTGTGCATGAGAAAATTGGTTAACCTCTCTTTTTGTTGAATTCAAGTCTCCCGCAGGGCTCTAAGGAGGATGTTTTGGTTGATCCTGTGGAGGCTACGAGGTTGTTGAAGGAGGTTCTCACCCGAAAAAGTACCATATGATATGTTTTCGATGCAAACACTTCCTCTCAGAGTCCCCGGGCGGACAACAATCAACCAAAAAGATGAAGTTCTTCCTCGGCTGAGGGCAAGGATAAAAAGATAAAGAAAGTCGTGGCCGAGCCAGCCACAATCATTATAGTGATTGACAATGATGGGGAATCCAGTGATGAAGGGGCTTCCCTACAAAGGAGATAACGTCCTTCATCAGCTCAACAAAATGCTCAATATGAAGAGCTTATATAACCCCAACCGGGGATGATACCCAAGCACTATAGGGAGAGTTTAACTTGGTAGAGAATGACAATTCTCCCTTTCCAGTCCTAGTTTCTGCTCTCAGTACTACAAGGCTGAGTACCGGGCCTCTTCCATCTTCGGTTGGTGAGAAACTAACAACCAGCACTGCCTCCGTCGTAGCTGCTTCTCATCCCATAACACCATCAGCTTCATCTCCTTCCACGTTGGCCATAACGTTTTCACCAGCAACTTCTACATCACCACCACCGACCACAAACATCCGAGAGGAGGATGCCCCTCCTCTCTAGTCCCAGACCATGAGAATTTGGGGCACAACTATTCGCCCTCTTTTGCAGATCCCTAAAGGAGGAGGTGTGTCTCCCTCTCGGTGTCTACTGAGTGCCATCTATTCTTTGGCTGGTGGACTCGCCAATTAATTGATGTCGTTGGCTTTAGAGAAAGATAAGAAGAAAATATACTCCCTTTCAGGGGACTAATATGATAAATAATGCTATGCACAATGTAGTAGCGGTATTGTACTTGTTCTCTTTATTGCTTATTTCCTCTTGATATGCTTTTATAGAGTTTCTAATTTGGTTTTTGCTTATCAGAACAACTTCCTTGTTTTTGAGGGCCTTTAGAAATTGATCCTCAATAAAGAAAAGCTTATGTTTGAGCAGGATCAACTGTTGGCCAAGAGAGCCCAAATTGATGCTCACATCCCAGTGCTGGAAGCAAAAGCTGCTGAGTTAGAAGCCTGAAGTACAGTAAGCAGGAAGTGATGTCCCTTAGTCAAGAAGCCTCTCCATTAAATGTACAGTTTCAATAAGCCAAGGCTAAATGATCTGATGTCCAAAATGGTGTGCTAGTTGCTGGCGAGTGTGAGGCTGCCTCCATTGAACAAGTGAATAACTTGGAGGCAACCTTAAATTCAAAAACTGTAGAGGCTACTGTTGCTGAGAAGAAGCGTGCCCAAATGGAGGATAGGTATAAAAGGATCATGGAGCATAATAAGGTTCATATAACCATGATCTGTGATCTTGATCTTAGCCTTAACAACGCAAGACTCAAGTGGGACGGCCTTTCGACTGAGGTTGATCAGCTTAAATCAGAACTCTAGTGCCAAGCGGATTCCCTTATCATTGAGAAAACATATTCTATGTATAGCATGAGGAGAAAAACCTTGGAAGAGACCAAATTAGGCATTATTGATATTGACGATGAAATTGCCAAGGCCCAAGAACGGGAGTCAACCACTAGAAGACGCATTTTGGCTCAGCCTGATGCAACCGACTCTTCTGGTTCTAGTTTTGAGATCTCACTAACTGAGGAGGAACTTGAAGAAAATAAAGATAAACGCCAAGATCTCGAGCCGACGGCAGATCCGCCTTTTTCTCTTAGGGGCATTGATGATTCTCTTTCCTCGAGTTCTTGGGGCAATATAATTTAGTTTTTTTCTTTCTTTTCCTGTGCTGCTTACTTTTTGTATTTTTGTACTTGTGTTTCTTGGCACGTTTCATAAATTAGAGTGCTTTTGTTTAAGTATTGCGCAAAGGTTACTTTTTTGTGTCGAATTATGGAAGGCTTCGGGTGCGTTTTTTCCCAATACCATATGGGTTCTGGGCATAAACTCATCCGGAACCAACCCTTTGCTGTGAGAGTTTCATAAGAGAGGGCCCTCTTTGTTTACAGTGCTCTTGAAGAGGATGTCTTATGTTCATTCTGGCACTAGCATCTGAAGTACTTGATTAACTTTCAAATGAGAAAACCAATTCATTATTTGGACAAGAAACAAGATAAAAATAAAAAGGACTTTATTTTATTCCATCTATCATCAAAATGTATATAAGCATTCGTTTTGCTGAGAGAAAAGAGATTTCCATTACTTGTAGCTAATTTGTACAACTTGATTCTACGGGGCTGGCTATGCAGTCCCGATGGGACATTTTGTTCCCGTATTTCATAGTCCTGGTTTCTATGGCAATCAGATTGTTGTGTTCTCATATCATTCCCCCAGTGTTCAAATGCAAAAAATGCAGATTGGAACACTGGAAGTCTTTATCCTTTGAGGATTCCACTAGTGAATGATTGGATATTCTTTGGTCTGATAGTAAGCTTCGTTTCCCGTGAGGAACTTTGCTACCAAGCCAAGGATTATATAACCACCCAAGTGTCTTGCAGGGAAGGAGCACTAGTGAATGGTTGAATAGCCTTAGGTCCGAGAGCAAGCTTCGTTTTCTGTTAGGAACTTCGCTATCGAGCCAAAAAATGTCTAATCATCCCATAGTGGCTTGTCATTTTCTTGCCTTTTCATTTAAAGGTCTTATTTCTGCCAATGGCATTTCCTTCGTAGTATGCTTTCCATTGCTGCCTCATCAAAACCGTTGCTAGAAAAACCCCATTGGGACAAAAACTGGACAAAGGGAAAAAGGAGTGCAGCACATACTTTCAGTATAAGCAGTGCTCATCAACAATAATACCTTTTGAGGTGGGTCACATTCCAGTTTCTCGGCAATTTGACTCCATAATGGTTTTCTATGCTCGTATGATCATTTCCTAATGACAACTGAAAACTGATAGGGGCCTTCCCATGTCGGACCCAACTTTTCTGCGTTGAGCTCCCTGGTGTTTTGAGTCACCTTTCTTAAAACCAAGTCTCCCACTTTGAAATAGCGGAAATTGGGAATTCGATTATAGTACCTTCCCATTCTTTGTTTTTGAGCCACCATCCTTATGTGCGCTAAGTCCATGCTTTTATCAAGGAGCTCTAATTTCACTAGAAATGCTTCGTTGTTTGTTTCTTCATCCACCTGAAAGTATCTCTAGGTCGGCTCTCCTACTTCTACCGAGATCAGATATTTTACTCCGTATACGAGGGCGAAAGGTGTCTCTCCCGTGCTTGACTTAGCCATCGCTCAGTATGCCCATAGCACTCCTACTAACTCTTCGGGCCACTTGCCTTTGGCTGCTTCCAATATCTTTTTGATGTTTTGAATAATTACCTTATTTTTTGATTTCGCTTGGCCATTTGCACTCAGATGTTATGGCAAAGATGTGATTCTTGTGATTTTCAAGTCTTTAGTAAATTTTGTGACCTTTGCATCTATGAACTATGGCACTTTGTCACATGCAATGTCCTTCGATATTTTCAACCAGAAATTATATTCTCGAATAAGAAATCAACCACTTCGCGCTCGCCTATTTTATGGTACAGACCTACTTCAATTCACTTTGTGAAATAATCATTTAAAAGTATGAGAAATCTTACCTTCCAGGGAGCTTGTGGCAGCGGCCTAGGTATATCTATTCCTCATTTCATGAATGGCCATAGGGATAATACCGAGTGTAGTAGCTCTACCGGTTGGTGTACTAACATCACATGGTGTTGACACTTGTTGCATTTCTAAACGAATGCCTTAGTGTCTTATTCCATCTGGGGCCAACTATTATCCTGCCCTAATTAATTTTAACACCAACGAGTCCACACTTGAATGACTTTCGTGAAATTCCTTCATGAACCTCTCTCAATACATAATTAGCTTCGAAGGCGCCTAAGCATCGGGCCAACAAGCCTTGGAACAACCTTTTGTATAATTGTCCTATCTATAAGCTTTAACAAGCTACTTTGGTGCGGAGTGTCCGGGATGCCTTCAGGTCTTCAGGCAGCTTGCCATGATCAAGGTAGTCGATGGTTTCATTTCTTCAATCCCAAAACAAGTTGGTTGTATTTACTTCATAATAACCATCCACATCCAATACCAAGTGCATAAGTTGTACGACTGTACTAGAATTTGAGCCCTTCATTTTCGTGGATGAGCCTACATTGGCCAATGCATCTTATTCTGTGTTTTCTTCTCTTGGGATGTGATTGATCGACCATTCCTTGAATCGTGATAGTTGAGTTTGAACTTTCACTACATATTTCTATGTGCTTCCTCCTTGGTGTTAAAGATTCTATATACTTGATTTACCACTAAATAGGAATCGCGTTTGATTTCAATGACCTCGAAGTCTAGTCCCGGTGCCAGTTCAAGTCCTGCAATCAAAGCCTAGTACTTGCCTTCATCGTTGGTCAGGGTAACGGTTTTTATAGCCTGCCTTAGGACTTCACCCGAGGGTTGTGGCTTTTTTGTACAACTTGTTTCTACGGGGCTAACTTTGCAGTCCCCGATCTCGATAAGACATTTTGTTCCCGGATTTCATAGTCCCGATCTCTATAGAATTCAGATTTCCATGTTCTCATATCATCCCCCCCCCCAGTGTTCTGATGTGAAGAATGTGAATTTGAACACTGGAAGTCTTGCTCCTTTAAGGAATATACTAGTGAATGGTTGGATAATATTTGGTCTGATAGCAAGCTTCATTTCCTGTTAGGAACTTTGCTACTGAGTCAGAGATTATCGAACCACCCCAAGTGGCTTGCAGGAAGGAGCACTTGCGAACGGTTCAATAGCCTTAGGTCCGATAGCAATCTTTATTCCCACTAGGAACTTCGCTATCGATCAAAAGACTATCTAACCGAGCTGCAGTGGCTTGTCATTTTCACGCCTTGTTATTTAAAGGTCTTATTTCAGTCGATGGCATTTCCTTCGTAGTATGCTTTTCGTTGATGCCTTGTTAAAAACCTTGCCAGAAAAGCCCAATTGGAACAAGAACTGGACGAAGGGGAAAAAATTACAACACATACTTTCAATATGGTGCTCATCAGCAATAATACCTTTTGAGGTGGGGCACGTTCCAGTTGCTCGGCAATTTGACTCCATCATGGTTTTCTACGCTCGTATGATCCTTTCCCAATGACAGCTGAAACCCAGTAGGGGCCTTCCTATGTCGGACCCAACTTTTCAACATTGAGCTCCCAAGTGTTTTGAGTCTCCTTTCTTAAAACCAAGTCTCCCACTTTGAAATAGTGGAGATTGGGCCTTCGATTATAGTACATTTCCATTTTTGTTTTTGAGCCACCATCCTTATGTGCGCTAAGTCCCTACGTTCTTCAAGCAACTCTAGTTTGACTAGCAATGCTTCGTTGTTTGTTTATTCGTCTTTTCGAAAGTACCTCAAAGGTGGTTCTCCCGCAACCACCGGTATTTGAGATTCTGCTCCATATACAAGGGAGAAAGGTGTCTCTCCCATGCTTGACTTAACTGTCATCTGGTATGCCCATAGCACTCGTGGTAACTCTTCGGACCACTTGCCTTTGGCTTCTACCAATCTCTTTTTGAGGTTTTGAATAATTACATTATTTATTGATTCAATTTGGGCATTTGAACTAGGATGGTATGGCGAAGATGTGATTCTTTTGATTTTCAAGTCTTCCAGGAATTTTGTGACCTTTGTGCCTATGAACTGTGGACGATTATCCCATACAATCTCCTTCGGTATTCTAATCTGGCAAATTATTTTCTTCCACAAGAAATCGACCTTTTTACACTCGCCGATTTTATGGTACGGACCTTCTTCAACCTACTTTGTGAAATAATTAGTTAAAATTAAGAGAAATCTTACCTTCCTAGGAGCTGGTGGTAGCGACCCGACCATATCTATCTCCCATTTCATGAATGGCCATGGGTATAATATCGGGTGCAGTAGCTTTGCCAGTTAGTGTACTAACGATGCATTGCGTTGATGCTTGTTGCTTTTATGAATGAATGCCTTAGCGCCTTATTCCATCTGTGGCCAGTAGTATCCTCGCCTAACTATTTTTAACACCAACAAGTCCGCATCTAAATGATTTCCAGAAATTCCTTCGTGAACCTCTCTCATCATGTAATTATCTTTGGAGGTGCCTAAGTATCGGTCCAACAAGGGTCTTGGAACAACCGTCTGTATAACCGTCCTTCCTAGAATTTGTAACAAGCTGCTCTGCTGCGGAGTGCCTGGGATGCCTTCGGGTCTTCGGGCAGCTTGCCATGCTTAAGGTAGCTGATAGTTTTATTTCTTCAATGCTAAACAAGTTGGTTGTATTTACTTCATAATAACCATCCACAACCAGTATCAAGTGCATAAGTTGTACGACTATACCGGAATCATAGCCCTTCATTTCCCTGGATGAGCTAGATTGGCCAATGCATATGCTTCTATGTTTTCTTCTCTTGGGATGTGAGTAATCGACCATTCCCTAAATCGTGCGAGTAGAATTTGAAATTTCACCATATATTGTTGCATGTGTTCCTCCTCGGTGTCGAAGATTCCATATACTTGATTTACCAACAGTTGGGAATCACATTTGATTTCAAGGACGTTGGAGTCTAGTCCCTAAGCTAGTTCAAGTCCTGCAATCAATGACTCATATTTGGCTTCATTGTTTGTCAGGGGAAGGCTTTTTATAGCCTCAGGGATTCTCCCGAGGGAACAATTAAGACTACCCCAAGCTTGGACCCTTTCACATTCGAAGATCCGTCCATGAACAAGGTCTAAACACCTCATGTCATTTCTGACATCATCACCACTTTCTTTGTGACCATAGGCAGCAACTCGGAACTAAATCAGCCACGAAGTCGCACAAAACTTGTGATTTGATCACAGTCCTGGGTTTATATTCAATATAAAATTCACTAATTTGGACTGCCCATTTAGCCAGTGGACCTGACCACTCAGGTTTGTGAAGGATATTTCGCAGGAAAAAAGTTGTTACCACCGTTATCGGGTAGCATTTAAAATAAGGCCTAAGCTTTCAAGCGGCAACTACGAGAACCAAGTGCAATATTTTGAGGTGCGGCTAATGAGTTTCTGTCCCCAATAAAATTCTGCTAATATAATTGATCGGGGATTGCGTATCTTTGTCTTACCAAACTAAAACAGTACTTACCGCTACCTAAAATATCGCTAATTATATTAGCAACTTCTCGCGTTCCTCTGATTCTAATAGTAATGGAGGGCTAGATAAATATTGTTTCATGCCTTTCAGACCTTGTTGGCATTCTTGGGTCCACTCAAAATTGTTCTTCTTTTTCAGAAGTACGAAGAAGTGATGGCATTTTTCTGATGACCAGGAAATAAACCTGCTTAGAGCGACCATTCTCCCGGTTAGTCTTTGGACTTCTTTCACGTTTGTCAGCTACTCTAGAATGTCTTTGATGGCTTTAATTTTGTCGGGATTGACTTTGATCCCCCTTTGTTACACCAGGAAACCTAAAAACTTACCGAACCTAAATTCAAATGCACACGTTTTGGGGTTAAGCTTCATGTTGTTCTTCCTGAGGATGTCAAAGGTTTCTTGGAGGTGTTTCAAATGGTCACCTGCATTCAAAGACTTAACCAACATATCATTTAGTAAACTTCCATTGTTTTCCCTATTTGCTTTTCGAACATTTTGTTCACAAGCCCCTGCTAAGTGGCTCCGGCGTTCTTAAGCCTGAAGGGTATCATATTGTAGCAATATGTGCCAAAGTTCGTTATGAATGAAGTTTTTTCCTAATCCTCCGAGTTCATCTTAATTTGGTTGTATCCGAAATAGGCATCGAGGAAACTCATCAACTCGTGTCTAGCCGTTTCATCAATCATTTGATCAAGAACGAATCTTTTGGGCTTGCCTTATTTAGATGCTTATAATCTACACACATGTTGAATTTATTATTATATTTTGGAACTACTACTACATTAGCTAGCCAGTCGGAATACTTTACCTCTCGGATAACACCGATATCGCGAAATTGAGTTAACTCTTCTATAACAAACCTGCTTCAAACCTCGGCAATTGGGCACTTATTTTGCCTTACAGACGGGATGTTAGGATCTAGACTTAACTTGATAACATCCACCTCTAGCGGAATACCTGTCATATCCCCATGCGACCAAGCAACACAATCAACATTATTTTTATGAAATTCAATAAATCCTGACATGTGCTCGGGGTTAAGTCCTTTCCTAAGTGGAACTTCCTCTCTAGAAACTTTTCGAACAATGCTACTTGTTTGAGCTCCTCCGTCGTGGACATGGTCGCATCTATTTCTTCCGGAACCTAGAAATACCTTGGCACCTGATAGGATTCCAAAGACTCCTCCCCCTTGTCATATTCATTTGATTTAGGAGAAGGCGTCGGTTCTTATAATTACTATACTAAATTTTCCTTCCCTTTACTACTGGAAATCTAGATCGCGTTCATTTCTCTTGCCGCCAGTTGTTCTCCTCTTATTTTTTTGATTCCCTCTATTGTTAAATATTTCTGAAATTGGTGATATGTTGATGGTACGACCTTCATCTTGTGTAGCCATGGTCTACGAAGAATTATGTTGAAGCCCATTTCGGCATCTTCTACTTCAAATAAGGTAGTTTTCATGACACTTTCGGCGTTCGCGGCAGCAAGATCTCCCCTCGGGTTGTCACTCTTGCTAAGTTGAACCCGGAAAGGAGCTTTGTGGCATGAATGATGCTTCCAGTTAGCTTGGCTTGCTCTAGCACTCTCCATTGAATGATGTTGACTAAACTCCCTAGGTCTACCAAAATATGTTTAAGATTAACATCTAGAACGTTAAGAGAGATTACTAGGGCATCTTTGTGTGATAATAGAAGTCCATTGCCATCCGCTTTTGTGAATGTGATGTCATTCTGGGCGACTTCCTAGAATCTCTTGCTATGAGTCATCGACACCTTTGTCTTTTTTTGCTACCGAAAATGTCACACTGTTGCTCTTGTTTCCCAAGAAAATCATTTTGATGGTTTGTCGGGGAGGATCTTTACCTATCTTCAAGGGCCCTACGTTATCCCGATTGCGGCCATAATTGATTTTAGCTTGTTCGCTCAAGAACTCTCTGAGATGGACATTTTCTAACAACGTCGCCACCTACTTGTGTAGATGTCCGCAGTCCCAAGTGTCGTGCCCTATTTTCTCGCGAAAGCAGGTTTTGATGTCGTGACAACTCCTATTAGAAAGGGAGGTAGAGTGCTAAAATAAGAAGATTCGCCACCTAACGATTTTTTAGGGTGCATTAGGGCACCTATTATGCAGATAACTCTTTTTTACTAGTTAACGTCACAAAAGATCGGGTAAGGGCTCAAATTACCTCAAATAGAAGGTGTTAGGCATTCTTCGAGGTCCACAACTATGGGTCCCAACCGAACTTAAGATTATGTGAATTACGGTTAAGCTAGGTGATCAAATAAACAAAGGGAAATCAAAAGTCAAAGAATTTTATTACAACATGATTAGTATAGGTCTTAGTATGAATATAAGGGTACAACTATTTAGATCTAATAACAACATATAAAGAGAAGGGGGTCCTAAGTTTTTTAGCCTAAAGGATCACCCCATGCAACATAAATAATACTTCGCAACTCCCTTAGGGTAGGGGTTGCTCATATTATTCAGCGGGCACAGACTATCATCTCCTGCTACCCGATTACTATGTTAAAGTTGTTACTTAAAGGCGTTCTAATTCAATTCTAGGTTGCATCCTATGTGTGCACTACCCATCCTATACATATGGTCCATGAGGTTTCGGACATCTATTTGGGTGGTTCTAGACCTCACTTAGGCTGCTCAGAAATGTCAAAACTAGGTGACATACAAAACACATTGGACTTCTAATACGGGTAGTTAAAGGCTCAAGTTTGCCTCCACACTTAAGCAATAAATGTACGCAAGACAAATTTTCATGTTAGGCAATTCGGAATTAAGAACCTTAATCCCTAGAGACATGATTTCTATGTGATAATGTATTTGAAGCATGCACACAGTTACAGAGGCTAGGCGCTGCTCACAAACAGGATTATACTCCGATTATTGAGGTTACAGGTTTGCAGTTATTAAACATGTTGATGTTGCAATCTAAGTGATTTACACGTTGTATGACAGAGAAATATATTAGGAGAAACTCGAAATTACTCATGCCTTTAACAATGGCCAAAGTGAATAGTAAACAAAGTTGAAAGGCGCAGTTTTAACAATTATTAAGGCGAACAATAATATCCTATAGAAAGGATCGCTAATGATTAAGACTTGGGATCTATTTTATTCTTATACTTAGTTCCATAGGCATGATTTCTAATGAACAGTATTATATACGGTGAAATCGGAGGGTCCAATTTCTCATTATCAAAGCACCTCAGAAGACCATCTCAAAGTCTCAAGGCTACAAGGTTATGATCGAGTCTCCTCCCTCGAGGTTCGTCGACACTCGGTCTTGGGATGATGTTGACCACGACCACAGTATAAACGGGGAGTTCCTGAGGCATGTGGCTAGGACTGACACTATAGAGCTACTCTATGACCCGAATCATGGTGTCATCTAGTTGTCACATCTCCGTATCTTTGTAATTAATTCTTGTTGTACTATGATGGGATTCCCCTCCTATATAAAGGGGATCCTTTCCACTTTGTAAGGGGTTGTCGCTTCAATTACTCCACAAAAAAATATACAAGAACATTCTAATTGCTCTCTAACATATTATTTTGATATTATTGCTTTCATTTATTATCTTCATATTTGTTCATCATTTATTGCTTATCATTGGCCATAAAGAGCCTCCATTAATTTTATTATAACTGTTAGTCGCGTAGAAACTACCTTCGATAGCTCGTAGTCGAGCTCCGGGATCGACCTCGAGGACCTGAATCGACGAGCTCGAGGACACGATAATTGGCCTAACGGTTTGATTTTCACCCTATCCTTAACTCTTATTTCGTTTCTAAGTCTTACATACGTAACATCAAATGCTTAACAAACTAGCATAAAAATAGATCACGTATTTTTAGAATCCCATCAACAAATTTAATTATTATTACCATTTTCACAGTAAACAGTTTGGCACCCACCATGGGGCTAAAAATAATAGTGATTATTTTCTTGTTGGTTTCGTCACACACGCAAGTTATCTTTCACGCTTTTTCTTGTCCAAGATCTTCAATTTCAGGTCAAAATGTCTAACTCGGTAAATGGAGGCGAACACAACAATCTTGACGACCACGGAGAAAATGATGCGGATGTCCCAGGTATTGGTGTGCCACCACAAAACCCTAGGAATGCTCCATAACCGACCCTCATGGACGCGGTCTCCTGCGACGCCCAACAGGTCGATATAAGCTCGCATACCGACAGGA
Source organism: Nicotiana tabacum (assembly GCF_000715075.1). Classification (NCBI taxonomy): domain Eukaryota; kingdom Viridiplantae; phylum Streptophyta; class Magnoliopsida; order Solanales; family Solanaceae; genus Nicotiana; species Nicotiana tabacum. The sequence continues at coordinate 151,680,827 of NC_134080.1, read as the reverse complement.
GCGTGTGTCGAGGAGATCCAAAAGAAGCTTAGAAAACCCCAACTAGGGATGAACGTGAGGTTAACCTTCATGTTATTTTTGAAATGTTGTAGGCACAACAGCTAGCTATTGCTCAGCTATAAAGTCACCAGAAAACGCCTAGCATGGTAGCATTGGGGACAGCTCCCCCAGCGGAACAGGTACCGGAGAGATTGAGCAACAACGGGTTGATAGCCGACCTTGTCATCTTAAAAATGCTCGAGGACCTCACCAAAAGGATTGAATCGAGCGTGGAAATGATAGAAGCCAATGATAAGAAGATCAATACCTACAACTCTAGGGTTGACCAAATTTCGGGCGCACTCGCGGTCCTGAAAGGTGTGGATTCGAAGAAATTCATACAAAGGCCGTTCCTAGAGGAAGCGGCCTCGAAAACTATTCCAAAGAAGTTGAGAATGCCAGAACTCCCAAAGTACAACGGGACCTCAGACCCCAATGAACACGTTACTGCCTACACTTGTGCAGTGAAGGGAAATGATATAAAGGACGACGAGATCGAGTCCGTCTTACTAAAGAAGTTCGGGGAAACACTCTCTAAGGGAGCCATGATGTGGTATCACAACCTAGCTCCTAACTCCATAGATTCATTTGCCATGCTAGCAGACTCCTTCATAAAAGAGCATGGTGGTGCCATCAAAGTAGCAATGAGGAAATCTGATGTCTTCAAGATCAAGCAAAGGGAGAATGAGATGCTACGAGAATTTGTATCTTGCTTCCAAATGGAATGGATGGAACTACCACCAGTCTCCGACGACTGGGTAGTGCAGGATTTCACTCAAGGTCTAAATGAACAAAGCTTAGTGGCTTCGAAATAGTTGAAAAAGAATTTGATCGAATATTCCACTGAGACCTGGTCGGACATCCACAACCGATACTAGTCTAAGATCAGGGCTGAAGATAACTAGCTGGGAGCCCCTTCGGGCTTAGTATACCCAAGTAGGCTCCCGACAAAGAAACCAAAGCCAAACAAAGAGAGATATCATCCATACACCAAAGACAAGAGAAACGCCCCGAGGCGCAACCCACCTCGCAATGATTGAAGGATAGACCGAGGATAGGATCCTCGGGGACTCATCAACAGAGACATATTCGATATGAACGCATGGCCAATAGGGGCACCTCACTTATCATAATACAACTTCAACGTTGATGTATCGAACATCGCGTTCGCCATCAGTAAAATTAGAGATGCTAGGTGGCCCAAGCTTGTACAATCAGATCCTCCACAAAGGAATCATAAATTACTGTGCGAATTTCACAACACGCACAGCCACAGGACCGAGGATTGCCATCAACTACGAGAAGAGGTAGCTCGACTACTTAACAAAGGTCACCTCCGGGAATTCCCTAGCGACCGAGCCAAAAATCAGTTCCGAGAAAGAGAGGCGGCCTAGAAGAATGAAACAAATGAGCCACAACATGTCATCCATATGATTTTAGGAGGCGTCGATGCCCCGTAGGAACCCGTGATGAGAAGGATAAAAATATCCATCACCAGAGAAAAGCGAACCCGGGGGTATATACCCGAGGATGCCCTCACATTCAGCGAAGAGGACACCGAGACCTTGTGTCAACCTCACAATGACGCACTAGTAATCTCTTTCCTTGTAAATTATTTTCAAATAAAATGTGTACTCATGGATCCAGGTAGCTCGGCCAACGTTATCAGGTCGAGGGTGATAGAGCAGTTGGGACTACTTGACCAAATCATGCCCACCACTCGAGTCCTCAACGAATTCAACACGGCAAGTGAAACAATGAAAGGAGAAATCACTCTCCCAGTCACCGTGGTCGGCACAACCCAAAATGCTAAATTCCATGTCATCGAAGGAGACATGAGGTACAACACCTTGTTCGGATGGCCGTGGATATAGTGCATGAGAGAAGTACCGTCCACTCTCCACCAAATGATGAAATTTCCGACAAAGGATGGGATTAAAACCATCTAAGGGGAACAACATGCGGCAAGGGAAATGTTCGTGGTGCATGATGTGGCACCGAGACCAATACCTCCACCCGCAAAAGAGCCGAAGGGTAATCAAACTAAACCTTCGATTAAGCCCGATTATACAAAGTAAAGGACCGTACCGCGTCCTCATCTAAAGTAACTAGGACATATAGGTACTCGAAACATCGCCGACATATCCCACGCTAAGGTATAACCATATCCCTTTTCATTTCATATTTCATACTAACCCTTATGCAAGTGCCCGACCGAAGCAGTCAAAACGCTAACCCAGCTCAAATACCTTAAGGTTTTAAAGCATCCGTTGCACTATTTTCCTTCGACCGAGTTTTTATCTTAAAAGGGTTTTACCGGCAAGGTTTTTAACGAGGAAACATCCGTATGCTACCTAAGGGAGACTCAACAAGTATTCGAGGATTCTTTCATAATCAACCTAGGACACTGGGGGGCATCCCCCCTGGAAGATCATCCGCTCAGAAAAGCCAAGAAATGCCAAATGGGGTCCCAATAGGAAAATGATGTACCGGGCCAAACGGTCGAACTAACCATGTCCGTATAGCTGGGGCCCCGACGGCAAAATCATGTACACTTGTACCACATAATTGAATAATATCATTAATCAAAGCATCTCACACTCCGAAAGAAGCTCAACACCTTCGCAAAAATGACTCCTCTGTCGAAAATGTCCCGAACACTCAGGGACTGGTGCCAACAATTTAACACCTGAACGACCTTCGGGTCGGGACTCCAAAATCTTAAGCCCTCAGATGAGGCAACATGAAAATCGCGAAACTTCTCCAATGCCGAAAGTACCCCGAATACTCGGGGACTGGCGTGAAATCGTAAAAAACATATGACCTCAGGGTCGGGATCTCCAAAATCGTAAGCCCTCGATGAGGCAATACAAAGTTTGCAGATAATGGCTCCCGAGTCAAGAAACCCTCGATGACTCGGGGACTGCCGTCAAGCGCCACCTCCGTCGACTTGTCAAAACCAAAGTCCATAAGACCCCGAGCGGGCAGACTCGGTCTCTTAAGACCTACATAAGGCAACAACTATATCTGTAAGACCTCAACCAAGGCATGAACAATACTTGTACCAAGTATCCAAAACTGTAAGACCTCAAAGGCATGAAAAACTTGTAAGACCTTACTAAAGGCATAAAACCGATCTCAAAGTTTTGGCTATATATCAAACTTGTAAGACCTCTAAAAAGGCATACCCTCGATATAGATGCCGAAAAGGTTTCACTCGGGACTTAAAGGCTCCGGCCAAACACAAGTGACTCCGGTCACACGGCTGTACCAGCCGAACTAACGTGACTTGGGGATGCCCGACTGTCGCTACAAAATCACAGGCCTTCAATTACTTCGAATCTAGTTCGAAAAGAACCGGTTAAACAAGCTACACTCAATACAGGCAAAAGAACTTCGACCACATCAGCTCCAAAACATCGGCTTTGAGATACTTAGCCTCTGAGCCAAACCTCCCGAGGTGCTCGATCATTGACATATAACGACTCACAATTGAGGTTTTTATTAAGCCGTCGAAGAGTCAGGCAAACACTATCTATCCTTATCAAGGAAAAAATAAAGCACACATAAATGGCCGTATCGACCAAGCGCATATGAGCCATTGTCGCCAGCCTAATGAGCCCTAGGGCCATACACATAAAAGGTTGTATCGACCCAAGGCGTAAGAGCCATTGTCGCCAGCCCACAAAAATATAAAACTTGAGGGTCAAATGAGCTCGAGTCGTAACCCGATTCGGAGAGTGAACCCAAAATAGTTAACTAAATATGCCTAAGAGCAAGGCGTAAGAGCCACTGTCTCCAGCCCACACTAAAAGGCTGCATGAGCTACAGCATAAGAGTCACTGTCGCCAGCTCGTACTAAAAGGCTGCATCGGCCCAAGGCGTAGGAGCCATTGTCACCAGCCCGTACTAAAAGGCCACATCGGCCCAAGGCGTTAGAGCCATTGTCGCCAGCCCACACTAAAAGGTCGCATCAACCAAAAGCGTTAGAGCCACTGTCGCCAGCCTAAATTTCGGCCACTCAAAGGTCAAATAAGCTTGAGTCGATGCCTAACTCGGGGACTGAGCCCAAAACGGGTGGCCTAAATACGCCTACGAGAAAAAGTACGTAAGAGCCTACGGGCCAGTCTACTAAGCCCCTGGGCCACATCACGGCTATAAGGATTCCTACCAATGCAAAAACCAGCTCGACTAGCCAAATTCAAAACAGAAAAAGATACGAAAGAAACAAAGCTGCAAGGTTTTCTTTCATACACATATGCGAAAAAGTGCCATCTCCATCTACAAGCATGCTACAAAAGTGCTATATACAAATGACAAAATCTATACTCCCCCCCCCCCCATTCTCGGGGGTTACGTCCTGCCGGCCTCATCCTCACTTTCTTTGGCAACAAGCAAAAGCAACCAAGCATCACGCTCGTCCGCCCTTTATAGCGCCAATTCTTTCGAGAGGACGAAACCTCTAGCACGGATCTCCTCGAGGGTCTTTCTTAGAGATTTGCATCGAGCATATTCTTCAACCCTCTCCTCGCGGTCGAGGATCCTTCTAAGCTTAGCTTGAGCATCGGCAACATCCTTTGAATAGATCGTCATCTCCTGGTCAACCTTAGTTCGTCTCATTGCAGCTTTAGCCCATGCATCAACGATCTCAGCCCTGACTTTCGAAGGCCAAGCGCACACCTACCAATCCAGTTCCTTCGTCCCTGAAAGAGTCGACTCCGGTTGATGCACGGTCGCTCAGTATATGCGACACCGGGTTTCTAGTATCTCCCAAAGTACTATCGACGGAAAAACAAGGCGACAACAACGGAGAAACCTTCTTTCCAGAACTAGGAACCGCAGATACGGCAGGCTCGAACGATGCTTCCGCTCCAAAGTCCCGGTCCCGTTCTGCCTTACTTTGAGCCCCATCACCTTGTAAAAGCATCTCTCACTTATTGTTATCGTTCTTTTGACTCGAGAGTTGGCAACCCTTCCCCTTCTCCAGAGGAATGCGGCCTTGCCTCGAAAGGCTCTTCAATGCCTACAGCTGCAAGATTAATACGCACAAAGGGAAAATGCTTCTCTATATGGAAAAAGGGAAAGGGAAAAATAGCACAACACATACCATGATATTTTGCTCCCCATCTGCCTCGGGACAAAACTCGCCACTTACGCTCATCACAGTTCAAGTGGGTCGCCAACTTCCGAACCCAATCCGGCAAATTCGGAACGTCATCCGGCGTCTATGAAACTGCTGTGGGAAAAGAAAAGAAGGCACAATTATAAAACTAGGCTTTCGCCATAGACAGAATTGAGAAGGCATGAAATGAACCACTTAAGTGTATAGTTCCACTCCTCAGGGAATGGCATAAGCTCCATGGGGAAAATGTTAGTGTCCGCACTCGGACAAAGTGACCCATCCACCCCCGGTCTCCGTCTTCCTCATCATCAACAACGAAGGGTGTGGTCTATCGACATCGTAAGGTTAGCAGACATTGATGGTGGAAGGGCCGGTACAACTTGATAAGGTGACTAAGAGTAAATTCAAGCCCTGCCTTCACCGCGAAAAATCTCACCATCAATATTGTTCGCCAAAATGATGGATAGACCTGCGCCAAGCTAACCCGATACTCTAGACAGAATTCGAGCACAACCCTATCAAGGGGGCCCAGTATGAAAGGATATGTGTACACATTCAAGAATCCATCGGCGCAATCCGTGATGCCCTCACTCGGGGGATGTATCTGTAACACTACCTTGTCCCCCCATCCGCAGTTTTTTCTAACTAACCCAATATGTTCTTCTCATATCGAAGAAACAACCTTCAAGACATACTCTCGTTGGTCCTGAATGCCAGAGGCGGAGCCCTCCCCTCTCTGCTGGGTAGACCCCGATGCAGCAGTCATGATTACGGCAAAATTAAAGAACTAAAGCGGGAATCTGTGCTAGCACGTTAGTACCGAAATAACGAAAAGATTGATGCGGAAAGAGAAGGGCAACTGCTTAAAATGGTCGGATCTCCAAAAAAGCATAAACATCCTTGTATATATATATGGAAAAAACAGCAATGACTTGCCTGCCTCAAATCCGATTAAAAGCACCATCGCCAGTCCCGAGGTGGTACCCGACCTCGAGGCCCTCTATCAGAAAAAGGCTACGCTCTAGGAAGCCAATAACGACTCTGCTAGTACCGAGGTGTTACCCGACCTCGAGGACCTCTATCAAAAAGAAGTTAGGCTCTGAAAGGCCAACAATATCATCACCAGTTCCGAGGTGGTACCCGACCTCGAGGACCTCCATCAAAGAGAAGGTTAGGCTCTAGGAAGCCAATGATATCATTACGAGACCCGAGGTGGTACCTGACCTCGGGGGCTTTTGTCAAAGGGAAACAGGCTCCAAGGAAATAAACATTTAAACTCCACCCGTATGGGCTTGGGCCCGGGGGTACCGTCTGAGATCGGACAAACCCTATTTCAAGATCTATCTACAATGCCTTAATGATATTTACACTAAGCTCAAAGCAAGTTTCCAGGTGGTCCAGATTTGAATGAACATCCGCTCGCGGACTGCCCTCGAGAGGTCAAAGCCAGTCCCTATCTACGGGTCTCCAAGCAAATTTCTCCTCAAAGGTTACCATGGAGCTTAAGTAGTAAATCATGGTTTCAAGGCCCAAAGCATTACTTTCATTCTACTCGAAGTCATGGTCCCGGCGACCCGAGTTCATCGGCACGATCTAGGCTCGATGCAAGGAATCGCAAAAGGTTCCACGCGAGGCCATATTAATCAATTAGAGGACAGAAAAAACACTCGCATCTGCGTTCGACGTTAGCAGTAGCTAATAAAATCATGCATTCAGAGTCTCCATAAGTGCAGATGGAAGGAAATATAGCAAGCATCGAAGACAAAATTGGGAAAACATCTTCATATTCATAAAATTTCGATTACAGAAGCCCACAAAGGGTCATTACATACAATTACAAAAGCCCACAAGGGGTCCTTACACAGAAACAAAGAAGCGAAAGGGTACACATGTAGTAAAAGCCTAGAACCTAGTCTACTCTCGAAGGTTCATCTCCGGTAGCAGCATCTCCGAGCACCGCCTCTTCGAACATGCATCCTCGACGGTGATACCATCGACCGCCCTTTCCTCTAGGTTCCCATCTCACTCCCACGGAGCAATACCTCCGAGGGTGAAGATGAAGAAGAGGAAAGTGGGAAGGCAAAGAAGAGGAAAGTGATGCAGAAGAGGTAGAAAAAATAGACATAGCTCGCTGAAGCCAATGGTTGAAGATTCAGCGGGCCTCAACCCTACTCGCACGGCTTCTCCGAGTCCACCTTCCAGGACATCATTCCGTGCGAGCTTAACGATTTGTGCACCATTTTATCCCTTGGGAAAAAACTCGAGGGATGAAGTGCCACATTAGGCCAGGGTAGGAGAGTAAGCTGCGGTGTATAGTCCGAACACTCTCCCGAGTAGCGGTGTAAAGTCCAAATGTCCTCCTAAGTAAAAATAGGTCGACCCCTTTACCTCACCACCTCGATCAAATAGCGACAACAGTGATAGTCGTAATAATAACAAAAACGACAACGAGACAGTATAATCTCGCTCGGCACAGGAATGTCCAGGTAAAAGGCCATGGTGTGGCAGATAAGAACACCGCCATAAGACCTTAAGGCCAGAGACCCCAAACATGGCGGGTAGTAATGGAGAAGGATAATGAGAATGAGAAGAAAGGGATGGTAACATGTTGAAAAACACTTGGATAAAAAGATAGTATGGAAATTCCCCATTTATAGGGGATGATAATGTGGCCAACAACGCCGTCAATTCCTTTGAAAGACGGATCGACAGGCATAATCAATGCGCCATTGGAAACTGGATCGAAGGAAATACGGTCGCCTTGAAGAATGGGAATCGGCAGAACATTGAATGACACTGAAAAGACAAGTCCATGGGATGTACCGGTCATCGTGAAGGTATACATCATAAGTATGATATCATCAGCATGACATCATTGCGGTAAGTCCGAAGAGCTGGATGTCAAAATTGTTTCTTATCACTCCTCTCTAAGAAACGCGGGGACCATCTGTATACGGTGGAATTGGAGGGTCCAATTTCTCATTATCAAATCACCTTAGAAGACCATCTCGAAGTCTCAAGGCTACAAGGTTAGGATCGAGTCTCCTCCCTCGAGGTTCATTCACACTCAGTCTTGGGATAATGTTGACCATGGATATGGTATAAATGGGGAGTTCTTGAGGCACATGGCTAGGACTGATAGAGCCTAGAGAGCAACTCTAAGACCCTAATCAGGGTGTCATCTAGTGAGTCACATCTCCGTATACTTGTAATTAATGCTTGTTATACTATTATGGGATTCCCTTCCTATATAAAGGGGATCCTTTCCACTTTGTAAGGGGTTATTACTTCAATTACTCCACACGCAATGTACAAGAACATTCTATTTGCTCTATAACATATTCTTTTGATATTATTGCTTTCATTTATTATCATCATATTTGTTCATCATTTATTACTTATCATTGGCCATAAAGAGCCTCCGTTAATTTTATTATAACTATTAGTCGCGTAGCAGCTACCTTTAATAGCTCGTAGTCGAGCTCCTGGATCAACCTCGAGGCCGCAAATCGACGAGCTTAAGGCCCCGATAATTGGCCTAACAGTTTGATTTTCGCCCTATCCTTAACTCTTATTTCGTTTCTAAGTCTCTCATACATAGAATCAACTGCTTATCAAACTAGCATAAAAATAGATCACGTATTTTTAGAATCCCATCAACAAATTTAATTGTTATTACCATTTTTACGGTAAACAAGTACGAGACGATAGCAGATGAAGTGATCAAATCCTATAGCTAGGTTTTCTAGTAGAATAGTAGTAAGAATAATTGCAGCATTTGAATTCATGTTTGCTAGCAGACAGTGTGTGTGTGCGCATCCCTAATGACATGATTTCTATAGTGCACATAGTGATTGAATAACATATATAGCAAGTAGATCGTTGAGTCCTATTGGCATATTATCTAACCCAATTTACTAACACTCAATTGTTTGTTAGAAAATTATTACAGGCCCAATAATAGAGTAATTACAAACGTGGTACAAATAATGATAGTAGGCCCACAACAGGCGCAAAAGAAATACCCAGCACTGTCTAGGCATTCAACATTTGTCATGCAACATACCCAAACTTTCACAAAGAGCCATATTCATCAACACAACCCAGAATCCATAGAAGAGCTCAAAGCCAACTCACACAACCATATTGCCAATCTCTTAGACCAACCAGCTTACATGTTCATTGGATAATAGGAAGAAGGAACTAGGATAGTCCAGGTTTCAGTATTAGGGGAGGTGATTAAGGACCCAAATCCTAGTGTGTCAGAGTTCACAAGGGTCTCAAATGGACCCCGAGCAGTGCTTACACTAGGGAGGTAAGTAGTAAGAGCCTTGGTAGCCTTGGCTTTCAGCCGGCTAAGAATAAGAAGTTCAGAACAACAAAAATAGCAAATGAGGACAATGGTTGAGGGACAGAACTTGGGGGAATAGATTGATAACTTGGAGTAGACATAACAAGGTTGAGGACACGAAGCAATTAATCAGATAGGTCACAAAACTTAAAGACATGTTCAACAGGGACTGAGAAATAGGTTCAACACATAGACAACCACATATGGAAAAGGCCAGGGGAGACACAAGTTTGCAGACAAAGATTATCATGAACAGATGCACAATACAAAATAAATTAAAACCTAATAGATTCAAATTATTCTAAGTATACATCCTAGTGTCGTGTTAATCGGCATTTATACATGATGGGGAAACATATTGTGATAATCCAAATGATCACTGAAAGAACATGGTATCAAATGAAAGACATACTGGCAAACATATTAGCATAGAAGCAAGATCATAGCCGATAGAGAATGGTCTAAACATAAATTAGAACACATTATATATACAAGACTATCATTACTGATATTCAAAATAGAGTGGGCAAGTAAATTCATACCAAATAGCAAATGTAGGTAATGAGGCATTGGCACAGTAAACTAATTAATTAGAGAAGGTCCAAATTATGTCAGAGAATCACCCAAATATCATGAAACAGTTTAAACAAATTTAGATGACTGTTCTAAAATCTCAAACAATCACTAGAGGGGTATGAGATCAAGTGAGCATCCTAAGTGAGAAAATAGCAGAGAAACATGTCATAGTTAGTCAAGGAAGTTCTAACACAAGTCATTACAAACGTGAAGTATTCATTTACAGAGATTCAGGACAAAGCAAGTAAGCATATTTAAGAACATTCATGCACGAATACACTTGGTTAAATGAACTTAGCAGGGTCAGATTATCCAAGTTAGGCTTAGACAATCTCAGGACTAGCAGCATTAGGAGAAAGTTAAATACTAAAGAGACTTAAAACAAGTGCAAAGTTAACAGAGTCAGGCATAAAGGTAACCCAGAAACACATTAAGCCATGGAATTCAGAGGTTAGAATACATGTTAATCAAAGAAAAATAAGGATGAGATTGCAAAAGTCAAGTGGCTTACCAGTTGAACGGACAAAAATAAAGAACAAAAGATCAACAAGAACCAAGAACCTCAATACGTCAAAGTTCCCTAGAGCTTCAAAAGAACCTCGGGCAATGCTCGCACCAAGAAAAAGTTCAAACAGCAGACCCTCAGTGGCCTTGGCTTTCATGCGGCTAAAACAAAGTACAGAACAAGATAACGAAGGAACAACAGAACAAAGCTTCAAATTTTAGTGAGATTATAGCGATTCAAGTCTTGTCTCAAAGGAGAATAGGGAGGGGTTTACATAGTGATAGAAATCGAACAAGTAAACAAGGAAAACTGTAAAATCAAATATAGCCTAGCCATGATGAATATGGACGAGATATTGCCCAGATTCAAACGATTGAATTTGAACGGGTAGAATCGGAGAGATAGTACTTGCCATATTTAGGCAAGTACTAAGTGATACCATGGAGAAACACCAGTAGCGGAGAAACACTTGTATGGTAAGTAAATGATGGGAGAATCCCATTATTGACATGATTAGGGGAAGACTTAGGGAAGGCAACGATTAGGGTTTTTGGTGGGGGAGGAGCATTTGAGGGCGGCTGGGCAGAGACAATGAGTCTCTAGGGTTTAGGTGGGGATATAAGGAGAGTGGGGAAAATGTTGTGAGCCCTTGATGTGGAATTTTATCAGGCTAGGGTCATTTTGTTTTGGGACTGAGTTGGGGAATTGGATCATTTGGAGTGGGCTTAGGGTTTATAGGGCTGAATTGGTTCGAAAAGTATTTTAAAAATTGGGCCAGCCTTTAAACATACATAATTTAGCAAAAATAATTAGTAAATGAGTAAAAAAAATATTTTATGTACTAAAATAATGATTTAGCATTATAAAAATATAAAATGCTATTTTTGATACAAATAATATAAATAAGGAGCATTTGTATATGAATATAGGCTATTATTGTAAAATTAGATAAATAGCTTAAAAATGCTAATGTAATTATATGAAATGAAGTAAAATATTTGAAACATATATTATAGATGCAAATAATAATTTTAGGTAACTAAGTCATCACAAAATAATGTGAAGGAGTAATTAATAATTATTCGAGTAATTTAAGTACAGAAAAATCAATTTAAAAGCTCTAAAAATTATGGAAAATTATAGAAAATGCTCGTATAGATTTGTAAACTACATAATGAGGTAAAAATAATGTTTTGAAAGTATATCTATTTTTGAAAAAAATATGAGGGCAAAATTGGGTATCAACACCTAGTCTGGTGGATGTTAGTCCCATGATACTCGCACCATAGATTAAGATCCCTTTGACTGGGATAAAATCTCATCTGCCTTGCGAATTGTGCTTCCTTTATGTTCATCATCGTTGATACTAGCTCCACTATACTGACATTAAATTATACGTAGACAGTCTGGGATAGGTGTAATCCCGGGAACCCGATACCTCTTTATCTTGTAATGACTTGCTATTCCTGTCCCGACCAGCTTTACTATCGGGCGCGAACCTATCCTCCAACCAGAACCCTCCATCGCGTCCTTCGGAACTTTCGTAGGTCAAAATTTGACCCTTAGAAGATCGTTGATCTGCGCCAAAATCATCCTTCCTCTTATCCCTATTCTTTTATCGATCCCGACCCTTAGTTGATGTCGGGAACCCATGTTGATCATCTTCTATTCTTATCTTTAACTCATAACAGTTATGGACATTTGTCCATGTGGTCATCTGGAACTCGAGCAAGTTTTCTTTCAGTTTCTGGGAGGTGTCACAGCTCATCGCGTTCAGCCCCTTAGTAAACACCTCAGCTGCCCATTCTTCCAGGATGGCAGGTAGCAGCATCCTTTCTTTCTGAAACCTGGTCACGAACTCGCACAATAATTTGGACTCTCCTTTCACAATTCTGAATATATTCGCCTTTCAGGCATGTACCTTCCTGACCCCGGCATGGGCCTTGATGAAGGAGTCTACAAGCATCTCGAAGGAATCTATTGAGTGTTCGGATAAGAGTGAGTACCATGTCAGGGCCCCCTTCGTGAAGGTTTCTCCGAACTTCTTCAGCAGAACCGACTCAATCTCATGAGGAGCTAAGTCGTTCCCTTTCATCCTGTTTGTATACGTGGTGATGTGCTTCTTAGGGTTTGAAGTCCTATCATATTTTGGTACATCTGACATAGTGGAGTTTGTACTTGAGGCAACACTATTGGCGAAGAAGAATGAAGAAGGATATATGGTGTGTTTTGTATGAAGGAAAATATTTTCCGAAAAATATTTTCAAATTTTCTCACGTTTGGCTGGCTTAAATGTTTTGGAAAATATTTTCCTCATCAACTCATTTTCCTCTAATTGGAGGAAAATGTTTTCCCTATCAATAGAAGGTAAAATATTTTCCAAAACTCATTTTCAACCTTCCCCGCCCTATTTCTCATCCCCACCAACCCACCCCCACCAAACCACCCCTACCTACCCACCCTACCCCAACCAATCCTACCCTACCCACCCTCTCCAACACCCCACCCTAAATAAAAATATTATTAATAATACTTTTTTTTCATGTTATAGATAGTTTTTTTCATTTCAACAAATACTATTTTCTTTTCATGATGTATAAAAAAGTATTTTTTTTCATTTTAACAAAAATAGCACGTTCTTTTCATGATGTAGAAAAAGTATTTTCTGTTATTTCAACAAAAGTATTTTCTTTTCGTTATGTAGAAAAAATATTTTCTTTTATTTCAATAAAATGGTTACTTTATTTTCATGTTGCAGAAAGAGTACTTATTTTTTCAACAAAAAAGGTATTTTCTTTATAGTTATGAAGCATAAATTTCAACGTTGTTTTGATTAAAAAAGTAAAGAACAATTAAATTGTTAAAGAAAATTGAGTCTTGAAAACGTTGGGTATTTGGGAGGGGGGCAAGCAAACATGGGGACTTGGGGAAAAAGGGTGAGGAGAGTAGCAAAAAAAGTATTTTCCTAAAAAAAGAATTTCTACTCTCTAACCAAATACTAGAAAATATTTTTCGAAAAAAGTTTTTCACTCACCAACCAAACAAGGAAAAATAAGTGATAAAACCACTCATTTTCCATGAAAACATTTTCTAGGAAAATATTTTCCATACCAAACACACCCATAGTAGAGTTTGTAGCTTGTTGCTTGAACTGTCAACAGGTGAAGTACAAGCATCAGAGGCCGGACAGTTTGCTTCAGAGGCTTGAGATTCCTGAGTAGAAATGGGAGCGTATCGCCATGGACATCGTAGTTGGGCTCCCATAGACTTTGAAGAAGCTTGTTGCAATTTGAGTGATTGTGGACCGGCTGACTAAGTCCGCACATTTCATTCCAGTTGGGACTACCTATTCACGGTGTGCCGGTGTCCATTATTTCAGATCAGAGAATGATGTTCACATTGTAGTTTTGGAGAGCAGTGTAGCGAGAGTTAGGCACACGAGTTGAGTTGAGTACATCATTTGTGACGACCCAGCCAGTCGTCTTTGGAATTTATGCCCCGTTTCCCCATTAACTGCTTCCCCTAAGTTCATTTCAGCTATCCTGGTTTGTCGGGATGTTCGGTGTTGGGATTCGGAATGTTTTGGGACACTTAGTCCCTAAATAAGAGCTTAAGTGTTGAAAAAATGGTCCGTAATCGGAACAGTATGAAGATGGACTCGGAATGGAAATCCGATGGTTCTGTTAGCTCCGTTAGGTGATTTCGGGGTTGGGAGCGTGTTCGGAATATATTTTGGAAGTCCGTAGCTCATTTAGGCTAGAAATGCCGAAAGTTAGTATTTTGACAAATTCCGGTTGATAGGTTAAATTTTGATCCAAGGGTCGGAACGGAATTCCGGAAGTTGTTGTAGCTTCGTTAGATGATTTAGGATATGCGTGCAAAATTTCAAGTCATTTGGACATGTTTTGGTCGGGTTTTTGATCGAATGTGTGTTTTGAAGTTTCTAAAAGAACTTAGGCTTGAAGTTGATGTAATTCGATGATTTTAGTGTTAGTCGAGGTGTTCTGATGATTGGAACAAGTTTGCATAATGCTTTAGGATGCGTTGGTGCTTTTGGTTGAGGTCCGGGGGGGCCTCGGGTGTGTTTCGGGTGAGTTTTGAGCAAGTACGGACACCCCGAAACTTAGAAAAATGGAGGTGGCAGCAGTGGAGACGCGGACCGCGCTCCTTTTCGCGCTGGGCGCGCGGCCGCGCCCGGGAAGATCTGCAGGCTGCTGGTTCTACTTCGGAAGCTCATATCTTTTGATCAACACGGAATTTTGAGGTGATTTAAAAACGAAAGTTGTAGATCTTTGAATCTAGTTTTCAGAAACATATTATAATAGGCATTTGGACATTTGTAGAGAAAGTTACGGCCTAAATAGTAAAGCCTGTCACTGCAGTCAAATTGCTGCGCGGCCGCGACCATTTTTGTGCGGTCAGCACTCCCTGGGCGCGGACCGCGGTCATTTTTGTGCGGTCAGCACTGTCGGAATCCGAGGGGTACTCTATAAATACGAGGTTTTGGGTTTTATTTGATATTTTGACCTATAGAGCTCGGATTTTGGCAATTTTTCGAAGTTTTTTCAAGAAATTCATCAGGGTAAGTGATTCTACTCAGATTTGGTTAGAATACATGAATATACCATTGAATTCATCATTTAATTAGTGATTTGAGATAGAATTTGGGAAGAAAATTGTGGAATCTTTCAAAAATATAAAATGAAGATTTGAAGGACCAAATGGTGTCGGAATTGGATAAATTTGGTATGGTTAGACTCGTGAGAGTACGAGGTTTCTAGAAATGTAAATTTTATTCGATTCCGAGACGTTTTCCTGAGGGGCATTTTGGTCTTTTTCCCTATTTTCGCGCCTTAGCTTTGATTTTAATAGTGGAACTAGTTACTTGCAATGTTATTTACAATATGTAATTAGTTTGAATAGATTTGGGCCACTCGGAGTCGGATACTCGTGGCAAGGGCATTGTTTCTTAGCGATTTTTGTACCGATTCGAGGTAAGTGGCTTGTCTAACCTTGTGTGGGGGACCTTTCCCCTTAGGATGTGCTATATTTGATAATTGAAATGCCCTGTACGTGAGGTGACGAGCGCGTACTTGAGCTAATTGTTGAAAATTCGATTTTTCCTTAAGTATTTCAATTGAGTTCTTTCCTTGTTTTATGCTACCTGTGAATTTAGCATGTTGCTAGTCTAGAAAGGCATGTTTAGTTGACTTAATTGCCTATTTGCTTAAATTGCCTGAATTGCATTACGTGAAGTATGTTGGGCTAGAAGTAAATGTTTACTTGGTACGAAATTAGCTTTAATTTAATATTCTTGTGTTGCTGCTCTGTGTTTTACTTTGGGACTACGGGTTAGATTCCCGGGAGATTCCCCCCTGTACATTTACTTTGGGACTATGGGTTAGAGTCCCGGGAGATCCCCAGCACATATATTGAGGATACCAAGAGATCCTCGGGATACCAAGAGATCCCTGGACGGTTCGGGTCGTTACAAAGAGATCCTCGGGATACCAAGAGATCCCTAGTACATATTGAGGATACCAAGAGATCCTCGGGATACCAAGAGATCCCTGGTTGATATTGAGGATACCAAGAAATCCTCGGGATACCAAGAGATCCCTAGTACATATTGAGGATACTAAGAGATCCTCGGGATACCAAGAGATCCCTGGCTTATATTGAGGATACCAAGAGATCCTCGGGATACCAAGAGATCCCTAGTACATGACGAGGATACTAAGAGATCCTTGGGATACTTAGAGATCCCCGGTTACTTCCCTTATGGTTTGCTTTCATCATTGTTTCCGTTATTGTACTCTTATTATCCTGCATAGATTCTTACTGTAGGTTCTCAATTGCACTGCTTATCTTATCCTGGCATCTTTATTTTTTTATAACCTTAGTAGGGACCCGACCTTCCTCGTCACTACCCAACCGAGGTTAGGCTTGGCACTTACTGAGTACTGCTGTGGTGTACTCATGCTACTCTTCTGCACACTTTTGTTGTGCAGATCCAGGTACATCTGAGCAGGCATACCGCCAATAGTTGTTAGGGAGCATTATTGGAGACTTGAGGTATACATCTGCTACGTCCGCAGATCCGCAAAGTCTCCTTCTCATTCCATCCCTAGTTGTTAGCTGTTATTTCGATTCCTCTCTTTGTATTAGACAAATTCTGGTGACTAGAGCAGTGTTAGACTTCTTGTAACCTGTGTTGCCCGTGGGATTCCGGGTTTTGGGATGTTACTTTCAGGAGTTGTGTATTCAGTGTATGTGCCAAGCGGCATCGTTATACACTTCCTTTTCTATTTAGTGTTTGTTTACTATTTTTATTTCGAACTGTTAAATTCTGCAATGTGTTAGGCTTACCTAGTCGCGAAGACTGGGTGCCATCATGACAGGTTCACAATTGGTGAACCAGGGTCGTGACATCATTCCACCCTGAGACGGACTGTCACGCCCCAACCTCGGGAGGCGCGACCGGTACTAAATCGAGAAAACCCAAATGAGCAAGCCTTATCAAACACTTCCTACCTAACTCGATACGAATAAGGAAACCATTCTTTCATTCATTTATTTAAACGAGGAAAGATAGTGCATTCTACAAAGTTAGTTCATTTTAAATCACAATATTAGACCATCGGTAAGTTCTAAAATTCCATACAAGTACACTTTAGAAAAGCGGGAATTAGAATTACATCATAGTTCGTGGACCCATCCAACGCCCGTACATAACCCACGCATATGTCTATGGAGCCTCTACGGATGAAATGACAAGTAATGATAATGCCGGCAACAAGGCCCCGGCTATACCTCAAAAGTAGAAGTCTACAACAAAAGAAGTGCAATACAACCCCTCGAAGGAGAAAAGGGTCTCACCAAGACTTCGAGAAGAAGGTACTCTGCTACGCGCGATCCACTCAATCTGCAATAGAGCCACATACATTCATTTAAAAATGTAGCGTCCCCGGTAAAAGGGATGTTAGTACCACTGAATAGTACTAGTATGTATAACTAAACATCATCTAGTTAGAAAGAACTTTCATACAAGAGTAAGAAATCACAAGTATCACTCAAACTCTAAACGATCACCACATTATCCAATAAAAGAATCAAACAACTTCCACATTATTTTTACATATCTTTTTGTTTGGGCATTTAACACTATTCATTATTATTCACAATGCCACCGCTATCTTGAGCGGAGTCCGATCTCGACATGATCGGCTAGGTCGCCTCATTTGAGGCATATATTTTAATCACAATCTCATTTCCTTTCCGGAATTTATTCACAATAGCACCGCTATTTTTTAGGCGGAGTCCGATCTCGGCCCGATCGACTAGGCCGCCTTTCCAAGGCATTGTTTCCTTCACATCAATCACTTTGTTTCACATATATCATTTCGTAGGCATTTGGGGCCACAATTTATCACATTATCCTTGGCACTAGGCCGTATTTTTTTACATCGTTCCCACATTCAATGTTAGATTTGTAATTTAGGATAATAAGTGCACAAAAGAGCAATTAAAATTATAGGCATAGAGGAGACTTCACATAGATGGCACAACATGCGCAGCTTCAATTTCAATTTAAAGTCCAAGCATTTCAATACATAACTCATATCCTTGCCCTTTCAGATATCAAGACAGCATGTTGATCATGTTGAGACACATTTTTCACGCATATATGGTTACAACATCAATTCATGTAAAATAACAAGCAATGCAACAATTCATCTTTAATCTTACCATATTCACACAAACGGCGATGAAGCTCAATTTCTAAAAGACGGGGTTTTAGCCATACATACCTCAACCGAGCTTTCCTTAATCCTATAACATTCCGGAATATTCGCACCTCAATTTATTTAAGCAATATAGCACAATTTAACTCATAACATAGAAAAAATCATAATCTAAGCTCTCTTGAGAATTTTACCGAGCAATTAGTGTTCATTAAGGCCTTATGGTTCTTTTATGCAAGATTACACTATCCCATTACCCATGCCTCCTCTTTTCTAATTCCTCATACTCTTCAAGAACACATGCATGCAATGCAAACCCTCTTACCCCCACGAATTACCTCACT
Source organism: Nicotiana tabacum (assembly GCF_000715075.1). Taxonomy (NCBI): domain Eukaryota; kingdom Viridiplantae; phylum Streptophyta; class Magnoliopsida; order Solanales; family Solanaceae; genus Nicotiana; species Nicotiana tabacum. The sequence goes on along the minus strand of NC_134080.1, from coordinate 151,662,145 downwards.
AATGACCCTTTGTAGCTATGTATAAAAATGATAGCTGAGGTGATGAAGTCTTACCTCTTGGGATAAAGGTTTAGGTCCCTCACTTGATTATATTCAATGATTCAACAAGGATTCAGGGAGTAATTTTGATGGAAGAACTTCCCCTCTCTTAGACCCCTCTCTCTCTCACTCTAAAAGTGTCAGGAATTAGGCTCAAAATGAGCTATTGCACAGGATATAACGACAGGGGGTCAGGTTTAAAATTTAGAAAATTAGAGCCCCAACTCGGATCTGCGATCGCAAATGACATGCGGCCCGCATAATGGACCGCAAAAATGTTTCCCAAAACCTGAACACACTGCCTAGGTATACGGCAAAAATGCGGTCCGCATACTCGTTGTGCGGTCGCATAATGCACCGCAGAACTTCCCCTTACAAAATCCCAAGGGAATTATGCGACGACTTTGCGGCCCGCATATCGAGTATGTGACCACATAATTGGCCGCATAACTGACATCATTTTGGCCAACACACTGCTTCACTCTGCGGCGACTATGCGGTCCGCATAGCCGTTATGAAACTGCATTTTCGACCGCGAAAATGCACTTTTCTGGAAAACATTATTCCTTGATCCTTCTAATGCATAGACCAGATCTAAAGGGTCCGAACCGCGGCGAGCTTTTACGCATATCTAACACATGATCCTGATTGCCACTACGAGCTTTCGGGTTTAGAGTGGAAATTTTCACGGGGCCTCACATGGACGGAAAATTCGAGCACACCATTCAGATATTGGAGGATATGTTACGCGCTTATGTCATAGATTTCAAGGGTTCTTAGGATCAACTTCTACTGCTTGCAGAGTTTGCTTGCAACAATAGTGTTACATCTCGCATTTTCGTACGTTAAAATTTTGTTTTCAGTTAACCGACGTAGACTCGGGGATGAGATCATCTTGATGTTAACGTACTTACGCTATTTATAACAAGCGATAAATAAGTGTTATGAAGGATAAAGGGGTACACAGATTAAAGAAAACGAGTTTCGTTAAAAGTGGCCAATTTGGAATAAAATAAAGGTCGAGCGATAATACCTGATAATTATGAACTAGTACCATGCAAGGTACCATATGACCACGGTAGTATAATATATAAAGTATATATGAAGTATTTTAAAAATAAATAGAATTTTAAGTAATTTGTGGTAATTGATTAATTACCGGGTAACATGATATTACCCAGTTAACTAATAAGTGTATAAAAACATTAATAAATTAAATCCCCCACATACATGGCAAGAAGCCACAAACCTAGAAAATGACTAAGTAGTCATAATTCTAGGTGGCTACCTATGAATAACATAATCATGACTTAAGGGTTAAGTCTTAGAAAGACTTGTAAAATCTTATCCAATTCTTGCCTTCAATTAACGACTTTGGCTTGAAACCAAGAACCTTTGTTTACCATAAAAATGGTAATAACAATTAAATTTGTTGATGAGACTCTAAAAATACGTGATCTATTTTTATGCTAGTTGTTTAAGCAGTTGGTGCCAGACGTGTGGAGATAAAAGATAAAACGCGAGCTAAAATAAGATTGTGAGCGAACCGGGGAGTTAGCTATTCTAGCCCTGACTGGCCAATGAGGGGCCTCGAAGTCGATGCCTGGGCTCGGGCTCGAGTTATCGGGGATAATCGGGAAAAGGGATAACAATTAGGATATGATTGAAGGATGCCCTTTTATGGCCAATAACGAGCAATAAGTGAATAAGAAGTATGAAGGCAATAAATATGATCAATAATATCGAGAGAGTAAGTTATAGAGAAAAGAAAAAGTTCTTGTATATTTCGTATAGAATAGTTGGAGCAACAGGGTTTACAAAGTGCCAATGATTCCCTTTATATAGGAGGAAAAATCCCAGCATAGTACAAGATACATTAATGATAAAGAAAGTAGGATGGGACGGCTAACTAGCTTTATGATGCAAGCGCAGACCAACTTTTAGACTAGCCTGATAGATTCAACCGGCCCCGACTGCATTCTTTGGAAACTCCCCATGCCCGTTGGGGTCTCGGCCAACATTATCCCCAGGCCGGTGTCGATAGATCTCGAGGAGGGTATTCGGTCCATGGTCTCGAACCTCCGAGGTGACCTCTCGGACTGCCTTATTGATGAGAAATTGGTTCCGCCGATTTCACCATACACAGTTAGTCTCCGCATTTCTTTGAGAGAAACGACAAGAAACGATTTTGACATCCCACTCTGCGGGCTTCCTGTAATGACGTCGAGCTGATGGCGCAAGCTTCCATGATTATCAAAATGTCTTTTCCAGTATTGTTCAACGCATTGCAGTTTCTCATTCTTCAGAGCCATAATGCCACCGTCGATTCAGCTCCCATAGATGGATTGAATGCGCCTTTCATTACTTTTTTCGAGGGCAATACTAGTGTCGTCGATTACGTTACCCCTCTTCTTATAAATGGGGGTCTCCTGGGATCAACTTTTACCCAAGTATTTTTCCATACCTATCTATTCCTCCTTTATCGCTATCTTTATTCTTTGTCGTTTACCATGTTTGGGGCCCATGGCCCCAAGATTTTATGGCGATATCGGGCATGCAATAGCCTATCTTCCGGATCTTTTCTGGTCGAATGAGATTATTGTATTTTCATGTTGTTGTTGCTATTGTCATCTCCGTTGACTCGGGACGATGAAGCAGAAGACCGATTTCCTCCGACCAGAGTAAATATTTGGATTATACAGCGCTACTCAAGAGGGGGATCGGATTATACACCGCTGCTCACCCTCCTACCCCAGCTTGGCGCATTACACCCCTTTTGGATTCCTCAGGGTGTGGCGACACTGTCTACTAACTGTCGCCTCCCATGCCGGGGCATTGTCTCAAGAAGTGGCTTTATGGCAATAGCCTGGCCAAATCTATACTAGCCAGATTTTTCATCTAGCCACTTCTTCATTCCTTCTTGCCTTTTCCGCGTCACTTTGCTCTTTTCCATTGCTTTCCCCTTTGTCGTCTCTCTTTTTGAAAATGCCATTATAGGGAATCGAGATAAAACTCCCGAGGGGATTATGCTGGAAGATATTGTCTTTGAGGACGTGTGCTTGAGGAGATGATGTAGAAAATGTTACTATTGAGGACGCACCTTTGAGAATAGGCTAGTTCTTAGGCTTTTATTGTATGTACACTCTTCTACTTCTTTGTTTCCGTGTAAGGACTCCTCATGGGATTTTGTAATCATATGTAAGGACCCCTTGTGGGATTTTGTAATGGAATATTACATGAATACAATGATTTTTTCCCGATTTGTCTTCGATGCTTGCTACATTCTTTTATGCCTGTGGAGACTCCGAATGCATGACTCCCTCTGTAGTTGCTAATACCGAACCCGGGTGCGAGTATACCTTCCGACCTTTGGTTGATAACAACGGCTTCACGTGGAATCCCTTGGATCGAACCTGAATAAGGTTGATAGACTCGGGTCGCCGGGACCTTGACTTTGTGTAAAATGACAATAATGTTTCGGGCCTTGGAATCATGACTTATGTTACATCCCGTACCTTTGCATTAGAATGTGCCGTAGTAAATCCACATATGTTCGAAGAGATTATGTCTATTAGGAGATTATAGAGAGTTTAAGACATTATTATTATAAGACCCTTTAAGTTCACAACCTTGATACCGTTAGATATTATGTTAATGTGGTATTTTCTTTTAAGTAAAGTATTTTAGTAAAAGTTTTATAAGTATAATTTTTGGTAGTAACCATTATTACTATTTTCGAATATGGTAAATTATACACATACTATAAGAAAGTTTATGAGATTTTATTTATTGTAAAGATAGAAATTATTTTCTCACAAGAAAAAAATGTTATTTTTTTAAGAATTAAGCGTACGAGAAGTTGTATTATTTATACGAGATTAGCAAAATTAAAAGTTGAGATAATATATGTATTTTTACATGGATGTTTTAACGAAATAATAGTATATGTATTAATTTTATATGGTATCATGATTTATTATTTTAATATTGTAATAGTAGTACTTTAAGACGAGGACAATATTATTTTTTTGACGTTATAGGTATTTATGAAATTTATAACATGTGATAAGTAAAGTCGTGAAGGCGAGAGGGTAAACGGATTGAAGAAAATGAGGTTGGTCGAAGTTTGTCTTTTTGGGATAAAATACGATCCGAGCTACAATACCCGATACTGATGGACTTGTACCATACAAGGTACCATATCACCGTGATAGTATGATATATAAAGTATATTAAAAATGAGTAAAATTTTAAGTAATTTGAAATATTTCTTAATTGTGCGGGTAATTGGTTAATCATCGGATATCGGAATATTACCTAATTAATTAATAAATTAGTGGATAAATATTTAAAATCCCCCCACCCCCACGTGGCATCCATATAAGCCTAGTTAAGATGACTTTTAAAATTAATTAGTATATGGCAATGTGATAGTCATTCCTTGTTAATAAAGAAAAGTCCTTGGCAATGTGATAGTCATTCCTTGTCAATCACAACAAATCTTTTCAATTAGAAATGACTGTGTTTCACTGTTTATTGGTCTTACCTATTTAAAATGGTTTATTTAGTCCTTTTGTTGAAGTAACCAAAGAACTACAAAGCAGTCAATGATTCCTTTTTGTTGATAAAATGGATGGTTCGAAATTATGAAGCTATTTAGCTCAATTCAAATGCTATGAATGAGAGGAGAGTGGGCGTGTAAATTCCAAATCTCAACTAATTGGACGGTGGTCCCTTTTAAGGCTAGGCATTCATGTGTGGCAGATTATGTCATTGGGAAAGAGTGATATACGAACAGCTTTAACGAAATTCTGGAAATTTTGCAACAATTTAAAAGAGGAAAGACGAAAAAGAAGAAGAAAAAATAGAGAAACAGTGAGGAGTGAACTGATAAAATGGCAACGGTTTCTTTAAAGAACTTTGTTTGGAGTATAACAATGATTATCTTGTGTTAGAAAATATTAGAGATGGTGACAGTAAGAATAACATTTTCGCCGCTTTGAAAAGCCTTGACTTGGGATTAGATTTTCGTCGCTACTCAGGTATGCTAACGCTAAGCTTTTTCTTCATTTTGGCATGATCTCGTTATTATATAAGTTGATAACGAGGCATAAAGAAAAATTCATATCCTAAAATTTGTGTACATTTTGCTAGTCTCACAAGTTATGTATATTTTTCTAGTTTTGTAAATTACCATATTTTCCTTATGGGGAATTCATATTCAGTTGAGTATTTCCTTCTTCCAGTCAAGAGAGCAAAGAATTTATATATATATAGTATTAAAAGTATTTTCATTACCATCGAGTTATAATCGATGGGCAGGCCCCTATTGGGCAACCTCTGATCAGATGGTAAGTTATATACCGAGCCTACTGTGACCGAGCACTTATGAGCGAGCCCAGTTGGTCGAGATACAGAGCCTAGTATGGCCGAGCGCCTATGAGCGAGCCTACTACGACAGAGCAGTTATATATATACCGAGCCTACTGTAGCCGAGCGCCTATGAACGAACCTAGTTGGTCGAGATACATAGCGTAGTATGGCCGAGCGCCTATGAGCGAGCCTACTATGGCAGAGTAGTTATATACCTATATATATATATTTACCGAGCCTTATAGGGCCGGACATCTATTTTACTTATAATATTGAGAGAATTGAGTTAGTATCAGTAAGTAAGCATAGCATTAGATTATCTTTGACTTCCAGCTACCTGCAATGCTGACTTATTGTTATGTTTCAGTTCTGCCTTACATACTCAGTACATTATTCGTACTGACGTCCTTTTGTTGGGGACGCTGCATTCATGCCTGCAGGTATAGATAATCAGTTTGATGAGCCCTCATAGTAGACGAGATTGGCATTCAGCGAAGAATCGGTAAGACTCCACCTCATTCGGAGTACAGCCGAGTCTATGAGCCATCGTGTTAGTGTTTTGCTACAGACTTATGGGTAGCCCGGTACCCTGTCCCAATTTATGTCTAATAATCTTAACGGCTTCGTAGACAGAGGTTCATTTTGTACAATATGTCAGAGGCCTTAACGGCCCATATGTATTCATGTTTTAAGAAAAATGATTCATTAATACAACTTTTTTCCCACTTATAGTTATACATTACGAGTTGTGGCCATGTTGGCCCATGATAGTTAAAAAGGGATAAAAATGAGTTATAGAGTGGTTCGCTCGGGATAGTTCGGCACCGGGTGCTAGCCATGCCTCTCTAGGTTTAGGGCGTGACAAAGTGTATCAGAGCAGTTCTGTCCTATGGAGTCTACAAAGTCGTGCCTAGTAGAGTCTCATTTATGGGTGTGTTGCGCGCCACATTTATAATTGGCTATAGGGGATTTAGGAAATGTTACCCTACTTTTATTTCCAGATTTTGCCATAGGGATAAGTCGTAAGAAGTCAATATAAAATTTACCCCAAATTTTTTATGCACTAGAGGTGTGATCACAATAGAGCTTTAAGGCGTATATAAAATATTTACTTATATGGGAGGGAAGTTATGAAAGAAACAGAAGATACGATGCAGGATTGAAATGTAAGTAACGTAAGGATGAAGAAGATATGAGGTGCTCAAGTACAAAAGGTTGTGAATAGTCCAGAGCTCAAATAGAGATTGGTTTTACTTTAGTATACAGAGAGACCCTGGCGAGAGTTTTGGAAATCTCAAAGAGTTAACATTCGAGGACGAATGTTTCTATAGGGGGGAAGGATATTACATCTCGTACCTTTGCATTAGAATATACCGTAGTACATCCACATGAGTTCGAAGGGATTATGTCTATTAGGAGATTATAGAGGGTTTAAGACATTATTATTATGAGACCCTGTAAGTTCACAACCTTGATACCGTTAGATATTATGTTAATGTGGTATTTTCTTTTAAGTAAAGTATTTTATTAAAAGGTTTATAAGTATAATTTTTGATAGTTACCATTATTACTATTTTCGAATATGGTAAATTACATACTATAAGAAAGTTTATGAGATTTTATTTATTGTAAAGATAGAAATTATTTTCTCACAAGAAAAGAAGGTTATTTTTTTTAAGAATTAAGCGTGCGAGAAGTTGTACTCTTTATACGAGATTAGCAAAATTAAAAGGTGAGAAAATATATGTATTTTTATATGGATGTTTTAACGAAATAATAGTATATGCATTAATTTTATATGGTATCATGATTTATTATTTTAATATTGTAATAGTAGTACTTTAAGATGAGGACAAGACTATTTTTTTGAGGTTATATGTATTTATGATATTTATAACATGTGATAAGTAAAGTCGTGAAGGTGAGAGGGTAAACGGGTTAAAGAAAATGAAGTTCGTCGAAGTTTGTCATTTTGGGATAAAATACGGTCCGAGCTATAGTACCTGATACTGATGGGTTAGTACCATACAAGGTACCATATCACCGTGATAGTATGATATATAAAGTATATTAAAAATGAGTAAAATTTTGAATAATTTGAGACATTTCTTAATTATACGGTTAATTGGTTAATCATCGGATAGCGGAATATTACCTAATTAATTAATAAATTAGTGGATAAATATTTATAATCCCCACCCCCACGTGGCATCCATATAAGCCTAGTTAAGATGACTCTTAAAATTAATTAGTATGTGGCAAAGTGATAGTCATTCCTTGTTAATAAAGAGAAGTCCTAGACAAAAAGAGGGGCGTGAAAAAAATGACAAGGTTCCTGTGAAGTTAGAAGGTGAAAATAGATAAGAAAAAATTAACGTGGTAGCAATCACAACAAATCTTTTCAATTAGAAATGACTGTGTTTCACTGTTTATTGCTCTTACCTATTCAAAATGGGTTATTTAGTCCTTTTGTTGAAGTATCCAAAGAACTACAAAGCAGCCAATGATTCCTTTTTGTTGATAAAATGGATGGTTCGAAATTATGAAGCTATTTAGCTCAATTCAAATGCTATGAACGAGAGGAGAGTGGGCGTGTAAATTTCAAATCTCAACTAATTGGACAGTGGTCCCTTTTAAGGCTAGGCATTCATGTGTGGCAGATTATGTCATTGGGAAAGAGTGATATACGAACAGCTTTAACGAAATTCTGGAAATTTTGCAACAATTTAAAAGAGGAAAGATGAAAAAGAAGAATAAAGAATAGAGAAACAGTGAGGAGTGAACTGATTAAATGACAACGGTTTATTTAAAGAACTTTGTTTGGAGTATAACAATGATTATCTTGTGTGTTAGAAAGTATTAGAGATGGTGACAATAAGAATAACATTTTCGCCGCTTTGAAAAGCCTTAGACTTGGGATTAGATTTTCGTCGCTACTCAGGTATGTTGAGGCTAAGCTTTTTCTTCATTTTGGCAAGATCTCGTTATTATATAAGTTGATAACGAGGCATAAAGAAAAATTCATATCTCGGGATTTGCGTATATTTTGCTAGTCTCGCAAGTTATATATATTTTTCTAGTTTTGTAAATTACCATATTCTCCTTATGGGGAATTCATATTCAGTTGAGTATTTCCTTCTTTCAGTCAAGAGAGTAGAGAGTTTATATATACAATATTAAAAGTATTTTCATTACCATCGAGCTATAATCGATGGGCAGGCCCCTATTTTCATTTCCATAGAGCTATAATCGATGGGCAGGCCCCTATTGGGCAACCTCTGATCTGATGGTAAGTTATACACCAAGCCTACTATGGCCGAGCGCTTATGAGTGAGCCTACTACTGCAGAGCAGTTATATATATATACCGAGCCTTCTGTGGCAGAGCGCGTATGAGCGAGCCCAGTTGGTCGAGATACAGAGCCTAGTAGGGCCGAGCACCTAAGAGCGAGCCTACTACGGCAGAGCAGTTATATATATACCGAGCCTACTGTGATCGAGCACGTATGAGCGAGCCCAGTTGGTTGAGATACATATCCTAGAATGGTCGAGCGCCTATGAGCGAGCCTACTATGGCAGAGTAGTTATATAGCTATGTATATATATTTACTGAGCCTTATAGGACCGTACAAGTATTTTACTTATTATATTGAGAGAATTGAGTTAGTATCAGCAGGTAAGCATACCATGCGATTATCTTTGACTTTCAGCTACGTGCAGTTGCTATATTATCAGTTTAGTTTCAGCTTTCAGTATATTGCCTTACATACTCGATACATTATTCGTACTGACGTCCTTTTGTTGGGGACGCTGCATTCATGCCTGCAAGTATAGATAATCCGTTTGATGAGCCCTCATATTAGACGAGATTGGCCTTAAGCGAAGGATCGGTAAGACGCCACCTCATTCGGAGTACAGCCGAGTCTATGAGCCATCGTGTCAGAGTTTTGCTACAGACTTATGGGTAGCCCGGTACCCTGTCCCAATTTATGTCAAATAATCTTAAAGGCTTCGTAGACATAGGTTCATTTTGTACAGTATGTCAGAGGCCTTGACGACCCATATGTATTCATGTTTTAAGAAAAATGATTCATTAATACAACTTTCCTACTTATAGTTATACATTATGAGTGGTGGTCATGTTGGACCATGATAGTTAAAAAGGGATAAAAATGAGTTATAGAGTGGTTCGCTCAGGCCAGTTCGGCACCAGGTGCCAGCGACGCCTCCCTAGGTTTGGGGCGTGACAACTTACTAGTTAAACTCCGTGGTAACCTTTGAGAAGAATTTTGCTCGGGGGCCCGTAGACGGGGGCTGCGTTCGATCTCTTGAGGGCAGTTCCCGAGCGGAGATTCGTTCAAATTTGGACCACCTGGAAACACGCTCTAGGCTTAGTGTGAATAGTCGTATGGTGTTGTAGATAGATTTTGAAAAAGGGCTTGGCCGATCTTGGATGGTACCCGGGGCCAAGCCCATACGGGTGGAGTTCAAATGCTTATTTCCTAGGAGCCTGATTCCCTTTTGACAAAGATTTCCCAAAGTCAAGTATCTCCTTTGGCGAAGGCGTCATCGGCTCTCTGGAGCCTTGCCTTGTCTTGATGGAGGTCCTCAAGGTCGGGTACCACCTCAGGACTGGTGATGCTGCTATTGGCTTTTTGGAGCCTAACCTCGTTTTGATGGAGGTCCTCGAGGTCGGATACCACCTCGGGAATAGAGAGGATGTTCTTGGTTAGTGTTCTTAACGGGCTTTGAGGCAGGCGAATCGTTGTCGCTTTTTTCCACGCATAAGTAGGGTTGTTTATGCCTTTTCGGGGGTTACCCTATTTTAAGCAACTGTCTTTCATTTTCTGCGCCAGCCCTTTGGCACTCTTCCACTAACGCGTTTGCATATATCCTCGCTTTTTTAGTTCTCTAATTTTGTGACCGCCACGGCGGCCATGTCGAGGTCTGTTCGATAGAGAGGGGAAAGCTCTGCCTCCGGTCTTTGGGACCATCGAGGTCTGCTAACTTCGTGGTGTCGATCGACTACACCCTTCGTTGTTGTTGTCGAAGAAAATGGAAAGCGGGTATGGATGAGTCGCTTTGTCCAGGTGCGGACCACTGACATTAAACCCGAGGAGCTCATGCTATTTACTTAGTAATGAAGCTATACTCGTAAGTGGTGCATCTCGTGCTTCATAAGTTCTATCTATGGCGAAAGCCGGTTTTGTTGTCGTGCTTCCTCTCTTCCTCTATAGCGGTTTCACGGGCGCCGAGCGACGTTCATGATCTGCTGGACTAGGTCCAAGAATTGATGAACCACTCGACCTGGGAGTAACGCGAGTGCGAGCTTTTTCTCGAGGCAGGCGGGAAGCAAAATATCATGGTGAGTGTTGTGCTATTCCTTCCTTGCAGTCACCTTCCTTTTCCGTTGATGGCATTTCGGGAGATACTAAAGACCCGTGATCGCATACATCGAGCGACCGTGCTTCGATTGGAGCAGTCTTTTTCAGGGCTGAAGGGACTGGATTGGTAGGTGTGCGCTCGGCCTTCGAGGAAGCCTAGCGGCTTCACTTTGCGGTGAGATTTAGGAAAGATTTTTCGAGCTTTGCATCATCCTTTCCTTATTGAGTTTTTTTTGCAGGCATCTTAGGAGCTCGATTCCAGGCTACTTCGTTGTGAAGCCAGGCTATGGAAAACCCTGGATGAGGAGAGACCCCCAAAGCTCTTTTGTGATAAAAAAGAGGTCGAGTTGGTGCATTTTGCAGTGTGATGCGAGCCGGAACTTAAACTGCGAAAACCACCTGAAGGAGCGGGTAGCTTTCTATCCCAGATAAATGTGCATTCCGTTTTATGGCTCCTGGGGTTGACACTTAGTTTATTTTAGTTGTACAAAGAGACGGAGGCCCTGGAATGCCTTGGAGATGAAGTTTGTCATGCCAGGTGTGAGCGTGCTGAGGTGAAAGCTTGGGCGGAGGTTCAGGCTTTAGGGGGTGAATGCTCTGGCCAAAGTTCTTGCTTTTTGAAGCTCAACATCGCCTAGCTTGCAATAGTTCTTTGGCTCAGACAAAATTTTTTGAAGAGCTCGAGTCTAAGCTTTCAAAAGTCGGGGCTGAGGTTGTTGATGCCCGGGCAGAAGCTGCAATGAGTCGGACTGAGGCTGATCAGGAGATGGCGATCTATTCAAAGGATGTTGCCGATGCTCAAGCCGAGCTGAAAAGGATCCTCGGCCACGAAGGGAGGATTGAAGAATATGCTTGTTGAAAGTCTTGAAGAAAGACGATCGAGGAGACCCTTGATAGGGTTTCACCCTCCCGGAGGAGCTGGCACTTAGCAAAGGCAGATGAGCACGATGCTCGATTGCTTTCACCCAACACCGAGGAAAGTAAAGATGAGGCTGATAGGTCGTAGCTTTCAGGGGCGTGGCGTAGACTTTGCCATTTTGTATGCGATATCTTCAGAGCGAGCTTGTAGACGGAGAATGCACTTTTTCACATCTGTAAATAAAAGAAAACTTGAGCTTTTATTTCTTCTGTAGCCCTTTCTGCTTTGCTTCTTACCAGGTGGGCTGGTTTCAAGAGTTGGTGAGAACCCATTGATTCGTGATATAGCCCTGGGGCTCGTTATTCAAGCCTGGAGGCTCTTATGCGCTAGGTCGATGTGACCTTTAGTGTAAGCTGGCGTTAGAGCTCTTACACTTTGCTCAATTGTTTTGGGTTTAGACTCTGAGTCGGGCTTCGACTCGAGCTCACTCGACCCTCAAGCTTTTGTGTCTGCATAGGCGGGCGACAATGGCCCTTACGCCTTGACCTTGGACATTTGTAATTTAATCCTTCTGGGTTCACTCTCCGAATCGGGTTTTGACTCGGGCACAATTGACCCTCAAGTTCTGTATTTGTGTGGGCTGGCGACATTGACTCTTACGCCTTGGGTCGAAGCGACCTTTTATATGCACGACCCTGAGGCTCGTTAATTTGGCAACAACGGCTCTTAAGCTTTGCCCTTAGGAATGTATAGTTAACTATTTTGGATCCGGTCTCCGAATCGGGTTACATGACCCTTCAGCTTTCAAATTTTAAGCTGGCAACAGTGGCTCTTACGCTTTCAGTCACTGCAACCTTTTAGTGTGTGGCCCTGAGGCTCATTAGGCTGGAGACAATGGCACTTACGCTTTGCCCTTAGGCATATGTAGGCTTGGTTTTCCTCTCGTTAAGTACTTTTTGAAATGATTTTGCCTGACCCGTCATCGATTCTGGAAGAACCTCGATTTCAAGTCATTTGCGGCGATGTTCGAGCATCTTAGAAGGTTTAGCTCGTAGGTTGAGTAGCTCGAAGCCTTGTGATTTGGAGCTGATATGGTCTAAGCTCTTTTGCCTGTCGAGAGTAGCCTGTTTAACCAGATCTTTTCGAAGTAGATTCGAAGTAATGGCCTATGATTTTGTAGCGACGGTCGGGCGTCCCCGAGTCATGTTAATTCGGCTGGTACAACCATATTACCGTAGTCATTTGTGTTTGGCCGGAGCCATTTTTGATCCTCAATGTAGTAGTTTAGTTGTCTACACCGAGGGTATGCCCTTTCGGGAGTCTTACAAATGCGACGTATAGCCTAAATTTCGGGATTGAGTTTATGCCTGTAGTAAGGTCTTACAAAGTTTTCATGCCTTTTGAGATCTTATAGTTTTGTTGATACTTGGTACAAGTATGATTCATGCCCTACTTGAGGTTTTATAGTTTGTGCGGTCGATACTTAGTACGAGTATGGTTCATGCCTTGATTGAGGTCTTACAGTTTTTTCATACTATTGAGGTCTTAAGGATTTTTTATGTCGTTGAGGTCTGACAGATTTTTCATGTCGTTGAGTTCTTGCAGATTTTTCATGTCGTTGAGGTCTTGCAGATTTTTCATACCATTGAGGTCTTACAGATTTTTCAGGTCGTTGGTGTCTTACAGATTTTTCATGCCATTGGGGTCTTACAGATTTTTCATGCCATTGAGATCTTACAGATTTTTCATGTCGTTAAGGTTTTATAGATATAGTTGCTGCCTTATATAGGTCGCACGAGTCTGCCCGCTCAGGGTTTTATGGCCTCTTGTTTTGATGAGTCAATGGAGGTGGCGTTTTGATGGAAGTCCCTGAGTCGTCAAGAGTTTCATGACTCGGGGACAATTTTTTTAAACTTCACATTGTCTCGTCAAGGGCTTACGATTTTGGAGATCCCGACCTTGAGGTCGTGTGCATTTATTTTGAGATTTTGACGCCATTCCTCGAGTACTCTCGGTGCTATTGACGTTGGAGATGTTTAGTGATTTTCGTGTTGCCTTACCTGAGGGCTTACAATTTCGGAGTCCTGACCTGGAGGTTGTTTAAGTGTTGAATTGTTGATGCTAGTCCCCGAGCATTCGGGACGTTCCAACAGAGGAATTATTTTTGCGAATGTCCCGAGTCTCTTTTGGAGCACGAGATGCCTTGACAAAAGATGTTCTTCAATTGTTTGATACAAGTGTACATGCATTCGCCGTCGGGGGCCTGGCTATATGGACACTGTTCGTTTGACCATATGGCCCGATATATTACTTTCATAAAAGGATCCCATTCGGCGTTTCTTGGGTTTTTCGAGCGGGTGGCTTCCGGGGGGATGCCCCCCAGTGTTCGGGGTTGATTGTAAAAGAAGCCTCGAACATTCATTGAGTTTCCCTTAGGTAGCATGCAGATGTTTCCACGTTAAAAACCTTGCTGATAAAAAGCCTTTTCGGGATAAAAACTTGGTCGAAGGAAAAGAATGCAATGGATACTTTAAAGATGCTTTAAAACCTTAAGGTCTTCGAGCTGGGTTAGTGTTCTGACCACTTCAGTTGGGTGCCTGCATGAAGGTTAGTCTGAAATACAAAATAGAAAGGGAGATGGTCATACCTTGATGTGAGATGCGCCGGCGATGTTTTGTGAATCGATATGTTCCAATCACTCAAGATTAGGATGTGGTACGGTCCTTTATTTCGTTTAATCGGGCTTGATCGAGGGTGTGGCTCGATTACCTTTTGTCCCTTTTGCGGGCGAAGGTGCGAGTGCCAGTGCCATGTCGTGTACCACGAACATTTCCCTCACAGCATGGTGTTCCTCATAGACGGTTTTAATTCCGTCCTTTTTAGGAACTTCATCATTTGGTGAAGAGAGGATGGTACCGCTCTCATGCAATGTATCCACGGTTGTCCGAATAAGGCTTTATACCTCATGTCTCCTTCAATGACATGGAATTTGGCATTTTGGGTCGTGCTGGCCCCGGTGACCGGGAGGATGATTTCTCCTTTTGTTATTTCACTTGCCATGTTGAATCTGTTGAGGACCCAAGTGGCGGGCACGATTTGGTCGAGCAGTTCGAGATTCTCTATTATCCTCGACCTAATAATGTTGGCCGAGCTACCTAGTCCACAAGTACACGTTTTATTTGAAAAGAATTTACAAAAAAAAAAAGATTACCAATGCGTCATTGTGTGGTTGAGACAAGGTCTCGGTGTCCTCTTCGCTGAATGTGAGGGCGTCCTCGGGAATATATCCCTAGGTCCGCTTTTCTCTGGTGATGGATATTTTTGTCCTTCTCATTATTAGTTCCTGCGGGGCATCGATGCCTCCCATGATCATGTGGATGACATGTTGCGGCTCGTTTGCCTCGCTCTTCTTGGTCGCCTCTCTTTCTCGGAATTGATTTTTGGCTCGATAGCTAAGGAATTCCTGGAGATGCCCTTTGTTGAGTAGTCGGGCTACCTCTTCTTGGAGTTGATGGCAATCCTCAGTCATGTGGCCATGTGTGTTGTGAAACTCGCACACTAAGTTGTGATTCCTTTGTGAGGGATCTGATTATATAGGCCTGGGCCACTTGGCATCTCTGATTTTACTGATGGTGAGAACGATGTTCGATACATCGATGTTGAAGTTGTATTATGACAAATAAGGTGCACCCGTTGGCCCTGCATTCCTATCGAATCTGGATATGTTGATCAGTCCTCGAGGATCTTATCCTGGATCCATTCTCCGATCGTTGCATGGTAGGTTGCGCCTCGGGGCATTCCTCTTATCTGCGATGTACGGTTGATATCTTTCTTTGTTTGGTTTCGGTTCCTTTGCTAGAAGCCTGCTTTGGGTATACTGAGCCCAAGGGGCTCCCAACTGGTAGACCCTAATTTTTGACTGGTACCAGTTGTGGACGTCCGACCAGGTCACAACTGTATACTCGATCAAATTCTGTTTCAACTATTTTGAAGCCACCGAGCTTTGTTCGTTCAGACCTTGAGTGAAAGCCTGCACTTCCCAATTGTTGGAGACTAGCAATAGCTCCATCCGTTCCATTTGAAAGCGAGACATGAATTCCCGCAGCATCTCGTTCTCCCTTTGCTTAATTTTGAAAACGTCAGACTTCCTCGTCGCTACATTGATGGCACCGACATGTGCCTTTACAAAGGAGTCTGCTAGCATGGTGAATGAATCTATGGAGTTTGGAGCTAGGTTGTGATACCACATCATGGCCCCCTTCGAGAGTGTTTCCCCGAACTTTATCAACAATACGGACTCGATCTCATCGTTCTTTATATCGTTGCCCTTTACCGCGCAAGTGTAGGCAGTAATGTGTTCATTGGGGTCTGAGGTCCCGTTGTACTTTGGGAGTTCCGGCATTTTGAACTTCTTTGGAATGGGTTTCGAGGCCGCTTCTTCAGGGAACGGAATTTGTATGAACTTCTTTGAATCCATACCCTTCAGGACCGAGGGTGCGCCCGGGATCTGGTCAACCCTGGAGTTGTAGGTCTCGACCTTCTTATAGTTGGCTGCTATCATTTTCTCGCCCGATTTGATCTTTTTGGTGAGGTCTTCGAGCATTTTCACGATGGCAGGGTCGACTATCGATCCGTTGTTCCTGGATCTCTCAGGTATCTATTCGACTGGGGAAGCAGTCCCCGGTGCTACCGTGTTGGGAGTCTTCTGGTGGCTTTGCAGCTAAGCGATAGCCAAATGTTGTGCCTGAAACATTTCAAAAATAACATGAAGGCTAACTTCCTATTCTTCCCGAGCCGTGGTTTTTGGGGCTTCCTGTTGGTTGCCATGTTGTATGCTCCTATCGGTGTGTGAGGTTTCGTCGACCTGCTGTGCGTCTTGCGAACCCCCGTCCTCTAGAATCGGTCCAGGTGCGTTGTCGGGGTGCTGTGGTGGTGCGCCAATAATTGGAACGGCCAAACCGTTTTCTCCGTGATTTTCAAGGTTGTCGTTCTTAACCCTGTTCTCTGAGCTAGACATTTTGACCTGCAATCGAAGATCTTGGACTAGAAAAAGTGTGAAAGATAACTTGCGTTGTGTAATGAAACCAGCAAGAAAATAATCACTATTATCTTTAGCCCCACGGTGGGTGCCAAACTGTTTACTGTGAAAATGGTAATAACAATTAAATTTGTTGATGGAACTTTAAAAAGACGTGATCTATTTTTATGCTAGTTGTTTAAGTAGTTGGTGCCAGACGTGTAGAGCTAAAAGATAAAACGCTAGCTAAAATAAGATTGTGAGCGAACTAAAGGTTTACCTATTCTAGCCGCGGACTGGTAGATGACGGGCCTCGAGGTTGATGCCTGGGCTCGGGAAAGGGCTAACAGTTAGGATATGATTGAAGGACTCCCTTTATGGACAATAATGAGCAATAAGTGAAGAACAAGTATGAAGGCAATAAATATGAGAAATAATATCGAGAGAGTAAGTTAGAGAGAAAAGAAAGAGTTCTTGTATATTTCGTGTAGAATAGTTGGAGCAACAGGGTTTACAAAGTGCCAAGGATTCCCCTTATATAGGAGGGGAAATACCAGCATAGTACAAAATACATTAATGATAAAGAAAATGGGATGGGACAACTGACTAGCTTCATGATGCAGGCACAGACCAGTTTTAAGACTAGCCTGATAGATTCAACCGACCCCAGCTACTCCCCATGCCCGTTGGGGTATCGGCCAACATTATCCCCAGGCCGGGTGTCGATAGATCTCGAGGGGGTATTCGGTCCGTGGTCTAGAACCTCTGAGGTGACCTCCCGGAATGCCTATTGATGATTGGTTCCCCCGATTTCACCATACACAACCTTGAAACAGAAAAACATTTCGTCCAAATTCTTGCCAAAATTTCGATTGAAATTTCGAAGAGCAACAACAATTTCGTTTCAAAATTTCAAGAGATTCTATCAGAATTGTGTTCAACATATTTCATAGAAACAAAAGCTTTATTCCATTCAAATAATTCCAGGAACAGGTATGCTAAGGCCCTCCCTTCTTTCTTTTGGCATGGTCCATATAATACTTAAGAAATGAGGAAACATACAGTTTCCATAAATTACTCTATTCATAGAAATAGTAGGGGTGTCTATATTTTTGATTCCCCATGAGAATTATTATTATCTTCTGTTCATGGGTCTTAGAATATTACGCAGTTGGAAAAGTTTATCCGTAAAGACTATTGAGATTAATACGTATTATTCATGCATTTCATGCATTTCATACATGTGCATTGACCCATGACCAGATGGTGTTATATACGCTTATATATGTAAATATATGTATATGGGATATGGGAAAAGGTTACGTCGTTATATACGTACCACCACCTGACCAACTGGTATATGTTGATGATGTTGCCCACAATGGCCGGGACAATATGATGGGATACCCTCAGTGGCTTGATGATATTACGTACACCCATACCTATGCATGACACGACATTTATACACATGTGCATGACGTTTATATTCCATGTTTCATCTATGTCTTTTACATACAAATTTTTATGCCTTACATACTCAGTATAGTTTTCGTACTGATGCCCTATTTCACGGGGGCATCATTTCATGCCTGCAGGTGTAGGTAGGCAAGCTAAGGGTCCCCCTTCTTAGGATCCCTAATCTGCGATAGTTGGCATGCTCCACTTGATCCAGGGCTGCTTTTGATTTTGGTACGATACATTTGTATATATATATATTTATATATATATTGTATGATAAGCCTCAGTCCCGTTTTTGTACAGTTATGTTTTTGTTGGAGGTTTGTGGACAGTATGTCTAGTTGGGTTGTATGTGGCCTTGTCGACTTTCAGTTTTGGATGTATAGTTGTCTATAACAGCCTTGCCGGCTCGCCCACTGTATTCTGCATGTATACATGCATATGCCTTGAAGGCAGGTTTCCTTCTTGTATTTTATTTTCGTAATTCAGAAGATGTTATTTGGGTTCATATCTTAGACGCATGCTTGGGGGTGTTTGACAGGTAGGACTCAGGCACCCGTCGCGGCCCATCGGTTTGGGTCGTGACAAAAGTGGTATCAGAGCAGTTTTTTTAGGTTTGTTTACAGACCGTGTCTAGTAAAATCTTGTTTATGGGTGTGTTGTGCACCACACTTATAAACATGAGGCTACACGACATATAGGATGTTATCCTCTCTTTTTATCTCAGATCGTGCGACACAAGAATTCATGTTCCTAACAATATGCTATATTTTTAACGATGCCTCCAAAGAGTACGGCCGCCCAGAAGGGAAAGGCCATGACTAGTGAGACTATTAGTCGAGTGCCATGAGTTACCAGGGCTCGGGGAGAGTCTCATGGTGAGGTTTCATCTCAGACTTCACGTACCTCGCCCTTTTTAGAAGAGCTCCAAGGGGCACCAGCTCCAGCTCCAGCGCCCGCCCCTGTACATTCCGCACCTCGGTCAGATGCACTGAGTCAGGAGAAAAGAGATGCTATTCAGTTATTGACCTGATTAGTAGCCGCACATGCTCGCTGTTAGGAAGTAGGTATTGGTCATGCAGATAGGTCCGTGAGTGCGAGGGTTCGTGACTTTATTAATTTAGACCCTCCGATATTCACTGGAGCAGATCCAAACGAGGACCCTTAGTATTTATTGATAGAGTGTAGAGGATGTTACGGGTAATGAAGGCCACTATGACTGAGTCAGTTGAGCTAGCTTTCTATAGACTCCGAGATGTTGCAGTTAATTGGTATGGGTCTTGGGAATTGTCCAGAGGTGAGGATTCCCCTCTAGTAGTACGACAAGAGTTTATAGAAAGCTTTTCTTTGTCATTATCTGCCACCAGAGCTTAGACGAGCCAGAGTTGATAGGTTTTTTGACCTTCGGTAAGGTAACATGAGTGTTCGGGAGTAAAGCCTTCAGTTTGATTCATTGGCTAGGTATGGTCCCACTACTATATCTAAGATGGAGGATCGGGTGCACCAGTTTGTGATGGGTTTAGAGCCTCACTTGCTTAACGATTGTATGTCGGTCCCACTTCAGCAAGACATGGAAATTTCTCGTATTCAGGCATATTCTCAGGGTGTAGAGGACCGTAAATAGAAACAGAGGGCTGATCATGAGCATGATAGGGCCCAGAATAAGAGAGCGAGTTCTTCGGGTCCTTCTAGTGAATTTCAAGATGGTTAGAGGCAGCAGTACTCAAGGTATCCACCCCAGCCTCAGCTAGCACAGCCCCTCTATTTGGTGGTAAGAGATTTGATCGTTCTACATATTCAGGGTCTGGTCAGAATTTCAGGGCCTTAGGTTCTCAATATAGAGGTGAGTCAAATCAGATGAGGCCACCCTTGACTCGATGTACTCAATGTGGTAAGCAGCATACCGGGTAGTGCCATATGGGGTTAGGTGTTTGTTATACTTGTGGTTATCCAGGCCACATTATGAGGTATTGTCCAATGAGAGGTGATGCAAGCATAGCTCAGCTGTCGGGATCTACAACTGGTTCGTCATCATCAGTACGCCCTCCTAGGCAAGGTCCCCAGCACCAATGAGATGTGGTAGAGGTAGAGGCGGAGCATCTAGCTCGAGCAGCCCTCAAAACTGCATTTATGCATTGGCAGGATGGCAGGACCAGGAGTCATCGCCTGATGTTGTTACAGGTATATTATCAGTCTCCTCATATGATGTATATGCACTGATTGACCCACGTTCCACCTTATCATACGTTACTCTGTTAGTTTCTTGTAAGTTTGGAATAAAACATGAATTGGTTAAACCTTTTGAGGTACCTACACTTGTTGGGGACTCGGTAATAACTAAGTAAGTATATAGGGGTTGTATAATAGTAGTTCATGGTCGAACTACCGTATCAGACTTAATCAAGTTAGATATGGTAGAATTTTATGTTATAATGGGTATGGATTGGTTGGCTTCTTGTCATGCCAACGTTGATTGTAGATCAAAGATAGTCCGATTTCAATTTCTGGGGAACCTATTTTGGAGTGGAAAGGTAATACGACATCACCGAGAGGAAGATTCATTTCCTATCTCAAGGCAAGGAAGATGATCAGAAAGGGCTGTATTTATCATTTAGTTAAGGTTTAGGATGTGGAAGTGGAGTCACCAACCATTCAGTCCATCCCTGTGGTGAATGAGTTTCCCGATGAGCTTCAGGGTCTCCCGCCAGAGCAAGAAATTGAGTTTTCTATTGACCTACTACCAGATACTCACCCAATATCTATTCTTCCCTATAGAATGGCCCCCGTAGAGCTGAAAAAATTGAAAGAACAATTAAAGGACTTACTTGAAAAAGGCTTTATCAGACCTAGTATGTCACCGTAGGGAGAACTTGTTTTTTTTGTGAGAAATAAAGATGGTTCCTTACGAATGTGTATTGATTATAGGTAGTTGAATAAGGTGATTATAAAAAATAAGTACCCGCTCCATAGAATTGATTATTTATTTGATTAGCTGCAAGGTGCCAACTGTTTTTCAAAGATAGACTTGAGGTTTGGGTACCATCAGGAAAGGGTTAAGGATGAAGATATTCCGAAGATAGCATTCAAGACTAGATATGGGTACTTTGAGTTTCAAGTTATGTCATTTAGTCTGACCAATGCCCCAATAGTATTCATGGATTTGATGAACCGCATGTTCAGGAATTTTTTTGATCTGTTCGTAATTGTATTTATTGACGATATATTGGTGTATTCTCGTTCAGAGGATGAGCATGCTGATCATCTGCGTACTATGCTCGGAGTTCTACAAGAAGGGAAGTTGTATGCAAAATTTTCTAAATGTGAATTCTGGTTGAACTTTGTAGCTTTCCTTGGGCATGTTATTTCGGGTGAAGGTATCAGTAAAGACTTGGCCTAGCCCACAACACCGATGGAGGTTCATAGCTTTCTCGATTTGGCAGGTTATTACAGAAGATTCGTTGAAGGATTTCTTTCCCTTTCAGCACCTTTGACAAAGTTAACCCAGAAGGGAGCAAAGTTTTAATGGACTGATGCTTGCGAACGGAGTTTCCAAGCATTAAAGGACAGATTAACGTCAGCACTGGTTCTAACGCTTCCACAAGGGACTAATGGTTATGTGATCTATTGTGATGCTTCAGGCGTTGGATTGGGTTGTGTGCTGATACAGCATGGTAAGGTTGCGACTTATGCTTCTAGACAACTAAAAAAGCACGAGAAGAACTATCCGACCAATGATTTAGAGTTAGCCGCGGTGATTCATGCACTAAAGATGCGCAGACACTACTTGTATTACATTCATGTTGATATCTATATAGATCATAAGAGCCTCTAGTACATCTTCAAGCAAAAGGAATTGAATCTACGTCAAAGGAGATGGTTGGAGCTACTTAAAACTATGACGATGATATTTTATACCGACCGGGGAAGGCGAACGTAGTAGCCAATGCCCTCAACCGTAGATCTATGGGTAGCCTATAGTATTTATGGCCAGAAAAGAGGGGAATAGCCCATGAGGTTCATCTGCTAGCTAGTCTTCGAGTTCAGTTACTGGATTCAAGTGATATTAGAATTACTCTTCAGGATACGACAACATCCTCTTTAGTAACAGAAGTAAAGGAATGCCAATACGAGGATCCTATGATAGTTCATTATAAGGATACCACTCTTCAGAAGGAGAAGACACCATTTGAAATTACAGAAGATGGGGTCCTTAGATATCAAGGGCGATTATGTGTGCCTAATATTACAGAGCTGCATCGGCAGGTTATGGGAGAAACTCACTATTCTCGTTATTCTACCCATCTAGTAGCAACAAAGATGTATCATGATATCAGGGAAGTGTATTGGTGGGATGGAATGAAAAAGGATATAGCAGAATTTGTTGCCCAGTGTCCTAACTGTTAGCAGGTTAAGATTGAGCGTCAAAAACCCGATGGATTATTGCAGGCTATGGAGATTCCGACTTGAAAATGGGAAGTTATAAATATGGACTTTATCGTAGGCTTACCTCGTACCCAGCATAACTTTGATTCGATATGGGTGATTGTTGATAGGCTTACAAACTCAACCCATATTTTGCCAGTTAGAACTACATATTCCTCATAGGATTACGCAATGCTTTATATTTAGTAGATAGTACGATTGCATGATGTCCCTATATCTATTATCTTAGATAGAGGAGCTCAATTTACAGCTAACTTCTGGATGTCCTTCCAATAAGGATTGGGGACTCAAGTAAGTCTTAGTACGAAATTTCATCCCCAGACAGACGGACAGGCTGAGCATACTATTCAGACACTAGAGGCTATGTTACAAGCTTGTGTAATAGACTTCAAAGGTAGATGGGATGAGCATCTGCCGCTTATTGAGTTCGCAAATAATAATAATTACCATTCTAGTATTTAGATGGCTCCATACGAAGCTCTTTATGGAAGGAAGTGTATGTCGCCTATAGGGTGATTCGATGTTGGAGAATCTGAATTACATGGGCCAGACTTGGTTCAGCATGCCATAGAAAAAGTAAAGCTTATCCAGGATCGACTATTGATAGCTCAGAGTCGTCAGAAGTCATATTTTGACATGCGGCGATGAGATTTAGAGTTCGGGGTTGATGACTGGGTATTCTTAAAGGTGCCACCTATTAAGGGTGTGATGAGGTTTGGAAAGAAAGGAAAACTTAGCCCACGATATATTGGGCCTTGTAGGATCATTCAGAAAGTGGACCAAGTAGCTTATGAGTTAGAATTGCCCTCAGAGTTAGAGTCTGTCCATCCGGTTTTTCACATGTCTATGTTACGAAAGTACATTGGCAATCCTCCTGAGTGGTTCACACGGATGATGTACAGATTATAGAGGACTTGTCATATGAGGAAATTCCGGTTGCCATCTTAGACTGACAAGCCCGCAAGCTGCGGAATAAGGAGGTATCCTCCGTGAAAGTACTTTGGAGGAACAACAATGTGGAAAAAAGGACTTGGCAGGCCGAGGAAAACATGAAGTCTAGATATCCCTACCTATTTCCTCCTCTAGAGAAGTGTCTGACTAAGACGTCATAATCATAAGGTACGTGTATAAATTCCTATGTTAGTTATTGTCGTTGGTCATTTGAGGCCATTGTCGTTATTGATAATTGTGGTAAGGTGTAGTGTTGGATTATTAAGCTTCTACATGGAGAGTTGGTAGTAGTGTTGTTACAAAGGCGACCCTGCCAAAGTTATATTGATCATGGGGAGTTGAACATTCGAGGACGAATATTTCTAAGGGGGGAAGGATGTTACATCTCGCGTTTTCATACGTTAAAATTTTGTTTTCAGCTAATCAACGTAGACTCGGGGATGAGATCATCTTGACATTAAAATTGAGTTTCGTTGAAAGTGGCCAATTTGGAATAAAATACGGGTCGAGCAATAATACCCGATAATTATGAACTAGTACCATGCAAGGTATCATATGACCACAATAGTATAATATATAAAGTATATATGAAGTATTTTAAAAATAAATAGAATTTTAAGTAATTTGTGGTAATTGATTAATTATCGGGTAATAGGACATTACCCAGTTAACTAATAAGTGGATAAAAAAAATTAATAAATTAACCCCCTCCCACTCCCTCCCCCAAACGTGGCAAAAATCCACAAACCTAGAAAATGACTAAGTAGTTATAATTCTAGGTGGCTACCTATGAATAACATAATCATGACTTAATGATTAAGTCTTAGAAAGACTTGTAAAATCTTATCCATTCTGTCTTTAGCTTCAATTCACGACTTTGGCTTGAAACCAAGAACCTTGAAAGCGAAAAACATTTCGTCCAAATTCTTGCCAAAATTTCGATTGAAATTTCAAAGAGCAACCACAATTTCGTTTCAAAATTTCAAGAGATTCAAGAAGAATTTTGTTCAACATATTTCACAGAAGCAGAAGCTTCATTCCATTTAAATAATTCTAGGAAAGGGTATGTTAAGGCCTCCCTTCTTTCTTTTGGTATGGTCCATATGATACTGAAGAAACGAGCAAACATATAGTTTCCATAAATTACTCTATTCATAGAAATAGTAGGGGTGTCTATATTCTTGATTCCCCATGAGAATTATTATTATCTTCTATTCATGGGTCACAGAATAATACACAGTTGAAAAAGTTTATCCGAAAGGAATATTGAGATTATTACGTATTTTTCATGCATTTCACTCATTTATACATGTGCATTGACCCATGACCAGATGGCGTTATATACATGTATATATGTAAATATATGTATATGGGATATGGGAAAGGGTTACGGCGTTATATATGCACCACCACTAGATCAGCTGGTATATGTTGATGATGTTGCCTATAATGGACGAGACAATATGATGGGATGCCCTCAGTGGCTTGATGATATTATGTACACCCATACCTATGCATGACACGACATTTATACGCATGTGTATGACATTATAAGCGTTTTAGAATTTACAAACCTATTCAGATTCAAAGATGTGTTTCTATATTCCATGTTTCATCTATGTCTTTTACGTTCAAATTTTCATGCCTTACATACCCAGTACATTTTTCGTAATGACGCCCTATTTCACGGGGCCTGCGTTTCATGCCCGCAGGTGCAAGTACGCAAGCTAACCGTCCCCCTTCTTAGGATCCCTGATCAACGAGAGTTGGCGTGCTCCATATGATCTGGAGCTGCTTTTGATTTTGGTACGATACGTTTGTGTATATATATATGTATATGGGTATGACGTGGCTCAGTCCCATCTTTGTACAGTTATATTTCTGTTAGAGGTCTATGGACAGTATGTCTAGTTAGGTTGTATGTGGCCTTGTCAACTTTCAGTTTGTGATGTATAATTGTCTATAGCAGCCTTGCCGGCTCGCCCATTGTATTCTGCATGTATACGTACATATGCCTTGATGGCAGGCTTCCTTCACGTATGTTATTTTCGTAGTGAAACAGATGTTATTCAGGTTCATATCTTAGACGCATGCTTAGGGATGTTTGACAGGTAGGACTTAGGCTCCCGTCACGGCCAATCGGTTTTGGTTGTGACAACAGCTATCAATCGTGTATTCAAATGGCTTTGTATGGGCCTTTTTCGGAGGTGGTGTCGGTCTCCGATTGGTTGGTTTGAGCCGGTTTAAAAAGATAAAACTACACATGTAATAGCTAGCATCATTTAATAATTTTTGTTTCCTTTACCTTGCCTTATTTATTTACGATACTTATTGAGTACATTGGGTCGGTTATATTCATACTACACTCTGCACTTAATTATGCAGATCTAAGTGTGGGGACTAGTTATCAACAGTAGGCTTGCTTGTTGTATTATCTGCTAGAGGCGAGGTAGAGCTGCATCCTTGGCCGCAAATTGACTTATATTTTCCTTTCATAATGTTGTTGCAATTCAGACAGTGTATTTATTGTTTAGATTCAGACTTTTATTCTATTGTAAAAGTTCATAACTCCATACTTACCAGTTTCTGGGGATTTACTTTTGTATACGGCTAAATCGGGGGAACCAATTTCTTGTTAATAAGGCATCTTAGAAGATCACCTTGAAAGATCGAGACCACGGCCCGAGTACCCTCCCCCCCCCCCCCCGGAGGTCTATTGGCACCCGACCTGGGGATAATGTTGGCAGTGACCCCAACGGCCATGGGGAGTTTCCAAAGGGTGCAGCCGGGACTGGCCAAATCTGTCAGGCTAGTCTTAAGCTAGTTTGAACCTACATCATGAAGTTATTCAGCTGTCCCACCCCGTTTTCTTTATCATTAATGTATTTTGTACTATGATGAGATTTTTCCGACCTATATAAGGGGGATCCTTAGCACTTTGTAAACCCTATTGCTCAAATTGCTCCACACAAGATATACAAAGAACCTTCTATTTGTTATCTGTCATATTCTCTTGATATTACTGCTTCTATTTATTGTCTTCATCGTTGTTCATCAATTATTGCTCATCATCGGCCATAAAGAGCCTTCATTGATTATTTCGTAACTATTAGCCCTACCCTGATCATCCAAGATAGTTCGAGTCTGAGCCCTAGAATCAACTTTGAGGTCCCAAATTGACTGGCTCGAGGCCCTGAATAGCTGACCCAACGGTTTGGTTATAGCTCTCTCCTTAACTCCATTTCGCGTCTTTAGATCTCGTACATTTAGCATCAACTACTCAACAAACTAGCCATAAGAATAGATCACGTATTTTTAGAGTCCCATCAACAAATTTAATTACTATTACCATTTTCACGGTAAACAGTTTGGCGCCCGCCGTGGTGCTAAAAATAACAGTGATTATTTTCTTGCTGGTTTCATCACTCAACGCAAGTTATCTTTCATGTTTTTTCTTGTCCAAGATCTTCGATTTCAGGTCAATATGTCTAACTCAGTGAATGGAGGCAAAAACAACAATCTCAAGGACCACGGGGAGAACAGTGTGGATGTTCCGGGTGTTGGTGTGCTACCACAAAACCCTAGGAATTTGCCTGAACCAATCCCCGTGGACGCGGTCTCGCGCGACGCCCAACACATCGATATAAGCTCGCATACCGACAGGAGCGTGCGTCAAGGAGATCCACAAAAAGCTCAGAAAACCCCGACCAGGGAAGAACGTGAGGTTAGCCTTCACGTTATTTTAGAAATGTTGTAGGCACAACAACTACCTATTACTCAGCTGCAAAGTCACCAGAAAACGCCCAGCACGGTGGCACCGAGGACAATTCCCCCAGCTGAATAGGTACCGGAGAGATCAAGCAATAACAGGTTGATCACCGATCACATCATCATAAAAATGCTCGAGGACCTCACCAGAAGGATCAATTTGGGCGATAAGATGATAGAAGCTATCGATAAAAAGGTCAAAACTTACAACTCCAGGGTCGACAAAATTCCGGGCGCACCCCCGGTCGTGAAAGGCGTGGATTTGAAGAAGTTCATACAAAGGCCGTTTCTTTGAGGAAGCGGCCCCGAAACCCATCCCAAAGAAGTTTAGAATGCCAGAACCCCCGAAGTACAACGGGACCTTAGACCCCAACGAACATGTGACTGCCTACACCTGTGCGGTGAAAGGCAATGACATAAAGGATGACGAAATCGAGTTCGTCTTGTTAATGAAGTTCAGGGAAACACTCTCGAAGGGGGACATGATGTGGGATCAAAACATAGCTCCTAACTCCATACAGTCATTCGTCATGCTAGCAGACTCCTTTATAAAGGCACATGTCGGTGCCATCAAAGTAGCAACGAGGAAATCCGATGTTTTCAAGATTAAGCAAAGAGAGAACGAAATATTGCGATAGTTCGTATCTCGCTTCCAAATGGAACGGATGGAACTACCGCTAGTCTCCGATGACTGGGCAGTGCAGGCTTTCACTCAAGGTCTGAACGAACGAAGCTCAGCAGCTTCAAAACAGTTTAAACAAAATTTGATAGAATATCTCGCTATGACCTGGTCCGATGTCCACAACCGATACCAGTCGAATATCCAAAGACAACCAGTTGGGAGCCCCCTCAGGCTCAGTATATCCAAGCAGGTTTCCAACGAAGGAACCAAAGTCGAACAAAGAAAGGTACCAGCCATACATCGAAGACAGGAGGAATGCCTCGAGGTGCAATCCACCATGCAATGATTGAAGGATAGACCAAGGACAGGATCCTCGGGGACTCACCAACAGAGCTAGATTAGATAGGAACGCAGGGCCAATGGGGGCACCTCACTTGTCAAAATACAACTTCAACGTCGATCTATCGGACATTGTGTTCGCCATCAGTAAGATTAGAGATGCCAGATGGCCCAGGCCTGTACAATCGGATCCTTCACAAAGGAATCATAACTTAGTGTGCGAATTTCCCAACACGCATGGCCACAAGACCGAGGATTGCCACCAACTTCGAGAAGAGGTAGCTCGACTACTTAGCAAAGGTCATCTCCGGGAATTCCTTAGTGACCGAGCCAAAAATCAGTTCCAGGAAAGAGAGGCATTCAAGAAGAACAAGGCAAACGAGCCACAACATGTCATCCACATGATCTTGGGAGGCGTCGACGCCCCGCAGGAACCCATAATAAAAAGGATAAAAATATCCATCACCAGAGAAAAGCGAACCCGGGGGTACATACCCGAGGATGCCCTCACTTTCAGCGAAGAGGACGTCGAGACCTTGTCTCAGCCTTACAATGATGCACTAGTAATCTCTTTCCTTATTAATTCTTTTCGAATAAAACGTGTACTCATGGATCTAGGTAGCTCGACCAACATCATCAGGTCAAGGGTGATAGAGCAACTCAGACTGCTTGACCAAATCGTGTCTGCCACTCGAGTCCTCAATGTATTCAATATGGCAAGTGAAATGATGAAAGGAGAAATCACCCTCCCAGTCATCGTGGATGGCACAACCCAAAATGCTAAATTCCATGTCATTGAAGGATACACGAGGTACAACGCCTTGCTCGGACGACCGTGGATATATTGCATGAGGTCAGTACCATTCACTCTCCACTAAATGATGAAGTTCCCAACAAATGATGGAATTAAAACCGCTTACGGGGAACAACATGCGACAAGGGAAATGTTCACGGTGCATGACGTGGCACTGGCATCAATTCCTCCGCTCACAATATAGCCAAAGTGTAATCAAGTCACACCTTCGATTAAACCCGATCGAGCAAAGTAAAGGACCATACCGCGTCCTAATCTAGAGTAATTAGGGCATATCGGTCCTCGAAACATCACCGGCACATCCCACACTAAGGTATAACCATCTCCCTTTTCATTTCATACTTTGAACTAACCCTTATGTAGGCGCCTGGTAGAAGCAGTCAGACCGCTAACCCAACTCGAAGACCCTAAGGTTTTAAAGCATCCGTTGCACTCTTTTCCTTCAACCGAGTTTTTATCCTGAAAAGGGTTTTACCGGCAAGGTTTTTAATGAGGCAACATCTATATATTGCCTCAGGGAGACTCACAAGTATCTGAGGCTTCTTTTGCAATCAACCTTGAATGCTGAGGGGCATCCCCCCCCAGAGGTCATCCGCTTGGAAAATCCAAGAGACGCTGAATCGGGTCCCTATAGGAAAATGATATACCAGGCCAAACAGTCGAATGAATCGTGTTCGTATAACTGGGCCCCTGACGGAGAAAACGTGTACACTTATATCAAATAATTGAAGAGTATTTGTTATCAAAGCATCTCACGATCCAAAAGAGGCTCAGCACATTCGCAAAAACAACTCCTCCGCCAAAAACGTCCCGAACACTCGGGGACTGGCATCAACAATTCAACACCTAAAATGACCTCCAGGTCGGGACTCCAAATTCATAAGCCCTTAGATAAGGTAGCACAGAAATAGCGAAACATCTCCAACATCGAAAGTACCCCGAATGCTTGGGGACTGGCATCAAAATAAAAATAAAATGACCTCAGGGTCGAAATCTCAAAAATAGTAAGCCCTCGATGAGGCAATGCAAAGTTTGCAAAAAAAAAAAATAGCTCCCGAGTCAAGAAACTCTCGACAACTCGGGGACTGCCGTCAAGCGCCACCTTCATCGACTCATCAAACCCCGAGGCCATAAGACCTCGAGCGGGTAGACTCGGTCTCGTAAGACCTATATAAGGCAGCAATCATATTTGGAAGACCTCAACGACATGAAAAACTGTAAGACCTCAATGGCATGTAAAACTTTAAGACCTCAACGGCATGAAAAACCCGTAAGACCTCTACGGCATGCAAAAGTGTAAGACCTCAATGGCATGGAAAACCTATAAGAACTCAACGGCATGCAAAACTGTAAGACCTCAACGGTATGTAAAACTTGTAAGACCTCTAAAAAGGCATACCCTTGATATAGATGCTGAAATTACTTCACTCAGGACCCAAAGGCTTCGGCCAAACACAAGTGACTCCGGTCACACGGCTGTATCAGTCGAACTAATGCAACTCGGGGATGCCCGACCGTCAGTACAAGGCGTAAGAGCCATTGTCGCCAGCCCACACACGCCTTCAATTACTCCGAATCTACTTCGGAAAGAACCGGTTAAACAGGCTACCCTCGACATAGGTAAATGATCTTCGACCATGTCATCTCCAAATCACAGGCTTCGAGCTACTCAACCTCCGAGCCAAACCTCCCAAGGTGCTCGAACATTGCTGCAAGTTACTCAAAATCGAGGTTCTTCCCAAACCGATGACGAGTAAAATTACTTCAAAAGTCCTTAATGAGAGGAAAATAAAGCCTACATAAAAGGTCGCATCGACCAAGCGCATAAGAGCCATCGTCGCTAGCCTAATGATCCTCAAGGCCACACAGACAAAAAGTCGCTTCGACCAAGCGCATAAGAGCCACTGTCGCTAGCCTGAAATCTAAAAACTTGAGGGTCAAAATGAGCTAGAGTTGTAGCCCGATTTAGAGACTGGACCCAAAATAGTTAGCTATATATGCCTAAGGGTAAAGCGTAAGAGCCATTGTCGCCAGCTTACATTAAAAGGTCGCTTCGACCGAAAGCGTGAGAGCCATTCTCGCCAACTTACATTAAAAGGTCGCTTCGACCCAAAACGTAAGAGCCATTTTCGCCAGCTTACATTAAAAGGCCGCATCGTCCCAAAGAAAAGAGCCATTATCGCTATCCCGTATGCACTAAAAGGTCGTATCGACCAAAAGTGTAAGAGCCACTGTCACCAACCTAAAATTCGGCCATTCGAAGGTCAAATAAGCTCTAATCGATGCTCGACTCGGGCACTGAGCCCAAAATAGGTGTCCTAAGTATGCCTAATAAGGAAAGTACGTAAGAGCCTACAG
Organism: Nicotiana tabacum; assembly: GCF_000715075.1. Lineage (NCBI taxonomy): Eukaryota > Viridiplantae > Streptophyta > Magnoliopsida > Solanales > Solanaceae > Nicotiana > Nicotiana tabacum. The sequence goes on along the minus strand of NC_134080.1, from coordinate 151,630,721 downwards.
GCCAGTCCAATCAGTCTCGGGGCCACATCACTACTCTGAGGATTCCTACCAATGCAAAAACTAGCTCGCCTGGCCAAAATCAAGATAGAAAAAGATACGAAAGGAGTGAGGTCGCAAGATTTTATTTCATATACATGCATGAAATGCAACCTCCAACTACAAACATGTTTTGAAAATGCTACATAAAGATGACAAAATCTATGCCCCCTGCTAGGGGTTACGGCCTGCCAGTCTCATCTTCACTTTCCTCGGCATCGGGCAAGAGTAACCGAGCATCACACTCATCTGCCCTCGTTAACGCCAATTCTTCTGAGAGGGCGAAACCCCTATCGCGGATCTTCTCGAGGGTCTTTATTCGAGACTTGCAACGAGCATATTCTTCAATCCTCCCTTCGCGGTCGAGGATCATTCTTAGCTTGACTTGAGCATCAGCAACATCTTTTAAGTAGATCGCCATCTCCTAGTCAGCCTTAGTCCAACTCATTGCGGCTTCTGCCCGGGCATCAACGATCTCAGTCCTAACTTTCGAAAGCTCGGACTCAACCTTTGAAATCATTTTTGTCTAAACCAAAGCATTGTCACGAGCTATGCGAAGTTGAGCTTCAAAATCAGGAACTTTGGCTAGAGCATCATTCCCCTCTAAATCCTGAGCCTCCGCCCGAGCTTTTAATTCATCATGCTCATGCCTGGCCCGACCAACTTCATCTCGAAGGTGCTCCAGGGCCTCCATGTTTTTCTGCAATTGAAATAAACTAAGTATTAGCCCCAGGAGCCAGGAGGCGGAATGTACACTCACCCGGGACAGAAAACTACCTGCTCCTTCAGGTGGTTTTCATAATTCAATCTCCGACCTACCTTATACTGCAAATGTACCAACTCGACTTCTTTTACATAACAAAGGTGCCTCAGGGATCTCTCCTCATCCAGAGCTTTCCGTAGCCTGGCTTCACAACAAAGCAGCCCGGACTTAAGCTTGTCGAATGCCTGCAATAGAAAACTCAATAAGGAAGGGAAGGTGCAAAGCTTGAAAAACATGTGCTGAAACTCACTACAAAGTGAAGCCTCTGGGCTTCCTCGAAGGACGAACGCATACCTGCCAATCCAGTACCTTCTGCCCTGAAAGAGCCTACTTCGATCCAAGCACGGTCGCTTGGCGTATGCGACCCTGATTTTCTATTATCTCCCGAAATGCTATCAACGAAAAAAGAAGGTGACAACAACGGAGAAATCCTCTTTCCAGAACCGGGAGCCGCAAACACGCATGCTCGGATGATGCTTACCGCTCTTCAGCCCAGAAGTCGGCAACCCTTCCCCCTCTCCGAAGGAGCACGGTCTCACCTCGAAAGGCTCTCCAATACCTATAACAATAAGACTAATACGTGTAAAGGGGATATGCTTTTCCACATGAAAGAAGGAAAAGGAAATAATAGCACAACACTCACAATGGTATTTTGCTTCCCATCTACTCCAGGACAAAGCTCGCCACCTGCGTTCCTCACAGGTTACAAAACCAGTTCTCGCTATAGGCAAAACTAAGAAAGCGCGAAATACACCACTTACGTGTATAATTCCATTCCTCAAGGAATGGCATAAGCTCCACGGGGATAGTGTCAGCGGTCCGCACTAGGACGACTAAGACTCATCCACCCCCGATCTCCATCTTCATCGTCATCGAAAACAAAGGGTGTGGTCGATCGACATCGAAAGGTTAGCAGACTTCGATGGTGAAAGGGCCGGTACAGCCTAGTAAGATGACGGAGCAAAAATTCAAGCCCCAACTTCTCTGCAAAAAATCTCACCATCAACACCATTCGCCAAAATGACAGATGGACCTGCGCCAAGGTAACCCGATACTCTAAACAAAAGTCGAGCACAACTCTATCAAGGGGGCCCAGTGTGAAAGGGTATATGTACACATTCAAGAACCCATCGGCACGATCCATAATGCCCTCACCCGGGGAGAATGACTGTAACGCCACTTTCTCCCCCCATCCGCAGTCTTTTCTCACTAACATAAGATGCTCTTCTCCTATCAATGAAGTAGCCTTCAAGGCTACTCTCGATGGTCCTGAAGGCCAGAGGCAGAGCTCTCCCCTCCCTGTCGGACAGACCCCGACATAACACCATGGCTATGATGAAATTAGAAAGCGAAAGTGGGAATATGTGCAAGTGCGTTAGTGCCGGAGTAGCGAAAGGATAGCGTAGAAAAAGAAGACCAACTGCGCAAAGTGATGATCCGCTGCCTCAAAACCGGCTAAAAACACCATCACCAATCCCGAGGTGGTACCCGATCTCGAGGACCTCCATTAAGACAAGGCTAGGCTCCAAGAAGCCGATGACGCCTTTACTAACTATGAGGTGGCACCCAACCTCGAGGATCTCTATCAAAGGAAAGTTGAGCCCCAGGGAGCCGACAACATTGCCAGTCCCGAGGTGGTACCCGACCTCGAGGACCTCTATTAAGACAAGGCTAGGCTCCAGGAAGCTGATGACGCCCGCGCCAATAACGAGCTGGTACCCGACCTTGAGGATCTCCATCCAAGGGAAGGTTAGGCTCCAGGAAGCCAATGGAATCATTACGAGACCCGAGGTGATACTCAACCTCGGGGGGGGTTTTTTTTGTCTAAAGGGAATCAGTCTCCAAGGAAATAAGCATTTTAACTCCACCCGTATGGGCTTGGCCTCGGGGTACCGTCTAAAGATCGGAAAAACCCTCTTTCAAGATCTATCTACAGTGCCCTAAGGCCATTTACACTAGGCCCAAAGCAAGTTTCCAGGCGGTCTGGAATTGAACGAACCTCCGCTTAGGGATCGCCCTCGAGATATCAAAGGCAACCCCTATTCCCAGGCCTCCGAGCAAATTTCTTCTCAAAACGTTACCACATATTTTAAGTAATAAATCATGGTTTCAAGGCACAAAACGTCACTTTCATTCTACTTAAAGTCAAGGTCTCGGCGACTGAATTCATCGGCCCGATCCGAGTTCGATCCAAGGGATCGCAAAGGGTTCCGCGCGAGTCCATACTAATTAATCGAAGGCCAGAAAGAATGCACATACCCAGGCCTAATATTAGTGACAACGGAAAGAGTCATGCATTCAGAGTCTCCACAAACATAAAAGAATATAACAAGCATCGAAGGCAAGTTGGAGAAATATATTTTTATTCATAAAAAATATGATTACAAAAGCCCATTAGGGGTCCTTACACGGAAATAAAGAAGAAGGAAGGTGTATATATAATAAAAGCCTAAGGGCCTAGCCTATTCTTAAAGGTGCGTCTTCGATAGCAACATTTTTAGGCAACATCTCCTCAAGCACGCATCCTCAAAGACAATATCGTCCAAGCATAAAACCCTCGGGAGTCTTATCTCGGTTCCCCATAATGGCATCTTCAAAAGGGGAGACGACGAAGAGGAAAGCGATGGAGAAGAGCAAAGTGACACGTAAGAAGCAGGAAGGAATGAAGAAGTGGCTAGGTGAAAAATCTGGCAAGTATGGATTTCGCTAGGCCATTATTGTAAAGCCACTTCTTGAGACATTGCTCTATTGCGGGATGCAACAGTTAGTAGATAGTACCACCTCACTCCATAGAAAGCTAAGGGAGCGAGGCGCTGCACCGAACAATCATGGGAGGTGAGTAGCGATGTATAATCCGAGCCCCCTCTTGAGCAGCGGTATATAATCCAAATATTTCCTCAGGTCAAAGGAAATCGACCCTCTACTTCGTCATCCCGAGCCAATGGCAACAACAACAACAACATAAAAATAGCGTAATCTTGCTCGACCAGAGAAGGTCCAGGAGATAGGTCGTAGCATGCCTGATAAAAGTACCGTCATACACTCTTGAGGCCATGGGCCTCAAACATGGTGAACGACAAAGAATAAAGATAGCGGGAGAGGAGGAATGGATAGGTACGAGAAGATACTTGGATGAAAGACTGATCCCAGGAGGCCCCCATTTATAGAAAGAGGGGCAACGTAACCGACGACGACATTATGGCTCTGAAGAATGAGAAACCGCAACACGTTGAATGATCCTGGAAAAGTGAAACGATGAAACATTTTGGTAATCATCGAGGCTTTCATCATCAGTATTACATCATTACGGGAAGCCTAAACAGTGGGATGTCAAAATCATTTCTTGTCGCTCCTCTATAAGAAACGCGGGGCCTATCTGTATACGGTGAAATTAGAGGAACCAATTTCTCGTTAATAAGGCATCTCGGAAGATCACCTCGAAAGCTCGAGACCACGGACAGAGTACCCTCTATCCCTCGAGGTCTATTGGCACCTGACCTGGGGATAATGTTAGTTGTAACCCCAACGGGCATGGGGAGTTTCCGAAGGGTGCAGCCGGGGCCGGCAAAATCTGTCAGGCTAGTCTGAACCTACATCATGAAGTTAGTCAGCTGTCCCATCCCGTTTTATTTATCATTTATGTATTTTTAACTATGCTGGGATTTTCTCAACCTATATAAGGGGGATCCTTGGCACTTTGTAAACCCTGTTGCTCCAATTGCTCCACACGAAATATACAAAAAACATTCTATTTGCTCTCTGACATATTCTCTTGATATTACTGCTTCTATTTATTTTCTTCATCTCTGTTCATCATTTATTGCTCATAATCATCCATAAAGAGCCTTCATTAATTATTTTGTAACTGTTAGTCCTACCCCGATCACCCACGATATCTCGAGTCCGAGCTCTGGAATCGACTTCGAGGTCCCAAATCGACCGGCTTGAGGCCTTGAATAGCTGACCCAACGGTTTGGTTATAGCTCTCTCCTTAACTCCATTTCATATTTAGATTTCATACATTTAGCATCAACTGCTTAACAAACTAGCATAAAAATAGGTCACGTATTTTTAGAGTCCCATCAATAAATTTAATAGCTATTACCATTTTCTTTGTAAACAACTTTGTATTAGCAGTTTTATTGTATTGAGACCTCAGACTTATGCTATTTCTATAAATTTTGATATTCTATTGCCTTCGTTATCATGTTTCAGCTTGCCTAGTTGGTGTATTAGGCGCCATCAAGATGGGTAGGGATTTTGGGTCATGACATACCTACTGGTTGCTTGACGTTGCTCATACACATTATCCTTTAATAGAAATGTATGCTTATCATTGAACTCCTTCACTTTGAACATTTGTGATTTGTTAATACTAGAAGCATTAAATTTCCATTCACAATGCTCAGAAACACATAACAAGGTATAGCCGCAAATACAATTTTGATGCACATACAATCGGTTATGTATACCCGATAAAATAAAATAAGGTATGTAATAGCAGTAAAACCCATTGGCATATGAATACAATATTTACAAATCATGACAGGAAAATGTTGAATACAATATATAAACAGGGCATTATGCATACTTGAATATAGCTGGAGCATTACTCTTACAACTGGTTCATCACATAGTTTTCCAACGACTAACATACTTGAATACAGCTGGAGCATTTTGTCACGACCAAAACCGATGGGCCGCGACGGGCACCCGGTACCTTATTCAATCGAGTACCAACACAATGTATCTTTTCATATCATACTATCATAGATAACTAAGTCAAAGAGGCTGCCATGAAATAGGTAGAATCTAACATGTAATACCAGCTTATAAATAAGACATATGGGCCTTTAAGACAAAAATAACCACTCGTACACTGAACATAGGCCGACAAGGCCATACAATCTTTAACGTACATGACATTTGTCTACAAACCTCTAAAGATACATAATTTTCATAAAGGTCGGGACAGAGCCCCGCCATACCAAACAATACACATCTAAATCGTACTTACCAAACAAGCAACTCCGAAGCAAATAGAGTGCACCAACATCTCCCTCTGAGCTGATCGCCTACTTGAAGGACTTTCAACCTATCTATCGAGACCTGCGGGCATGAAACACAACATCCCCAGGCAAAAGAGATGTCAGTACGAATAATGTATCGAGTATGTAAGGCACAAAATAAGTACATAAGAGACATGGAAGAAATATAGGGTAAATGACTCAACCTGTAAGTCTGGATAACTCTATAAATCATGAAATACTTATAGTGTCATGCATATGCGTATGAATGTCATGTCGTGCATAAGTACATGTGTTCGTAACATCATCAAGCCTCTGAGGGCATCCCATCATATCATCTCGGCCACTGTGGGCAAAATCATTAACGTATACCAATTGATCAGGTGGTGGTACATATATAACGCCATAACCTTTCCCGTATCCCATATACATATATATGTACATATATATATACGTTTATATGATGCCATCTTGGTCATGGGTCAATTTACATGTATAAATGCATGAAATGCATATGAAATATATTATAAAAATCTCTTGGTACGTCATAAGACCATTATGCCTCTGATTAATATCATAAAATAAACTTTACAACCTTACGTATTTTTGAGACCCATGAACAGATGATAGAATAGTATGACATATGGGGAATCAAGAACATAAGTATCTCTAGTATTTCTATGAATATAGTGATTTAAGGATGTTGTGCATTTGCTCATTTCGTTTGTGTCTTATAGATCATGCCAAAATAAAGAAGGGATAGCCTTAACATACGTGACTTGCAACAACACATAATGGCGGATCGTAGTAGGGAAACATCCGTATGATAATATTGAGAAAGATTGCACCGTACTCCTTCAGAATCGCAAAAATCCCATTGTCCAATATAATAATCCTTGACAAGGACTTCGTAAGCAGCCCATACCCCTCCATTTAGGAACTGGAAGAAGGAAAGGAAAAATGGCATGTACTCCACACTCTTCATTTTTATCACAGTTCTCACAGCTGATAAAAGAGATGCATACATGACTATGTTCAAACCAGCTGCTAAAAGTCCGACCAATGTGAGCTGAGTATTTCCATGCACAGCTAGTAAAGTGATTTCTATTACAGCCCCAAGGAAAGCTATATCTATTATTGCCACCAGCTTCAAGGATTGATTCTTAAGAATTTTGGGGGCATAGATAAGAAAGAGAGTGACATATACGATGTGTAATATGGCAGAAGTTCCATTGACTATGACCACAAGCAAACCTCCAGGCTTTAGTAAGCCATAAAATGTCCACAAACTTGTGCTCAATAGTGCTGTAATATATGGTATCCCTTTAAAATCCTCTGCTGATTTCTTCTGGATTATCCTTTTGAACGTTTTATTTGGGGCAGCAAACATAAGTACATCACTTTCTTATTGATATAGAAAAAACGTATGTTGGCTCTTAAGAGCATCTCATTTCATAAGAGCTCTTTTATAATCCTTTGTATTTTAATTATAACTTACCCCTTTAATGACTTGTGTCTTTATCAAAGAGAGTGGCCCCACCTTTAGGATGACTAATCTTTGGCCTTAAGACCCCTACATGCCATATATTGTAATGACTAAGAGAAATCTTGGGCTTCCACATTGGTTGTTCAAGAATTCTCCAAAATGTCTTGTTATGTACCAATTTCTCAATTAACTTACTAAGTCCCCACTAACCCAATAATTAATTAATTTTCCACATAATTAAGAATTATCTCACACACTTAAAATACTACTTACTTTTAGCACACTTTATACACCTTACTATTATGATCATGTGATACCTTTTATGGTACTATTCCATAAATACCAGATATTTTAGCTCGGGCCGTATCTTATCCCAACATGACAAACTTTGACGAAACTTTAACGTTTGAAAATGCGGAATGTAACATCTCATTTCCGAGCTTCCATTCATTTATTTATGGCGCACTTTCACATACGAAAATATGAGGTGTAACATCATTCCCCCTTTGGAGAATTCGTCCTCGAATGTTGACTGATGCTCTTATCATTTTCATAGCTTATAGATCTTGTGAATACTTTAATAATCTCCTTTCCACTTACGCAATTGTTCTTTGAATAAATCCAAAGGCCAGGGCATTCCCCCCTTTAGGCCTCTTTCTCACGCCACGGCTTGTGGACGAAATTCTTCCAATCTTGTAATTGTTGCTACCTTCTTTCATGCAGCATGTACAATTCTGACCTTGTAAGTGCGCTTATGCGTCTCTTCTTTCCTTTTTCCTCTGATTTTTAGCCATTACTAAAGTTTTTCGCTCGTTATTTTGTCGAACTTACGAATATTGCTATATCTTATTTCATAGACCCAGTTATTTATCCGTATGACTTTATTGTATCTAAGTAGGTCATACTATACCATAACTCTTACCTCGATTTCTCATTACTAAGGTCTGCTATCACATTCTAGGTTACTTTCATTGCATATCCAATATGTGTAAATCTATGTCCTTTAATGCTTCCATATTACTGTTCATCTTAAGACTGATAGCCCAATCTCATCTTGTACTTTGCAACTTTTACCTATCCATTATCGATTCACCTCAACGTTGATCTATAATCATCCATTGATAACTTGAAATTTCTTACGTAATATATATTGCCACTAGGGCTTACATTTCATCATGGAACATCTAAAGTAATTTCCATCATCGTATTTCATAGTATCCCAATGTGACTCACCTTATGGGGGGGGGGGTATCCAAATCCTGTGTCGTCCATGAAATCTTTTTTTTTTCTTCAAATCATTACTCAATTAAAGACCCAAACTTCATCCTTTATCTATCACAATTACACCCTCATTCTATTACCAAGGCAACATTCAATCTCTTCTAAATACTATTAGTCTTAGACTCCTTTTAGTTCATTTAGGCTATAGTGAGCTTTGTATAACTTAGAGAAACCATCTTCTCTTCTTGTTTTCATGGGCTTAATCCTGAGGACTTATCCATTTTTGTAACCTTCTAACTTGCCCGTTCTTATCCTTACTCTTGTCTTCTACAACCTTGTCTCTCTATCATACTTTAGCTTGCAACCTTCCTTCAACTTGCTTGCACCATAGATTTCCTTGTGTTATTTTAGAACATCAACCGAGACATCACATTGTCTCTAACTCCTCTTTACCTTCTTAACTAGATCTCTCGATATTTAAAACCATAGGTTGGAAGATATTCCACTAACGACACTGCTATCATTCCTAGACACTGAATCCCAGTGTTTCTAGCCTTTTGTCTAAAGTATGGAAATTCACAACCTTCTTCATTTGAATATCGCATACGGTGTTCACATTTACCCTACTTGCCATAAAATCTTGCATCATATCTTGTATCCCTTTCATGACCTTCCTCCCACATAGGTATAATTCACATCTATAACTTGAAGTTTTATTATAATACTTGCACCTCTAGTGTATATATAATCCGGTGAGAGCTTCATACTGACTTCTTATAAGGCTGGTACTTCTTCTAACTGGCTTTCTTGTACAGCCATAATAGAATATGGTTGTTGTATTATCTCTCTTGCACCTCTAATATTAAGAGTGATCCCGCCATATCCTCAAAAAGAATTTCTATAATTTTCTAGGTCCAATAATCAGACTCCTGATTTACTTCGTTGATGTAACTCTTTAGTTTCCTCTTCCTTCTGATCAGCCTTTATGTAGGCTTAAGCTATCGTCCAATCTGTGACTCATAGTATTAGTCATTACTTTAGCCTTACATGGACATTATGGAATATCCATGATACAATCTTCTACGGCTATATGATTTTCAACATATATGCTGCATGGATAATACTCTGAACTCTTAAGTGTGTTCATAACGTAACTAACTCTGGATCATTAATCGAATAATTCTTTTCATTCCTTCTTAGCTTTATTCAAACGTAAGCAATTATTTTCCCTAGTCTTTCTGCCCCTTTTTGCATGCATGCTTAGCTTATCTAAGTGCCCATGCATTTTGAAATTCTCTACAACTCACATGATCTTGAATATCACTTCCGATTTTACTTCCCATTCATTAGCCACAGTAGGTGACATTTTCTTATGGAGTGCATACAATGTTGTTGTGAGAGTGTTGTTATAAGACCATTTCCTTCTTTGGTTATTGAGTTCACTTTAAAGCTTTCTTCCTTACTTTCTCAGCTAGTCTTTTATTGTAGTACTTAAGGAGACCTTCTGACTCTTATAAAGCTGCGAGCCTATAATATCGCATACTCAACGAAATTTTTTATGTCATTCCTCGCCTATAACTATCCGTAGTTATGTACCTCCAGACAAAGTTTTTTATGTCATTCCTCGCCTATAACTATCCGTAGTTACTTACCTCCATGCCCTTGTGCTTGTAGGGTTGCTTTCGAACTGATATTTTGACTGTCTTCCCAATGGCACTCTCTTTTATTCCCATAACATTCATACGGTACCTCTAGATACCCCGACTCTTATCTGAATATATCTTAAGTATTATAATGACATTAATACGAGGTTGAATTCTCCATGTTAGGGTTCACTATATTTATCTTGCATGATCTGCTGATTTGTCTGTAACCTTTTGTCTAGCCACAACTAGGCTCTTCCTGAATCAACTACTAACTACTCGTTGGCCCATTCTCATATCCATATTCCACATAATCTTTATTGGGTTATTTCCTTTGTCTTAACTTACCTAACGCACTGGCTCCTTATCTAATAATAAGATCCTAGGCAGGAATCCTTACTTCCTTTTCTTGACGCCGTGCTAGCATAATCTGGAATCGGAGCATATCTGTAGGCTTCGAATAAGTGCAATCTCATCCTCTCTCTTTTTTTCTCATTCTTCCTTTACCATTCCATGATTGCTATCACCATTAAATCCTAACTTCAAGCCACATCACTCCATATTCCCCCCTTTAGGGGAGTGCTAAGAGCTGAAGCCACGAGGATCTACCTATAGATTTGTTACATCTTTATCATTGGCGTCTTTTCACATCATCGATGACCCTTACTCGCCTTGCAGCAATCCTTTTGTACCAAGGATAACCAAATTCCTTACTCGCGATGGTGACACTTAGTGCAACTGGAACATACAATCCCTTAAGCTTAACTTTGCTCATATTTCTTGCTTTAACAAAGCGTCTTCCTGAATGATCATTCTCAGAATTTTTCATGAATCGTCTTCTATTGTCCATTCTATTATTTTGGGGTCTAACTTTTCCTTCCGGTAGTTGCGTTGGAGTCACAAACTTATTTTGAAGTGAGGATATGACTTTATGGCCTATACTCTTATGTTGTCTCAAGGCCTGTCGCCTATCTTTTTTCCCTTCACTTGACTATAAACTCTGTAATACTATCATATTTGTTTTCCACCATTATGATCCATGTACCACATTTTACTCATACTGCTTCATTAACTCTCTTCCTATGTTCCTGCTAACATTTATGTTTATCACTTTATTCTAGAAACTCGAACAAAATATTCTTTTGATTTTAGCCCCTCTTGCTCCATCCATTGGCTCCTCGAATTTCCTAACATTCTCTTTTTATCAGGGATGGGAGCCATACTAAGGTAATATTTATCCGTTCCAAGCTTCCAGTGCTTATCTTTGTAGTACTCATATCTAGCTGTACTATTTTAGGGTGAACCGTCAAGGTGTCTCACAAGGAGATCCATCACCACGTTTGCACTATCCTTCGGAAATGTCAACTAACTCCACCAATCCATCCACTATTTTAGGTTACTCTATCCCCAGCCAGATTCTGATGACTCATCTTTCTCTCAAACTATGTCTATTAGCTCCCATAAGGCATAACTGAGGTCAGCGTGACCGATTATACATACATTTGTCACTCTTGAAGGTAACTCAAAATGCTTACATCTCCCTTCCTGGATGGTAAATAATTATAATCTTTATTAACTGGGTACCTCGTACCCTTCTTCATCTTACTTCTTTTACTTCTTGAAACTTGTATTTATCTTCTGAGTCTCCCATTGTCTCTCACCATAAAGGTGGATAAATATTCTTGCCTTAAGGTTCCTTATCAGGAGGCTTACACGTCTTTGTATACACATGATCTGCCGAATACCTCATATTTATCAATCATAAGCATGATGCAAAAATTGAGTTCCTCTGACTCAACTCTTCCACAACTACATCTCTTACCAACCGTCATTCTGGATGTAGGCATCGTCGTATTATAAACAATATAGAGTTTAGGAAATTAAGTTCCTACAACTAAGCTTTACCACACGATCTAGAGTAAGAAGAAAGAGTAACATTCCTAAATGCCCTATAGCCTCCTGCTTATAAGTGTGGTGCACGACACACCCAAAAAAAAAAGATTCTACTAGACACGGCTTGTAGACTCCCTAGGATAGAACTGCTCTGATACCACTTTTGTCACAACCCAAATAGATGGGCCGCGTCGGGCACCTGGTACCTTATTCAACCGAGTACCAAAACAACGTATCTTTTCATATCATACTATCATAGATAACTGAGTCAGAGAGGCTTCCATGAAATAGGTAGAATCTAATATGTAATACCAGCTTATACATAAGACATATAGGACTCTAAGGCCAAAATAACCACTCGTACACAGAATATAGGCCGACAAGGCCATACAAACTTTTACGTACATGATATTTGTCTACAAGCCTCTAAGGATACATAATTGTCATAAAGATCAGGACAGAGCCCCGCCATACCAAACAATCCATATCTAAATCATACTGACCAAACAAGAAACTCTGAATCAAATGGAGTGCACCAACATCTTCAGCTGAGTTGATTGCCTACTTGAAGGACTTTGAAACTATCTATTGAGACGTGCAGACATGACACACAGCGTCCCTGGGAAAATGGGATGTCAGTACGAATAATGCACCGAGTATGTAAGGCACAAAATAAGAACATAACAGACATGGAAGAAATATAGAGTAAATGACTCAACCTGTAAGTCTGGATAACTCTGTAAATTATGAAATACTTATAGTGTCATGCATATGCGTATGAATGACATGTCGTGCATAAGTACATGTGTTCATAACATCATCAAGCCTCTGAGGGCATCCCATCATATCATCTCGGCCACTATGGGCAAAATCATCAACGTATACCAGCTGATCAGGTGGTGGTGCGTATATAACGCCATAACCTTTCCCATATCCCATATACATATATATACATACATCTTGGTCATGGGTCAATTTACATGTATAACTGTATGAAATGCATATGCAATACATTAATAAAATCTCTCGGTACGTCCTAAGACCAGTATGCCTTTGATTAATATCATGAAATAAACTTTACCAACTTACGTATTTTTGAGACCCATGAACAGATGATAGAATAGTATGACACATGGGGAATTAAGAACATAAGAATCTCTAGTATTTCTATGAATAGAGTCATTTGTGGATGTTGTGCATTTGCTCATTTCGTTGGTGTAGTATATATCATGCCAAAAGAAAGAATGGATAGCCTTAACATACTTGAACTGGTTCTCTTGACAATCCCTCTAACACACGTGATTTGCGACAACACGTAATGGCAAATCAGAGTAGGGAAACATCCGTAAGATAATCTTAAGAAAGATTGCACCGTACTCATTTAGAATTGCAAAAATCCCATTGTCCAATATAATAATCCTTGACAAGGACTGCGTAAGCAGCCCATACCCCTCCGTTTAGGAACTAGAAGAAGGAAAGGAAAATTGGCATGTACTCTACACTCTTCATTTTTATCACAGTTCTCATAGCTGATAAAGGAGATGCATACATCACTATGTTCAAACCAGCTACTAAAAGTCTAACCAACGTGAGCTGAGTATTTCCATGCACAGCTAGTAAAGTGATTGCTATTACAGCCCCGAGGAAAGCTATATCTATTATTTCCACCAGCTTGAAGGATTGAATCTTAAGAGTTTTGGGGGCATAAATAAGAAAGAGAGTGACATATATGATGTGTAATATGGCACAAGTTCCATTGACTATGACCACAAGCAAACCTCCAGGCTTTAGTAAGCCATAAAATGTCCACAAACTTGTGCTCAATAGTGCTGTAATATATGGTATCCCTTTAAAATCCTCTGTTGATTTCTTCTGGATTATCCTTTTGAACGTTTTTATTGGGGCAACAAACATAAGTACATCACTTTCTTATTGATATAGAAAAAACGTATGTTGGCTCTTAAGAGCATCTCATTTCATAAGAGCTCTTTTATAATCCTTTGTATTTTAATTATAATATATCCCTTTAATGACTTGTGTCTTTATCAAAGAGAGTGGCCCCACCTTTAGGATGACTAATGTTTGGCCTTAAGACCCCTACATGCCATGTATTGTAATGACTAAGAGAAATCTTGGGCTTCCCCATTGGTTGTTCAAGAATTCTCCAAAATGTCTTATTAAGTACAAATTTCTCAATTAACTTACTAAGTCCCCACTAACCCAATAATTAATTAATTTTCCACATAATTAAGAATTATCTCAAACACTTAAAATACTACTTACTTTGAGCAAACTTTATACACTGTACTATCATGGTCATGTGGTACTTTGTATGGTACTAGTCCATAAATACCGGATATTTTAGCTCGGGTCGTATCTTATCCCAACATGACAAACTTTGATGAAACTTTAACATTTTAAAATGCGGTATGTAACATCTCATTTTTGAGCTTCCATTCATTTATTTATGGCGCACTTTCATGTACGAAATATGAGGTGTAACACATTTGTCCTCGAATATTGACTGATGCACTTATCCGTCTCTTAAGCAATAACTTCTACAAATACTTTAATATTGTCTTTGACATCTAGGAAGCTGTTCGGTGAATAAATCCAAAGGCTAGGGCATTCCCTCCTTTAGGCCTCTTTCTCACACCACGACTTGTGGTCGAAATTCTTTAAATCTGGTAACTATTTCTACCTTCTTTCATGCAGTATGTATGTTTCTACCTTGTATGTGCACCTATGCGACTCTTATCACCTTTTTCCTTTAGCTTATAGCCAATCTCTAGACCTTAATTTGTGAAAATATACAATACTATGACAAGTTGTCCCTCTGGGCATCTATAGGTGTACAAAAATTCTTTGCTCGGTACTTTGTCGAACCTACGACTATTGATTTATTGTTTCATAAACTCAGTTACCTATTCTTATGGTTTTACTACAACTTGGAAGGTCATACTATAACATAACTTTTACTTCGGTTTATTATTACTGAGGTTTGATGTTATATCCCATATTTTTGTATGTGAGAGTACGTCGCAAGTCAATTGATGTAAGCTCAGAAATAAGATTATATTTGGAAGCATATAAACTAAGTTAATCATATTACCTTGGACGTTATAAATATTTAAGATCATGAATAACGAGTACCAAGAAGGTAGGAAAGCTTAGAAGCTAAATCAATTGAATAAAATAAGTTTCGCCGAAAGTCGACAAATTTGGAATGTTATAAAATATACTTTGGGGTGAGAATATGGTTCTTAACATGATAAGAAGGTTATGATATTAGTTATTTTAGTTGTATGATAGTCATGTGCTACGTTTTGAAGACAAGAAAGTTGTGGAACAAAAGTTGGTAAAGGTCATCACAAGTTACATTCATAATGTGCTGCAAAATTAGGTCAAATGTAGCTGAGTGTTTCTCATAATATACTTGGAACTAATGGATGATCTACCTAGCAAATTAAATATATATCAGTATAGTTTCCAACATATTAAACTGTTTGTCGATACGACATTGGAATAGAGAGAAATTTGTATTTTTGCGAGACTACACAAGCAGCTCCCATGGGGCACACATGTGGTGCTCGACCTACTTCACTTTAAAAATGATTTCCACGCCTATTTTATGCTCATTTTCGAGTTGACTTCATCTCGAAACTTCTCCTAACCCTTCTAAACAGATATTATAAGGGGTTGAAGTAATTCCAAAGTGATTACACCATGTTTCAACATCAAAAGTTAGTTCTAGTAAAGAACAACACCTCTTTGAGGTTGTGTTGTCATTGAGGATAGTTGTGGACTGTGTTTGGCTGAAATTTCAAGTTGTTACTACTGTCTAAGGTGAGTATAACAGCCTACTAATTGTGCTTAAGCTTTTTTGTATGTTGGTTAAGATGTTAGGATGATAAACTACAAGATAATACTTGAATTAACTTAAGTCACTTCTATGGTGTTGTATTGCCATTGAGGGCTGTTGTAAGCTAAATATAACTTGGATTTTAACTTGAAAATACTATAGGATGTATGTATATTGTTCTTGCATGTGCTTAAGGTTATCTTGATGTTGATTAAGTTTAATGTATGGACTAGATATGAACTAGTGAATAAAGTTGCTAATTGAGGATAGTTGGAGTTGTGGATTATTTTTGTTGTTATAAATATATGGTATAAGGCTGGAATCATTGATGAATGACTTCATTATCATGTTAATGATACTTTTAATTTTAATTTAGAAGTTTATAAGGGGTGATATGGGGTATACGAATTCCAATCGGATCTTGCCGCTCATCGTGAAGTAGTTGTTGCTATATGATATCTTGTTATTGATATTTATACGTTGTTGGATTTCTCTGGTTGTTGTTGTTGGTATATGTTATTGGAGGAGGCCCTTGTTACAGGGGAGATGCTGCCTAAATTTACATAAACGAGCTATTAATTTAAGTTGCAGACATAGCCTTTACTCAACACTGATTTTGATCTCCTTATGCTATGGTAGATTTAATTGAGTTGTTTGAAGAATTGCTTGGAAGGTATTAATGACTCAAAGGATTTAAGGTATGTTAAGGCTCTCCCTTATTTCCTTTTTGCATGATCCATATGCTAAAACAAAACGATCAATCACGCAACTTTCACAAATGATTCTATTCTTAAAAGTACTAGGGTTACCTATGTTCTTGATTCCTCATGTGTCCTACTAGCATATCGTATGTTCATGGGTCTCATAACATTCCGAGATATCTTATTGACTTACTTTATTATGCATTGCATTCATTTATGCATATTTATTGACACATGACTGGATGGTGTTATATACACGTATAGTATATGTATAATGGGTATGGGGAAAGGTTATGGCATTATATACGCACCACCATCTGATCAGCTGGTATACGTTGATGATTTCGCTCATAGAGGTCAAGATGATATGATGGGATGCCCTTAGAGGCTTGATGAAGTTATTCATGCATGTACATATGCATGATATGACATTTATACGCACATGCATGACATTATAAATGTTTCATGATTCACAGAGTTATACAAACTTACAGGTTATGTCCATTACTCCATGTTTCTTTCATGTCTTTTATATACTACTTTTCATTTATTGCATATACCTTATTTGTACTGACGTCCCTTTTGCCTAGTGATGCTGCGTTCATGCCTACAGGTCCTGATAGACAGGTTGGTAGTCGTTCTAGTAGGCTATCAGCTCAGCAGACGGTGTTGGTGCACTCTTCTTGCTCTGGAGTTGCCTATTTGGTCAGTATAATTTGGACATGTATTGACTGGTATGGCGGTGCCCTTTCTGATATTTATGATGTTTATGTACTCTTAGAGGCTTGTAGAAAGATGTCAGGTATATGGATACTTGTTTAGCCTTGTCGGCCTATGTTTTGAATTTACAAATGATCATGTCGGCCTTATAGGTCCGTCTGTCACATGTATAAGTTTCTATATCATGTTGGCTCATCCTATATCTAGTATTCCCTTATATTTTATTCTAGGTATCTCATGACGGCCCTTTTGGCCCATTTACCCATGATAGTACGATAAGAAAGATCTTATGACGGCCCTTTTGGCCCATTTACCCATGATAGTACGATAAGAAAGATATGTTACGTTGGTAATCAGTTGAGTAAGGTACCGGGTTCTCGTCGTGGCCCATTAGTTTGGGTCGTGACAAAAGTGATATCAGAGCAGTTCTGTCCTAGGAAGTCTACAAGCCATGTCTAGTAGAGTCTTGTTTATGGGTGTGTTGTTCACCACACTTATAAGTGGGAGGCTACAGAGCTTTTAGGACTGTCACTCTTTCTTCTTATTCTAGATCGTGTGGTAGAGCTCAGTTGTAAGAATTTAAACTCCTAAATTCTATTTTATTCATAATACACCGATACTTACATCTAAAAAGATAGTTTGTAATAGATTAAATGTGGTTATGGAAGAGTTTAGTTAGAGGAACTCGATTTTGCATCATGTTTATGATGAGTAAATATGAAGTTTTCGGCAAATAATGTGTACTAAGATGTGTAAGCTTCTTGATAAAAAATCCTAAGGCATGAATATATATCTACCTATGTGGTAAAAAGCAATAAGAGAATCAGAAGGTAGATACAAGGTTCAACCATTAAAAGAAGCAAGGTTAAAAAGGGTACGAGGTACCTAGTTAGTGAATATTATCAGTATTTACAATTCAGGCAGAGAAATATAAGCATTCTGAGTTACTTTCAACCGTAATAGAGATATATACAATTGGCCGCACCCATAACCATTATGTCCTATGGTAGCTAACAGATATAGTTTAAGAGAAGGATGGGATATCAGGATCCAGCTGGGGTTAAAGTAATCCAAAATGGGAGATGGATTTTTAGCGTTAGCGGACGTTTCTGAAGGATATTGCAAACGTGGTAATAGTTTTGCTTGTGAGACACCCAAATGGTGCACTCTAGAATAGTACAGTCAAATATGAATACTAGAACATTCAGGAATTTCAGAAGATATGCAGTGGAATCCTAAAAAGGATAAATAGTTACCTTAATATGACGCCCATCCCTAGTAAAAAGAGAATGTTAGGCGACCTACATAGCCAGTGAGATGGAGCAAGGGGAGCTAAAAGTGAAAGAATATTTTGTTTAAAGTTTTCAAAATAAGGTAATAGATAGAGATATTAGCCGGAGAATAAGAAGAGAGTAAGTGAAGCATTATGAGTAAGATGTAATAAATGGGTGATAACGGTAAATCTAAATAAGATAGAATGACAGAGTCTATAGTTAAGTGAAGGAAAAGACAAGAGGAGACATGCCTTTAGACAATAAAAGAGTATAAGCCATAAAGTCATATCCCCATTTCAAGAAATGAGTTGGTGATTCCAACACAATTACCAGAAGGCTAAGTAGACCCTAGAGTAATAAAACCAACATAGGCTAGTAAATAAGATAAATTTAGAGACCAGAAGATTTGATAATAGTGGACATCGTGAGAATTTTAGAGACCAGGTTCCCCTGAAAACACAAGTTATTTTTCACACTTTTTCTTTTCCAAGAATCATTGACTTCAGGTGAAAATGTCTAACTTAGCAAATGTGTCACGTCCCGAACCTGGGGGCGAGATCGGCACCCAGTGCCTTACCTATCCTTGCGTACCAACTTGCAACTAAGGAACTCTGAACATATGATGTCATACTTTGGCCATGAGCCACATTGCAAGATGACTGCAAATGCTGACTAAATGTCAACATAAAACTGGGCCGACAAGGCCGTCATAATTATTATAGCTGACGAACAAATCAAATATACATACAAGGCTTGAAAGCCCAACATACTGCACTAACTGTTAGGATATGTCTACAAGCCTCTACTGATAGATATACTGTGATCGGAACAACTCTCCAACCTACTCATAACATATATACATATATATACAAAATGTACATAAAGATCTAGACCCGGAAACTCCAAAAGGCATGGAGCTTACCGATCAAGCTGAACTCGGGCAACACTTAATGATAATGTCTATCCGTCTATCTGTCTGAACCTGCACGCATGAAATGTAGCGCCCCAGAAAAGGGACGTCAATACCGAGTATATAAGGCAATATACCGAAAGCTGAACTGAACTGATAATATAATAACTGAGAGTAACTGGAAGTCAAAGATAATCTGGAGATATACTCACCTGCGGATACTGACTCAACTCTCTCAATGTAGTAAGTAAAATAGTTGTCCGGCCATATAAGGCTCGGTATACATATATAACTGCTCAACCGTAGTAGCCTCGCTCATAAGCGCTCGGCCATACTAGGCTCTGTATCGCGATCAACTGGGCTCGCTCATAGGCGCTCGGCCACAGTAGGCTTGGTATATAACTTACCATCTGATTAGAGGTTGCCCAATAGGGGCCTGCCCATCGATTATTGCTTGATGGTAATAAAAATACTTTAATACTATATATATAAATTCTCTACTCTCTTGACTGGAAGAAGAAAAATACTCAATTAGATATGAGGTCCCGATAAGGAAAATATTGTAACTTATAAAACTAAAAGAATATACGTAAATTTGCGAGACTAGCAAAATATACGTAAATTTTGGGATATAAATTTTTCTTTATGACCCATTATCTAACTTGTGTAATTACGAGATCATGCAAAATGAAGGAAGAGCTTGGCCTTAACATACATGTTCCTTGAATTATTTGAATGAAGTGAAGCTTCTGCTTTTGTGAAATATGTTGTAACTAGAGAATGAATCTTCTGCAATTTTTTGAATTTGAACGAAATGCTTGGAAAAAAGCTACTGACTTCTAACGTGTTTCCTTTATCAAAGTTAGTATTATAACCTTTCAAACTAAGAAGGAAAAGTTTGTTTGAAATTTGAAATTTGCTTCTACTTCAAAATGTTGAACGAAATTTGCTTAATTGGTTGAAGTTTGGAGAAAAATTGTTCCAAATGATTTGAGATGAAATGTTTTTGTTTCTTGAGGTTGAGAGGAATCACGTTTCTATTTTTAAGTTGGAAAGGATCACATTCCTTTGGATTCATTTCATTCATAGTAGGCTTTTGCAGATACTTAGTCATCATTTTTCATTCATGCCTAGGTTGCCACCAAGGCATAAGTAACTTATTAGTCACATTCTTGACATGGTGGATGCTTGCCATGTGTTAGGAAATAATTTATTAATTATTTACCCACTGATTAGTTAACTAGGTAATGTTCTGTTACCCAGTAATTAATCAATTACCCACATAATTTAAAAATTACCACAAATTACTTAGAATACTACTCCTTTTTAACACACCTTATACACCTTACTAACATGGTCGCGTGGTTCCTTGTATGGTACTACTCCATAATTATCGGGTATTTTAGCTCGGGCCGTATTTTACCCCAAATGCCAAACTTGGACAAAATTAATTTTCTTTGACTTGATCCCCCTTTCACCTTCACGAATTTACTTATCCCTTGTGAAATAGAATAATCCTTATAATCTCCAAATAATCTTTTACTTGGACTGATGTCAATTACCTTACGACAAATTCAACGTACAATACTTCAGGGTGCAACATCAACGTAACTTAATACTGCAAAGCATAACATCATCGTAATGTAATACTGTTGGGTGCAACACTGTCGTAACTTAATAGTGCAGAGCATAACATCGACGTAATACTGTGGGGCATAACATTATTCCCTCCTTTGGAACATTCGTCCTTGAATGTTGACTGATGCACTTATCATTTTCTTAACTTATATCTTCCGAATACTTTAGAACTTCCTTTGCCATCTAAGCGACTTTTCTATGAATAAGTCCAAAGTCCAGGGCATTCCCCCTTCCCCCCCCCCTAGGCCTCCTTCTCACACCACAACTTGTAGTCGGAATCCTTCAAATCTCGTAACTGTTGCTACCTTTTATCATGCAACCTGTACGATTTTGACCTTGTAAGTTTGTCCAATCTCTAGGCTTTATATGTAGAGCTTGATAAGATGTCCCTTTGGGCATCTTTGAGTATACTGAAGTTCTTCGCTCGATACTTTATTGAATTCACGAATATTGCTATATCTTATCGCATAGGTCAGTTTAGCCGTCCGTATGAATTTACAGTCATAACTCTTACTTTAATTTATCGTTGCTAAGGTCTGCTACCATATCCCAACTTACTCTCGTTTCTTATTCCATATGTATAAATTTAAGTCCTTTAATGCTTCCTCATTACTGCTCATCTTTAGAATGACGTCCTAATCTCATTTCATACTTTGTGACATTTGTTCATCCATTGTTGACTCACCTCAATATTGATCTACAATACACCACTGATAACTTGAAACTTCTTACGTAATACTTTGCCCATAGGGCTTACGTTACATCAAGGAATATTCTAAGTGATTCCCATAATCGTATTCCATAGTGTTTCAATATGATTCACCATGTGGGGGTATCCTAATTTTGTGCCGCCAGCGAAATCTTTTCTCCTTCTCTTCTCTTTTTTTTCAAATCATTATTCAAATGAAGGCCCAAACGTCATCTTTTATCTAACATAATTATACCCTCATTTTATTACCAAGTCAACATTTCATTCCTTCTAAATGCTATTAATCTTAGACTCCTTTGAGTTCATTCAGGCTATACTGAACTTTCAATAACATAGAGAAACCATTATCTCTCTTGTTTCTATGGACTTAATATTGAGGACTTATCCATTCTCTTCACCTTTTCACTTGCCTTTCCTCATCCTTACTTATGTCTCCTTAAAACTTTGTCGCTATGTCATACTTTAGCTTGCGACCTATACATATCCATTTATACTACTTGCAACTCTCCTTCAACTTGCTTGCACCATAGATCTCCTTATGTTATTCTGGAATGTCAAGCGAGACATCACATCGTCTCCAACTTTTCTCTATTCTCTTAAATAGATCTCTCAGTACTTAGAAATCATAGGCTAGAAGACATGCCGCAGTTGATGCCGCTATCATTCCCAGTTATTGGATCCCCCTGCTTGTAGCCTTCTATCCGAAGTATGGACTATTCACGATCTTTTGCCTTTGAGTATCTCGTACGTTGTTCACCTTTACCTTACTTACCTTAAAATCTCGCATCATATCTTCTATCTCTTTCCTGATATCCCTTCTACCTAGGTGTAATTCACGTCCATAACTTGAAGCTCTATTATAATACTCGCACCTCTGGTGCATACACAATCCGGTGGGAGCTTCGTACTGACTTCTTATGAGGCTGGGACTTCTTCTAACTGGCTTCCTTGTAAAGCCATTATAGATTATGGTTGTTGTGTTCTTTCTCTTGAACATCTGATATTAAGAGTGGTTCTGCTATGCTTTCAATCATGATTCTTATAACTTTCGGGTTCAATAATCGGATTCCTGAT
This sequence comes from Nicotiana tabacum, assembly GCF_000715075.1. Taxonomy (NCBI): domain Eukaryota; kingdom Viridiplantae; phylum Streptophyta; class Magnoliopsida; order Solanales; family Solanaceae; genus Nicotiana; species Nicotiana tabacum. The sequence continues at coordinate 151,607,764 of NC_134080.1, read as the reverse complement.
TTACTTCATTGATGTAACTATTTAGTTTCCTCCTTCTTTTGATCGGCCATATGTCGACTTAAGTTATCTCCCGATTTGGGGTTCATGGTATTAGTTATTCCATTTAGCCTTTCATGGGCGCTAAGGAGTATGCATGATACAATCTTTTAACAATTTAATCCCTCGTTTATGACCTAGGTTCAATTCTTTCTTTTAACGTATACCAGAATCTTCTACGACTATATATGCTGCATGCATAAAATTCCAAACAAAAAAGTGCATCCATAACATAACCAATTCTGGATTATTGATCGAATAATTTCTTTCATTCCATCTTAGTTTTCTTTCAACGTAAGCTATTTTATGGTATTTTTGCCCCATTGTTGCGTCCATACTTAGCTTATCTTAGTTCCCACACATGCCATAGGTTTTGTGCAACTCATATGATCTCGAATATTACTTTTAATTTTACTTCCCGTTCATTAGCCATGGTAGGGGCCACTTTCCTTTGGAGTGCTTACAATGTTGTTGTGAGACTGTTGTTACACGACCATTTCCTCTTTAGGTCCTTGTGCTTAGGTTGAAGCCTTCACGTTTATTTCCTCAGCTAGTCTTTCGTTGAAGTACTCAGGGAGAACCCTTGACTCTTGTAAAGATGTGAACTTATTACGGACCTTTTGATGTCCTTCCTTGCCTATAATTATCCGTAGTTGCTTACCTCCATGTCCTTGTGCTTGTAGGGTTGCTTCTAAACTGATATTTTGACTATCTTCCCAGTGGCACTTTCTTTTATCCCCGTAATACTTATACGGTACCTTTAACTACCCCGACTCTTATTTGAATATATCTCAAGTATTATAATGATAATCTTCGAGGCTAAATTCTCTAGGTTGGGTTCTACTATGTTTATCTTACATGATCTGATGACTTGTCTGTAACCTCTTATTTAGCCATAACTGGGATCTTCCTAACCAATTACTAACTACTCGTTGGCCCATTCTCATATCAATATTCCTCATAATCTTTCTTGGTTTATTTCCTTTGTCTTAACTTAAGTCTTGCACTGGATCCTTATTTATTAATAACAACTCGGCAGGAACCTTTACATTCTCTCCTTGACGTCGTGCTTACACAATATTCTTGAATCGTAACATATCTATAAGATTTGGATAAGTGCCATCTCATTCCACTTTCATTTATCGCATTCTTTACCATTCCATAGTCACTAGAACCACTTAATTCTGACTTAATACCACATCACTCCATATTCCCCCCTTTAGGGGTGTACTAAGAGTTGGAGCTATGACGACCATCCTATAGAGGTTTTACCTCTTCATCTTCGGCGTCCTTTCATATCATTAATGACCCTTACTCGCCCTGTGGTAATCCTTTTGTACCAAGGAAAACAAAATTCATTGCTCATGATGGTGACACTTAGTGTAACTGGCACATACATTCCCTTAAGCTTAACTTTGCTCCCATTGCTTGCTTTAGGAAAGCATCTTCCTGAATGACCATTCTCTGAATTTCTCATGAATATTCTTCTGTTGTCCATTCTATTATTGCCGGAGCGCGATCTGAAATTCTCATGATGCTGACTATTATCAAATCACTCAGTCCCTTGCTCATGGTTAGTTTATCTTATTCACCAGTCCATAATGATTTTTATTACTCTAGGGTCTTACTTTTCCTTTTATTAATCACGTTAGACTAGCGAATTAATTTCTCAAAATGAGGATGTGACTGTATGGCCTATACTCTTTTGTTTTCTTAAGGTCCATCACCTTTCGTCTCTTTCTTTATTTGACTATAGGTCTTGTGACACTCTACCATTATCATCCATGTATCACATCTTATTCTAATGCTTCCTTATCTCTCTTCTCATTACTCTGCTATTATTTCTGCATATCCCTTTTCTTGTGAAAACTTCAATACGACATTCTTTCGCTTTTAGCTTTCCTTGCTTCATTCATCGGCTCTTCGGGTTGCTCAACGTCCTCGCTCTATTAGGAACGAGAGTCACACTAAGGTAATATTTATCCCTTCCAGGCTTTCAGTGCCTATCATTTGGAAAAATTTTTTTGACCATACTAGTATTCACATCTAATTGTAATATTCTAGAGTGCACCATCTGGGTGTCTCACAAGGAGGTCTATTAGCACATTTGCAATATCCTTCAGAAATATCAACTAAAGCAAACAATCCATTCACTATTTTGGGCAACTCTAACCCCATCCGGATCGTGATATCTTGTCCTCTTCTTAATCTACATCTGTTAGCCCCAAATATGATATAACAGAGATGGGTGTGACCAATTATACATACCTTTGTTACTATTGATAGTAACTCACAATGCTTATATTTTTCTGTTGTAACTGTAATACTGATAATCTTCATTAACTGGGTGCATCATACCCTTCTTCATCTTGCTTCCTTTGCTTGTTAAAACTTGTATTTCTCTTCTTAATCTCTCGTTGTCTTTCACCATAAATGTGGATAGGCACTCTTTCCTTAATGCTTCTTATCAGGGAGATTACACCTTTTAATACACCCATGATTTGCTAAAGACCTCACATTTACTTATCATAAGCAAGACGCAAAATCGAGTTCCTCTAAATAAAAAATTCCACAGTTATATCTCTTATCGATCGTCTTTCTAAATGTAGGCATCGTCTTTTACGAATAAAAATTCGGGACTTGAATTCATAGAAGTGAGCTCTACCACACGATCTAGAGTAAAAACAAAGAGTGACAGTCCTAAATGCCATGTAGCCTCCTACTTATAAGTGTGGTGCACGACACACCCATAAACAAGACTCTACTAGACAAGGCTTATAGACTCTCTAGGACAGAACTACTCTAATACCACTTTTATCACTCTCCGAACTTGGGGGCGAGACCAGCACCCAGTGCCTCACCTATCCTTGTGTACCAACTTGCAACTAAGGGACTCTGAACATGTGATGTCATAATTTGGCCACCACATTGCAAGACGACTGCAAATGCTGACTAAATCTTAATATAAAACTAGGCCGACAAGGCCGTCATAATTATTACAGCTGACAAATAAACCAAATATACATACAAGGCCTGAAAGCCCAACATACTGCACTAACTGATAGGATATATCAACAAGCCTCTACTGATAGATGTATTGTGATCGGAATAGCTCTCCAATCTACTCATAACATATATACGTATATGTACAAGATATACATAAGGCTCTAGACCCGGAAACTCCGAAAGGCATGGAGCTTATCGATCAAGCTTAACTCCGGCAACACTTAATGAGAATGTCTATCCGTCTATTTGTCTGAACCTGCACGCATGAAATGCAGCGCCCCCAGAAAAAGAACGTCAGTACGAAATAATGTACCGAGTATGTAAGGCAATATACCGAAAACTGAAATTGAAATGATAATATAATAACTAAGAGTAACTGGAAGTCAAAGATAATCTAGAGATATACTCACCTGCTGATACTGACTCAACTCTCTCAATATAGTAAGTAACATAGTTGTTCGATCCTATATGGCTCGGTATACATATATAACTTCTCTACTGTAGTAGGCTCGCTCATAAGCACTCGGCCATACTAGGCTCTATATCTCGACCAACTGGGATCTCTCATAGCCGCTCGACCACAGTAGGCTCAGTATATAACTTACCATCTGATCATAGGTTGTCCAATAGGGGCCTGCCCATCGATTATAGCTCGATGGTAATAAAAATACTTTAATACTGTATATATACATTCTTTACTTTCTTAACTGGAAGAAGAAAAATATTCAATTGGATATGAGGTCGTAACTTACAAAACTAAAAAAATTTACGTAATTTGCGAGACTAGCAAAATATACGTAAATTTCGGGATATGAATTTTTCTTTATGACTCATTATCAAACTTGTGTAATTACGATATCATGCAAAATGAAGGAAGAGCTTAGCCTTAGCATACCTGTTCCTCGAATTATTCGAATGAAGTGAAGCTTCTGCTTTTGTGAAATATGCTGTAACGAGAGAATGAAGTTTTTAATTTGAACGAAATTCTTGGAAAGAAGCTCCTGACTTCTAACGTATTTCCTTTATCAAAGTTAGTCTTATAACCTTTCAAACTAAGAAGGAAAAGTTTGTTTGAAATTTGAAATTTGCTTCTGCTTGAAAATGTTGAACGAAATTTGCTTAATTGGTTGAAGTTTGGATGAAAATTGTTCCTAATGATTTGAGATGAAATGTTTCTGTTTCTTGAGGTTGAGAGGAATCACGTTTCTATTTTTAAGTTGGGAAGGATCACATTCCTTTGGATTCATTTCAGTCATAGTAGGCTTTTGCAGATACTTAGTCATCATTTTTCATTTATGCCTAGGTTGCCACCAAGGCATAAGTGAGTTATTAGCCACATTCTTGACATGGTGGATGCTTGCCATGTGTTAGGGAATAATTTATTAATTATTTACCCACTGATTAGTTAACTAGGTAATGTTCTGTTATTCGATAATTAATCAATTACTCGCATCATTTAAATATTACCACAAATTACTTAGAATACTACTCATTTTTAACACACCTTTATACACTTTACTAACATGGTCACGTGGTACCTTGTATAGTACTACTCTATAATTATCGGGTATTTTAACTCGGGCCGTATTTTACCCAAAATGCCAAACTTGGATAAAATTCATTTTCTTTGACTTGCTCCGCATTTCACCTTCACGAATTTACTAATCACTTGTGAAATAGCATAATCCTTATAATCTCCAAATAATCTTTTACTTGGACTGATGTCAATTACCTTACGACAAATTCAACGTACAATACTTCAGGGTGCAACATCGTTGTAACTTAATACTGTAAAGCGTAAAATCACTGTAATGTAATACTGTTGGGTGCAACACTGTCATAACTTAATACTGCAAAGCGTAACATCGCCGTAATGTAATACTGAAGGACGTAACATCATCGTAATATATTACTGCAGAGTATAACATCGACGTAATACTACGGGGCGTAACAGGAAGCATATAACCCATTTGATATAGAAGATTTCATTCCTCTCCCATCGAATGACAAAGCTCGTTTATACTCTCCTTAGAAATACTCCATTATAATCAAGCTGTTCGGAAAAACCATTGGCCACCAACTACATAAAGCAAAACTCCAAGCTCTTTGGCACTCCTCAGAACCTATCAATCTTATGATTTAGGGCATATTTTTTTTCTTATTAAGTTTACACATGAAGAGAATATGCTCTATGCCCTTCATGATGGTCCATGGTTTATCCTTGGTCATATCATGAAAGTACGTAGGTGGGAACCAATGTTTGTTGCGTCATTTGGTCAACTAGCTTACTCCGCCATCTATGCTTGGTTGCTGCAATTGCCTACGGAATACTATGATATTCAACTATTAAACCTAGTATGAAATAAACTAGCCCAGCTGCTAAAATTTGATCATGCACTTCATCTACTACACGAGGTAGATACACTCATATTTGCATTGAAGTTCCCCTTGAAAAACTGCTAAAATCTCATGTTTACATTGGAAACTATAAGTAATTACTCATGTATGAGGGGTTAAATATTCTTTGTATCCGATGTGGGCGCTTTGTCCACAATACAAGTGCTTACACTTTTCATGCTACATCTAGATCTACTTCTTCTCTACCATCCTTTTCACTACACCCAACAAACAGTTGCACCAGTCCCGACACATTATCTAGTACCTCCGAACCCACGTGGCACACAGTGTCATTTCCCTCGAAACCCCGCTCAAGTAAGGGCAAAACTAGCCCTATAAACCGGCATCAAACTCACCAGCACACTCAAGCACATGGTATGCTAACATCCAGCAATGATAATGCAGCAACATCTCCAACCATGGAGGACCTTCACATTTTAGCAGGTAACTCTTCTAACCCTAATCTCCCTACAAAAGTCATTTCTACTCCCCGATTCTTTAATTCTACTAATCTCTCATTACTTATCTCTGATGACGTTTACCTGAAACAACTAAGTTAAACCACCTATCTCTAACCACCCTTGAAAAACAACTTCTGTTGCCACCTACTTCATTAAACCCTACTAAACCTAATCTTGCAAATTCCAACACAATAAGCACATCCCTGAATGATGTGAACTTATCAAAAAAAATTGCCCATACTCCTCCTAACTCATCCCAAATTCCCCCATTACTAAACCCCACATCTGCTTCCATCCATACTCCACACCTGGTTACATAGCTTCAAGCCCAGCTACAACTCACCCTAGACCGCTATACACCGACAACTCATGACAAATCTTCGCCCTCCCTCCAAATTACCTCCCTCCACGCCACCCAAAATTCAGCCACAACTTTTCAACAATCAATTACATGCCCTTTTCACTGCCCCATCTCAAAATATCCCACCCCACACTCCAACGCCCACATCTCATTGTCAGAAAATTCCCCATGTCAACTTTCCTTTAGATGACTCACCCGACAAGCCCACCTTAAATCCCTCCAATAAAGACCTCTCAGTCCAATTAACTCTAAATCCAAAAGGTAACTTATCAACTCCTTATACTTCATCCCCAAAGGTAAATATTTCCCATGCAACACCCAAACTCCCATCACCCACCATAAATACTACAAACTACCCCGACTCCGCTACTCCTCCAAAAATACCTACTCTATCTCCAGCACCATCGGATAGCCATGGGTCCAAATCAACCATTATATCCTCCTCCTCCATACCCGACATTATACGTCACTTAGAACACCTCAGACCTTCCCCCTCAGTCATGGTTGGAACAGGGCCTCATGTGTTACATCTCGCATTTTCGTACGTTAAAGTTTCATCTTCAGTTAATCGACGTAGACGCAGGGATGACCTTATCTTAAGGTTAACGTATTTATGCTATTTATATCAAGCGATAAGTAAGTGTCATGAAAGCTAAAGGGTAAAGGAATTAAAGAAAATGAGTTTCGTTGAAGGTCGTCGATTTGGGATAAAATACGATCCGAGCCATAATATTCGGTATTTATGAACTAGTTCTATACAAGGTACCCCATGACAACGATAGTAGGGTACGTAATGTGTATTAAGAGTGAATAGTATTTTAAGTAAGTTGAGACAATTATTAATTATATGGGTAATTGGTTGATTATTGGTTACTGGGAAAATTAACAAGTTAATTAAAATTAGTGGATAATTAATTAATAAAATAAGCATAGGATAAGACTTAACCCCAACCAATGTGGCAAGCCCTCCTAAATTCCCTAATGACTATTTGTGAAAATGGAAAGGTGTCATACCTTAAAGACACTAAGCTTGCTATGTGGGGCCACCTAAACTTAAAGATTAAAATCTCAAAAAAATCGAAATTAGCAAACTTTTCCATAACATCTTATGAAAAGCTTTCCAGCACACTTTTATTTCATAAGTTACTTATGAAATCCTTCCAGCGAACTTATGAAAGCTTTCATAATATCTTATGAAAGCCTTCCAATTCTAGCAAACTTTTTGTAACGTTTTTGTTCTGAAAGAGTTTCATCAAGCTTTTCATTTCATAAGTTACTTACGGAAAATGGTTCAATCAAGATGGTCTCTGCATAAGCAATGTTGTTGCTTCAGGCTTTTTATATAACTTGTTCCGTGTTTTGTCCCAATTAACTCGTGTTAGAGAATTATCAAGAGAATCGACTCAGGTATGTTAAGGTCATCTCTTCTTTCTTTTTGGTGTGATCGATACGACACAAGCGAAACGAGAAAATGCACAACTTCCAAAAGTTACTCTATTCGTGGAAATGCTAGAAATGTGTATATTCTTTTTCTCCCATAAGTCTTATTATTCTATCATCTGTTTACGGGTATCAGAATAATACGCAGTTAATAAAGTTTATTCGAAAGGAATATTTAGATTATTAACATATTTTCATGCATTTCATTCATTTATACATATACATTGACCCAAGACCAGATGGCGTTATATACGCGTATTTATATGTACATATATGTATATGGGATATGGGAAAGGTTACGATGTTATATACACACCACCACCTGATCAGTTGGTATATGTTGATGATGTTGCTCATAGTTGCCGAGACAACATGATGGGATGCCCTCAGAGGCTTGATGATATTATGTACACATATACCTATGCATGGCATGACATTTATATGCACGTGCATTATATTATAAATGTTTCAAAATTTACAAAGTTATTCAAGTTTACAGATGGATTTCTCTATTCCATGTTTCATCTATGTCTTTTACGTACTGATTTTCATGCCTTACATACTTAGTATATTTTTCGTACTGACTCCCTATTTCACGGGGCCTGCATTTCATGCCCGCAGGTGCAGGTAGGCAAGCTGACGGTCCCCCTTCTTAGGATCCTTGATCAGCGAGAGTTGGCGTGCTCCACTTAATCCGGAGGTGCTTTTGATTTTGGTACGATATGTTTATATATATATATATATGGGTATGATGTGGCTCAGTCCTGTCTTTGTACAGTTCTATTTCCATTAGAGGTCTGTTGACAGTTATGTATAGTTGGATAGTATGTGGCCTCGTCGGCTTTCAGTTTTGGGTATATAGTTATCTATAGTGGCCTTACCGGCTCACCCACTATAATCCGCACGTATATGTAAATATGTCTTTTGTACAGGTTTTCGTCGTGCATGTTATTCTCGTAATTTAGCAGATATTATTCATGTTTATATCTTAGTCGCATGCTTAAGAGTGTTCGACAGGTAGGACTCGGGCGTTCGTCGCGGCCCATCTGTTTGGGTCGTGACAAAAGTGGTATCAAAGCAGTTCTATCCTAGGGTTGTCTACAGACCGTGCTAGTAGAGTCTTGTTTATGGGTGTGTGTGCACCACACTTATAAACATGAGGCTACAGGACATCTAGGATGTTATCCTCTCTTTTCATCTTAGATTGTGCGATATAAGAATTCATGTTCCCAACAATATGTTACATTATCAGCAATGCCTCCGAAGACTACAGTCGCCCAGAAGGGAAATTTTGTGGTTGGTGGCACTACTAGTCAAGAACCATGAGTTACTAGGGCTCGGAGAGAGTCTCATAGTGAGATTCCATCTTAGACTTCACACACCCCGCCCTTTCTAAAAGAGTTTCAAGGGGCACTAGCTCCAGCGCCCATCCATGTGCGTTCAGCCCCTCAGCCAGATGCATCAGGTCAGGAGATGAGAGATGTTATTCAGTTATTAACACGATTAGTAGTCGTGCAGGCTCGGCGTCAAGAAGTAGGTATTGGTCATGCGAATAGGTCTGTCAGTGCGAGGGTTCGTGATTTCATTAATTTGGACCCTCTGGTATTTACTAAGGCAGATCAAAACGAAGACCCTATTTACCGTGAAAATGATAATCACAATTAAATTTGATTATGGGACTCTAAAAATACGTGATCTATTTTTATGCTAGTTGTTAAGTAGTTGATGCTATGTATGTGAGACCTAGAAATGAAATAAGAGCTAAGGATGAGATGATAACCAAATAGATAGGTTGATTATCGGGTCCTTGAGCTTATCGATTCGAGGACCTCGAGGTCAATTCCGGAGTTCGGTTGGGAGCTATCGAAGGTGGTCAGAGTATGGCTAACAGTTATAATAAAATCAACGAAGGCCCTTTATTGCCAATGATAAGCAATAAATAAAGAACAATGATGAAGATAACAAACGGAAATAACAATATCAAGAGAATATGTTAAAGAGCAGAGAGAATGTTCTTATTTATTTAGTATGGAGCAATTGAAACAACAGCAGGGGTTTATAAAATGACAAAGATCTCCTTTATATAGGAGGAAAATCCCAACATAGTAAAAAATACATTAATGATAAAAAAGCGAAGATGGGATAGCTAGATGACACCCTAATTCAGGGAAAGGGTAGTCCACTAGGCTCAGTTAGTCCTAGCTGTGTACCTTGGGAACTCCCCATTTCTACCATAGCTATGGTCGACATTATCCCAAGGTCGCGCATCGACGAACCTTGAGGGAGGAAACTCGACCATAGCCTTGTAACCTCGAGGCTTCAGGATGATCTACTGAGGTGCCTCGATGATGAGGAATTGAACCCTCCAAATTCACCTTATACAGATAGTCCCCGTGTTTCTTAGAGAGGAGCGATAAGAAATGATTTTGACATCTGACTCTTCGAAATTCCCATGATGACGTCATACCGATGATGCAAGCCTCCGTGAAAACCGAAATATCCTGTCATTTCACTTCTCCGGGATCATTCAAAGCATTACGGTTTCTCATTTTTCAAAGCTATAATGTCGCCGTCGGTTCAGCTCCCTAGGATGCATTAAATGTTCCTATCGTTACGTCTTTCGAGGGCAATAATGGCATCGTCGATTACGCTGCCTATATCGCACCCGGGTGTGAGTATTTTTCCTGACCTTTGATTGACTAATGCGGCCTCTCGTGGAACCCTTCGTTGTTCCTTGGATCGAGCATGTATTGGACCGATAAACTTGGGTCGTCGGGACCCATACTTCTAGTTGAATGAAAGTAATGCTTTGAGTCTTGAGACCGTGATTTATCACTTAGGCTCCGTGGTAATCTTTGAGGGGAAATTTGCTTGGAGGCCTGAGGATAGGGACTGCCTTTGAGCTTTTGATGGTAGTCCCCGAGTGGAGGTTCGTTCAAATTCGGACCACCTGAAAACTTGCTTTGAACATAGCGTAAAGAGCCTTAGGCGCTGTAGATAGATCTCGGAAGAGGGTTTGCCCGAATTCAGATGGCACCCCGGGACTAAGCCCATGTGGGTGGATATTAAATGCTTATTTCCTCGGAGCCTAACTCCTTTTTGACGAAAGTCCCCGAGGTCGGGTACCACCTCGAGATTTGTAATGATGCCATTGGCTTCCTTGAGCCTAACCTTTTTCTGCTAAAGGCCCTTGAGGTCAGGTACCACCTCAGGACTTGCGATGATGTCATTGGCTTTTTAGGGCCTAACTTCTTTTTTGATGGAGGTCCTCGAGGTCGGGTACCACCTCAGGACTGGCGATGATGTTGTTGGCCTTTTAGGGCCTAACTTCTTTTTTGATGGAGGTACCCGAGGTCGAGTAGAACCTCGGGACTGGTGATGATGCTGTTGGCCTTTTAGGCAAGCGGATCGTTGCTGTTTTTTCGATATGTAGGGTCGTTTCTGCTCCTTTGGCGATCCTACCATTTTAAGTAGCTACCCTTCTTTTCTGCGTTAAGTCTTTCATTACCTCAGTACTAACGTACTTGCACAAGTTCCTGCTTTAGTTCACTAATTTTTCTATAGCAATGATTGCTACATCGGGGTCTGTTCGGCAGAGAGGGGAGAGTGCCGCCTCCGGCATTCAGGACCAACGAGAGTGTACCTTGAAGATTACTTATTTAATAGGGGAAGAGCACCTTGAGTTAGTGAGAAAAGACTACGGATGGGGGGAGAAAGTACTGTTACAGACATTTTCCCCGGATAAGGGCATCACGGATCGTGCAGGATGTGTACACGTATCCTTTCACACTGGGCCCCATTGATAAGGTTGTGCTCGACTTCTGTTTAAAGTATCGGGTTACCTTTGTGCAAATCCACCCGTCATTTTGAAAAGTAGTGTTGATGATGAGAATTTTTGCGGAGAAGGCGGGGCTTGAACTTACGCTCAGTCATCTTATTAGGTTGTACCGGCCCTTTCACCATTGAGGTCTGCTAACCTTGCTATGCCGATCAACCAAGCCCTTCGTTGTTGATGATGAGGAAGATGGAGACTGAGAATGGATGAGCCGCTTCGTCTGAGTGAGGACCGCTGACATTATCCCCCTGGAGCTTGTACCATTCCATGAGGAATGGAACTATACACGTAAGTGGTGCATTCCGTGCCTTCTCAGTTTTGTCCATGGCGAAAACTGGTTTCGTAACTGTGCCTTCTTTTCTTTTTCTGTAGTGGTTTTATGGGTGTCGGGCGACATTCTTGATTTGCCGAATTGGGTTCGGAAGTTGACGACCTACTCGACCTACCGCATCCATGGTTCCCGATTCTAGAAAGATGGTTTCTCCATTGTTATCTCCTTTTTTGTCAACAGTACTTCGAGGAATACTAGAAAATCGGGGTCGCATACATCAAGCGACCGTGCCTCAATTAGAGTCGACCCTTTCAGAGCTGAGGGAACTAGGTTGGCATATGTGCGTTTGGCCTTTGAGGAAGCCCTGCGGCTTCACTTTGTGGTGAGTCTCGGCATAGGCCTTTCGAGCTTCGTGCCTTCCTTTACTTATTGAGTTTTCTTTTGCAGGACTTCGACAAGCTAATGTTCGGGTTGCTTCATTGTGAAGCCAAGCTACGGAAAGCTCTGGATTAGGAGAGATCCCTTAGGTTTCTTTGCGATGAAAAGGAAGTCGAGTTGGTAAACTTGAGGTATGAGGTGAGCCAGAGCTTGAATTATGAGAGCTACTTGAAGGAGCATGTAATTTTCTATCCCAGGTGAGTGTGCATTTTGCCTTCTAGCTTCTGAGGCTAACGCTTCATTTATTTCAGTTGCAGAAAAAGACAGAGGCCCTGGAGCGCCTTCAGGATGAAGTTGGCCGGGCCAGGCATGAGCATGATGAGTTAAAATCTCGGGCGAAGGCTCAGGTTTTAGAGGGGAAGGGTGCTCTAGCTAACGTTTCTGCTTTTGAGGCTCAACTTCTCTTAGCTCGTAATAATGCTTCAGTTCAAACAGATATGATTAAGAAGCTCGAGTTCGATCTTTCAAAGGTCAGGGTTGAGATCATTGATGCCCAGGTTGAAGCCGTAATGAGCCTAGCTAAAGCTGAGTAGGAGATGGTGATTTATTTAAAGGATGTCACTGATGCTCAAGCTGAGCTGAGAAGGATCCTCGACCGCGAAAAGTGGATTAAATAATATGCTCGCTGCAAGTCTTAAAGAAAGACCCTCGAGGAGATCCATGCCAGGGGTTTCACCCTCTCGGAAGAGTTGGCGCGAGCGAGGGCGGACGAGCGCGATGCTCGGTCACTTTTGTTTGATGCTGAAGAAAGCGAAGACGAGGCTGGCAGGACATAGGTCCTAGGGGGAGTAGATTTTGCAATCTGTAAATAGCATTTTCAAAGCATGTTTGTAGATGGAGATTGCGTTTTTTCGTATATATGTATAAAAGAAAATCTGGCAGCTTTATTTCTTTTGTATCTCTTTTTTCCTCGAATTTGGCCAGGTGAATTAGCTTTTGAGTTGGTAGGAATCCTTAGATTCGTGATATGTCCTTGAGGCTCATTAGGCTGGCCCGTAGGCTCTTGCGCGCTTGGTCGATGCGAGCCTTTGGTTTTAGTGCTGGCGATCAGTCTACGAGTCGGGTTTCAACTCGAGTTCATTCGACCCTCAAGTTTTGTATTTGTGTTGGCTGGTTACAATGGCTCTTACGCCTTGGGTCGAAGCAACCTTTTATGTGTGTGGACCTGAGGCTCATTAGGCTGGCGACAATGGCTCTTACGCTTTGCCCTTAGGCATATTTAGTTAACTATTTTGTGTTCAGTCTCTGAATTGGGTTTCGATTTGAGCTCATTCAACCCTCAAGTTTTGTATTTGTGCGGGCTTGCGACAATGGCTCTTACGCCTTGGGTCGACGCGACCTTTTATGTGTGTGGACCTGAGGCTCATTAGGCTGGCGACAATGGCTCTTACACTTTGCCCTTAGGCATATTTAGTTAACTATTTTGGGTTCAGTCTCCTAATCGAGTTTCGATTCGATCTCATTCGACCCTCAAGTTTTATATTTGCGTGGGCTGATTACAATGGCTCTTACACCTCGGGCCGATGTGGTCTTTTAGTGTGGGCTGGCGACAATGGCTCTTACGCTTAGGTCAAAGCGACCTTTTATTGGCTTTATTTTTCCCTCGTTAAGGACTTTTTGAAATAATTTTTGCCTGACTCTTTGATGGTTCGATAAAAACCTCAATTATGAGTCGTTATATGGCGATAATCGAGCACCTCGAGAGGTTTTGCTCGGAGGCTGACTATCTCAAAGCCTGTGATTTGGAGCTGACATGGTCGAAGCTCTTTTGCCTATGTCGAGGGTATCATGTTTAATCGGTTCTTTTCAAAGTAGATTCAAAGTAATTGAAGGCTTGTGATTTTGTAGCGACGGTCGGGCATCCCCGAGTCGCGTTAGTTCAGTTGGTAAAGCCTTGTGACCAGAGTCATTTATTTTCGGCCGGAGCCTTTAAGTCTCGAGTGAAGTAGTTTCAGCATCTATATCGAGGGTATGCCTTTTTAGGGGTCTTACAAGTTCGATATATAGCCGAAACTTTGAGATCGGGTTTATGCCTTTGGTAAGGTCTTACAAAAGTTTCATGCCTTTGAGGTCTTACAGTTTTTAGATACTTGGTACAAGTATGGTTCATGCTTTGCTTGAGATCGGGTTTATTCCTTTGGTAAGGTCTTACAAAATTTTCATGCCTTTGAGGTCTTACAGTTTTTAGATACTTGGTACAAGTATGGTTCATGCCTTGCTTTAGGTCTTATGGATTTAGATACTTGGTACAAGTATGGTTCATGCCTTACTTAAGGTCTTACAGATGTTGTTGCTGCCTTATGTAGGTATTATGAGACAGAGGTTGCCCGTAAGTGGCCTTACGACCTCGGGTTTTGATAAGTCGATGGAGGTGGCGCTGACGGCAGTCCCCGAGTCATTGAGGTTTTCTTGACTCTGGAGTCATTACTTGTAAACTTGGTATTGCCTCATTAAGGGCTTACGATTTGGGCGATTCCGATCATGAGGTCATGCGATTTTTGAGATTTTGTCATCAGTCTCCAAGTGTCTGAGACACCTTCGGTTTTGGAGACGTTTTATGATCTTGATGTTGCCTTGTTGAGGGCTTATGAGATTGCAGTCCTGACCCGGAGGTCGTTCAGGTGTTGAATTGTTGACGCCACTCCCCGAGTGCTCGAGACGTTTTGTTGGAGAGTCATTTTTGCAGAAATTCTGAGTTTCTTTTGGAGTGTGATATGCTTTGATAAAATATATTCTTTGATTACTTGGTACAAGTGTACATGTTTTCTCCGCCGGGGGCCTAGCTATACGGACACAGTTCGTTAAATCGTTTGGCCCGGTACATCACTTTTCTATTGGAACCCCATTTGGCGTTTCTTATCTTTTCCGAGTGGATGGTCTTCCGGGGGAATTTCCTTCCATAGGGATGGCCCCTAGTGTTCGAGGTTGATTGCAAAAGAAGACTTGAATACTTGTCGAGTCTTCCTTAGGTAGTATGTGAATGTAGCCTGATTAAAAACCTTGCCGGTAAAACCCTTTTCGGGAAAAAAACTCGGTCGAAGGAAAAGAGTGCAACAGATGCTTTGAAACCTTAGGTTCTTTGGGCTGGGTTAGCATTTTGACTGCTTCGATCGGGTGCTTGTGTAAGGGTTAGTGTGAAATAAAAAATAAAAAGGGAGAGGATTATACCTTAGTGTGGGATGTGCCGCTGACATTTCGAGGTCCGATATGTTCCACTCGCTTGTGATAAGGACGCGGTACGGTCCTTTGCTTTGTTTAATCAGGCTTAACCGAAGATGTAGTTTAATTACCCTTTAGCCCCTTTGCGGGTGGAGGCATTGGTGCCAGCACCACATCGTGCACCGCGAACATTTCTCTTGCCGCATGTTGTTCCCTGTAGACAATTTTAATTCCATCCTTTGCTGGGAATTTCATCATTTGGTGGAGGGTGGACGGTACTGCTCTTATGTAGTGTATCCTTGGCCTCCCGAACAAGGCGTTGTACCTCTTATCTCCTTCGATGACATGAAATTTGACATTATGGGTTGTGCCGACCACGTTGACTGGAAGGGTGATTTCTACTTTCGTTGTTTCACTTGCCATGTTGATTCCATTGAGGACTTGAGTGGCGGGCACGATTTGGTCAAGCTGTCCGAGCTGCTCTATTACCCTCGACATGATAATGTTGGCCGAGCTACCTGGATCCACGAGTACACATTTATTGAAAAGTATTTACAAGGAAAGAGATTACCAGTGCGTCATTGTGGGGTTAAGACAAGGTCTCGGTGTCCTCTTCACTGAATGAGAGGGCATCCTCGGGTATATACCCCCGGGTCCACTTTTCTCTAGTGATGGATATTTTTGTCCTTCTCATCATGGGTTCCTGTAGGGCATCGATGCCTCCCAAGATCATGTGGATGACATGTTGTGGCTCATTTGTTTCATTCTTCTTGGTCGCCTCTCTTTCCCGGAACTGATTTTTGGCTCGGCCATTGAGGAATTCCCAGAGATGACCTTTGTTAAGTAGCCGGGCTACCTCTTCTCGAAGTTGGTGGAAATCCTCGGTCCTGTGGTCGTGCGTGTTGTGGAATTCACACACAAAGTTATGATTCCTTTGTGAGGGATCTGATTGTATAGGCCTAGGCCACTTGGCATCTCTGATTTTACTGATGGAGAACACGATGCCCGATACATCGACATTGAAGTTGTATTCTGATAAGAGAGGTTCCTCCATTGGCCCTGCGTTTCTATCGAATTCGGCTCTATTGATGAGTCCCCGAGGATTCTATCCTCGATCGTTGCAAGGTGGGTTGCGCCTTAGGGCGTTCCTTCTGTCTTTGGTGTATGGTTGATATCTTTCTCTGTTTGGCTTTGGCTCCTTCGCCAAAAGCTTTCTTGGGTATACTAAGCCAGAAAGGGGCTCCTAGCTGGTCGTCTTTGACCCTTATCTTCGATTGGTACTGGTTGTGGACGTCCGACCAGGTCACAGCGGGGTACTTGACCAAATTCCGCTTCAACTGCTTTGAAGACACCGAGCTTCGTTCATTCAGAACTTGAGTGAAGGCCTACACTGCCCAGTCATCAGAGACTAGCGATAGTTCTATCCGTTCCATTTGAAAATGTGATACGAACTCTCACAGCATTTTGTTCTCCCTTTGCTTGATCTTGAACACATCAGATTTCCTTGTGCTACTTTGATGGCACCGGCATGTTCCTTTATGAAGGAATCTGATAGCATGGCAAATAAGTCTATGGAATTAGGAGCTAGGTTGTGATACCACATCATGGCCCCCTTTGAGAGTGTTTCCCCGAACTTCTTTAGTAAGATGGACTCGATCTCATCGTCCTTTATGTCGTTGCCCTTTACTGCGCAAGTGTAAGTAGTAATGTGCTCATTGGAGTCTGAGGTCCTGTTGTATTTTGGGTGGTCTGGCATTCTGAACTTCTTTGGAATGGGTTTCGAAGCCGCTTCCTCTGGGAACGGCCTTTGTATGAACTTTGAATCCACACCTTTCAGGACCGAGGGTGCACCAGGAATTTCGTTGACCCTGGAGTTATAGGTCTCAACCTTCTTGTTGTTGGCTTCTCTCATTTTCTCACCCAATTCGATCCTTCTTGTGAGGTCCTCGAGCATTTTTACGATGATGGGATCGGTCATCGACCCGTTATTGCTCGATCTCTCCGGTACCTGTTCGGCTGGGGGAGCTGTCCCCGATGCTACCGTGCTAGGAGTTTTCTGGTGACTTTGCAGCTGAGCAATAGCCAGCTATTGTGCCTACAACATTTCAAGAATAACATGAAGTCTAACCTCCCGTTCTTCCCTAGTTGAGGTTTTCTGAGCTTCTTGTTTATCCCCTTTATGCATGCTCCTGTCAGTGTGAGAGCTTATGTCGATGTGTTGGGCGTCATGTGAGACCGCGTCCGAGGGAATTGGTTCTGGTGCATTCTCAGGGTTTCGTGGTGGCACACCATTACCTGGAACACCCACACCATTTTCGCCGTGATCCTCAAGATTGTTGTTTTCGCATCCATTCACTGAATTAGACATTTTGACCTGAAATCGAAGATCATGGACAAGAGAAAGCGTGAAAGATAACTTGCATTATGTAGTAAAACCAGCAAGAAAATAATCACTATTATTTTTTGCCCCATGGTGGGCGCCAAACTATTTACCGTGAAAATGGTAATAACAATTAAATTTGATTACGGGACATAAAAAATATGTGATCTATTTTTATGCTAGTTGTTAAGCAGTTGATGCTATGTATGTGAGACTTAGAAACGAAATAAGAGTTAAGGATTAGATGATAACCAAACTGATAGGTTGATTATCGGGACCTCGAGCTTGTCGATTCGAGGGCCTTGAGGTCGATTCTGGAGCTCGGCTGGGATCTATCGAAGGTGGTCGGAGTATGGCTAACAGTTATAATAAAATTAACGAAGGCCTTCTATGGTCAATGATAAGCAATAAATGAAGAACAATGATGAAGATAACATACGGAAATAACAATATCAAGAGAATATGTTAAAGAGCATAGAGAATGTTCTTGTTTATTTAGTATGGAGAAATTGAAGCAACAATGAGGGTTTACAAAATGACAAACATCCCATTTATATAGGAAGGGAATCCCAACATAGTACAAAATACATTAAACAAAAAGAAGCAGAGATGGGACAACTAGATAACACCCTGATTCAGGGTCAGGGTACTCCACTAGGCTCTGTCAGTCCTAGCCGTGTACCTTGGGAACTCCCCATTTCTACCATAGCTGTGGTTGACATTATCCCGAGGACAAGCGTCGACGAACCTCGAGGGAGGAAACTAGACCATAGCCTTGTAGCCTCGAGGCTTCAGGATAATCTTCTGAGGTGTCTTGATGATGAGGAATCGGACCCTCCTATTTCACCGTATACAGACCCTCAAGTATTTATTGATAGAATGCAGAGGAGGTTAAGGGTAATGAAGGCCACTGGGATTGAGTCAGTTGAGCTAGCATCCTATAGAATCCGAGATGTTGGAGTTAAGTGGTACGAGTCTTGGGAATTTTCTAGAGGTGAGGATCCCCCTCCAAGAGTATGGTAGGAGTTTACAGAAGCTTTTCTTCGTCATTATCTACCACCAGAGCTTAGACGGGCCAGAGTTGATAGGTTCTTGACCCTTGGGCAGGGTAACCTGAGTGGTCGGGAGTACAGTTTTCAGTTTGATTCATTGGCTAGGTATGCTCCCACTATTGTATCTAAGATGGAGGATCGGGTTCACCGGTTCGTGATGGGGTTAGAGCCGCATTTGCTTAACAATTGTGTGATGGTCTCATTCCATCCAAACATGGATATTTCTCGTATTCAGGCATACGCGCAGGGTGTAGATGAGCGTAAGCAAAAATAGAGAGCCGATCGTGAGCATGATTGGGCCCAGAATAAGAGAGTGAAGTCTTTGGGTCCTTCTGGTAAGTTTCGACGTGGTCTGAAGCAACAGTACCCGAGGTATCCAGCCCAGCCATCTGCTAGCGCACCCCCTCAGTTTGGCGGTAAGAGATTTGATCATTCCACATATTCAGATCCTGGTCAGAATTCTAGGGCCTCAGGTTCTTAGTATAGGGGTGAGTCGAGTCAGATAAGGTTGCCCTTGCAACGATGTGCTCAGTGTGGTAAGCAGCATGTTAGGTAGTGTCATATGGGATTGGGTGTTTGTTATACTTGTGGTTATCCAGGCCACGTTATGAGGGATTGTCCAACGAGAGGTGATGCAAGCATAGCCCAACTAGCAGGATCTGTAGCCGGTTCGTCATCATCAGTACGCCCCCTGGGCAAGGTTCACAAGCACCAATGAGTCGTGGTAGAGGCAGAGGTGGAGCATCTAGCTCGAGCGATCCTCAGAACCGCATTTATGCATTGGCAGGACGACAAGACTAGGAGTCATCACCTGATGTTGTTACAAGTATATTATCAGTTTTCTCATATGACGTATATGCACTGATTGACCCAGGTTCCACCTTATCATATGTTACTCTATTGGTTTCTAGTAAGTTTGGAATAAAACCTGAATTATTTTAATCTTTTGAGGTGTCTATACCTATTGGGGACTCAGTGATAGCTAAGCGAGTATATAGGGGTTGTATAATAATAGTTCATAGTCGATCTACTGTAGCGAACCTAATCAAATTAGATATGGTAGAATTTGTTGTTATAATTGGTATGGATTGGTTGGATTTTTGTCATGCCAATATTGATTGTAGATCAAAGATAGTCCGATTTCAATTTCTAGGGGAGCCCGTTTTGAGTGGAAAGGTAATACAGCGTCGTCGAGAGGTAGATTTATTTATTATTTCAAGGTAAGGAAGATGATCAGAAAGGGTTGTATTTATCACTTAGTTTGGGTTCAGGATATGGAAGTAGAGTCACCAACCATTCAGTCCATCCCTATGGTGAATGACTTTCTCGATTTTTTTCCTGATAGACTTCCAGGTTTTCCCCAGAGCAAGAAATTGAGTTTGCTATTAACCTACTACAAGATACTGATCAAATATCTATACCTCCCTATAGGATGGCTCCCGCAGAGCTGAAAGAGTTAAAGGAACAATTAAAGAACTTGCTTGAAAGAGACTTTATCAAACCTAGTACATCACCGTGGGGAGCACCTGTGTTATTTGTGAGGAAGAAGGATGGTTCTTTACAGATGTGTATGGATTATAGATAGTTGAATAATGTGAAGATCAAGAATAAGTACCCGCTCTCGAGGATTGATGATTTATTTGATTAGTTGCAAGGTTTCAAGTGTTTTTCAAATATAGACTTGAGGTCCGGGTACCATAAGGTAAGGGTTAAGGAGAAAGATATTCCGAAGACAGCATTCAGGACCAGATACGGGCACTTTGAGTTTCGTGTTATGTCGATCGGCTTTACCAGTGCCCCAATAATATTTATCGATTTGATGAACCGTGTGTTCCGACCCTTTTTAGATCTATTCGTAATTCTATTTATCGACGATATATTGGTTTATTCTCGTTCAGAGGCTGAGCATACAGATCATTTGCGTACTGTGCTCAGAATTCTACAAAAAGGGAAGTTGTATGCAAAATTCTCTAAATGTGAATTCTAGTTGAACTCTATATCTTTCCTTGTACATATCATTTCGGGTGAAGGCATATGGGTGGATACACTTGGCCTAGACCCACAACACCGACGGAGGTTTGTAGCTTTCTCGGTTTGGCAGGCTATTACAAGAGATTTGTAGAGAGATTGTCTTCCCTTTCAACACCTTTAACAAATTTGACTCAGAAGGGAGCAAAGTTTCAATGGACTGATGTTTGCGAACGAAGTTTCCAGGCATTAAAGGATAGGTTAACCTCAGCATCAGTTCTAACGCTCCCAGAAGGGACCGATGGTTATGTTATCTATTGCAACACTTCAGGCATTGGATTGGGTTGTATGTTGATGCAGCATAGTAAGGTTGTAGCTTATGCTTCTAGACAACTAAGAAAGAACGAGAAGAACTACCCGACCCATGATTTAGAGTTAGCCGCAGCGATTCATGCACTAAGATGTCGAGGCATGTCACGACCCAAACCGATGGGTTGCGACGGTTGCCTGAGTCCTACCTGTCAAACACCTCTAAGCATGCGTTTAAGATATGAACCTGAATAACACCTGTTGCATTACGAAAATAACTTATGTGAAGGAAACTTGCCATCAAGGCATATGTACGTATACATGGAAAATATAGTGGGCGAGCCGGCAAGGCTGCTATAGACAACTATACATCCAAAATTAAAAGCCGACAAGGCCACAAACAACCCAAGTAGACATAATGTCCACAAACCTCTAACAGAAACATAACTGTACAAAGACGGGACTGAGCCAGGTCATACCCATATACATATATATATATATATATATATATATATATATATATATATATATATATATATATATATATATATATATATAATACAAACGTATTGTACCAAAATCAAAGAAGCTCCGGATCAAGTGGAGCACGTCAACTCTCGCTAATCAGGGATCCTAAGAAGGGGGACCGTCAGCTTGCCTACCTGCACCTGCAGACATGAAAAGCAGGCCCTGTGAAATAGGGCGTTAGTACGAAAAATGTACTGAGTATGTAAGCTATGAAAATTAGTGTGTAAAATACATAGATGAAAAATGGAATAAGGAAACACATCTTTAAATCTAAATAACTTTGTAAATTCTGAAACGTTTATAATGTCATGCACGTGTGTATAAATGTCATGCCATGCATAAGTATGGGTGTACATAATATCATCAATCCACTAAGGGCATCCCATCATATCATCTCGGCCAATGTGGGCAATATCATCAACATATACTAGCTGATCAGGTGGTGGTGCGTATATAACGTCGTAACCTTTTCCCATATCCCATGTACATATATTTACATATATACGCACATATAACGCCATCTGGTCATGGGTCAATGCACATGAGTAAAATGCATGAAAATACATGATAATCTCAATATTCCTTCCAGATAAACTTTTCCAACTGCGTATTATTCTGAGACCCATGAACAGAAAATAATAATAATTTTCATGGGAAATCACGAATGTAGACACCCCTAATAATTCTATAAATAGAGTAATTTATAGAAACTGTGTGTTTTCTCCTTTCTTCACTATAGTTTGGACCATGCCAAAAGAAAGAAGTGATGGACTTAATATACCTGGAGTAGGAAAAATTCCGTGTAATATTCCTTAGAACTCCAAAAATCGGATTAAGCTTCTACTTTTTGAAATTTTGATGAAATTTTCTTCTTCTTCGTTAAAACTCTTGAATGAAATTTCAAGCTCTTGCTTGTTGAAGTGCTAAGTGAATTTCTTAAGTTCTATTCTTGAACTTCAAACCAAGAAAGGATGTATTCCTCCTTCTTGAAATGACTAACGTAACTTGATCCAAAATGAAAGACTTCTTTTATTTAATTGCTTACTTAAGTTACTTTTTGGAATGAAATAACATTTCTTTGGTTTCCTTCAAATTTGAGAGGAAAACGTTCTGGTTCTTTGAAGTTTGGAAGGAATACGTTTTTGAATTCCATTTTGATTCATCTTGGATTTGTAACAGAACCTAGATAGTCATCATTTCTTATTTATGCCTAGGTTGCCACCTGGGCATAAGTGACTTCTTAGTCATGTCTTAACTTGGTGGCATCTTGCCATGTGTTTAGGGAATAAGTTATAATTTTTATCCACTTATTAGTTACTTAAAATTTTACTTATTTTTTATATACTTTATATATACTTTATACATTATACTATCGTGGTCATATGGTACCTTGCATGGTACTAGTTCATAATTATCGGGTATTATTGCTCGACTCGTGTTTAATTCCAAATTGGCCACTTTCAACGAAACTCGTTTTATTTGATCCGTAGACCCCTTTATCCTCCATAATACTTATTTATCACTTGTTATAAATAGCGTAAGTACGTTAACATCAAGATGATCTCATCCCTGAGTCTATGTTGTTTAACTGAAAACGAAATTTTAAAGTACGAAAATCGCGAGATGTAACATCCTTCCCCCTTAGAAACATTCATCCTCGAATGTTCAACTCCCCGTGTTCTATATAACTTTGGTAGGGTCGCCTTTGTAACAACACCGCTACCAATTCTCCTCGTAGAAGCTTAATAACCCAACGCCACACAGGACCACAATTATGAATAACGACCATGGCCTCACACAACTAATGACAATAGCCAATAAACGAATTTGTACACGTACCTTATGATTATGACGTCTCAGTTGGACCCTTCTCTGGAGGCGGAAATAAGTAGGGATATCTAGACTCCATGTCTTCCTCGGCCTCCCAAGTCATTTCTTCCACATTGTTGTTCCTCCAAAGTACTTTCATGAAGGTTACTCCTTATTCCGTAGCTTGCGGATTTGTCGGTCTAGGATGGCAATCGGAACTTCCTCGTATGATGAGTCTTCTGTAATATATATATATATCATTCGTGGGCACCACCCGGGTAGGATCGCCAATGCACTTCCGTAACATAGATACGTGAAAAAACGGATGGACGGGCTCCAACTCCGAGGGCAATTCTAACTCATAAGCTACTTGACACACTTTCCGAATGATCCTATAAGGCCCAATATACCGTGGGCTAAGTTTGCCTTTCTTGTCAAACCTCATCACACCCTTCATAGGTGACACCTTTAAGAATACCCATTCATCAACTCCGAACTCGAAATCTCGTTGCCGCACATCATAATATGACTTCTAACGACTCTGAGCTGTCAATAGTCGATCCCGGATAAGCTTTACTTTTTCTATGGCTTGCTGAACTAGGTCTAGCCCATGTAATTCAGATTCTCCAACATCGAACCACCCTATAGGCGACCTACACATCCGTCCATAAAGAGCTTCGTATGGAGCCATCTGAATACTGGAATGGTAACTATTATTATATGCAAACTCAATAAGCGACAGATGATCATCCTAGCTACCTTTGAAGTCTATTACACAAGCTCGTAACATATCTTCCAGTGTCTAAATAGTACGATCAGCCTATCCGTCTGTGTATACAGTAAAATTGGAGGGTCCAATTTCTCATTATCAAAGCACCTCAGAAGACCGTCTCGAAGTCTCGACGATACAAGCTATGATCGAGACTCCTCCCTCGAGGTTCGTCGACACTCGATATTGTGATAACATCAACCACAGCCACGACGCAAATGGGGAGTTCCCAAGGCACGTGGCTAGGACTAATGAATCCTGGAGTGCTACTTCAAGACACCAGTCAGGGTGTTATCTAGTTGTCACGTCTCTGTACTCTTGTAATTAATGTTTGTTGTACTATAAAGGGATTCCCCTCCTATACAAGGGGATCCCTATTACTTTGTAAGGGTTGGTCACTTCAGTTACTTTACACAAAAATATACAAGAACTCTCTATTTCAATCTCTAACACATTATCTCAATATTATTTCTTTCATTTACTGTCTTCATATTTGTTTATCATTTTTTGCTTATCATTGGCTATAAAAAGCCCCCGTCAATCTTATTATGACTATTAGTCATATAGCAATTACCCTCGATAGCTCGTAGCCGAGCCCGGGATCAACCTCGAGGCTCCAAATCGGCAAGCTGGAGACCCTGAATAACAAACCTATCAGTTTGATTATAGCTCTCTTCTTTACTTTATTTCGTTTCTAAATCTCATATACATAGCATCAGGTGCTCAACAAACTAGCATAAAAATAGATCACGTATGTTTAGAGTCTCATCAACAAATTTAATTGTCATTATCATTTTCACGGTAAACAGTTTGGCGCCCACCGTGGGACTAAAAATAATAGTGATTATTTTCTTGCTGGTTTTGTCCTATAATGCAAGTTATCTTTCACACTTTTTCTTGTCCAATATCTTCGATTTTAGGTCAAAATGTCTAACTCGGTAAACGGAGATGAAAATAACAATATTGAGGACCATGGAGAGAGCGGTGTGGCTGTTCCAGGTGTTGGTGTGCCACCACAAAACCTTGGGAATGCACCGGAGCCAGTCCCCATGGACGCGGTCTCACGCGACACCCAGCGCATCGACATAAGCTCCCACACTGACATGAGCTTGCACCAAGGGGATCAACAAGGAGCACAGAAAACCCCAACTAGGGAAGAACATGAGCTCAGCCTTCATGTTATTTTTCAAAATGTTGCAGGCACAACAACTGGCTATTGCTCAGTTGCAAAGTCACCAGAAAACTCCTAGCACGGTAGCACCGGGGACAGCTCCCCCAGCCGAATAGGTACCTGAGAGATCGAGCAATAACAGATCGATAGCCAACCCTGTCATCATAAAAATGCTAGAGGACCTCACCAAAAGGATCGAATCAGGCGAGAAAATGATAGAAGCCAATGATAAGAAGGTCGAGACCTACAACTCCAAGGTCGACTAGATTCCGGGCGTGCCCCCGGTCCTGAAAGGTGTGGATTTGAAGAAGTTCATAGAAAGGCCGTTCCCTGAGGAAAACCCATTCCAAAGAAGTTCAGAATGTCAGAGCTCCAAAAGTACAATGGGACCTTGAACCCTAATAAATACGTTACTGCCTACACTTGTGCAGTAAAGGACAGCGATATAAAGAACGACGAGATCGAGTCTGTATTACTGAAAACGTTCGGGGAAACACTCTCTAAGGGCGCCATGATGTGATATCACAACTTAGCTCCTAACTCCATAGACTCATTCGCCATGCTAGCAGACTCCTTCATAAAGGCACAGGCCAGTGCCATCAAAGTAGCAACGAGGAAATCTGACGTTTTAAAAATTAAGCAAATGGAGAATAGAATGTTGTGAGAATTTGTATATCGCTTTCAAATGGAACCGATGGAGATACCTCCAGTCTCCAACAACTAGGCACTGCAAGATTTCACTCAAGGTCTGAATGAACGAAGCTCGGTGGCTTCAAAACAGTTGAAATAGAATTTGATCGAATATCCAGTTATGACCTGGTCGGACGTCCACAACCGGTACCAGTCGAAAATTAGGGCCGAGGGTAACCAGTTGGGAGCCCCCTCGGGCTCAGTATACCCAAGCAAGCTCCTGGAAAAGGAGCCAAAACCAAACAAAGAAAGATATCAGTCATACAATGAAGAGAGGAGGAATGCCCCAAGGCGCAACCCACCTCGCAATGATCAAAGGATAGACCGAGGACAGGATCCTCGGGGACCAATCAACAGAGCCAGATTCGATAGGAATGCAGGGTCAACAGGCGCACCTCACTTGTCATAATAGAACTTCAACGTCGATGTATCAGACATCATGTTCGCCATCAATGAAATCAGAGATTCCAAGTGGCACATGCCTGTACAATCAGATCCTTCACAAAGGAATCACAACTTAGTGTGCAAGTTTCACAACACGCATGGCCACAGGACCGAGGATTACCACCAGCTCCAAGAAGAGGTAGCTCGACTACTTAACAAAGATCATCTCCGAGAATTCCTTAGTAATCGATCCAAAAATCAGTTCCAAGAGAGAGAGGCAGCGAAGAAAAACGAAGCAAATAAGCTACAACATGTCATCCACATGATCTTGGGAGGCGTCGATGCCCCGCAGGAACCTGTAATGGGAAGGACAAAAATATCCATCACCAAAGAAAAGCGAAGCCGGGGATATATTCCTGAGGACGCCCTCAAATTTAGCGAAAAGGGCACCGAGACCTTGTCTCAACCTTACAATGACGCACTAGTAATATCTTTGCTTGTGAATTCTTTTCAAATAAAATGTGTACTCGTGGATCCAGGTAGTTCGGCCAACATTATCAGGTCGAGGGTGATAGAGCAGCTCAGACCTATTGACCAAATCATGCCCACCACTTGAGTCCTTAATAGACTCAACATGGCAAGTGAGACAACAAAAGGAGAAATCGCCCTACCGGTCACCGTGGCCGGCACGACCCAAAATGCCAAATTCCATGCCATCTAAGGAGACATGAGATATAATGCCTTATTCGGATAGCCGTGGATACATTGCATTAGGGCAGTACCATCCACTGTACACCAAATGATGAAATTCCCGACAAAGGATGGGGTTAAAACTGTCTGCGGGGAACAACATGCAGCAAGGGAAATGTTCGCGGTGCACGATGTGGCACCGGTACCCATACCTCCGCTCGCAAAAGAGCCAAAGGCTAATCAAGACACACCCCCAATTAAGCCCAATTAAACAAAATAAAGGACCGTACTGCATCCTCGTCTCGAGTTATTGGAACATATCAATCCTCAAAACATCGACGGCGCGTCTCACGCTAAGGTATAACCATCTCCCTTTTCATTTTGTATTTTAGACTAACCCTTATGCAGGCGCCATATCGAAGCAGTCAGAACGATAACCCAATTCGAAGACCTTGAGATTTTAAAGCATCCATTGCACTCTTTTCCTTCGACCGAGTTTTTATCCCGAAAAGGGTTTTACCGGCATGGTTTTAACGAAGCAACATATGCATGCTACCTAAGGGAGACTCAACAAGTGTCTGGGGCTTCTTTTGCAGTCAACCTCGAACACTGAGGGGTACCCCCCACCCCCCCGAAGGTCACCCTCTCGGAAAAGCCAAGAGACGCCAAATCGGGTCTCTATAGGAAAATGATATACCGGGCCAAATGGTCAAACGAACCGTGTACGTATAGCTTGGCCACCGATAGCGAAAATATGTACACTTATACCAAATAATTGAAGGATATTTTTTATCAAAGCATCTCACGCTCTAAAAGAGGCTCAGCACCTTCGCAAAAATGACTCCCCTACCGAAAACATCCCGAACACTCGGAGACTGGCGTCAACAATTCAACACCTAAATGACCTCCGGGTCGGGAATCCAAAATTATAAGCCCTCAGATAAGGCAACACGGAAATTACCAAACATCTCTAATGCCGAAAGTACCCCGAATACTCGGGGACTGGCGTCAAAATCTCCAAAAAAATGCATGACCTCAGGGTCGGGATCTCCCAAAATCGTAAGCCTTCGATGAGGTAATGCAAAGTTTGTAAAAAATGGCTCCCGGGTTAGGAAACCCTCGACGACTCGGGGACTGCCGTCAAGCGCCACCTCCATCAACTTATCAAAACCCGAGGCCATAAGACCCCGAGTGGGCAGACTCGGTCTCGTAAGACCTACATAAGGCAGCAACTATATCTATAAGACCTCAATGGCATGAAAAACCTGTAAGGCCTCAACGACATGAAAAATCTGTAAGACCTCAAGCAAGGCATGAACCACACTTGTACCAAGTGACAAAAATGTAAGACCTCAACGGCATGAAAAACTTGTAAGACCTTACTAAAGGCATAAACCCGATCTCAAAGTTTCGGCTATATATTGAACTTGTAAGACCCCTAAAAAGGCATACCCTCGATATAGATGCCGAAACTACATCACTCGGGACTCAAAGGCTCCGACCAAACACAAGTGACTCTGGTCACACTGTTATACCAGCCTAACTAATGCGACTCGGGGATGCCCGACCGTTGCTACAAGGCGTAAGATCCATTGTCACCAGCCCACACAGGCCTTCAAATTACTCCGAATCTACTTCGGAAAGAACCGGTTAAACAGGCTACCCTCGATATAGGCAAAAGACCTTCGACCATGTCGGCTCCAAATCACAGGCTTCGAGCTACTTAGCCTCCAAGTCAAACCTCCCGAGGTGCTCGAACATCGCCGCAAGTTACTCAAAATTGAGGTTCTTCCCAAACTGACGATGAGTAAGGAAAAAATTACTTCAAAAGTCCTTAACGAGAGGAAAATAAAGCCTACATAAATGGTTGCTTCGACCCAAAGCGTGAGAGCCATTGTCGCCAGCTTACATTAAAAGGTCGCTTCGACCCAAAGCGTAAGAGCCATTGTTGTCAGCTTATATTAAAAGGTCACTTCGACCCAAAGCGTGAGAGCCATTGTCACCAGCTTACGTTAAAAGGTCATTTCGACCCAAAGCGTGAGAGCCATTATTGCCAGCTCACATTAAAAGGCCGCATCGGCCCAAGGCATAAGAGTCAGTGTCGCCAGCCCACGTGCACTAAAAGGTCGCATCGACCAAAAGCATAAGAGCCACTATCGCTAGCCTAAAATTCGGCCATTCGAAGGTCAAATAAGCTCAAGTCGATGCCCGACTCGGGGACTGAGCCCGAAACAAGTAGCCTAAGTATGCCTAAGAGAAAAAGTACGTAAGACCCTACGGGCCAGTCCAATGAGTCCCGGGGCCACATCACTACTCTGAGGATTCCTACCAACGCAGAAGCCAGCTCGCCTAGCCAAAATCAAGACAGAAAAAGATACAAAAGGAGTAAAGCCGCAAGGTTTTCTTTCATATACATGCAAGAAACACAACCTCCAACTACAAACATGCTTTGAAAATTCTACATAAAGATGACAAAATCTATCCCCCTACTAGGGGTTACGGCCTACCGGTCTCATCTTCACTTTCCTCGGCATCGGGCAAGAGTAACCGAGCATCACACTCATCTACCCTCGTTAACGCCAATTCTTCTGAGAGGGAGAAACCCCTATTGTTGATCTTCTCGAAGGTCTTTATTCGAGACTTGCAACGAGCATATTCTTCGAGGATACTTCTTCGCTCAACTTGAGCATCGTCAGCATCCTTTGAGTAGATTGTCATCTCCTGGTCAGCCTTAGTCCGGCTCATTGCGGCTTCTGCCTGGGAATCAACGATCTCAGCCTTGACTTTCGAAAGCACAGACTCAAGCTTTGCAATCATTTCTGTCTGGACCAAAGCATTGTCACGAGTTATGCGAAGTTGAGATTCAAAAGCAGGAACTTTGGCCAAAACATCCTTCCCCTCTAAAGCCTGAGCCTCCGCCCAAGCTTTCAACTCATCATGCTCATTCCTGGCCCGGACAACTTCATATCGAAGGCGCTCCAGGGCCTCCGTCTTTTTCTGCAACTAAAATAAACTATGTATTAGCCCCAGGAACCAGGAGATAGAATGCACACTCACCCGGGATAGAAAACTACCTACTCTTCCAGGTGGTTCTCATAATTCAGGCTCCGACCCACCTCATACTACAAGTGTACCAGCTCGACTTCCTTTTCATCACAAAGGAGCCTCAAGGATCTCTCCTCATCCAGAGCTTTCCGTAGCCTGGCTTCACAACGAAGCAGCACGAACTTAAGCTTGTCGAATGCCTGCAAAAGAAAACTCAATAAGGAAGGGAAGGCGCAAAGCTCGAAAAACCTATGCTGAAACTCACCGCAAAGTGAAGCCGTTGGGATTCCTCAAAGGCTGAACGCACACGTACCAATCCAGTCCCTTCGGCCTACTCCGGTCGAAGCAGGGTCGCTTGGTGTATTCGACCCTGGGTTTCTAATATCTCCTGAAATGCTATCAACAAAAAAAAAAGTGACAGCAATGGAGAAACCCTCTTTCCAGAACCGGGAGTCGCGGAGACAACAGGCTCGGATGATGCTTCCGCTCCGAAGCCCCGATCCTGCTCTGCATTACTTTGAGCTCCATCGCCCAGTAAAATCACCTCTCGTTCATTGTTATCGTTCTTCAGCCCCGGAGCTGGCAACCCTTTCTTCTCTCTAAACGAGTGTAGCCTCACCTCGAAAGGCTCTCCAATGCCTACAACAGTAAGATTAATGCGCGTAAAGGGGGATATCCTTCTCCACATAAAAGAAGGTAAATGAAGGATTAGCACAGCACTCACCATGGTATTTTGCTTCCCATCTGCCCCCGGACGAAGCTTGCCACTTGCACTCATCACAGGTCGAGTGGATCACCAATTCTTGGACCCAATTCTCCAGATTAGGAACCGCTGCAGAAGAAGAAGGAAGGCATGGTTACGAAACCAGTTCTCGCTATAGGCAAAATTGAGAAAGCGCAAAATGCACTGCTTACGTGTGTAATTCCATTCCTCACGAAATGGCATAAGCTCCATGGGGATAATGTCAACGGTCCGCACTCGGACGAAACGACTCATCCATCACCGATCTTTGTCCTCCTCATCATCAACAACGAAGGGCATGGTCGATCGACATTGCAAGGTTAGCAGACCTCGATGGTGAAAGGGCTGGTACAACCTAATAAGATGACTGATTGAAATTTCAAGCCCCGCCTTCTCCGTAAAAAATCTCGCCATCAACACCGTTCGCCAAAATGACGGATGGACCTGTGCCAAGGTAACCCAATAATCTAAGCAGAAGTCGAGCACAACCCTATCAAGGGGGGCCCAATGTGAAAGGATATGTGTACACATTCAAAAACCCATCGTCATGATCCGCAATGCCCTCACCCGGGGTAAATGCTTATAACATCACTTTCTCTCCCTATCTGCAGTCTTTTCTTACTAACTCAAGATGCTCTTCCCCTATCAATGAAATGGTCTTTAAGGTGTACTCTTGTTGATCCTAAAGACCGTACTCTTGTCGATCCTGAAGACCAGAGGCGAAGCTCTCCTCTCCTCGTCGGGCAGGCCCCGATATATCGGCAGTGGCAGTGATAAAATCAGAGAACTAAAAGGCACGAATATGTGCAGACGCATTAGTGTTGGAGTACCAAAAGGCTGACGTAGAAAAAGAAGGGGAACTGATTAAAATGGTGTAACCCCCGAAAAGCATACACAACCCTATTTATATACGGAAAGAACGACGACAATTCACCTACCTCAAAGCTGGTTAAAAACACTAACCAATGCCGTCTTCTCTAGTTCGGAGGTGTTACCTAACCTCGAGGACCTCCATCAAAACAAGATTAGGCTCCAAGGAGCCAATAACACCTCCTCTAGTCCCGAAGTGGCACCCGACCTCGAGGACCTCCATCAAAACAAGGTTAGGCTCCATGAAGCCAATAACATCATCGCCAGTCCCGAGGTGGTACCCGACATCGAGGACCTCCATCAAGACAAGGCTAGGCTCCAAGAAGTCGATGATGCCTTCGCCAACACCGAGGTAGTACCCGACCTCAAGGATCTCCATCAATGTGAATCAGGGTCCAAGGAAATAAGCATATAAACTCTACCCGTATGGGCTTGGCCCCGGGTACCATCCGAGATTGGACAAATCCTCTTTCGAGATCTATCTATAGTGCCCTAAAGCTATTTACACTGAGCCCAGAGCGAGTTTCTAGGTGGTCCAAATTTGAACGAACCTCCGCTCGGGGACTTCCCTCGAGAGATCAAAGGCAGTCCTTGTCCACAGGCCTCCGAGTAAATTTCTTCTCAAAGGTTACCATAGAGTTTAACTAATAAGCCATAATTCCAAGGCCCAAAACGTTACTTTTATTCTACTTGAAGTCAAGGTCCCGGCGACCCGAGTTCATCGGCCCGATTCAGATTCGATCCAAGGGATCGCAAAGGGTTCCGCGTAAGGCCATATTAATCGGCTAAAGGCCAGAAAGAATACTCGCATCCGAGTTTGGTATTAGCAATAGCAGATGGAGCCATGCATTTAGAGTCTCCACTAACATAAAAGAATATAGCAAGCATCGAATACAAATTGGAGAAAATATCTTTGTATTCATGAAACATTCAATTACAAAAGCCCACGATGGGTCCTTACATATGATTACAAAAGCCGACAAGGGGTTCTTACACAAAAATAAAGAAGTGAGAGGGTACACATGTAGTGAAAACCTGGAACCTAATCTACTCTTGAAGGTTCATCTCCGGTATCAGCATCTCCGAGCTCCACCTCTTCGAGCATGCATCCTTGACGGTGACACCTTCGACCGCCACCTCCTCTAGGTTCCCAGCTCAATCCCACGGAGCAATATCTCCAAGGGAAAAGATGAAGAAAAGGAAAGCGGGAAGGCAAAGAAGAGGAAGGTGATGTAGAATAGGCAGAAAAAAGAGACATAGCCCGCCGAAGCCAAAGTTTGAAGATTCAGCGGGCCTCAACCCCACTCGTACGGCCGCTCCGGGTCCACCTTCCAGGACATTGTGTCGTGCGAGCTTAATGGCCGGTGTGCCATTTTATCCCTTGGGAAAAGACCCGAGGGATGAAGTGCAACACTCGGCTAGGGTAAGAGAGTGAGCAGCGGTGTATATGCTGAATACTCTCCCGAATAGCGGTGTAGAGTCTGAATGTCCTCCTAAGTCAAAATAGGCCGAACCCTTTTACCTAGTCACCTCGGTCTAATGATGATAGTAGCGATAGCCATAATAACAACAACAACAACAACAACAACAACAAGACAATATAGTCTCGCTCGGCATAGGGAAGTCTAGGTGGGAGGCCATGGCGCGGCTGATAAGAACACTGTCGTAAGATCTTAAGGTCAGAAACCCCAAACATGGCGGATAGCAATAAGAGAAGGATGATGAGAATGAGAAGAAAGGAATGGAAAGATGTTGAGAAACACTTGAATAAAAGTTAGCATAGAAAGGCCACGGTTATCGTGGAGACTTACATCGTAAGTATGATATCGTCAGCGTGACATAACTGCGGGAAGTCCGAAGAGTTGGGTGTCAAAATTGTTTCTTATCACTCATCTTTAAGAAATGCGGGGACTATCTGTATAAGGTGAAATCGGAGGGTCCAATGTCTTATTATCAAAGCACCTCGGAAGACCGTCTCGAAGTTCCGAGGCTACAAGCTATGATCGAGACTGCTCCCTCGAGGTTCGTCAACACTCGATATTGTGATAACGTCAACCACGGCCATAGAAGAAATAGGGAGTTTCCAAGGCACGTGGCTAGGACTAATGAAGCCTAGAGAGCTACTTCAAGACCCGAGTCAGGGTGTCATCTAGTTGTCACGTCTTTGTACCCTTGTAATTAATGCTTGTTGTACTATAAAGAGATTCCCCTCTTATATAAAGGGGATCCCTATTACTTTGTAAGGTTTGGTCACTTAAGTTACTTTACACAAAAATATACAAGAACTCTCTATTTCAATCTCTAACACATTCTGTCAATATTATTGCTTTCATTTATCGTCCTCATATTTGTTCATCATTTATTGTTTATCATTGGCTATAAGAGCCTCTATCAATCTTATTATAACTGTTAGTCATATAGCAATTACCCTCGATAGCTCGTAGCCGAGCCCGAGATCAAGCTCGAGGCTCTAAATCGGCAAGCTTGAGACACCGAATAACCAACCTATCGGTTTGATTATAGCTCTCTTCTTTACTTTATTTAGTTTCTAAATCTCATATACTTAGCATCAGCTGCTCAACAAACTAGCATAAAAATAGATCACGTATTTTTAGAGTCCCATCAATAAATTTAATTGTCATTACCATTTTCACAGTAAATAGTCTGTCTGGGGATGAAATGTTATACTAAGACTTACTTGAGTCGCCAATCCTTTTTGGAAGGACCTCCAGAAGTTAGCTGTAAATTGAGCTCCTCTATCCGAGATAATAGATATAGGGACACCATGTAGTCGTACTATTTCCTTAATATAAAGCCTTGCATAATCCTCTGAGGAATATGTAGTTCTAACGGGCAGAAAATGGGCTGACTTTGTAAGCCTATCAACAATCACCCATATCGAATCAAACTTACGATGGGTACGAGGTAAACCTACGATGAAGTCCGTATTGATTACTTCCCATTTCCAAGTCGGAATCTCCATAGCTTGAAATAACCCACCGGGTTTTTGATGCTCAATTTTAACCTACTGACAGTTAGGACGCTAAGCAACAAATTTTGCTATATCCTTTTTCATTCCGTCCCACCAATACACTTCCCTGATATCATGATACATCTTTGTTGCTCCTAGATGGATAGAATA
Source organism: Nicotiana tabacum (assembly GCF_000715075.1). Classification (NCBI taxonomy): domain Eukaryota; kingdom Viridiplantae; phylum Streptophyta; class Magnoliopsida; order Solanales; family Solanaceae; genus Nicotiana; species Nicotiana tabacum. The sequence goes on along the minus strand of NC_134080.1, from coordinate 151,572,811 downwards.
ACTAGAATAGTGAGTTTCTCCCATAACCTACCGATGCAGCTCTGCAACATTAGGCATACATAATCGCCTTTGATATTTGAGGACCCCATCTTCTGTAATTTCAAACGGTCTCTTCTACTTCTGAAGAATGGTATCCCTATAATGAACTAGCACAGAATCATCGTACTAGCGTTCCTTTTGAAGAGTGGTATCCCTCCACATCTTTAGTGCATGAATCACCGCAGCTAACTCTAAATCATGGGTCGGGTAGTACTTCTCGTGCTTTCTTAGTTGACTAGAAGCATAAGCCACAATCTTACCATGATGTATCAGGACACAACCCAATCCAACCCCTAAAGCGTCACAATAGATAACGTAACCATCGGTCCCTTCTGGAAGCGTTACAACCGGTGCTGACGCTAATTTGTCCTTTAATGCTTGAAAACTCTGTTCGCAAGCATCAGACCATTGAAACTTTGCTTCCTTCTGAGTCAACTTTGTTAAGGGTGCTAAAAGGGAAGAAAATCCTTCCACACATCTCCTATAATAACATGACAAACCAAGAAAGCTACGGACCTTCGTTAGTGTTGTGGGCCTAGGCCAAGTATTTACTACCTCAATCTTTTGTGTACGGACTTGTATGCCTTCACCCAAAATTATATGCCCATGTAAAGTTACAGAGTTCAACCAGAATCCACATTTAGAAAATTTTTCATATAACTTCCCTTCTTGTAGAACTCTGAGCACAGTACGCAGATGACCAACATGCTCATCCTCTGAACAAGAATATACCAATATATCGTCAATAAATACAATTACGAACAAATCTAAGAAAGGCCTGAACACACAGTTCATCAAATCCACGAATACTGCTGGGGAATTGGTCAGACCGAACGACATAACCCGAAACTCAAAGTGCTCATATCTAGTCTTTAATGCTGTCTTCAGAATATCTTCATCCTTAACCCTTACCTAATGGTACCCGGACCTCAAGTCTATCTTTGAAAAACACTTGGCACCTTGCAACTGATCGAGTAAATCATCAATTCTCAGGAGCGAGTACTTATTATTGATCATCACCTTATTTTCAGTTGCCTATAATCAATACACATTCGTAAGGAACCATCTTTCTTTCTCATAAACAAAACAGGTGCTCCCCACAGTGACGTACTAGGTCTGATAAAGCCTTTTTCAAGTAAGTCCTTTAATTGTTCTTTCAACTCTTTCAGCTCTGTTGGGGCCATTCTATATGGAGGATTAGATATTAGGTGAGTATCTGGTAGTAGATCAATAGAAAACTCAATTTCTCGCTCTGGCGGGAGACTCGGAAGCTCATCGGGGATAACATCAAGAAACTCATTCATCACAAGGATGGACTGAATGGTTGGTGACTCTACTTACATATCCTGAACCCGAACTAAGGGATAAATATAGCCCTTATTGTTCATCTTCCTTGCCTTGAGATAGGAAATAAATCTACCTCTCGGTGATGCCGTGTTACCTTTCCACTCCAAAACAGGATCCCCTAGAAATTGAAATCGGACTATCTTTGATCTACAATCAACGTCGGCATGACAAGAAGCCAACCAATCCATACCCAATATAACATCAAATTCTACCATATCTAACTCGATTAAGTCTGCTACGGTAGTTCGACCATGAACTACTATTATACAACCCCTATATACCTGCTTAGCTATCACCGAGTCCCCAACAAGTGTAGATACCTCAAAAGGTTTAACCAATTCAGGTTTTATTAAAATTTTACTAGCAACTAACGGAGTAACATATGATAAGGTGGAACCTGGGTCAATCAGTGCATATATATCATATGAGAAGACTGATAATATACTTGTAACAATAAACAAGTGACGACTCCTGGTCTTGTCGTCCTGCCAATGCATAAATACGGTGTTGAGGGTTAATCGAGCTAGATGCTCCGCCTCTACCTCTAGCACAACTCATTGGTGCTTTGGGACCTTTCCCAGGGGGACGTACTGATGATGACGAACCAGCTACAGATCCCCGCTAGCTGAATTTTGCTTGCATTACCTCTCATCGGACAATCCCTCATAATGTGGCCCGGATAACCACAAGTATAACAACCACCTAATCCCATACAACACTTTTCGGTATGCTTCTTACCTTATTGAGTACATCGTGGCCAGGGTGGCCTCATCTGATTTGACTCACCCCTATATTGAGAACCTGAGGCCCAGAAATTCTAGTCAGATCCTGAATATGTAGAACAATTAAATATCTTACCGCCAAACTGAGGGGGCGTGCTAGCTGAGGGCTGGGATGGATGCCTTGAGTATTGTTGCCTTAGACCACCTCGAAACTCACCAGAAAGACCCGAAGACCTCACTCTCTTATTTTAAGCCCTATCATGCTCACAATCATCCCTCTATTTCTGTTTATGCTCCTCTACATCCTAAGTGTATGCCTGAATACGAGAAATATCCATGTCTGGCTGAAGTGAGACCGACATACAATTGTTAAGCAAGTAAGGATCTAATCCCATCACAAACCGGTGAACCCGATCCTCCATCTTAGATACAATAGTGGGAGCATACCTAGCCAAGGAATCAACTTGAAGACTGTACTCCCGAACACTCATGTTACCCTGCCAAAGGGTCAAGAACCTATCAAATCTGGCCCGTCTAAGCTCTGGTGGCAGATAATAACAAAGGAAAGCTTCTGTAAACTCTTGCCATATCGCTGGAGGGGCATCCTCACCTCTGGGCAATTCCCAAGACTCGTACCAATTAACTGCAACATCTCGGAGTCTATAAAAAGATAGCTCAACTAACTCAGTCGCAGTCGCCTTCATTACCCGTAACATCCTCTGCACTCTATCAATAAATACCTGAGGGTTCTCATTCGGATCTACCCCAGTGAATACCTGAGGGTCTAAATTAATGAAGTCATGAACCCTCGCACTGACAGACCTATCTGCATGACCAATAACTACTTCCTGATGTCGAGCCTGTGTGGCTACTAATTGGGTTAATAAGTGAATAGCATCTCTCATCTCCTTACCCGGTGCATCCGGCTGAGGTGCTAAATGTACAGGGGCGGGGACTGGAGCTGGTGCCCCTCGGAGCTCTTCTGGAAAGGGCAGGGTATGTAAAGTCTGAGATGGAACCTCACCATGAGACTCTCCCCGAGCCCTATTAACTCGTGGCGCTTGACTAGTAGTCTCACCGGCCACAAACTTTCCCTTCTGGGCGGCCGTACTCTTTGGAGGAATTGCTAACAATATAGCATATTGTTAGGTACATGAATTCTTGTATCGCACGATCTGAGATAAAAAGAGAGGATAACATCCTATATATCCTGTAGCCTCCTATCTATAAGTGTGGTGCACGACACACCCATAAACAAGACTCAACTAGACACGGTAGAAAAGCCTAGGACAAAACTGCTCTAATACCATTTTTGTCACGACCCAAACCGATGGGCCGCGACGGGTGCCTGAGTCTTACCTGTCAAACACCCCTAAGAATGTGTCTAAGATATGAACTTGAATAACATCTATTGCATTATGAAAATAACATACGTGAAGGGAACCTGCCATCAAGGCATATGTACGTATATGTGCATAATACAGTGGGCGAGCCGACAAGGCTGCTATAGACAACTATACAACAAAAACTAAAAACCGACAAGGCCACATACAACTCAACTAGACATACTGTCTACTGACCTCTAACAGAAATGTTTGTATATATATATATATATATATATATATATATATATACACACAAACGTATCGTACCAAAATCAAAAGAAGCTCCCGATCAAATGGAGCATGCCAACTCTCGCTGATCAAGGATCCTAAGAAGGGGGACCGTCAGCTTGCCTACCTACACCTGCGGGCATGAAATGCATGCCCCGTGAAATAGGACGTCAGTATAAATAATGTATTGAGTATGTAAGGCATGAAAATTATTACGTAAAAGACATAGATGAAACATGGAATAAGGAAACACATCCTTAAATCTGAATAACTTTGTAAATTCTGAAACGTTTATAATGTCATGCACGTGCGTATAAATGTCGTGACATGCATAGGTATGGGTGTACATAATATCATCAGGCCACTGAGTGCATCCCATCATATCATCTCGGCCACTGTGGGCAATATCATCAACATATACCAGCTGATCAGGTGGTGGTGCGTATATAACGCCGTATCATTTTCCCATATCCCATATACATATATTTACATATATACGCATATATAACGCCATCTGGTCATGGGTCAATTCACATGAGTGAAATGCATGAAAAATATGTGATAATCTCAATATTCTTTCCGAATAAACTTTTTCAACTGCGTATTATTCTGAGACCCATGAATAGAAAATAATAATAATTTTTATGGGGAATCAAGAATATAGACACCCCTAATAATTCTATAAATAGAGTAATTTATGGAAACTGCGTGTTTTCTCATTTCTTCAGTATAGTTTGGACCATACCAAAAGAAAGAAGTGATGGCCTTAACATACCTAGAGTAGGGAAAATTTCGTGTAATATTCCTTAGAACTCCAAAAATCGGATTAAGCTTCTGCTCTTTGAAATTTTGACGAAATTTTCTTTTGCTTCGTTAAAACTCTTGAATGAAATTTCAAGCTCTTGCTTGTTGAAGTGCTATGTGAATTTCTTAAGTTATTTTCTTGCACTTCAAACCAAGAAAGGATGTATTCCTCCTCCTTGAAATGATTGACGTAACTTGATCCAAAATGAAAGACTTCTTTTACTTGATTGTTTACTTAAGTTACTTTTTGGAATGAAATAACACTTCTTTGGTTTCCTTGAAATTTGAGAGGAAAACGTTCTGGTTCTTTGAAGTTTGGAAGGAATACGTTTTTGAATTCCTTTTTGATTCATCTTGGATTTGTGACAGAACTTAGATAGTCATCATTTCTTATTTATGCCTAGGTGAGTCATGTCTTGACTTGGTGGCTTCTTGCCACGTATTTAGGAAATAATTTATAATTTTTATTCATTTATTAGTTAACTGAGTAATGTCCTTATTCGGTAATTAATCAATTACCCGTATAATTTAAAAATTATCATAAATTACTTAAAATTTTACTTATTTTTTAATATACTTTATACATTATACTATCATGGTCATACGGTACCTTGCATGGTACTAGTTCATAATTATCGGGTATTATCACTGGACCCGAATTTTATTCCAAATTGGCCACTTTCAACGAAACTCGTTTTCTTTGATCTGTGTATCCCATTATCCCCCATAACACTTATTTATCGCTTGTTATAAATAGCGAAGTACGTTAACGTCAAGATGATCTTATTGCACGACCCAAGCCGATGGGCTACGACGGGTGCTTGAGTCCTACATGTCAAATGCCCCTAAGCATGCATCTAAAATATGAATATGAATAACATCTGCTGTATTATGAAAATAAAATATATGAAGGAATCCTGCCTTCAAGGCATATGTACGTATACAGACAAAATATAGTGGGCGAGCCAGCAATGCTGCTATAGACAACTATACATCCAAAACTGTAAGCCTACAAGGCCACATACAACCCAACTAGACATACTGTCTACAGACCTCTAGCAGAAATATAACTGTACAAAGACGGGACTGAGCCACATCATACCCATACACACATATATATATATACAAACGTATCGTACCAAAATCAAAAGTGGCTCCAGATCAAATGGAGCACGCCAACTTGATCAGGGATCCTAAGAAGGGGGACCGTCAACTGTCTTCCTGCACCTGCGAGCATGAAACGCAGGCCCCATGAAATAAGGCGTCAGTATGAAAAATGTACAGAGTATGTAAGGCATGAAAATTAGTACGTAACAGACATAGATGAAACATGGAATACAGAAACACGTCTTTAAATCTGAATAACTTTGTAAATTCTAAAACTTTTATAACGGCATGCACATGCGTATAAATATCGCGTCATGCATAGGTATGGGTGTACATAATTTCATCAAGCCACTGAAGGCATCCCATCATATCATCTCGACCAATGTGGGCACATCATCAAAATATACCAGCTAATCAGGTGGTGGTGCGTATATAACGCCGTAATCTTTTTTCCATATCCCATATACATATATTTACATATATATGCGTATATAAGGTCATCTGGTTATGGGTCAATGCACATGATTAAAATGTATGAAAAATACGTAATAATCTCAATGTTCCTTCCGGATAAATTTTTCCAACTGCGTATTATTCTGAGACTCATGAACAGAAAATAATAATAATTTTCATGGGGAATCAAGAATATAGATACCCCTAATAATTCTATGAATAGAGTAATTTATGGAAACTGTGTGTTTGCTCGTTTCTTTAGTATAATTTGGACCATGCCAAAAGAAAGAAGGGAGGGCCTTAACATACCTGTTTCTTGAATTATTTGAACGAATCCGCTTCTGTGAAATATGAATTAAGTTACACTTGGATTTCCCTGAATTTGCTTTCTGCTTCTAAAGTTTGTGAACTAAAGAATGAATTTTAAGCTAAAACGTGATTCCAACGTTTTTTGAAATTTGGTTGAAGCTTCTGTTTATAATTTGAACAAAATTTGGCTTAGGAATAAAGGCTTCTAACGTTTGAAGTCATGCTTTTGAACTTACATTTTCTTGGTTTCAAACCAAATTAAGAAAATGAAGCTAAAGGCACTAAAATAAAGCTTAATGGCAAATTAGATAAGTTTTACTAGTCTTTCAAAGACTTAACCTTAAGTCATTGCTAAGTGACGCATATGTAGCCAGCTAGAATAATGACTACTTAGTCATTGCCTAGGCCTTGTGACTTTTTGCCATGTGGGGGGTTAATTTATTAATTATTTATCCACTTATTAGTTAACCGGGTAATGTTATGTTACCCGGTAATTAATCAATTACCCACATAATTTAAAAATTACCACAAATTACTTAAAATTTCATTTATTTTTAAAAAATACTTCATATATACTTTATATATTATACTACCGTGGTCATATGGTACCTTGCATGGTACAAGTTCTTAATTACGGTTATTATCGCTCGACCCGTATTTATTTCAAATTGGTCACTTTCAACGAAACTCGTTTTCTTTAATCCACGTACCCCTTTATCCTTCATAACACTTATTTATTTCTTGTTATAAATAGTGTAAGTACGTTAACTTCAAGATGATCTCATCCCCGAGTCTACATCGGTTAACTGAAAACGAAATTTTAATGTACGAAAATGCGAGATATAACATCTCATCCCCGAGTCTACGTTGGTTAACTGAAAACAAAATTTTAACGTACGAAAATCGCGAGATGTAACAAGGCACTATTGTATGGCATTCATGTTGATATCTGTACGGATCAAAAGAGCCTCCAGTATATATTCAAGCAAAAGGAATTGAATTTACGTCAAAGGAGATGGTTGGAGCTACTTAAAGATTATGACGTTGATATTTTACACCATCCGGGGAAGGCGAACATAGTAGCTGACGCCCTCAGCCGTAGATCTATGGGTATCATATCATATTTAGAGCCAGAAAAGAGTGAATACCTGAGGGTCTAAATTAATGAAGTCATGAACCCTCGCACTGACAGACCTATCTGCATGACCAATAACTACTTCCTGATGTCGAGCCTGTGTGGCTACTAATTGGGTTAATAAGTGAATAGCATCTCTCATCTCCTTACCCGGTGCATCCGGCTGAGGTGCTAAATGTACAGGGGCGGGGACTGGAGCTGGTGCCCCTCGGAGCTCTTCTGGAAAGGGCAGGGTATGTAAAGTCTGAGATGGAACCTCACCATGAGACTCTCCCCGAGCCCTATTAACTCGTGGCGCTTGACTAGTAGTCTCACCGGCCACAAACTTTCCCTTCTGGGCGGCCGTACTCTTTGGAGGAATTGCTAACAATATAGCATATTGTTAGGTACATGAATTCTTGTATCGCACGATCTGAGATAAAAAGAGAGGATAACATCCTATATATCCTGTAGCCTCCTATCTATAAGTGTGGTGCACGACACACCCATAAACAAGACTCAACTAGACACGGTAGAAAAGCCTAGGACAAAACTGCTCTAATACCATTTTTGTCACGACCCAAACCGATGGGCCGCGACGGGTGCCTGAGTCTTACCTGTCAAACACCCCTAAGAATGTGTCTAAGATATGAACTTGAATAACATCTATTGCATTATGAAAATAACATACGTGAAGGGAACCTGCCATCAAGGCATATGTACGTATATGTGCATAATACAGTGGGCGAGCCGACAAGGCTGCTATAGACAACTATACAACAAAAACTAAAAACCGACAAGGCCACATACAACTCAACTAGACATACTGTCTACTGACCTCTAACAGAAATGTTTGTATATATATATATATATATATACACACAAACGTATCGTACCAAAATCAAAAGAAGCTCCCGATCAAATGGAGCATGCCAACTCTCGCTGATCAAGGATCCTAAGAAGGGGGACCGTCAGCTTGCCTACCTACACCTGCGGGCATGAAATGCATGCCCCGTGAAATAGGACGTCAGTATAAATAATGTATTGAGTATGTAAGGCATGAAAATTATTACGTAAAAGACATAGATGAAACATGGAATAAGGAAACACATCCTTAAATCTGAATAACTTTGTAAATTCTGAAACGTTTATAATGTCATGCACGTGCGTATAAATGTCGTGACATGCATAGGTATGGGTGTACATAATATCATCAGGCCACTGAGTGCATCCCATCATATCATCTCGGCCACTGTGGGCAATATCATCAACATATACCAGCTGATCAGGTGGTGGTGCGTATATAACGCCGTATCATTTTCCCATATCCCATATACATATATTTACATATATACGCATATATAACGCCATCTGGTCATGGGTCAATTCACATGAGTGAAATGCATGAAAAATATGTGATAATCTCAATATTCTTTCCGAATAAACTTTTTCAACTGCGTATTATTCTGAGACCCATGAATAGAAAATAATAATAATTTTTATGGGGAATCAAGAATATAGACACCCCTAATAATTCTATAAATAGAGTAATTTATGGAAACTGCGTGTTTTCTCATTTCTTCAGTATAGTTTGGACCATACCAAAAGAAAGAAGTGATGGCCTTAACATACCTAGAGTAGGGAAAATTTCGTGTAATATTCCTTAGAACTCCAAAAATCGGATTAAGCTTCTGCTCTTTGAAATTTTGACGAAATTTTCTTTTGCTTCGTTAAAACTCTTGAATGAAATTTCAAGCTCTTGCTTGTTGAAGTGCTATGTGAATTTCTTAAGTTATTTTCTTGCACTTCAAACCAAGAAAGGATGTATTCCTCCTCCTTGAAATGATTGACGTAACTTGATCCAAAATGAAAGACTTCTTTTACTTGATTGTTTACTTAAGTTACTTTTTGGAATGAAATAACACTTCTTTGGTTTCCTTGAAATTTGAGAGGAAAACGTTCTGGTTCTTTGAAGTTTGGAAGGAATACGTTTTTGAATTCCTTTTTGATTCATCTTGGATTTGTGACAGAACTTAGATAGTCATCATTTCTTATTTATGCCTAGGTGAGTCATGTCTTGACTTGGTGGCTTCTTGCCACGTATTTAGGAAATAATTTATAATTTTTATTCATTTATTAGTTAACTGAGTAATGTCCTTATTCGGTAATTAATCAATTACCCGTATAATTTAAAAATTATCATAAATTACTTAAAATTTTACTTATTTTTTAATATACTTTATACATTATACTATCATGGTCATACGGTACCTTGCATGGTACTAGTTCATAATTATCGGGTATTATCACTGGACCCGAATTTTATTCCAAATTGGCCACTTTCAACGAAACTCGTTTTCTTTGATCTGTGTATCCCATTATCCCCCATAACACTTATTTATCGCTTGTTATAAATAGCGAAGTACGTTAACGTCAAGATGATCTTATTGCACGACCCAAGCCGATGGGCTACGACGGGTGCTTGAGTCCTACATGTCAAATGCCCCTAAGCATGCATCTAAAATATGAATATGAATAACATCTGCTGTATTATGAAAATAAAATATATGAAGGAATCCTGCCTTCAAGGCATATGTACGTATACAGACAAAATATAGTGGGCGAGCCAGCAATGCTGCTATAGACAACTATACATCCAAAACTGTAAGCCTACAAGGCCACATACAACCCAACTAGACATACTGTCTACAGACCTCTAGCAGAAATATAACTGTACAAAGACGGGACTGAGCCACATCATACCCATACACACATATATATATATACAAACGTATCGTACCAAAATCAAAAGTGGCTCCAGATCAAATGGAGCACGCCAACTTGATCAGGGATCCTAAGAAGGGGGACCGTCAACTGTCTTCCTGCACCTGCGAGCATGAAACGCAGGCCCCATGAAATAAGGCGTCAGTATGAAAAATGTACAGAGTATGTAAGGCATGAAAATTAGTACGTAACAGACATAGATGAAACATGGAATACAGAAACACGTCTTTAAATCTGAATAACTTTGTAAATTCTAAAACTTTTATAACGGCATGCACATGCGTATAAATATCGCGTCATGCATAGGTATGGGTGTACATAATTTCATCAAGCCACTGAAGGCATCCCATCATATCATCTCGACCAATGTGGGCACATCATCAAAATATACCAGCTAATCAGGTGGTGGTGCGTATATAACGCCGTAATCTTTTTTCCATATCCCATATACATATATTTACATATATATGCGTATATAAGGTCATCTGGTTATGGGTCAATGCACATGATTAAAATGTATGAAAAATACGTAATAATCTCAATGTTCCTTCCGGATAAATTTTTCCAACTGCGTATTATTCTGAGACTCATGAACAGAAAATAATAATAATTTTCATGGGGAATCAAGAATATAGATACCCCTAATAATTCTATGAATAGAGTAATTTATGGAAACTGTGTGTTTGCTCGTTTCTTTAGTATAATTTGGACCATGCCAAAAGAAAGAAGGGAGGGCCTTAACATACCTGTTTCTTGAATTATTTGAACGAATCCGCTTCTGTGAAATATGAATTAAGTTACACTTGGATTTCCCTGAATTTGCTTTCTGCTTCTAAAGTTTGTGAACTAAAGAATGAATTTTAAGCTAAAACGTGATTCCAACGTTTTTTGAAATTTGGTTGAAGCTTCTGTTTATAATTTGAACAAAATTTGGCTTAGGAATAAAGGCTTCTAACGTTTGAAGTCATGCTTTTGAACTTACATTTTCTTGGTTTCAAACCAAATTAAGAAAATGAAGCTAAAGGCACTAAAATAAAGCTTAATGGCAAATTAGATAAGTTTTACTAGTCTTTCAAAGACTTAACCTTAAGTCATTGCTAAGTGACGCATATGTAGCCAGCTAGAATAATGACTACTTAGTCATTGCCTAGGCCTTGTGACTTTTTGCCACGTGGGGGGTTAATTTATTAATTATTTATCCACTTATTAGTTAACCGGGTAATGTTATGTTACCCGGTAATTAATCAATTACCCACATAATTTAAAAATTACCACAAATTACTTAAAATTTCATTTATTTTTAAAAAATACTTCATATATACTTTATATATTATACTACCGTGGTCATATGGTACCTTGCATGGTACAAGTTCTTAATTACGGTTATTATCGCTCGACCCGTATTTATTTCAAATTGGTCACTTTCAACGAAACTCGTTTTCTTTAATCCACGTACCCCTTTATCCTTCATAACACTTATTTATTTCTTGTTATAAATAGTGTAAGTACGTTAACTTCAAGATGATCTCATCCCCGAGTCTACATCGGTTAACTGAAAACGAAATTTTAATGTACGAAAATGCGAGATATAACATCTCATCCCCGAGTCTACGTTGGTTAACTGAAAACAAAATTTTAACGTACGAAAATCGCGAGATGTAACAAGGCACTATTGTATGGCATTCATGTTGATATCTGTACGGATCAAAAGAGCCTCCAGTATATATTCAAGCAAAAGGAATTGAATTTACGTCAAAGGAGATGGTTGGAGCTACTTAAAGATTATGACGTTGATATTTTACACCATCCGGGGAAGGCGAACATAGTAGCTGACGCCCTCAGCCGTAGATCTATGGGTATCATATCATATTTAGAGCCAGAAAAGAGCGGAATTGCCCATGAGGTTCATCATCTAGCTAGTCTTAGAGTTCAGTTACTGGACTCAGGTGATATTGGAATTACTATTCAGGAATACGGCAACATCCTCGTTAGTAACTGAAGTGAAGGAATGCTAGTACGAGGATCCTATGTTAGTTCATTATAGGGATACCACCCCTCAGAATGAGAAGACACCGTTTGAAATTACAGAAAATGGGGTCCTCAAATATCGAGGGCGATTATGTGTCCCTAATATTGCAGGGCTGCGTCGGCAGGTTATGGGAGAAACTCAATATTCTCGTTATTCTATCCATCCAGGAGAGACAAAGATGCATCATGATATCAGGGAAGTATATTAGTGGGATGGAATGAAAAAGGATATAGCGGAGTTTGTTTCTCAGTTTCCTAACTATCAGCAAGTTAAGATTGAGCATCAAAAATTCGGTGGATTATTGCAGGCTATAGAGATTCCGACTTGGAAATAGGAAATAATCAATATGGATTTCATCGTAGGATTACCTCTTAACTGTCACGACCCAAAAATCCCTCCAAAGAAGTCGTGATGGCACCTAGTTTCTAAACTAGGTAAGCCTAACATTTACTGTAATAATATGGGTATTCACTAACTTTAAATTAAATTACTCTAACACTTGAGCCAATGCTCCAAAGTATGCAATTATCTCATAAACGTTCCCAATTTGTATTATAACTTGAGTCATTGCTCCTCGAAGTTCAAGAACCACAATTACTTCATTAACTTTCCCGGCAAGGGAACAATGCTATCAAAACAACCATCCCAACAAGGGAACAATACTATCAAAACAAATATTCCAACAAGGGAACAGTAATAATAATAACACATGAAGTGCAATAAACTACAACGGAGTCACAACAATTATAATACAAGACTCACGGGCATGTTCGACCCCCAACGTATAGATACTCGTCACCATGCCTATACGTTGGACACATCACATAACAAGTATCAAATATACTCAACTCCTATTCCCTCAAGCTAGGGTAGACCAAACACTTACCTCGAACATCCACGGCCAACTCAAGCCTTTGCCTCGCGAATTGGTATCCGAAATTCTCAAATCTAGTCATAAACAATTCGATTCAGTCAATAAAATTATAAGAATTAATTACATATGAATTTCTACATTTTTCATTAAAATCCGAAATTTAACTCAAAATTGGTCGTGGGGCCCACGTCTCAGAATCCGACGAAAGTAGCAAAATATGAACACCCATTCATCCACGAGTCCAACCATACAAAAATTATCCAATTCTGATACCATTTGGTCCTTCAAATCATCATTTTACATTTTTGAAAGGTTCCACAATTTTCTTCCCAAATTCCATCTCAAATCACGAATTAAATGATGAATTCAGTGATAGATTCATGTACTCTAACCAAATCTGAGTTAGAATCACTTACCCCGACCAATTTCTTGAAAAACCTTCGAAAAATTGCCAAAATCCAAGCTCTCTAGGTCAAAATATCAAATAAAAACCCAAAACCTCGTATTTATAGAGTACCCCTCGGATTCTGAGACCGTTGACCGCACAAAAATGACCGCGGTCCGCGCAAAATCAGTGGGGTCCGCGCAGAAACGTCCGCGGTCGCGCAGGCCTTGCTCTGCAGGGACAGGCTTTAGTATTTTGGCCATAAATTTCTCTACAGATATCCACATTGCAATATCTTTATCTTTCTAGAAACTAGACACGAAGAGCTACAACTTTCATTTTTGAATCACCTCAAAATTCCTTGTGGATCAAAAGATATGAGCTTCCGAAGTAGGACCAGTGACCTGCAGATTCTTCCCCTGCGCGCCCGCGCGCCCAGCGCGAGAAGGAGCGCGGTCCGCGCCGCCACTGCTGCCCTCTCCATTTTTCTAAGTTCCGGGGTGTCTGCACTATCTCAAAACTCACCCGAAACACACCCGAGGCCCCCGGGACCTCAACCAAAAGCACCAACAAGTCTGAAAACACATCACGGACTTAGTCGAGGCCTCAAATCACATCACATATCATCAAAATCACCAATTATGCATGGATTCAAGCCTAAGAACTTATTTAATTTTCAAATTTCACAACCGATGCCGAAACACATGAGAACTAGTTCGAATGACCTCAAGTTTTGCAGACAAGTCCAAAATGACATAACGAAGCTACAGAAACTCTCGGAATTCCATTCCGACCCTCAGATCAAAATCTCACCTATCAACCGGAATTCGCCAAAATACTAACTTCGCCAATTCAAGCCTAATTCTATACCGTACCTCCAAAACCCTCTAACACATAAGTCAACATCCGATTGACTTTTTCCAACTTAAGCCTCAAAATATTCTTTATATTTAACTCCGAATCTTCCGAAAACCAAACTCGACCTCACATGCGAGTCATAATACATATTACGAAGCTGGTCGAGATCTTAAGTCGTTGAACGAGGCGTTAATTCTTAAAATGACAAGTCGGGTCGTTACATTCTCCCCCTCTTAAAACATACGTTCGTCCTCGAACGTGCCAAGAATTATTCTGAGGACATTAAATTGATGTTTCTACTTTTACACATATGCTCGTTGTTGATACCACATTACCACATTCAAATAAGTTTGACAATACCATTTCAATTGAGGCTATTTCTCTTACCCGTATTTGTAAACTTTAAGAGCAAATTTCTTACCCTCCGAACATTTCCAAAAAGGTCCGATTTTTTTTTCACATCATCACACGATCTTAGTCTCACCTGGCTATAGCAACTCGTGCCTACGCACGCATCAACCTTTTTATAGCGCTTAACGGTTGTTACACACTCCCCCACTTCGGGTCATTCACCCTCAAATAAGAAGTAGAGTCCGCTCCCAAACACATAATGTAACTTATCCCTTTCTTCGCATATCTTAATGTCCCAAATGTTTCTGACTCCCAAAATTTTCAGAAATTTCGGCAGAGCCTCCCCTGTAATTGGGCCTATCCACCTGTCAGAGTAACACCAAAACAACTCCTAACAACACATCTACAACTCAACAAGGCACCACAATGTATATATCAATAACACTAATCTCAGCATTACAAACATGACATTATCACAATGATATCTTGACATAAAATGCATCATATGTATGACCTTAACCACATCTCTTATCTCATTAGTTGTTCACAATCAATTACAAAATCGTCAATTAACCTCATGTTAACCAAAATCTCATTTCAATTCCCTTTTTTTTCCACAACACTGACAACCAATCGCGAGGCATGAAAACCTCATCATTATTTACCCAAATCAATGAATCACATTTAACGCCACCTGGGCACTCACCTCGTAGGTCAAAACTCAATAGTTACAACACAAATATGGCTAAATATGCATAGAATCACATAAGAAAAATTTATCAAATAAGCCTAACAGGCATTACTACCTGTTAATACTATAGTACAAATTTAAATTTCACAAAGAGAGAATTTAAACATATAAATTGTTCACCACAAGGACCTCGTCCTTATATAACTTCCACCGTGGCTTGTAGCCCGTTTTAAATATTTCACATCATAAAAAAAAATTGTGAGGATCTCGTCCTCAACTCTGCATCACGAGTAATTGCACATTGTGCCAACTGAATTCTTTCCATTTCTTTTCTTTCTTCTCATAAATTCCGATAAACATCACAACACAGAATGAACCCCCATACCAATAGGGCGTACAATTCATAAAAATTGAAATCAATTATTCCGAAATCACATCAAATCCACTGTAGTGAGTAATAGAAAGTAAATTTCTTTTGGACTTATAGCCCTTAATAGTGTACAAAATAAAATGATATACACGGGCCAACATCATCAAATCTCCCAACAGGGATAAACTTAAAAGTGGGTCACAAAATTACGAAGCTCACCCATAAGCGGAGCATAATAGGAGGACTCGCCTCAATTTTTAGAACCAAATCAAATTAAGGAAAAATATTCTTTTTATAACAATCGGAATCGTACATGTAACAACACCATCTGGTGTAGTGGCCTCAGCCACATCATAGCAATTATATCAATGGGTCGGGCCTCCACATCTTAGGCGCCATCTACCCGCTCGTCCTCTATCTCTAACTTGTAGTGTATGTAGATTAGTAACTATAATGGAGTGCGTGGATTGACTGTTCTGATAAAGTAGGTTTCTCCCAAGTCTGGGACAATTTCTCATGATGTTCCTAGTATCACCACATTCATAACAACTCATCTACAGTTCGGCTGCTCATTCTGAGTCTGTGCCAGATAACTAAAATAACCATTGAAGGAATCATATGCCAGTGGTGCATTAAAAGATGACTGTCCCATGAGAGTGCCCTGATTAATTGGAGCACTACGAGTATTCTGAAATTGTTTCCATGTCCCTGCTAATACCGAAATGTAGAATTATTATGGACACAGCAATATCGAAAGTCCCAGCATCTTCCTATACAAATCTCAGCTCTTACTCATATACAAGTTTCAGAGAACCTTTGAATACCACATAAATACATCTTAGGCCAAAACTGATATGACACATGACCCCACAATTTGATCGTTGATAGTGGACTCCCTTCACTTAGCACGAAGCCATATGAAACATTTTGATGATTCACAATACTAACCTTTATCGCTCGTACGACACCGGTCATGAGACACCTCAAGCTATTTATTTGGCGCATGTCATCCTCGTGACAATTAAACTTGCTTCCTCCAGTGTCTTGGCTTGCTAATATGTACCCTTCGCCAAATAGAAATCCCATACAAACCACATTATCTCTAATACCACCAACTATCTTCGGATCTACATCCACCCCTTGACCATGCCACGATTGTGATGATTAGGCAACTAATTAAGCCCTTTTGAGATATTACTTATCAACCAAATGTCAGAATCTGATGCACCCCCATGCGCGCAACTGAAAGATCTTTTTGTGCTTCCATATCTTCAATTCTAAACGACACGTGGTAACAATGGTTGAGTAGCCCTGGCTCTCTTATAACCTTTTACGGTATCACAAACCATTGGCGTAGTGCGCAATTCCATACATGAGTGGATGCAAAAGAACATAAGATATATGCTTCAAGCTGAATAAATGTTGCACGATAAGGGATGAATGAAGTGGAAATTTTTCCTACTAGTTCTGTAGCCTCTCGAAGATAAGTACAGACGTCTCCGTACCGATCCGCAAGACTCTACTAAACTCGCTTATGACTTGTAGCACATATGAACCTAGAGCTCTGATACCAACTGTCACGACCCAAAAATCCCTCCAAAGAAGTCGTGATGACACCTAGTTTCTAAACTAGGTAAGCCTAACATTTATTGTAATAATATGGGTATTCACTAACTTTAAATTAAATTACTCTAACACTTGAGACAATGCTCCAAAGTATGCAATTATCTCATAAACATTCACAATTCGTATTATAACTTGAGTCATTGCTCCTCGAAGTTCAAGAACCACAATTACTTCATTAACTTTTCCGGCAAGGGAACAATGCTATCAAAACAAACATTCCAACAAGGGAAAAATAATAATAATAACACATGAAGCGCAATAAACTACAACGGAGTCACAATAATTATAATACAAGACTCACGGGCATGTTCGACCCCCAACGTATAGATACTCGTCACCATGCCTATACGTCGGACACATCACATAACAAGTAGCAAATATACTCAACTCTTATTCCCTCAAGCTAGGGTAGACCAAACACTTACCTCGAACTTCCACAGCCAACTCAAGCCTTTGCCTCGCGAATTCGTATCCGAAATTCTCAAATCTAGTCATAAACAATTCGATTCAGTCAATAAAAATTATAAGAATTAATTACATATGAATTTCTACATTTTCCATTAAAATCCGAAATTTAACTCAAAATTGTTCGTGGGGCCCACGTCTCAGAATCCGACAAAAGTAGCAAAATATGAACACCCATTCAACCACGAGTCCAACCATACCAAAATTATCCAATTCCGATACCATTTGGTCCTTCAAATCATCATTTTACATTTTTGAAAGGTTCCACAATTTTCTTCCCAAATTCCATCTCAAATCACGAATTAAATGATGAATTCAGTGATAGATTCATGTACTCTAACCAAATCTGAGTTAGAATCACTTACCCCGACCAATTTCTTGAAAAACCTTCGAAAAATCGCCAAAATCCGAGCTCTCTAGGTCAAAATATCAAATAAAAACCCAAAACCTCGTATTTATAGAGTACCCCTCGGATTCCGACACCGCTGACCACACAAAAATGACCAGGGTACGCGCAAAATCAGCGGGGTCCGCGCAGAAACATCCGCGGTCGCGCAAGCCTTGCTCTACAGGGACAGGCTTTAGTTTTTGGCCCATAACTTTCTCTACAGATATCCATATTGTTATATCTTTACCTTTCTGGAAACTAGACACAAAGGGCTACAACTTTCATTTTTGAATAACCTCAAAATTTCTTATGGATCAAAAGATATGAGCTTCCGAAATAGGACCAATGACCTGCAAATTCTTCCCCTGCGCGGCCGCGCCCCCAGCGCGAGAAGGAGCGCGGTCCGCGCCGCCACTGCTGCCCTCTCCATTTTTCTAAGTTCCGGGGTGTCTGTACTCACTCAAAACTCACCCGAAACACACCCGAGGCCCCCAGGACCTCAACCAAAAGCACCGACATGTCTGAAAACACATCACGGACTTAGTCGAGGCCTCAAATCACATCACATATCATCAAAATCACCAATTATGCATGGATTCAAGCCTAAGAACTTATTTAATTTTTAAATTTCACAACCGATGCCGAAACACATGAGAACTAGTCCGAATGACCTCAAGTTTTGCAGACAAGTCCAAAATGACATAACGAAGCTACAGAAACTCTCGGAATTCCATTCCGACCCTTGGATCAAAATCTCACCTATCAACCGGAATTCGCCAAAATACTAACTTCACCAATTCAAGACTAATTCTATATCGTACCTCCAAAACTACTTCCGATCACTCTCATAAGTCAAAAATCACCTTCCGAAGCTAACCGAACCATCAGCACTCACATCCGAACCCTCTAACACATAAGTCAACATCCAGTTGACTTTTTTCTAACTTAAGCCCCAAAATATTCTTTATATTTAACTCCGAATCTTTCGAAAACCAAACTTGACCTCACATGCGAGTCATAATACATATTACGAAGTTGTTCAAGATCTTAAGTCGTTGAACGAGGCATTAATTCTTAAAATGACAAGTCGGGTCGTTACATTTACCCAGCGTAATTCGATTCGACATGGGTGATTGTTGATAGACTTACAAAGTCAGCCCATTTTTTTGCCCGTTAGGACTACATATTCCATAGAGGATTATGCAAGGATTTATATTAAGAAGATAGTACGACTGCATGGCATCCCTGTATCTATTATCTCGGATAGAGGAGCTCAATTTACAGCTAACTTCTGGAGGTCCTTCCAAAAAGGATTGGAGACTCAGGTAAGTCTTAGTACAACATTCCATCCCCAGACAGACGGACAGGCTGAGCGTACTATTTAGACACTTGAGGATATGCTACGAGCTTGTGTGATAGCCTAATAATAGCTATCATTCCAGTATTCAGATGACTCCATATGAAGCTCTTTACGGACGAAAGTGTAGGTCGCCTATAGGGTGGTTTGGTGTTGGGGAAACTATGTTAGCAGGACCAGAATTGGTACAGCAGGCAATCGAGAAATTAAGCTTATATAGGAAAGGCTATTGGTAGCTCAAAGCCGTCAGAAGTCTTATACGGATAATCGACGGCGAGACTTGAAGTTTCAGGTTGACGATTGGGTATTCTTAAAGATATCACCGATGAAAGGTGTTATGAGGTTCAGAAAAAGGGGAAAACTTAGCCCTCGATACATTGGACCATATAAGATCATACGCAAGGTAGGCCAGGTAGCATATGAGTTAGACTTGCCTTAAGACTTGGAATCTGTACATCCAGTCTTTCATGTGTTGATGCTTCGTAAATGTATCAGAGATCCTTCCAGAGTTGTGTCAGATGACGACGTTCAGGTCACAGAGCAGCTATCATATGAAGAAACTCCCATTGCAATATTAGACGAACAGGTTCGGAGATTGAGAACTAAAGATGTAGCTTCGGTGAAAGTACTTTGGAGAAACAATAATGTGGAAGAAATGACTTGGGAGGCCAAGGAAGATATGAAGTCTAGATATCCCTACTTATTTCCTCCTCCAGAGAAGGGTCCGACTGAGACGTCATAACCTTAAGGTACGTGTATGAATTCTTGTGTTAGTTATTGTCATTGGTCATGTGAGGCCATTGTCGTAATTGATGATTGTGGTACTATGTGGCGTTGAATTATTAAGTTTCTACAGGAAGAGTTGGTAGTACTGTTGTTACAAAGGCGACTATGCCAAAGTTATATAGATCCCAGAGAGTTAGGACGAATGTTTCTAAGGGGGAAGGATGTTACATCTCGCATTTTCGTATGTTAAAGTTTCATCTTCAGTTAACCGACATAGACGCAGGGATGAGGTTATCTTAAGGTTAACATATTTATTCTATTTATATCAAGTGATAAGTAAGTGCCATGAAAGATAAAGGGTAAATGAATTAAAGAAAATGAGTTTTGTTGAAGGTTGTCGATTTGGGATAAAATAAGATTCGAGCCATAATACCCGGTATTTATGGACTAATGCTATACAAGGTACTCCATGACCACAATAGTAGGGTACGTAAAATGTATTAAGAGTGAATAGTATTTTAAGTAAGTTGAGATAATTCTAAATTATATGAGTAATTGGTTGATTATTGGTTAAATTAATAAGTTAATTAAAATTAGTGGGTAATTAATTAATAAAATAAGCATAGGATAAGACTTACCTTCCCCCAGTGTGCAAGCCCTCCTAAATTCCCTAATGACTATTCATGAAAATGGAAAGGTGTCATACCCCAAAGACACTAAGCTTGCTATGTGGGGCCACCTAGACTTAAGATTAAAATCTAAAAAAAATCAATATCAGTAAACTTTTCCATAACATCTAATGAAAAGCTTTCCGGCAAACTTTTATTTCATAAGTTACTTATGAAAGCCTTCCAGCAAACTTATGAAAGCTTTCATAATATCCAGTTCCAGCAAACTTTTTGTAATGTTTTTTGTTCTAAAAGAGATTCATCAAGATTTTCATTTCATAAGTTACTTAAGGAAAATGGTTAAATCAAGATTGTCTCTGCATACGCAATGTCGTTGCTTCAGGCTTTTCATATAACTTTTTCCGTGTTTTGTCGCAATTAGCGCGTGTTAGAGGATTATCAAGAAAATCGACTCAGGTATGTTAAAGTCATCCCTTCTTTCTTTTTGGCATGATCGATACGACACAAGCGAAATGAGCAAATGCACAACTTTCATAAGTTACTCTATTCATGGAAATGCTAGAGAGTGTATATTCTTATTCTCCCATAAGTCTTATCATTCTATCGTCTGTTCATAGGTATCAAAAGAATACATAATTGATAAAGTTATCCGAAAGGAATATTGAGATTATTAACATATTTTCAAGCATTACATGCATTTTTGCATATACATCGACCCATGACCAGATGGTGTTATATACGCGTATTTATATGTATATATTGTATGTGGGATATGGGAAAAGGTTACGGCGTTATATACGCACAACCACCTGATCAGTTGGTATATGTTGATGACGTTGCCTATAGTGGCCGAGACGATATGATGGGATGCTCTCATAGGCTTGATGATATTATGTACACCTATACCTATACATGACACGACATTTATATGCACGTTCATGACATTATAAATGTTTTAGAATTTACAAAGTTATTCAGATTTATAGGTGGATTTCTCTATTCCATGTTTTATCCATGTCTTTGACGTATTGATTTTCATGCCTTACATACTCAGTACATTTTTCGTACTGACGCCCTATTTTACGGGGCATGCGTTTTATGCCCGCAGGTGCAGGTAGACAAGCTGACAGTCCCCCTTCTTAGGATCCTTGATCAATGAGAGTTGGCTGCTCCACTTGATCCGGAGCTACTTTTTATTTTGGTACGATATGTTTATATGTATATATACATACATATATATATATGGCTATGACGTGGCTCAGTCCCGTCTTTGTACAGTTGTATTTCCATTAGAGGTCTATAGACAGTTATGTATAGTTGGATAGTATGTGTCCTTGTTGGCTTTCAGTTTTGGGTATATAGTTGTCTATAGCGGCCTTGTCGGCTTGCCCATTGTAATCCGCATGTATATGTAAATATGTATTTTGGACAGGTTTTCCTCGCGCATGTTATTCTTTTAATTCAGCAGATATTATTCATGTTTATATCTTAGTCGCATGCTTAAGAGAGTTCGACAGGTAGGACTCGGGCACTCTCCGCGGTCAATCAGTTTGAGTCGCGACATCTGTCGTGCCCCCTTTTTCTCGCGAAATCGGGCTTGTGACATTTGGGAGGACAACTCGTTCCCTTTTGGGAATTGGGTTTTGGAACTTGAAGAGTCTCCACCTAATGATTAAGTGCATTAGGACACTAAGAAGGGTTTGAGTTTGAAGAACCAGAGTTTGGGTAAGGGCTAGAAATTATCTCGAGGGGAAGGTGTTAAGCAACCCTCAAGATCCACTAGTATGGCTCCCGGCCATGTTACATTTGTGACTTCACATAATCAAATAAGCAATTAAGGGCTCAAGCAAGAAGGGGTTCACATACAACATTGCAAGCAAATTGAAATTTGAAGAGAATAAAGAAAGTAGAAATTTTAAGGAAATATTTCGGACAATAAAACAAGTTAAAAAGAAAGGGGGTCCTAGGTTTACAAACAATATGGATCACGTCAATGCAATACCCGGTAATCACTCCTCAAAAGAGGGGTTACACGTGGTATTAGCGCACCGGTCATCATATTCATATCTACCCTTTCCCACCCCGTTAAGGTATTAAGCGCGGAATAGTATCGTTACTTATTGCATGCTAGTACCCGCCCCAATCCTATCAGTCCCAGAGGCATTTGGGACTACTAGTCCTAAAGGGAAGGAAGATTTGGCTTTTTAGAGTTTTAAAAGGATAAAATTCTAGGGTGACAATCAAAACATATAAGGCAGATATGGGGAGAACACATAACAGTTTAAAGGGCTCAAACGGGCCTCCTCATTTAAAGAAAAAAATTGTTTAGTATGACTTACAAATACTAGTTATGGTCTGAATTTAAAGCATTAGGGTAGGCTGATTCATCACTTATTTCTCAGATGAGGAGTCCGAATTAGCCTTCCATGGTTGTAATTTATCAAAGACTGATGCAGTTAATCAATTATCTACTGGCTTGCCTAGGTGAAACTTATAGGGATGGTATCTAATAATACTTACACTGATTTTAAAGAAGGCTTATTGATTATATAAAAAAACATAAGATCTGCAGATATTGGACAACATTGTAACTGATTTTAAACTCGTAGATGAAATAAGCAAATCATATTCAAAGGGTTACTTTTATAGGCATGATTTCTAAGCGTTGTTGATTTTAAGACGATTATGAAAGTGCAGGGAGTCCTAGAGACATGGTATCTAGAAGGCAGTTGATTATTGTTTTAACCTATGACCATTTGCCTAATGATAGATAAAAATGCAGAAGTGTAGGACACCTATAGTCATGATTTCTATATGCAAAAGTGCAGAAACTTATAGGTAGGTTTTCTACATATTGTGCATAAGTGCAGAAACTATAGGCAGGATTTCTATATGACGTGCATGAGTGCAGAAAACTTATAGGCAGGATTTCTACATGATATGCGTAAGTGCAGAAACTATAGGCAGGATTTCTATATGACATGCATGAGTGCAGAAAACTTATAGGCAGGATTTCTACATGATATGCGTAAGTGCGGAGCTTGTAAATAGTAACACCTATAAGCATGTTGTCTACCCTTTGCATACATAAATGACCCTCCCCTTTTCACTAGAACCCTATAAGTTATTACAACATTTTACAGACCAGAATGAATTAAGAAAAATAAAATTACATCAGAAATTAAGCTATAACCAAGGAGCCTAATTTAGACTCAAGGTCTAACAATATGAGAGGAACCAACTTCCAGGATCAGGTTTCCAAAGGCTTTCTCTTATTTGGGTTGTATAAAAGTTCCCAAAAGTCTCAAAGGGCTCCGGGCAATGCTTACATCCCAAACACATTGCAGAATTAAGAGCATAGTGCAGTGTGGAAATGTCAGCCCTCAGATGTCCAAGTTTAGAGGGAACTCAAGGTCCCAAAGAAAGGCTCATAAGAGAGGGACAGAACATAGAGTCTAAGAGTAAGTGTAAGTGCACAGGGGAGGAACTAGGGAGAGCCATGGTAGGGTGGTGGTCATGCCCAGCAATTAGGAGTGCTGGCACACCTCTGACCAGCCTGTTAGCCAAATTTTAAGAGTTGGGATCCATTAAGGATTAGGCCCTGACATGAACAGCAATTTGGATATTGCCAGGCCTGAACCTTAACTCAAACACATAGAAGGGAGTAGGGATATGGGGAATTCACAACAAATATGTACAGCAGATGCAAAGAGAGAGTAGCATATTCAGTACAGAACATGAACAACAAAGTAGACAGGAGTGTAGCAACTGTAAAGTAAACACATAGGGATGGTGTTGAAATCAAAATTAAGACATACCAGTTTCAGGGAAACAAATAAGTGAAAGTTGAAGTCTTGTAAACCAAATTGCAAGCAAACAGTACAAAAGATCTCAGAAGAGAGTAGAGTATTGAAAGAGTATTGTACTTGAGAGGTGTGTGAGTAAAGTATTGAATTCGAAGTATTACTGAAGGTTCAAGGTGTCTAAGTGCAGAAGGGTTGTGGCCCTTTTATAGTGCAGAAAACAAGTAAGAAAAGGTAAGGGAATAGTTTGCAATCAATCACACAGAATCTCCCTTCAGTTAAGGGATTTTGATTTCAAACGGGTAGAAGACAATTAAGGAAAGAATTGGAATAAAAATCTTTTCCAAATTAACACAAGAAGGGTAAATACACAGGACTTATTTAAGGCAAAAGTCCAATGGTACACTGTTTGTGAAAAAATAAGGAAAGGGAATCAATCAAACAGCCAGTAAAAATCGAAATTGCAGGCTTTGTTCGAATGAACAAAGTCAGGAAAAGGTAAAGAAGGTTCAATTAGAGAAAATCAGTAACAATCAATCAAACCCTATTAAAAGGAATTCGGAATCAATCAATAGTTGGCAAAACCCTTTTTGAAAGAAGAATTTCTCATATATAAAGCACACAAGTATGTGAATCAAGAAGGAAATGTCATGTTACTTAGTAAAGAATCTAACATAAAAGGTTCAGAATCATAAGCAAAGGGATATAAGTTCAGTTTGTAGACTCATAATGAGTCTGAGTGTCCAGGGTCCCAAAGTAGAATCCTAACCCAAACACAAAATCAAACTTGCCAAAGAAAACCCCCAAATCCTAGGGCTTCCACTTGAATTAGACACAGAGGTGAGAAGGCAAGCCACTAAAACAGACTCAGAGAGACTCATGAGAACCAACATACATGATATCAGGCTTGAAGCAACAGAGTGAAAAAAAGTTGACTTAAAGAGCATAAAGAACATGTTTAACAAAAGTCGGAACTTAAGCAAGTTTAGTAGAGGATAAGGGTGATATAAGCTTAAGAAACAGTAGCAATACATGCTTAGAACTCTAACAATAGTTCAGTAAAACAAACAAAGTTAAAGAACTCAGCAAGAAACACATACAGTAAAAGAATGCTGGAAAGTATAGCAAAGAACATGTAGGAAAACATAACAAATATTAACATGCGAGCCTACTCTGGAGGCACAATAGAGTACAAAGGTGCAGAAGAGTCATGTATAGCAGAAAGAAAGGTAGAAAAACAACACATGCGTGGTAAAACATAGTATAGGCAAACACACATAAAGAAAAGAAAAAGGAAGAATCATAAAGATGTTTTTGAAATCTTTTCGAAAACCCTAAATCAAAGACAAACAATTTTGAAAAGAAAATTTGGGGAAAACACTTTAAAAATCAAGTACAACACAGATACAATATAGATCTAAGAAAACACACAGAGAAAAACCTCGAATAGCTTAGGGTTTCGGCGAAACCCTAGAAATGAGAACGGCTTGGAAGAAGGTCCGATCTTGAGTCGGATGAGTTAGAATCAGGCTCTTAATGCTTGAATATACCGGATCATGGCCGAAGAAGCCATAGAACTGTAGATCTGAGAGGATCTGAAGGAGAACCATCGAGGTCAAGCCTCGAAGCTTCGAACAACCATAGTTTGATGGAGGGGGGTGAGTGCAGGCCATCCATGGCCTGAGAAGCCATGGATTCCGATGGAGTGGTGGTTGAAAAGGGCAGGAGACGACTAGGGTTCTGAAGAACCATTGAGAGAGTTTGAGAGATGAAGGGATTCTGAAGGCGGCTATCAGAATGAAAATGAGGGATTAGGGTAAGTCGTTTGGGTTTAATTATGTAAGGGTGAATAATGGGCGTTGACCTGAATGATCAACCACCTAGATTTAAGAGGGTAGGTGGGAAACCGGGTAGGGTCATTTGAATTGGGTTTTGGGTTGGGTCAAAATTGAAATTGAGCCAGTTCAGTTGGGGTTAGGATTGGGTCAATTAAGGGTTAAAATTGAAATGTAAAATAGGTTGTAATTGAAATAAAATGAGGCTAAATGTTAAATAGCCAATTTTTCCTTTTATTTTATAAAAAATAGTAAAAAAAAATTAAAGCAAATTAAAAGTACCAAGTCAATTAATAATATATAAATATCAAATTAAAAATACTGGAACCAATTTTACAATTATAAAATGGTTTTAATCTTAAAGTAGGCTAGAATTGCAATTATATGCAATTTAGCCTTTTTTAAATACCAAATAAATTTGTAAAAATATATAAAAAATTACCTTAATTATATTTTGGTATAAATATGGGAATAAAATAAATTACTCGCCAAAATTGATAATTTTGGGAATAATTACTGATTTTTGTACTGCTAAAAATGGACAATAAATTGATTTGAAAATCTTTGAAAAAATACCAATACCCTTGGGCATGCTTATTGTCATGGGCGGCTTTCCAGCCGTGCCCCATGACCCCTTAGGCGCGCCCCGTGGCGTCCTAGCAAGCCTTCCAATGCCTAGCGCCACGGACGGCCCCGTGGTCTTGGTCGCGCCAAGTGACAAGCGCGCATGTGCCTCTGTCGCCCCACCGATATCCCTCGCCAGCGCCCAACCGCAGGCAGATGCCAACAGCGCCGCGCGCGCAGACAATGCCGCGCGCGCAGAACCTGATGCCAAAGACTATGCTGCCGATAACGGCCCCGTTTTCTGCTTTATAGCAAACTAAGTCTTTTTCATTGTAAATATAGAGTAGTTTTATTCCATGTAATTTCATTATGTTTCTCTAGCTTAATCAAGTCTAGTCTTGTAGCTTTGGATTATTTTTTATAAGCATTATTAAGGGGGACCAAACAATCAAAACTTTCTAGCAAGCAAACAATTCTCTGTACTGGTGTCTCTCCCCCTCGACACCGCATTGCCTTTCTGTAATAGCTTTCATTAATGCAATCAAGCATTCTTTCATTCTCAATTCTCATTCCTGCTCTCTCAATTTCTCTTGACATTGGTTTTCCCGTACGGCACTGACAATCTAGTCTAGCGTACGGAGGGGACCTCAGTTGGCGGACAGCAACTGCACTGACATCAGTTGCTTAGCCTTACGTCGCCCTTCCAAGGAATCTCAGGAAGGCGCCGCGTAACAGTTGGTATCAGAGCCTAGGCTCGACATCGGACGAGGGAACGCATTGCCATTACCACCATTTCTGACCATGGTGAATCATGGGGACCGCATTGCGGCCCTTGAACAGACGGTTGACGGATTACTGCCCATCATGGATACGGTGCCTGAACTAAGAACCAGCCTAGGGCAAAGGTTGGATGACCTGGACCGCAGGGTGCTCCAGGCCGAAGTTGACATAGAAAACATCAGTCGTGACTCCGAGGGAGATCGGCAAACGGCAGCCACAGAGGCAGCCGAAATTTTTGGCAAATTCGAGGGACTCCAACAGGAGCGTGCCGAGGATTTAGCTTACAGGGCACAAGAGGCAGACAGGGTGACTGCCATGCAACAAACTATTGACGACTTGACAGACAAGCTCAATGTTGTCAATGCTTCTTTACAGGGCCTACTGCGAGGCGGTGGAAACCAGGTCGGGGGCACTGCAAACCTCACCTCCGCGACACAAAAACTGAAAATTCCTGAGCCAAAGCCATACAGTGGAGCTAGGAATGCCAAGGAAGTGGAGAACTTCATCTTTGATGTCGAACAATATTTTGATGCTGTTGGGGGCCTAGAAGAAGCTAAGAAGGTAGCAACTGCTTCCATGTATCTTCAGGGTGATGCTAAACTCTGGTGGCGGGTGAAATACGAAGCCATCAAGGCCGGTGAAGATGCTCTCGAAACATGGGCAGAACTGAAGGCAGCCATCCGCCTACAATTCTTCCCCGAAAATGTTGAATACAATTCAAGGAGAAAGCTATGGGAGCTCCGTCAGACCAAATCTGTGCGGGACTACGTGCGGGAATTCTCCGTGCTCATGCTAAGCATACGCGACATGGGGGACAAAGACAAGCTTTTCACTTTCCTAGAAGGGCTGAAACCTTATGCCCGTATGGAGCTACAAAGGCAACGGGTAGATACCCTGCCCAAGGCGATCCAAGCAGCTGAATGCCTTGGGGACTATCAAATGGAAGCTCGGAAGGATAGGCCTCAACCGCCTGCCCGAGCGGGATTCAAAGGGGGCCAGTCTAACAATGCTGGCCCTAGCAGAAGTGGGGGAGATCGGAGCTCAACCAAACCTAAGGCTCCCTCCACAGGCAGCAATAGTGCTGCGTCTAACAACAATGATCGGGGGAGGAAGCCTACTTCAGGGTGCCGTCATTGCGGCGGACCACATTGGAACAATGAGTGCCCACATGCACAGATGAATGCCCATCAGACTTTTGATGATGGGACGGATGACGATTCAGACGATGCGGATCAGACTGAACCAGTAGGTGCCTTCAATGCAATTGTTGGCTCCATTTCTGAGGCATTAGCAGAGACTAGTGCTGGTATCCGTAAGAAGAAGGACCCATGTCCAGTCACCAAGAAAGGGAAAAAGAAGGCGGATGATGAGACTCCTCTTAAGCACGAGAGGACCTTAATGTTCGTTGAGATGAAGGTGAATGGCAAGCCCATTCGGGCCATGGTAGACACGGGTGCTACCCACAACTACTTAGCCTCGACTCAGGTGGAGCGCCTTGGTCTAGTCGTAGGGGAAGGTAGAGGCCGTGTCAAGGCTATCAACTCACCTCCCCAGCCAGTGGGTGGAATAGCCAAAGAAGTACCGATGAAGCTTGGCCCTTACGAAGGAAAATTCAACTTGCACGTGGTGATCATAGATGACTTCGAGTTGATAGTTGGATTGGAATTCCTGAGGCAAACCAACACCATGCCTGTACCGTATGCTGACATGTTACTGATGATGGGAGCAAACGGGGCCAAGCCCTGCGTTATCCCGTGCATGCCCATGAAGATGGCCGTTGAAAACATCTCGGCCTTGCAGTTGAAGAAGGGGGTCAAAAGAAACGAACCTACGTTCCTGGAAACCCTCTGCATCGAAGATGTAGAATGCTCCTCGGGTCCCATTCCTGAACCCGTGAAGGAGCTACTACTAGAGTTTGAAGATGTCATGCCACAAGACATGCCAAAGCGACTACCGCCTAGGCGCACTGTGGATCATGAAATTGAGCTGGTGCCGGGCGCGAAGCCACCTGCCCGGGCGCCTTACAGAATGTCACAACCCGAACTCACCGAACTTCAGAGACAATTGACGGAAATGCTAGACACAGGGATTATTGTGCCCTCCAAATCCCCATACGGGTCCCCTGTGCTATTCCAAAAGAAACATGATGGTAGTCTACGACTCTGTGTGGACTATCGGGCTCTAAACAAAATTACTGTGAAGAACAAGTACCCTATTCCGTTAATGGCAGACTTGTTCGATAGACTGGGTGGTGCGACGGTGTTCACCAAAATAGACCTGAAGACAGGTTATTGGCAAGTTCAGATTGCAGAGGGTGATGAGCACAAGACGACCTGTGTGACAAGATATGGGTCGTACGATTTCCTAGTTATGCCATTCGGCTTGACTAACGCCCCAGCTACATTTTGCACTTTGATGAACCAAGTCTTCCGGGAGTACATTGATGAATTCGTGGTGGTCTACTTGGATGACATTGTGGTATATAGCCAAACATTGGAGGAACACCTGATGCACTTGCGGAAGGTCCTAGCTCGATTGCGGGAGCATGAACTATATGCGAAGCTATCTAAGTGCTCCTTTGCTCAAAAGCAAATTGACTTCCTCGGACATGTCATTGAGGAAGGGCGGATCAAGATGGACCAGCAGAAGATTCAGGCAATCACAGATTGGCCGCCACCTAAGGATATCCACGCCTTGAGGGCGTTCCTTGGTCTATGCAATTTCTATCGGCGATTCGTGAAAAACTACTCCCTCATTGCAGTACCATTGACCGAACTCCTCAAGAAGATCACGCCTTGGGAATGGGGACCCAAGCGAGCGGAGGCCTTTAACGCATTGAAAGCGGCTATGTCTAGTAGCCCCGTATTGGCCCTTCCTGATCTGGCCAAGCCATTCGAAGTACAAACAGATGCATCTGACTATGCCCTCGGTGGCGTCTTGCTACAAGAAGGGCATCCTGTGGCGTACGAGAGCCGAAAGCTAAAAGATGCAGAGCGGCGCTATGCCGCCCATGAGAAAGAATTATTGGCTGTCGTCCACTGCTTGCGCCTCTGGAGGCACTATCTGCTGGGAACCCCGTTCGTGGTCAAGACAGACAACACAGCTGTTAGCCATTTCATGACCCAGCCGAAGTTGAATGGTCGACAGGCCAGGTGGCAGGAACTCCTAGCTGAATTCCACTTCAACCTGGAATACCGAAGTGGGAAGACCAATCATGTTGCTGATGCGCTCAGTCGGAGAGCTGATCTAGCATCAGTGTTCTTACTCACCACCCTAAGGGGGAGCGAGGTAGCCACCTCCATCAAGGACCAGATACAAGATCTACTCATCAAAGATCCTACTTCACAGTATTTGGTTGATTTGGTAGGACAAGGCAAGACTTGCCAGTTCTACATGGAAGATGGTTTTCTGAAAGTGAAAGGGAACCGACTTTATGTTCCTAAAGGAGGAGATCTACGAAGGACTCTTCTAGCGGAATGTCATGATACTCTGTGGGCCGGCCATCCCGGTGAAGAACGTACCATGGCGTTACTTCGCCGTGCATATTATTGGCCTCAAATGGCCGATGACGTTGCTCAGTATGTGAAGACTTGTCTAGTATGCCAGAAGGACAAGTCAGACCGCTTAACACAGGCGGGACTCTTGGAACCACTAGCTGTCCCAGAGAGACCTTGGGAAAGTGTTTCCCTGGATTTCATCACCGGATTGCCCAAGGTCGGAGATCTAACAACTATTTTGGTTGTGGTAGATCGGTTTTCCAAATATGCTACCTTTATTGCTGCCCCACAATATATATCAGCAGAAGATACAGCTCGACTCTTCTTCTCTCATGTCGTCAAATATTGGGGCCTACCCAAAGATATTGTTAGTGATCGTGACTCACGCTTCACTAGCAACTTTTGGACCCAACTCTTTAAGTGTCTTGGGTCAAAGCTGAATCACAGCTCAAGTTTTCATCCGCAATCTAATGGCCAGACGGAGCGGTTCAATGGTATGTTGGAGGAATATTTGCGTCATTTTGTAACCGGATCGCAGAAAAATTGGGTGAAGCTTCTGGATGCTGCTCAACTGTGTTTCAATTCACAAAAGAGCTCTAGTACAAACAAAAGCGCTTTTGAAATTGTTACCGGACAGCAACCGCTACTCCCACACACCGTCAATGCACCAAATATGTCTAAATCTCCTCGAGCTGCTAGCTTCTCTAAAGAGTGGAAGCAAAATTTGGAGATAGTGCGGAGCTATCTTGTCAAGGCTTAAAAGCGGATGAAGAGGCATGCTGATCAGAATCGTCGCTTTGTTGAATACCAAGTAGGAGACAAAGTGATGGTCAAAATTCCAAAACGTTACTTATTTGCAGGGGTCCATGACCCTCGCTTATTGCAAAAATATATTGGACCCTTGTCCATTGAAAGGCGTATTGGGAAAGTTGCATACCGGGTGGATACCCCAGCTTGGTGGAAAATTCATCCTGTTTTCCATGTCAGCCTCCTGAAACCTTTTCGGGAAGATACAGAGGATCCTTCAAGGAGCCAGCTCACAATACCCAGTATTCGAGGGCCCAATTCAACCGGGAAAAGGCGTGTTGAATCTATCCTTGATGATAGAGTGATTCATGCCTCAAGGAAAGATCACCAGGAGTTCTTGGTGAAATGGCAGGGCTGTGATACAGAGGAGAACACTTGGGAGAGGGGAACAAACCTCAAAGCCTACAAGAGCCTAATTGAAGATTATCTTGCAAGTAAGGCACCGAGGACGTCGCAAACTCAGGTGGGGGAGAATGTCATGGGCGGCTTTCCAGCCGTGCCCCATGACCCCTTGGGCGCGCCCCGTGGCGTCCTAGAAAGCCTTCCAATGCCTAGCGCCACGGACGGCCCCGTGGTCTTGGTCGCGCCAAGTGACAAGCGCGCATGTGCCTCTGTCTCCCCACCGATATCCCTCGCCAGCGCCCAACCGCAGGCAGATGCCAACAGCGCCGCGCGCGCAGACCCTGATGCCAAAGACTATGCTGCCGACAACGGCCCCGTTTTCTGCCTTATAGCAAACTAAGTCTTTTTCATTGTAAATATAGGGTAGTTTTATTCCATGTAATTTCATTATGTTTCTCTAGCTTAATCAAGTCTAGTCTTGTAGCTTTGGATTATTTTTTTTAAGCATTATTAAGGGGGACCAAACAATCAAAACTTTCTAGCAAGCAAACAATTCTCTGTACTGGTGTCTCTCCCCCTCGACACCGCATTGCCTTTCTGTAATAGCTTTCATTAATGCAATCAAGCTTTCTTTCATTATCAATTATCATTCCTGCTCTCTCAATTTCTCTTGACATTGGTTTTCCCGTACGGCACTGACAATCTAGTCTAGCGTATGGAGGGGACCTCAGTTGGCGGACAGCAACTGCACTGACATCAGTTGCTTAGCCTTACGTCGCCCTTCCAAGGAATCTCAGGAAGGCGCCGCGTAACATTATATATGCATGTACATGCTATTTTGAAAGTATTTTGTATATAAAAATACATAGGGAAAAATTGGGTATCAAAAGCTGCCCTTCTTTACCCGGGAAGGATGAAAGAGTTGCCGGGTAAAGATATGATGGCCAATTTTGACCGAATGAAACGATTTGAAGAATTTTGACCGAGCTCTGGTTCCTGAGCTGCCTACATATCCCTAGTCTTACAAGAATCAGGCCATATGTAGTTCAGGATCCATTGGCGGAATATACCGATAGAGATTTCGAAAAGCGAACGCGATGCTCGGGTTGAGAAGGATGGTCGGAGTCTGATAAGCTGTGGGAACTGAAGCGAGATCTCCCCTACTGAGACGGCCGTTGCTAGCCGGTTTACCTGCAAATGAGCTTATATTGTGCATAAATTTAATGTGATGCAAGTTCCTATTGGACCATGAATGCTGTCTTTGGACGATTAGGATGACGTCCTCGGATTATGACGTCCTGGGCCATGAAGCTTATGATAAAGGATTCTCAGGCTATGAAATGATGTTCTTGGGCTATGAGAATGATGCTTGCGAACTATGATGCCTTTGAATAATGATATGCAAAAGATAAAATGGGGTCCTCAAGCCATGGCATGGCGTTCTCGGGCTATGCAAATGGTGCCTCCAAACAATGACGCCTTTGGATAATTTGGCGATCTTTTAGCCCATGAAATGCAGAAGGTGGCAATATTTCAGCCGATGCAAGACGTAAATAAAAGGTGGCGATATTTCAGCCGATGCAAGAGTGATAAAGTGGCGATATTCAGCCATGCAGGATGGGGATAGAGCTTAGTCTCGGAAGGCAGAAAGGTAGCCTTATGCAATGCAGAGAAATGCAGATGGAAACAATGCTTAGTCTCGGAAGGTAGAAAGGTAGCCTTATGCAATGCTGGGAAATACAGATGGAGGTAGAGCTAAACCTCGAAAGGTAGAAAGGTAGCATTATGCAATGCAGAGAAATGAAGATGGAGGTAGAGCTTAACCTTGGAAGGCAGAAAGGTAGCCTTGTGCAATGCAGGAATGTAGATGGAGACAGAGCTTAGTCTCGGAAGGAAGGAAGGTAGTCTTATGCAATGCAGGAAATGCAGATGGAGACAATGCTTAGTCTTGGAAGGCAGAAAGGTAGCCTTATGCAATGCAGGAATGCAGATAGAGACAATGCTTAGTCTCGAAAGGCAGAAAGGTAGCCTTACGCAATGCAGAGAAATGCAGATGGAGGTAGAGCTTAACCTCGGAATGCAGGAAGGTAGCCTTATGCAATGTAGAGAAATGCAGATGGAGATAGAGCTTAACCTCGGAAGGCAAAAAGGTTGCCTTATGCAATGCAGAGAAATGCAGATGGAGGTAGAGCTTAACCTCGAAAGGCATAAAGGTAGCCTTATGCAAGGAGTAAAAAGTGCAAAATGATGATAGAATTTTCTTAGCTGATAGCGGATCGAGGCATTGTGACTGCTGGGGATATTGTGTCTGCTGGGAGCACTGCGTGCGGATAGCAGCTGTGAGTAAGTGCAATGATTTTGAGAGTTATATTCCTGAGCAATGTGAGTCTTGTGATTGTATAGTATATTTGATGATTTTGCAACTCAAGTGCCAGCATTCAAAGAAAAATCATGTGTTTAGTAAAGAGGGGAGGTTAGTTCGTATTCCCCCTGGCTCTGCTTGACCTGCTCGACACTGTTCTGATGATATTGGGAGTATCATTGGGGTAGCATTGCTAAACGAAGCAACTTTGGTAACAAACATGCATGATTTAGTAAAGAAATATGACAATAAATACATAATTAAGAATAGTTTTCTTTAGATGAACTGACGACTGCGACGTGGTCCAAGATACTGCAACTTCTATTGCTCCGGAATTTTGAGGGTCCTTCTCAAAATTCTACCCCAGTTTACTAGGTTGCTGCTTCTGACAGCTGCTTGCGTCGAATGGCTGAAATCACTTCGGAATTTTGAAGGTCCTCCTCAAAATTCTGCCCCAGATTCCAATAGGGGGAAATGAAAATTTTATTGAATTATGACCGAACCCATAGGGCTACCTACGTATCCCTTCTTAAACGGGAATCAGGTCAGGAGTAGTTCAAATTACATCATATGAGGAAAGCATAAAAGTTACACATAGTATCGCTTCACTGCATCTGAATTGATCGGCTTCGGCCAAACTTCACCGTCCATTTCTGCAAGTATGAGGGTTCCTCCAGTGAGGACCCGATGAACCATGTATGGACCTTGCCAGTTGGGAGAGAACTTCCCTTTGACTTCCTCTTGATGTGGGAAAATCTTCTTTAACACCAGCTGCCCCGGTGTAAACTGTCTCGGGATGACTCTTTTGTTGAAGGCTCTGGACATTCTATTCTGATAGAGCTGACCATGGCAAACCGCATTCATTCTCTTTCCATCTATAAAAGCTAGCTGCTCGTAGCGACTCTCTACCTATTCTGCATCGTCAAGTTTGGCTTCCTGTATGATTCTTAAGGAGGGAATTTCTACCTCGGCGGGAATGACTGCTCTGTACCATAAACTAACATATAGGGAGTTTCCCCGGTTGATGTACGGACTGTGGTGCGGTATCCCAACAAGGCAAATGATAACTTCTCATGCCACTACTTATGTTTTTCTATCATCTTCCTTAGTATCTTCTTGATATTCTTATTGGCGGCTTCTACAGCTCCGTTCATCTGAGGTCTGTAAGCTGTAGAATTCTTGTGTTTGATCTTTAAGGTTCCACACATGGCTTTCATCAGGTCGATGTTGAGATTGGAACCATTATCACTGATGATTGACTCCGGAATTCCGAACCGACAAACAATGCGGTTGCGGACAAAATCTGCTACCACTTTCTTATTCACTGCTTTGTACGATGCCGCTTCAACCCATTTGGTGAAATAATCAATTTCCACTAGAATGAATCTGTGCCT
Source organism: Nicotiana tabacum (assembly GCF_000715075.1). Lineage (NCBI taxonomy): Eukaryota > Viridiplantae > Streptophyta > Magnoliopsida > Solanales > Solanaceae > Nicotiana > Nicotiana tabacum. The sequence goes on along the minus strand of NC_134080.1, from coordinate 151,536,386 downwards.
GCTTGATGTGGCATGCTTGATAGGTACGATAACATCCATTCCCCAAGTGGCGAACGGCTATGGCGAGCTTGTTACAGTAAGCTCGTTTGGAGGCACCTTTATCATGTCTGCATGTATCTGACAACGATGGCATTTTCGGACATACTGGATGTAGTCCGTTTCCATAGACATCCAAAAATAACCAGCTCGGAGTATTTTCTTGTCTAAGACAAAGCCGTTCATATGCGGACCGCAGGTCCCTGCATGAATTTCCTCCAATAGCCTGGATGTTTCTTTTGCATCGACACACCTTAGTAACCCAAATCTGGAGTCCTCCTATACAGGATTGCTCCGCTATGAAATAAGTTGTTAGATAATCTCCGAAGTGTGCGTTTCTGAGTAGGATTTGCGAGTTCTGGATATTCTCCTTTCGTGAAATATTCCTTGATATCATGAAACCAAGGTTCTCCGTCTGCTTCTTCTTCTACATGAGTGCAGTAAGCTGGCTGATCATAGATCTTTACCGGAATAGGATCAATGAAGTTCTTGTCGGGGTGCTGTATCATGGACGATAGGGTATCCAATGCATCGACAAACTCATTCTGAACTCTGGGAACATGTTGGAACTCTGTCTTTATGAACCTCTTCCTCAATTCCTGTACATGATGCAGATAAGGGAGTATATTGGAGTTCTTGGTTGCCCATTCTTCTCGGACCTGATGTATAAGCAGGTCTGAATCTCCGATCACTAGAAATTCTTGAATGTTCATGTCAATGTCCATCTTGAGCCCTAAGATGAAGGCTTCGTACTCAGCCATGTTGTTGGTGCACGGGAACCTGAGCTTGGCGTCACCAGATAATGCTAGCCGATTTCTGATACTAGGACCGCTTCTATGCCAATTCCTTTGAATTTTGCTACTTCGTTGAAAAATATTCTCCAACCATCATGGGGTTCTGCAATATCTTCCCCTATGAAGGATACCTCTTCATCAGGAAAATACGTCTTTAGAGGATCATATTCTCCATCTACGAGGTTTTCATCAAGATTATCAGCCAGTGATTGTCCTTTGATTGCCTTCTGAGTTACGTAAACAATGTCGAATTCACTCAGCAGGATCTGCCACTTGGCTATCTTGCCAGTGGGCATGGGCTTCTGAAAGATGTACTTCAAAGGATCCATTCTTGACATGAGGTAAGTGGTATAGGCACAGAAATAGTGTCTCAACTTTTGAGCTATCCAAGTCAGAGCACAACAAGTACGTTCCAATAGAGAATATCGGGCCTTGTATGGGGTGAACTTCTTGCTGAGATAATAGATGGTTTGCTCCTTTCTTCATGTTTCATCATGTTGCCTAGAACACAACCGAAAGCTCCATCTAATACTGTGAGGTAGAGTAATAGAGGTCTACCCGGCTATGGCGTGACCAAAGCTGGCGGCGTTGACAGGTATTCCTTGATTCTGTCGAAGGCTTTCTGACAATCATCAGTCCATTTTGAAGCGGCGTCCTTCTTCAACATCTTAAAGATTGGCTTACAAATGACAGTGGATTGAGCTATGAACCGACTGATGTAGTTAAGTCTTCCCAAGAAACTCATAACCTCTGTCTTGTTCTTCGGTGGTGGCAATTCTTGGATGGCCTTGACCTTTGACGGATCCAGTTCTATTCCTCGACGACTCACAATGAACCCAAGTAGTTTTCCGGCAGGAACCCCGAATGCACATTTGGCGGGATTCAGCTTCAAGTTGTACCTTCTTAGTCTGTTGAAGAACTTCCTCAGATCTTCCATGTGGTCATTGGCTCTCTTGGATTTGATGATGATGTCGTCTACATATACCTCGATCTCTTTGTGTATCATGTCATGGAAAATAGCAGTCATGGCCCTCATGTAGGTGGCCCCAGCATTTTTTAACCCGAACGGCATCATCTTGTAATAATACATCCCCCACGGCATAATGAAAGCCGTTTTCTCTGCGTCTTCCTCATCCATCCATATCTGATGATACCCAACAAAAAAATCAACGAACGACTATAGTTCATGCTTTGCGTAGTTGTCAATTAGAATGTGTATATTCGGCAAGGGGAAGTTGTCTTTCGGACTATCCCGGTTGAGATCCCGGTAGTTGACACAGACTCTAACCTTCCCGTCCTTCTTCGGCACTGGCAGAATATTGGCTAACCATGTTGGATACTCTACTACCCTGAGAACCTTGGCTTTGACTTGCTTGGTGACTTCTTCCTTAATTTTCAAACTCATGTCAGGTTTGAACTTCCTGAGCTTCTATTTTACTGGTGGATATGTCGGATCGGTTGGCAGTTTGTGAGCTACAATAGATGTACTGAGACTAGTCATGTCATCATAAGACAAGGCGAATATGTCCTCATATTCCCTTAGAAATTCCGTGTACTCTTTCTTTTCTGATGGTGACAGATGAATGCTGATTCGTGTTTCTTTGACATTTTCTGCATTTCCCAGGTTGACAATCTCAGTTTTGTCTAGGTTAGACTTAGGTCTGTTCTCAAAATTCTCAACCTCTTTAACAACCTCTTTTGGTATATCATCTTCTTCTAAGTCTATATCCGTTTTTTGCGTTGTCTCGTTGCATGTCACAATCGTCGGTTCATCAAGATACATAATAGTAATGTTGTGTAAACAAAGTAAACAATAAAAAGTAATAAGAGCAAGATTTATAAGAAATTGAAATGCTTTGGTAACTTCCATAATTGTTTTGAACATTGGAGCTCTTATTTCAATATAAAAAATGCGTAGAGAAAGTCAATTAGCGAAAAATAAAGATAATGCATGGTGCTTTGTTCAGCCTTGCTACCCCAAAGCTTTTCGGGCCCTGGTGGTTCTGATGGACCAATTGTTGAGGCGTGCTCCTCAGCTCACAACTTGTATAGAAGGTCCTTCCTCCCCCTCATCCTCGAAAATGACACAGCAGTCCATATTATCATCTTCCAAAAACAAATTCATCATCGCCGCCAGTGCTTCCTCTTCTCCTGACCCATATATGACATTGGTTGGCTGGAAAGTCTGCTCCAAGAGAGGTATCGGATGCTCTAGTAGGTAGTAGGGACTGCGCCATGGTGGCGACCAGTGGTTGAATTCCTCCCTAGTGTATTCATATCCCAAACCGAAAGTGGTACCGTGTTTATTCAACTTGATAGGCTTAGCGATTCCTTAGAGATTCTTGCCAAGTCCCTTGCCAGGTTCGTATCCACACCAATTCAGTATACTTTCAATTTTGTTATCCCACCATTTGTCCTTGTCCACGGTGTTGACTCGCTCAATGTGATGGTAGGTTTATCCGCTTATTTTCCTTCTTTCTCCGATTGTTGGGATGGTCTAGTGACTGTATATGGGATTGCTACCGTCGCCGTGAATAATTACCTCTTGGTGATTCCACTCGAATTTCACTACTTGATGTAGGGTTGATGCTACAGCCCCAGCGGTATGGATCCAGGGCCGTCCCAATAGCAAGTTGTAAGATGCTGGGACGTCTATCACTTGAAAATCAACGTCGAATAAAGTCGGTCCCATTTGCAGACACAAACTGATTTCCCCAATAGTGGACCTTTGGGATCCATCGAAAGCTTTGACATTTATGGCTCCATCCTTGATCTCATGCAGGCTCTTTCTCAATGTTCTAAGAGTCACCAATAGACAAATATTGAGGATGGACCCTCCGTCAATCAGGATTTTGGTGATGAAATGATCTTCGCACTGCACAATGATGTGCAAGGCCTTGTTGTGGCTTAGCCCTTCAGGTGGCAGCTCATCTTCGTGGAAAGTGATTTTGTGACTCTCCAATACTTACCTCACCATGTTTTCCATTTCTCCTCCAGTTATGTTGCTTGGTACATATGCCTCACTCAGCACCTTCAATAAGGCGTTCTTATGTGTGTCAAAACTTTGTAGCAGAGCCAAAATAGAGATTTGGGCTGGCATTTTGTTCAACTGACCAATGATCGAATACTCTTTGGCTTGTATCTTCCTCCAGATATCATCAGGCCTAGTTTCAGTGATGGTTGATTATCCAGAGGCCTACTTAATGGACTCGGCTAGATGTTTTGGGGTATAAACCCTGTCGGTTCTTGTCATACCCTGTGCTACAATTGCTTCTCCAAAATTTGGTTTTCCCTTTCCTTCTTTCCTCGGCGGTGTAATACCATGGTATGGCCTTCGTATGGAATGGTGTTATGGCTGTCATGGCCACCGGAATGGGCACCTTTTCCTTAGATGATAACACAACCACTTCGAATGGTACAGGTATCTTTGGAGACCCAAACTTGACCTCAATAGGTCCTGTCATCTTTGCAAAAGAAGGTTCTTTGAACTCAAGTGGTATGGACATGTCTACTTCAGCGTTTTCAGAAGGTTGGATCTGGACCACAATCGGATTAAGTATGACCGTTGGTTCCTTTGGCTCGTCACCTTTAGCGATCAATCTGATCGACCCTTTGGGGTCCCAATCGTCCTCTATCTCAATAATGTGAACGCCCTCACCCTTGTGGTTAGGCAGAGGGTTGTTGCGGACATTCGGAGCTGGCTCCTTTGCTATGATGATCTTGCAGTAAATCAAAGCTTGGATCTTATCCTTCAGAGAGCGGCACCCATCAATGGTATGCCCCTTCATGCCGGAATGGTATGCACAGGTTTTGTTTGGGTTGACCCATTGGGAGGGGTTTTCGGGGTTTACGACAGGGATAAGGGTGATGTAACCTGCAGCTTTGAGCCTTTCATACACCCGGTCGATAGGTTCGGCAATGGCGGTATACTGTTTGGGGGGTCTACGATCAAAGCTTGGTCGGGGTCTAGGAATGTTTTGGCGGGTGGGACGTGATTGATAGTGAGAGGGTTGAGTATTGTTGGTTTGGTAGACATGTGCGGGTTGGGAATAACTGGGTGAAGTAGGCTGATATGTGGGAGGTGGAGGTGATTGGTAAGTAGGTGGTAGAGTTTGGTAAGAGGGCGAGGGTGCTTGGTAATTTGGGGTAGGTTGATATGTGAGTGGAGGTATTGGGTAGGTTTGGTATTCAATTGGGGATTTTGTTCTTTGTGCAACCATCACGGCGCTCACGTCCCTTTTCTTAGACGTGCCACCAAATTGTAGAGCTTTGTTGGTGGCCTGCAAAGCTTCAAAGTTAGTGACCATACCACTTTTGATACCTTCCTCGATATTTTCCCCTAGCTTGATGATGTCGGAAAATTTCTGGCTTTCAATCAGCATTAACCTTTCATAGTACTGTGGGTCTTGAGTTCCGACAAAAAACCTGTTCATTTGTTCTTCTTCTAAAGCCGGTCTGACCTTAGCAGCTTCTGATCTCCAACGAGTAGCATACTCGCAGAATGTCTCTGTGGGTTTCTTCTTTAAGTTCTAGATGTAGAACACGTCTGGTGCAGTTTCCGCGTTGAACCTGAACCTGTCTATGAAATCGGACACCATACTTACCCAATTTGACCACTTTTTAGGGTCTTGGTTGATGTACCAAGACAAAGCATCTCCCTTTAGACTCCTCATGAAGATTTTCATGCGAATCTTTTTGTCCATCCCTACTCCGACCAACTTGTCGCAGTATATCCTCAGATGAACTCTCGGATCCCCGGTACCGTCAAATATTTCGAACTTAGGAGGTTTGTACTCCTCGGGCAGTTCAACATCGGGTTGAATGCAAAGGTCTTCGTAATTTAGTCCTTCAATCCCCTTACTTCCTTCGACACCCTGAATTCTGCTATTTAGCTTCTTGAGTTCTTCCGCCAGATTCCTGATAATGGAGTCCTTATCATAGGACTCGGGTGTGCTTGAAATGAGTTGAGTATAGTGTGGCATGGTTTCCACATAGATGGGGGCGTTGTGGGGATAATCATTTGTGGAATTTAGTGGTTTAGGGATGAGCAGTGGGGTGTTGTCTGAAGTGTGGCATGTCTTGTAGTGGTGATGGTGAGCGGGTTGGTTTGTGGTTTCGGGATGCTTTGTGGAGGTGTGTGAAGTGTTGGAAAAATTGACATTTGGGGTAGTGAGGGAAAATGACAAATTCGCCAAGTTCCGAACTTGGTCCAGTTCTTCCTGAAACTTCAATAACTTTTGTTCGAGCTGGGAGGCACTTTCCTTGGAAACCTGAATACCCTGAGGAACCTCTACCCTTTCAAATTTGTTCTCCTTTCTGATGTTGCTCAAATCTTCCATCTTTCCCTTGTTCTTGTTTCTGATAGGACTCGGAGGAGGAGGAGGTGGAGGGCTCTTAGATCTTGTGAAGTATGATGACGATGCCAGAGTGCATGAACTAACCTTTGGGGAGGGGAATAAACAAAGGTAAAAACAAAAAAGGTAGCAAGTTAGTGCAGATTATGAGAAGAAAACGTTGCAATATTTAAACACATAGTGCAAGAATATAAATCGTGTCCTAATTTGGGAGCCTCATTATGCCCGAGGTAGGCCTAGCGACAAGTTTATTTGGAGAACTTATAATGCTAAATACCTTATTTTATTGATAAAAAATAAGGCGAATCCCAAAATGACATAAATAGCAGAAAATAAAATGTTACTAATGGTCGTTGGCCTTATTACATTTTTAAAGCAAAAGAAAGGACTCCTAACTACTTGGTCCCAGAAGGACCTTCTTCAGATTGAATGCTTGTGTTAATCAGATCCTCCAGCTCGCGCAGATTTTCTAGTAAAAATGCCTTCGCCAGGGGTTCTCCTTTTCCTTCCTCAGCGTTATGACAGTCGGTGACTCTTTTCCTCACTTTCCCTTCCAACTCCAGCAGACTGTATTCTAGATATTCCAGCTTCTCACTAGTCCTGGTGACTCTCTCTTTCCATTCGTTGATTTGGTGACTTGATGGGAGGTTCCTCCACCAGGTCAGCAAGAGTGAGGGTATGTTGATCATACCAAAGTCTGGAACTTTGTCATTCATTTATGCAAAACAAAAGGGTGAGGCCATACTTCTGATAGACTCGGCTATTAAATATCAATAATTGGCATAAACAGCATTTAGTTCTCCAAATAAATGCACAGAATATGGTAATGTCTGTTTGGGTTCCCAGGAAACCCAGTGGACTTTGGACAAGGCTATATTAAAAAGTCATTAACATAACTGACTCGGCTAGGTTTTGACAGTGATGCATGCATAATTGAACAGAGTAGGGTTTCTATAAGGTATTAGACTGGTATCCTTGAGCGGACAACTTAAGAGGGAAAGGCACGGAATCGTCGACTACACCGTTGATCGACTGGTTTTACCGAAAATATGCCTTTGCCAAATTTAGGGGGTAATGATATCGGAAGGGCGCAACCACTCATTATAAGCGTTTCTATCATATTTTGTTTGGCACGAGTGGAATATGATGTTGAATATGCAGTTACAAGTTGTCATGTATTTGCACGTTCATAAAGTAATGATTACAATAATTGCTCATAATTACAACAGTATTTAAGGAAAGTAGTAAAAGAAAGCATTAAAGAAAAGAAACAAGGAGTCATGTCAGTTTCGTAATAGAAGAGAAATAAAGACATTAAATAAAGGCAATAAGGAAGTAGTAAAGTCACAAATAACATGAGATGGTAAAACCCTAAAAGAAATATCCCCAGCAGAGTCTCCACGCTGTCGCGCCCCCTTTTTTCTCACGAAATCGGGCTTGTAACATTTGGGAGGACAACTCGTTCCCTTTTGGGAATTGGGTTTTGGAACTTGAAGAGTCGCCACCTAATGATTAAGTGCATTAGGACACTAAGAAGGGTCTGAGTTTGAAGAACCAGAGTTTGGGTAAGGGCTAGAAATTATCTCGAGGGGAAGGTATTAGGAACCCCTAAAGATCCACTAGTGTGGTTCCCGACCATGTTACAGTTGTGACTTCAGATAATCAAATAAGCAATTAGGGGCTCAAGCAAGTATGGGTCCACATACAACATTGCAAGCAAATTAAAAGTTTGAAGAGAATAAAGAAAGCAGAAATTTTAAGGAAATAGTTCAGACAATAAAACAAGTTAAAAAGAAAGGGGGTCCTAGGTTTACAAACAATATGGATCATGTCAATGCAATACCTGGTAATCACTCCTCAAAAGTGGGGTTACACGTGGTATTAGTGCATCGGTCATCATATCTATATCTACCCTTTCCCACCCCGTTAAGGTATTAAGCGCGAAATAGTATCATTACTTATTGCATGCTAGTACCCACCCCAATCCTATCAGTCCCGGGGGCATTTGGGACTACTAGTACTAAAGGGAAGGGAGATTTAGCTTTTCAGAGTTTTAAAATGATAAAATTCTAGGGCGACAATCAAAACATATAAGGCAGGTATGGGGAGAACATATAACAGTTTAAAGGGCTCAAGCGGGCCTCCTCATTTAAAGAAACAAATTGTTTAGAATGACTTAAAAATACTAGTTATGGTCTGAATTTAAAGCGTTAGGGTAGGCTGATTCATCACATATTTCTCAGATGAGGAGTCCGAATTAGCCTTCCCTGGTTGTAATTTATCAAAGACTGATGCAGTTAATCAATTATCTACTAGCTTGCCTAAGTGAAACTTATAGGCATGGTATCTAACAATGCTTACTCTGATTTTAAAGAAGCCTTATTGATTATATAAAAAAAACATAAGATCTGCAGATATTAGACAACATTGCAACTGATTTTAAACTCGTAGATGAAATAAGCGAATCAGATTCAAAGGGTTACTCCTATAGGCATGATTTCTAAGCGTTGTTGATTTTAAGATGATTATGAAAGTGCAGGGAGTCCTATAGACATGGTATCTAGAAGGCAGTTGATTATTGTTTTAACATATGACTGTTTGCCTAATGATAGATAAAAATGCAGAAGTGCAGGACACCTATAGTCATGATTTCTATATGCTGAAGTGCAGAAACTTATAGGTAGGATTTCTACATAATGTGCATAAGTGCAAAAACTATAGGCAGGATTTCTATATGACATGCATGAGTGCAGAAAACTTATAGGCAGGGATTTCTACATGATATGCGTAAGTGCAGAAACTATAGGCAGGATTTCTATATGACGTGCATGTGTGCAGAAAATTTATAGGCAGGATTTCTACATGATATGCGTAAGTGCAGAGCTTGTAAATAGTAACGCCTATGAGCATGTTGTCTACCCTTTGCATACATAAATGACCCTCCCTTTTTCACTAGAACCCCATAAGTTATTACAACATTTTACAGACCGGAATTAATTAAGAAAATTAAAATTACATCAGAAATTAAGCTACAACTAAGGAGCCTAATTCAGACTCAAGGTCTAACAATATGAGAGGAACCAACTTCCAGGATCAGGTTTCCAAAGCCTTTCTCTTATTTGGGATGTATCAAAGTTCCCAAAAGTCTCAAAGGGCTCCGGGCAGTGCTTACATCCCAAACACATTGCAGAATTAAGAGCATAGTGCAGTGTGGAAATGCCAGCCCTCAGATGTCCAAGTTCAGAGGGAACTCAAGGTCCCAAAGCAAGGCTCATAAGAGAGGGGCAGAACTTAGAGTTTAAGAGTAAGTGTAAGTGCATAGGGGAGGAATTAGGAGTGCTGGCACACCCCTGACCAGCCTGTTAGCCAAATTTTGAGAGTTGGGATCCATTAAGGATTAGGTCCAGACATGAGCAGCAATTTGGATATTGCCAGGCCTGAACCTTATCTCAAACACATAGAAGGTAGTAGGGATATGGGGAATTTACAAAAAACATGTACAACAGATGCAAAGAGAGAGTAGCATATTCGGTACATAATATATAGAGCAAAGTAGACAGGAGTGTAGCAACTGTAAAGTAAATAAATAGGGATGGTGCTGAAATAAAAATTAAGACATACCAGTTTTAGGGAAACAAATAAGTGAAAGCTGAAGTCTTGTAAACCAAATTGCAAGCAAACAGTACAAAAGATCTTAGAAGAGAGTAGAGTATTGAAAGAGTATTGTACTTGAGAGGTGTGTGTGTAAAGTATTGAATTCGAAGTGTTGAACTGAAGGTTCAAGGTGTCTAAGTGCAGAAGGGTTGTGCCCCTTTTATAGTGCAGAAAACAAGTAAGAAAAGGTAAGGGTATAGTTTGCAATCAATCACACAGAATCTCCCTTCAGTTAAGGGATTCTGATTTCAAACGGGTAGAAGACAATTAAGGAAAGAATTGGATTAAAAATCTTTTCCAAAGTAACACAAGAAGGGTAAATACATAGGGCTTATTTACGGCAAAAGTCCAATGGTACACGGTTTGTGAAAAAATAAGGAAAGGGAATCAATCAAACAGCCAGTAAAAATCGAAATTGTAGGCTTTGTTCGAATGAACAAAGTCAGGAAAAGGTAAAGAAGGTTTAATTAGAGAAAATCAGTAACAATCAATCAAACCCTATTAAAAAAAAATCGGAATCAATCAATAGTTGGCAAAACCCTTTTTGAAAGAAGAATTTCTCATATATAAAGCACACAAGTATGTGAATCAAGAAGGAACTGTCATGTTACTTAGTAAAGAGTCTAACATAAAAAGGTTCAGAATCATAAGCAAAGGGATACAAGTTCAGTTTGTAGACTCATAATGAGTCTGAGAGTCCAGGGTCCCAAAGTAGAATCCTAACCCGAGCACAAAATCAAACTTGCCAAAGAAAACCCCCAAATCCTAGGGCTTCCACTTGAATCAGACACAGAGGTGAGAAGGCAAGCCATTGAAATAGACTCAGAGAGACTCATGAGAACCAACATACCTGATAGCAGGTTTGAAGCAACAGAGTGAAACAAAGTTAACTTAAAGAGCATAAAGAACATGTTTAAGCAAAGTCGGAACTTAAGCAAGTTCAGGAGAGGAGAAGGGTAATATAAGCTTAAGAAACAGTAGTAATACATGCTTAGAACTCCAACAAGAGTCCAGTAAAACAAAAAAAGTTAAAGAACTCAGCAAGAAACACATACAGTAAGAGAATGCTAGAAAGTATAGCAAAGAACATGTAGGAAAACATAACAAATATTAACACGCGAGCCTTCTTTGGAGGCACAATAGAGTACAAAGGAACAGAAGAGTCTTGTATAGCAGAAAGAAAGGTAGAAAAATAACACGTGCGTGGTAAAACATAGTATAGGCAAACACATATAAAGAAAAGAAAAAGGAAGAATTAGAAAGATGTTTTTGAAATCCTTTCGAAAACCCTAAATCAAAGACAAACGATTTTGATAAGAAAATTTGGGGAAAACACATTAAAAATCAAATACAGCACAGATACAACATAGATTTAATAAAACACACAGAGAAAAGCCTCGAATAGCTTAGGGTTTCGACGAAACCCTAGAAATGAGAAAGGCTTGGAAGAAGGTCTGATCTTGAGTCGGATGAGTTAGAATTAGGCTCCTAATGCTTGAATATGTCGGAGCATGGCCGGAGAAGCCATAGAACTGTAGATCTGAGAGGATCTGAAGGAGAACCATCGAGGTCAGGCCTCAAAGCTTCGAACAACCATGGTTTGATAGAGGGGGTGAGTGCAGGCCATCCATGGCCTAAGAAGCCATGGATTCCGGTAGAGTGGTGGTTGAAAAGGGCAGGAGATGACTACAGTTCTGAAGAACCATTGAGAGAGTTTGAGAGACGAAGGGATTCTGAAGGCGGCTATCAGAATGAAAATGAGGGATTAGGGTAGGTCGTTTGGGTTTACTTATGGAAGGGTGAATAATGGTCGTTGATCTGAATGATCAACGGCCTAGATTTAAGAGGGTAGGTGGGAAACCGGGTAGGGTCATTTGAATTGGGTTATGGGTTGGGTCAAAATTGAAATTGGGCCAGTTCAGTTGGGTTTAGGATTGGGTCAATTAAGGGTTAAAATTGAAATGTAAAATAGGCTGTAATTGAAATGAAATGAGGCCAAATGTTAAATAGCCAGTTTTCCCTTTTATTTTATAAAAAATAGTAAAAATGATTCTAAAAGCAAATTAAAAGTACTGAGCCAATTAATAATATATAAATATCAATTTAAAAATACTGAAACCAATTTTACAATTATAAAATGCTATTAATCTTAAAGTAGGCTAGAATTGCAATTATATGCAATTTAGCCTTTTTTAAATATCAAATAAATTTGTAAAAATGTATAAAAAATACCTTAATTATATTTTGGTATAAATAAGGGAATAAAATAAATTACTCTCCAAATTTGATAACTTTGGAAATAATTACTAATTTTTGTATTGCTAAAAATGGACATTAAATTGATTTTAAAATCTTTGAAAAAATACCAAAACTCTTGGGCATGATTATACATGCATGTACAGGCTATTTTGAAAGTATTTTGTATATAAAAATACATAGGGAAAAATTGGGTATCAACAACATCAGGGGTCAAGCCTTCCTGTTCCACCTCACTGTCAACAACTAAGGGATCATAGTAATACTATAGAACTCCTTGTATCTAGCACAAGTAGTGTCGGAGGGCATGAGACTAAGCATAGATACATTTGTCCAGTCCCATTGGTCGATGAACGCTCCAGCTCCACACACCTTACTACCTATTGATGACACTGCCTAGTCCCCCGAGCACACTACTCTATCCTCCCAGCCCGGTTATCCTACCTCAGCCATTACCTATAGAAATCGATGCCACAGTCCAACAACAGGACCTAGCGTAACTCTCTTAGAAAATCGCAAGACATGCACCTCCCATGCAACTTTAGACAACCTTCGCAACTTCGTATTAAAAGAGCAATACACAAAAAAATACTTCTCAAATGCCCAGCCAATCTCATAAAGTGCTCCCTTGTCATTCGGCCAACACTGAACCCAAAAATAGGCAAGTATGCCAAAGTACTCATTCCAACTCTACATCAAGTGACCCATCCACCTCTAGACACCCAACTTGCTCTAGTTCCCAAGGAAACGACCCCATTTCCCTGACTCTCCTGAAGAAATCCCTCCCACCACTCCAAACATGAATTTTATACTTTGGAACTGTCTTCGAGCTCACAATAATGACTTTCGCCGCAATTTCTGTTCACTTTTGGATTACTATGCACCGACCTTAATAGTTTTATTTGAAATCCACATGCAAAATTATACTGTCCTACGAGATGACTTTGGTTTTACCGTCTTATATGAGGTCCCTGCTATGGGTTAGGCTGGCGGTATTGTTATGTTGTGGCATGGCCATTTACTCAATGTTGAAAACATAGCTATGACAGATCAGGAGGTACACTTCATGATTCGGGTAATTCCTCATACACAAAAATGACTTTTTATCCTATTTATACTAGTCCTTGTTATTCTAATCGCCAATTATTATGGCAATATCTATGTGTCTTTATAATCACTATAAGGGTCCCTGGATTATTAGGGGTGACTTAAATGAAATATTGCACTCCATAGAGAAACTTGGAGGGTGCTCTATAAATAATGCACGTTCAAATCAATTTACGGATTGTATAAACTACTCTAATCTAGTAGATCTTGGTTACAAGGGTAGTAAATATACTTAGACAAATAAACGATGTTATGGCGACCATATTTTAGAATTCTTGGATAGACTCTTTGCAAACTTTGACTAGTTAACTTTATTTTCTGAGTCTATTGTACGTCATCTACTGCGCATATTCTCAGATCACACTCCACTTTTGCTTACACTCTAATCACCAAGATTAGCTAAATCACACATCTTTCGCTTTGAAACTATTTGGACATTACATCATGATTTTATACACATACTCCGTGATAGTTGGCATCCTTCCCCATCCTTACTAGAAGCCATTGATCACTTCCAGTATAATGTTAAAGTTTAGAATAGAACTTCCTTTGGAAACCTATTCCATAAAAAAGGCACTTATTAGCTCGACTAGAAGGTATTCAATCATCCCCGAACTTTCCCACTAGTTCTTTTCTACAAAACTTAGAAGATACCCTAGTAAAAGATTATAATGATGTTCTTCAATTAGAAGAAGAATTTTGAAAACTTAAATCACGTGTCCAATGGTCACATGAAGGAGATGCTAATACAAAAAAAATTACCTCTCCACCTTACGGCATCGTTGCCGGAATCATATTACTACCTTGTAAGACAATGCGAGTAATTGGTGTTTCGAGGATACTCAGATACACGATACCACCATCACCTATTTCAACCAGTTCTTTACCACTGAATCTCCTCAATAACCCACACCATAAATTCCTTCTCTACTATCACACACACAGAAATCTCTAATCTTCTCAAACATGTCATTGATCTAGAAATTATTTCAGCAATTAAGTCATTGAAACTTGATAAAGCACCATATTCCAATGACCTACATCCTTATTTTTATCAATATTTTTGGCCTGATGTGGGCCCTAAGGTGACCACTTTCTGGAAATAAATCTTAAGGATTTCGAAATTCCATCCACTATTAACCAAACATACAATTACTTAATCCCTAAAGTGCGCCATGCCTCCATGATTACCCATTTTCACCCAATTAGCCTATGTTCTACTATTTATAAAATCATCACAAAAATAATTGTTCAATATATTAAACCTCTCATGTAAAGAATAATCAGCCCTACTCAATCCAGCTTCCAACAAAACCGTAGAGTAGTGGATAATTCCATCACCGTTCAAGAAATTTTATCCCATTTCAAACGCATAACGGGCAAGACTAGTTACATGCTCCTGAATCTAGATCTTTAAAAGGCTTTTGACCGTATATAATGGTCTTTTGTTCATCAAGCACTACAATTTTTAAATTTTTCTTCTCCACTTATTAAATTAATCATGTCTTGCTTCACCGCTACCTCCCTGTCAATCCTTATCAATGGTTCTCGCACCCCTTTTTTCACCCCCTCACATGGGATTTGCTAGGGAGATCCAATATCTTCATACTAATTTATCTTATGTATGGAACTACTGACTAGAAAAATACAGATGATAGTGGATTATCAACTTTGGTGGCCTATTAGTTTATTGCGTCATAGACTACCGCTATCTCATTTGTTCTTCGTTAACAACATCATTCTTACATCCACTACTTCAGCCTCTAGTTGCCACACTATCATTGATAACCTCACTGATTTTAATCAAGCATCAGGTCAAAACATTAATTTTCAAAAATGAGAAAAACAATTCTCTAAAAATTGCACCCCTCAGGATAAATATTTTATTCTGTCTTCTTTACCAATAAATGAAGGAAATTCCTTTAAAAAATACTTAGGATTCCTATCTTCACATCCCGCCCCTCCAAACGTGATTTCAATTCCTTATTGACAATTTTAAAACTAAGCTTGCTGGTTGAAAAACAAACTTCCTTAGCATGTCGGAACATACCACTCTTATCAATTCTACCCTTAACAGTTTACCCAACTATGTAATGTAATATATTAAACTCCCTCAATACATTGTCCACCAACTAGAACGTTTTCAGTGTAATTTTCTGTAGGGGACTACTCCAAATAGGAAGAAAATTCATATTTTAAAATGGAAAAAAGTTACTGCTCCAAAGTCATAGGGTGGACTAGGAATTCAATAAATTCACCTAAAAAATTAGTCCCTAATCGCAAGCCAAACTTGGAAACTCCTTCAACAACCCAACTCATTATGGGCCGTCATATGTCAATATTTCTACCACCGAAAGAATATAACCGCAAGTGGCTCCTTCATTTGGGAAAATCTGGCTACTAGTTAGCATATTTGCCAACAAGGGATACAATGGATAATCTCTAATGGCACCCTTATCAACTTTTGGACTGACTCTTGGCTACCCTCCACCACACCTCTTCGTAGTTCCCTAATGAGGCTACTCCCATGACATG
The DNA here is from genome assembly GCF_000715075.1 of Nicotiana tabacum. Lineage (NCBI taxonomy): Eukaryota > Viridiplantae > Streptophyta > Magnoliopsida > Solanales > Solanaceae > Nicotiana > Nicotiana tabacum. The sequence continues at coordinate 151,520,650 of NC_134080.1, read as the reverse complement.
TCGATAGCAATACTATCTCTACATATATCTGAAATGGCAACTGGGATTTCACATTCCTCCCTTTTGAACTACCAACTTCAATACTCCAACATATTCTTAATGTTCATATCCCTTCCTATATATTTTCCCCTAACTCTTATGCTTGGTCCCTCACACAGTATGAGAATTTTACCACAAAATCACTTTACCATCATTTACTCCCTACAACCACTAATCACTCCTTTAAGTAGATTTGGAAACTACAAATACCTCCGAAAATCAAACATTTCCTCTGGCTTTGCGGTCATCATCGACTACCCACTGCAGCACACTACCATCACCTCAGCATACTCAACAATGATACTTGTGCTCGTTGTCACATAAATATAGAAACTATTCATTATCTCTTTCTCAACTGCCCAGCAACTGCGCACATTTGGTCCAATTTTAACATGCTTCAGATAATTACTAGACTTACTAGGTGTTACATCTCGCGTTTTCGTGCGTTAAAAGCTTCGTATTTAGTTAATTGAGGTAGACTGAGGGATGAGATCATCTTGACGTTAACATATTTATGCTATAAATAACAAGCGATAAATAAGTGTTATGAAGGATAAAGGGGTACAAAAATTAAAGAAAACGAGTTTCGTTCAAAGTGGCCAATTTGAAATAAAATACGGGTCGAGCGATAATACCCGATAATTATGAACTAGTATTGTGCAAGGTACCATTTAACCACGGTAGTATAATATATAAAGTATATTAAAAATAAGTAGAATTTTAAGTAATTTATGGCAATTTTTAAATTATGTAGGTAATTGATTAATTACCGGGTAACAAGACATTACCCAATTAACTAATAAGTGGATAAAAAAATTATAAATTATACCCCCACCCCAAAGTGGCATAAAGCCACAATGGCTAAACATGACTCTTGGTCATTATTGCCATGTGGCTACCTAAGGGTAAAGTTAAAATTTAACCAAGATAAGATAAGACTTCATTATGTGTCTTATTTCATTTAGGATCCGAATACCATGAATCATTGTTGATCATTCTTAGTCCAAAATAAATATTAGAAACAGAAGCTAATACATGGATAACTCACTTTGATATATATAGTCTTATTCAAAAACGATATAAATAGAAACAAATTTTCGAACGAGAATTTGTTGAAATAGTAGCAACGTGGAATTTTGCAGTTCTAGAAGAGTACGGTACAATATTCGCCAAGAATATTAAACAAAGTTTTACTCCAGGTATGTTAAGGCCATCCATTCTTTCTTTTGGCATGGTCCAAATTATACAGAATAAACGATAAAACGCACAATTTTCATAAATTACTCTATCCATAGAAATACTAGGGGTGTCTATATTCTTGATTCCTTATTGTTACATCTCTGTGACGACCCAAAGGGGTCATTACCTATTTTCTTACCCATTATTTGCTTCCGAGGCCTTGAAAACCTCATTTAGAGTCACTTCGATTTGTGTGCGCAGTCCGAGCGCGTAGCCGGAAAGCTTAAATATGATTTTTTGTGAAAAATGCTAAGTTTTGATGTTAAAATGAATAAATTTAACTTCGGTCAATATTTTGGGTAAACGGACCTGGACTCATGAATTGACGATCCCGGAGGGTCCGTAGGAAAATATGGAACTCGGGCGTATGCCCGGAATCGTAATCCGAGGTCCCTAGCCCGAGAAGTGAATTTTTTTAAGGAAATTATTTTTCTGAAAATGTCTAATGAAATTGAAATGAAATTTGATTATAACGAGTTAGTATCGGGCCCGTATTTTGGTTCTGGAGCCTGGTGCATGTTTTATATATGACTTGAGTCATTCCTATGAAATTTGGTTAAAATCGGACGTCGTTTGACGCGATCTGGACCTTAATTGAGAAATGTGATGTTTAAAAGAGTTTTGAGGAATTTCATTGATCTCAAGGCTTAATTCGATGGTCGTGATGTTATTTTGGTAATTTGATGACACGAATATATCCGTAGGATGTTTTTGAGGTTTTGTGTATACTTGGGTTGGAGTTTCGAGGGCTTGGGTGAGTTTGAGTAGGTTCCGGAATGCCTTAGGCTTAGAAAGTCAGATGTTACAGGATCAGGAAGTTGTAGGCCTCTGAAACCTTTATTACGGTCCGCGAGAAATCGCGTGCGACTGCGGAGGGGCCAGCGGGGCCGCGGTCGCCTTTGTGCGGGGCGCGGTGGAGGTTGTGTCGCCGCAGTCGCTTTGTGCTGTCCGCTCAGGGTGCTGAATTGCAGGTCTTTAGGGAGGCCTGTGTGGCCGCAGTCCGTTTAATGCAGTCCGTGGTGGAGCTCCGCGGCCGCAGTCCTTTTTATGCGGTCCGCGGTGAGGGTCTGAGAGGGGTATAAATAGACGGGATTTTCAGTTATTTTTCACTTTTTAAAACCCCAAAAACATAAGAGGCGGTTTTTCAAACAACATTTCTTCTCCGAATCAATTGTAAGTCATTTTTAACTAGTTTTCTTCAATCATTAACATCTTTTAACATGGTTTCGACTTAAAATCAAAGATTTTCATGGGGGAAATTGGGTGTTTTGGGTAGAACCTAAATTTTCAAAAAATTGGGGATTTGGACCTCAATTTGAGGTCCAATTTCCAAAAAAATTATACATTTTGATTCGTGGGGGAATGGGTGATCGGGTTTTGGTCCGAACCTCGGGTTTCGACCACGTGGGCCCGGGGGTGATTTTGACGTTTTGGGTAAAACTTTGGGAAAACTCATTTTCATGCATTGGGGTTGATTCATTTAGCACTTATTGATGTAATTAAGTAACTTGTGACTAGATTAGAGCGGATTGGTGGTGGAATCAAGGGGTAAAGCTTTAATTGAGGCTTGAGTGGTGTTCAAATCTTCGAGGTAAGTGTTTGGTCTAACTTTAGCTTGAGGGATTAGGAGTTGAGTCCTATTTGCTATGTGATAATTGTCGAGTACGATGTATAGGCATGGTGGCGAGTATCTATACGTTGGTATTTAGCATGACTGTGAGTCTTCATATTGCCGATATTCTAATTTTGTTGTATCTTTCATGCCTTAATGATGATTTCTATATGTTGTAAAGAGCATGTGAAAGAAATTGTGATCTTTGAACTTCGAGAAGCATTGGCTCGAGTGGTAATACGAATTGTGAAAGTATACGAGATAATTGAACCTTTTGGACATTGGCTCAAGTGGTAAAGTGAATTATAAAGTAAGAAGTGAAAGAAAGAGAAAAAATTATTGAATTGTTCTCTTGCCGGGATTTAGCTGTTTAATTGTATTCCCTCGCCGGGATTTTTATTATTATCATTTGTTTAATCCCTTGCCCCTTGTTTGTGATTGTTGTTTGGGTGAGGAAGAGCGTTAAAGCACGAAGGGTGATGCCATGTATTGTTTGCTATTATGAGGAAAGAGTGTAAAGCACGAAGGGTGATGTCGTATCGTACGATGTACCATTCTGTACCGATATTCATTGACTATATTATGAGGAAAGAGAGTAAAGAAAGAAGAGTTATGCCGTGCACATTATTAATATATGATTGATTTGGTGAGGAAGAGAGTAAAAGCACGAAGGGTGATGCCATGCATTTGTTGATTTTCTGATTCTTTGTTGATATCCGAGTTATATTGTTTCTTTCATTACTTGTTGTTATTTGATTTACTTCGAGGTATTAGATTCCCTTACCCTATTTTCCCTATGATTGTTGTTTGGGTGAGGAAGAGCGTAAAGCACGAAGGGTGATGCCGTGTATTGTTTTGGTGAGAACGAGAGTAAAAGCACAGAGGGTGATGCCATGCAAATTGTTGATTTTTGCTTCCTTGTTGATATTCTAGTTATGTTGTTTCTTTCCTTAGTTGATGCCTTTCTATTCGGAACTATATTCACCCCCACAGCATGTTTCCCCCATATATATATATATATATATGAACTGCACAGGTTTATTTGGAGTCTGGTCCTAGCCTCGTCACTATTTCGCCGAGGTTAGGCTGGACACTTACCAACACATGGGGTCGGTTGTGCTGATACTATACTCTGTGCTCTTTTGCACAGATCTAGGTCTTGGACAACAGCAGTAGCGCGGGAGCTAGCCTTCAGTCTAGTGAGACACCGAGGTAGCCTTGCAAGTGTCTGCAGGCCTGGCGTCACCTCTATCTTTTATTTCAGTCTGTTATCTCATGTTTCCGAGACAAACAGTTTATATTTTTCTTTCAAACGGTTGTATTTAGTACTCTTAGAAGTTCGTGAGTAATGTGACACCAGTTCTTGGGTAGAGGCATATGTTGATTTCCGCATGTTCAGTTTCTTTAATTTAAGTCTTCCGGATATTTATTTGATTCTGTTGTTTTCATGATATTACTGATAATTGTTAAAAGGAGTAATTTGTTAATGAAGTAAGCAGTTAAGGATTAGCTTGCCTAGCTCACATTAGTAGGCGCCATCACAACTCCCGAAGGTGGGAAATCCGGGTTGTGACAATCTCGCATTTTCGTACGTTAAAAGTTTCATCTTCAGTTAATTGACGTAGACTCGGGGATGAGATCATCTTGACATTAACATATTTACGCTATTTATAACAAATGATAAAGAAGTGTCATGAAGGATAAAGGGTACAAGAATTAACTAAAATGAATTTCGTTGAAAGTGGCCAATTTGGGATAAAATACGAGTCGAGCGATAATACCCGACAATTAGGAACTAGTACCATGCAAGGTACCACATGACCACGGTAGTATAATATATAAAGTATATATGAAGTATTTTAAAAATAAATAGAATCTTAAGTAATTTGTGGTAATTTGTAAATTATGCGGGTAATTGATTAATTACCGGATAATAGGACATTACCCAGTTAACTAATGAGTGAATAAGAAAATTAATATTCCACCACCACCCCACATGGCACAAGGCCACCGAACAAGAAGATGATTCATAAGCATTTATGAATAGGTATCTAGTCTACACCTAAGGTTTAAAATAAAACTTAAGTTAACCAAGATAAGACTTAAAAGTCTTATCTCTTTTAAACAATCAGAACAAATAACGTTGGGGGGCTTCTGTCTTAGTTGGAAAGATTAAGGAAATAAACCTCATTGTTCAAAAACGTTCAAGGTTCATTCCAATTTCTGATCAATTCGTCCAAGCTTCATCGAAACTTCCAAGCTTCATCCAAATGTCCAAGCTTCATTCCAATCAGATCAATTCGTCCAAACTTCAACAAATCCAAGCAAAGATTTGTTCCAATTTCAGAGGAAGAAGCTTTATTTTCTCATTCCAACATATTTCACGGAACCAGAAGCTTAACTTCGATCAAATAATTTAAGGAACATGTATGTTAAGGCCCTCCCTTCTCTTTTTTGGCATGGTCCAAATTATAATGAAGAAACGAGCAAACACACAGTTTTCATAAATTACTCTATTCATAGAAATAGTAGGGGTATCTATATTCTTGATTCCCCATGAGAATTATTATTATCTTTTGTTCATGGGTCTCAGAATAATACGCGGTTGGAAAAGTTTATCCGGAAGGAATATTGAGATTATTACGTATTTTTCATGCATTTCACTCATGTGCATTGACCCATGAACAGATGGCATTATATACGCGTATATATTTAAATATATGTATATGGGATATGGGAAAAGGTTACGGAGTTATATACGCACCGCCACCTGATCAGCTGGTATATGTTGATGATGTGCCCACAGTGGCCGATGACGATATGATGGGATGCCCTTAGTGGCTTGATGATATTATGTACACTCATACCTATGAATGGCACGACATTTATACGCACGTGCATGATATTATAAACATTTTAGAATTATAAAGTTATTCAGATTTAAAGACATGTTTCTATATATCATGTTTCATCTATGTCTTTTACATACTAATTTTCATGCCTTACATACTTAGTACATTTTTCATACTGACACCCTATTTCACGGGGCCTGCATTTTATGCTCGCAGGTACAGGTAGACAAGATGACGGTCCCCTTCTTAGGATCCCTGATCAGCGAGAGTTGACGTGCTCCAATTGATTCGAAGATGCTTTTGATTTTGGTATGATATGTTTGTATATATATATATGGGTATGACGTGGCTCAGTCCCATCTATGTATAGTTATGTTTCTATTAGAGGTCTGTAGATAGTATGTCTAGTTGGGTTATATGTGGCCTTGTCGGCTTTCAGTTTTGGATGTATAGTTGTCTATAGCAGCCGTGACGGCTGTAACGACCCGACTTATCGTTTTAAGAATTTACGCCCCGTTTAGTGACTTAAGGTCCCGAGAAACTTCATAATGTGCATTATGACTTGCGTATAAGGTCGAGTTTGGTTTTCGGAAGATTCGGAATTTAAGTGAAAGAACAACTCTCATTTTTGAAGTTTAAATGAAAAGAGTTGACCGGAATTTGACTTTTGAGAAACTGACTCCAGAATGGAATTTTGATGATTCCAATAGCTTCGTATGGTCATTTCAGACTTCGGCGTATGGTCGGATTTGGATTTGGAAGTTCGTAGGACAATTCGACACATTTTGGCGAAAGTTGGAAAATATAAGATTTTTGGAAAGTTTGACCGGGGAGTTAACTTTTTGATATTGGGATCAAAATCTGATTCTGGAAATTGGAACATCTTTATTATGTCATTTATGACTTGTGCGCAAAATTTGAAGTCATTCCGGATTGATTTGATATGTTTCGACGCAAACTATAGAATTTGGAAATTCATAAACTCATAATTCGATTCGAGGTGCGATTCGTAGTTTCGATGTTGTTTGATGTTATTTGAGGCCTCGAGCAGGTCTGTGTTATGTTACGGGGTTTATTAGTATATATTAACAAGGTCCCGAGTGGCTCGGTGAGTTTCGGATGGGGTTCGGATCGTTTGGCGCATTGTTGAAGATGCTGGAATTTCGCTGGGCAGAAGCAGTTTGGACAGCGCAGAGCTGACTTGGAGAGTTTATATCTCGCAATCTATAAAGAATTTGGAGATGATCCAAAAATGAAAATTGTATCCCTTATTGTCTAGTATTCAGAAATTTAAACTATTTGTCATATGGATTTGTGTACAAAAAGTTATAGTTAATACACTACAGACTATCTGGAAAGAGTTTTGAAATCGCCAGAACTATTTCACGGGGGACGACTTTGGATGCTTATATATCGAAATGTATAAGGAATTTGAACATTCTCAAAACATGAAAGTTATAGCTCTTTGATTCTAGTTTTCAGAAAGTTAAACCATTCATCATTTGAGCATTTGTACAGAAAGTTATGATCGATTTACCGAAGACTGGTAATGTTATTTTCTGGGATAGAGGCTAAATCGCATGTGCCAAATGCGATGTATACGTCTCAAATGACAAATGCAGCTTACCTGGATAGATTCTTAAGAACGGGAGTTAGCCATTTTTACTCATTTTTGAGCTTTGGTCTCGAATTTGGGCAATTCTAAAGGGGGTTTTCATGACTTCGACTTGGGTAAGTGATCTATATCCGAAAGTGATTATATTTCATAAATCCATGTCCATATTCATCAATTATTTTGGATTTAAGTGTAAGAAATTGGAATTTTTGTAAAATCTTCCAAGAACGAAAATTTAAGATTTGGAGGTCGAGTTGTTATCTGAATTTGATAAAATTGGTATCATTGAACTCGTATCGGAATGGGTGTTCGGATTTCGTGAAAATCATGTCAGTTTCGTGAAAATCATGTCGGTTTCCGAGAGGCGGATCCCGTGTTGACTTTTGGTTGATTTTATAGAATAAAATTTTAAATTGATGTTTTGTTATCCGAAATTATTTCCAATGAATTTTAATGAAGTTATACAATTAATTTGGATAGATTTGAGCTATCCGGAGGTCAATTCAAGCAAGGAGGTGATTTTGGAATATTGGCCTAACTCTAAAAAGGTAAGTATCTTGCCTAACCTTGTGTGGGATAATTTCCCCTTAGACGTTGAGTCTTATGTGGAAATTGTGTGATTTGAAACCATGTACGTGAGGTGACGAGTACGTACTTGGTTTAAATGTGCAAATTATATTGGTTAAAATTCGTGGACACCTTTATGTATTAAATTAGAAAATTTTATGGGACTTACTAAATCTCTTATATGCCATGCCTCATTCCTGATTTGCCAATGTTGTTTTGATATGATAATTTGAAGTGATTGCTACTCGACTTTTATCTGAACTTTGTGTTTGTTTGAGTTTCCATTTTTTTTAATGGAAAATACTTTCATTCTTGATTTTTATCTATAGATAATTTAAATGGGAAATTTTGTTAATAAGGTGAATAAATATATTTATTTCATGAAGTTGTGATATTTGAGCACTTGTAGTGCAATTTGTGAATGATGTGATAATTAAGCACTTGAGGTGGAAATCATGATATGTTGTAATATTTGAACATTTGTAGTATAATTTGTGAATGATGTGATAATTGAGCATTTGAGGTGGAAATAGTGATATGTTGTAATATTTGAACATTTGTAGTATAATTTGTGAAGAATGTGATAATTGAGTACTTGAGGTGTAACTTGTGAAATGTTGTGATATTTTGAACACTTGTAGCGCCCATGTACTGGATTCTTTCCTTGAGATTCTTGTGTTTTTACTTTGGGACTACGGATCGATATTCCGGGAGATTCCCCTGTACTGGATATTTACTTTGGAACTGCAGATCGATATTCCGAGATATCCCCCTGCACATTTATATTTGGGACTATGGGAATGCACCCGGGAGATTCCCCTGTACTGAATATTTACTTTGGGACTACGGATCGATATTCCGGGAGATCCCCTTACACATTTATATTTGGGACTACGGGAATGCACCTGGGAGATTCCGTTGTACTGGATATTTACTTTGGGACTACGTATCGATATGTTGGGAGGTCCCCAACACATATATTTTGGATACCAAGAGATCCTCGGGATATACCAAGAGATCCCTAGCACATATATTGAGGATACCAAGAGATCCTCGTGATACCAAGAGATCCCCAATACATATATTGAGGATACTGAGAGATCCACGGGATACCAAAATATCCCCAGCATATATATTGAGGATACTGAGAGATCCCCAAATATTTACGTTTGGGACTACGGGACGGGATCCCGGGAGATCCCCTATCGTTGTTTCTGAGTATAGAGTGTCTAAACAAAAGGAAAGTACATAAGGGTGTGATGAGGGCACAAGATGCCAAGTGTTAGGGTTCAAGTATTGAGATCCGTATTGTATGATTATGAGATGAGGTGTCACAAGGTGACTTATATTTGGAGGTTATTTTTTTGAAAAGATTATACTCAAAGGTACTTATTTTCAATTAACTATTTTGAAATGTCACCGGGTGACTTATATTCAAAAAATATTATTTGAAAGAACTTTTATTTAAAAAAAATTATTTGAAAGAATTATATCTAAAGATATTTATTTGGAAGAATTATATTTGAAAGATAATTATTCGAAGGAAGTACAAAATATATTTATTGGAAAGGATTATATTCTAAGGATTATTATTTGAAAACTTATGGGTGAAATATTTACATTTGAAGGACTTGGCTAATTGGTTGTATTTATATTCATTAGTTGTTGAACAATATTTATAGTTTTCTTGTTGCCTTGCTGTTTATATCACTGGTTGTTTTTTGTTGCTATCACTGCTAGTTGTTTTCCAGTACTATTGTATACTGCTATATTGCACAGGTTATTTGACTAGTAAGTGTCTTGACTGTACCTCGTCACTACTCCACCGAGGTTAGTCTTGATACTTACTGGGCACCGACTATGGTGTGCTCATACTATACTTCTGTATATTTTTGTACAGAGCCAGGTATTTGAGATATCGGACTCGGACAGAGTTACTGTGTTGATCGCAAGGATTCAAGGTAGAGCTGCTTGGTCGTCGCAGTTCCTTGGGGTCTTTTTATTTTATTGTACTGTCAACTCTTATTCAAACAATATTGTATATTCGATCCTTGAGATCATTTCATGTATTCAGTTAGAGTTCGTGACTCAGTACTACCAGTCTTGGGAGGTTGTACCTTTATTTTCGTTGTTGGTTTCGATTATATATGAAAAAAATTAATAGCTTGAATTGTTATTATAATCAACTTACATAGTCTTAGAGACTAAGTGCCATCATGACACTTATGGTGGGATTTTGGGTCGTGACGCCGGCTCGCCCACTGTATTCTGCATGTATATGTACATATGCCTTGATGGCTGGTTTCCTTCACGTATGTTATTTTCGTAATGCAGCAGATGTTATTCAGATTCATATCTTAGACACATGCTTAGGGGTGCTTGGCAGGTAGGACTCATGCACCCGTCGCAGCCCATCGGTTTGGGTCATGACAAAAGTGGTATCAGAGCAATTCTGTCATAGGGTTGTCTACAGACTGTATCTAGTAGAGTCTTGTTTATGGGTGTATTATGCACCACACTTATAGACAGGAGGATACAGGACATATAAGATGTTTTCCTCTTTTCTTATCTTAGATCGTGCAATATAAGCATTCATGTTCCTAACGATGTGTTACGTTTTTAGCAATGTCTCCGAAGTCTACAGCTGCTAGCATGGGTCAGAAGGCTACAAAGGTGTTAGAAAGAGAGAGATAAATTATACTATGGATTCAGACCCATCGGAGATCATGGGTTCTATTTAGGAGGATCCATCCAAGGATCCATATGAGTCATATGTTCGAGTTGTTTCGACCACTCCGGCAGTAGATGGGGTGACAGGAGTTCTGACCTCACCAAGACCCTTAGTTTCATAGCCCGTTGATCAGGATATGAGGGGAGTGGTGTATGGATTGGCACAGCCGGGATTCCCTCAGGCTCAAAACTATGTCAAGGTATTTTAGGACACTAGTTCTTTTGAGGTTCCGGATAGTCCACAGTCTTGGGAGTCCGTCAATCAAGGTTCATCGATGTATGTTATGGGATACACAGAGGAAAAAGATAGTAGTTGTCACACCTCCTTTTTCCGCGCCCGCGGGGGCGCAGGGGAGTTTTTTCCAATTAAAGGACAATCGAAACGGGATTGGTTTAATTATTTCAGAGTCGCCACTTGGGAGGTTTAGGGTGTCCCAAGTCACCAATTTTAATCCCGAATCGAGGAAATGAATGACTCCATATTACAGTCTGCGTACCAGAAATCCGGATAAGGAATTCTGTTGACCCGGGAGAAGGTGTTAGGCATTCCCGAGTTCCGTGGTTCTAGCACGGTCGCTCAACTGTTATATTTGGCTTATTTATCTGATTTTAAATACAATATGAACTTATGTGCAAATTCTATCTTTCAACCGCTTTTATCATTTACTGTTATTTTTAAGAATTGCAACGTTGTGAAAATGTATCTCGAACCGCGTTACAATCAATGTACCCGTGGTCGTCGACACACTTTGACTCTGTTGAGATTTGGATTTGGGTCACATCAATGTGCACCCGAGTTTAAGGGAATTAAATTATTAAAGGCGCGCCTAAAGCGACTAGCGTATTTATTTTGGGTAAGACCGTGGAATTTTACTAAACGGTCCATCCCTAAGTCCAAATAATTTTTAAAGCAAATATTTACTGAGGGCCCCGCAATCTGTATTTTATTTGGCGAGGCTCATCTCATTCTTATTTTTTAAAATGAATTTGCAACGTCATGGACACGCATCTCGAACCACGTCACAATCAATGTACCCGTGATTAGAAATACATTTCGAATCCGTCGAGATTTGGATTTGGGTCACATAAATGTGCACCCGAGTTTAAGAAGGTAAGGTTTATTAAAGTGTATCCTAAAGAGACTAACGTGTTGTTATTTTAGGAGGGTTGTGAGATTTGCTAAGCAACCCGTCCTGGAAACTAAATGCTTCAATAATATATATTTAACAAGGGCCCCGCATTTGCACGCTTTGTTTATTTTCATCGAGGCTCATCTCGTTCTTATTTTAAAAGGATATCCTATAGCAACTACGTTTCTTATCGCGTTTGTCCTTATCAATTGAAAACAGTAGATAGTCCTAATTAATTACATGCTTGCAAGTTGTTTGTAACAACATTCAGAAATGCCTAAAATCAGAAACGAGGCTGTCCGAACAAGTAATCATAGGCCCAAATCCAGCCCAGTGTGATTGGCCAGACCTGGACCACTGCTTGTTCGAAGTAGGCTGGCTTGGCCTGTTTTGGCCTGAACTCGACCCTTGTGAGGTTGAGGCCCTGAATTTGTGTTCCTGATCTTAAGACATGGTTTTAAGAGTTATATATAGCAATTTACTGGAAAGGAAAGAACTCATTTAGTGTACGAATTTTAGGCTTGGCATGCATTACATGCTTATACTACACTATTGCACTAAATCTGAGATACAACCTGTTGCCTTAAGCATACTCTTATCACCATCCTATATACACAATCTAACATTCAACTAACATTCATTGATAGTTATCAGGCCTGAAGGCTATCTCCAACATCCAAAACAGGCATAAAATTTCCTACATTACATGATATTTAAAAGGGCAAACTATGTATATAAACAAAATTCTTCAGGTCTTTCATTTACATTTATGCTCAAATTTCCAGCTACATTTGACAGTGTATTGGGTGTGTACCTGGTATAGGAAGTAAAGGAAGAAAGAAAGTGATCAGTTGAGTAGTATGCACGAATACAGCAGCAGCAGACACACAGCAACAACACAGCAACAAAATCAACCAACAAAGATGAAGCTCCCGAGTAGTCGAGCAACAAACAACGAATCCCAGAAACAGAGTAGGAACCAACAGAGACAGCAGAGTATTCAATGTAAACACCCCAGCAATTCAATAACTACAAATGGCTCAAACAGGCAAACAACAGTAATTGGCCCAGACAGCTAAACCAACATAAACTCTTATGTAATTTTCAGACAGTGTTTGGTTACAATATTCCGAGACTTTATGTTTCTTGTTTTTCTTTTCTGAAGACTAAAAAATGTCCAGCCCTGTTTAAGTTATCAAATGGCCTATCTATAGGCCAAATGAAACAGTACAGCTGAGCTGCCTGCCTTGCCAATTGGCAGAATTCCCATACTCTTTAAGCCCATGCCTAAGCATCTTTGGTGCCAGCCCCTTTGTTCCCCATGCCTGGTCTTTGTTTAATCAAGAGTTATGGGCTCGTTTTATTTATTCATTTTAAGCCTCATACTCTTATGTCTTGTTCCCCCATTGACATTAGTTTAATCCCAAATTGGTACCCTACTTGTCAGTTCATTTAAACTAAACATTTTTGTTCTTTGCAAACCCCAGACTACCCCTGTCAACCTTGATTATTACTGCCCCTGCCTATTGCAGCATCATGGCATTGTTGAACTGATGAAAGTTCAAATTCAAGACTGCCTCGACTGAATCCTTTTAGTCATTTTTACAATGCCAACAAACCATTTCAAACATTACTGGGGCATTCAGTCAGTGGCCGAGTTCAATTAGTTACGTGAAAATACTAGCTCATTCGATTCATTAGTTATAGCAAACTAATCGACGACATTTATCGAGTCGACTATACTAATTATAACAGGTAATAATCAGTCGCTCATATAAATAATACGTTCAGGGACCTAAAGGGTATCAGACAACCTTTGTTCAATTACTGGGGCCTATATGAATTATTTATGCGACGACTATACTAATCGGACATGCTTTTCACAGAGTGTATTCAGAACACAAACAGAAGACAATCGACCAAATAAAAGGTCTTTACAGAGATGAAAGAAATCCAAAAAATAACAAAATAACAACCAAACACAAAGAGATATGCTGACAACTTATTTAGAAATAAAACAAAAGAAAGGAAAACTTACCAAAATGTTTAAATCAACAGACCCAAATCTGATTCAACTTCGAATTTTTGAGGCCGAACAAACTTTAATCAGGGTGTTCTCCCATGAGAACACCTTGATTAAGGTCTATTAGACCTCAAACCCATGTCAAAACTGGCCGGGTTCCCCAGGTGCATGTGTTTCAAGTTCTGGATTTCCAGATCTGGATTTTTAGGAGTTGTGGGTAGATTCGGACCAAACCAAGCTTGGTTTGGTCACGAGGAAGGTCAGGGGAGTGTCTGGTATGAAGATGGGATGGTTTGGCATAGATCCGGGTTCGACTCAAATCTTCAAATGAAGATTCGAGACGAACGGAAGTGATTCGAGGCTCGTGGTTAGTGGATTTGTGTTCAGGACAGTGAGGTGGTCCTAGGGTGTTCAGGAGGTGGCCACCGGCGTCCATGCCGCCGGGTTCTGGTGAAAGGGAAGCTAGGGCGGCTGCTAGGGTTTGGGGGGGCTTCAGTGTTTGGATGAAGACGATGAGTGGGGGGGGTTAGAATAGGGGGCGTGGGGTGTGATAGGAGGCTTATATATGGGGAGGCTGATTCAATCCTGGCCGTTGGATCGATTAAAATTGATGGCCAGGATTGGGGAGGCTAGACCATACGGTGCCGTTTGGTTAATCAAGGGGTCGGTCAAAAACGGGAATGGGTCGGGTCATGAGGGCTAATAAGGGCCATCGGATCAATGGAAATGAACGGCCCAGATTAACCGTCCCTGAAACGATGTCGTTTCAGGAGGTGCCTGGGCAGGCCTGGTCTGGACCGGACTTGTGCTGGTTTGGGCCCATTTTTTTTTGTTTTATTTCCTGGGCCTAACCCGTTTTTCAATCCCTCTTTTTGTTTTCTATTTTATTTTTTCTTTTAAAACAAAAAATGAAATAACAAACAATAAAATAATGAAATTAAAACCAACAACAATGCAACATTTTAACACAATTATCACAAAATATTTTGGTAAGTTAACTAAAAGCCTAGAACGAACGATGCACATATATTTTTTGAATTTTCTTTTACTGACCGAATTATGGTTTAATCACCCTGACATGCATATTTTGTATTTTGTTTGTTAATGATTAAATGCAAAATGGACAGATCCACAAATGACTAACAACACATGTCACGAAAAACTCGAACAATTGTACAGCGAAATCATTTGTCACTATTTTTATTTTCTTTTGGAGCGATTGTTCGTAAAGCAAAAATCACGTGCTTACAGCTGCCCCTCTTTGCACGAAGACACGAAGGGTTTTCGCGCAAAGATAAGCGAGCGATTTTTGCCCGTCTGAATACTCCGTGTGAATCATTTTTGAAAAAGATTTGACCGAACCTTTGCTTCAGAGGGTTCCTACATATCCTGGGCTGAAAACAGGAATCAGGTCAATGTAGTTCGGGAAATTTGGTAGCTGGGACTACCGTGTGACTGTAGTGCTTGTTGTTGTTGTTGTGCGCTGTTGTATGCTGATGTAGGATGCTACTGCTCAACCGATCTCCCTATTACATTGCTCAAAGGAAAACAAGAAGCTAAGCTAAACTGAGGATCCTGAAATCTCATCCATCTTCAACTTGTTCTTGTTGCCTTGCTTTCTTGTCGGCTACCTCTTTCCTCCGATGCCTTTATCTTGTGACTTTGGGAGATGATGCTGGTCCTTTGCTGACGTTTGAATGCCAGTTTCATCACTTTGCTTGATCCACTGGGGACACGACTTTCTTCTTTGAATTTTCCAATGGTTTCTTCAGTGGTATGTTTCTTCATCAGAATTGTTATACTGGGCATGCTACACCGTTCCCAAACTACTTCCTTTGAGATGCGTTCCTTTTTCCTTTTGAATTGCGCGCTTGCCTCTGCAGTTGTCTGCTTCTTGGTGCTGGGGATTTCATTGTTTCCCGTTTGGGGATCTCTGTTGTACCCTTCCGTCTTCAGGTGGGGCGACTGATTCCAAAATCTAGAGCTGAATGTATTCCCGCATTATACTGGTGGGCGACCTAGAACTTAAAAGTATTCCCGCATTATACTGGTGGGCGACCTAGAACTTAAAAGTATTCCCGTATTATACTGGTGGGCGACCTAGAACTTAAAAGTATTCCCGCATTATACTGGTGGGCGACCTAGAACTTAAAAGTATTCCCGCATTATACTGGTGGGCGACCTAGAACTTAAAAGTATTCCCGCATTATACTGGTGGGCGACCTAGAACTTAAAAGTATTCCCACATTATACTGGTGGGCGACCTAGAACTTAAAAGTATTCCCGCATTATACTGGTGGGCGACCTAGAACTTAAAAGTATTCCCGCATTATACTGGTGGGCGACCTAGAACTTAAAAGTATTCCCGCATTATACTGGTGGGCGATCTAGAACTTAAAAGTATTCCCGCATTATACTGGTGGGCGACCTAGAACTTAAAAGTATTCCCGCATTATACTGGTGGGCGACCTAGAACTTAAAAGTATTCCCGCATTATACTGGTGGGCGACCTAGAACTTAAAAGTATTCCCGCATTATACTGGTGGGCGACCTAGAACTTAAATGTATTCCCGCATTATACTGGTGGGCGACCTAGAACTTAAAATGTATTCCCGCATTGTACTGGTGGGCGACCTAGAACTTAAATGTATTCCCGCATTATACTGGTGGGTGACCTAGAACTTAAAAGTATTCCCGCATTATACTGGTGGGCGACCTAGAACTTAAAAGTATTCCCGCATTATACTGGTGGGCGACCTAGAACTTAAAAGTATTCCCGCATTATACTGGTGGGTGACCTAGAACTTAAAAGTATTCCCGCATTATACTGGTGGGCGACCTAGAACTTAAAAGTATTCCCGCATTATACTGGTGGGCGACCTAGAACTTAAATGTATTCCCGCATTATACTGGTGGGCGACCTAGAACTTAAAATGTATTCCCGCATTGTACTGGTGGGCGACCTAGAACTTAAATGTATTCCCGCATTATACTGGTGGGTGACCTAGAACTTAAAAGTATTCCCGCATTATACTGGTGGGCGACCTAGAACTTAAAAGTATTCCCGCATTATACTGGTGGGCGACCTAGAACTTAAAAGTATTCCCGCATTATACTGGTGGGCGACCTAGAACTTAAAAGTATTCCCGCATTATACTGGTGGGCGACCTAGAACTTAAAAGTATTCCCGCATTATACTGGTGGGCGACCTAGAACTTAAAAGTATTCCCGCATTATACTGGTGGGCGACCTAGAACTTAAAAGTATTCCCGCATTATACTGGTGGGCGACCTAGAACTTAAATGTATTCCCGCATTATACTGGTGGGCGACCTAGAACTTAAAATGTATTCCCGCATTGTACTGGTGGGCGACCTAGAACTTAAATGTATTCCCGCATTATACTTGGTGGGTGACCTAGAACTTAAAAGTATTCCCGCATTATACTGGTGGGCGACCTAGAACTTAAAAGTATTCCCGCATTATACTGGTGGGCGACCTAGAACTTAAAAGTATTCCCGCATTATACTGGTGGGCGACCTAGAACTTAAAAGTATTCCCGCATTATACTGGTGGGTGACCTAGAACTTAAAAGTATTCCCGCATTATACTGGTGGGCGACCTAGAACTTAAATGTATTCCCGCATTATACTGGTGGGCGACCTAGAACTTAAAATGTATTCCCGCATTGTACTGGTGGGCGACCTAGAACTTAAATGTATTCCCGCATTATACTGGTGGGTGACCTAGAACTTAAAAGTATTCCCGCATTATACTGGTGGGCGACCTAGAACTTAAAAGTATTGAAATTGTTTCCCCGTTCTTCCGAGAAAATTTTCGACAATCGGCAGAAAATTTTCTGCCCCGGTTTTTGGTGACCTCCATGGCGGTGCATCTTGCTGCCATCATCAATCCTTTGTTTTCCTGCAGCAGACAAAAGGATCTAATCAGTTTTAATCGTGGTGATAGAGGGTGCCTTTCTGGCGAGCAATTTTTCTCTCTTCCCCTTTCCTTGCTCTTTGTCCCCATAATTGGTTGGCGAGCAAAGTTGCCTGTTGGGGGTCTCTAGCCTGCTGGGGATTGGTTTTCAATTTATCCCCTTTTCTGCTTTCTTTTAAAACACATGATGTGGGAGTCTGCTTCTAACTCCCGAAACCACTCCCTTTTGGAGCTTACTTCTTCCAACATTTCCGAGCACAATCCCTGCATTGCCTGGGGCCGGCCTTTAAGAATGTTTGTATTATCCTGCATTGGATGAATTCCCCTTCGGTTTCTGGTAGTAAGCTTTGACAAATCCTTTAAAGACACATTTTGGGAAAAGAAATAAAGATATGAAAAAGAGAAAATCTTTCTGAACCAATATTTTGTGGGAGGAGACAATCAAAAGAACTTATCTGGAGGACACAACTGGTCCCCGTGATCATGACGTGCACCATAGATTCCCGACCCAGTCTATTTGTATCAATCGATTTGCCCGATGGTCTGACTTGCTGGGGATGATAAATGGATGTTCATCCTATTGCGAATGTGGTAGTTTTGCTGATCTGTCTCGTCGCCTCATAGTGCCCTTCGAGGGGTTTTCACTGATGAGACTCTCTCTTTTCTCTCATCTCCCGGCGCCTTATGGTGCCTGTGAGGGTTTTCACCAATAAGACTCTCTCATTTCATATCCCTCATCTTACATCGCCTCTCGGTGCCTGCGAAGGTTTTCACCGATGAGACTCTCTCATTTTATTTCTTTCGAGGAATCGGGGCGTTGTAGATACGACCCTCTCTTCTGGAGACTCCTTTGGCTATCAATTCATTCCCAGTCTTACGATCCTCTTCTTTGCTGGGGATTGGTGTATTATTCTCGGTCTTATTTGCCTGACTCGACATATTTTGAACATTGATCGGGAGGTCTTTTGGACGTTGAATGTTGGTTCTGGTGTGGAGTTAAAGAAAGGCTATGAAAAAAAAATGAAAATAATTTGATGGGTGATGTGCTACAACTTTTGGAATCAAACCTTTGTTGGAATTTTAAAACATAATTTCTGCCCCAGGTTTCTTGCTTGGGGAATTTATTTTTTATACTTATGTTGCGCTATGTGCGTTACGCACGCTTTACGCACACTATGTACATTATGCATCCTATATTCACTATGATGCATACTATGACCGAGCCGTGAGGCACCTACGTATCCTCTTTGAGGAATCAGGTCAAACGTAGTTCCCACGGTTTTGTATTTCTTGATTTTTCTTTTCTTTCTTTTCATTTTCTTTTCCTTTTTCATGTCTTTTTCTTTTCTTTTCTTTTCTTTTTCTTCTTTTTTTTTTCTTCTTTTTTTTTCGTATCTTTCCCATTAGTGATTCCAAAAGAGGGGTATTGAAAGAATTTGCTTAAGGCCCAAAAGGGGGAAGCAAGGGTTAAACAGTGTTTGGGTAGAAGAAAGAATTGCCTCCGTCATCTCATTACTCGACAAATGCCAAATACAAACAAATAAACAAAAAATTGCCGTAATTAAAGAAATTACGCATAATATCTCTTGACTGCATCTGAATTGATAGCCATGTCGTCACATCTACCCTCGACATCTGTCAAACACAAAGCACCGTTGGACAATACTCTGGTCACGATATAAGGCCCTTGCCAATTTGGGGCGAATTTGCCTTTTGCCTCGACCTGATGTGGGAGGATCTTCTTCAATACCTGCTGCCCTACTTCAAACTTCCTGGGGCGCACCTTTTTATTATACGCTCTTGCCATTCTCTTCTGGTACAGCTGACCATGGCACACTGCTGCCAATCTTTTCTCATCTATCAGGCTCAACTGTTCCAAGCGAGCTTTGATCCATTCATCATCATCAATTCCGGCTTCAGCGACAATTCGGAGGGACGGAATTTCGACCTCCGCTGGTATCACGGCCTCAGTTCCATACACCAACAAATAAGGAGTTGTGCCTATGGAAGTCCGGACGGTAGTGCGGTAACCCAACAAAGCAAAGGGTAATTTCTCGTGCCATTGTCTGGACCCTTCCACCATTTTTCGCAGTATCTTCTTGATGTTCTTATTGGCTGCTTCGACTGCTCCATTCGCCTTGGGACGATATGGGGTGGAATTGCGGTGTGTAATCTTAAATTGTTGGCATACCTCTCTCATCAAGCTGCTATTAAGATTCGTACCGTTATCCGTGATGATCACTTTTGGGATCCCAAATCTACAGATGATATGGGAGTGAACAAAGTCCACCACTGCCTTCTTAGTTACTGATTTGAAGGTTTTAGCCTCCACCCATTTGGTGAAGTAATCAATGGTCACTAGAATGAACCTATGACCGTTGGACGCTGCTGGCTCGATGGGCCCAATGACATCCATGCCCCATGCTACAAACGGCCAGGGTGCTGACATCGTATGCAACTCTGTTGGCGGAGAGTGAATCAAGTCTCCATGTATTTGGCACTGATGGCATTTCCTCACGAAAGTGATATAGTCGTGTTCCATGGTTAGCTAATAACACCCTGTTCGAAGGATCTTTCTTGCCAATACATATCCGCTCATGTGCGGCCCACAAACTCCAGCATGTACTTCTGCCATAACCGTTGTTGCCTGCCTGGCGTCTATGCATCTCAACAATCCCAGATCCGGGGTTCTTTTGTACAATATTCCCCCACTGAGGAAGAAACCATTCGACAAACGCCGGAGGGCTCTTTTTTGGTCTCCAGAGGTATGTTCTGGATATATCCCCATCCTGAGGTATTCCTTGATATCATGAAACCAGGGTTCGCCATCTGCTTCTTCTTCTATGGCGTTGCAGTAGGCGTGCTGATCACGGACTTGGATGTGTAGAGGATCAACATACATTTTGTCAGGGTGGTGCAGCATTGATGCCAAGGTGGCCAAGGCATCCGCAACCTCATTGTGAACTCTCGGGATGTGTTTGAACTTCACCGATCGAAATTGCTTGCTCAGATCATGCAAGCATTGTCGGTATGGCATGAGCTTTAGATCTCGTGTTTCCCATTCACCCTGAATTTGATGTACCAAGAGGTCCGAGTCTCCCAAGACCAAGACGTCTTGGACATCCATGTCGGCAGCCAGGCGCAGACCCAGAATGCAAGCCTCATATTCGGCCATATTGTTGGTGCAATATAAGCGCAGTTGAGCCGTAACAGGATAATGTCGTCCTGTTTCACAAATGAGTACTGCTCTTATTCCAACCCCTTTTGCGTTCGCAGCTCCATCGAAGAAAAGCTTCCAACCCGGTTCCTCAGGTAATTCCAACTCATTCGTATGCATCACCTCTTCGTCAGGAAAATACGTTCTTAAGGGCTCGTATTTTTCATCAACGGGATTCTCTGCCAAATGGTCTGCCAGTGCCTGGGCTTTCATGGCCGTCCTCGTTACGTAGATGATATCAAATTCTGTGAGCAGAATTTGCCATTTTGCCAACCTTCCCGTGGGCATAGGTTTCTGAAAGATATACTTCAACGGGTCCAAACGGGATATGAGATAAGTAGTATACGAAGACAGGTAGTGCTTCAATTTCTGAGCTACCCAAGTTAGGGCGCAACACGTTTTCTCGAGTTGAGTGTACTTGACCTCATGCACTGTGAATTTCTTGCTAAGATAGTAGATGGCCTGCTCCTTCCTTCCTGTGTCATCATGTTGCCCCAGTACACAACCAAATGAATTTTCTAAAACCGTCAGGTAAAGGATTAGAGGTTTCCCGGGCTTAGGCGGGACCAATACGGGTGGATTAGACAGATACCCTTTGATTTGGTCGAAAGCCTCCTGACACTCTGCCGTCCAACCTACTGCAGCATCCTTTCTCAGTAGCCGAAATATGGGCTCACAAGTTGCTGTGAGTTGAGCGATGAACCTGCTGATGTAATTGAGTCTACCCAGCAAACTCATTACCTCTGTTTTGTTCCTTGGCGGTGGCAAATCTCGGATGGATTCAATTTTGGATGGGTCTAACTCAATCCCCCGTCGACTGACGATGAATCCTAGCAACTTTCCTGATGGAACCCCGAATGCACATTTGGCCGGGTTAAGCTTGATATCATACCTCCGGAGTCTTTGGAAAAATCTCCTTAGGTCTGCCACATGGTCCTCCTGACGCCAAGATTTGATGATCACATCATCGACGTATACCTCTATTTCTTTGTGTATCATGTCATGAAACACAGCAGTCATTGCTCGCATGTACGTTGCCCCGGCGTTCTTTAACCCGAACGGCATTACCCGATAGCAGTAGGTTCCCCATGGCGTAATAAACGCTGTCTTCTCAGCATCCTCTTCGTCCATTAAGATCTGATGATAACCTGCATAGCAATCCACAAAGGATCCGATCTCGCGCCCAGCGCAATTATCGATCAGGATATGAATGTTGGGTAACGGGAAATTGTCCTTGGGACTTGCTTTGTTGAGGTTGCGGTAGTCGACGCACACCCTGATTTTTCCATCCTTCTTTGGGACTGGTACCACATTGGCCAGCCACTCGGGATATCGAGTGACCCGAATGACCTTCGATTGCAACTGCTTGATCACTTCTTCTTTGATTTTCACACTCATTTCTGTTTTAAATTTCCTTCGTTTTTGCTTGACCGGAGGGTGTGCCGGGTCAGTGGGCAATTTGTGAACCACTAAATCGGTGCTCAATCCAGGCATATCATCATATGACCATGCAAAAACATCTTTGAATTCCCTGAGAGTTTCGATCAATTCTGCTTTGACATTCGGCTCAATGTGGATGCTAATTTTGGTCTCTTGGATGTTATCAGCGTCTCCTAGGTTCACAGCCTCAGTGTCATTTAGGTTAGGCTTGGGTTTCTCTTCAAATTGGCACAGTTCTCGGTTTATTTCTTCGAAGGCTTCCCCTTCGTCACCTTCGGATTCATTATCACAAACGACCTCTTGCATCATTGAGTCAGATTTAGATTGATTATTTAGACTAGGTCAAAGATCCGCTGTGCATGCCATGTCATTAGGACCAGTAAAAAGAGAACTGTTCAGAAAGAAAAAGAACAAAACAAGAAATTAAAATGGGACAAAAGAAAAGAACTTTATTAAATTTGCAGGATAAAAAGGGTTCACACTTTTACAAAACGGGAGTAAAATTTGGATTACACCCTTGAATAATCCGATCAAACAAATAAACAAACAAAACATTAATCAAAGCCTACTACCAAGACTCCCCTCGGACAGGAAGAGGAGTAACCGTCCAATTGTTGGTCCTGGCCTCAGGCCCCACGAATTGTATCTCTGCTCTGCTGGAACCCTCTCCAGCTTCCACCATACTGACATCCGCGAATAGTCTCTCAAAACTTTGATTCAGGTCTTCACTTATGCCGATCAAAGGTCCTCGAATCTTTGGGATCGCTGACCCCTTGGCACTAGCTTTAACAAAAGACCTTGAGAGGCGTGGCACTGGTTTAGGCAGAAACCAAACTCTCTTCTTCATTTTTCGCGCTTGCTTCCTGTCTGCTGCGGTTGGTTTGAACCCCAACCCGAAAGTTTCCAGATTCTTAGGAAGGGAGACAGGTTGGACTATCCCTTGAAGTTCAACTCCCAGGCCCTTGCCCGGCACAAACCCATTACCCAGCATTACTGATATCATCATGACTGTTGCGGCAGCTACCCTAGGGTGCGGGATGATTTCTCCTTCAGAAATTTTGTTGGCCGACCCTGTATCGAGAATCTGGTAGGCCCAGGGACCCTTGTCATCAGTGGTCTCTATGAAAGGCACAATGGTTCCGCCCATGGTGCATGTTGTATCCTCGCCGTGCAACACGACCTCTTGTCTTTCCCACTCGAACTTCACTGTCTGATGTAGGGTGGAAGGCACCGCTTTAGCTGCGTGAATCCAGGGTCGTCCTAACAGCAAGTTGTAAGATACTGTGGCGTCCAATACCTGGAATTCCATGGTAAACAGGACCGGGCCAATGGTTAGTTCAAGTACAACATCCCCCACAGTGGCTGTTCCGTTTCCGTCAAACCCTCGGACACAGATGCTATTCTCCCGGATTCTTCCACGGTCAATCTTTAACTGGTCCAGGGTGGATAATGGACAAATATTGGCGCTTGAGCCGTTATCCACCAATACTCGGGTTACCACCGAGTCTTCACATTTGACAGCTAGGTATAGAGCTTTATTGTGCTCCGTTCCTTCCACCGGCAGGTCATCATCTGAGAATGTTACCCTGTTCACCTCAAAAATCTTGCTGGCAATGGTTTCCAGGTGGTTTACGGAAATCTCACTAGGTACATGGGCCTCGTTCAGTATCTTTAACAGGGCCCTGCGATGTTCCTCGGAATGGAGGAGTAATGACAATAGTGAGATCTGGGCAGGCGTTTTTCTCAGCTGCTCAACCACAGAATAGTCTTGTACTTTCATCTTCCTCAGGAAGTCTTCAGCCTCTTCTTCTGACACTGGCTTCTTGGTTGCCACTGGGTTGGTTTTTCTTAACTCCACCGGAGCAAAACATCGACCTGATCGAGTCAGCCCTTGCGCTTCACAACTGACTTCTTCCACCTGTTTTCCTTGGTACGTCACCACTGCTTTTTCATATTTCCAGGGCACAGCCCTGCTGTCAAGCATAGCCAGTTGGACCACCGGCTTTATGGTCACCCGTTCTCTACATACCCCTTTCAACACGACCGCCGGTGTGGGCAGGATCCCTGGTATTACTAACTTGCTTGGCTCGGGTTTGCTTGCTATGACGGACGGGTTCTTCCCCCATAATACTACCGGCTTGACACCTTCTCCCTGCGACTGTACATTTGTTCCTCCACTGGTTAAGACTTCTTTTGGGGCAGCTTGGATCATCATCACTGTTTGTGAGGGTTTTCTTAATTCTCCTCCCTCACACACCAACTCAATCATGTGAGCTTCGTGGTGCGCTGGCAGCGGGTTTTGGTTGATGTTAGGAGCCTCCGGTGTCTGGACCTCGATCTTATTGGTGTCAATAAGATCCTGTATGGCATGCCTTAACTTCCAACACTTCTCGGTATCGTGCCCGAGCATCCCTGAACAGTATTCACAACTGATTGAACGATCCAAATTCTGAGGCGGGGGATTTGGTTCCCGAGTATGGACAGGACTAACCAAACCTAATTGCCGCAGCTTGTGGAACACAGCGGTGTAGGTTTCTCCCAGTTCGGTGAAGGTTCTTTGTTTCCGCAACCTGTCATTTCTGGCATCTGGATTTCCCCGGAAACCTGCCCCCGAAGGATTTCTATATGCCCTTGGTGGAGGGTAAGTGTTTTGTGGTGGTGCATATATGTTCTGGGGAGCCGGTGCGCGCCATTGTGGGCGAACCGGAGGCTGAGTGTATACCTGGGCTTGGTGTACGGAACAATGTGGTTCTCGAGGTGGATAGAAATTTTGTGGTGGGTTGTATGGGTAGTTTGACCTGTGAGGCCTGGGTTGGTTGTAGTGCGGCCTGCCAGCCCTGGACCAACTGCCTGCCTCGATCGTGGCAACCTCTTCTTTCTTTCTTCTTAGCGCACCTCCCGTGCCGCTTTGAATAGCCTGGGTTGTGGCCTTAAGTGCCGAATAGTTTAAGATCTTGTCCGACCTCAAACCTTCTTCTATCATGACCCCTATTTTGACCACCTCGTTGAAAGATTTTCCAACCGTTGTCACCAAGTGACCAAAGTAGGTTGGATCCAATGTCTGCAAAAAGTAGTCTACCATTTCTCCCTCTCTCATGGGAGGATCGACTCTAGCTGCTTGTTCTCTCCAGCGGAATCCGAATTCGCGAAAACTTTCCCCGGGTTTCTTCCCAGTTCTCAATAACGTGAGACGGTCAGGGACTATCTCCAGATTGTACTGGAAATGACCTGCAAAAGCCTGTGCCAGATCATCCCACGTGTACCACCTGCTGAAATCCTGCCTGGTATACCATTCCAGCGCAGATCCGCTCAGACTTTGGCCGAAGTAAGCTATCAAAAGCTCATCCTTGCCTCCGGCCCCTCTCATTTTGCTACAGAATCCCCGCAAATGTGCCATGGGATCACCGTGCCCTTCATATGAATCAAACTTGGGCATCTTGAACCCTGCCGGGAGTTGGACATCTGGGAAAGGGCACAGATCTTTGTATGCCACGCTGACTTGGTTGCCCAGCCCGTGTAAGTTCCTGAAGGATTGCTCCAGGCTTTTAAACTTTCTCAACACTTCATCCTGTTCAGGGGCCTTAACCGGCTTCTCAACCTCTGCCGGAACTTCCAAATGGGGATTGTAAGCCTGTGGTTCGGGTGCATGGAATGTAGGCTCAGGGGGATAGTATTGTGTATCGTGAGCCTGAAACAATGGCTCACTGGTCGTTCGCTGCAAAGGGGCTGATGCAGGTCCCACAAAAATGGGAATATTGGGTGTTGGGAGAGGTTGATGGGGTGGTGGAGCTTGGGAATCATGAGGGCTTCTTTCTTGATGATAGAGGGGATTTGGGCGGCTTGTGGAAGGGCCAGAGTGAGGGTATTCCGGCATGTGTCCCAGTATCTCAGGGCTCTTTTGTGTTTTGGCCAGGGCTAGCTGCATTGCATGCATCTCTAGTCCCATCCTTTCAATCTTTTCCATTGCCTCTTTTAGCAACTGGCTCATCGGCCTTTCTTCCTCATTACTATTCTCTGAAGTAGTCATGCTTGTCGCTACCGGTCCTTTGGATCTGGTTTGGTATGAATGTGTTGCCAGAATTCTTTAACAACTAACTGTCCGATATCAGACAACAACAAACTTTGTTAGTGTTAGAGCTTAACAGATTTGATCATAACACATAGAGGATGCAATGCACCTAGGCAGTTAACCGTTTCTACATGATTTGCTTCAAACCACATGCGTCATCCCGGTTTGTTCATTCGTCTCTTTTTAGAGTATTCTGCGAAACCCCGCGTTTTATTTTATTTACATTTTCTTTTCTTTATTTATTAAAAGCGGTCGAATCTTATGGGGATTGCCTACGTATCACGTCCCCGCGTGAATCAGACCAGGCGTAGTTCTGCCCCAAAGTAAAGACACATAGAAATTCTTCCGGAGTCACTTAATTTCATTATCAAAATTTGCTATTACACATTGCTTCAAACAACATAGCAACAGTACAGACTCCACGGTTCTTTGACCCTATTTGATTGAAGGAAAAATGGAAAACAACATATGGGAAAACATCAAAGCTTAACTAAAACAAGACTCGACCAGAGGTTAATTTTCCAACTTAGGGACCCGCGAGGCATCGTTCGGCCTTTTCGCGGTTCTAGGTGCGAGATCCCTTTCGAGCTGCTCCAACTCGTGCATGGTCTGTTTGACATAACCCATCACTACTGGGAGAACGGTAACGCAGGTCATGTTTTCACACCGTCGACACCTTCTGATGATGGCATGGGCAATGGCCCTGATCTTGTCTCTGGTTTTTTTCTTCTCTATGAGTAGGTGTCTTATCTGATCACTGCACGTCTTGAATACCTGTGAGTCCTGTATATGCTGATCCCTCAGCTGCCGCACTTCTTCCTTCATTTGGGCCAACAAGTCGTAACAGTATCTACTCTCCGATTGGAAATCCCCGGCCTGCTTAACTGCTTTAAACTCAAGTGTAGCCATCTCCCTCTTTATTTTGGCCACAGTCTTCTCGTGGTCACGTTTCAATTGGTTCAAACACCGGCGATGCTTATCTACTCTTGTTCCCCACCGTGCCTTGAACTCTGTCATGACCTTTTCGGATTCTTCTAACCTGTCTCGCCATTCCGCGATCTCTCTTTTCAAACCCTTTATCAACCGCTGGTCTGATCAACTTCTGGGCTGCTCATCGAGAGACAATCTCAATTTTTGGACTTGGGCCTTAAGCTCTTCATTCTCTTGGATCAATCTGTTCTTTTCGCTTCGATCCGCCGCGATTTGTACGCTGTTATCGAATTTCAGACTGTCCATTTGTAGCTTCAAATCGCCAATCTCTGCCCGATAACCCTTCTCTTTTGCTAACCAGTTCCATTGCCCTTGGGATGATTCTACGAAATCTTTGAGATGCGGCCTCTTAGCCGGTCTTTCGTAGGACAGGCTACCTCTAAACCAAGCGTGATATTCTGGGGCGACTTCCCCTTTTGCCGTATTAATCACACAAGTGTTTGCTGTCAGATGTTGGCATTCACTCCAGATTTGGCGAACTTCTTCTTCAGGGAAATGACCGTTCGGACTGATTTCAATCACTTGGGTACTCAAATCTTCATCTTTCGGTACCACTTGGTACCTCCCAAGTTGCCTCAAAACCCGATACGGTGCATAGGGTTGGATACTTTTCAGTCCCATCAACAGAAAGTGAGGCCGGGTTGCCGGCATGTATATGATTTCCTCGATAGGTGACCATCCGAGCGTCCACTGGACTTGGCTGGCAGTGAGAGTTCGGAGAAATGCGGTCCATGATGTGACTCCCTCAGGTAAATTGAACCCTTTGATTCTCGTGTAGAATTCTCCAATACAAGTTTTCTCTGGCGAACCATAACCCAAAAGTGAGGAGCGATGGCATAAATGATCGGTCATCCACATTTGCAACAGTAGGTTACATCCTTCGAAAAAGTCGCCCCTGGCTCGACAAGCAGTGAGAGCCCGAAAAATGTCAGCCATAATCATAGGCGCCAGAGTGCTTTTATCTTGGGTAAGCAAAGTATTGACGACCCCGGTTAGCTTTAGATCAATGTTTCCATCTTTCCTAGGGAACACTATAAGACCCAGAAAGGCTGTCATAAAAGCCACTAGCCTGTGTTCGTCCCACTTTTGTCGGTTGCCTTTACTGCATAGTTTGAAATCCGGCTTATTGAACCCGCCCACGTGACCGTATCTAGCATATATGAGGTGGAGACTGCAGAATCCTTTGGCAAGATCTGGATGGTGGAATGTCCGAGGTATTTTTAGGAAATCCAGAAACCTGTGTATCGTGACAGCTCTAGGTGCAATCAAGTATTTGAACCTAAAAGGGGCTTCATCAATCCCGATGTACCCTGCTATTTCTTCCAACGTCAGGGTGAGCTCGAAGTCCGAAAAATGGAACACGTTGTGTGCGGAATCCCAACAAGTGACCAATGATCTGATGATATCACCCCGAGGCTGAACGTTTAGTAGGTCCGGGAGACCTTTCAGATATTTCCTTACTTTGTCCTGCCCTCCTTTGCCTAAGTCGTTCCACCATAACCGCAATTCAAACGGGATCTTGGTCATTACTGAAAAGGGTTCGTTTTGTACCGTGCTCATCCTGCACATTTATTGGGGTGATTATGCCAAGTGAATAAAAAATAAAACTTTATTTAGACGTATACTTTTTATAAAACTTTATGAAAAACCCTGCACATTTATTACTTTTGACTTTTGGCAAAACAAGTAATTTTGCCACAAATAAAGACATATATTTATATTTATATATATATATATGTAGAGATATATATATCAAAAATAAGACTCTTTTCCATCTTCATTTTTGTGACAGGACAAACTATATATATATATATATATATTTATTTTTTTTTTTATAAAAAGTATATAAAAGCAGAACGACAACCCCTTTTTTTCTTCTTTTCTATTTTTCCTTTGCAATTAATAAAACAAAACCAATAAGACATTTTCCTTTCATTTTCTCAAAATTTCGGCAGAGTTTTGACGGTATTTTGGCATTGGCTTTTTTTCAAAAATAAACAATTAACTCCTTAACCGCTATTCCTTCCTCTTTTTTTTTCCAATTTCCATTATTCAAACACTGGTCAGCATGCGGGCTCGAGACAAATAGATGCACGGAAAACAAATGGGGATGTATTAGGATGGTCCTTTCATACCAGGTTGCTAGTCCTAGACGGACCCAACCCCTGTGTTGAGTCCCCTAAGTCATATGCAACATGATGCAAATAAGCGTTCCTACTAGGGTTCCGGCATGAAGCCACGTTATTCTATGTTCAAAACCTGGGTCAGTGTTCTAGACAGTGTACCCGAGCGGACAACTCGAGCCGAGGAGGGGCAACTTACCGGGAACCAAAAGGCCGTCCGGCTTCGTAACTTATCCGCCCTCTTTCTTATTTCGGGTATTGACACTAACAGAATAGGGAGTCTCGACCAGCGAGCTTCTCCCCGGAGGTAAGAAGAGAAGGGTTTCGGCACAGTTTATATACAGTTCAAATAATATCAAAGCGTTAAAAGCAGCATTTAGCACATTAGGCTCAAAACATGTAATAATCAGATAATAAATAAAGCCAAATAATAACAATTATTTTAAGCTCGAATTCTTAACCCTGAACCAGTGGTTCTGGGTCGATAAAATCCCCAGCAGAGTCGCCAGAGCTGTCACACCTCCTTTTTCCGCGCCCGCGGGGGCGCAGGGGAGTTTTTTCCAATTAAAGTACAATCGAAACGGGATTGGTTTAATTATTTCAGAGTCGCCACTTGGGAGGTTTAGGGTGTCCCAAGTCACCAATTTTAATCCCGAATCGAGGAAATTAATGACTCCATATTACAGTCTGCGTACTAGAAATCCGGATAAGGAATTCTGTTGACCCGGGAGAAGGTGTTAGGCATTCCCGAGTTCCGTAGTTCTAGCACGGTCGCTCAACTGTTATATTTAGCTTATTTATCTGATTTTAAATACAATATGAACTTATGTGCAAATTCTATCTTTCAACCGCTTTTATCATTTACTGTTATTTTTAAGAATTGCAACGTTGTGAAAATGTATCTCGAACCGCGTTACAATCAATGTACCCGTGGTCGTCGACACACTTTGACTCTGTTGAGATTTGGATTTGGGTCACATCAATGTGCACCCGACTTTAAGGGAATTAAATTATTAAAGGCGCGCCTAAAGCGACTAGCGTATTTATTTTGGGTAAGACCGTGAAATTTTACTAAACGGTCCATCCCTAAGTCCAAATAATTTTTAAAGCAAATATTTACTGAGGGCCCCGCAATCTGTATTTTATTTGGCGAGGCTCATCTCATTCTTATTTTTTAAAATGAATTTGCAACGTCATGGACACGCATCTCGAACCACGTCACAATCAATGTACCCGTGATTAGAAATACATTTCGAATCCGTCGAGATTTGGATTTGGGTCACATAAATGTGCACCCGAGTTTAAGAAGGTAAGGTTTATTAAAGCGTATCCTAAAGAGACTAACGTGTTGTTATTTTAGGAGGGTTGTGAGATTTGCTAAGCAACCCGTCCTGGAAACTAAATGCTTCAATAATATATATTTAACAAGGGCCCCGCATTTGCACGCTTTGTTTATTTTCATCGAGGCTCATCTCGTTCTTATTTTAAAAGGATATCCTATAGCAACTACGTTTCTTATCGCGTTTGTCCTTATCAATTGAAAACAGTAGATAGTCCTAATTAATTACATGCTTGCAAGTTGTTTGTAACAACATTCAGAAATGCCTAAAATCAGAAACGAGGCTGTCCGAACAAGTAATCACAGGCCCAAATCCAGCCCAGTGTGATTGGCCAGACCTGGACCACTGCTTGTTCGAAGCAGGCTGGCTTGGCCTGTTTTGGCCTGAACTCGACCCTTGTGAGGTTGAGGCCCTGAATTTGTGTTCCTGATCTTAAGACATGGTTTTAAGAGTTATATATAGCAATTTACTGGAAAGGAAAGAACTCATTTAGTGTACGAATTTTAGGCTTGGCATGCATTACATGCTTATACTACACTATTGCACTAAATCTGAGATACAACCTGTTGCCTTAAGCATACTCTTATCACCATCCTATATACACAATCTAACATTCAACTAACATTCATTGATAGTTATCAGGCCTGAAGGCTATCTCCAACATCCAAAACAGGCATAAAATTTCCTACATTACATGATATTTAAAAGGGCAAACTATGTATATAAACAAAATTCTTCAGGTCTTTCATTTACATTTATGCTCAAATTTCCAGCTACATTTGACAGTGTATTGGGTGTGTACCTGGTATAGGAAGGAAAGGAAGAAAGAAAGTGATCAGTTGAGTAGTATGCACGAATACAGCAGCAGCAGACACACAGCAACAACACAGCAACAAAATCAACCAACAAAGATGAAGCTCCCGAGTAGTCGAGCAACAAACAACGAATCCCAGAAACAGAGTAGGAACCAACAGAGACAGCAGAGTATTCAATGTAAACACCCCAGCAATTCAATAACTACAAATGGCTCAAACAGGCAAACAACAGTAATTGGCCCAGACAGCTAAACCAACATAAACTCTTATGTAATTTTCAGACAGTGTTTGGTTACAATATTCCGAGACTTTATGTTTCTTGTTTTTCTTTTCTGAAGACTAAAAAATGTCCAGCCCTGTTTAAGTTATCAAATGGCCTATCTATAGGCCAAATGAAACAGTACAGCTGAGCTGCCTGCCTTGCCAATTGGCAGAATGCCCATACTCTTTAAGCCCATGCCTAAGCATCTTTGGTGACAGCCCCTTTGTTCCCCACGCCTGGTCTTTGTTTAATCAAGAGTTATGGGCTCGTTTTATTTATTCATTTTAAGCCCCATACTCTTATGTCTTGTTCCCCCATTGACATTAGTTTAATCCCAAATTGGTACCCTACTTGTCAGTTCATTTAAACTAATCATTTTTGTTCTTTGCAAACCCCAGACTACCTCTGTCAACCTTGATTATTACTGCCCCTGCCTATTGCAGCATCATGGCATTGTTGAACTGATGAAAGTTCAAATTCAAGACTGCCTCGACTGAATCCTTTTAGTCATTTTTACAATGCCAACAAACCATTTCAAACATTACTGGGGCATTCAGTCAGTGGCCGAGTTCAATTAGTTACGTGAAAATACTAGCTCATTCGATTCATTAGTTATAGCAAACTAATCGACGACATTTATCGAGTCGACTATACTAATTATAACAGGTAATAATCAGTCGCTCATATAAATAATACGTTCAGGGACCTAAAGGGTATCAGACAACCTTTGTTCAATTACTGGGGCCTATATGAAATATTTATGCGACGACTATACTAATCGGACATGCTTTTCACAGAGTGTATTCAGAACACAAACAGAAGACAATCGACCAAATAAAAGGTCTTTACAGAGATGAAAGAAATCCAAAAAATAACAAAATAACAACCAAACACAAAGAGATATGCTGACAACTTATTTAGAAATAAAACAAAAGAAAGGAAAACTTACCAAAATGTTTAAATCAACAGACCCAAATCTGATTCAACTTCGAATTTTTGAGGCCGAACAAACTTTAATCAGGTGCATGTGCCCAAATCTGTTTCAAGGTCTATTAGACCTCAAACCCATGTCAAAACTGGCCGGGTTCCCCAGGTGCATGTGTTTCAAGTTCTGGATTTCCAGATCTGGATTTTTAGGAGTTGTGGGTAGATTCGGACCAAACCAAGCTTGGTTTGGTCACGAGGAAGGTCAGGGGAGTGTCTGGTATGAAGATGGGATGGTTTGGCATAGATCCGGGTTCGACTCAAATCTTCAAATAAAGATTCGAGACGAACGGAAGTGATTCGAGGCTCGTGGTTAGTGGATTTGTGTTCAGGACAGTGAGGTGGTCCTAGGGTGTTCAGGAGGTGGCCACCGGCGTCCATGCCGCCGGGTTCTGGTGAAAGGGAAGCTAGGGCGGCTGCTAGGGTTTGGGGGGGCTTCAGTGTTTGGATGAAGACGATGAGTGGGGGGGGTTAGAATAGGGGGCGTGGGGTGTGATAGGAGGCTTATATATGGGGAGGCTGATTCAATCCTGGCCGTTGGATCGATTAAAATTGATGGCCAGGATTGGGGAGGCTAGACCATACGGTGCCGTTTGGTTAATCAAGGGGTCGGTCAAAAACGGGAATGGGTCGGGTCATGAGGGCTAATAAGGGCCATCGGATCAATGGAAATGAACGGCCCAGATTAACCGTCCCTGAAACGACGTCGTTTCAGGAGGTGCCTGGGCAGGCCTGGTCTGGACCGGACTTGTGCTGGTTTGGGCCCATTTTTTTTTGTTTTATTTCCTGGGCCTAACCCGTTTTTCAATCCCTCTTTTTGTTTTCTATTTTATTTTTTCTTTTAAAACAAAAAATGAAATAACAAACAATAAAATAATGAAATTAAAACCAACAACAATGCAACATTTTAACACAATTATCACAAAATATTTTGGTAAGTTAACTAAAAGCCTAGAACGAACGATGCACATATATTTTTTGAATTTTCTTTTACTGACCGAATTATGGTTTAATCACCCTGACATGCATATTTTGTATTTTGTTTGTTAATGATTAAATGCAAAATGGACAGATCCACAAATGACTAACAACACATGTCACGAAAAACTCGAACAATTGTACAGCGAAATCATTTGTCACTATTTTTATTTTCTTTTGGAGCGATTGTTCGTAAAGCAAAAATCACGTGCTTACAGTAGTCAGGCCAAGAGGAGGAAGATAACTGATAAGGACATGAAGATTCTGCTTTGAAGTGTGTCGGATCGAGGTTCTTATATAGGACGAGGCAAGGACCATCTACTATAGACTTCATCAAAGTGTTAGTTTTTGTTGGTGAGTTCCACCTTTTCTTGGAATATTACCAAGTCAGGGTTCTAAATGTGTTAGGTTGTTTTATGAGGATGTAGAGAGCCTCGTCCCGACTTGTATATATTATAGTTATGCCTACTTAGATGTTTTGCAGACAGTATCCTGTATATAGTTTTGGGTATAATATGTTTACGGCCTAGTCGACCCCTATGTATATAAATCTTTTTCTAAATTAGTTATGCGAGTTAAGTCTTAATATTGTTACTTATATATATGGATGTCGCCGTAATGGCCCGTGATAGATTTGATAATAAACAAGGATAAGGTATATGGTGTTCGGTTAAACTTAATATGATAATAGGTATGGATTGGTTGGCTTTTTGTTATGCTAACATCAAGCGTAGGTCAAAGATGGTTTAATTTCAGTCCCCAGGAAAGCTTGTTTTAGAATGGGAAGGTAATATAACATCACCAAGAGGTAAATTTATCTCCTATATCAAGGCAAGGAAGATGATTAGAAAGGGCTATAATTACCACTTAGTTCGGGTTTGGGATGTGGAAGTGAATTCACCAACCATTCAGTCCATCCCTATGGTGAATGAGTTTCCCAATATTTTTCCCGAGGAGCTTCCGAGCCTCCCGCCAAAGCGAGAAATTGAGTTTTCTATTGACCTACTACCAGATACTCACCCAATATCTATTCTTTTCTATATAATAGCCCCCGCAAAGCTGAAAGAATTGAAAGAACAATTAAAGGACTTATTTGAAAAAGGCTTTATCAGGCCTAGTACGTCACCATGGAGAGCACCTATGTTGTTTAAGAAAGATGATTTCTTACGAATGCGTATTGATTATAGGCAGCTGAATAAGGTGACGATCAACAATAAGCACCCACTCCTGAGAATTGCTGATTTATTTGATCAGTTGCAAGGTGCCAAGTATTTTTCAAAGATAGACCTAAGGTCCGGGTACCATCAGGTAAGCATTAAGGATAAAGATATTCCGAAGACAACATTCAGGACTAGATATGGGCACTTTGAGTTTCAGGTTATGTCGTTCAGTCTGACCAATGCCCCAGCAGTATTCATGGACTTGATGAACCGTATGTTCAGGCTTTTTTTAGATCTGTTCGTAATTGTATTTATCGATGATGTATTGGTGTATTCTCATTCAGAGGCTGAGCATGCAGATCACTTGCGTATTGTACCCAGAGTTCTACAAAAAGGGAAGTTGTATGCAAAATTCTCTAAATGTGAATTCTAGTTGAACTCTGTAGTTTTTCTTGGGCATATTATTTCGGGTGAAGACATCCGAGTGGATACACAAGAGACTGAGGCAGTGAAGACTTTACCTAGACCCACAATACCGATGAAGGTTCGTAGCTTCTCCATTTGGCAGGTTATTACGGGAAACTTGTAAATGTCTCGCTTAATGTTCCGAAATAACATAAGGAAATCTATGATGCAAGTAAGTTGAAGGAAGATTGCGAATAAGTATAAATAGATATGTGTAGGTCGCAAGCTAAAGTATGGTAGAGCGACAAGGTTTTAGGAAGACACGAGGAATAATATGAAAAGATGAGTGAAAAGGTGATGAGAATGGATAAATCCTTGGGGTTAAGCTCATATGAGAGTTGATGGCTTCTCTAAGTTATAGAAGGCTCAATATAGCCTGAATGAACTCAAAGGAGCCTAAGACTAGTAACATTTGGAATAGATGAAATGTTGCCCTAGTAGTGGAATAAGGGCATAATTGTGATAAATAGAGGATGAAGTTTGGGCCTTCGAAAAGGGGAAGTTCACAAATTGTAAAATATTATAATACCCATGCAAGTTAACTCAGAAGGGAGCTAAGTTTCAATGGACCGATGCTTGCGAACGGATTTTCCAGGCATTGAAGGATAGATTAACTTCAGCACCAGTTATAACACTCCCAAAAGGGACTGATGGTTAGGTTATCTACTGTGATGCTTCAGGCGTTGGATTAGGTTATGTGTTGATGCAGCATGGTAAGGTTGTATCTTATAGACAACTAGGAAAGCATGAGAAGCGATCTAGAGTTAGCTGCAGTGATTCATGCTCTAAAGATATGGAGGCACTACTTGTAGGGTATTCATGTTGATATCTATACGGATCATAAGAGCCTCCAGAAATTCTTCAAGCAAAAGGAATTGAATCTACATCAAAGGAGATGGTTGGAGCTACTTAAAGACTATGACGTTGATTTTTTATACCATCCGGGGAAGGCGAACGTAGTAGCCGATACCCCCAGCCATAGATCTGTGGGTAAACTATCGTATTTACATCCATAAAAGAGGGTAATAGCCCATGAGGTTCATTAGCTAGCTAGTCTTGAAGTTTAGATACTGGACTCAGGTGACATTGGAATTACTCTTCAGAATACGGCAACATCCTCATTAGTAACTAAAGTAAAGGAACGCTGGTACGAGGATCCTGTGTTAGTTCAATATAGGGATACCACCCTTCAGAAGGAGAAGACACCATTTGGAATTACACAAAATGGGGCCCTTATATATCGAAGACGATTGTGTGTGCCTAATGTTGCAGGGTTGCATCAGCAGGTTATGGGAGAAACTCACTATTCTCGTTATTTTGTCCATCCAGGAGCGACAAAGATGTATCATGATATTAGGGAAGTGCATTGGTGGGACGAAATGAAAAAAGATATAGCAGAGTTTGTTTCTCAATGTCTTAACTATCAGCAGGTTAAGATTGAGCATTAGAAACCTAGTGGCTTATTGCCAGCTATGGAGATTCTGACTTGGAAATAGAAAGTAATCAATATGGAGTTCATCATAGGCTTACCTCATACCCAGCGTAAGTTTGATTCGATATGGGTGATTGTTTATAGGCTTACAAAGTTAGAACATTTTCTGCCCGTTAGAACTACATATTCCTCAGAGTATTATGCAAGGCTTTATATTAAGGAGGTAGTACGACTACATGGTGTCCCTGTATCTATTATCTCGGATAGAGGAGCTCAATTTGCAGCTAACTTCTGGAGGTCCTTCCAAAAAGGATTAGGGACTTAAGTAAGTCTTAGTACATCGTTTCATCCCCATACATACGGACAGGTTGAGCGTACTATTCAGACACTGGAGGATATGTTACGAGCTTGTGTAATAGACTTCAAAGGTAGCTGGGATGATCATCTACCGCTTATTGAGTTCACATATAATAATAGTTACCATTCCAGTATTCAGATGGCTCCATACGAAGCACTTTACGAACGGAAGTTTAGGTCACCTATAGGGTGGTTTGATGTTGGAGAATCTGGATTACATTGGCTAGACCTAGTTCAGCAAGCCATAGAAAAAGTAAAGTTTATCCGGGATCGACTATTGATAGCTCAGAGTCGTCATATGTCATATTCTGACGTGCGGCGTCGAGATTTAGAGTTCGGGGTTGATGAATGGGTATTTTTAATGGTGTCACCTGTGAAGGGTGTGATGAGGTTTGGAAAGAAAGGCAAACTTATCCCACGATATATTGGGCCTTATAAGATCATTCGGAGAGTGGGCCAAGTATCTTATGAGTTAGAATTTCCCTCAGAGTTGGAGTTTGTCCATCCGGTTTTTTACGTATTTATGTCACGAAAGTACATTGGAAATCCTACCCGAGTGGTGCCCACGGATGATGTACAGATTATAGAGGACTTGTCATACGAGGAAATTCCAGTTTCCATCCTAGACCCACAAATTTGCAAGTTACGGAATAAGGAGGTAGCCTCCGTGAAATTACTTTGGAGGAACAACAATGTGGAAGACATGACTTGGGAGGCCGAGGAAGAGATGAAGTCAAGATATCCCTACTTATTTCCTCCTCCATAGAAGGTTCCGACTGAGATATCATAACCATATGGTACGTGTACAAATTCTTTTATTGGTTTCTGTCGTTGGTCTTGTGAGGCCATTGTCGTTATTGATAATTGTGGTCCCATGTGGCATTGGATTATTAAGCTTCTACAGGGAGCGTTGGTAGTAGTGTAGTTACAAAGGCGACCCTGTCAAAGTTATATAGATCACGGGGAGTTGAACATTCAAGGACGAATGTTTCAAAGGGGGAAGGATGTTACATCTCGCGTTTTCGTACGATAAAAGCTTCGTCTTCAGTTAATTGACGTAAACTCGGGGATGATATCATCTTGACATTAACGTACTTACGCTATTTATAACAAGCGATAAATAAGTGTTATGAAGGATAAAGGGGTACACGAATTAAAAAACGAGTTTCATTGAAAGTGGCCAATTTGGAATAAAATACGGGTCAAGCAATAATACCTGATAATTATGAACTAGTACCATGCAAGGTACCATTTGACCACGCTAGTATAATGTATAAAGTATATTAAAAATAATTAGAATTTTAAGTAATTTATGGCAATTTTTAAATTATGCGGGTAATTGATTAATTACCGAATAACAGGATATTACCCAGTTAACTAATAAGTGGATAAAAAATTATAAATTATACCCCCCAACGTGGCATAAAGCAACAATGGCTAAACATAGCTCTTGGTCATTATTGCCATGTGGCTACCTAAGTGTAAAGTTAAAATTTAACCAAGATAAGATAAGACTTCATTATGTGTCTTTTCTCATTTAGGATCAGAATACCATGAATCATTGTTGATCATTCTTAGTCCAAAAGAAACATTAGAAACAGAAGCTAATACATCCATAACTCACTTTGATATATATAATCTTATTCAAAAATGTTAGAAACAGAAGCAAATTTTCCAACGAGAATTTGTTGAAATAGTAGCAACGTGGAATTTGCAGTTCTAGAAGAGTACGGTACAATCTTCGCCAAGAATATTATACGGAGTTTTCCTACTCCATGTATGTTAAGGCCACCCATTCTTTCTTTTGGCATGGTCCAAATTATACAGAAAAAATGATCAAATGCACAATTTTCATAAATTACTCTATCCATAAAAAATACTAGGGGTGTCTATATTCTTGATTCCCCATTGTTACATCTCGCGTTTTCATACGTTAAAAGTATCGTCTTCAGTTAATTGACATAGACTCGAGGATGAGATCATCTTGATCTTAACGCATTTACGCTATTTATAACAAGCGATAAAGAAGTGTCATGAAGGATAAAGGGTACACGAATTAAAGAAAATGAGTTTCATTGAAAGTGGCCAATTTGGAATAAAATACGGATCGAGCGATAATACCCGACAATTAGGAACTAGTACCATGCAAGGTACCACATGACCACAGTCGTATAATATATAAAGTATATATGAAGTATTTTAAAAATAAATAGAACTTTAAGTAATTTGTGGTAATTTTTAAATTATGCGGGTAATTGATTAATTATTGGGTAACAGAACATTACCTAGTTAACTAATAAGTGGGTAAATATATTAATATTCCACCCCCACCTCACATGGCACAAGGCCACCAAACAAGAAGATGATTCATAAGCATTTATGAATAGGTGTCTAGTCTACACCTAAGGTTTAAAATAAAGCCTAAGTTAACCAAGATAAGACTTAAAAGTCTTATCTCTTTTCAACAATCAGAACAAATAACGTTGGGGAGCTTCTATCTTAGTTGGAAAGGTTGAGAAAATAAACCTCATTATTCAAAAACGTCCAAGCTTTATTCCAATTTCAGATCAATTCGTCCAATCTTCATCCAAGCTTCATCCAAACGTCCAAGCTTCATTCCAATCAAATTAATTCGTCAAAACTTCAATAAATCCAAGCAAAGATTCGTTCCAATTTCAGAGGAAGAAGCTTTATTTTCTCATTCCAACATATTTCACGGAACCAGAAGCTTAACTTCGATCAAATAATTTAAGGAACATGTATGTTAAGGCCCTCCCTTCTCTTTTTTGGCATGGTCCAAATTATAATGAAGAAACGAGCAAACACACAGTTTTCATAAATTACTCTATTCATAGAAATAGTAGGGGTATCTATATTCTTGATTCCCCATGAGAATTATTATTATCTTTTGTTCATGGGTCTCAGAATAATACGCGGTTGGAAAAGTTTATCCGGAAGGAATATTGAGATTATTACGTATTTTTCATGCATTTCACTCATGTGCATTGACCCATGAACAGATGGCATTATATACGCGTATATATTTAAATATATGTATATGGGATATGGGAAAAGGTTACGGAGTTATATACGCACCGCCACTCGATCAGCTGGTATATGTTGATGATGTGCCCACAGTGGCTAATGAGGATATGATGATATGCCCTCAGTGGCTTAATGATATTATGTACACTAATACATATGCATGGAAAGACATTTATACACATGAGCATGATATTATAAATGTTTCAGAATTATAAAGTTATTCAGATTTAAAGACGTGTTTCTATATTTCATGTTTCATCTATGTCTTTTACATAATAATTTTCATGCCTTACATACTCAGAATATTTTTGTACTGACGCCCTATTTCACAGGGCCTACGTTTCATGCCCGCAGGTACAGGTAGGCAAGCTGACAGTCCCCTTCTTAGGATTCCTGATCAGTGAGAGTTGGTGTGCTCCACTTGATTCGCAGCTGCTTTTGATTTTGGTATGTTTGTATATATGGTGTGTTTCCTGATCAGTGATATGTTTGTATATATATATATATGGGTATGACGTGGCTCAGTCCCGTCTATGTATAGTTATGTTTCTATTAGAGGTTTGTAGATAGTATGTCTAGTTGGTTTATATGTGACCTTGTCGACTTTCAGTATTGGATGTATAGTTCTCTATAGCAGCGTTGCCGGCTTGTATTCTGCATGTATACGTACATATGCCTTGATGTCTGGTTTCCTTTACGTATTTTATTTTCGTAATGCAACAGATGTTATTCAGGTTCATATCTTAGACACATGCTTAGGGGTGCTTGACAGGTAGGACTCAAGCACCAGTCGTGGCCCATCGGTTTGGGTCATGACAAAAGTGGTATCAAAGCAGTTCTGTCCTAGGGTTGTCTACAGACCGTGTCTAGTAGAGTCTTGTTTATGGGTGTGTTATGCACCACACTTATAGACAGGTGGCTACAGTACATATAGGATGTTATCCTCTTTTCTTATCTTAGATCGTGCAATATAAGCATTCGTGTTCCTAAAGTTGTGTTACGTTTTTAGCGATGCCTCTGAAGACTACAGCCGCTAGCATGGGTCAGAAGGCTACGAAGGTGTTAGAAAGAGAGATAAGTTATACTATGGATTCAGACCCATCGGAGATCATGGGTTCTATTGAGGAGGATCCATCCGAGGATCCATATGAGTCATCCGTTTGAGCTGTTTCGACCACTCCGGCAGTAGATGGGGTGAGAGGAGTTCCGACCTCACCAAGACCCTTAGTTTCACAGCTCGTTGATCAGGATATGAGGGGAGTAGTGCATGGATTGGCACAACCGGGATTCCCTCAGGCTCAAAACTATATCAAGGTATTTGAGGACACCGACTCTTCTGAGGTTCCGGATAGTCCATAGTCTTGGGAGTCCATCAATCAATGTTCATTGATGTATGTTATGGGATACACAGAGGAAGAAGATAGTAGTCGGGCCAAGAGGAGGAAGATAACTGATAAGGACATGAAGATTCTGCTTCGAAGTGTGTCCGATCAAGGTTCTTATATAGGACGAGGCAAGGACCCTTTACTATAGACTTCCTCCAAGTGTTAGTTTTTGGTTGGTGAGTTACACCTCTTCTTGGAATATTACCAAGTCAGGGTTCTAAATGTGTTAGGTTGTTTTATGAGGATGTAGGGAACCCCGTCCCGACTTGTATATATTATAGTTATGCCTAGTTAGAGGTTTTGCAGATAGTATCTTGTATATAGTTTTGGGTATAATATGTTTACGGCCTAGTCGACCCCTATGTATATAAATCTTTTTCTAAATTAGTTATGCGAGTTAAGTCTTAATATTGTTACTTATATATATGGATGTCGCTATAATAGCCCGTGATAGATTTTATAATAAACAAGGATAAGGTACGTGGTGTTCGGTCAAACTTAATATGATAATAGGTATGGGTTGGTTGGCTTTTTGTTATGCTAACATCAACTGTAGGTCAAGGATGGTTTAATTTTAGTCCCTAGAAAAGCCTGTTTTAGAATGGGAAGGTAATATGGCATCACCAAGAGGTAAATTTGTCTCCTATCTCAAGGCAAGGAAAATGATTAGAAAGGGATGTAATTACCACTTAGTTCGGGTTCAGGATGTGGAAGTGAAGTCACCAACCATTCAGTCCATCCATGTGGTGAATGAGTTTCCCGATATTTTTTCCGAGGAGCTTCTGAGTCTCGCTCCAGAGCGAGAAATTGAGTTTTCTATTTACCTACTACCAGATACTCACCCAATATCTATTCTTTTCTATATAATAGCC
Source organism: Nicotiana tabacum (assembly GCF_000715075.1). Taxonomy (NCBI): domain Eukaryota; kingdom Viridiplantae; phylum Streptophyta; class Magnoliopsida; order Solanales; family Solanaceae; genus Nicotiana; species Nicotiana tabacum. Next base: position 151,477,971 of record NC_134080.1, on the reverse strand, counting down.
CCCGCAAAGCTAAAAGAATTGAAAAAACAATTAAAGGACTTACTTGAAAAAGGCTTTATCAGGCCTAGTACGTCACCATGGAGAGCACCTATGTTGTTTAATAAAGATGATTTCTTACGAATGCGTATTGATTATAGGTAGCTTAATAAGGTGACAATCAAGAATAAGTACCCACTCCTGAGAATTGCTGATTTATTTGATCAGTTGCAAGGTGCCAAGTGTTTTTCAAAGATAGACCTAAGGTCCGGGTACCATCAGGTAAGGGTTAAGGATAAAGATATTCCGAAGACAACATTCAGGACTAGATATGGGCACTTTGAGTTTCGAGTTATGTCGTTCGGTCTGACCAATGCCCCAGCAGTATTCATGGACTTGATGAACCGGGTGTTCAGGCTTTTTTTAGATCTGTTTGTAATTATATTTATCGACGATGTATTGGTGTATTCTCGTTCAGAGGCTAAGCATGCAGATCACTTGCGTATTGTACCCAGAGTTCTACAAAAAGGGAAGTTGTATGCAAAATTCTCTAAATGTGAATTCTAGTTGAACTCTGTAGTTTTCCTTGGGCATATTATTTTGGGTGAAGACATCCGAGTGGATACACAAGAGACTGAAGTAGTGAAGACTTTGCCTACACCTACAACACCGAATGAAGGTTCGTAACTTCTCCGTTTGGCAGGTTATTACAGTAAACTTGTAATTGTCTCGCTTAATGTTTCGGAATAACATAAGGAAATCTATGATGCAAGTAAGTTGAAGAAAGATTGGGAATAAGTATAAATAGATATGTGCAGGTCGCAATCTAAAGTATGGTAGAGCGACAAGGGTTTAGGAAGACACGAGGAAGGATAAGAAAAGATGAGTGAAAAGGTGACGAGAATAGATAAGTCCTTGGGGTTAAGCTCATAAAAGAGCTGATGGCATTTCTAGTTATAGAAGGCTCAGTATAGCCTGAATGAACTCCAAGGAGCCTAAGAGTAGTAACATTTGGAATACATGAAATGTTGCCCTGGTAGTGGAATAAAGGCGTATTGTGATAAATAGAGGATGAAGTTTGGGCCTTCGAAAAGGGGAAGTTCACAAATTGTAAAAGATTATAAAGCATATGCAAGTTAACTCAGAAGGGAGCTACGTTTCAATAGATCGATGCTTGCGAACGGAGTTTCCAGTCATTGAAGGACAGATTAACTTCAGCACCAGTTCTAACACTCCCATAAGGGACCGATGAATAGGTTATCTACTGTGACACTTCAAGCGTTGGATTAGGTTTTGTGTTGATGCAGCATGGTAAGGTTGTATCTTATAGACAACTAAGAAAGCATGAGAAGAATTACCTGACCCACGATCTAGAGTTAGCCGCAGTGATTCATGCACTAAAGATGTGGAGGCACTACTTGTAGGGTATTCATATTGATATCTATATGGATCATAAGAGCCTCCAGAAATTCTTCAAGCAAAAGGAATTGAATCTACGTCAAAGGAGATGATTGGAGCTACTTAAAGACTATGACATTGATATTTTATGCCATCTGGGGAAGGCGAACGTAGTAGCCGATGCCCTCAGCCATAGATCTATAGGTAACCTATCGTATTTACAGCCAAAAAAGAGGGTAATAGACTATGAGGTTCATTAGCTAGCTAGTTTGGAGTTCGGATACTGGACTCAGGTGATATTGGAATTACTCTTCAGAATACATCAACATCCTCATTAGTAACTGAAGTAAAGGAACACCGGTACGAGGATCCTATGTTAGTTCATTATAGGGATACCACCCTTCAGAAGGAGAAGACACCATTTGGAATTACACAAGATGGGGCCCTCAGATATCGAAGACGATTGTGTGTGCCTAATGTTGCAGGGCTTCATCAGCAAGTTATGGTATAAACTCACTATTCTCGTTATTCTATCCATCCAGGAACAATAAAGATGTATCGTGATATCAGGGAAGTGTATTGGTGGGATGAAATGAAAAAGGATATAGTAGGGCTTGTTGCTCAGTTTCCTAACTGTCAGCAGGTTAAAATTGATCATCAAAAACCTGGTGGGTTTTTACAAGATATGGAGATTCCGACTTGGAAATGGGAAGTAATCAATATGGACTTCATCATAGTCTCGAATAGAGGAGCTTAATTTACAGCTAACTTCTGGATGTCCTTCCAAAAGGGATTGGGGACTCAAGTAAGTCTTAGTACAGCATTTTATCCCCAAACAGACGGACAGGCTGACCATACTATTCAAACACTGGAGGATATGTTACGAGCTTGTGTAATAGACTTCAAAGGTAGGTGGGATGATCATCTACCGCTTATTGAGTTTGCATATAATAATAGTTACCACTCCAGTATTCAGATGGCTACATACGAAGCTCTTTATGGATGGAAGTGTAGGTTGCCTATAGAGTGATTCAATGTTGGGGAAACTACGTTAGTAGGACCAGAATTGGTACAGCAGGCAATCGATAGAATTAAGCTTATACAGGAAAGGCTATTGGCAGCTCAAAGCCATCAGAAGGCTTATGCGGATAATCGACGACGAGACTCAGAATTTCAGGTGGGCAACTGGGTATTCTTAAAGGTGTCACCTATGAAGGGTGTGACGAGGTTTGGCAAGAAAGGCAAACATAGCCCACGGTATATTGGGCCTTATAGGATCATTCGGAAAGTGGTCCAAGTAGCTTATGAGTTAGAATTGTCCTTGAAGTTGGAGTATGTCCATCCGGTTTTTCATGTATCTATGTTACGGAAGTGCATTGGCGATCCTACCCTAGTGGTACCCACGAATAATGTACAGATTACAGAGACTTATCATAAGGAGGTAGCCTCCGTGAAAGTACTTTGGAGGAACAACAATGTGGAAGAAATGACTTGGGAGGCCGAGGAAGACATGAAGTCTAGATATCCCTACTTATTTCCTCCTCCACAGCAGGGTACAACTGAGACGTCATAATCATAAGGTACATGTATAAATTCTTGTGTTGGTTATTGTCATTGGTCATGTGAGGCCATTGTCGTTATTGATAATTGTGGTCCGGTGTGGCATTAGATTATTAAGCTTCTACAGGGAGAGTTGGTGGTGGTGTTGTTACCAAGGCGACCCTGCCAAAGTTATATAGATAACGGGGAGTTGAAAATTCGAGGACGAATGTTTCTAAGGGGGGAAGGATGTTACATCTCGCGTTTTAGTACGTTAAAAGTTTCGTCTTCAGTTAATTGACGTAGACTCGGGGATGAAATCATCTTGACGTTAACATATTTACGCTATTTATAACAAGCAATAAAGAAGTATCATGAACGATAAAGGGTACACGAATTAAATAAAATGAGTTTCGTTGAAAGTGGCCAATTTGGGATAAAATACAAGTCGAGCGATAATACCCGACAATTAGAAATTAATACCATGCAAGGTACTACATGACCACGGTAGTATTACATATAAAGTATATATGAAATATTTTAAAAATAAATAGAATTTTAAGTAATTTGTGGTAATTTTTAAATTATGAGGGAAATTGATTAATTATCGGGTAATAGGACATTACCCAGTTAACTAATAAGTGGATAAAAAAATTAATATGTAACCCCCACCCCACGTGGCACAAGGCCACCAAACAAGAAGATGATTAGTAAGCATTTATGAATAGGTTTCTAGTCTACACCTAAGTTTTAAAATAAAGCCTAAGTTAACCAAGATGAGACTTTTTAAGTCTTAACTCTTTTCAACAATCAGAACAAATAACATTGGGGAGCTTCTGTCTTAGTTGGAAAGGTTGAGGAAATAAACCTCATTGTTTAAAAATGTCCAAGCTTTATTCCAATTTCAGATCAATTCGTCCAAGCTTCATCCAAACTTCCAAGTTTCATCCAAACGTCTAAGCTTCATTCCAATCAGATCAATTCGTCCAAACTTCAACAAATCCAAGCAAAGTTTCGTTTCAATTTCAGAGGAAGAAGCTTCATTTTCTCGTTCCAACGTATTTCACGGAAGCAGAAGCTTCACTTCAATCAAATAATTCAAGGAATAGGTTTGTTAAGGCCCTCCCTTCGCTTTTTGGCATGGTCCAAATTATACTGAAGAAACGAGCAAACAGACAGTTTTCATAAATTACTATATTCATAGAAATAGTAGGGGTGTCTATATTCTTGATTCCCCATGAGAATTATTATTATCTTCTGTTCATGGGTCTCAGAATAATACTCAGTTGGAAAAGTTTATCCGGAATGAATATTGAGATTATTACGTATTTTTCATGCATTTCACTCATGTGCATTGACCCATGACTAGATGGTGTTATATACGAGTATATATGTAAATATATGTATATGGGATATGGGAAAAGGTTACGACTTTATATACGCACCACCACCTGATCAGCTGTTATATGTTGATGATGTGCCCATTGTGGCCGATGACGATATGATGGGATGCCCTCAGTGGCTTGATGATATTATGTACACCCATACCTATGCATGTCACAACATTTATATTCACGTGCATAACATTATAAACGTTTCAGAATTATAAAGTTATTTAGGTTTAAAGACGTGTTTCTATATTCCATGTTTCATCTATGTCTTTTACATACTAATTTTCATGCCTTACATACTCAGTACATTTTTCGTACTGACGCCCTATTTCACGGGGCCTGCATTTCATGCCCGCAGGTGCAGGTAGGCAAGCTGACAGTCCCCCTTCTTAGGATCCCTGATCAACGAGAGTTGGCATGCTCCACTTGATTCGGAGCTTCTTTTGATTTTGGTATGATACGTTTGTGTATATATATATATATAGGTATGATGTGGCTCAGTCCTGTCTATGTACAGCTATGTTTCTATTAGAGGTTTGTAGACTGTATGTCTAGTTGGGTTATATGTGGCCTTGTCAACTTTCAGTATTGGATGTATAGTTGTCTATAGCAGCCTTGTCAGCTCGCCTACTGTATTCTGCATGTATACGTACATATGCCTTGATGGCTGGTTTCCTTCACGTATGTTATTTTCGTAATGCAACAGATCTTATTCAGGTTCATATCTTAGATGCATGCTTAGGGGTTCTTGACAGGTAGGACTCAAGCACCCATCGTGGCCTATCGGTTTGGGTCATGAAACCCATGAGAATTTTTATTATCTTCTATTTATGTGTCTCAGAATAATACGCAGTTGAAAAAGTTTATCCAGAAGGAATATTGGGATTATTACATATTTTTCATGCATTTCACCCATTTATACATATGCATTGACCCATGACCAGATGGCGTTATTAACGCGTATATATGTAAATATATGTATATGGAATATGGAAAAAGGTTATGGCGTTATATATGCACCACCACCTGATTAGTTGGTATATGTTGATGATGTTCCCCACAGTGGCCAAGACGATATGATGGGATGCCCTCAGTGGCTTGATGATATTATGTACACCGATACCTATGCATGGCACGACATTTATACGCACATGCATGACATTATATATGTTTCAGAATTTATAAAGTTATTCAAATTTAAAGACTTGTTTCTTTATTCCATGTTTCATCTATGTCTTTTACGTACTAATTTCCATGTCTTGCATACTCAGTAAATTTTTCATACTGACGCCCTATTTCACGGGGCATGCGTTTCATGCCCGCAGGTGTAGGTAGGCAAGCTGACGGTCCTCCTTCTTAGGATCCCTGATCAGCGAGAGTTGGTGTGCTCCACTTGATCCGGAGCTGATTTTAATTTGGTACGATATATATATATATATGGGTATGACATGGCTCAGTCCCGTCTTTATATAGTTATATTTCCATTAGAGGTTTGTAGATAGTATGTCTAGATGGATAGTATGTGGCTTTGCCGACTTCCAGTTTTGAGATGTATAGTTGTCTATAGCAGCCTTGTCAGCTCGCCCTACGCATGTTGCACGTATATGTATGTATGCCTTTTGGGCAGATTTCCTTCATGTGTGTTATTCTCATAATTCAGCATATGTTATTTAGGTTTATATATTAGGGGCATGATTAGGGGTGTTTGAGAGGTAGGACTCGGGTATCCGTCGCAGCCCATCAGTTTAGGTCGTGACAAAAGTGGTATCAAAGCAGTTCTATCCTAGGGTTGTCTATAGACCGTGTCTAGTAGAGTCTTGTTTATGGGTGTGTTATGAATTACACTTATAGATAGGAGGCTACAGGACATATAGGATGTTATCCTCTCTTTTTATCTCAGATCGTGTGATACAAAAATTCATGTTCCAAACGATATGTTATATTTCCAGCGATGCCTCCAAAGAGTACGGCCGCACAGAAGGGAAAGTTTGTGGCTGGTGAGACTACTAGTTGAGCACCACGAGTTACCAGGGCTCGGGGAGAGTATCATGGTGAGGTTCCATCTCAGACTTCATATACCCCGCCCTTTCCAGAAGAGCTTCGAGGGGCACTAGCTCCAATGTCCGCCCCTATACATTCAGCACCTTAGCCATATACACCGGGTCAGGAGATGAGAGATGTTATCCAGCTATTAACCCGATTAGTAGTCGCATAGTCTCGGCGTCAATAAATAGGTATTGGTCATGCAGATAGGTTCGTCAGTGCGAGGGTTTGTGACTTCATCAATCTAGACCCTCTGGTATTCACTAGGGAAGATCCGAATGAGGACCCTCAGGTATTTATTGATAGAGTGCAGATGACATTATGGGTAATGAAGGCCACTGCGATTGAGTCAGTTGAGCTAGCTTCCTATAGACTCCGAGGTGTTAAAGTTAATTGGTACGAGTCTTGGGAATTGTCTAGAGGTGAGGATGCCCCTCCAGCAGTATGGCAGGAGTTTACAGAAGCTTTTCTTCGTCATTATCTGACATAAGAGCGTAGACGGGCCAGAGTTGATAGGTTCTTGACCCTTCGGTAGGGTAACATGAGTGTTTGGGATTACAGTCCTCAGTTTGATTTATTGGCTAGGTATGCACCCACTACTGTATCTAATATGGAGGATCGAGTTCACCGGTTTGTGATGGGATTAGAGCCTTACTTGCTTAACGATTGTATGTCGGTCTCACTTCAACCAAACATGGATATTTCTCGTATTCAGGCATACGCTCAGGGTGTAGAGCAGCATAAACAGAAATAGAGGGCTGATCGTGAGCATAACAGGGCCCAGAATAAGAGAGCGAGGTCTTCGAATCTTTTTGGTGAGTTTCGAGGTGGTTAGAGGCAGCAATACCCGAGGTATCCAGCCCAGTCATCAGCTAGCGCACCCCCTCAATTTGGAGATAAGAGATTTGATCGTTCCACATATTCAGGGTCTGGTCAGAATTTCAGGGCCTCAGGTTCTCAGTATAGGGTGAGTCAAATCAGATGAGGTAGCTCATGCCGCGATGTGCTCAATGTGGTAAGTAGCATACGGGGCAGTGCCATATGGGATTAGGTGTTTGTTATACGTGTGGTTATCCGGGCTACGTTTTGAAGGATTGTACGATAAGAGGTGATGTAAGCATAGCTCAGCCAGCGGGATATGTAGCAGGTTCGTCATCATCAGCACGCCCCCTGGGCAAGGTCTACAAGCACCAATGAGTCGTGGTAGAGGCAGAGGCGGAGCATCTAGCACGAGCAACCCTTAGAACCACATTTATGCGTTGGCAAGACGACAGGACCAGGAGTCATCGCCTGATGTTGTCACAGGTATATTATCAGTCTCCTCATATGATGTATATGCACTGATTGATCCAGGTTCCACCTTATCATACGTTACTCCGCTGGTTGCTAGTAAGTTTGAAATAAAACTTGAATTGGTTAAACCTTTTGAGGTGTCTACACCTATTGGGGACTCAGTGATAGCTAAGCAAGTATATAGGGGTTGTATAATAGTAGTTCATGGTTGATCTACCGTAAAAGACTTAATCGAGTTAGATATGGTAGAATTTGATGTTATAATGGGTATGGATTGGTTGGCTTCTTATCATGCCAACGTTGATTGTAGATCAAAGATAGTCCGATTTCAATTTTGAGGAAAGCCTGTTTTGGAGTGGAAAGGTAATACGGCATCACCGAGATGAAAATTCATTTCCTATCTCAAGGCAAGGAAGATGATCAGAAAGGGTTGTATTTATCACATAGTTCGGGTTCAAGATGTGAAAGTGGAGTCACCAACCATTCAGTCCATCCTAGTGGTTAATGAGTTTCCCGATGTTTTTCCCGATGAACTTCCGGGTCTCCAGCCAAAGGGAGAAATTGAGTTTGCTATTGACCTACTACCAGATACTCATCGAATATCTATTCCTCCCTATAGAATGGCCCCCGCATAGCTGAAAGAGTTGAAGGAACAACTAAAGGACTTTCTTGAAAAAGGCTTTATCAAACCTAGTACATCCATGTGGGGAGCACCTATATTATTTGTAAGGAAGAAATATGGTTCATTACAGATGTGTATTGATTATAGACAGTTAAATAAGGTAACGATCAAGAATAAGCACCCACTCCTGAGGATTGACGACTTATTTGGTAAGGTGCAAGGAGCCAAATGCTTTTCAAAAATAGATTTGAGTTTCGGGTACCATTAGGTAAGGGTAAAGGATGAAGATATTCCGAAGACAGCATTTAGGACCATATATGGGCACTTCGAGTTTCATGTTATGTCGTTCGGTTTGACCAATGCCCCAACAGTATTCATGGATTTGATGAACCGTGTGTTCGGGACCTTTTTAGATCTGTTCATAATTGTATTTATCAATGATATATTGGTGTATTCTCGTTCAGAGGATGAGCATGCAGACCATCTGCGTATTGTGCTCAGAGTTCTACAAGAAGGGAAGTTGTATGCAAAATTTTCTAAATCTGAATTCTGGTTGAACTTTGTAGCCTTCCTTGGGCATGTCATTTCGGGTGAAGGCATCCGAGTGGATACACAAAAGATTAAGGCAGTAAAGACTTGTCCTAGACCCACAACACCGACGGAGGTTCGTAGCTTTCTTGGTTTGGCAGGTTATTACTGGAGATTTGTAGAGGGATTTTCTTCCCTTTCAACACCTTTGACAATGTTGACTCAGAAGGGAGCAAAGTTTCAATGGACTGATGCTTGCGAATAGAGTTTCCAGTCATTAAAGGACAGATTAACTTCAGTACTTGTTCTAACGCTCTCAGAAGGGACCAATGGTTACGTGATCTATTGTGATACTTCAAGCGTTGGATTAGGTTATGTACTGATGCAACATGGTAAGGTTGTAGCTTATGCTTCTAGACAACTAATAAAGCACGAGAAGAACTACTCGACCCACGATTTAGAGTTAGCTGCGGTAATTCATGCACTAAAGATGTGGAGGCACTACTTGTATGGCATTCATGTTGATATCTATGCGGATCATAAGAGCCTTTAGTATATCTTTAAGCATAAGGAATTGAATCTACGTTAAAGGAGATGGTTGGAGCTACTTACAGACTATGACATTGATATTTTATACCATCCGGGAAAGCCAACATAGTAGCCGACGCCCTCAGCCATAGATCTATGGGTAGCCTCTCGTATTTATAGCCAGGAAATAGGGGAATAGACCATGAGGTTTATCAGTTAGCTAGTCTTGGAGTTCGGTTACTGGACTCCGGTGATATGGGAATCACTATTCAGGATACGACAACATCCTCTTTAGTAACTGAAGTAAAGGAACGCCAGTACGAGGATCCTGTGTTAGTTCATTATAGGGATACCACCTCTCAAAAGGAGAAGACACCATTTGAAATTACAAAAGATGGGGTCCTAAAATATCAAGGACGATTATGTGTCCCTAATATTGCAGGGCTACGTCAGCAGGTTATGGGAGAAACTCACTATTCTCGTTATTCTGTCCATCCAGGAGCGACAAAGATGTATCATGATATTAGGGAAGTGCATTGGTGGGACGAAATGAAAAAAGATATAGCGGAGTTTGTTTCTCAATGTCCTAACTATCAGTAGGTTAAGATTGAGCATCAGAAACCTAGTGGGTTATTGCCATCTATGGAGATTCTGACTTGGAAATAGAAAGTCATCAATATGGATTTCATCATAGGCTTACCTCATACCCAGCATAAGTTTGATTCGATATGGGTGATTGTTGATAGGCTTACAAAGTTAGCACATTTTCTACCCGTTAGAACTATATATTCCTCAGAGGATTATGCAAGGCTTTATATTAAGGAGGTAGTATGACTTCATGGTGTCCCTGTATCTATTATCTCGGATAGAGGAGCTCAATTTACAGCTAACTTCTGGAGGTCCTTCCAAAAAGGATTAGGGACTTAAGTAAGTCTTAGTACATCATTTCATCCCCAGACATACGTACAGGCTGAGCGTACTATTCAGACACTGGAGGATATGTTACGAGCTTATGTAATAGACTTCAAAGGTAGTTGGGATGATCATCTGCCGCTTATTGAGTTCGCATATAATAATAGTTACCATTCCAGTATTCAGATGGCTCCATACGAAGCACTTTAGGAATGGAAGTGTAGGTCACCTATAGGGTGGTTTGATGTTGGAGAATCTGGATTACATTGGCTAGACCTAGTTCAGCAAGCCATAGAAAAAGTAAAGTTTATCCGGGATCGACTATTGATAGCTCAGAGTCGTCATATGTCATATTCTGACGTGCAGCATCGAGATTTAGAGTTCGGGATTGATGAATGGGTATTTTTAATGGTGTCACCTGTGAAGGGTGTGATGAGGTTTGGAAAGAAAGGCAAACTTAGCCCACGGTATATTGGGCCTTATAAGATCATTCGGAGAGTGGGCCAAGTACCTTATGAGTTAGAATTGCCCTCGGAGTTGGAGTTTGTCCATCCGGTTTTTTACGTATTTATGTCACGAAAGTACATTGGCAATCCTACCCGAGTGGTGCCCACGGATGATGTACAAATTATAGAGGACTTGTCATACGAGGAAATTCCAGTTTCCATCCTAGACCCACAAATTTGCAAGTTACGGAATAAGGAGGTAGCCTCCGTGAAATTACTTTGGAGGAACAACAATGTGGAACACATGACTTGGGAGGCTGAGGAAGACATGAAGTCTAGATATTCCTACTTATTTCCTCCTCCATAGAAGGTTCCGACTGAGATATCATAACCATATGGTACGTGTACAAATTCTTTTATTGGTTTCTGTCGTTGGTCTTGTGAGGCCATTGTCGTTATTGATAGTTGCGGTCCTATGTGGCATTGGATTATTAAGCTTCTACAGGGAGAGTTGGTAGTAGTGTAGTTACAAAGGCTACCCAGCCAAAGTTATATAGATCACGGGGAGTTGAACATTCGAGGACGAATGTTTCAAAGGGGGAAGGATATTACATCTCGCGTTTTCGTACGTTAAAAGCTTCATCTTCAGTTAATTAACATAGACTCGGGGATGAGATCATCTTGACATTAACGTATTTATGCTATTTATAACAAGCGATAAATAAGTGTTATGAAGGATAAAGGGGTACACGAATTAAAAAAAACGAGTTTCGTTGAAAGTGGCCAATTTGGAATAAAAGACGGGTCGAGCAATAATACCCGATAGTTATGAACTAGTACCATGCAAGGTACCATTTGACCACTGCAGTATAATGTATAAAGTATATATAAAGTATATTAAAAATAAGTAGAATTTTAAGTAATTTATGGCAATTTTTAAATTATGCGGGTAATTGATTAATTATCGAGTAACAGGACATTACCTAGTTAACTAATAAGTGGATAAAAACATTATAAATTATACCCCCCCCCCCAATGTGGCATAAAGCCACTATGGCTAAACATAACTCTTGGTCATTATTGCCATGTGGCTACCTAAGGGTAAAGTTAAAATTTAACCAAGATAAGATAAGACTTCATTATGTGTCTTATCTCGTTTAGGATCAGAATACCATGAATTATTGTTGATCATTCTTAGTCCAAAAGAAACATTAGATATAGAAGCTAATACATTCATAACTCACTTTGATATATATAATCTTCTTCAAAAACATTAGAAACAGAAGCAAATTTTCCAACGAGAATTTGTTGAAATAGTAGCAACATGGAATTTTGCTGTTCTAGAAGAGTACTGTGCAATCTTCACCAAGAATATTATACGGAGTTTTCCTACTCCAGGTAAGTTAAGGTCATTCCTTCTTTGTTTTGGCATGGTCCAAATTATATAGAAGAAACGAGCAAACACATAGTTTCCATAAATTACCCTATCCACAAAAATACTAGGGGTGTCTATATTCTTGATTCCCCATGAGAATTTTTATTATCTTCTGTTCATGGGTCTCAGAATAATACGCAGCTGAAAAGTTTATCCGGAAGGAAATATTGAGATTATTACGTATTTTTCATGCATTTCACTTATGTGCATTGACCCATGACTAAATAGCGTTATATATGCATATATATGTAAAAATATGTATATGGGATATGGGAAAAGGTTACAGCGTTATATACGCACCACCACCTGATCAGTTGGTATATGTTGATGATGTTGCCCATAGTAGCCGAGATGATATGACGGGATGCCCTCAGTGGCTTGATGATATTATGTACACTCATACCCATGCATGGCACAACATTTATACACGTGTGCATGACATTATAAATGTTTCAGAATTTACAAAGTTATTCAGATTTAAAGAAGTGTTTCTTTATTCCATATTTCATATATGTCTTTTATGTACTAATTTTCATGCCTTACATACTGAGTATATTTTTCGTACTGACGCCCTATTTCACGGGGCTTGCATTTCATGCCCACAGGTGCAAGCAGGCAAGCTGACGGTCCCCCTTCTTAGGATCCCTGATCAGCGAGACTTGGCGTGCTCCACTTGATCCGGAGCTGCTTTTGATTTTGGTACGATATATATATATATATATGGGTATGACGTGCCTCTGTCCCATCTTTGTACAGTTATGTTTCCATTAGAGGTCTGTATATAGTATGTCTAGTTGGATAGTATGTGGCCTTGCCGGCTTCTAGTTTTAAGATGTATAGTTATCTATAGCAGCCTTGTCAGCTTGCCCTACGTATGTTGCACATATACGTATGTATGCCTTTTGGGCAGATTTACTTCATGTGTATTATTCTCGTAATTCACCAGATGTTATTCAGGTTTATATCTTAGGCGCATGATTAGGGGTGTTTGGCAGGTAGGACTCGGGCACCCGTTGCGACCCATCAATTTAGGTCGTGACACTAGGCTTGTGGATAATCCACTTCAGTGGCTAAAACAACTTATCTTACACGTTGATATTCCAAACTCCCTCAATATCCGAAAATCTATCCTCATACCTTTCTGCCCTTGGCATATTTAGCTAGCTCGAAATGCCAAGGTCTTTCGTTCAGCTCAAAAACCGCTCTCCCCCTCACATATCCTAAATATGGTAGTGGAATATTTCTATATTGTGGGTGTACCCACATCCTCACCCAGTTGCACACCACTACACCTTAAATGGGACCCTCTACCACTAATCCTTTCAAACTAAACACTGATGGTTTAGTGCGATTAGATATCGGTCAGGGCGGGATGTGTAGTGTTATACATGACTCCGCAGGCAACTGGCTTATGGGCTTTTGCGGGGGCATCACATCTCCCATGGAGTGTTGAAACTAAATTACGTGCAATTTATTATGGTTTGCAATTGGACATAATTGTGGTTATAAACCTTCAGAAGTGAACCTCGATACCCAAGCAGTCACTACAATTTTACAGACCTCATACCCGTTATATGCTAACATTATAAATGATTGCAGGTTTTCCTCGCTCGACTGGATGATCCTATTGTACGTTACATTTATAGGGAGCAAAATCAAGTAGCGGATTTACTTGCAAAGTTTGGATGCAACATGGATAGCACAACATGCATCATTGTTTTTGCAAACCTCTACCTTTTGTCCAAACAGCTTTGGAAGATGACTGCTCAGGAAAACTTTTTGTTAGAAGGGTTCTGCCACTAGCTCCACAACCCTCGCTCTGTTTGCAACATCCTTTTTGACCATCCTTTTTTTTGTCCCCTGATAAGGGAACCACTAGTTGTATTATTAGTTACTCTGACCCCCCTCTTTGTAATGACACGTCAAGTGGTCAACCCCTCACATCACTCTCTATGTTTTTAAATGTTTTCTGTACTACTCTGATAGGTTTTAAGGTTAAGTTTCAATGATTACAATATTATCTTCTATTATATTTTCAGGGTAAACAAAAAGGATAGAATGAAGATAATTAGCAAGATTGCTACTGGATTCAAAATAAAGAAAGAAGGAAGAATTAGTTACTGCATTAATGATCATTAAGAGGCAGCTCAACTCAAGGAGTGAACGAAGATTCAGTTACAATCATTAATGTTCAATCAAGAAGCATTTTTGACTCAATAAAGGGAACTCATTCCAGTTTCGAAGAATACGCTCCTTGAAATCAGCCGGAACATGGAAGGTCACATTCAAGTCTGGGCCAGTCAAAAAGCAAGATTCAAAGAGGCATCTCTTGGGTCAAATCCCTTAATCAAAGATCTTATGCCTCCTATTTCCAATAAGGATTTAACGGCTCTTTTCTCTGGTATAAAAGGGAAGCTCTCTCAAGAAGAAGACTAGGCAACTACAAAAAGAGTATTCCAAATCTGTCTACTTCTTAGTTCAAACACTGTAATTATGAGTTATCAGTGTCTCAAAAGATAGAGAGATCTAGAGTACAAAAGAAAGTTGTATCACTTGATTAGAAGTTAATTGTTGATTCTATATGTTGATGGTAAACAAAAGGATACCATCAATCATGTAAATTTATTCAAGATCTTAAGGGAACCCTTGCGAACCAAGGGGACTGGATGTAAGTACCACAACGGTACTGAAGCAGCATAAATCGTGTGTGTCTTACTATTGCTCTTTACTGCTTTTACTCCTTTTGTCTCGTGGATTAGTCAACTAATATTCATATTAGCCGACTAAATTTTAATTAGGCAACAATTCACTCGCCCCCCCTTGTACTTTCAATTGGTATCAGAGCAAGGATAACAATCTGTGCTTTACCGCCAGTGAGAAAAAGATCAATGGGATCCAACACTATTGTCGGTGCTCTCTTTCAAGAAGGAACCTCTCAAGTTCGACCTCCTTACATCAATGGTTAGCATTTTTCATATTGGAAGGTTCGCATGGAAACATACATCATGTCATACAGTATCAAAGTATGGCGTGTGATAAAAAGGGAAATCTTCCAATTCCTCCTACAAAAAATGCAGATTGTGAAATCATCAAAGCTACTGATCCTCTGGATTTGGACGATTACACTAATGAACAAGCTATTTTCATTACTGTAAATGCAAAAGCAAAAAATCTACTGTACAAATCTATCAGTGGAGAAGAAAATGAAAAAATATCCAATTGTGAAACTTCAAAACAAATGTGAGATAAACTGGAAGTCACTTATGAAGGAACCAACAAAGTAAAGGAAACTAGAATAAATCTCCCGGTTAGGGAATATGAACTATTTCAAATGAAGGATGGAGAATCTATTGAATAAATATTCTCCAGATTTAGCAAAATCCTTGGAAACCTCAAATCATTTGGAGGACCCATTAAAAGTGGCGAACAGGTTAGAAAGATCCTCAGAAGTCTACCTACAATTTGGCAACCAAAAGTTATCGCTCTAGAATGTCAAGACCTGGATAGAGTCTCCTATGATGAACTTAGAGGTGATGTGATTGCTTTTGAGAAAACTCATCTTGACAGACAAATTCAAGAGAAAAAGAAAAGCATTGCTTTCAAGGCAACTTGTCTGAACCTGAAAATGAAGATGAAGAAGAAGGAGGAGAAGAAGATGAAAACATTGCAATGTTCTCGCAAGTTGTGACTAACATGATGAGAAGTAACAAAAACTACAGAAGAGGTAAGGTTAATTTCAGGAAAGGAAGGGCAAGCAATGAAACAGATAAAAATGATGGAAGGTCTTACAAATGTGGAAAACTTTGACATGTCCAAGCTGACTGTCCTGAATTAAAAAGGAAGCTTAGCAGGAATGTACAAAAGAAGAAAGCTTTTGGATCATGGAGCTATGAGGAGGAATCTGATCATGAGGAAATTGCCAATATGTGTTTTATGGCTCTTAGTGAAAATGAAGAACCAGATAAACTTGCACTAATGACTGACATCAATGAAGAAGAAGATGATTCAAGAAGACCCTATCCATTATTGGATGAAGGAACTAGAGAGGTACATACTCCTTTATGTCCATCTTGTTATGAACTTCAAGAATTTGTTAATATTACTCTTGTAGATATTATAAGAGTGGTAAATGAACTTAGAAAAGTCGAAAAAGAAAAATAAAGAGAAAAAAAGGATTGGGCCTAGAAACTAGAAATATGCTAAGTTGAAAGTGATATACTTCAAGAAGAAGTAAACGAACTCAGGCTTCAATTGAATGGTCTACAGAAATCTTCAAGTTCTAGTTTAGTTCAAAACGTTCCTATTAGAAATAAAATAGCAAGCTCCTTTTGTAAGGCCTCGTGAATTTCCTACTCAGAAACCCGAATCTCGTAGTGCCAAATTAGGATCATGTGTCAGAAATTTATAAAATTCTCACCGCGGTTCGAACCTATTGGATTGATCTATGCGTTAAAAAGTTAAGAAATTGTGTTTTCCAGAAAAGTGCAATTCTATGGCCTAGAATACGGTCGCATAACAGTTGTGCGGGCCGCATAGTCACCGCAGAATCAAGCAGTGTCATAGGTAAGTTTGAGGTCAACTATGCGGCCAATTATGCAATCGCATACTCGATATGCATGCCGCATAGTCGTCGCATAATCCCCTTGGGATTTTTGCAAGGGGCAGTTCTGCGGTGCATTATGCGACCGTAGAACAGGTAAGTGGACCGCATTCTTGTCGCATACCCGGGCAGTGTGTTCAGTTTTTGGGATATGAATTATGTATTGAAATGCTTGGACTTTAAATTTTGATTTAAGTTGCATTGTTGTGCCACCTACGGGAAGTCTTTTCTATGCTTACAATTTAAATGGCTCTTGTGTGCACCTACTGTCCTAAATGGCAAAGCTAATATTGAAATTGGGAACGATGTAAAAATGTGGCCTAGTGCTAAGGATAATGTGACAAGTTGTAGCCCCAAGTGCCTATGAAATGATATATGTGAAATGAAATGATTAATGCAAAGGGAACCATCGGGCCAGGATCGGACACCGCTCAAGATTGCAGTGGTATTGTGAATGAATTCCGGAAAAAGGAAAATGAGATTGTGATTGAAGTATATGCCTCAAATGAGGCAACCTAGCCAATCGGGTCGAGATCGGACTCCGCTCAAGATAGCGGTGGTATTGTGAACAATGATGAATAGTGTGAAATGTCTCAAACTAAAAGCTTTTATTTGATAATGTGGTGATCGTCTAAAGTTTTGAGTTATACTTGTGATTTCTTATTCTTGTATGAAAGTTCTTTCTAACTAGATTGTGTCTAGTTATGCATACTAGTACTATTCTATGGTACTATTGTCCCTTTTGCCGGGGGCGCTACATTTTTAAATGAATGTAGGTGGCTCTTTAACGGATAGTGCCGATCGCGCGTAGCGGAGTGTCCTCCTCTCGAAGACTTTGTGAGCCCTTTTTCCTTCAAGGGGTTATGTTGTACATCTTTTGTGGTAGACTTCCACTTTTGAGGTATAAGTCGTCTTTTGTATCCATAGAGGCTCCGTAGACGATGTGTGGGTTATATGGGTGTTGGATGGGTTAATGATCTGTGTTATAACTCTATCCTCTAGTTCGTCTAAGCTATTACTATGTAAAATCTTGAAAGCTTAGTTACGGTTTATGATTTGTAATATAAAAATTAATTAAAAATGTTGAATGCTTGATTTTGCTATTGTCTAATTAATAGAAAGTCGAATTACTTAATCATGTTGAGTTGGGTAGCAAGTGTCAATGAGGCTTGCTCAGTTGGGTTCACTCGATTGAGCATCGGTCGCGCCTCCCGAGGTTGGGGTGTGACAAACTTGGTATCAGAGCCTAAAGTTTTAAAGTGTCCTAGGACGTCTCGGAGCCGTGTCTAGTAGATTCCTTCTTATCGGTGTGAAGTTGACCACATCTATAAGTTTGAGGCTATTTGGGTATTAGGAATAACACCCTTCTTTTATATTCTGGATCATGCGGCGATTGTGAAACTATTCCTCCTCTAACTAGTGCATTCATTCAATTTTCAGTATATGGCACCTAAGAAGAAAGCCAGAATTGGCCATGGAGCCAGTGCCACCCCAGGAGTGGCCGATGATTCACTACTTAATACTGCGGGTGAGAATAATCGCCCTGCTATGACCCTGACCGATTCTTCCATTCAGGAGCAGACTAACTTGGTTCCTGCATCTACAGGGGTACCACTATCCTTCTAATTGATACTCTTGTTCCGCCTCCAGCCCCAGCTTCTAGTTTTGGTATTTCTGATGGGGATCTTAGGGGAGCTATTCAGATGTTGACTCAGCTAGTGGCCTCTCAGGCCCAAAGGTCAAGTGCTGCACCCAGTTCATCTAGCCAGCAAGGGGATTCCACCAGTTCCAGGGTGAATAGATTTCTTCAGTTAGACCCTCCAGTGTTTATGGGTGCCAATCTAGAATAGGACCCTCAAAATTTTATTAATGAGATGCACAAGACCATCATGGTTATGCGTGCAACTGAGACAGAGGGAGTAGAGTCAGCTTCCTACCGCCAGAAAGGGGTGGCCTATTCGTAGTTTGAGTTGTGGGAAGATTCCTGTGGCGAGGGGAGCTCTTCGGCGAGGTGGAGCAAGTTTGCCGATGCATTTATAGATCATTTCCTGCCTGCCAAGACAAGGGCAGCCCGTGCAGCTGAGTTTGAGAATCTGAAGCAAGGTAGTAGAAGTGTATGGGAGTACCATATGAAGTTTACCCGCATGTCCAAATATACTATTCACATGTTACCCACAATGGAGGCTAGGGTGCATCGGTTTGTTCAGGGCCTTAATCCTTTGACTATTAATGAGGCTTCTATAGCTGCCTTGAATTCTAACATGAATTATGGGAAGATGGTAGCATTCTTCCAAGCCATAGAGAACCGTAAACTGAAGAATAGAAT
Organism: Nicotiana tabacum; assembly: GCF_000715075.1. NCBI lineage: Eukaryota > Viridiplantae > Streptophyta > Magnoliopsida > Solanales > Solanaceae > Nicotiana > Nicotiana tabacum. Next base: position 151,458,934 of record NC_134080.1, on the reverse strand, counting down.
GGAGAGAGAGGGTAATAGAAAGACCCGATCTGCGGGCAACATAAGTGAGTCACTAGGTAGGGGAAGATCAGCTTTTCGGGGAGGATCATCAGGACCGTCCCAGTCTGTTATACAGTCTTTAGCCAGCGCACCACCATTAGGGCCCAGCCAGTAGTAGCAATGGAGTCATTTCAGACCCAGTCAGGGCAACAGAGGATCCCACTAGCGGGGTCGGTCAGGAGAGAGATCCCAACTGCAGCAGAGGTCCCCGTACCCCAGGTGCGGGAAGATGCACTCGGGGATTTGCTACATGGAGTTGCCTATATGTTATGGATGTGGGATAAGGGGTCATATTCAGAGGCATTGTCGTGTATCCTTCCAGGAAGCAGGTAGGGGCACAGCACAGCTAGCTAGCCCAACAGCTGCTACATCTTCAGCCCCCTCTCCAGCTCGAGGTACCTCAGCACCCGCGGGGCGTGGTGCAGCTAGGGGTGGTGCGCAGAGTTCGGGAGGACTCAGCCGGTTCTATGCTATGAGTGGTCACCAGACTGCAGAGGCTTCTCCAGATGTTGTTATAGGCATTTTGACTATCCAATCTCATTATGTGTATGCACTTATTGACCCCGGTTCCACCCTGTCCTATGTTACCCCTTTTGTTGCTATGGAATTCAGGAAAGAACCAGAAGAGCTTGATGAACCATTCTTAGTGTCTACTTTGGTTGGTGAGTCAATTTTGGCTACTCGAGTTTATAGAAGTTGTGTTGTCACGGTGTGTGGTAGGGATACCAAGGCCGATCTTATTGAATTGGGGATGGTGGATTTTGATGTAATAATGGGAATGGATTGGATTTATTCATGTTTTGCCAAGCTTGATTGTTGGACTAGAACTATGAGGCTTGAGTTTCCTAATGGGCCCATTGTTGAATGGAAGGGGGATAATGTGGCGCCTAAAGGTCGGTTTATTTCTTACCTTAAGGCCACAAAGATGATCAAGAAGGGGTGTATCTGCCATTTAGTTCGGGTTATGGACATCGATGCCAAGGCACTTAGTCTTAAGTCCATGCCAGTTGTGAACGAATTTTCGGATGTTTGTCCAGATAAGCTCCTCGGGATCCCACCAGACAGGGAGATTGATTTTGGGATCGATGTGATACCAGGCACGCAACCTATATCAATTCCACTTTACAGATTGGCACCGGTAGAATTGAAGGAACTAAAGGAGAAATTAAAGGATTTGCTAGAAAAAGGGTTTCATCCGGCCAAGTGTGTCACCATGGGGCGCACCGGTCTTGTCTGTATGGAAGAAAGATGGGTCGTTGCGGATGTGTATTGACTACCGATAGCTTAACAAGGTCACCATCAAAAGTAAATACCCTCTACCCAGAATAGATGACTTGTTTGACCAATTGCAGGGTGCTATGTGTTTTTCAAAGGTTGACTTGCGGTCCAGGTATCACCAATTGAAGATAAGGGAGCGGGATATTCCAAAAATAGCTTTCAGGACTCAGTATGGGCACTTTGAATTTCTGGTGATGTCTTTTGGGCTAACAAATGCCCCGGCAGCTTTCATGGATCTTATGAATCAAGTCTTCAATATTTTTCTAGACTCCTTTGTAATAGTGTTCATTGACGATATTCTTGTTTATTCCCGGAGTCAGGAGGATCATGCTAACCATCTCAGGGCAGTTTTACAGACTCTTCAACAGCATCGATTGTATGCGAAATTTTTGAAATGTGAATTTTGGCTAGAATCTATCGCGTTCATGGGTCATATCGTCTCCAGGGAAGGAATTATGGTTGATCCTCAAAAGATTGCAGCAGTGAAAAATTGGCCTAGACCTACCACTCCAACGGAGATTCGCAGTTTCTTGGGTTTGGTCGGGTACTATAGAAGATTTGTGGAGGGGTTTTCTACTCTTGACTCTCCATTGACTAAATTGACCCAAAAAGTAGTTAAGTTCCAGTGGTCAGATGCTTGTGAGAAGAGCTTCCAAGAATTGAAATCAAGATTGACTTCAGCACCGGTATTAACCCTGCCAGAGAGTATAGAGGGGTTTGTGGTGTATTGCGATGCTTCAAGGATCGGGCTCGGGTGTGTGTTGATGCAATATGGCAAGGTTATAGCCTACGCTTCCAGGCAACTCAAGAATCATGAAAAGAACTACCCGACCCATGACTTAGAGCTTGCAGTACTGGTGTTTGCGCTAAAAATTTGGCAACATTATCTATATGGGGTCCATGTGGATGTGTTCACGGACCACAAGAGCCTCCAATATATTTCCAAATAGAAGAAGTTGAATCTGAGGCAGAGAAGATGGCTAGAGTTACTCAAAGACTACAACATTGATATTCTCTATCACCCGGGAAAGGCTAACATTGTGGCAGATGCTCTTAGTCAAAAATCTATGGGACGTTTGGCTCATTTGAAGGCGCATCTGAGGCCGTTGGCCCTGGAGATTCGTCAGTTGGCTAGTTTGGGGGTTTGTCTTGAGGACCCTAGTGAAAGAGGGATAATTGTGCAGAATAGGGATGAATCGTCACTCGTGGTGGAGGTGAAAGAGAAGCAATTCAATGATCCATTGTTAGCATAGCTAAAAGAGGGGATTCATAAACACAAAACCACAGCTTTTTCCTTTGGCACGAATGATGGTACCCTACGGCACCAAGGTCGCCTATGTGTTCCAGATATTGACGATCTTCGGGGAAGGATCATGGCAGAAGCTCACACTTCCAGGTATTCAGTGCACCCAGGTTCTACAAAAATGTATCATGATCTTAAGGAAGTTTATTGGTGGAACAACATAAAAAGGGATGTGGCAAACTTTGTGGCAAGGTGTCTGAACTGTCAATAAGTAAAGGCCAAACATCAAAGGCCCGGTGGATTGGCTCAAAGCATAGAAATCCCAATGTGGAAATGGGAAATGATCAACATGGATTTTGTGGTGGGGTTACTACGCACTCCGCACAAGTTCGACTCAATTTGGGTGATCGTGGATCGGCTCACGAAATCAGCACACTTCTAGCCAATCAAATCTACCGACACAGCGGAACAGTATGCTTAGTTATATATCAAGGAAATAGTCAGGTTGCATGGTACTCCAGTCTCAATCATTTCAGATCGAGGGGCTCAGCTCACGGCAAACTTTTGGAAGAAATTTCAGCAAGGTTTGGGCACGCAGGTAAATCTTAGCACAACTTTTCACCCCCAGACCAACGGGCAAGCAGAGCGGACTATTCAGACGCTTGAGGACATGTTGCGTGCTTGTACCCTTGATTTCAAAGGTAGCTGAGATGATCATTTGCCACTTATAGAGTTTGCTTACGACAATAGCTTCCATGATAGTATCCAGATGGCACCATTTGAGGCACTGTATGGTAGAATATGTAGGTCTCCCATTGGGTGGTTCGAGGTTGGAGAAGCTGAACTGATAGGGTCGTACCTTGTGCACAAGGCCATGGAGAAAGTCAAGATTATTAAGGAAAGGTTGAAAACTGCTTAGAGTCGCCAAAAGTCTTATTCGGACGTATGTCATAGGGATTTGGAATTCAAGGAAGATGATTGGGTATTCTTGAAGGTTTCCCCCATGAAGAGTAACATGCGGTTTGGGAAGAAAGGAAAATTGAGCCCAAGGTACATCGGACCATGCAGAATCATCCAGCAGATTGGTCAGGTGGCATACAAGCTTGATTTTCCACCCGAAATGCCGTTGGTACATCCGGCCTTTCATGTGTCTATGTTGAAGAAAGTAGTGGGAGATCCGTCCACTATTGTGCTAGTTGAAACCATTGAGATTAATGAAGAACTGTCTTATGAAGAAGTTCTAGTTGCCATTCTTGATAAGCAAGTCCGGAAGTTGAGAAATAAGGAAATTGCCTCCGTAAAAGTGTTATGGCGGAACAAGCAGGTTGAGGAAGCCATTTGGGAAGCCGAAGAATAAATGAGAAAGAAATACCCACACTTGTTTGAATAGACATGAAATAGCTATTATGCATTTGGTTAATACAAACTCTTATCTTTGATTTGATCCATGTAAAACTGTTCCATTTTAGTTATATATGTTGTCTATACGGCCATAAATAATGTTGTACAAGTTGTATTATGTCTATGGAATATGTTTATACTATTAGGATATGTTTCTAGGGCTCTCTGACATGTGGATAGGCCTAAATACAAAGGAAATTCTGGTGAAATTTTCGGAAATTTAGGGAGTTAGCCAAATTTGGGGATATTGAAATGTTTCATATGTGCAAAGTTGAGATTACATAAAGACTTCTAACAAGTGAACCTTGGCCCTCATTCGAGGATGAATGATCTTAAGTGGGGGAGGATGTAAGGCCCCGTGAATTTCCTACTGAAAAACCCGAATCTCGTAGTGCCAAGTTAGGATCATGTGTCAGACCTAGTTTGGACCTTTTGGATTGATCTGTGCGTTAAAAAGTTAAGTAATTGTGTTTTCTAGAAAAATGCGATTCTGCAGCCCAGAATGCGGTCGCATAACAGTTATGCGGACCGCATAGTCACCGCAGAATCAAGTAGTGTGATAGGTAATTTTGAGGTCAACTAGGCAGCTAATTATGCGATGGCATACTCGATATACGGGCCGCATAGTCGTCGCATAATCCCCTTGGGATTTTTGCAAGGGGCAGTTCTGCGGTGCATTATGCGACCGTAGAACAGGTATGCGGACCGCATTCTTGTCGCATACCCGGGAAGTTGTGTTCAGTTTATGGGACCATTTTTGTGGTCCACTTTGCGGGCCGCATGTCAGCTGTGTGATCACATATGCGATTGCAGATCTGAGTCGGGGCTCCTATTTTCTAATTTGTAAAACCCGACCCCATCCCATTAAAAACACCCCGTCCGACCTTCTCTATATTATTTTTACTAAAGATAGAGTAAGAAAAGAAGTTCTAGAGAGAGAGGGAGTGACCTTCATCTAATCCCCACCCAACTCTCACCCCAAAATTTTGAAGATTGTCAAGAGAGTTGCCAGGTCTTCACCCTAAAAAGGTAAGAACTTGTTCAATAATCTGTAATTTTGAACTTTCTATTCAAAATAAGTGATTAATAATTGAGTTCTTGGGAAAAATGGCTAATAATCTTGCATACATAAGAGATAATGGGGTATGGGGAGGATGAGAACTAAAGAGACAACAATTGAAGTATAACATTGAAGAAATCTCTTTCAAAAAGGGACCTAAGATCACCATGCACACTTGGTGCTTGATAGTATACCTGAATGAGCTAAAATCTTAACTATGTCACTAATTCTTGGTTCGATTTGTAATTTTTATACTATAGATTGAAGTGATAAGAGTCCCGGAATTTTGTAAGAATTAAGGAAAGCCTTATTGAGGTATGTATGGCTAAAACCCCATCTTTTCGAAATTGAGCTTCATCGGCGTTTGTGTGAATATGGTAAGATTAAAGCTGAATTGTTGCATTGCTTGTCATTTTGCATGAATTGATGTTGTAACCGTATATGTGTGAAAGATGTGTCTTAACATGATGAACGTGCTATCTTGATAACTTGAAAAGGGCAAGGATATGAATTATGTATTGAAATGCTTGGACTTTAAATTTTGATTGAAGTTGCAGTGTTGTGCCACCTACGGGAAGTCTTATCTACGCTTACAATTTAAATTGCTCTTGTGTGCACCTATTGTCCTAAATGGAAAAGCTAATATAAAACTGAGAACGATGTAAAAATGATGCCTAGTGCCAAGGATAATGTGACAATTTGTGGCCTCAAGTGCCTATGAAATGATATATGTGAAACGAAATGATTAATGCAAAGGGAACAATGCCTTGTAAAGGCGGCCTAGCTGATGGTCGGGATCGGACACCGCTCAAGATAGCGGTGGTATTGTGAATGAATTCCAGAAAAAAAGAAAATGAGATTGTGATTGAAGTATATGCCTCATTCTTGAAGTATATATCGGACTCCGCTCAAGATAGCAGTGATATTGTGAACAATGATGAATAGTGTGAAATGCCCCAAACTAAAAGCTATTGAAAAATGATGTGAAAGTTGTATGATTCTTTTATTTGATAATGTGGCGATCGTCTAAAGTTTTGAGTTATACTTGTGATTTCTTATTCTTGTATGAAAGTTCTTTCTAACTAGATGGCGTCTAGTTATACATACTAGTACTACTCCATGGTACTAACGTCCTTTTTGCCGGGGCGCTACATTTTTAAATGAATGTAGGTGGCTCTTTAACGGACAGTGTCGATCGCTCATAGAGGATTGTCCTCCTCTCGAAGACTTGGTGATCCCTTTTTCCTTCAAGGGGTTATGTTGTACATCTTTTGTGGTAGACTTTCACTTTTGAGGTATAGCTGGGACCTTGTTGCCGGCGTTGTCATAAGTCGTCTTTTGTATCCACAGAGGCTCCGTAGACGATGTGTGGGTTATGTATGGGTGTTGGATGGGTTAATGATCTGTGTTATAACTCTATCCTCTTGTTCGTCTAAGCTATGACTATGTAAAATCTTGAAAGCTTAGGTACGGTTTACGATTTGTAATATAAAAATGAATTAAAAATGTTGAATGCTTGATTTTGCTATTGTCTAATTAATAGAAAGTCGAATTCCTTAATCATGTTGAGTTGGGTAGCAAGTGTCAATAAGTCTTGCTCAATTGGGTTCACTCGATTGAGCGCCGATCGTGCCTCCCGAGGTTGGGGCGTGACACCTTTTGTGGTAAAAATGGGCATAGAACTAACAATTGCAGGAACAGAATTAGAACTGAAAATAATTCTAGAAACTTTAACATCTCACCTTGCACCTAGTATGGCAAAAGAGGTCACGCCTCAAATCATTGCAGGTTCAAAAACAATAGGAGGTGGATTTGGAGACCAAAATCCTCAAATCAAACAAATAGATCTAACCAGTCAGGACCCAAGCAGGCTTGGGTACCTAAAAATAAGTAATCTTTTATTGCAGGAACACCGCAAGAAGAACCGAAAAGGAAAATAGTATCTCGACAGCGCGTGTTCCAGACATATGACAGGTGACAAACAACTGTTCAAATCAGTCACCAAGATAGATGGAGGAACAGTTACATTTGGTGACAAATCCAAAGGAAATGTTATTGGTGTTGGAAAAGTTCTTTTAAGCTCTACATATGACGTGGATGAACTCGGGTACAATCTTCTCAACATCAGTCAACTATGTGACAATGATTATGAGGTTCGTTTTAAGAAACATGACTGGTTCATAGAAGACAAATCAGGTAATATCATCCTCTCTGCCAATAGGGACAGAAATGTCTATACTATCAAAAACCTTGAAATATTTGGGGATCAAATTTGTCTTTATTCTATAATTGAAGATCCTTGGGTTTGGCATAGGAAACTTGGGCACGCAAGCATGCACACCATTCAAAAACTTTCAAAACATGATCTTGTCATTGGTCTTCCAAAACTAGATTTTTCAAAAGATCATGTCACGCCCCAAAAATCGAGGAGCGCGACCGGCGCTCAATCGAGTAAACCCGACTGAGTAAGCCTGTTAGGTTTCATTCTATCCAAACTAATTCATGAAAAAATAGGAGATGTACTCCATTAATCATACTTTGCAAGTATTTCATTAACAACTTCCATTTTATTTCCATTAGCAGCTTAATTCATAATTGTCAAAATATTACAAGTTTTATACATCATTGCCAAACATCAATATTTCTACTTTAATTCCAATACCCGACACTGTCACACCCTTTTTTTACCAACTAACTTAACCCTCTTAAATTAATAAAAGGAATTAGTAAAGCTCAAAAGGTTTTTTCAATTCGAAAGTGACAAAAATTCGTGTTCAAAAGGAAATAACTCAGAGTCGTCATCTGACATTTGATTTTGGTGTGTTAGGTCACCATTTTTCTAAAAATAATTTTCCCTTTTAAAACACTTGGACTTCAAAACTAAGTCTGCACCAGAGATTCGGGTAAGGGGGTTCATTTGACTCAGGGAGAAGGTGTAAGTCACTCCCCAAGTTCCGTAACTAGTACGGTTGCATACTCGATCTAGTTGACTTTTAGAATATTGAATTGAGGTAAAAACGACAAACAAAAGAAAATTAACACACAAGAGGCTCGAGGTTGTTCCCCACCTAATAAGAGAAAATAAAAAGAAAAAAAGAAAAGAAAAATCCTAAACTAACCTATGCTATGACTTCTCCATGACGTTCGCCAAAGCCTCCAAATACATGATACTACGGGGCATACCCCGGATAAAAATGTATTTACAAGGTCCTCGGGGCATTCCCCGGATATAATAATCAACTAACGGGGACAACCTCTTACCTCATATGAAAGAAAAGAAAAGGAAAATCCTAAAATTTGTGTACCTGAGTGTTAGATGGTCTAAGACATGCATATATCGTACCCATAATAAAGTAACTGTGTAAAATAGACATAATTCTAAACCCATGCCCAGGCAGTATCCATACTTTGTCAATTCATGTTCATCTCAACTCAAATTCGTTAAAATTAATAAGTCCAAATCTAAAATGGGTTGCTAGCTAGTAAAAAATGACATAAAAGCAATAAAGCCTTTAAAGGCCAAATGCTCTTTAAGGTTTAAACTCAAATTTTCCTTTCCTTTTAAGTGCCAAATCTATTTTAGACATGTCGATCTAAACGAACATTAACCAAAATTTTATTAATCTAGCATCAAACGCAGCACAGTAGCATATTGAAATTGAGATTAAAGAGAGAGAGAGAGAGAGAGATGAACCTTACATTGTATTTATATGTAGTAATTCCACCAATTTCAGCAAAAAAATAGAGCAAAATTGGGCGACCAATAAATCCAGAACAGTGGATGTCATCGAAACTTTTGAACGAAAACAGCATACCCGACCGGAAACTCGAACGGCGATCAACAACAACGAGTTTGAAACACCCTCAGCTCAACCAAATTTCATATATATATATATATATATTTTTGAAACCCAATTTGAAATCAAAAAGAAGAAGCAGTACTATGTATTTTGTAAATTTTCTTTCTAAAATTCAAGCCCACAACTAACTCACAAAGAAAAATTATATTCTTTAGTTGTACTTTTCCTCCTGAAACTTTGAAAGAATCCCAAGAATTCACTCGATCTTGGACTGAAATTTCGATCACCTTTCACTCTAGTCCTCTGCCCATCTGGGCATGTATCTTTGGGTGGTGAGGGTGGCAGCTGGTTGTTCGGTTGTGGCTAAAGGGGAAGAGTTTGGTGCAGCTGGTGGTCTCCTCTAGTAAGAGAGCGAGAAATCAAAAGGTGGGGCTTGGGGAAGATCCTCGAATTGGGGTCTCGTGTGTGTGTGTTTGTGAGGGTAACGACTGATTCCCAAAAAAATGTCTAGGTCTAGGTTTTTTTTTTTATCTCCTTAAGGGAAATAGGGTATGGGCTAACAAGATTTGGGCTTCAAAATTGGGCTCTATTTCCTACAAAATTTGGGCTAAGAAAGCTGAAAATTCAATTTGTTTTTTTAAAAGTAATATGAATACTTATAAAAGATATAAAATTACTGTTACTAATTGATTTTAATAAACTATTAATATTCAAATAAAAATTAAAATTGAATTTGAAACTATTTTTGGTATTTTCAACGATTATATTAGAACAAAAATAGGTTAAAGTAGTATATCCTTCTAAAAATATCTAATACGTGAATTAAGTAGAGAAATATGGAACTATTTTTGTAATTTTTATTTTGTTCTTAAAATAAAGTAAAATAGTTAAAACTAGGTAAAATAGCGATATTAGGCCTAAACTAAATATCTAAAAGCTAAAATGAGTAAAATTTTGGGGAGGGTCAAAAATCACATGTCTACAGCTGTCCCTCTTTGACTGGAAATACGAAGTATTTTCAGACAAAGAACGACTAGACAGGTTTTTTGACCCGACCCTTATTTAGGCAGACCAAAAACTATGAAGAAGGGGGATGTGACCGAGCCCTGGTATCTGAGCTGCCTACATATCCTTGGCTATAAAGGAATTAGGCCATGTTTAGTTCAGAAGTGAATGAGGTGATGGAGTATACTAAGGTGGAGAGCCGGTCGAGGTGTCGTTGAGGTTCTGGTCCGCGGTTCCTACCATTACATCGAAAATAAAAGGATAATTTACAGCAGAAGTAAAACAAAAAAAATACAAGAACCTATCTACTTCTTGTCTTGAATCTCTACTTGATCTTCCATATGAAACTGAAAAATGGACCCTGTTCTTCGGGCAGGCTCCTGATGCTTCTTGAACTTGGAAATTAAAACTTGACCCTGTTCTTCAGGCGGGGCTCCTGACGCCTCTAGAATTTGAGAATTGAAAGTAACTCTGAAATGAATTCCCTCATTTTTCAGGTGGGCGCCTGCCACTGATTTAAAACTGAAATGAATTCCCTCATTCTCCAGGTGGGTGCCTGCCAGTGACTTAAAACTTGAAATGAATTTCCTCATTCTCCAGGTGGGTGTCTACCACTAACTTGAAACTTCAGATGACTTCCCGCGTTCTCCAGGTGGATGTCTGTTGCTTACTTGAAAATCACAATAATTTTGAAATAGATTCCCTCGTTCTCTAGGTGGTCGCCTGTCGTTAAAGCTTGAAACTTGATATGGATTCCCTCATTCTCCAGGTGGGCGCCTGCGAGTGACTTGAAACTTGATATGGGTTCCCTTGTTCTCCAGGTGGGCACCTGCCAATGACTTGAACTCGAAATAAATTACCTCATTCTCCAGGTGGGTGCCTGCCACTAACTTGAAACTTCAGATGACTTCCCTCATTCTCCAGGTGGGCGCCTGTTGCTTACTTAAAAATCACAATAATTATGAAATGGATTCCCTCGTTCTCCAGGTGGGCTCCTGCCGTTAAAGCTTGAAACTTGATATAGATTCCCTCATTATCCAGGTGGGTTCCTGATTGCCAAAAATTTGAATTGTATTCCCTCATTATCCAGGTGGGTGCCTGATTACCAAAAACTTGAATTATATTCCCTCGTTATCTAGGTGGGCACTTGATTACCAAAAACTTGAATTGTATTCCCTCGTTATCCAGGTGGCTGCCTGATTACCAAAACTTGAATTGTATTCCCTCGTTATCCAGGTGGGTGCCTGATTTCCAAAACATGATTATATTCCCTCGTTATCCAGGTAGGTGCCTGATTTCCAAAACTTGAATTGTATTCACTCGTTATCCAGGTGGGCACTTGATTACCAAAACTTGAATTGTATTCCCTCATTATCTAGGTGGTTGCTTGATTTTCAAAACTTGAATTGTATTCCCTTGTTTTCCAGGTGGGCGTCTGCCATTACAACAAAACAGACAAAACAAAAGAAATTTTCTGCCCCAGTTTGGAATCTAGGAGTGTTAATCGAATCATGTTACCTAAAGAGCTCTAAGAATTTAAAAGCTAAATCTCATTATCTAGGAGGGCCCTAAAAACTTCAAATTAAATCTCATCTTAAAAGTGACAACTTTGAAGCTAAGTTATATTTCCTACAGGTAGAACTTACGTTAAATCTTGTTATCTATGAAGGTTTTGAAATTTAACTAGATCTCATTGTCCAGGAGGGTCCTGAGAACTTTTAAAATTAAATCTCATTATCCATGAGGGTCCTAAAAACTTGAAAACTAAATCTCATTGTCTAGGAGGGTCCTGAAAACTTGAAAATTAAATCTCATTATCTAGGAGGGTCTCGAAAAGCTGAGAATGAACTTACCTGAGCCATGCTCTCTTCTTGGAGGATTCTGAACAGAATTTATTGCCCCTGAGCCATGCCTTCTTCATGGGAGGGTCCCTATGGATTGACAAATTTTCTTGCCCCTGTTTTAGACGAATAAAATTTTGTTAGTTTGAAAACGTGGCGGTTAGTTTGTGGCATCATTGCTGAGTGTTTGCTTCTGCCACTACCATGATAACTTTGATATCAACTTGGACGACCTTGACTGTTATCGACTACCCATTTTATTTCAACCCTTATCATAGAAAACAACTCTGCTCCATTCCATCCCAATGTCCTCTATCTGTTGCATTTTGCTCATGAATTGACATTTACCGAACCCTTGCATTTCACATGAATCCCAAAGCATGTTGATTGTTACTAACTCAATGCGCATACCACTTTTACCTGACTTATGCCACTTTGGCGTGCTAGCCAAATTCGTTTTGTGCAATTGGAAAGTTGGTAATGAATTTTGAAGCCATTTCTCACTTGTTCTGATCAAACAGACTCAAGAAAGGACTCAAACAAAACAAGAGGAACAAAATAAGGGACAAGTGAAAAAGATGATACCTAACAAGAAAATTACAAAGTAGAAATTTATGAGATGTGGATACCAACTCTAATGACCATGACATGCACCTTTGGATCAAGTGGTCCAATCTCTCAAGCAAGTCTAATATTCAACTCTTGTTGTACCTCTTCGCTATGAAACTAGGCTTCAGCGCTTCAATTGTCCCATTTGATCCATAATCCTCAGTCGACTTGTAGTGCCCTGAAGGGTTTACACCATCAAGCCTCTCTCATTTTGCTCTTTTCTTAACTCACCGTCGCCTTTCGGTGCCCCTGAGGATTTTCACCGATAAGACTCTCTCATTTTATCATTTTCTCTCATTGTGTTGAGAGCAAAGGTATTACCTACGATGCAAGAAGATCATACTTTCACCACACACTTGATTTGGCATCCTCAAAGATTGGCCAGAAGATCTTTCTTGGACCGTAATGTAGGCTTTTGGACAGGGTTAGGAAGAAAGGGTAGCATGAAGGCTCAAAATAATTTAAGATGAAAGGGTTCAAAATTACAACTTTTGGAATCACGTCTTTTGGCAAAATTAAAACCTCTGCCCCAGTTTCTTGGAGTTTGGGGAATTTATTTATTATTTTTTGCTTTTTGCTTTTTGCTTTTTGCTTTGATGAGATTTCTAAGAAAAACTGCCCCACTCTTGACTTCGGGGATCATGAAATATTTTATTTGGTGTGACCGAACCGTAAGGCTTCCTATGTATCTTGTGGTGACAAGAATTAGGTCAAACGTAGTTCAAAAGACAAAATTATTTTTTTTCTCTTTTCCTTTTCTCTCTTTTTTTCTTTTTCCTTTTTTTTCTTTTCTCCTTTTTTCTCTTTTTTTTCTTTTTCTCTTTTTTTTTTCTTTTTCTTTTTCTCATTTGTTTTCCTTTTCTAGTTCCTAACTATATTTCTGATTCCAAAAGAGGGGTTTGAAACAAAAAATTAGGGCTCAAAATGGGTAGCAAAGGATAAAAGTGTTTGGGTAGCAGAATAAAATGCCTTCGTCATACCAAACTTAAAAATGCCAAGTACAAACATGCAATTGAAAATAAGCAAACAAATCACACACAGTATCTATTGATGGCAACATCACAAACAAAAAGTGTCGACGAGCAATAACTTTGTCCCAATGAATGATCATTGCCAGTTCGAAGCAGACTTGACTCAACCTTATATTGATGTGGAAGAATGCATTTCAGCACTGACTAATTTTGCTCAAACTACTTGAGAGACATTCCCTTATTGTATGCTCTTATCGACCTCTTGATTTCCCAAACTAACTGCCTCAGTGTCACTCAATTCAAGCTTCACGTTATCTAAGGATGCGTGAATCTTCACGTGTTTCCTCAAATGCCTTCTTTTATTATATTCAAAACAGTGTCATTACTTCATGATTAGACTAACTTTCAAGACCAGGCTGAGAATTATGCGAGCATGTCATGTTACTAGAGTTAGCATAAAAAGAACTATAAAAGAAAAAATGACCTAAACGAAACTGATTAAAACTAACAGAAAACAGGAGATTGCATTAGACAGATGATGAGAAAGGTTTGAACAAAACAAGCAAAATAGACATGGGTTATAACCCTGGAACAATCATAGATAAAACTAGACGAGTTATTACTACTAAACGAACTAAGCAAAATAAGAAGAAGAAGGGTTTGAGCCACAAGACAATATCCGGATTACAACCCTAAAATAACCCGGACAACAGAAATGACATCAAAATAAACCACCAAAACCCCTCCCTGGCTAGCCAAGAACGGAGTATTTTTCCAATTACTAAGCTCGACATCTTAGCCATTGGGTTGCACATCAAAATTACTGGGACCATCACCAATTTCAATATCATTAACCTCAGTCAGCAAGTTTCCAAAAGGATGCTTATACTCCCTGTCACCACGTGTCGCACCTCCTTTTTCCGCGCCCGCGAGGGTGCAGGGGAGTTTTTCCAATTAAAGGACAATCGAGACGGGATTGGTTTATTTATTTCAGAGTCGCCACTTGGGAGATTTAGGGTGTCCCAAGTCACCAATTTTAATCCCGAATCGAGGAAAAGAATGACTCCATATTACAGTTTGCGTACCAGAAATCCGGATAAGGAATTCTGTTAACCCGGGAGAAGGTGTTAGGCATTCCCGAGTTCCGTGGTTCTAGCACGGTCGCTCAACTGTTATATTCGGCTTGATTGTCTGATTTTATACAAATATGAACTTATGTGCAAATTTTATCTTTTAACCGCTTTATTATTATTGTTTTTAAAAGAAATATGAACATCGCTTAAAACACGTCTTTGGACTGCGTTACATGAAATGCACCCACAATCCGGAACACGTTTTATTTGATGTTTTGGGATTTGGACTCGGGTCGCATGAAATGCACACCCAGGCTTAAGAAAGTAAAATATTAAACACGCGCCTAAAGAGACTATCGCGTTATTATTTTGGGGAAGACCGTGAAATTCGCTAAACGGTCCTTCCGAATTCTAATTAAACCATACATTTTGTGAGGGCCCCGCAATCTATACGTTTTATTTGGCGAGGCTCGTCTCATTTTTATTTTTACAAGATAAACCTACAATGACTATATTTTCTATTAAGTTCGTCTCTAAACTAAAAGAAAATCTCTTAATTATTTACATGCTGAAAAACGTAACTTATTAGTTATTAGTTTACGGCTAATGCAAATGGAAAATTGCGATCGAGTTTGTACAAAGAAAAACTGCTTTCATTTTATATTCTGTTATTCAATAATACTAGAACATGAGATTGACCATAATATCAAAACAGATTAATTATTCTCCGTAATTTAAACTAACATTATTAGATGAAGAAAGTATACATATGCAACCTCATTATTCATTAATCATTCAACTACATCTTTATACGAAGAAAGAAAAATTATATTCAACCACAAATCTAAACAGGAGGAATTCAACAGGAACAAAGCCTGATTAATATTTCATTTTTTTGCTTCAAGCCGAGATTGTACAAATGTGTACCTGGAAACAGCAGTACAAGAACAAAAGAAGGAGAAGTCAGCAGCAGTAATAACACAGCAACAACAGATTCAACAACATCGCAAACCAGTACATTAGGAATAGCAGAAAACCCAGGAGACTATAAACGACTCCAAGTATAGTGAAGAAGTAAAAGGCAGGAAGGTTCTGACTATTTCAGATCTTAAGCGAGGCAATGAAGCAGTAACTATTTTTTTTTTCAACTTCAAAACTCTCCAAAATGAATTCTGCCCCTGTATATTCAGTGTATACAGAATGTATATCGGGTGTATACTTCTCACTCCGCCCCCTCTTTTTTTCTTCTCTCTATCTAGTTTTTCCTCTCTTTTTTTCCACCCTTCTTCCTAAATTTTCTCTTCTATTTATAGCAAAATTTTCGAAATTTTCAGATTTATTTTTTATTATTTTATTATTTTTTTAATTAAAAGAAATCTCACTTACAAATTGCTTTTATTTTTTTAGAAAAAGAAATCCCACCTTTATTTACTTTTATTTTTAAAATTCCAACTTTAATTACTTTATCTTATTTAAAATCCCACTTTTTATTTTTTTTAAAAGAGAATCTCACTTTATTTAACTTTTCTTTAAAAAATAAACCACTATCTTTTCTTTTTCTTTTAAAAATGCTACTTTCAATTACTTTAAATTTTTTAAATTTTCAGATATCTTTATATTTATTTTTTAATTCCAACCTTATTTTACTTTTAAATTTTTTTAAAACTTTTTACTTTTTTTTAAAAAAAATTTTCTACATTCTTTTACTTTTTTTTTATTTTTTTATTTTTTATTTTTTTAAAATCATTTTTGCTTTTAATAAAACAAACTAAAATAAATATATATATATTTTTTAAAATAAAAATAATAAATAAAATAAAATATTTTCGGATTTTTTTATATATATAAAAAAACAAAAAATAAAACTATTAATAGTGATAATTCACTTTTTATTATTTTTTTTATTTTTTTTTTGGTTTTGTTTTGTGTTGGACAAAAATGAAGAAGGGGTGTTGGGTTAATGGACTGGGTCGACCCAGTTCGAAATGGACTGGGTCGTAGGGAAGATTGGGCCATTTTTTGGGCCTATAGCTTGAAATTGAAGAAGAGGCTCAATTCCGACTTTCTTTATATTTTCGCTCTCTTTTCTTCTTTTATTTTTCTAAAACTAAATTATAAAAATACTTAAACTATTATTAAGAACTAAATTAAGTTATAAAGGCGCAAATTAACTCCCAATAACAATTAACGCACAATTAAATATTAATTAAGCATAAAATTGTATATTTGGACATTAAATGCTAAAAATGCAAACGATGCCTATTTTTGTAATTTTTAATTTTTGTAAAACAATTTTAATTACTAACAATTGTAGAATTAAATCCTACATGCAAAATGCGACATATTTTTGTATTTTTTATTAATTTAGCGAATAAACACGCACAGACAAATACAAATAATTCTTCAAAATATCACAAAATTGTACACCAAAGAAAAATCATTTTATTTTTGAATTTTTTGGGAGTAATTCTCATATAGGGCAAAAATCACGTGCTTACAGCTGCCCCTCTTTGCCCGGAGACACGAAGGGTTTTCGTGCAAAGATAAAGCGAGCGATTTTTGCCCATCCGAGTACTCCGTTGAAGCATTTTTTTGAAAAAGATTTGACCGAACCTTTGCTTCAAAGGTTTCCTACATATCCTAGGCTAAACAGGAATCAGGTCAATGTAGTTCGAGAAATTTTGGTAGCTGGGACTACCGTTGGACTGCAATGTTACTGTTGTTGCATGCTATTACTACTGCTTACCGATCTCCTTGTTACACCGTGCTTAAAAAAAACAAGAAGCTAGGCTAGAGTACAATTTGTTTTTGTTGCCTTGCTTCCTTGTCTGCTTGCATTTCTTTCGGTGCTTTACTTCTTTTGACACATGTACTTGAGTTTGTACTGTGACCTCTTGTTGCAACCTTCTGTTTCCCGGTGCCGGGGAATTTTATTGTTTCCTGCTGGGGATTCCTATTGTAACCCTCTGTTTTATTGTCCTCTGACTTGATTTTGAAATGTATGCCTCTGTTATCTGGGCGGGCTCCCAATTTTAATACTTGAAAATTAAAGACTTGAAATGTATGTCTCTGTTATCTGGGCGGGCTCCCAAGTTCAATGCTTGAAAATTAAAGACTGAAATGTATGCCTCTGTTCTATGGGCGGGCTCCCAACTTCAACAACAACTTTAAAAATGAATGTCATTCCTCTCTTCAACCAATACATCGCCATTCTGTTCTTCAGGGGGGCTCCTGATTTCAACAACTTTAAAAAATAAAATCCTATTCGAGGGCGGATGAACCCGAAATATCCTATTCGAGGGCGGATGAACCCAAAATATCCTATTCGAGGGCGGATGAACCCAAATATCCTATTCGAGGGCGGATGAACCCAAATATCCTATTCGAGGGCGGATGAACCCAAATATCCTATTCGAGGGCGGATGAACCCAAATATCCTATTCGAGGGCGGATGAACCCAAAATATCCTGTTCGAGGGCGGATGAACCCAAATATCCTATTCGAGGGCGGATGAACCCAAATATCCTATTCGAGGGCGGATGAACCCAAATATCCTGTTCGAGGGCGGATGAACCCAAAATATCCTGTTCGAGGGCGGATGAACCCAAATATCCTATTCGAGGGCGGATGAACCCAAATATCCTATTCGAGGGCGGATGAACCCAAAATATCCTATTCGAGGGCGGATGAACCCAAAATATCCTATTCGAGGGCGGATGAACCCAAATATCCTATTCGAGGGCGGATGAACCCAAAATATCCTGTTCGAGGGCGGATGAACCCAAAATATCCTGTTCGAGGGCGGATGAACCCAAATATCCTATTCGAGGGCGGATGAACCCAAATATCCTATTCGAGGGCGGATGAACCCAAAATATCCTATTCGAGGGCGGATGAACCCAAATATCCTATTCGAGGGCGGATGAACCCAAAATATCCTATTCGAGGGCGGATGAACCCAAAATATCCTATTCGAGGGCGGATGAACCCAAAATATCCTGTTCGAGGGCGGATGAACCCAAAATATCCTGTTCGAGGGCGGATGAACCCAAAATATCCTGTTCGAGGGCGGATGAACCCAAAATATCCTGTTCGAGGGCGGATGAACCCAAAATATCCTATTCGAGGGCGGATGAACCCAAATATCCTATTCGAGGGCGGATGAACCCAAAATATCCTGTTCGAGGGCGGATGAACCCAAAATATCCTGTTCGAGGGCGGATGAACCCAAATATCCTATTCGAGGGCGGATGA
This sequence comes from Nicotiana tabacum, assembly GCF_000715075.1. Taxonomy (NCBI): domain Eukaryota; kingdom Viridiplantae; phylum Streptophyta; class Magnoliopsida; order Solanales; family Solanaceae; genus Nicotiana; species Nicotiana tabacum. The sequence continues at coordinate 151,440,360 of NC_134080.1, read as the reverse complement.
ACCCAAATATCCTATTCGAGGGCGGATGAACCCAAAATATCCTATTCGAGGGCGGATGAACCCAAAATATCCTATTCGAGGGCGGATGAACCCAAAATATCCTATTCGAGGGCGGATGAACCCAAAATATCCTATTCGAGGGCGGATGAACCCAAAATATCCTGTTCGAGGGCGGATGAACCCAAAATATCCTGTTCGAGGGCGGATGAACCCAAAATATCCTATTCGAGGGCGGATGAACCCAAATATCCTATTCGAGGGCGGATGAACCCAAATATCCTATTCGAGGGCGGATGAACCCAAATATCCTATTCGAGGGCGGATGAACCCAAAATATCCTATTCGAGGGCGGATGAACCCAAAATATCCTATTCGAGGGCGGATGAACCCAAATATCCTATTCGAGGGCGGATGAACCCAAATATCCTATTCGAGGGCGGATGAACCCAAATATCCTATTCGAGGGCGGATGAACCCAAAATATCCTATTCGAGGGCGGATGAACCCAAAATATCCTATTCGAGGGCGGATGAACCCAAAATATCCTATTCGAGGGCGGATGAACCCAAAATATCCTATTCGAGGGAGGATGAACCCAAAATATCCTATTCGAAGGGCGGATGAACCCAAATATCCTATTCGAGGGCGGATGAACCCAAAATATCCTATTCGAGGGCGGATGAACCCAAAATATCCTATTCGAGGGCGGATGAACCCAAAATATCCTATTCGAGGGCGGATGAACCCAAAATATCCTATTCGAGGGCGGATGAACCCAGAATATCCTATTCGAGGGCGGATGAACCCAGAATATCCTATTCGAGGGCGGATGAACCCAGAATATCCTATTCGAGGGCGGATGAACCCAAAATATCCTATTCGAGGGCGGATGAACCCAAATATCCTATTCGAGGGCGGATGAACCCAAATATCCTATTCGAGGGCGGATGAACCCAAAATATCCTATTCGAGGGCGGATGAACCCAAAATATCCTATTCGAGGGCGGATGAACCCAAAATATCCTATTCGAGGGCGGATGAACCCAAAATATCCTATTCAAGGGCGGATGAACCCAAATATCCTATTCGAGGGCGGATGAACCCAAAATATCCTATTCGAGGGCGGATGAACCCAAAATATCCTATTCGAGGGCGGATGAACCCAAAATATCCTATTCGAGGGCGGATGAACCCAAAATATCCTATTCGAGGGCGGATGAACCCAAAATATCCTGTTCGAGGGCGGATGAACCCAAAATATCCTGTTCGAGGGCGGATGAACCCAAAATATCCTATTCGAGGGCGGATGAACCCAAATATCCTATTCGAGGGCGGATGAACCCAAATATCCTATTCGAGGGCGGATGAACCCAAAATATCCTATTCGAGGGCGGATGAACCCAAAATATCCTATTCGAGGGCGGATGAACCCAAATATCCTATTCGAGGGCGGATGAACCCAAATATCCTATTCGAGGGCGGATGAACCCAAATATCCTATTCGAGGGCGGATGAACCCAAAATATCCTATTCGAGGGCGGATGAACCCAAAATATCCTATTCGAGGGCGGATGAACCCAAAATATCCTATTCGAGGGCGGATGAACCCAAAATATCCTATTCAAGGGCGGATGAACCCAAATATCCTATTCGAGGGCGGATGAACCCAAAATATCCTATTCGAGGGCGGATGAACCCAAAATATCCTATTCGAGGGCGGATGAACCCAAAATATCCTATTCGAGGGCGGATGAACCCAAAATATCCTATTCGAGGGCGGATGAACCCAGAATATCCTATTCGAGGGCGGATGAACCCAGAATATCCTATTCGAGGGCGGATGAACCCAGAATATCCTATTCGAGGGCGGATGAACCCAAATATCCTATTCGAGGGCGGATGAACCCAAATATCCTATTCGAGGGCGGATGAACCCAAATATCCTATTCGAGGGCGGATGAACCCAAAATATCCTATTCGAGGGCGGATGAACCCAAAATATCCTATTCGAGGGCGGATGAACCCAAAATATCCTATTCGAGGGCGGATGAACCCAAAATATCCTATTCAAGGGCGGATGAACCCAAATATCCTATTCGAGGGCGGATGAACCCAAAATATCCTATTCGAGGGCGGATGAACCCAAAATATCCTATTCGAGGGCGGATGAACCCAAAATATCCTATTCGAGGGCGGATGAACCCAAAATATCCTATTCGAGGGCGGATGAACCCATAATATCCTATTCGAGGGCGGATGATCCCAAAATATCCTATTCGAGGGCGGATGATCCCATTTTCAACATCTTGGAATTGTCTTACCTCCGACTGTTTTTCTCCAAATCTTGTTGTCTTGCTATCTCTTAAAACTTGAATTGATTTCCTTTTTCTTCTGAGAAAATTTTCGACCATGGCAGAAAATCTTCTGCCCCAGTTTTGATGCTTTTCCTTGTTCTCCAGCTGGACGCCTGACTTCTGATATTTCAACTGTTCTTCCTTGTTCTCCACGTGGATGCCTGACTGCTAATTCAATTCTTCATCCTTGTTCTCCAGATGATTGCTATTTCTTTTCTTCATCCTTGTTCTCCAGGTGGACGCCTGATTGTTGTTTCTTTCATTGCTCTTCCTTGTTCTCCAGGTGGACGCCTGATTTCTGATATTTCATTGCTCTTCCTTGTTCTCCAGGTGGATGCCTGATTACTAATACTTCAACTACTCATCCTTGTTCTCCAGGTGGATGCCTGATTACTGTTTCTTTCATTGCTCTTCCTTGTTCTCCAGGTGGACGCCTGATTTCTGATATTTCATTGCTCTTCCTTGTTCTCCAGGTGGATGCCTGATTACTAATACTTCAACTACTCATCCTTGTTCTCCAGGTGGATGCCTGATTGTTGTTTCTTTCATTGCTCTTCCTTGTTCTCCAGGTGGACGCCTGATTTCTGATATTTCATTGCTCTTCCTTGTTCTCCAGGTGGATGCCTGATTACTAATACTTCAACTACTCATCCTTGTTCTCCAGGTGGATGCCTGATTGCTGGGGATAATACCACTTGGGGAGTCTCCTTTCTTTCCTTCCTTTAAATTCAATTTTTTTTTTCTTTTTTTTTTCTTTCTTAACACTGCTGGGGATAAAAGTGTTATCTTTTTGGGATAACGTTGTTGAGGATAATGCTGCTGGGGAATTTTATCCCTTCAAATCGATGCTTCATTCTTCTGGAAGCTGCTGGGGAGGATAATGGCTCTTTGATTTTCTGAGCACAAATGTCATCTCTTTGTTTTGTCTGCTGGGGATCAACTTCCTCCATTGGAAGCTTATTATGTTGGGGGAAACCCTGGTTCAAAGACCACTTCCTTGGTGCTATCTTTATTCTTCCCCAAATGGGTACCTGATTTCCAGAAAATTTTCTAACTGAAAAGAAAATTTTCTGCCCCAGTTTGCATTTTCCCTTATGGTCTTCACTGCCATTCCATTTACCTGTTTCAAACCAAACAAAATTTGTTAGTTTAAAAACCCGGTGGTTGGTTATGATACTCCTACTGGGATGGTTTTTTCCCTTTCTCCCTTCCCCACTCTATGTTGTCCGACCCTCTTGGAACTTGGTCGAAAATCTGTTGGGGATGCTCCTACATCTCGATGATCTGTCGGGGGCCCTCTTGGAATTAGGTCCACAATTTTCTCAACTGTTGTTTTCCTGTTTTTCTCCAACTTCCCCTGGAAATTTGGTCCTATTGGGATCTAGGCCCCTTTCATCATTTGGTCTTGCGACCAACTTCTTTTCTCTTTATCGCCTTATCTTTGGCGTGTCCTATTCGCATTTTGCTTTGCATCATTTTGGCAACTGGTAGTAAGCTCTGAAAATCCTTTTAAAAAAACAAACTGCTGGGAAGGTAAGTCTTTTAAACCAAGAAATGAAAAAGTGATGATTTCAAAAAATAGAAAAAAGAAGAAGTCTTTCTGAACAAATGCTAGGGAAAAGGAAAGAAAAGAACTTTTCTGAATGATATAACCGATTCCAACGATCATGTCGCGCATTCCGGATTAATCAACCTAGTCTATTTGTATCAATCAACCTTCCAGACGGCCTCATGTTGCTGGGGATAAACAGGCACTCAACTCTTTGCGGATCCTTCCCGCCAATCTTGTTTTGTCGCCTCATAGTGCCCTTCGAGGGGTTTTCACTAATAAGACTCTCTCATTTCTCTCAACTCCTGTCGCCTTATGGTGCCTGTGAAGGTTTTCACCGATAAGACTCTCTCATTTTATTTTATTTTTCCGCTGGAAATTGGAGTGTTGCCGATATGACTCTCTCTGTTGGGGATTCTTTCGGCTATCAATTCAGTTCCAGCTTATGATCTTCTTCTTTGCTGGGGATCAGAGTGTTATTCCCGACTTCCATTTGCATTGACTTAGCACTTCTCAGATACTGATCGGGAGGTCTTTTTTGGACATCAATAGGGATTTTTATGTATGGCTGAAAGGAGAAGGGGGTATCAAAAGTTCAAAAATAATTTTTAGGGGTAAAATAGTACAACTCTTGGAATCAAACTTTCTTGCCAAAATTACAAGCACCAACTTCTGCCCCAGTTTTTCTTGCTTGGGGATTTTTATTTTGTCACAATATGTTACCTTATGCACACTATGTTACACTATGACCGAGCCGTGAGGCGCCTACGTATCCTTCTTTGAGGAATCAGGTCAAACGTAGTTCCCATTCCTTTGTTTTTTTTTTCTTGACTTTTCTTTTGTTCTTATTATCATTACTTTTTTCGTTTTCATTACAGATTCCAAAAGAGGGGTATGAAAGAGTAAATAAGGCTCAAAAGGGGAAGCAAAGGTCAAAGTGTTTGGATAGAAGAAAGAATTGCCTCCGTCATTTCATTCTCTGATAAATGCTAAGTACAAACAAACAACAATTACAATTACCAGAAATCATAATATCTCTTAACTGCGTCAGAATTGATAGCCATGTCGACGCATTTCCCTTCGATATCTGTGGATCATAAAGCATCGGGCTTGCTCTGTTTAGATTGCGATGATCAACACATACCTCGGATTTTCCGTTTTTTTTTTTTGGCACCACATTAGCCCACCAATCAAGATATCGAGCGGCCTGAATAACCTTAGTATTCAGCTGTTTGGTCACTTCTTCCTTAATCTTCCCACTCACGTTGGTTTTGATCTTCCTGAATTTTGCTGGACGGGGGGTAATGCCGGGTCAGTGGGCAATTTTTGAACCACTAGATTGGTGCTTAAGCCCGGCATGTCGTCGTATGACCATGCAAAATGTTTTGAATTCAGTAAGTGCTTTGATTAGTTCTTCCCTGATGTTTGGTTCCATGTGGATGCTTATCTTAGCTTCCCTGATGTCATCCGCATCCCCTAGATTGACGGCTTCCGTGTCATTTGAGTTGGGCTCTTTTTTTTTTTTTTTTTTTAACTTGGCTCAACTCTCTGTTAATTTTTCTGAAGGCTTAGTCCTCATCGTATTCCGACTTATCATCACAATCTTGTACTATAAGTTCGAAATTAGATTGATTGATTTCTTTTTTTAGACTAGGTTGAAGATCCGTCGTGCATGCCATGTCATTAGAATCAGTAGAAAGAGAACTGTTCAGAAGACAAAAATAAGAAGAAAAATTAAAACAAAATAAGGAATGAGGGAAAAAAACTTTCACTTTATTAAAATACGGGATAGCAAGGTTTCACACTTTGGCGAGCACAAGAAAGATTTGGATTACAACCCTGGAATAATCCAGACAACAAAAAAGAAAATCAGAGCCCACTACCAAGACTCCCTTCGTATAGGAAGAGGAGTAGCCATTCAATTGTTGATTTTTGCTTTCAACCCCACAAACTGTACATCTGCCTCATTGGACCCTTTTCCCAACACCATAACTGGCTTGTTATCCACCTTTTCCAACTATACCACCGTTTTCCCACTGGTTAACATTTATTTTGAACCGACACGGATCATCATCACTGTTTGTGAGGGTTTCTTTAGCTTCCCTCCTTCGTGCATTAGCTCAATCATGTGGGTTTCAAGTTGTGCCGGCAACGGGTTCTGATTAATGTTGGGTGCCTCTGGTGTCTGAACCTCAATCTTGTTGGTGTCAATAAGATTTTGTACTGCATGTTTCAACTTCCAACATTTCTCGGTATCATGACCGAGAGCCCCCGAACAATACTCACAGCTTACCGAGTGGTCCATATTTTTGGGAAAGGGATTTGGCAATCTGGGCTCAACAGGACTCAACAAGCCTAACTGCCTTAATTTGTGGAACACGGCAGTATAGGTTTCCCCTAACTCAGTGAATGTTCTTTGTATTTTTTCATTTCTGAAAGCCTGATTTCCCCGGAAACCTACCCCTGGAGGGTTCTTGTAGGCTCTTGGTGGTGAATAGGTGTTTTGCAGCGGTGTATGTGTGTTCTGGGGAGCCGGTGCGCGCCATTGCGAGCGAACCGGAGGCTGAGTATATGTTTGGGCTTGGTTAATGGAAGAATGGGGCTCTGTAAGGTGATAGTAGTGTTGGGATGAATTGTGGTGGTAAGTTGATTGGCGAGGTCGTTGTTGATTATAGTAAGGCGGTGAACCTCTGGGTCCCGACCAAATTCCTGAACCAACTACCGCTGCTTCCTCTCTCTTCTTTCTTCCGATTTCTCCTACCCTGCCTTGAATAGCTTGAGTAGCTGCCTTAATTGCTGAATAGCTCATAATTTTATTTGTCTTGAGGCCTTCTTCCACCATACCTCCCATCTTCACTACCTCATTGAATGATTTCCCTACCGCTGAAACCAAATGGGCATAGTAAGTTGGTTCCAAGGTTTGGAGGAAGTAGTCTACCATTTCACTCTCCTTCATAGGAGGATCCACTCTTGCTGCCTGTTCTCTCCACCGAAAACCATACTCTCTGAAACTTTCATTATGTTTCTTCTCAAATTTTGTCAAAGATAATCTATTTGGGATGATTTCCAGATTGTATTGGAAATGGTATGCGAATGCCTGTGCCAGGTCATCCCAGGTGTACCATCTCCCATGGTCCTGGCGTGTATACCACTGCAAAGCTGATCCGCTTAGACTTTGACTGAAGTAAGCCATCAATAATTCATCCTTTCCCCCAGCTCCTCGCATCTTGCTACAGAAACCCCTTAAGTGGGCTACTGGGTCGCCGTGCTCATTGTATAGGTCAAATTTAGGCATCTTGAAACCAACTGGTAATTGTACATTTGGGAACAAGCACAAATCCTTGTAAGCTACACTGACTTGCCCACCTAATCCCTGCATGTCTCGGAATGATTGTTCTAGACTTTTGACCTTCCTGAACATTTCTTCTTGTTCAGCATTTTTGGCTGGCTTGTCAATTTCGGTTGGGATATCAAAACAAGGAGCAGTTGAATGGATTTCGGAGGCTTTGAGGGTGGGATCCGGGGGGTAATATTGGTTGTCCTAGGCCTGGAATGTAGGCTCACTAGGAGATTTGTGGAATGTAGCCGGGGGAGGTGCTACGAAAACAGGAGTCACATGTGGAGGAAAGTATGAAACTGGTTTTGGAGGTGGAGACTGCGGTGTTTGAGAGGTGGTTCCTCGGTAGTGTTGGTAAATGGGGAAATTTGGGGATAATTCAGTGGTAATATTATCCTGAGTTTGGGTCATTGATGGAGCAGGGTTAGTTGGGTAAGATAGGGGTAACTGCCCTGTAGACCAAGCCTGGTACATTTCAGCCATTTGCTGTTTGAGTTTAAACATCTCTTCTTTCATTTTCCCGACATCCATCTCCTCTAGCTCAATACCTGTGTCAACATCTGGGATAGACATACTTTCGGGTATTCGTCCTTTTGATCTCGTGTGATAATGATAATATGCCAATATACTCTTTAGAGAAACTAACTGCTTGAATTCTGGAAATGAACAAACTTGTTAGTTTTGAGAATTTAACACATATATAATTACACGTTGAGATGCAATGCTCCTAGACAAATATCCCCTTTCTATTATGCATTTGCTCGACTGCTTGTGTCGTCCCAGTTTTCTTGAAAATTTTATTCACTTATATTTTATTTTATTTTATTATATATATTTTATTGTGGTGGTCGAATCTTATAGAGATTGCCTACGTATCATGCCCCCGCATGAATCAGACCTTGCGTAGTTCGGACCAATAAAAGATAAGCAATACTAATCATTTTTTTTTCAATTTTCAAATTGGGTTTCAAAGGTTTAAAAATGACCTACAAACTAGAAAATCAAACGACCCACATATTATAATCAAAAGTTTTACAAACTCCAAAACAAACGGCCAGCTTCCTTTCTCCGTTTGACAAATGCAACCAAACGGTTATTTTTGCAAATGTGGCCCCGTCCAAATTTTGAGGCCGGAGAGGATTATTTTATGACACTTTACACACTTGTCCGTTCTTTTACGAAAATAGCCTTTCGACAACTGAAAGATACTCTGAGGCTATTTCGGCAAGAACGGTTTAAGACGCGGCCGAAGATGGCTCGGCTTATTATGACAAAATTCAAACGGTATTCACCTGACCGCCGACTATTTATTTTTATTTTTTTTAAATTACAATAAAAACCTGGTGTTGCAAACACGACCTTTCAGCGCCTCGGGGACGAAGATTTTTAAGGCTGTGTGGGTCAACTAGACCAAAATCCTAAACATGACCCAAAAGGTGGTTGTTTATGCAAAGTCGGCCTTCTGGCGTCCCATTCGGAAACATTCGGCTATGTCTTGATAAAACAACGTCACCCGACTTCTTTATGACTCTTAAAATTTGACATATTTTTTTTTGGCTATTTTGTTTTAGCAAAAAGTGGAGGCTGGACACTGCCCGACTTATTTATGAAAAAAAATTAAAATTTTAACATGTTTTTTATTTATTTATTGGTTTTTGGCTATTTTAGCAAAAATGGGGGTTGGACCCGATGAGGGTTGCCTACGTATCTCACATCCGGTGAGAATCAAACCCGCGTAGTTCGGGCCGGTCATGAATAAAGTAAATAAACTGATTTTAAATTATGATGATTTTTTTTTTGTAAAAGAACTGCTTTAAAAGAAGAAAGGAAGTATTTTTATATTATTTTTTTTGGATTTTTGATTGATTTTCTTTTTGAAAGAAAGATTTCTAAGAATTCCTTTTCTTTTGATTTGAACTTTGAGAATTTCAAAAGTAAAAGGAAGATATTTTTTTTCTTATTCTAAGAAGAAAGAAAATATTTTTTTTTTTTGGAATTTTACCTTTAATAAAAGAAACGCTTTCTAAAAAAAATATTTTTTGAATTTTGAATTTTCTTTTCAATTTTTAAAGAAGAGGGAAAATATTTTCGGATTTTTTTTTTAAAGAAAACATTTTTATTATTTTTGTTTTATCAACCATGGAAAATAAAGATATTTATATTATTTAAAAAAAAATTTGGATTTTTTTTTGTTTTGAAAATTGAGAGTCTAAAAAAAACTTTTCTAGACTTTTGGCACGACAAATATTTTTGCAACAAATAAAGATATATATACATTTTTTGGAAATAAAGAACAACTTTTTTGGATTTTTATATATATACATATTTGCAACAAATAATAAAACCACTTTCGACGCGACTCTTATTTTTATTTTGGTATCTAAACAAATAAATAAATAAAAACTCATTTTAAAACAAGACTTTTTTTCATTTTCATTTTTTTTTATGGCAAGACAAACTATTTTTTTTCTAATTTGTTTTTTAAAAACAAGACAGAACAACGACTCTTTTTTTTTCTTTCTATTTTTCCTTTGCTTTTAATAAAACAAACTAATAAAATATTTTTTTTTTCATTTTCTCAAAATTTCGGCAGAGTTTTGACAGTTATTTGGGCATTGTTTTTTTTTCCAAAAATAAACAATCAATTCCCTAACCACTATTTTTTTTCAATTTCAAAATATTATTCCTGATATTCAAAAGTCAGTCAACACAAAAGTCCGAATCAAATAAATGCGCAAATAGCAGCAAGTAAGATGCATCAGGATGGTCATTTTCATTTTTTGGTACACCTGTCCTAGACAGGCCCAACCCCTGTGTTGAGCCTCCAAAGTCAAATGCACGTGATGCAAACAAACGTTCCTACTAGGGATCCGACATGAAGCTGAGTTATTCCAAGTGAAAAAAAAACCTGAGGCATATTGTTCTAGCCCTGGCTTACCCAAGTGGACAGCTTGAGCCGAAATGGGGGCAACGTACCGGGAGCACGAAAGTCTGCCCGACCTAGTTACTTGTCCCAACTTCGTCTTATTTGGTATGACTTCTGACAGAAAGGTGGGTCACGCGCACGTGTACACCATAAATTTAGAAGACTTAGAAAGAAGAAGAGTTTCGTAGCAGTTTTATACACAATTCAGATAATATTAAAGCGGTAAAAGCATCATTTAGCATATTAAGCATAAACATGTAAAAATCAGATAATAAATAAAGCCAACTATAACAGTTATTTTAAGCTCGAATTTCTAACCCTGAACCAGTGGTTCTGGGCCAAGTCCCCAGCAGAGTCGCCAGAGCTGTCGCACCTCCTTTTTCCGCGCCCGCGAGGGTGCAGGGGAGTTTTTCCAATTAAAGGACAATCGAGACGGGATTGGTTTATTTATTTCAGAGTCGCCACTTGGGAGATTTAGGGTGTCCCAAGTCACCAATTTTAATCCCGAATCGAGGAAAAGAATGACTCCATATTACAGTTTGCGTACCAGAAATCCGGATAAGGAATTCTGTTAACCCGGGAGAAGGTGTTAGGCATTCCCGAGTTCCGTGGTTCTAGCACGGTCGCTCAACTGTTATATTCGGCTTGATTGTCTGATTTTATACAAATATGAACTTATGTGCAAATTTTATCTTTTAACCGCTTTATTATTATTGTTTTTAAAAGAAATATGAACATCGCTTAAAACACGTCTTTGGACTGCGTTACATGAAATGCACCCACAATCCGGAACACGTTTTATTTGATGTTTTGGGATTTGGACTCGGGTCGCATGAAATGCACACCCAGGCTTAAGAAAGTAAAATATTAAACACGCGCCTAAAGAGACTATCGCGTTATTATTTTGGGGAAGACCGTGAAATTCGCTAAACGGTCCTTCCGAATTCTAATTAAACCATACATTTTGTGAGGGCCCCGCAATCTATACGTTTTATTTGGCGAGGCTCGTCTCATTTTTATTTTTACAGGATAAACCTACAATGACTATATTTTCTATTAAGTTCGTCTCTAAACTAAAAGAAAATCTCTTAATTATTTACATGCTAAAAAACGTAACTTATTAGTTATTAGTTTACGGCTAATGCGAATGGAAAATTGCGATCGAGTTTGTACAAAGAAAAACTGCTTTCATTTTATATTCTGTTATTCAATAATACTAGAACATGAGATTGACCATAATATCAAAACAGATTAATTATTCTCCGTAATTTAAACTAACATTATTAGATGAAGAAAGTATACATATGCAACCTCATTATTCATTAATCATTCAACTACATCTTTATACGAAGAAAGAAAAATTATATTCAACCACAAATCTAAATAGGAGGAATTCAACAGGAACAAAGCCTGATTAATATTTCATTTTTTTGCTTCAAGCCGAGATTGTACAAATGTGTACCTGGAAACAGCAGTACAAGAACAAAAGAAGGAGAAGTCAGCAGCAGTAATAACACAGCAACAACAGATTCAACAACATCGCAAACCAGTACATTAGGAATAGCAGAAAACCCAGGAGACTATAAACGACTCCAAGTATAGTGAAGAAGTAAAAGGCAGGAAGGTTCTGACTATTTCAGATCTTAAGCGAGGCAATGAAGCAGTAACTATTTTTTTTTTCAACTTCAAAACTCTCCAAAATGAATTCTGCCCCTGTATATTCAGTGTATACAGAATGTATATCGGGTGTATACTTCTCACTCCGCCCCCTCTTTTTTTCTTCTCTCTATCTAGTTTTTCCTCTCTTTTTTTCCACCCTTCTTCCTAAATTTTCTCTTCTATTTATAGCAAAATTTTCGAAATTTTCAGATTTGTTTTTTATTATTTTATTATTTTTTTAATTAAAAGAAATCCCACTTACAAATTGCTTTTATTTTTTTAGAAAAAGAAATCCCACCTTTATTTACTTTTATTTTTAAAATTCCAACTTTAATTACTTTATCTTATTTAAAATCCCACTTTTTATTTTTTTTAAAAGAGAATCTCACTTTATTTAACTTTTCTTTAAAAAATAAACCACTATCTTTTCTTTTTCTTTTAAAAATGCTACTTTCAATTACTTTAAATTTTTTAAATTTTCAGATATCTTTATATTTATTTTTTAATTCCAACCTTCTTTTACTTTTAAATTTTTTTAAAACTTTTTACTTTTTTTTTTAAAAAAAATTTTCTACATTCTTTTACTTTTTTTTTATTTTTTTATTTTTTATTTTTTTAAAATCATTTCCGAAATTACTATATATATATATATATATTTTTTTTAAATAAAAATAATAAATAAAATAAAATATTTTCGGATTTTTTTTATATATATATAAAAAACAAAAAATAAAACTATTAATAGTGATAATTCACTTTTTATTTTTTTATTATTTTTTTTTTGGTTTTGTTTTGTGTTGGACAAAAATGAAGAAGGGGTGTTGGGTTAATGGACTGGGTCGACCCAGTTCGAAATGGACTGGGTCGTAGGGAAGATTGGGCCATTTTTTGGGCCTATAGCTTGAAATTGAAGAAGAGGCTCAATTCCGACTTTCTTTATATTTTCGCTCTCTTTTCTTCTTTTATTTTTCTAAAACTAAATTATAAAAATACTTAAACTATTATTAAGAACTAAATTAAGTTATAAAGGCGCAAATTAACTCCCAATAACAATTAACGCACAATTAAGTATTAATTAAGCATAAAATTGTATATTTGGACATTAAATGCTAAAAATGCAAACGATGCCTATTTTTGTAATTTTTAATTTTTGTAAAACAATTTTAATTACTAACAATTGTAGAATTAAATCCTACATGCAAAATGCGACATATTTTTGTATTTTTTATTAATTTAGCGAATAAACACGCACAGACAAATACAAATAATTCTTCAAAATATCACAAAATTGTACACCAAAGAAAAATCATTTTATTTTTGAATTTTTTGGGAGTAATTCTCATATAGGGCAAAAATCACGTGCTTACACCACGCATCTTCCCAAAAAAGTGTGCATCATCATGTGCATGTAAAGTATTCTATGCAATGTTCTGGGTGTCATTGTCCTGGACCACAATTATTCCTTCTTGAATCATTCTTTCTCTCTCCTTTTTCAAATCACGACAATCTTCAATGTTATGCCCTTGGACATTAGAGTGGTACATGTACCGTACAGTAGGATCAAAACCTTTTGTATATGGGTCTGGAGTATAGCCGATGAGCGGCTCAAACAGGCCAGACTGTTTTAACTTTTCAAACAAGCTTGTGTAGGATTCTCCGATTGGAGTGGACGACTTTTCTCTTTGCTGTTGCCTTCTCATTTTGTACTTTGGCCTTGGTTGGAACCTCTTTCGGGTAGGGGGTTGATATGCTTGTAGAGGTGGGTAAGACATCTGTGGAGGCGGTGCAAGCCGTTGTGGGTTTTGTGAGTGTGGAGCATATGGCGGTGCATTGTGGATAGAGTACTCGAGAGGTGAGGTATGACTTTGGGGATTTTTTGGAGGAAAGTAGCATTGATGAGGATTATCTGGAGTACAAGGATATTTATGGGATCAGTATTAAGGCAGAAAGCGTTTAGCAGGAATGCCCACTAGATCATGTCGTTGGCAGGGCTCAGCAATATCTTTTCTATCAATCGGAGAACTGACCCGAGTAACTTGTTCGTTCCATCTGAACCAAAACTCCCTAAAACTTTCCTTGGGTCTCTTTCCTTGGGCATCGGGGACTTTGAACATGGTCTTGCTAGAGGATCGAGGAAGAGTAGCTGGTGGAGGAGCTACAAAAATAGGAGCAGATGTCGGAGCAGGGTATGAGGTTGTTTTGGCTGGTAGAGCATGGAAAATTTGGGGGAAGTGCCAGGGTAATTGTGGTAAGGGATAAAGCCCGGTGCATGTTGAGGGGAAAGGTCAACAGTAGTGGGAACCTAGGCTTGTGATAGTGGCGGGATAGTTGCAGGGTTTTCAGTGCAGTTAGTGGGGAATGAAGGTGGAGGATGCCCCCTGACCCAAGACTGATACATTTCTGTCATCTGTTGTTTCAACCTTCGGACCCCCTCTTTCAGTTCTGATTCTGATTCTACAATCTCCCTTGGTGGGTGTACAACCTCAGTGTCTGTTTCTTTGCTAGCCATGACTAACTTATGCTTTCTGGTGTTGTATGGACGAATCACCAAAGTGCCACAAACTAACCACCCTCTATTATAATAATAATGAAAGTAACAAAGAGGAGCAAAACAAAGCCAACATGTCAGCGTTAGAGCATTTATCAAATAGAAATATCAATTCCGTGCAATGCCCCTAGCAACAATTAACGGTTCTAGAATGACTTCGAGGGTACGAAGGTCATATGGCATCATCCCAATTTCACTTTTCTAGCCCTTTTCCTTCTTCATTTTCCTTTCTAACACCGCTTGGTTTTTCATTTCTTTCCCCCTCTTTTCTTTTTGATTATCCCTCTTTTTTTTCCTCTCATTTCTCACATGCACAATTTCATCTCTTTTTTTTCTTTTCTTTTTCCTTCTTGTTTTTTTTTATTTTTGAAAAATGATTCGATCGAACCCTATGTAGGTTGCCTACGTATCATATCCCTCATGAATCAGATCAAGTGTAGTTCTAGAAAAGTAATGGACAAAATAAACTAAGAAATAAAAATCTTTTTGGGATTTTTCATTTATAATTTTTTTTTTGGGTTTTCAAATACAAAACAGGGAGTACTATAACAAAAGACTCGACAATCTTTACTAGACTGACAGACTCGATACTACTGTACAAGACTAAAAATTTAAAACATAGACTAAAAAATAAAAAAAATTCCTCAAGCAGTTCGTGCATGCAATGGTCTTGACTAGAATGGTCCTAGGGTATTTGTCATGCTCAAACTCTAGCAAATTACTCCATACCTGAATGGGAAAAATAAGATCAAATAGAGTTAGTGACTCAAGACACATGTGACGCCACAACACCTTCTATTAGACATATGCAAGACGCGATTGGGCTATTTGCAAAATGACCTACGTAGCCAAAATGTGGCTATTAGGGCAAACTCAAATAAGATGACCTCAAAGACATGGAAAAATACTTCACTAAGGCTTATATGAATTCAAACTCCCAATAATCATGGCCCAAAATTAATTTGCACAAATGACCCATTTTGCAAAAACGGCTGATATGGCCAAAAGTGGCTAAAGATGCAAACTCGATAAGGACGGACCTTAAAGTAATATGACACCTAGTTGTGGACTTAAGATCCTAAGACATGGGTAATTGAACCACTTTTGCAAAAATGACCCCATTTTGCAATAATGGCCGATATGGCCAATAGTGGCTAGACATGCAAATTCAACAGGAATGGACCTTAAAACTGAGAGGACACCTTGCTATGGGCACATGAATCTAATACATGGTTAACAAGCCATTTTGCGAAAATATCCCAATTTTGCAAAAACAACCGATGTGGCCAAACGTGGCTAGACATGCAAGATTTGGCTAAGACCCCGTTAAGCCAAGAAACTAAGACACTAGGAAAACCGGACACTACGTGGGTTGCCTACGTATCCCACCCCGAAAGACGAGCATCAGGTATGCGTAGTTCGGGAAGATTGGACATGGGAGAAAGCTTAGAAAATGACACTAATTTGGAAAAAATATTTTTTTTTTGTCTTTTTGAAAAATGATGTAAAATATTTTTTTTCTTTTTTTTTATTTTTGGAAAATGATGGAAAAGTGCAAAATCTTTTTTTGGATTTTCATTTTCTCATTTTTTGTCTTTTGAAAAATGATGGGAAAGTGCAAAATCTTTTTGGATTTTTCATTTGCTCTTTTTTTTTTTTTTTTGAAAAATGATGCGAGAGTGCAAAATCTTTTTGGATTTTTCATTTTCTCATTTTTTTGTCTTTTTCTTGAAAAAGTTGTGCAAGAAAAATATAACTAGGCCCTACTCGCTTCATCTTTCACCCTTCTTTCCCAACCACAGGTCCGCCAAATGACCTTTTTACCCTCAAAGATGCAACATGTATCACATAGGGATGATTGAATGTCTTTTTGGGCCACGGGCCCATTTTTGACAAAATTTGGATAGGCCGCCTACAACAGGATACGGTGCCTGGGACCGAACCCTGCTAAGTTTAAATTATATGATGCAAATAAGCATGACCTAAAGGCTGACCTACGTTTGGGGTTCACTAGACAAGGCAATTCGGGGCGGCATGTGGTAGACGGCGGCTGCTCTAGTTGTCTGCCCACTCCACGCTCCCACGCCACCCCCCTAAAGACACGGGTGACTCACAAAAAGGCCGTGTACGCTCAATCGTACTCCGGAAGACTTGTTGCAGAAAGAAGACTCGGGGTTATGCAAATGATGACAATTTATAAAGCAGTAACACATAAAGGAAAAACTGTAAACAAATAAGCAACTAGCAAATAATAAAACGACATAAAAATAAAAATCAAATAAAGCAAACAAAACACATAAAAACCTCAACTCTCCAGCAGAGTTGCCAGAGATGTCACACCCATTTTTTACCAACTAACTTAACCCTCTTAAATTAATAAAAGGAATTAGTAAAGCTCAAAAGAGTTTTTCAATTCGAAAGTAACAAAAATTCGTGTTCAAAAGGAAATAACTCAGAGTCGCCACCTGACATTTGATTTCGGTGTGTCAGGTCACCGTTTTTCTAAAAATAATTTTCCCTTTTACAACACTTGCACTTCAAAACTAAGTCTATACCAGAGATTCGGGTAAGGGGGTTCATTTGACTCGGGGAGAAGGTGTTAGGCACTCCCCAAATGCCGTAACTAGTACGGTTGCATACTCGATCTAGTTAGCTTTTAGAATATCGAATTGCGGTAAAAACAATAAACAAAAGAAAATAAACACACAAGAGGCTCGAGGTTGTTCCCCACCTAATAAGAGAAAATAAAAAGAAAAAAAGAAAAGAAAAATCCTAAACTAACATATGCTATGACTTCTCCATGACGTTCATCAAAGCCTCTAAATACATGATACTACGGGGCATACCCCGGATAAAAATATATTTACAAGGTCCTCGGGGCATTCCCCGGAGATAATAATCAACTCCTCTTATCTCATATGAAAGAAAAGAAAAGAAAAATCCTAAAGTTTGACTACCCGAGTGTTAGATGGTCTAACACATGCATATATCGTACCCATAATAAAGTAACAGTGTAAAATATGACATAATTCTAAACCCACGCCCAAGCAGTATTTATACTTTGTCAATTCATGTTCATCTCAACTCAAATTCGATAAAACTAATAAGTCCAAATCTAAAACGGGTTGCTAGCTAGTAAAAAATGACATAAAAGCACTAAAGCCTTTAAAGGCCAAATGCTCTCTAAGGTTTAAACTCAAATTTTCCTTTCCTTTTAAGTGCTAAATCTATTTTAGACATGTTGATGTAAATGAACATTAACCAAAAATTTATTAATCTTGCATCAAACGCAGCACAGTAGCATATTGAAATTGAGATTAAAGAGAGAGAGAGAGAGAGAGAGAGAGATGGACCTTACTTTGTATTTATATGTAGGAATTCCAGCAATTTCAGCAACAAAATAGAGCAAAATTGAGCGACCAATGAATCCAGAACAGTGGATATTATCGAAGCTTTGAACGAAAATAGCAAACCCGACCAGAAACTCGAACGGCAATCAACAACAACGAGTTTGAAACACCCTCAGCTCAACCAAATTTCATATAATTTTTTTTTGAAACCCAATTTGAAATCAAAAAGAAGAAGCAGTATTATTTATTTTGTAAATTTCCTTTCTAAAATTCAAGCCCACAACTAACTCACAAAGAAAAATTATATTCTTTAGTTGTACTTTTCCTCCTGAAACTTTGAAATAATTCCAAGAATTCACTCGATTTTGGACTGAAATTTCGATCACCTTTCACTCTAGTTCTCTGTCCGTCTGGGCGTGTATCTTTGGGTGGTGAGGGTGGCGGCTAGTTGTTCGGCTGTGGCTAAAGGGAAGGAGTTTGGTGCAGCTGGTGGTCTCCTCTGGTAAGAGAGTGAGAAATCGAAAGGTGGGGCTTGGGGAAGATCCTCGAATTGGGGTCTCGTATGAGTTTTTGTGAGGGTAACGACTGATTCCCAAAAAAATGTCTAGGTCTAGGTTTTTTTTTATCTCTTTAAGGGAAATGGGGTATGGGCTAACAAGATTTGGGCTTCAAAATTGGGCTCTAGTTTCCTACAAAAATTGGGCTAAGAAAGCTGAAAATTCAATTTGTTTTTTTAAAAGTAATATGAATACTTATAAAAGATATAAAATTACTCTTACTAATTGATTTTAATAAACTATTAATATTCAAATAAAAATTAAAATTGAAGTTGAAACTATTTTTGATATTTTCAAGGATTATATTAGAACAAAAATAGGTTAAAAGTAGTATATCCTTCTAAAAATATCTAATACGTGAATTAAGTAGAGAAATATGGAACTATTTTTGTAATTTTCAATTTTTGTTCTTAAAATAAAGTAAAATAGTTAAAACTAGGTAAAATAGCGATATTAGGCCTAAACTAAATATTTAAAAGCTAAAATGAGTAAAATTTTGAGGAGGGTCAAAAATCACATGTCTACAGACACTACCCACAACCTGTCTATGGAGCCTCTAAATACAACTGAAGAGTAATATGAAAATGCCGGCAACAAGACTCCGGCTATACCTCAAAATACAAAGTACATGATAAACAACGATACAAGACCCCGAAATGAAGTGGGGCTCACCAAGTTAGCTGAAAGAAAGATGCGTCACTAGCTGCGACCAACATTGTCTGCTATGGAACCACCTACGTCCATTTAAAGATGTAGTGCCCCCGACAAAAGGGACGTTAGTGCCGTCGAATAGCACTAGTATGTATAACTAAACACCATATCAATAGAAAGAACTTTCATACAAGAACAAAGGAATCATAAACACCATCTCAATAGAAAGAACTATCATACAAGAACATAGAAATCATAAGTATTCAACAAAAGCTTTAAACAATCACCACGTCATCAATTAAAAGGAATCACATAGCTTTCACATAATTTACATACCTCTAGGTTGGGACATTTCAAAACTTTTCATCATCATTCACAATACCACCGCTTTATTGCATGGAGTCCGATCACGGCCCGATCAGCTAAGCCGCCTCATTTGAGACGTTACCTCAATCACTATTTCATCGCCACTTTCCGGGTTCAATATCAACACATTACCACTATGTGTGTAGCATGGCATCTGATCACGGCCCGATCGGCTAAGCCGTCTTACCAAGACGTTACCTCAATCACTGTTTCATTCTCACTTTACGATTTCAATATCAGCACAATATCACCATGTGTGTAGCATGGCATCCGATCACGGCCTGATCGGCTAAGTCGTCTTACCAAGACGTTACACTTTTCCATTAATCATCTCACTTAAATTTTCGTTTCACATATATTAGTTCATCGGCACTTGGAGCCACAATTATCACATCATGCTTGGCACTAGGCCATATTTCAAAATTCGAGCTATTTTCCCCCTACATTTCACATCAATATCAATTTCAACAACAAGTCATTCAATCCAAGATGTCAAGTACACATGAGAGGAATCATGAATCATGGGCATATACAATATTTCAGAAATCATACACCTCAAGTTCATTAGCAATGGAGCTTTAAACAAAAAGGACTCTTCCAAAAAAGAGGGGACACGTCAAACCACAATAGAAACACACATCAAAGGCATAAACAAGCAATTACACCCATTATTCTTGGATTACTCTTTTCCAATCACGAAAATATACAATTTCAACATCGAATTATGTAACAACTCAGATCACATTAGATGTACTTATAAGGCAAAACATTATCTCGAACGGCCACTTTTGGGCATAAATTGTGTACAAAGCCTTTAGGGCACTTTATTATTGAAGTCGTTTATGGAAAGTAGAGTCAAGGCTCATTTCATAATCCGTTTCATATTTTCTCATGTCATAGGTATCACCAGGCACAATTATAACTCAAGTTCTCGGCACGTTGGCCACACTCTATTTCCCAAATTCATTTGATTTATTCCTAACATCTTTATACCTAAAGGATTTCACATAGTTGGCATAACAATCTCAGTTTTTAATCTTGATTTGAAGTCTAAGCATTTCAACACATGATTCATATTCTTCACACATCTTTAAATTATCAAGGATATCACATTGATCACATTGAGGCTCACTTTTCACGTATACCTAATTGCAAAACCAATTCATGTGAAATAACAATCAATACATCAATCCAATTTTAGTCTTACAACATTTGCACAAACACCAACGGAGCTCAATTTCTAAGAAGAGGGGGTTTTAGCCATACATACCTCGAAGAGTTTTTCCTTAAGTTACTACAACGTTCTAGAAATTCTAGCAATTCCAATCTACTTCGAGACATAACAAAATTGAACACAAATTAGGAAGATATTCATGGTTTCGACTCGTTTGAGCATTTTATCTAACACTAGTTGTGCATCTTGATTTCGAGGCTCTTTTATAAGATTTCTTTCATTACCCAACCTAATCTTTAATTATTCGTATTCAACAATCTTCTCACAAACCTAATTTGTACATGCATGTTTACATAATACTATTACACCCAATAATCATACCTCAATAACCCATCTTATACCCCAAACTCGAAATTAAAGTCTAATGTATAGAACCTTACCTCCTAGATGAAGAACATGTGATTGGGTTCTTTGATTCTTGAAGACTTGAGCAAGAGATAGGTGATTATGAAGCTAGCTCCTTCTCTCTGTTTCTCTCTCTCAATATGCTCTCAACTCTCTCTAAAATCAATAGAAAATGACCCCAAATGAAGCCCCAAAGACTATATATTAAAATGGGGTCGGGTTATAAAAATAGGAAAAATAAGCCTCTGAATCGGGTCTGTGATCGCAGAATGGGCCGCAAAACAAGAATGTGGGCCGTGGAATGCATCGCAAAATAGGTGCCCAAAATTTGGCAACACTGGCCCAATCTGTGATAGATCTATGATTGCAGAGTCAAAAATGCGACATATTTGCGATCGCAGATTCGACACAGGATCGCATTTTTCCATCCTTTGGTAATTTGATCAATTGTGTAGGAATGCTCAAATGACGAACGGTTTGAAGCATTGGAAACCAGACTTGAAGACCTTTCATATGATAGGTTGTTCATCACGTAAAACCTTTATATATATATATATATATATATATATATATATATATATATATATATATATATATATATAGATATATTGATATGCTCGTTCAAAGTAGGGACTTGTGCGAACTCATTTGGAATCTTAGCCTATTATGAAAATTTTCAAATTTGACTTAGACGTAGGCCCTTCCTTGGACCCCAAATTACTTACCATAAGAATTGTACACTTATTTACCAAACCCACTTGATGCCCATTATGTTAATAGCACATAAAATATTATGATTAGCCTACCTGACACCACGAAATCCTAAATTACTTAGCGAAATTTTTCGGGGCCTTACAGATCATATCTGTGATGCATGTTAATTAGGAAAGCAAACTCAATCCTCTTTCAAAGTTAAAAATATTGTTTCTACATCCAAACCTCTTCAACTACTGCACATGGATTTATTTGGCCCCACTAGAACTGCTAGTATTGGAGGTAAGAAATATGCTTTTGTTATTGTGGATGATTTTTCTAGATTTACATGGGTTATATTTCTTAGTCATAAAGATGATGTATTAAAGAATTTTGAAGTCTTTTATAAGAAGGTTCAACGTGAGAAAGGTTATTACATCTCTACAATCAAAAGTGATCATGGAGGAGAATTTGAAAGCAGAGCATTTGAGAATTTCTGCAATGATCAAGGAATCTCTCATAATTTCTCTTCACCTAGATCTTCTCAGCAGAATGGTGTAGTAGAACAAAAAAATAGAACCTTGTAAGATATGGCAAGAATGATGATAGTGGAAAACTCTTTACCTCACCATTTCTGGGCTGAAGCTGTAAGTACACGGTGTCATATTATTAACAGATGTCTCATTCATCCTATTCTCAAAAAGACACCCTATGAACTATGGAATGGTAAGAAATCAAACATCAGTGATCATGCCCAACTATGCCTTATAAAAAGAACAAGCGATCGTTGCAAATATAATTTGGTTTACAAGTCCGGAGTCGAATCCCACAGAGAACTAAGGCTTAGCTACAGTTGTTCACTATCACCAAGAATACAAGCTTGAACAATTCCTAACTTATAGATATTATTATTGTTGTGTTTAATTAACTAACTAACAAATTAAAATAATAATTTAACACTAAAGATACTACAGGTTGGAGAAAAGATTAAGGAGGTCTAGAGTTATGATTTTCCCAATTATCGGAATCCTTCCCGCTATGTCTTCTATAATTTCGCCTAAGTATTCTCTACCGATATGAGCGCTTTGCGTGTTGTAATTCTATCCCAAGTAATTACGACAATTTACTAAATATACTCTCCGGAGTTACACTAGTTGGATTTAATTACAGCTCACTTAGATCGCACCCAAGGCGTTATCCCTAATCCCACCTTTAAACCCTTGGTTATTGATTCCCCACATACGTCGGGAGTGATGTTGTTCAACAACTACCTAAATATGCACTCTCTCCCGAGTAATACATACTAAATAGGCACGGCTAATTGAGGGCCCTTCAATCAACCACAAGAATAATATAGTTGAACAAATAAAGAAAATACTACGGCTCAATTATATAAAAACATAACAAGAATTTACCCTACAAAAGGTTCCATCAAAACCCAAGATAACAAATTAGCTATTCATAATAGTATGTAAAACTACAATACTAAAAGTCATAACCAATAATGAAAAATAGAAACAGGAAGGAAAAACTCATAGAAGAATTCTCCGCCTTGCTCCATTGTGTCTCTGCCTCCTTAGGTCAAATTTGTGTCTCAAATCTGTCCAAACCCCTCAAAATAGAATTTTTACATGTATTTATACAAAGTAGGGTCAGGCCCAGATGAAAATACCTTCTCCCACACGAAATAGGACACTCACTCTGTAAAATTTGTACTACCGCATTGCTGATTCTGACAGGCTGCAGAAAATTTCCACAGGTGCGGTGCACAACGTGCCGCACCACGCACCGCGGTAGTGGGAATTTGCGAAAATGCAAATCATGAAAGTTGTATCCCTTTCAAATATCGTTTCAACGATATATTGCTGAGACCAAACAGACTTCTGAGCAAAATGTTATATGTATTTTACTATACAGTGTGCCGTATACCTGCTCGATTCTCCGTTCCATTCTTAACTATCATCCATTGATCCCCGAACACGATCTCGGCTTGATTCCTTGGGCTTTTACTTAGACTTAAAAGCTACAAATCACTTGAATTCATTCCATAACATCTGTATAGCTCGGAATCACTCCTACAATGCATCAAGTACACAATTAGTGCAAAACACTAGCGGCTAAAGCTCAAACTCAATTAAAGTGCAGTAAACTAGAGTGTAATAAGCGACTAAAATACATAATTATAGCCTATCATCAACATCCCACACTTAAACTATTGCTCATTTTCGAGCAATCAAACTACACTTTATATAGACATGACCTTTTTTTAAACAATTCTCCTAACTCATTCACCAAGAATATTTAAAATAGACTAAGCACAAAAGCGTAACATCTTTACCTCAAGATTTGACTCACAAGTACCACGTATTATTCACAACTCACCTACTTACTCTAACATAGCAGTCACTGACATTACCTTTCCTTCATGAATCAAGTGCCCTCACACAACAAAAGAGAGTAGTTCCACACAATAAAATTTAAGAACACTTAGGAACTCAAGATGGAAAGAATTCACTCACTCTCAAAAATAACATTTATATGCCACAAAAGATGCACCATAGGCTTGCCCGTAGTGTACTACTCTATTAATCGAGCTCATTCAGTCTAGGATCAAGTAGGACTTTATTTGGCTGTAATGTAGGCTGCAGGACGGGTAGGATACATTTAGATATAAGAGTGACTACACCTCCCTAAGAACTTTAATACATACACTTTAACATTCAAGCCCGTGCTTATGTCAAACCATGACTCCACCTTCACATCAATATACATCAACTCCCAAATTATTTAAGCACTATTACATCAAGAGTTACCACTTGTGAATGAATATCTGCACACAATACAACTATTTTTTTCTTTTCTTTTTCAATTCAAGTGGCTCTTACTCTTTTTTTTCTAATACAGTGCACCTTTCTCTTTATCTCGTTAGTTCCACTCAAATGTCAAACCAACCATCCACTCTTTAACTTTTACACAGTTCATAACAATTCAAGTGCTCGTGAGAGGTAAACAGGTTCAAATAGATGGTTAATTCAAACAATTAGGTAAGGCTTGTAATGTGGTTGCCAAAGAAACAGGATTACATGCTCAAAAGGGTTAACTATGATACATAACAATTAAGCGGGTAAAATATACATATCTGGCTCAACAAAAAAATGTCTATATCACTTCCAAGACTGAACAAAACTACTATTTTGCTTTGCAAACACACGGGGCAAGTTCTAGACATCAAATGCAATGCACAAAATACAAACCTCACACGCACATGGCACATGACTCACTCAAGATTGGATCATAAATACACTTTAGTCAAAATAGTTGAGCAAAGTTAAGAACATATAATTTAAGGTACTTATACAAGAGTCAAAAATTGAGCCTAAGCATCACAACCAAAGTACTAACTATTCTCAAGGCATAACAAAGTCAAGAGATATTGCTTCAATTCAATTCATCTCACACTGGCTCCTACTCCTAAAAAAATAAAACTAACTACACCCGATTCAAACAAACCCCTTGGAAAAGAACCGCGGCACAAAGAAAAACCAAGGGGTAATTGCTACACTACCTAATAAAAGAAAATCTTTTTTGTTTTTTTTTCTTTAGACTTAAATCCCTCAAGAAAATTATCTAATAGATCCATCGTCGGAAAAAGTCCAATCTTTTTTAAAAAATATTATTTAATTAAACTAACACATCTAAAGTATCATGAAAAGTCACCCAGATAATCTCCTCAACCCACATTTAAAATTGTGCATTATCCCCAATGCACATCATAACTATAAGAGGGTAAAAGAAACTCCTTGGTAGGCCAAAGACCGAAGCACTAGCAGCTCATAGGGTACTCAGACTTCTCCTAGGCTTGGTCCTTCGTGCGGGTACCTCACACTTAGTTCCAACCATCTGGTTTGTTGTTGCATCCTTCCAATAACTTTGTTTTCCATGCTCCTAGAAAATAAAAAATTGACACTACAAAAATAATAGAATTAAAAAAATAGTAATAAAAAATATTTAAAAAAAGCAATAAAGCTGGGTTGCCTCCCAACAAGCGCTTGATTTAATGTTGCGGCACGACGTGAATCACTTTTTGTCTCCACTTTGAACTTATAAATTGGACCGCCAATTTTGATTCTGCTCTATGATCATGCTCCTGGGGTGGTGGAACGAATCTGACTGGCCCAATAAAATAATATAGCTACCATTCCAGTATTCAGAAGGCTCCATACGAAGCTCTTTACGAACGAAAGTGTAGGTCGCCTATAGGGTGGTTTGGTATTGGGGAAACTACGTTAGCAGAACCAGAATTGGTACAGCAGGCAATCGAGAAAATTAAGCTTATACAGGAAAGGCTATTGGCATCTCAAAGCCGTTAGAAGTCTTATACGGATAATCGACGGCGAGACTTGAAGTTTCAGGTTGACGATCGGGTATTCCTAAAGATATCACCAATGAAAGGCGTTATGAGGTTCGGAAAAAGGGGAAAACTTAGCCCTCGATACATTGGACCATATAAGATCATACGCAAGGTAGGCCAGGTAGCATATGAGTTAGACTTGTCTTACGACTTGGAATCTGTACATCCAGTCTTTCATGTGTTGATGCTCCGTAAATGAATCAGAGATCCTTCCAGAGTTGTGTCATATGACGACGTTCAGGTCACAGAGCAGCTATCATATGAAGAAACTCCCATTGCAATATTAGACGGACAGTTTCGGAGATTGAGAACTAAAGATGTAGCTTCGGTGAAAGTACTTTGGAGAAACAATAATGTGGAAGAAATGACTTGGAGGCCAAGGAAGATATGAAGTCTAGATATCCCTACTTATTTCCTCCTCCAGAGAAGGGTCCGACTGAGACGTCATAACCTTAAGGTACGTGTATGAATTCTTGTGTTAGTTATTGTCATTGGTAGTGTGAGGCCATTGTCGTAATTGATGATTATGGTCCTATGTGACGTTGAATTATTGAGTTTCCACAGGAAGAGTTGGTAGTAGTGTTGTTACAAAGGAGACTATACCAAAGTTATATAGATCCCGGAGAGTTAGGACGAATGTTTCTAAGGGGGAAGGATGTTACATCTCGCATTTTCGTACGTTAAAGTTTCGTCTTCAGTTAACCGACATAGACGCAGGGATGAGGTTATCTTAAGGTTAACATATTTATTCTATTTATATCAAGTGATAAGTAAGTGCCATGAAAGATAAAGGGTAAATGAATTAAAGAAAATGAGTTTTGTTGAAGGTTGTCGATTTGGAAAAAAACGATCTGAGCCATAATACCCGGTATTTATGGACTAATGCTATACAAGGTACCCCATGACCATGATAGTAAGGTACGTAAAGTGTATTAAGAGTGAATAGTATTTTCAGTAATTTGAGATAATTTTTAATTATATGGGTAATTGGTTGATTATTGGTTAATGGGGGAATGAATAAGTTAATTAAAATTAATGGATAATTAATTAATAAAATAAGCATAGGATAAGACTTAACCCCCCAGTGTGGCAAGCCCTCCTAAATTCCTTAATGACTATTCATGAAAATGGAAAGGTGTCATACTCTAAAGACACTAAGCTTGCTATGTGGGGCCACCTAGACTTAAGATTAAAATCTTAAAAAAAATCAATATCAGCACACTTTTCCATAACATCTTATGAAAAGCTTTCCAGCAAACTTTTATTTCATAAGTTACTTATGAAAGCCTTCCAGCAAACTTATGAAAGCTTTCATAATTCAGTTCCAACAAACTTTTTGTAATGTTTTTGTTCTGAAAGAGCTTCATCAAGATTTTCATTTCATAAGTTACTTAAGGAAAATGGTTCAATCATGTCACGACTCAAATCCCGATCGTGATGGCGCCCAGCACACTACTAGGCAATCCCGACCATTATTCAACACTTAATCTAATTTATCAAAAATAGCGGAAAGAAATATCAATTAAGCAAGATTAAAGTACTGAAGAATTTAACAAAATACACAATATAATCTCACTAGGACCCGGTGTCACGAATCTGAGCCTCTAGAATACAGAATATCATCCTAATACATGGTATATCCAAAGTCTGATGATGCAGAAATAAAGAGATAGGATAGGAGGGAGAAGATCAATGGTTGCGAACGCCGTGCAGCTACCTCGAAACTCCCAGAAGCTGGATCTGTTGATCAACAGGATCTACTGAGCCTGAGACTGCCCTGGATCTGCACACAAGGTGCAGGGAGTAAAGTGAGTACTCCGACCCAGTGAGTAATAAAAGTAACTACAGTCCGAAGATAAAAAAATCCAGTAAATACACAAAGTAAGCTAAAATCCAAATATACAGCAACATATGGAACTGAGCAGCTAAACAACAGTATAAATAGAAATACATGAATGCAATGCAATGCATATGATGGTACATTCCAGTACCCACTGCGACATACAGCCCGAACCATCCATATTTATTTATCGTCGACGGCGCTCACTGGGGGAGTGTACAGACTCCGGAGGGGCTCCTACAACCCAAGCGCAATATCTTGGTCAGTCATTGTTACCTGACCGGTCAGCCATTGTTACCTAACCAATTTATATCATACAGTGCCATTGTTACCACTGTTCAAGTATATCATCCAGTGTCATTGTTACCACTATTTCAAGTATATCACACATTGTCATTGTTACCACTGTTTCAAGTATATCACACAGTGTCATTGTTACCACTGTTTCAAGTATATCACATAGTGTCATTGTTACCACTGTTTCAAGTATATCACACAGTGTCATTGTTACCACTGTTTCAAGTCACTTTATAATCAGTCCAGAAAATAATATAATAAGCCCCTTGGGCATTTACAAAACAGAAGTTCCTCGCCCGGAATACATTTAAAAATATCATTTAAATTTTCAACACTTAGAATTATGGCTGAGTTTGCAAAACAGCATTTAAAACCTTGGACTGAAATTAAATGATATGCAAATCATGCTAAGCAGTAATATCAATCCTCGAAGGATTTTACAAATCGGCACAAGGCCCCAAACATGGCATCAAGCCCAGTAATATCAATGAAATATGTGTATCAATCACCAGTATAGTATAAACATCACACGGGATGGACCAAGTCACAATCCCCAATAGTATCCGACCCCGCACTCGCCATGGAGTGTGTGTCACGCCTCAATATAGCGTTACGATGTGAAAGTCCGGGGTTTCCAACCCTCAGAACAACATTTACATCTATTACTCACCTCAAGACGGCCAAAAGTCTACTCCGCGATGCCCTTTCCTTTCGAATCGACCTCCTCGCGCGTCGAATCTTGCCAAAACCACAAGGAATATATTACAATAGGCTAAGGAAATATAACTCAATCGAAAAGACTCGAAAAATATCGAAAATCACGAAATTTGCAAAACCCGAGCCCCGGGCCCACTTCTCGAAAAATTACAAAAGTCACATCACCGGATTCCTCGTATCGCCACGAGTCCGTACATATAAAATTTACTAAAATCGGAGTTCAAATGACCCCTCAAATCTTCATTTTAGAATTTCAATCTCAAGCCCTAATTTCTTATAATTTGGCTATGTTTTCATGGATTTCAAGGATTATTATTCAATAAAATCATGTATTTAACTCATAAAACTTACCTCCAATCGATCTCAGTTGAAACTTCCTTCAATCCCCATCCCAAAGCTCTCAAAATGACTGAAAATGGTGGAAGAATGACCCAAAATCGGATATAAACTCACTGCCCATATTTTCGCAATTACTGTTCACCCGTGCGGCACTGTTCACGCGCGGGTTACTGTTCACTGCTGCTAAAAAAATGCACCAGCAGCCAATTTAAATTGCAGCACAGCCATTTTTCACTAAAATGGCTCTAACTCTATCATACGAACGCGGAATTAGACGATTCTTGTTCCTATGAGTCACAAATAATAATACGAACACAACCCTTCAATCGAAACTCAATTCGGAGCTCATTTGCCCAGTGCGATATCCAGTTTGCTCGTTAAACAATTACTCATGTTTCGCATGAAAAACCTAATCGCGACTTGATGAAATTATACCAAAATTTTCAGATCAGTCCTATAATTCATTATCAAAATTTCGGAAGTCTCGGAATCAAATTTGGATCTCTAGAACTAAAAATGAACCTTTAGATCATTACATTTATGCTCAAAACGGCAAAAATCTTCCAAAAACTCTTCCAAAATTTGTCCGAGCCTCATGGGATCCCAACAAAGTATACTAACAAATCCCATAATATGACACAAACTTAGTTGTTCCTTCGAATCACCAAAAACAACACAAAAATACTAAATTCACCACGGATTCAAGCCTATGAACATTGAAACTTCAAATTTTCACATCCGATGTCGAAACACGTCAAAACTAGTCCGAATGATCTCAAATTTTGCAGACAAGTCCAAAATGACATAACAAAGCTACAACAACTCTCGAAATTCCATTCCGAGCCTCGGATCAAAATCTTACCTATCAACCGGAATTCGCCAAAATACTAACTTTGCCGATTCAAGCTTAATTCTACACCTAACAAAGCTATCCGAACCATAAAATTCGTATTTCGAGCGCTCTAACACATAAGTCAATATCCGGTTGACTTTTCCAACTTAAGCTTCCTTAAAAGAGACTAAGTGTCTCAAACCTTACCCAAATCATTCAGGAATGACTTCAAATTTTGCACACAAGTCACATTCGACATTACGGACTTGCCCCAACTTTCGGAATCGCATTCCGACCCCGATATCAAAATTTCCACTTCCGGTCAAATTTTCTCAAAAACCTTCAAATTTCTATATTTAGCCAAACGGCTCCAAAATGACCTACGGACCTCCGAATTCACTTCCGATCGCGCTCCCAAATCCATAATCACCATACGGAGCTACTCCCAGTCTCGGAATTCCAAACGGACATCAATAACATTGAAATGCATTTTAAGCCAAACTGATGCAATTTCTTCTAAAATGTTATCTTCCACAATAGGCGCCAAAATGCTCCCGAGTTATCCAAAACCCGATCCGGGTATACGCCCAAGTACGAAATCATCATACGAACCTGCTGGAATCTTCGGATCCCAATTCCGAGGTCTTTTACTCAAAATTCCAATCCTAGTTCATTTCTTCAATTTTAAGCTTTCAAAATGAGAATTTCCATTTAGATTTGACTCCAAACTTCCTGAATTTTAATTCTGACCATACACTCAAGTCAATATACCTGAGATGAAGCTGCTCATGGCCTCAAACTGCTGAATGACGCGCCGGAGCTCAAAACGACCGATCGGGTCGTTACAATCTCCCCCACTTAAACATACGTTCGTCCTCGAACGTGCTGAGAACTACACTAAAGTAGTCTGAAATCACTTGTTTAACACCTCATGCACCTTCCCGTGCTACCACCACTCAGTTGAGCACATTAGCTCGACAACTCTGTAGGTATACTCCCTTATTCAAGCAAATAAGCCATTAGGTCCAATTCCAACATCCTGAATTTCCTGCCAAGCCTGTTTCCATCATACGACCACCATATCAATCTCCACACGCTGTACCCAACATGGCTGCATAACTTTGCTGAATTCACACTTTGCATCACTTTACTCATAGGACCACAATAACATTCTTTAAACATAATAGTCGAAATTCCACAAATCTGATGCTCCCATTGCATCTCATGACCTACATAGCTCTTGCTCTAGTTTTTACAACACCGATATGACTGAAGAGATGTGCCGAAATTCATAATCAACTGTTGAATCAACAATTCATTGGATCTATACTCCTGACAAGTTCCATTACCTTGTCTCAAACCAAAGAATGATCTTTGCTCTATAATATACTTCATATAATCAGTTTGCACTGACCCCAAATCTAGTAACCTCGTCTCACCCAGTACGAACTGCTCAGGCAATAAGTCACCTCGGACATAATCAAAAATCCCACAAGACGCCACAATGTGCCAGTGGGCTACCAATTCGAACGCGATACAAAAGGAAGGCGAACTCTGGGAGGAACTACTCAACTCGCACACTAACATGGACTTCCTCAGAAAACAAGGAAACAGAACACATAAAAGCAAATATGGGCAATGAACTGAACATCATACTATTGCGGCGCGCAACCCGATCCAAACAACATACCCATGGCGGCGTTCCACCCGATCCACATATAGGACTCACATAAGGAGATACACGTCGAGCTGAATAGCTCACCACATCCAAATACCGAATATCGGTCATAAACACACTAAGGTGCATAATACCATTCCCAAGGAAACATATAGCATTATAGGCTACAACTCAAGCACAACTGAGGTGCGATACATGATCTAAGTCTCAAGAGCCATCCTGCTCATATAACATCACCGCTGAGCGGAACCTCAACACATAAGGAATTTACCAAGTCGTCTCATAACTCATACATCGCAATATATCTTTACATGAATTATCTGACCACGAAATAAGACCGCGACTATCCTTCCATAAAGAGCGCATTGCTGAAATAAACACAACTGGCCTGACGTAAGGCTCACTTCCACATTTAAATCTATCCCCCGACCTCAAGTCGATCCTTATCGTGCCAAGCTAGGCCAATAATATTTCACAGGTCTATAACCCAATAAGCAGAGTGCCCTCCAAGCATAAATTATCAAATGGATGATATTACCAAAATCCTCATACTTGGTTTAAATTTCTAATTAATCAAGTGACTACATGTCACACTTATACAATCTTCCCGCGGGACAAGCTCCCACCATCTTCCGAAATAATTAACAGGCCTGCACATTCAAACCACCGGCTGCACTAACACTGAAAAGCGATCAAGAATCCCTAACCAGGATGCAAGGCATTTCTCACAGAACACCGATCTCAGGTGATACTGACGCCAATACCCATCTTACTCAAAACACTTAAACTCCTTTCCTGCTCATCCGAGCTCTTGACATCACATTCATTGACCAAACTGCGACCTTGGTCCTTACTTCAAATTCCGTACCACTCACTGCACCTCATGTGCCGATATACGATAGACACGATCTCCATCACAACTCTGGAACCGACGATAGGCTAATACTTCATCACATAAGACCTTCCATTTAACTCACTTCAGGAGAACTATAGCAACATACAGGCGAATTCTCCTAACCGTCGAATATGCCAATCTCTAAGTAGTGGTCCAAGCCGCCATAACCCTTTCCGAGATCCGCCTACTCATAACAGGCCCTAACAGAAGAATGATTCAGAATAACATCAATCACTATGGCCGAGAAGCCTCACACGCACTGCCACAAATCACATGCATAACTCGATCACGCTGAACGAACCGATCACTGACACCAATATTCCAACTCAACTATGGCTAATCAATCTACTTCCTTCCAGTTTATCCTTGATTGCCTTAGAAATAATAATATCTCCTTTCAACACCTAACTTAATCCAACCGCACTCACCCCGAGTGACCTTAAATCATGAGACCATGTTGTCTCAAAAACCATGACCATTTCATGTCTCTCAATGCTACACCGCAAGTCAAAACATCATAGAACATTCTGTGTCTTTCTTCATAAGCTGCTTCAAAAGCTTGACTCTTAACTGTACTTATAGACTCATAATCATCAGGCACCACACTTTGCCTCTTGAATTCACTAGGACCGCTATTGAGAGCCACCCAGCTCTGACTTGGCCCCGAATGCAACCAACTCTACTGAATTTTATAACATATGAATACCATCTCGATAAAGCACCCAACGGAATCACTTCCCTCGAAACCTGCACCTATACGAGGCATAAATCATGAATCTTCCCTCAAGTCTAAATATGAGCCAATAAGGCTAACCATAGCATGCATCCAACAACTCATTTACTCAAATTACTACTCATGGTCCTTTTCCGTAGCTACAATAACCCACCAATACGCCAATAACTAGAATTCACGCAGGTAATAAACCGTGCAATCAGCTAATCAACAGCAAGCTCCCCAACTTGGCTCGAAGTCATAGATCACAACACATATACTCTATTGCTGTCGTAATATCATGGTGAGATTAAACTCACTCCATCATAAGCTCGTGGAAACACGAATCGTCTGGAATTTTAACTCTTCTGCAATTCTTGCATTTACTCACACAACAGTTAAGCCCACTCTCTAGGCGACCAATTTTTTTATTTTTTTTTTAACTAAGTCCTAATTTTTTCAAAAATTTCGGCAGAGCCTCCTTTGTAATTGGTCTTATCCACCTGCCAGAGAATCACCAAAAACCATCCTAACAACACATCCACAACTTGACAAAGCATCACAATGCATATCAATTACATAAATCTAAATTGATACATGGACATGTGTTGCACCTATTTGAATCATAACACATAGAAAATACCCTTCAACCCTCCATTATTGGGCTATTCAACCAAGTAGGAACATATTCTTTCTTTAATATTTTCGACCTTCAAGGTGGTCTCCTTGACTCAACGATTTCGTCATAATACATTTACGGAAGAGATCTCAGCTCCAAGACTTATCTAACTAGGAGACACGAAAAATATTCTTCACGCGCCCATAACTCGGGCTACTCAACAGATCACAATAAGAAACGAATCACTTAACAGTTCATCTACTATCCAGTAGGCTTCTTCGCCACTACCAAGTCGTACAAATACACCTCGCAACACTAACATACTCATCACGTGGATATCCAACCGCCATTCCGGCTAACAAGGACAATAATGAACATATGAGTTCAAAACACTTGCTCACAAAATCAGCACCTCGGTGCTCAAGCCATTGGCAAAGATTTGGCCTCAAGTCCTCCATACTGGTCTAACTTCAAACTCACAGAGATTACACCTCGCCCCTCGATCGGGGAATCAAAGCCATCGAGACACATCTGATACTGAGCGCCCGTTGGTGCATACGATCACGCGGAAGGAATTTCAAAAGTTTCTTTTCAAGCTGAATCAAGGACACACGATAAGAATTCAAGAATGTGAAGTTTTCCTAAAGGTTCGGCAGCCTCTCGAGGATAAGTACAGACGTCTCCGTACCGATCCGTGAGACTCTACTAAACTGGCTCATGACTCGCGAGACGAAGTAACCTAGGCTCTGATACCAACTTGTCACGACCCAAATCCCGGTTGTGATGGCGCCCAGCACACTACTAGGCAAGCCCAACCATTATTCAACACTTAATCCAATTTATCAAAAATAGCGGAAAGAAATATCAATTAAGCAGGATTAAAGTACTGAAGAATTTAATAAAATACACAATATAATCTCACTAGGACTCGGTGTCATGAATCTGAGCCTCTAGAATACAGAATATCATCCTAATACATGGTATATCCAAAGTCTGATGATGCGGAAATAAAGAGATAGGATAGGAGGGAGAAGATCAATGGTTGCGAACGCCGTGCAGCTACCTCGATACTCCCAGAAGCTGGATCTGCTGATCAACTGGATCTACTCAGCCTGAGACTGCCCTGGATCTGCACACAAGGTGCAGGGAGTAAAGTGAGTACTCCGACCCAGTGAGTAATAAAAGTAACTACAATACGAAAATAAGAAAATCCAGTAAATACACAAAGTAAGCTAAAATCCAAATATACAGCAAAATATGGAACTGAGCAGCTAAACAACAGTATAAATAGAAATACATGAATGCAATGCAATGCATATGATGGTACATTCCAGTACCCACTGCGGCGTACAGCCCGAACCATCCATATTTATTTATCATCGACGGTGCTCACTGGGGGTGTGTACAGACTCCGTAGGGGCTCCTACAACCCAAGCGCAATATCTTGGTCAGTCATTGTTACCTGACCGGTCAGTCATTGTTACCTGACCAATTTATATCATACAGTGCCATTGTTACCACTGTTCAAGTATATCATCCAGTGTCATTGTTACCACTATTTCAAGTATATCACACAGTGTCATTGTTACCACTGTTTCAAGTATATCACACAGTGTCATTGTTACCACTGTTTCAAGTATATCACACAGTGTCATTGTTACCACTGTTTCAAGTATATCACACAGTGTCATTGTTACCACTGTTTCAAGTCACTTTATAATCAGTCCAGAAAATAATATAATAAGCCCCTTGGGCATTTACAAAACAGAAGTTCCCAGCCCGGAATACATTTAAAAATATCATTTAAGTTTTCAACACTTAGAATTATGGCTGAGTTTGCAAAACAGCATTTAAAACCTTGGACTGAAATTAAATGATATGCAAATCATGCTAAGCAGTAATATCAATCCTCGAAGGATTTTACAAATCGGCACAAGGCCCC
This sequence comes from Nicotiana tabacum, assembly GCF_000715075.1. Classification (NCBI taxonomy): domain Eukaryota; kingdom Viridiplantae; phylum Streptophyta; class Magnoliopsida; order Solanales; family Solanaceae; genus Nicotiana; species Nicotiana tabacum. The sequence goes on along the minus strand of NC_134080.1, from coordinate 151,404,509 downwards.
AAACATGGCATCAAGCCCAGTAATATCAATGAAGTATGTGTATCAATCACCAGTATAGTATAAACATCACACGGGATGGACCAAGTCACAATCCCCAATAGTATCCGACCCCGCACTCGCCATGGAGTGCGTGTCACGCCTCAATATAGCGTTACGATGTGAAAGTCCGGAGTTTCCAACCCTCAGAACAACATTTACATCTATTACTCACCTCAAGAAGGCTAAAAGTCTACTCCACGATGCCCTTTCCTTTCGAATCGACCTCCTCGCGCGTCGAATCTTGACAAAAACACAAGGAATATATTACAATAGGCTAAGGGAATATAACTCAATCGAAAAGACTCGAAAAATATCGAAAATCACGAAATTTGCAAAACCCGAGCCTCGGGCCCACTTCTTGAAAATTTACGAAAGTCATATCACTGGATTCCTCGTCTCGCCACGAGTCCGTACATATAAAATTTACCAAAATCGGAGTTCAAATGACCCCTCAAATCTTCATTTTAGAATTTCAATCTCAAGCCCTAATTTCTTATAATTTGGCTATGTTTTCATGGATTTCAAGGATGATTCTTCAATAAAATCATGTATTTAACTCAGAAAACTTACCTCCACTCGATCTCAGTTGAAACTCCCTTCAATCCCCGTCCAAAAGCTCTCAAAATAACTGAAAATGGTGGAAAAATGACCCAAAATCGGATATAAACTCACTGCCCAGATTTTCGCAATTACTGTTCACCCGCGCGGCACTGTTCACGTGTGGGTTACTGTTCACTGCTGCTAAAAAAATGCACCAGCAGCCAATTTAAATTGCAGCACAGCTATTTTTCACTAAAATGGCTCTAACTCCATCATAAGAACTCGGAATTAGACGATTCTTGTTCCTATGAGTCACAAATAATAATACGAACACAACCCTTCAATCGAAACTCAATTCGGAGCTCATTTTCCCAGTGCGATATCCATTTTGCTCGTTAAACAATTACTCATATTTCGCGTCAAAAACCTAATCGCGACTTGATGAAATTAGACCAAAATTTTCATATCAGTCCTATAATTCATTATCAAAATTTCGGAAGTCTCGGAATTAAATTTGGATCTCTAGAACTAAAAATGAACCTTTAGATCATTACATTTATGCTCAAAACGGCAAAAATCTTCCAAAAACTCTTCCAAAATTTGTCCGAGCCTCATGGGATCCCAACAAAGTATATTAACAAGTCCCATAATATGACACAAACTTAGTTGTTCCTTCGAATCACCAAAAACAACGCAAAAATACTAAATTCACCACGGATTCAAGCCTATGAACTTTGAAACTTCAAATTTTCACATCCGATGTCGAAACACGTCAAAACTAGTCCGAATGATCTCAAATTTTGCATACAAGTCCAAAATGACATAACGAAGCTACAGCAACTCTCGGAATTCCATTCCGAGGAACGGATCAAAATCTTACCTATCAACCGGAATTCGCCAAAATACTAACTTTGCCGATTCAAGCTTAATTCTACACCGGTCATCACAAAAATATTCCGGACACACTCCTAAGTCCCAAATCACCTAACAAAGCTATCCGAACCATAAAATTCGCATTTCGATCGCTCTAACACATAAGTCAATATCCGGTTGACTTTTCCAACTTAAGATTCCTTAAAAGAGACTAAGTGTCTCAAACCTTACCAAAATCATTCAGGAATGACTTCAAATTTTGCACACAAGTCACATTCGACATTACGGACTTGCCCCAACTTTCGGAATCGCATTCCGACCCCGATATCAAAATTTCCACTTCCGGTCGAATTTTCTCAAAAACCTTCAAATTTCTATATTTAGCCAAACGGCCCAAAATGACCTACGGACCTCCGAATTCACTTCCGATCGCGCTCACAAATCCATAATCGCCATACGGAGCTACTCCCAGTCTCGGAATTCCAAACGGACATCAATAACACTAAAATGCATTTTAAGCCAAACTGATGCAATTTCTCCTAAAATGTTATCTTCCACAATAGGCGCCAAAACGCTCCCGGGTTATCCAAAACCCGATCCGGGCATACGCCCCAGTACGAAATCATCATACGAACCTGCTGGAACCTTCGGATCCCAATTCCGAGGTCTTTTACTCAAAATTCCAATCCTATTTCATTTCTTCAATTTTAAGCTATCAAAATGAGAATTTCCATTTAGATTTGACTCCAAACTTCCTGAATTTTAATTTTGACCATACACTCAAGTCAATATACCTGAGATGAAGCTGCTCATGGCCTCAAACTACTGAATGACGCGCCGGAGCTCAAAACAACCGATCGGGTCGTTACAAATCAAGATTGTCTCTGCATAAGCAATGTCGTTGCTTCAGGCTTTTCATATAACTTGTTCCGTTTTTTGTCGCAATTAACGCGTATTAGAGGATTCTCAAGAGAAACGATTCAAGTATGTTAAGGCTGTGAGCACGTGATTTTTGCCCTATATGAGAATTACTCCCAAAAATCCAAAATAAAACAATTTTCCTTTGTGTGCGATTTTTGAATTTTCGTGCCATTTTTGGATAATTATTTGTATTTTTGTCTATGCATGTTTATTTGTTTAAATTAATAAAATATAAAAAATATGTCGCGTTTGCATTTAATATTTAATTAAATTTGTTTTACAAAATGAAAAAATCATAAAAAATAATGTACATTGCATTTTTAGCATTTAACGTCCAAATTGTGTGATTTTATCGTTAATTGCTATTTAAATGTGCGATAATTGTTATTAGGAGTTTTTGAGATAATTTTGGGTTTTTATAATTTAATCTTAGCATTTTTAACTTTATTATTTAGGAAATTGAATAAATAGAGAAGAACAAAAATAGAAGAAATCGGATTGGGCCTTTTCTTCAAATTTTAAACCAAATACCCAGCCTTCCCCTACGACCCGGTCCATTTCAAACCGGGTCGACCCAGTCCATAACCCCAAAGACCCAACCCCTTTCTTCATTTTTCATTTTTTCATTTCCCTAACCCTAAACCTAACAAACCACTCGCCCCCCTCTCTTTCCCTCTTCTTCTCCAAAACTCCCAAAGCTCCCCTCCCATGGCTGCCCCTCTCCCGTCGTCCCCTTCATCCTCCACCAACACACACACACACACAGCTTCATCACCACGATAGTCCGTCGTCTCCAAACAACCCCACTGCCTCGTCTTTTTCGTCGACCACCATGGACGTCGACCATGGCTGCCACTACTTCGTTTTCTCCTTCATCGTTACCACCCCTTCAACCTCGTCTTCTTCATCGCCCCCAAACCAACAGCAACTTCCACGACCAAACGACCAAATAACACAACCACCCTACAGCAGCCAGCAAGCTTCGTTCCAAGCGACCACCCGCGACAACCTAAGCCATGAACGCCCAGCTCCTCCAGTTGCGAGGCTCCAGCCATGGATGTGAACTGCTGCTACGTGCAGCTTCGATGCGTGCAGTTTGTCGTCTCCAAATGACCAGTAGTTCCCTCATGACCAGCAGCTACGTCACACGCAGTCCCGTCGTTACCACCAGCCTCGTCTACCTGAAACCCCCAGCGAACTCCATCTCCGCACGACCCCCCTACGGACTGCCCAGCGCCGCCACTGCTGCGTTCCTACTCGTCGAGTTATTTTCCGGGCAGATTCGAGTTATTTTGGTTTCAAAGTTTCCGGGCAGATTTGTTTCCGTTCGAGTTCATCATTGTTCCGATCCGGTTAGTTGGTTTAAGTTTCATTTCTATCCGTATTTTGTTTGATATTCTCGGATCTGAAATAAATATATGTTTGATTCTTTTCTTGTTCGTTGTTTGTCGTTTCTTGATTATTTCTTCAGTTTGTTTTTATGCATTTGTTCTTGTTTAGTTTTAATATAGAAGTGTGTTAGGTTAATCACTTGAATCCTTTATTTTGGTTGTAATGTTGTTAGATTTAATTTGAAGTTCAATTGATTTTTGAGTTTAGTAATTTGAATCTACTTGTTTGTTTGTTGTTGAATCTGAAAGTAGGTTTGGTGTTAAAAGAAAAAAATAAAATAAAAATATTGTTCAGTCAAAATAATTCCAGTTTGTTTCTTTGTTGTTCATCATTTAGTTTGAATTTGTTGTTTGAATTTGTTTAGGAATTGGTTATAGCTGTTGTATTTTGGTTAGAATTGATTAGGCGAATTGGTTATAGCTGATGGGGGTAGAATGGTAAATTGCAGTATTTTCAAGGTTAAAATGGTAATTTCAGTAAGTTCGGAGGGGTATTTTTGGAATTGAAAATTTAAACAATTATTTAATCTGAGTGCTCCGTCCACTAGGCATTAATAATATTACAATAGTACATGGTGGGGGACAAAACATAATGGAGTGGGAATAATGCATTTGTTTAATATAGTGGGGGACAAGACATAATGGAGTGAGAATAATGTATTTGTTTAATATAGTGGGGGACAAAACATGTAGGCATGGGGAAACAAGGGAATTAAATAAGAAAAACATTAAGTAGTGGGGGCAAGGCATGCAATTATGGGAATATTTCGGGTTAGTGGTTCAAGACAAGAGTCTTGGTTATAAATAGAGTCATTTTTACACAGTGTAAGGAGGATAGAGGAGAAAGTGGAGAGAGTTGACTGAATTTTGAGAAATCAGAATTTGAGAGCAAAAAGAGAAAAAACAAGCTGAACTTTTACTTGAATAATTTCAGGTTGCTTTTCCTTGAGTGTTATTCAAAATATCAGTAAACTACTGTGTCTTGTATCCGTCTCTCTTCTGCTTTGACTGCGATTGCATTCTGGTACTGCTGGTTTTCAATCTGTTACTGGGTTATTCTACTGGTCGTTACTGGTTTTGTTGTTGCTGAACCTGTTGTTGCTGTGTATTTACGCTACTGCTGCTTCTACTGATCTTCCACTTCTTTTACTTCCAATACCAGGTACATGGCCGTAACCTTATCGATATTGTAAGCTGAAATGTGAAAGCATGAATACATATGAAGAATGGAACTTTGAAGTTTTAATTTAGCTTTTTTTTTCCTTTGTCTCTTTTACTGATTGTGTTTAGGTTATCTCATGTTTTATTATTCTGTAAATTTCGGTTGTTTTGCATAACTAGGCATCTTGTAGTGATGTATTAAGTAATACTCTATTTTAGTTTGGTTATTAGGTAGTATATGTTTAAGCATGCTCATTACTGTCAAACTGTTTAACAATTGGAGTAAGAGGAAAATAACATAAGTTGGTCTTTAGTGAATCGGCTTGGTAAAACTGGTTAGTTCACTAGCTTGAAGGTTTTAATATTGTCAACAGTAGGTTAATCGTGAACATGTAGCTAAATTTAGTTAAAGCATGAATTTAAATTAATTTCGTGAATTAGGCATTATGGCATGATTTGAGTTCAAACAAGACGAGTTAACGTTTGAATTTAATAAACTTTCGAATATGCATTAGTAATTAAGATTGATTCTAGTTTCAAATAGTCGTAAATAATTAATTCCAACGGTTCAAGTCATCTAACAATGCGAGTTTAATCTAGTTATAGGATAATTAGTTTCTTTTGAACATATTATTTGTCGATTCCGTAGTTTATTTATAATTTCAATTTTAGTAATATTCCTTTCCGTTAACATTTGTCTTAATCTAGCATTTAATATGTTACGCCCTTTTTTTAAGCATGTAACTAATTAGGATTTTTTCTCTTTTATTTTAGAAACGAATTTAATAGAAATGTAGTCACTTTAGGATATCCTTAAAATAAATGAGGCGAGCCTCGCCAAACAAAGACGCACAAACTGCGGGGCCCTCAATAGATGTTAATAATTACTTAGATTTTAGGAGTGGCCATTTAGCGAACTTCACGGCTTTCCCCAAAGATAATAATGCGTTAGACTCTTTAGACGCGATTTTAATTAAATTACATGCTTAAATTCGGGTGCGCATTTATGTGACCCAAATCCAAATCTCAACGGAGTTGGAACGTATTAACAATCACGGGTGCATTGATTGTGACGTGGTTCGAGATGCATTTTCACGACGTTGCAATTCTATTAAAAAAATAATAATAAAAGCGGTTTAAACTTAATAAAAGCACACAAGTCATAACATGTATAAAAATCAGATATTTAGCCATTACAACAATTTAAGCGACCATGCTAGAACCACGGGATTCGGGGGTGCCTAACACCTTCCCTCGGGTCAACAGAATTCCTTACTTAGAATTTCTGGTTCGCAGACTTCATTTGAAAAGTCGAATATTTTCCTCGAATTGGGATTCAAGATAAACCGGTGACTTGGGACACCAAAAGCCAAACCTTTCCCAAGTGGCGACTCTGAATTAAATAAATAATCCCATTTCGAATATTGTCACTTAAATTGGAAAAACTCCCTCACGCATTTATCCTTCAGGGTAGGCGTGCAAAAAGGAGGTGTGACAGCTCTGGCGACTCTGCTGGGGACCGAACCCAGAATCTCTAGTTCAGGGTTCAAGAATTCGAGCTTAGAATAATTGTTATATTTGGCTTTATTATCTGATCTTTATTACATGTTTGGGCATAACGTGCTAAATGTTGCCTTTTACCACTTTGATATTATCTGAAATGTATATAAACTGTGTCGAAACCCTCTTCTCATCTTCGGGGATGTGCTTGCTGGTCGAGACTCCCTATTCTGTTAGTGTCATTCCCTGAAATAAGAAAGAGGTCGGACAAGTTACAAAGCCGGACGATCTCGCGGGTCCCCGGTACGTAGCCCCCTCCTCGACTCGAGTTGTCCGCTCGGGTACACAGTCTAGAACAAATACCCAGGTTACGAACCTAGAATAACCCAGCTTCATGCCGGATCCCTAGTAGGAACGTTTGTTTGCATCATGTGCATTTGACTTTGGAGGCTCAACACAGGGGTTGGGTCTGTCTAGGACAGATGTACCAAAATGACAAAAGACCATCCTGATGCATCCAACTTGCTACTTGTGCATTTGTTTGTTTCGGACTTGCATGCTGACCGGCTTTTGAATGTCTTGAGGAAAGGGAGATAGAGGTAGTTAATCGCCTACTTTGAAAAAAATCAACATCCAAATAGTGTCGAAACTTTGCCGAATTTTTGAAGAAAAAAAAGAAAAAAAAAAGAGTTTTGTTTATGAAAAATGGTTTTGTTTGCCAATGGAAAAAGAGTCTTGTTTTTCAAAAGAAGTTTGTTTTATCTGACCGAACTACGCCGGTTTGATTCTCACAGGGTGTGAGATATGTAGGCAACCCTCATCGGGTCCAACCTCCCCTTTTTTAGAAATAGCCAAAATGTCAGAATTTTAATTTCATCATAAATGAGTTGGGTGATGCTGCTTTTGTCAAATGTAGCCGAATGTTCCCGAAAGGGACGCGCCGGAAGGCTGACTTTGCATAAACAACCGGTTTTGGTCATTTTTTGAATTTTGACCAATTTGCCCAACAGCCTTAGAATCCTCGTCCCCGAGGCTCTGTGAGGCCGTGTTCCCAATGTCGGGCCACTATTTTGAAAAAAAAAAGAGTCATAAATAAATCAAGTGATGCTGTTTTTGTCAAAAACAGCCAAATGTTCCCGAAAGGGACGGCGGAAGGCTGACTTCGCATAAACGGCCACTTTCGATCATCCTTTAGAGTTTTGATCGGTTGACCCTCACAGCCTTGAAATCTTCATCCCCGAAGTGCTGAAAGGCCGTGTTCGAAAATCGGATCTTTCTGTCTAAAATATAGTCAAATCATATTTGAGTCAAATAATTTTTGCTTAAATCACCTTAATAAATGTGCAGGATGAGCACAAAGCGAAATGAACACTTTTCGATAATGACTAAAGTCCCTGTCCAGTTGCGGCTATGGTGGGATGATCTAGGTGGTGAAGGGCAAGATGAGGGCAAGAAATATCTGAAAGGTCTCACGGGTTTATTGGAAATCCAGCCTCGGGGAGATATCATAAGAGCTTTGGTCACCTACTGGGACCCGGCACACAATGTCTTCCACTTCTCCGATTCTGAACTCACCCCGACTCTGGAGGAAATAGCCGGGTACATCGGAAATGTTGAAGTTCCATTAAGGCAAAAATACCTAATTGCCCCAAGAGCTGTCACTGTGCATCGGTTTCTAGATTCATTAAAGATACCCAGGACGGTCCATAACCGAGATTTGGCTGCAGGTTTCTGTAATCCGTGCTTCATATACGATAGATATGGTCATGTAGGAGGATTCAACAATCCGGGTAACAAGTTATGCAACAAAGGTAACCGTCATAAGTGGGATGAGCATAGACGAGTGGCTTTCATGATAACATTTTTGGGCCTTTTGGTGTTTCCAAGGAAAGACGGAAACATTGATCTGAAAATATCCGGGGTCGTCAGTACTTTGCTCACTCAAAATGAAAGCACTCTCGCGCCTATGGTAGTATCTGATATCTTTCGAGCTCTCACAGCCTGCAAAGCCAGAGGGAATTTTTTCAAGGGGTGTAATTTGCTGCTACAAATATGGATGACTGAACATCTCTGCCACCGTTCCGAGCTTTTGAGTTATGTTTCCTCGAAGAAGACTTGCATAGAAGAGTTTTACACGAGAATCAAGGAGGTCAGTCTACCCTAGGGAGTTATGGCATGGACGTCATTCTTTCGAACCCTCACTGCCAGCCAAATATAGTGGACACTGGGATGGTTGCCTGTTGATGAGGTTATATATATGCCGGCAGCTAGGACCCACTTTCTATTGATGGGACTTAAGAGCATTCAGCCTTACGCGCCCTATCGAGTTTTGAGACAACTCGGGAGATGCCAGATAGTGCCACACAAGGAATATCTTAGTGCTCAAGCAATTGAGATTAGCCCTAATGGACAATTTCCTGAAGCAAAAGTCCGCCAGATCTGGAATGAATGCCAATGTTTAAAAGCATATACTTGCGTGCAGGATCGGGCCAAAGGTGAAGTAGCACCAGGGTACCTTGTGTGGTACAGAAGAGAACTTGAGCACAAAAGTCCGGATAAAAGACCCCATATCCTGAATTTTGCCGAGTCATCACAGGAGCAATGGGACTGATTAGCAAAAGAAAAAGGCTATCGGGCTGAAACCAGCAAGCTGAAACAACAAATTGAAGGTCTAAAATTTGAGAACAACGTGCAAGTTGCTACTGATCTGGGAGAAAAGAACAGGTTGGCCCAGGAAAACGATGCGCTTAGGGCCCAAATCCAGCAAATAAGGATAACCGCTGATAACCAACAAAGGAGCCGGTCGGATGAGCGAATGATAAAAGGTTTAAAAATGGAAATTAGTGAGTGCCGGAGTGAGTTGGAGAATTTTGAGAATACCATAGCAGGACTCGAGGCACACTGGGCAAAAAGTACAGAGGAGCGCAACCGGTACCTGCAGCAGTTGAAAAGGGATCACGAGCAAACCATTGCCAATTTGAAGAGAAAGGTGGCCACTCTTGAGGACAAAGCGGCTAAGCAAGCCCGAACCTTTGAAGCTGAAAATAGACATTGATATGATTTACTGGCCCAGATGGAAGTAGAAATTCAATAGTGGCAGAATCAACATCTCCAGGATTCTCGGGTTTTGAAGGCCCGTAATGATCAAATAGAGCGCCAACTCATAGAAAAGGGGCAAACCAAAGATAAGATTAAGACCATTTCATCAGGAGGTGTCTACGGTGCGAAGATATGACCCGCACTACCTTCTTCTCGATAGTGATGATTTATGTCAAGCGAACCATGTATGAGCTGGAACAACTTGAAAGGGACCTCGCACCTAAGCCCGCGGCGAGGCCGAACGATGCCCCGCGGGCGCCAATTTTTAAAGCTTTAATGTATTTATAGGTCGAGTCTGTATTTTCCGTCTTGGCGTCTTTTGTTTGTCTTTTCGCATCGGGGTGTATCAGTAGTTTTTGAGTTTGTATTTATTTCAAGTCTGTTATTCTCCCTTTTTCAAAAATGTTTAGTTTGTAATAGAATGTTTTAGTAATAAAAAAAATGTTTCTTTATTTTTGCACTTGTTTGTCTTGAACTACGTAATGATCTGATTCGCGCGGCGTCGTGATACGTAGGCAATCCCCATCGGATCCGGTCACGTTTTTGTACATAGTTCCAAATAAGAGAGGGATGTGAAAAAGAGAGCCAAAGAAAAACCAAAAAAAAGTGAAAGAAAAAGAAAATTGGGAAAAATAAGCAGAGTCGGGATGAAACATGCAGTCGTTGCGAAACATGTAGAAACACATTTAACTGTATAGGTGCATCACACCCCAACGTGCGATTTCCTATGTGTTAATTGTTTCAAACTAACTGGTTTGTTTGTCCAATTCAGAGGTTCTATAGTAAGGTGGTTGGTTTTGTGGTAGTCTGGCTTCACATTCATACTTCACAAGGTCAAAAGGAAGCGTTGAAATGTCTTCGGAAATTCCTCTGCCAACAGTTCCTATTCCAGAGGATAGTTCGATCTCGGCCATCACAACTTCTGAGTCAGCAACGGTTGAGGAAAATAGAATTTTGTGTCTCCGTATGATGGAAATGTGGGACGCCTGGGCCAACGGAAAAGAACCGCCAAGTGCGATCCCTGGATTCCCTGAGCTTTTCCCCAGGGCAAGTGGGACCTCCAACATCCCCATAAGTTATCCAAATACCCCACTGGGATACCCTACCATTTCAGCCCACTTTGCTGGAACACCTTCTGAGTCTCGTCCCCAGGTGTTATCTTCAAGTGCGGCTTCAAACATATTCACCGCGCCACCTTGTTCAGCTACGGCACAACCTGTTTTACCCAGGCCTAACTTTGATTCATCTTCCTTCACATTTCAAGCACTATCTTTCCAAGCGGAACCTCCTCAGTTTCCTACTTATACTTACCCTCAACCACCCCAATTTGAGTTCGCTGCGGGGCAAGAAAAGACCACCAAAACTTTCGAGCAAGAAGAGATCGTGAGGAAGATGAGGAGTATGGAACAGAGTCTCAAAAGCATACAAGCTTGAGTGGACAGAAAAGTATATCCTATGCCGATTTATGCATGTTCCCTCATGTGCACCTACCATTGGGATTCAAAACCCCAAAATTTGAGAAGTACGATGGGCATGGTGATCCTATTTCTCATCTCAAGAGGTATTGCAATCAGCTGCGAGGAGTCAGTGGAAAGGAAGAACTACTCATGGCCTATTTCGGAGAAAGTCTGGTTGGCATCGCATTTGAGTGGTACATGGATTAGGATATATCCCGCTGGCACATCTGGGATGATCTTGCTAGAGATTTTGTCAGGCAGTTCCAGTACAACATTGATATTGCTCCAGATAGGAACTCATTGACAAACTTGAAAAAGAAATCCTCAGAAAGCTTCCGAGAGTACGCAGTTAAATGGCGTGAGCAGGCATCCAGGGTGAATCTTCCGATGGATGAAGTTGAAATGGTCATAGTTTTCCTTCAAGCTCAGGAAGCTGACTACTTCTAGAATATGATGTCCGCAATGGGTAAACCGTTCGCTGAAGCTATCAAGATTGGTGAAATGGTTGAAAATGGGCTAAAAACGGGTCGAATTCTAAGCCAACCCGCTATCAGAGCTACCTCCCAAGCCATTTAGGGTGGGTCTGGAGTAATAGCAAAGGGAAAGAAAAGGGAAGAAACATTCATGGCAGTGTCGGATGCAAGGAGAAACTGTACCCCCAGATCTCTTTTCTCAGGAAGGACCCCACAGCACTATTACCCTCACCAAGATTTGGCCTATACTCCTCAGCCATACTCGGTCATGAATGCTCAGCCTTATGTCCGGCCACAACAACAAGCCAACAGAAATCAAGCTCCATTTCCTAGAAACCAACCTCCTTACCAAAACCACTCCAACCCCCGTCCTCCACAAAATAATTTCCGCCCTCATGAACCGCCCAAGAGACCAAATTTCACACCAATTGGCGAAACCTACTCCAGCCTGTTACCAAAGCTTGTTCAAATGGGTCTGCTACAGCCGATTCCTCAAACCAGACAAAACCCAGCGTCACCCACTTACAGAGCCGGTGCCCGATGCGCCTATCACTCAGGGGCAAAAGGGCATGACACGGATAATTGTTGGACTCTGAAGAGAACCGTGGAGAACTTGATAGAACAAAGGAAGATAGTGTTAAGGGATGAAGAGGTTCCCAATATGACCAACAACCCACTTCCAGCCCACAACAACGGGCCGGTAATTGGAATGATTTGTGAGGATGAGGAATTTGACCCAGCATTGAAGGCCATCATTGCCATTGCTGACAAAGAAAAGAAACCAAAAGTTGCCTCGAAGCAAGATAAAAGGGAGAAAAAGAAAGAAACTACCCCTCCAAAGTCAGAGAAGAACATGGAAGTTGAGACCGGGGCAACGCCTCTCAAAGATGTTGTTCTTTATGTCCCTCAAGGCAGTAAAGAAAAGCAGATGACATTGAGTCCTCCCAGGAGATTCGAGCTGAACAAAATAACCCAGATGTATGTGCCCAAGGGGGTTTATGTGATGCGGGGGCCAATTAAACCATCAAGGCTGAATGAGCCCGTGGTTATTGGACGCGCGCCACAGAAGCCCATGAAAGATCCTACTGTTGTGCCCCGGAACTACAACAAAACGGTGGTGACCTATAAAGGCGAAGAAATCCCAGGAAAAGTTCAAGAAAATAATCCTGTTAAAAAGTATTCCAATTTGGAAGAGGTAAGCAACGCTACTAGAAAGCGCTTCCCACTTAAGAAGCCTGTGAGTGCCGAAGAAGTGGAGGTTTTCTTCCAAAACATGAAAATGGCAGATTATGAGGTGATTGACCAGCTTCGAAAATTTCCCGAACAAGTCTCCCTGTTGGCTTTGTTGATGAATTCCGCCGAACATCAGAAAGTATTGATCAAGACCCTTAACGAAGCATATGTGCATGTTGACATTTCTGTAGAGCAGTTGGAGAGAATGGCGGAAAGATTTTTCGCAATCAACCAGATCACTTTCAGCAAAACTGATTTACCCTCAGAAGGGGCCGCACATAACAAAGCCTTGCACCTAATAGTCAAATGCGAAGGGCACTACGTGAAAAGGGTGATGTTGGACGGAGGCTCTGGAGTACACATTTGCCCACTTTCAACTTTACAGCGCATGGAAATTGAGACCGAAATAATCCAACCCAACAATGTCTGTGTACGTGCCTTCGATGGCATCAAAAGGGACACAATTGGAGAAATCGATCTAATCCTGACCATCGGCCCAGTAGACTTTGAAGTAACCTTCCAGGTTCTAGACATGGACACATCTTACAACTTTTTTTGGGGAGACCATGGATTTATGCAGCAGGGGTTGTACCCTCCACTCTTCATCAGATGGTGAAGTTCGAGCATAAGGACCAAGAGATCGTGGTCCGCGGAGAAGATGAGAAATCAATTTATCGTGACCCATCAGTCCCATGTCTTGAAGCAAGAGAGGGGAGTGAGCACATAGTTTATCAGGCTTTTGAAATTGTGGTTGCAGACCAGTACAAAGAAGGAAAACCTTGCCCCCAAACTTTCCTTTCTAATGCATCAATCATGGTGGCCAAAGAAATGATCCGACATGGCTTCAAACTGGGGAAGGGACTTGGGAAATCATTGCAAGGGATAGTTAAACTTATCACCCTACCCACCAGTGAAAAGTTCTTAGGGGTAGGCTTCCGACCCACTCCAGCTGATAGAAGATGGGCAAATGATAGAAAGAATGATGGTTGGGTTTTGCCTCAGCCGGTTCCGTATCTTTACAGAACATTTGTCAAGCCAAAATACTAGAAGAAAGAAGAAGATGAGGCCTTTACTGCCGAAGAGATTGAGGAGATCTATGGGGCAATGAGGAAGATACTATATGAAACCCACATGGTCCAGCCAGGGGAGGGCTCAAGCACCGCTGAGGTGCTATATATGGGACCCAATGCCAAGCTGCAGAATTGGAAGGCTACGCCATTCCCAATTAGGCGAGAGTCCCGGTAGACCTGTCCTGCCACTTTTTCTACATCACGAGTTATTTCAGGGTGTAACTCGGATGTTTTTCTTTTGATTTCCTGTCTTTTTAAATACTTATGTGAACCTTGTTATCTTCAAAATTCAATGAAATGAAATTAATATTTCATCGTTCATCTCTCTTCATTCTTTCTGATTTTTGTTACTTTTTCTTATTTCTTCTTTTAGTTCTAATAATGCGGCTTTAAATAACATGACATGCTTGCAGACTTCATGCCCAGATCCAAACACATTGTCTAACTGCGAAATAATGAACCAAGAACCGGAATATGATGAGGAAGAGGCTTTTAAGGAAATAAATCGAGAATTGGAATACTTTGAAAATAAACCTAAGCCGAATTAGAATGACACCGAACCGGTTAATTTGGGAACTCCTGAAGAAATCCGAGAAACCAAAATAAGCATTCACACAGATGAGAAAACGCGAGATGTAATAATTCAACTCCTCTTTGAATTTAAAGATGTGTTTGCTTGGTCATACGATGATATGTCAGGATTAGGTGTTGATCTAGTGGTGCATAAATTGCTAATTTACCCTGATTGTCCTCCAGTTCAACAGAAGCAGAGGAAGTTCAAGACTGATATCAGTGATAAGATCAAAAAAGAAATCACAAAGCAGTTGAAAACAGGAGTAATTCGGGTAGTCCAGTATACTACGTGGTTGACTAATGTAGTTCCTGTACCGAAGAAAGATGGGAAAACTCGGGTGTGTGTGGATTATCAAGATTCGAATAGGGCAAGTCCCAAAGACAATTTTCCGTTGCCCAACATCCACATCCTTGTTGATAATTGTGCCAAACATGAGATACAGTTTTTCGTAGATTGTTACGCTGGATATCATCAGGTGTTGATGGATGAAGAAGATGCTGAGAAAATCGCCTTCACTACACCTTGGGGTACTTACTGTTATCGGGTTATGTCGTTCGGTTTAAAGAATGTCGGGGCAACTTACATGAGAGCCATGACTGCCATTTTTCATGATATGATGCATTAAGAGATAGAGGTGTATGTAGACGACGTGATAGTCAAGTCCAGGACTCGGGACGATCATGTTCGAGACTTGAGGAAATTTTTTGAGAGGCTGAGAAAGTACGACCTGAAGCTGAATCCGGCTAAGTGCACCTTCGGAGTCCCATCGGGCAAGCTTCTGGGTTTCATAGTAAGCAGGAGAGGTATCGAGTTAGATCCAACAAAGATAAAGTCTATCCGAGATCTACCTCCTCCAAGAACGAAGAAATACGTGATGAGTCTATTGGGCAAGTTAAACTATATCAGTTGATTCATTGCCCAACTGACTAGCACATATGAGCCCATATTCAAGCTATTGAGGAAGGATGCAGCAATCAAATGGATGGCTGAGTGTCAAGAGGCTTTTGACAAGATCAAAGAGTATCTTTCAAATCCTCCAGTTTTGGTCCCGCCAGAGCCAGAGAGACCCCTGTTCTTGTATCTGACGGTCTTGGAAAATTCTTTCGGTTGTGTCCTCGGACAACATGACATAACTGGAAAGAAAGAGCAGGCGATCTATTACTTAAGCAAGAAGTTCACCGGTTATGAGGTCAAGTATACTTTGTTGGAAAGAATGTGTTGTGCTTTGACTTGGGTCGCTCAAAAATTGAGACATTATCTCCAAGCACATACTACTTACCTCATAACCAGGTTGGATCCTTTGAAGTACATATTCCAGAAACCGATGCCTACTGGGAGATTAGCAAAGTGGCAAATCTTGCTTACTGAATTCGACATAGTCTATATCACTCGCACGGCAATGAAAGCCCATGCATTAGCAGATCATTTGGCTGAGAACCCGATTGATGATGAGTACCAACCTTTGAGAACTTACTTCCCAGATGAAGAAGTAAATTCAGTTGAGACAATATCTGAAGACACTCATACTTGGAAAATGTTCTTTGATGGGGCGGTAAACGCAAAAGGTGTTGGAATTTGGGCAATTTTGATCTCACCCACTGGTCAGCACTATCCAGCCACAGCTCGGCTTCGGTTCTTCTGTACAAACAACACCGCCGAGTATGAAGCTTGCATTATGGGTATAAACATGGCAATCGACCAAAATGTCGAAGAGTTGTTGATTATAGGAGACTCAGATCTGATTATCCGGCAAGCCCAAGGCGAATGGGAAACCGGAGATGTTAAGCTTATCCCTTACAAAAAGCATATGGAAGGCCTCAGCAAGCGATTCAAGTCAATAGAGTTCAGTTACATTCCTCGTTGTCACAACGAATTAGCTGACGCACTTGCTACTTTGGCCTCAATACTGCCATATCCCGGCAATGCTCACATAGATCCCTTGGAAATTCAAATCCGGGAAAGGCATGGTTATTGTAATACAATTGAAGCAGCACCAAATACCCAACCATGGTACCATGACATCAAAAAGTTTCTGAAAACTCAAGAATACCCCGAGCAAGCCAGTGGAGACCAAAAGAGAACCATTAGACAGCACGCAAGTGGTTTCTTTTTGAGTGGGGATGTCTTATACAAGAGAACTCCGGACCTCAATTTGTTAAGATGTGTTGACACAGAAGAGGCTGGAAGAATCATGCATGAGGTACATGTGGGAGTATGCGGGACCCACATGAATGGGTATGTTTTAGCAAAGAAAATCCCTCGAGCGGGTTATTACTGGATGACCATGGAAAAGGACTGTTTTAGTTTCGTTCGGAAGTGTCATCAGTGTCAGGTGCACGGTGATTTGATTCATTCACCTCCCACAAAACTGCATCCCGTGTCTGCACCTTGGCCATTTGTTGCTTGGGGCATGGACGTCATTGGGCCAATTGAGCCAAAAGCCTCAAATGGACACAGATTCATACTAGTTGCCATTGACTACTTTACAAAATGGGTTGAAGCAATCACTCTCAAGTCTGTCACCAAGAAAGTTGTCGTTTGCATTATTGGGATATCATACTACTGTGCGCACATCAATTGGAGCTACCCCGTATCTTTTGGTTTATGGCACGGAAGCCATAATACCCGCCGAGGTCGAAATCCCCTCTCTCTAAATCATTGTTGAAGCCGAAATTGAAGACAGTGAGTGGGTTAAAACCCGTCTGGAACAATTAACCTTGATCGATGAAAAACGAATGGCTGCGGTCTGCTACGGGCAGTTGTACCAACAAAGAATGGCTCGTGCCTATAACAAGAAAGTGCGACCTAGAAATTTTGAAGTGGGGCAACTCGTTTTAAGGCGTATTCTTCCCCATCACCAGGAAGCAAAAGGAAAATTCGCTCCTAATTGGAAGGGCCCATACGTCATCAGAAAGATATTGCCAAGAGGAGCATTGTATCTGGGCGATATCGAAGGAAATGATCCTGAAACAGTTGTAAATGCAGATGCAGTCAAAAGGTACTATGTCTAATCCTTCTGCAGCAATAACATTATCCGATTGGGATGACGAAGGCTTTCATTCTTGTTACCCCAAACACTCCAATCCTTTGCTAACCCTTTGAGTCTTTTACCTTTCTTTCATTACCCTCTTTGGAACCTGAAAGTTTCAAAAAAAAATGATTTTCCTGAACTACGTCTGACTTGATTCCGAAAGGATACGTAGGCAGCCTCTCTCTGGGGTTCAGTCACACCAAAACAAAATTCCAATTTTCCCTGAAGTTGAAACTGGGGCAGATGTTATAATGGTTCAACCACGGGCATACCAAATGGTTCCAAAGTTGTAATTTCATCCACAATTCTTTTTACCAAAAACCAAGTACAAGTCTTTCGGATCAATTGCCAAAGGCGGGGGAAACCAAGAAATATCATGGATGGAAGCCGATGCATTCTAAAATTGAGAGAAATAAAATGAGAGTGTCTTGTCGGTGAAAACCTTCGGGCACCATGAGGCGACGAGAGTAGAGAAACCAAGAATGAGAGAGTCCGTTTAGTGAAAAACCGCAAAAAGTACTATCGGGCGACGGTGAGAAGAGAAATGAGAGAGGTCGACTAGCGAAAACCCACAAAGGGCGTTGTCGGCCGAAAAGATGATTTCACCATAGAAAGTTCTGGCAAGGTTCCCTGGTTGGGAAACATAGATCCGTTTTGGTTCATGAGGAAATGCAAGTTCGTGAGGATTCGGGCATCCAGTCCAAAAAGTATGTCATGTCAGTTTGAAGCCAGCATGCACCTCAGATAAGTTCTTCTTTTTCCCCGAAAGGGACGCTTCTCTTTTAAATTCGTTTTTCCGCTCTTTGTTTACATTTCCTTGAATCCCTTTCGGCTTAACCCTAAATTCCAAAATGTGTTAGAAAGAAAAGGTGGCAGGACCGGTTTCGCAGAGCTCCGTCTGGCAAGAGGTGAAGAAAATACCCAGCCTCAGCGGTGCGTCAGTCCAATCCCGACTGATCATGATGTTTGATTACCTCCAAAGCAAAGGCATTGAAAAAAAAAAAGAAAGTCAAAGGCAAAGGTCTGGGAAGCGGAATGAGAACCGAAGCCTTACACGGGCGAGTCATCATGAAATCCTGAAATTTGAGTCTTATCAGTTTGAAAGGGGATCGCCTTTGAAGCCAATCAATGGCAAAGTTTCTCAACAGAAATAAGGCCGGGACCAAGCAATTTGAATGATCAAGGCCACCGAATCAACCACCGTTTTCAAACTGACAATTGTTCTTTATTTGGAAAATTGAAACAGGTGCAATCCAAAGCAATCGTTCAAGAAACAGGTGCAACCAAAGGGAAAAGAAATGCACAAGTGCAAGAAACAGCTTTGCAGCAAGGAATCAACCAAAAAGGGAAGTTTCCTCCAAATTCTTTCCTGCATTTTTTTACTTAACAAAAAAAATAATTAAAAAAATGAAAAGAGAAATAAGAAGAAAATTCCAAAAAAAGGGGTTAGTTTAGAATCCCCAATGTCAGATGACGACGTTCAGGTCACAGAGAAGCTATGATATGAAGAAACTCACATTGCTATATTAGACGGACAGGTTCAGAGATTGAGAACTAAAGATGTAGCTTCAGTGAAAGTACTTTGGAGAAACAACAATGTGGAAGAAATGACTTGGGAGGCCGAGGAAGATATGAAGTCTAGATATCCCTACTTATTTCCTCCTCCAGAGAAGGGTCCGACTGAGGCGTCATAACCTTAAGGTATGTCTATGAATTCTTGTGTTAGTTATTGTCATTGGTCATGTGAGGCCATTGTTATTATTTATGATTGTGGTCCTATGTGACGTTGAATTATTGAGTTTCTACAGGAAGAGTTGGTAGTAGTGTTGTTACAAAGGCGACTATGCCAAAGTTATATAGATCCCGAGGAGTTAAACATTCGAGGATGAATATTTCTAAGGGGGGGAGGATGTTACATCTCGCATTTTCGTACGTTAAATTTTTGTCTTCAGTTAACCGACATAGACGCAGGGATGAGGTTATCTTAAGGTTAAAGTATTTATGCTATTTATATCAAGCGATAAGTAAGTGCCATGAAAGATAAAGGGTAAATGAATTAAAGAAAATGAGTTTTGTTGAAGGTTGTCGATTTGGAAAAAAAACGATCCGAGCCATAATACCCGGTATTTATGGACTAATGCTATACAAGGTACCCCATGACCATGATAGTAAGGTACGTAAAGTGTATTAAGAGTGAATAATATTTTCAGTAAGTTGAGATAATTCTTAATTATATGGGTATTAGTTGATTATTGATTAATGGGGGAATGAATAAGTTAATTAAAATTAGTGGATAATTAATTAATAAAATAAGCATAGGATAAGACTTAACCCCCCAGTGTGGCAAGCCCTCCTAAATTCCATAATGACTATTCATGAAAATGAAAGGTGTCATACTCTAAAGACACTAAGCTTGCTATGTGGGGCCACCTAGACTTAAGATTAAAATCTCAAAAAAATCAATATCAGCAAACTTTTCCATAACATCTTATGAAAAAGCTTTCCAGCAAACTTTTATTTCATAAGTTACTTGTGAAAGCCTTCCAGCAAACTTATGAAAGCTTTCATAATATCAGTTCCAACAAACTTTTTGTAACGTTTTTGTTCTGAAAGAGCTTCATCAAGATTTTCATTTCATAAGTTACTTAAGGAAAATGGTTCAATCAAGATTGTCTCTGCATAAGCAATGTCGTTGCTTCAGGCTTTTCATATAACTTGTTCCGTGTTTTGTCGCAATTAACGCGTGTTAGAGGATTCTCAAGAGAAACGATTCAGGTATGTTAAGGCTGTGAGCACGTGATTTTTGCCCTATATGAGAATTACTCCCAAAAATCCAAAATAAAATATTTTTCCTTTGTGTGCGATTTTTGAATTTTCGTGGTATTTTTGGATAATTATTTGTATTTTTGTCTGTGCGTGTTTATTTGTTTAAATTAATAAAATATAAAAAATATGTCGCGTTTGCATTTAATATTTAATTAAATTTGTTTTACAAAATGAAAAAATCATAAAAAATAATGTACGTTGCATTTTTAGCATTTAACGTCCAAATTGTGTGATTTTATCGTTAATTGCTATTTAAATGTGCGATAATTGTTATTAGGAGTTTTTGAGATAATTTTGGGTTTTTATAATTTAATCTTAGCATTTTTAGCTTTATTATTTAGGAAATTGAATAAATAGAAAAGAACAAAAATAGAAGAAATCGGATTGTGCCTTTTCTTTAAATTTTAAACCAAATACCCAGCCTTCCCCTACGACCCGGTCCATTTCAAACCGGGTCGACCCAGTCCATAACCCCAAAGACCCAACCCCTTTCTTCATTTTTCATTTTTTCATTTCCCTAACCCTAAACCTAACAAACCACCTGCCCCCCTCTCTTTCCCTCTTCTTCTCCAAAACTCCCAAAGCTCCCCTCCCATGGCTGCCCCTCTCCCGTCGTCCCCTTCATCCTCCGCCAACACACACAGACACACACACAGCTCCATCACCACGACAGTCTGTCGTCTCCAAACAACCTCGCTACCTCGTCTTTTTCGTCGACCACCATGGACGTCGACCATGGACGTCGACCATGGTTGCCACTACTTCATTTTCTCCTTCATCGTTACCACCCCTTCAACCTCGTCTTCTTCATCGCCCCCAAACCAGCAGCAACTTCCATGACCAAACAACACAACCACCCTACAGCAGCCAGCGAGCTCCGTTCCAAGCGACCACCCGCAACAACCCAAGCCATGAACGCCCAGCTCCTCCAGTTGCGAGGCTCCAGCCATGGACGTGAATTGCTGCTACGTGCAGCTTCGACGCGTGCAGTTCGTCGTCTCCAAATGACCAGTAGTTCCCTCACGACCAGCAGCTATGTCACACGCAGTCCCGTCGTTACCACCAGCCCCGTCCACCTGAAACCCCCAGCGAACTCCATCTTCACACGACCCCCCTACGGACTGCCCAGCGCCGCCACTGCTGCGTTCCTACTCGTCGAGTTATTTTCCGGGCAGATTCGAGTTATTTTGGTTTCAAAGTTTTCGGGCAGATTTGTTTCCGTTCGAGTTCATCGTTGTTCCGATCCGGTTAGTTGGTTTAAGTTTCATTTCTGTCCGTATTTTGTTTGATATTCTCAGATCTGAAATCAATGTATGTTTGATTCTTTTCTTGTTCGTTGTTTGTCGTTTCTTGATTATTTCTTCAGTTTGTTTTTATGCATTTGTTCTTGTTTAGTTTTAATATAGAAGTGTGTTAGTTTAATCACTTGAATCCTTTATCTTGGTTGTAATGGTGTTAGATTTAATTTGAAGTTCAATTGATTTTTGAGTTTAGTGATTTGAATCTACTTATTTGTTATTGTTGTTGAATCTAAAAGTAGGTTTGTTGTTAAAAGAAAAAAATAAAATAAAAATATTGTTCAGTCAAAATAATTCCAGTTTGTTTCTTTGCTGTCCATCATTTAGTTTGAATTTGTTGTTTGAATTTGTTTAGGAATTGATTATAGCTGTTGTATTTTGGTTAGAATTGATTAGGCGAATTGGTTATAGTTGATGGGGGTAGAATAATTGCAGTATTTTCAGGGTTAAAATGATAATTTCAGAAAGTTCGGAGGGGTATTTTTGGAATTGAAAATTTGAACAATTATTTAATCTGAGTGCTCCGTCCACTAGGCATTAATAATATTACAATAGTACATGGTGGGGGACAAGACATAATGGAGTGGAAATAATGCATTTGTTTAATATAGTGGGGGACAAGACATAATGGAGTGGGAATAATGTATTTGTTTAATATAGTGGGGGACAAAACATGTAGGCATGGGGAAACAAGGGATTAAATAAGAAAAACATTAAGTAGTGGGGGCAAGGCATGCAATTATGGGAATATTTCGGGTTAGTGGTTCAAGACAAGAGTCTTGGTTATAAATAGAGTCATTTTTACACAGTGTAAGGAGGATAGAGGAGAAAGTGGAGAGAGTTGACTGAATTTTGAGAAATCAGAATTTGAGAGCAAAAAGAGAAAAAACAAGCTGAACTTTTACTTGAATAATTTCAGGTTGCTTTTCCTTGAGTGTTATTCAAAAGATCAGTAAACTACTGTGTCTTGTATCCGTCTCTCTTCTGCTTTGACTGCGATTGCATTCTGGTACTGCTGGTTTTCAATCTGTTACTGGGTTATTCTACTGGTCGTTACTGGTTTTGTTGTTGCTGAACCTGTTGTTGCTGTGTATTTACGCTACTGCTGCTTCTACTGATCTTCCACTTCTTTTACTTCCAATACCAGGTACATGGCCGTAACCTTATCGATATTGTATGCTGAAATGTGAAAGCATGAATACATATGAAGAATGGAACTTTGAAGTTTTAATTTAGCTTTTTTTTTTCCTTTGTCTCTTTTACTGATTGTGTTTAGGTTATCTCATGTATTATTATTCTGTAAATTTCGGTTGCTTTGCATAACTAGGCATCTTGTAGTGATTTATTAAGTCATACTCTGTTTTAGTTTGGTTATTAGGTAGTATATATTTAAGCATGCTCATTACTGTCAAATTGTTTAACAATTGGAGTAAGAGGAAAATAACATAAGTTGGTCTTTAGTGAATCGGCTTGGTAAAACTGGTTAGTTCACTAGCTTGAAGGTTTTAATATTGTCAACAGTAGGTTAATCGTGAACATGTAGCTAAATTTAGTTAAAGCATGAATTTAAATTAATTTCGTGAATTAGGCATTATGGCATGATTTGAGTTCAAACAAGACGAGTTAACGTTTGAATTTAATAAACTTTCGAATATGCATTAGTAATTAAGATTGATTCTAGTTTCAAATAGTCGTAAATAATTAATTCCAACGGTTCAAGTCATCTAACAATGCGAGTTTAATCTAGTTATAGGATAATTAGTTTCTTTTGAACATATTATTTGTCGATTCCGTAGTTTATTTATAATTTCAATTTTAGTAATATTCCTTTCCGTTAACATTTGTCTTAATCTAGCATTTAATATGTTACGCCCTTTTTTTAAGCATGTAACTAATTAGGATTTTTTCTCTTTTATTTTAGAAATGAATTTAATAGAAATGTAGTCACTTTAGGATATCCTTAAAATAAATGAGGCGAGCCTCGCCAAACAAAGACGCACAAACTGCGGGGCCCTCAATAGTGTTAATAATTACTTAGATTTCGGGAGTGGCCATTTAGCGAACTTCACGGCTTTCCCCAAAGATAATAACGCGTTAGACTCTTTAGACGCGATTTTAATTAAATTACATGCTTAAATTCGGGTGCGCATTTATCTGACCCAAATCCAAATCTCAACGGAGTCGGAACGCATTAACAACCACGGGTGCATTGATTGTGACGTGGTTCGAGATGTATTTTCACGACGTTGCAATTCTATTAAAAAATAATAATAAAAGCTGTTTAAACTTAATAAAAGCACACAAGTCATAACATGTATAAAAATTAGATATTTAGCCATTACAATAATTTAAGCGATCGTGCTAGAACCACGGGATTCGGGGGTGCCTAACACCTTCCCTCGAGTCAACAGAATTCCTTACTTAGAATTTCTGGTTCGCAGACTTCATTTGGAAAGTCGAATATTTTCCTCAAATTGGGATTCAAGATAAACCGGTGACTTGGGACACCAAAAGCGAAACCTTTCCCAAGTGGCGACTCTGAATTAAATAAATAATCTCATTTCGAATATTGTCACTTAAATTGGAAAAACTCCCTTACGCATTTATCCTTCGGGGTAGGCGCGCAAAAAGGAGGTGTGACAAAGGCCATCCCTTCTTTCTTTTTGGCATGATCGATACGACACAAGCGAAATGAGCAAATGCACAACTTTCATAAGTTACTCTATTCATGGAAATGCTAGAGATATGTATATTCTTGTTCTCCCATAAGTCTTATTATTCTATCGTCTGTTCATGGGTCTCAAAATAATACTCAATGATAAAGTTTATCCGAAAGGAATATTGAGATTATTAACATATTTTCACGCATTTCATGTATTTATACATATACATCGACCCATGACCAGATGGCGTTATATATGCGTATTTATATGTATATATTGTATGTGGGATATGGGAAAAGGTTACGGCGTTATATACGCACAACCACTTGATCAGTTGGTATATATTGATGATGTTGCCTATAGTGGCCGAGACGATATGATGGGATGCCCTCATAGGCTTGATGATATTATGTACACCTATACCTATGCATGACATGACATTTATATGCACGTGCATGACATTATAAATATTTCAAAATTTACAAAGTTATTCAGATTTACATGTGGATTTCTCTATTCCATGTTTTATCTATGTCTTTTACGTACTGATTTTCATGCCTTACATACTCAGTACATTTTCCGTACTGACACCCTATTTTACGGGGCCTGCATTTTATGCCCGCTGGTGCAGGTAGGCAAGCTGACGGTCCCCATTCTTGGGATCCTTGATCAGTGAGAGTTGGCATGCTACACTTGATCCGGAGCTACTTTTTATTTTGGTACGATATGTTTATATATATATATATATATATATATATATATGGGTAAGACGTGGCTCAGTCCCGTCTTTGTACAGTTGTATTTCCATTAGAGGTCTATAGACAGCTATGTATAGTTGGATAGTATGTGGCCTCGTCGGCTTTCAGTTTTGGGTATATAGTTGTCTATAGTGGCCTTGCCGGCTCGCCCATTATAATCCGCATGTATATGTAAATATGTATTTTGGACAGGTTTTCCTCGTGCATGCTATTCTTGTAATTCAGTAGATATTATTCATGTTTATATCTTAGTCGCATGCTTAAGAGTGTTCGATAGGTAGGACTCGGGCACTCGCCGCGGCCCATCAGTTTGGGTCGTGACATCACGGGCCAATCCTTTCTGTTTCGCCTCACTATCAATAACCAAGGTATCATAGTAATACTACAGAACTCCTTGTATCTAGCACAAGTAGTGTCGGGGGGCATGAGACTAAGCATAGTTTGCATTTGTCCAGTCCCACTGGTCGATGAACGCTCCAGCTCCACACACCTTACTACCTATTGATTACACCACCTAGTCCCCCGAGCACTCTACTCAATCCTCCAAGCTCGGTTATCCTACCCCAACCATTACCTATAGAACTCGATGCCACAACCCAACAACAGGACCTAGCTGCAACTCTCTTAGAAATGCACAAGACATGCATCTCCCATGCAACTTTAGATAACCTTCGCAACTTCGTATTAAAAGAGCAATACGCAAAAAAAATACTTCTCAAATGCCCAGCCAATCTCATAAAGTGCTCCCTTGTCATTCGGCCAACACTGAACCCAGAAATAGGCAAGTATGCCAAAGTACTCACTCCAACTCTACAACAAGCGACCCATCCACCTCTAGACACCCAACTTGCTCTAGTTCCCAAGGAAACGGCCCCATTTCCCTGACTCCCTTGAAGAAATCCCTCCCACCACTCCAAACATGAATTTTATACTTTGGAACTGTCTTCGATCTCACAATAATGACTTTCACCGCAACTTCTGTTACTTCTAGATTACCATGCACCGACCTTAATAGTTTTATTTGAAACCCACATGCAAAATTATACTGTCCTACGAGATGACTTTGGCTTTAACGTATTATATGAGGTCCCTACTATGGGTTAGGCAGGCGGTATTGTTATATTGTGGCATGACCATTTACTCAATGTTGAAAACATAGCTATGACAGATCAGAAGATACACTTCATGATTTGGGTAATTCCTCATACACAAAAATGACTTTTTCTCCTATTAATACTAGTCCTTGTTATGCTAATCGCCAATTATTATGGCAATATCTATGTGTCTTTATAATCACTATAAGGGTCCCTGGATTATTAGGGGTGACTTAAATGAAATATTGCACTCCATAGAGAAACTTGGAGGGTGCTCTATAAATAATGCACGTTCAAATCAATTTACGGATTGTATAAACTATTCTAATCTAGTAGATCTTGGTTACAATGGTAGTAAATATACTTGGACAAATAAACGATGTTATGGCGACCATATTTTAGAATGCTTGGATAGACTCTTTGCAAACTTTGACTGGTTAACTTTATTTCCTGAGTCTATTGTACGTCATCTACTGCGCACAGGCTCATATCACACTCCACTTTTACTTACACTCCAATCACCAAGATTAGCTAAATCACACATCTTTCCTTTGAAATTATTTGGACATTACATCATGATTTTATACACATACTCCGTGATAGTTGGCATCCTTCCCCATCCTTACTAGAAGCCATTGATCACTTCCATTATAATGTTAAAGTTTAGAATAGAACTTCCTTTGGAAACCTATTCCATAAAAAAGGCACTTATTTGCTCGACTAGAAGGTATTCAATCATCCTCGAACTTTCCCACTAGTTCTTTTCTACAAAACTTAGAAGATACCCTAGTAAACGATTATAATGATGTTCTTCAATTAGAAGAAGAATTTTGAAAACTTAAATCATGTGTCCAATGGTCATAGGAAGGAGATGCTAATACAAAAAAAATTCACCTCTCCACTTTACGGCACTTTTGCCGGAATCATACTACTACCTTGAAAGACGATGCGAGTAATTGGTGTTTCGAGGATACTCAGATACACGATACCACCATCACCTATTTCAACCAGCTCTTTACCACTGAATCTCCTCAATAACTCACACCATAAATTCCTCCTCTACTATCACACACACAGAAATCTCTAATTTTCTCAAACATGTCACTGATCTAGAAATTATTTCAGCAGTTAAGTCATTGAAACCTTATAAAGCACCATATTCCAATGACCTACATCCTTATTTTTATCAATACATTTGGCCTGACGCGGGCCCTAAGGTGACCACTTTCTGCAAATAAATCTTTAATGATTTCGAAATTCTAACCACTATTAACCAAACATACAATCACTTAATCCCTAAAGTGCGCCATGCCTCCATGATTACCTATTTTCGCCCAATTAGCCTATGTTCTACTATTTATAAAATCATCACAAAAATAATTGTTCAACATATTAAACCTCTCATGTAAAAAATAATCAGCCCTACTCAATCCAGCTTCCAACAAAACCGTAGAGCAGTGGATAATTCCATCACCGTTCAAGAAATTCTATCCCATTTCACACGCAAAACGGGCAAGACTAGTTACATACTCCTGAAACTAGATCTTTAAAAGGCTTTTGACCATATATAATGGTCTTTTGTTCGTAAAGTCCTACAATATTTTAATTTTCCTTCTCCACTTATTAAATTAATCATGTCTTGCTTCACCACTACCTTCCTGTCAATCCTTATCAATGGTTCTCGCACCCCTTTTTTCACCCCCTCATGTGGGATTCGCCAGGGAGATCCACTATCTCCATACTTATTTATCTTATGTATGGAACTACTGACTAGAAAAATAGAGATGACAGTGGATTACCAACTTTGGTGGCCTATCAGTTTATCGCGTCATAGACTACCGCTATCTTATTTGTTCTTCGTTAACGACATCATTCTTTCATCCACCACTTCAGCCTCTAGTTGCCACACTATCATTGATATCCTCACTGATTTTAATCAAACGTCAGGTCAAAAGATTAATTTTCAAAAATGAGAAACAAAATTCTCTAAAAATTGCACCCCTCAGGATAAACATTTTATTCTTTCTTCTTTACCAATAAATGAAGGAAATTCCTTTGAAAAATACCTAGGATTCTTATCTTCACATCCCACCCCTCCAAACGTGACTTTGAATTCCTTATTGGCAATTTTAAAATTAAGCATGCTGATTGAAAAATAAACTTCCTTAGCATGTCGAAACATACCACTCTTATCAATTCTACCCTTAACAGTTTATCCAACCATGTAATGTAATATATTAAACTCCTTCAATACATTGTCCACCAACTAGAACGTTTTCAGCGTAATTTTCTGTAGTGGACTACTCCAAATAGGAAGAAAAATCATATTTTAAAATCGAAAAAAGTTACCGCTCCAAAGCCATATGGTGGACTGGGAATTCAATAAATTCACCTAAAAAATCAGTCCCTAATCGGAAGCCAAACTTGGCAACTCCTTCAACAACCCAACTCATTATGGGCTGTCATACGTCAATATTTCTACCACCGAAAGAATATAACCACAAGTGGTGTGATGACCCAAAATGTCATCTTTAAATTAAATAATTATTTCATTATTCTAAGACCTTGAAAAGCACTATTAATAACTCCTCGACTTGCATGTGCAGTCTGTATAATTTTCCGGAAGGTTTTTATGTGAAAAATAGACTAAATTGTGAATTAGAGCTTTAAAACTCAATTGAGTTAACTTCGGTCAATATTTTGAGCAAATGAACCCAGATACAAGTTTTGACCATTCCGGAAGTTCCGTATCGAGATTTGGGACTTGGTCATATGTCCGAAATCGAATTCAGAGGTCTTTATATCAAATTATCGGCAATTAACGAAATCTAGAAATCAAAGGCTAAAGATTTTTTAAGTTTGACCGGAGATTTGACTTTTGAGCAAATGACCCTGGATTAGATTTTTGATTATTCCAATATCTTCGTATGGTGATTGTGGACTTAGGCGCATGTTCGGATTTGGATTTGGAAGTCTGTAGGATAATTTCGCACATTTTGGCAAAAGTTGGAAAATAGAAGATTTTTGAAAAGTTTGACCGAGGGTTGACTTTTTGATATCTGGTCGGAATTCAGTTCTAAAAATTTTCATAGCTTCGTTATATCATTTATGACTTGTGTGCAAAATTTGAGGTCAATCGGACTTCATTTGATAGGTTTTTGCATCGAATATAGAAGTTGGACGGCCTTAGTTTTATTAGGCTTGAATTGGGGTGTGATTCACGGTTTTAGCATTATTTTATATGATTTGAGGTTTTGACTAAGTTCGTATGATGTTTTAGGACTTGTTGGTGTATTTTGTTGAGGTCCCGAGGGCCTCGGGTGGATTTCAGAAGGTTAACTGATCAATTCGGACTTGAATTTAGCTATTGAAATTTTCTGGGCAGCTTCTGCATTTTTCGCACGTGTAAACAGTGAACGCACATGCGTGAACAGTATCCATATATAGTATCAGTGAACAGTACCCGTGAACAGTATCTGTGAACAGTAAACACGAAAATTCTGGACAGAATGTTAAGTTCTGAAAATGGGATTCGTCCCATTTTCCATTTTCACCAAATTGGAGCTCGGGGTGGCGATTTTCGGGAGATTTTCAAAGAAAACAACGGGGTAAGTGTTCTTAACTTAATTTTGGTTAGATTACCCGAATCTATTACGAGTTTTGGCATTAAATCTGTGAATTTAGTTGGAAGAGTTTGAAAATAAGATTTGATGATTTGGAGGCCGAATTGTTGTCGGATTTTGGTAAAATTTGTATGGTTGGACTCATGGTTAGATGGGGGTTCATATCCGTGATTTTTGTCGGGTTCTGATACGTGGGCCTCACGGGCGAATTTTTAGTGCAATTTCGGATTTTTAATGGAAAATATATAATTCCATGTGAAATTAATTTCTATATTTTTATTGACTAAATCGAATTATTGTGGCTAGATTCGAGGCATTCGGAGGTCGATTTGAGCAGAAAAGGCATTGCGGAGTAGGATTTTGCTCGGATTGAGGTAAGTAACGGTTATAAATCTGGTCTTGAGGGTATGAAACCTCGGACATTGTGTCGTATGACTATTTTGGAGGTGACGCACATGCTAGGTGATGGGCGTGTCGGCGTGCACCATAGAGATTGTGACTTGGTCCGTCTCGTGAGACTGTAGAATTAATTGGCCTACTATTTAATTCATGTTTCCTCTGTTTTCATAGAAATTGACTGTACTTCATGTTAGAAATCATGTTTAGGCCTTATGTGATCACTGTTAAGACCTGCGAGGTCGTGTACTTACTGAATTAGCTGCTAATTATTGTTTTGTACTCAGTCATAGCTTTTCTTGCTTATTGTGCCTCCGTCTGTTGTTGTTCATTATTGATACATGACATTACCTCTGTTTGGGTTGTTTATATGATTTTTTTTGAGAGCCCGAGAGACTGGAGAGATTGATGACTGAGTGAGGCCGAGGGCCTGATCTGTGAGGATATTTATAGGATCGGGCTGCACGCCGCAGCATGTTGTTACTGATTTATGACTGAGTGAGGCCGAGGTCCTGATCTGTGAGGATATTTATGGGATCGGGTTGCACGCCACAGCATGTTTTTACTAATTTATGATTGAGTGAGGCCGAGGGCCTGAGTGATTTATGCCACGAGGTGGCTTGTTATAGCGCTTGGGCTGAAGGAGCCCCTCCGGAGTCTGTACACACCCCTAGTGAGCGCGGGTACCTAATGAGTGCGTGTGCTAAGTGTGAGTGCCGAGCGACTGGGAGGAATGAGTGAATGTGAGGAATGAGTGATTGTGAGGTTGGAGTGAATGGGAGGACAGAGTGACTGTTATTCTGAGAAAATACATTTACTTTATTAACTGTTGCATCGTAGATGTCATATCATTGTTTTGAAATTATTGGAAGATATTATTTACTGCTCAGTCAAATTTGATATCTGGTTTATTGAGTACATACTGATGTGACTTAAACTGTTAAATTGAAAGTATGACTACTCTTATTTAAAAGTTATTGAGATAACTGTATTTGCATAGCTCGTCACTACTTCTCAGTTCCTTATTTATTTCTGTTACTTACTGAGTTGGTGTACTCACGTTACCCCCTGTACCTCGTGTACAGATTTAGACACTTCTTGTCACGGCGGTTGCTGATTGAGGAGTCAAACTCACGAGACTATTGAGGTAGCTGCATGGCGTTCACTGACCTCGACTCTTCTTTCCTTTCATGTTGTATTGTTCTATATTTCCAGACAGTGTTTTATCAGTCGGATGTTGTTATCATTTAGATGCTCAAGCACTCAGTGACACCGGGTTTTGGGGATGGATTTTTAGTACTTTTGGAGTTATATTCTGTTCTAAAAGGTTTTATTTAATATTATCTGCTTCCGCCTTTATTTAAAAGTTCTACTGTGTTGAGATATTGAGTTGAGGCTTGCCTTGTACCACGATAGGTGCCATCACGACGGGTGAGATTTTGGGTCGTGACAAGTGGCTCCTTCATTTGGGAAAATCTGGCTACTAGTTGGCACATTTGCCAACAAGGGATACAATGGATAATCTCTAATGGCACCCTTATCAACTTTTGGACTGACTCTTGGCTACCCTCCACCAAGTTGGATAATCTCTAATGGTGGATGAATACGATGCCAAGTTCCTCATATCCGATGCCGAAGATAATGAGGAAGAGGCCGATGGAGCCGCAGTCCCCGGGGGGAAAGTAGACTAGGCTTTTCCTTTCTGATTCTGCGTACAATGCTCTTAGAGAACATTGTAAATGAAGCCTTGTGTTATTTCACATATACATATAAAAAGAAGTTTTTTGGTCTTCCCCTTTCATGAATTTCCCTTTGCTTGTGTATGTCTTTCTTTTGTTTTGAATTTTGACGTTTGTTGACAATTGGTCCGGAATTTTGGACATCAAATTAAACTCTTAGGTTCTTGCTACTTCTGAGCGATTTGTAACGGTCGAAAGTTGACCGTTTGGGGCTTAGTCCCCGAGTCAAGTTTTGACTTGAGTTCATCGACCTTTAGGTCTAAAAATCTGCCCTGAGGCTATTTTAGCCGGCCCTTAGGCTCTTAAGCATTGGGTCGGTATGACCTTTAATATAGGATGGCGCTTAGGCTCTTACGCATTGGGCCGGTATGATTTCTAATATAGGCTAGCGCTTAGGCTCTTACGCGTTGGGTCGGTACGACCTCTAATATAGGCTGGCACTTAGGCTCTTACGCGTACGACCTCTAATGTAGGCTGGCGCTCAGGCTCTTACGTGTTGGGTCAGTACGACCTCTTACATAGGCTTTATTTTTCCTTCATTAAAGACTTTTTGAAGTTTTTGTGTACGTCTGACTCTTCAACGGTTTAATAAGAACCTCGATTATGAGCCATTATGAAACGATAAATGAGCACCTCGGGAGGTTTCGCTCGATGGTTAAATTGTCTTGAAGCCTTTTTATTGTTTGGAGCTGACATGATCGAAACTCTTTTGCTTATGCCGAGGGTAGCCTGATTAACTGGTTCTTTTGAAAGTATTTTTGAAGTAATTGAAGGCTTGTGATTTTATGGCGATGGTCGGGCGTCCCCGAGTCGTGTTAGTTTGGCCGGAGCCGTATGACCGTAGTCATTGTATTTGGTCATAGCCTTTTAGTCCCCAAGTGAGGTAGCCTCGGCGTTTATATCGGGGGTATGCCTTTTTAGGGGTCTTACAAGTTCGAGTGTATAGCCTTGACTTTAAGATCGGGATTATGTCCTTTGTAATGTCTTATAAATTTGAACATGCCTTAATTAAGGTCTTTCGGATTCTTTGGTTACTTGGCACAAGTATAATTTGTGCCTTACTTGAGGTCTTACAAATTTAGTATTGCCCCCATCGAGGTCTTATGAGCTCGAGGTTGCCTCATGGAGGTCTTACATTTTCTAACATTGCCATATAGAGATCTTTCGGGCTCGAGGTTGCCCACTTGGGGTCTTATGGCATCAAGTCTTTTGATAGATCGATGGGGTGACAGTCAGTGACAGTCCCCAAGACATCGAAAGTTTCTGGATCTAGATCCATTCTTTATAAACTTGATGTTGCCTCATAGAGGGTTTATGAGCTTAAAGTTTCCGTCCCGGAGGTCTTACGGCTTCAAGTTTTTGATGTCAGTTCCCAGGTGTTCGGGAAATTTCTTGCCCTAGGGCCTTTTCTTGTAAAAATAGCAATTTTTTTTGAAGCGCAAAGCGTTTTGATGGTAAAAAATACTCCTTTGAATACTTGGTACAAGTATACATGTTTTCATCGTCTAGGGTTCGATTATTCTTATGAGGACATGGTTCATTTGACCGTTTGGCCCGATAAATCATTTTTCTATCGAGACCCTCTTTGGCTCATCTTGACTTTTCCGGGGAGGTGATCTCCCAGGGGGATGACCCTCAGTATTTGAGGTTGATTGAAGAGAAGCCTTGAATACTTGTTAAGTTCTCCTTAGGTAACATATAGATGTTACCTCATTAAAAACCTTGCGGTTAAAACCCTTCTTGGGATAAAATCCGATCGAAGGAAAAGAGTGCAACGCATACTTTAAAACCTAAGGTCTTCAAGCTAGAAGGTGCTACGATTTTTCTAATCGGACACCTGCACACAGGTTAGTGTAAGACGTAAATAAAAAATGAGACATTTATACCTCAGTAGCGATGGTGCTTCGAGCCTCGATATGCTTCAACTACTCGCTCTGAGGATGCGATACAGTCCTTTTCTCATTCACTCGAGTGCATCCGAGAATGTAGCTTGTAATTGCTACTTCGTTGTTCGCTTATCCTTTGGCTCCTTCGATGTTGAAGGTGCCGATGTCGATGCCACATCATGCACCGCGAAATCTCTCTTGCTACATGTTGCTCCCCGTATATCATTTTTATTCCGTCCTTTTTTTGAAACTTCATCATTTGATAAAGGGTTGATGGTACTGCTCTCATGCAGTGTATCCATGGCCTTCCAAGAAGGCATTGTACCTCATGTCTCCTACGATGACATGGAACTTGACATTTTGGGTTGTATCGGCCACGTTGACCGGAAGGGTGATCTCCCCTTTCGTTGTCTCACTCGCCATATTGAATCTGTTGAGGACTCGAGAGGCGGGCACAATCTGGTCGAGCAGTCTGAGCTGCTCCACCACCCTCGACCTGATAATGTTGGCCGAGCTACTTGGATCCACAAGCACACATTTAATTTGAAATGTATTCACAAGAAAAGAAATTACCAATGTGTCATTATGAGGCTGAGACAAGGCCTCGATATCCTCTTTGTTGAATGTGAGAGCGTCCTCGGGTATGTAACCTCGAGTTTGCTTTTCCCTAGTGATGGATATTTTCGTTCGTTTGACAATGGGTTCATGTGGGATGTCGATTTCTCCAACGATCATGTGGATTATATGTTGTGGCTCTTCTGTTTCATTTTTCCTATTCGCCTCTCTTTTCGGAAATTGATTTTTGGCTCGATTGCTGAGGAACTTGTTACATCTCGTGATTTTCGTACGTTAAAAATTTCGTTTTTCGGTTAACTGACGTAGACTCGGGGATGAGATCATCTTGACGTTAACGTACTTACACTATTTATAATAAGTGATAAATAAGTGTTATGAAGGATAAAGGGGTACACAGATTAACGAAATGAGTTTCGTTGGGAGTGGACAATTTGGAATAAAATACGGGTCGAACGATAATACCCGATAATTATGAACTAGTACCATGCAAGGTACCATATGGCCACAGTAGTATAATATATAAAGTATATTAATATAAATAGAATTTTAAGTAATTTAGGGCAATTTTTAAATTATGCGGGTAAGTGGTTAATTACCGAGTAACAGAACATTACCCAGTTAACTAATAAGCGGACAAAATCTAATAAATTACAAAAGAACGTGGCAGCCCCCTTTTTAGTATAAGATGATTCATTACTCACATTTACATGTGTCATAAGCTAATTTACAAAGTCTTGGTCTTATCAAATAAAGATTGGTGAGCATTTAGAATTGATAAGCTCAATTCATTCAAGATAAAACAACAATATACATTCTGCCTTAAGACCAAAACGTGAGGAAGCAGAAACAATTCATTTCAATTCTAAACAATTTTTGTCCAAGCCTCACTCCAAATCAGATCAATTCGTTCCAAAATTTTAGGAACCAGAAACAAATTTCGTCCGTGAATCTTTAAGGAGCAGAGGCAAATTTCGTTCAATCAACGAAGGTTTTCCAACGAAATATTATACGGAGTTTTCCCTACTCCAGGTATGTTAAGGCTAAGCTCTTCTTTAATTTTGCATGATCTCGTAATTACACAAGTTTGATAACGAGTCATAAAGAAAAATTCATATCCTGGAATTTAAGTATATTTTGCTAGTCTCGCAAGTTACGTATATATTTCTAGTTTTGTAAATTACGATATTCTCCTTATCGAGACTTCATATTCAATTGAGTATTTTCTTCTTCCAGTCAAGAGAGCAGAGAATTTATATATATAGTATTAAAGTATTTTCTTTACCATCGAGCTATAATCGATGGACAGGCCCCTATTGGGCAACCTATGATCAGATGTTAAGTTATATATCGAGCCTGCTGTGGCCGAGCGCCTATGAGCGAGCCCAGTTGGTCGAGATACAGAGCCTAGTATGGCCGAGCGCTTATGAGCAAACCTACTACAGCAGAGCGGATATATATGTATACTGAGCCTTATAGGGCTGGACAGCTATTTTACTCACTATATTGAGAGAGTTGAGTCAGTATCAGCAGATGAGCATATCTTCAAATTTTTTTGACTCCCAATTGTTTTCAGTTATTATATTATCAGTTCTATTTCAGCTTTAGTATATTGCCTTACATACTCGATATATTATTTCGTACTAACGTCCCTTTCTGGGGGCGCTGCATTTCATGCGTGCAGGTTCAGACAGACAGACATGTAGACCTCCTCAGTATGTGTTACTCGAGTTCAGCTTTATCGGTAAGCTCCCCTTCTTTCGGATTTGTCGGGTCTAGCAATGTGGTATGTATATTGTGTATATATGTAGATAGGTTATAGGTAGGCCGGGGCCCTGTTTCGATCACAGTATATCTATCAGTAGAGGCTTATAGACATATCCTGTCAGTTAGTGCAGTCTGTTGGGCCTGTAGGCCCTGTATGTATATTTTGTTGGCTTGTCAGTTGTAGTAATTATGACGGCCTTGCTGGCCCATCCTTATGTTTACATTTAGTCAGCGTTAGTCTCTATTCAGTTTTTATATTTTGCATCGCACATTATCTTGTAATGTGGCCCATGACCAATGTATGATATTACATGTTCAGAGACTCTTAGTCGCAAGTGATATGCAAGGATAGGTGAGGCACTGAGTGCCGGTCTCGCCCCTAGGCTTGGGGCATGACAGAACTCTCAGATGTGCCCTTTGTTGATTAGTTGGGCTACTTCTTCTTAGAGCTGTGTGCAATCTTCGGTCCTATGACCGTGTGTGCCGTGGAATTCGCACATCAGGTTAGGGTTCCTTTGCGACGGATCTGATAGTATGGGTTTTGGCCAACTGGTGTCTTTGATTTTACCTATGGCTGATACGATGTCCGAAACATCAATGTTGAAGTTGTACTCACATAATCGAGGTGCCTCCATCGGTCTTGCATGTCTGTCGAATCCGGCTCTGCTCACGAGTCCCTGTGGATTCTGACCTCGATCTGCCCTTCAGTCGTTTTGGGGTATGTTACGCCTTGGGGCATTTCTTTGATCTTTAGTGTATGGTTGGTACCTTTCCTTGTTTGGCCTTGGTTCCTTTTCCAGGAGCCTTCTATGATACACTAAGCCCGATGGGGCTCCTAGTTGGTCATCCTCGACCCTAAGTTTTGATTGATACTGGTTGTGGGCATCTGCCCAGGTCACGGTGGGATATTCAACTAAGTTCTGCTTTAGCTGTTTTGAAGCTATCGAGCTTCGTTCGTTCAAACCTTGGGTGAAGGCCTACACTGCCCAGTCATTGGAAACTGGTGGTAATTCCTTTCGCTCCATTTGAAAGTGAGATACAAACTCCTGTAACATCTCGTTTTCTCTTTGTTTGATTTTGAAAATGTCAGATTTCCTTGGAGCAACCTTGATGGCACCGAAATGTGTCTTTTTAAAATAATCTGCCAGCATGGAAAATGAGTCTATCGAATTCGGGGATAGGTTGTGATACCACATAATGGCCTATTTTGGTAGGGTTTCTCCAAAATTTTTCAACAAGACGGATTCAATCTCATCGTCCTTCAGGTCATTTCCCTTTACAGCACAAGTGTAAGAAGTGATGTGATCGTTGGGGTCCAAGGTTCCATTGTACTTTGGGAGATCGGACATTCTAAATTTCTTCGGGATGGGCTTTGGAGCAGCACTCAATAGTAATGGCTTTTGTATGAATTTCTTTGAATCTACACCCTTCAGAATCGGGGGTGCGCCTGGGATCTGATCGACCCTTGAATTGTAGGTCTCCACCTTTTTGTCATTAGTTTCTATCTTCTTTTCGCCCAATTTAATCCTCCTTATAAGGTCCTCGAGCATCTTCATAATAGCGGGTGCGGCTGCTGACCTGTTGTTGCTCGATCTTCGCAGCACCTGTTCGGCTCGCGGAGCCGTTTCCGGTGCTGTTGTTCTTGGAGTTTTTTGGTGTCTTTGCAGTTGAGCAATCACCAGATGTTGGGCCTGCAACATCTCAAAAATGATGTGAAGTCTAACCTCTCATTCCTCCCGAGTTGGGGTTCTCTGAGCTTCTTATTGGTTTTCTTGGCGTATACCCCCGTTAGTGTGGGAGCTTACATCGACATGTTGGGAATTGCGTGAGACCACATCCCCGGAGATTGGCTCTGGCGCATCCTCAAGGTTTTGCAGTGGTATACCGATGCCTGGAACAGCTACAACATTCTCTCCATGGTCCTCAGGACCGTTGTTTTCATGTGCATTCACTAAGTTAGACATTTTGACCTGAAATCAAAGATTCTTGAAAAAGAAAAAATGTGAAGAATAACTTGTGTTTTTCAATAAACCAACACTAAAACAATCACTATTAATTTTAGCCCCACGGTGGGCGCCAAACTGTTTACCTTGAAAATGGTAATTACAATTAGATTTGATTTTGTGGTACTAAAATATGTGATTTATTTTAATGCTGGTTGTTAAGCGATAGGTGCTAAGTATGAGCTAAGAAGGTAAAATAAGAGTAAGAGGCAGTGTTGTTATTCAAACCGAATGGCTGCGAACCGGAGTCTCTGACTGGCCTAAGCTGGGCCTCAAGGTTTAGCTAATGAGCTTAACTGAGGATGACCGATGAAGGACTAACAGTTCTAAAGGCCTCAATAATGGCTCTTTACGATCAATGATGAATAATAAATGAGGAACAATCAATGAAACACAATAAATGTAAGCAATAAATCAAAGGAAAGACAATGGAGAGTGTTTAAGTTAGAGAGCAGAGAATGTTCTTATTCTTGTATTGAATATCATCCATCTTTACAAAATGACAAGGGTCCATTTTATATAGGAGGGGAAATCCCAACATAGTACATATGCATTTATTACAAAGGTATGCAGCTGGTACAGCTATTTAATGTCATGGTACAGATATGTACTATTCTTGCAGACTTGGTCAGCTTTAACCACGTGTCTTTTGGAAATTTCCCGCTTGTCTAAGATAGCCACCGATTTGCACTGCCCTGAGGTCGAGCATAGGGAACCCTCGGGGTCAAACCTCGAGTTGTGCCTTGGGCCTTCTGAAGACGGGCCATAGAATGTTATAATGATCATAAAATCAGACTCTCTAATTTTAGCCGTATACAACCTACTTTATAAACACGTGCTATTAATAAGCAAGAGAACGAACAGAGAATAACAAGATAACTAACGAAGAGGCCCTAAACAATATAGCTTGAGACTCTTATATAGACCTTGGAAAAAGATTGAGTTAATCTCAATCGTCCAGGATGAACGGTCATCTTTAAAGATTCCTTCTTTATAGGGGCTTTTGCTTTTTTCAAAAGGCAGATGTCTTTGTCTTCTTTTCCGAAGGGGAAAATGTCACTGTCTTCTTTTCCGAAGGGGAAAATATTACTGTCTTCTTTTCCGAAGAGACAATTTTAGTTATTCTCGTTTGTATAGGCATAGGCTTGGGCTATCCCGTTTAGGTCTTCCATGTCACCATTCTTTCTGCTTTCTGTAGAGGATGTAGCTGATGCTGCTTCCAACATAGCCTGTACTTGAATCGGGTCTATTATTCAATATTGGTCAGTATTCTGAATAGCTTCTTTTTTAATTCAACTTGGGAATTGTTCAATTCTGTTTTACTAACCTGCTTGGGTAATTTTTGGCTTCTTTGATCTCCGGAACTCATCCCTTTATTTTTGGGATTTTGACTAAATACTTAATTTGGTCTATTTGCTCGACTTCGAACGACCAATTGATTATGTAAGATATTCGTTTTACTATATAATTTTTACTTAACTTAATATGATCTGGTAAGGTGGATATTTAATTTTCTATTTGAAATTTCTCATAGTGCATATGGAAACTTCTGGGCATTGTCTGTTCAGTTCCACCAAATGTTTT
The DNA here is from genome assembly GCF_000715075.1 of Nicotiana tabacum. NCBI lineage: Eukaryota > Viridiplantae > Streptophyta > Magnoliopsida > Solanales > Solanaceae > Nicotiana > Nicotiana tabacum. Next base: position 151,364,937 of record NC_134080.1, on the reverse strand, counting down.
CCACCAGTCATAGAACCAACTGGTATCAGAGCCATGTTAGTCATAAGCATGAGAGGCTAAACTCTCTCCCTGTCTTTAAGGTTAGTCGAAATCTAATTATCTCTATCATGCTATAAGTCTTGTTCATACTGTTTATTTCTTTATAAGCTTATTGTTCATCATCTTCATAAATTCATGATTTTCTCGAGTTCATAGTGTGAGGGTCTCTGAGAGAGAGCTAGTTAAACCTTATTAAGCTGCCATCAGTTGTCGTCGTCGTTATAGGCCAGGAGAGCCGCAGTTAGACAGGATATAGTGAACACGTTTAACTATCAACCCCCAAGATAACTTAGAACTGAAAATCATTTAGGAAGAAAGGAGATAAATAGTAATCATTATAAGGTCATAAACAGTAAGACTAGATAAATAGTATTGATCTAGATAAATAGATAAAAGACTTATGTCTTAAAGATAGTATTCCACTTAAAACTAAAAAAAATTCTAAAGGCCAAAAGAAAATCTTATGAAGCAACAACCCTCCTTTCATTATATTAAAAATATAAATAGAAATAAATGGGATGTGTTAAAAGAACTACGAATAGTAAATAGGAAGATAAGATGTGCTAAACATAACCTAAGGGTTTGTGAAACCCTTGCTTCTAACAGAAATATAAGTAGACAGCCTTTATTAAACATAATAAAAGAAACTAATTATTATCGCCATTATTTAAAAAATTATGAATCATTAAGGGGTACCTATCTCGATAATTTGGGTATGTTAAAAACCTGTATCAACTGGTATACGCCTCATTATTAATAATGAATTCTGAGAAGAATATCTTAAATAGTGTTAATATATCTTCGGTAGTAACAAATATTGCCAAAATTGAAAATGATCTACAAAATTGGAGTATTCCAAAAGAATCTTTCAACGCAATATATCATACGGTAAGTTTGACTTTATAAAAAATTAAAATATCAAAACTTGCGAATCTACAATCACTATTAATAACTCGATTGAAACTATCAAGTTATTAGCAGCACAAGATATTCAACAATATAGGAAAAAATATAATTTTCTACATATTGGACTTGTACAAGTTGCTGTCAAACCTTTATACAGACTAGGTTTAGACACACTTCTTTGTCTCTTATTAAGAGATGATAGACTATTAAACTTTGATGATTCATTATTAGGAGTTTTACAGAGTAACCAAGCCCAAGGCTCGGTTTACTTTAACTGTTATCCCAACTATTCGGTTGACATAAATGACCAGAATATTTCGGATACTTTAACTCTTAATATTAAAACAAAAATATGAATAGCAAAGTTAATACTAGAGAAATAGCTGTAATATACATAGTGTATTACAGACTAATAAAAATGACTTTAGCTCTGAAAGCTAAGATTGAAAGTAATAAAGGAGTTACTATGCTCATGGAAGCAAACCAAGAACATAGTAATACCTTCGTCCCTACAATGATTCGATGGGATGAAATATTATCAAAGGATGAGTGGCGTTTTAAAGCCATAACTCAACCAAAATATGAACCAGAGAGTTCATATATCGAACAAGTCATTCAGTATCCAACAAGAGCTATAGACTTAAAATTCTTAAGATCTAGCTCAATAAGTGAAGCTTCTTCCAGCAGAAGAATGTCTTTAAGTAGACCTTCTTCTTCCAAACCCCCGGAGGGAAGTAGTTTCAGCAATAAAAGCGACGAAGAATTAATAGAAGAACTTGATAAAAAAACTACAAGGAGTAGATTTTAATAAAACTGTTCCTAAAGTAATTTACCAAAAAGGTCCTTTCGGAACCACTCCTAGAAGCCCAACAGCAGAAACTGTTGATCATGACCAACTTGGAGTTATTAAGGAAGAAAATAACTTTAAAATAGATTGAAAAAGTCTTGATGCTTAATGGGAACATCCTGATAATACTATCAGAAAAAATTGGTACATCGAAACGTATTCTCTAAATCAAAGACTATCTTTTAAGGATAAATGGGTCAAAGACTTAAAAAGGGTCAAATGTAATATTGAATTCTTTAGATGGTTTGAATTAACAGGACAGATTCCAAATCAAAAGGAATCTCTACAAATGATATTAACAAGTGGTATACCAAAAAGGGAGGTATAATGGAAACCACTATTCCACCATTAGAAGAAATTCTAATACCTGTTCAAGGTCAAGTAGTAACTGCTTCCCCATTCAAAAGGGAAAGCGTTCACCTTGATAGTGAACCAACTAATAAAGATTTAAACAAGATAATTACTCAAAACAATTATACTAATAATCTACTACATGTAGTATCTAATCAATTAAAAGATACTAACAAGATTAAAGTCCCCACTAAATCTATAACACCTACAACTATTGAAACTCACCCCATAATTAAAATTCCTGAATTTTCCAAGGAAAAATTCCCTCAATTAAATAAACAATTTGAATTTTCAGATAGACTTCAAGAAAGAATAGAAGAGCAGCTAAAAACAAAGATGATAGTTTCAAATCCAAGTACATCCTCGAAACAAGCAAGTACTAGTAACGATAAGACTATAGAATTACACAATCTGCAAAACAAATTAGCCTCGTTAAAAGATGAATAGAAAACTCTAAAAAATAAATGTCACGATCCGGATTTCCCAACCTCGGGGTCGTGATGGAGCCTACTCATGGAAGCTAGGCAAGCCACGAAATATAGAAATTCTAACTCTTTCATTTTAATCCTTTTAACAACTTGAATCAACAGGTAATCAACAATTTAAAGATTAAAGATAACAGAATAAGCGGAAGATTTAAACATCTAAAAATGATCAAAATCGGTACTACAGTGCCAATATACTCCTCTACCCGGAATCTAGTATGACAATATTCATGGACTGTCTATGAGTACTACATACAAATGTCTGAAAAAGGAAATGCAGTCTGTCTCAGAAACAAGTGAAAACAGAACATATAAATGGATAGAAGAGAATGCCGGGCCTGCGGACGCCTGCAGGACTACCTCGGAATCTCAGGATGGACTGAAGGCTAGCTCCCCAAGTGCTATTGTCCCAATGTTGCTCCGATATCTGCACAGAGTGCAGAGTGTAGCATCAGCACAACCACCCCATGTGTTGGTAAGTGTCTGGCCTAACCCCGGCGAGGTAGTGATGAGGCTAGGACCAGACTCCAGATAAACCTGTGCAGTTATATATATATATACAGCGGAAATATAAACGGAAATAAACAATTTAAATGGGAGGGGTACATGCTACTTGGAAAATATCAAGTCCAGCAGAAACTAAAGAGAAATATGAGAGAACAGCTTAAAATCTAAAACAAAACAATAATAACATTGTTGCGGTGCGCAACCCGATCTCTATCATTTAACACTGTTGCGGCGTGCAACCCGATCCATTTATATCACTGTTGCGGCGTGCAACTTGATCCAATATAACATTGTTGCAGCGTGCAACCCGATCCACATATAACATTATTGCGGAGTGCAACCCGATCCACATATAACGTTGTTGCGACATGCAACCCGATCCACATATAACATTTAACAACAACCACAACAAGAGTCCCGGCAAGGGATCAACAAAGATCTACACTATCCCGACAAAGGAATCAACAGTAACAAGAGTCCCAGCAAGGGATCAGCTACAAACTACACTTTCCGGCAAGGGATTCAACAGTAAAATAAATACGTCCCGGCAAGGGAGAAACAACTATAACCAATCTTAACCCAACTTTTAATCATCTCAGCTAACACCAATATTTAATCATAAGTAAATTCCCAAAAAATCGAACTAAATCCTTGCTCAATATCGAGAATTATCAATTAAAGCATCAATAATATCATTTAAGAACACAACAAACTCCAATTTAAGACTCACGGTCATGGTCGACACCAATGTATAGATACTCGTCAACATGCCTATACGTTGTACTCGACAAAAAGCAAATAGAAAATAGGACACAATTCCTAATCCCTCAAGCTAAGGTTAGACCGAACACTTACCTCGAACTTCCACGGCTAACTCAAGCCTCAAACACCACCTTTCCTTTCGAATTCGGCTCCAAATCAATTGTATATATACATAATCGACTTCATAGCATCAATAAACGCCAATCCAATTCCAATGTTTAATTATAGCTTTCTAATCATTCTTCCCAAAAAGTCAAAAATTGACCCTGGGACCGCTTGGTCAAAATACGAGGTTCGGACCAAAACCCGATTACCCATTCACCCACGAGCCCGAATATATAATTTATTTTCAAATATGACCCCAAAACGAGGTCAAATTTCCAAATAATCAAAAAGCCCTAACTCTACCCAAATCCCTAAGTTTCTACCCTTAATCACATATTTTAGGCCTAGAAATCTAGTGGGTGTTGATAAAAATGGAAGAAAACAAGTCAAAGATTACTTACCCTAGAGGTTATGGTGAAGAAGTTCTTCAAAAATCACCCAAGAGGTGTGGAGAAGATAAAGTTTATGAAAAATTGTGGCAATCCTGTAATGTGTTCTGTTTTTGAAACTTAAAATAACTGGGCAAAAATGGTCTTCGCATTCGTGATAGGCTCATCGCATTCGCGATAAGTCAGGCCTGAGAGACCTTCGCGTTAGCGTAAGTGGGCTTGCATTCGCGAAGAAGTAACTCCTCGAGCCTTCGCGTTCGCATCTAGATGGTCGCGTTCACGTAGGGTATAGTACCCCTCCCCCTGCCCAGGCTATAAACCTTCGCGTTCGAGATACCAGGCTCGCGTTCGCGACCTGGGTTACACGTTCGCATAGAAGGAATTTTCCTTACAAATAACACATCGCGTTCGAGAGGGTCCTCCCGCGAACGCGAAGAAGAAAGTATCAACACACGAGAAACTGGAAAAACCTGCAACTTTTGAGTTCCAAAAACCTTCTGAAACCCATCTGTAACACACCCGAGCCCTTGGGGCTCAAAACCAAACATACGTACTAACTCAATAACATCATACGAACTTATCTATGCTATCAAATTGCCAAAATAACCTCAATACCAATAAATTAAACCTCAAAATCAATGAAATATTTCAAAACTTCTTAAAACATCAAACTTTGCATTTACGGTCCGGATCACGTCAAACGGATTCCGTTTCTTACCAAACATCACATAGTTATCTTAAACCACAAATAAGACCTGTACCGTGTGCGGGAACCAAAATACGGGCCCGATACCAATATGTTCTAATTAAAATTCATTTCAAAATCCTTTAAACAATTTCAGAAAATAATTTTCTTTAAAAATTCATTTCTCAGGCTTGGGACTTCGGAATTCGATTCCAGGCATACGCCGAAGTCCCATAATTTCCTACGGACCCTCTGGGACCGTCAAATTATGGGTCCGGGTCCATTTACCCAAAACGTTGACCGAAGTCAAATTAATTTATTTTACAGTCAAAACTTATCATTTTTCACAAATTTTCACATTTAGGCTTTATGGCTATGTGCCCGGACTACGTACGCAAATCGAGGTGATGCTAAATGAGGTTTTCAAGGTCTCGGAACACAAAATTCAATTTAAAAGCAAGTGTCATCACATTCTCCACCTCTAAAACAACCATTCGTCCTCGAACGGACAGAAGAAGGAAATACCTAAGTCAGGGAAAAGATGGGGATAACGGCTCCAAATATCGGACTGGGACTCCTAGGTCGATGCCTCATGAGGTTGACCTCTCCACTGAACACGAACAGAAGGAAAACTCTTCAATATCAACTGACAAACCTTCTAGTCTAGAATAGCTACCGGCTCTTCCTCATAAGACTAATCCTTGTCCAACTGGACAGTGCTGAAATCTAACACGTGGGATGGATCGTCGTGATACTTCCGAAGCATGGACACGTGAAACACTGGATGCACAGTTGATAAGCTTGGCGGTAATACAAGTCTATAAGCCACCTCTCCCACTCGATCAAGAATCTCAAACGGGCTAATGAACCTAGGTCTAATCTTGCCCTTCTTTCCAAATCTCATCACGCCCTTCATAGGCAACACTCAAAGCAATACCCGCTCACCGACCATGAAAGCCAAATCTCGAACCTTGCGGTCGGCATAACTCTTTTGCCTGGACTAAGCTGTATGAAGCCTATCCTGAAGAATCTTGACCTTGTCCAAGGCCTCCTGAACCAGATCCGTACCCAACAACCGAGCCTCTCCCGGCTCAAACCATCCAACCGGAGACCGACACCGCCTACCATATAAAGCCTCATAAAGAGTCATCTGGATACTCAACTGGTAGCTGTTGTTGTAGGCAAACTCTGCTAAAGGCAAAACTGATCCCACGAGCCTCCAAAGTCAATGACACGAGATCGGAGCATATCCTCCAAAATCTGCATAGTTCACTCGGACTGGCCATCCGTCTGAGGATGAAATGTTGTGCTCCACTCAACCCGAGTGCCCAATTCTCACTGAACTGCTCTCTAGAAGCGTGAGGTAAACTACGTACCTCGGTCCGAAATGATAGACACGGGCACACCATGAAGGCGAACAATCTCCCGGATATAGATCTCAGCTAACCTCTCAGAAGAATAGGAGACTGCCACAGGAATGAAATGCGCTGACTTGGTCAGCCTATCAACAATGAACCACACTGCGTCGAACTTCCTCCGAGTTTGTGGGAGTCCAACAACGAAATCCATAGTGACCCGCTCCCACTTCCACTCGGGAAGCTCAATCCTCTGAAATAAACCACCAAGCCTCTAATGCTCGTACTTAACCTGCTGACAATTCAAACACCAAGCCACATATGCACTGATATCCTTCTTCATTATCCGCCACCAATAATGTTGCCGCAAACCTGGTACATCTTCGCGACATTGGGATGATTAGAATACCGGGAGCTACAGGCCTCCTCTAAAATCAACTCCCGAAGCCCATCCACATTTGGCACACAAACTCGGCCCTGCAATCTCAAAACTTCATCATCATCTAAGGTAACCTGCTTGACACCTCCGCATTGCACCGTGTCTCTAAGGACACACAAATGGGGATCATCATACTGCCGATCATGGATACGCTCCAATAAAGAAGAACAAGCGATCGTGCAAGCTAACACACTACTAGGCTCAGAAACATCCAACCTCACGAACTGATTGGCCAAGGCTTGAACATCCAAAGCAAGCGGTCTCTCACCGACCGGAATATAAGAAAGACTGCCCATACTGGCTGACTTCCTACTCAAAGCATCGGCCACCACATTGGCCTTTCCCGGATGATATAAAATAGTGATATCATAGTCTTTCAACAACTCCAACCACCTCCTCTACCTCAAATTCAACTCTTTTTGCTTGAACAAATACTGAAGACTCTTGTGATCCGTAAACACCTCACATGCCACGCCATGCAGATAATGCCTCCAAATTTTCAATGCGTGAACAATGGCTGCCAATTCCAAATCATGAACCAGATAGTTCTTCTCATGAATCTTCAACTGCCGCGAAGCATAGGCAATGACCTTGTCATCCTGCATCAACACTACACCAAGTCCAATATGAGATGCATCATAATAGACTGTATAAGGCCCTGAACCTATAGGCTGGCGATCCGGCTGGTCTAGCCAAGCAATAATCTCTCCACCAAGTCTTGGCAGATCTAGACAAGTGAAAAGTGGCAAAATCGACCCCATTGGTCTCAACTATCCCCATGTTCCTGATAACCTCGTAATAGCTGTCTAAATAATCCTGGGGATCCTTAGTAGTTGCACCACTAAAAGTAGTGGTGAAGAGCTTGGTGAACCTATCCAGCCTCCACAAAGCATCGGCAGACATAACTGCTCCATCACCGGTCTGAGCTACCATACCCGGCTAAACTGCTCCAACTGGCTGAACCGCTGGAGTCTGAATCGGGGAGCCATCTGCTCCGGAGTGCGAGTAGCAGGAGTTTGGGCTCCTCCTCCAGCCTGAGAGACGGCTGGTGCTACAAGAAGCAAGCATGCCCGGGTGACACTCTCCATAAGGCCCACTAGACGGACCAGAGCATCCTGGAGAACTAGGGTAGCAATAAACCCCTCTGGGACCTGAGATGGGCCCACCGGAACTGCTGGGGCCAGAACCTCGTCATCAAAGTCAACTTGAGGCTCCACCACTGGTGCTGCTACTCGGGGCTGAGCTCTGCCCCTACCCAGGCCTCCAGCACAGCCTCGCCCTCTGCCTCTCGTGGGAGCTACTACAGGGGGCTCGGGCTGCTGAGCGGTGGATGAGGAAGCGCGTGTTCTCGCCATCTACGAAAGAACAGAGTAGAAATTCAATTAGCATTAAGAAAACAAACCGCACGACAAAAAGAACAAATGTGAAGTTTTTCCTAACTCTGTAGCCTCTGGAGGATAAATACAGACATCTCTGTACCGATCCCTCAGACTCTACTAAGCTTGTCTGTGAATTGTGAGACCTATGTAAACTAGAGCTCTGATACCAACTTGTCACGACCCAGATTTCCCAACCATGGGGGTCGTGATGGCGCCTACTCGTGGAAGCTAGCCAAGCCACGAAATATATAAATTCTAACCCTTTCATTTTAATCCTTTTAACAACTTGAATCAACAGGTAATCAACAATCTAAAGATTAACGATAACAAAATAAGCGGAAGATTTAAACAGCTAAAAATGATCAAAATCAGTACTATAGTGCAATATACTCCTCTACCTGAAATCTGGTGTCACAATATTCACGGACTATCTATGAGTACTACATACAAATGTCTGAAAAAGGAAATGCAGTCTGTCTCGGAAACAAGTGAAAACCGAACATATAAATGGATAGAAGAGAACTCCAGGCCTGCGGACGCCTGCAGGACTACCTCGGGATATCAGGATGGACTGAAGGCTGGCTCCCCAAGTGCTACTGTCCCAATGCTGCTCTGATGTCTGCACAGAGTGCAAAGTGTAGCATCAGCACAACCAACCCCATATGCTGGTAAGTGTCTGGCCTAACCCCGGCGAGGTAGTGACGAGGCTAGGACCAGACTCCAGATAAACCTGTGCAGTTATATATATATATATATATACAGCGGAAAAATAAACAGAAATAAACAATTTAAATGGGAGGGGTACATGCTACGGGGAAAATATCAAGTCCAGCAGAAACTAAAGAGAAATATGAGAGAACAACTCAAAATCTAAAATAAAAGAATAATAACACTGTTGCGGCAAGCAACCCGATCTCTATCATGTAATACTATTGCATCGTGCAACCCGATCCATTTATATCACTGTTGCGGCGTGCAACCTGATTCAATTTAACTTTGTTGCGGCGTGCAACCCGATCCAACATAACATTGTTGCGGCGTGCAACTCGATCCATATATTTAGTATTGTTGTGGCGTACAACCCGATCCCTATATTTGGTATTGTTGCGGCGTGCAACCCTATCCATATATTTAATATTGTTTTAGCAACAACCACACCAAGAGTCCCGGCAAGGGATCAACTACAAACTACACTATCCCGACAAGGGATTCAACAGTAAAATAAATACGTCCCGGTAAGGGAGAAACAGCTATAACCAATCTCAATCCAACTTCTAATCATCTCAGCTAATACCAATACTCAATCATAAGTAAATTCCCACGAAATCAAACAAAATCTTTGCTCAATATCGAGAATTATCAATTAAAGCATCCATAGTATCATTTAAGAACACAACAAACTCCAATTTAAAACTCACGGTCATGCTCGACACCAACGTATAGATACTCGTCACCATGCCTATATATCGTACTCGACAAGAAGAAAATAGCAAATAGGACACAATTCCTAATCTCTCAAGCTAAGATTAGACCAAACACTTATCTCGAACTTCCACGGCCAACTCAAACCTCAAACACCGCCTTTCCATTCGAATTTGGTTCCAAATCAATTGTATCTATACATAATCGACTTCATAACATCAATAAACGCTAAAAAATCCAATTCCAATGCTTAATTATTGCTTTCTAATCATTCTTCCCAAAAAGTCAAAAATTGACCCCGGGCTCGCTTGGTCAAAACATGAGGTTAGGACCAAAACCTGATCACCCATTCACCCACGAGCCCGAATATATAATTTGTTTTCAAATCTAACCCCCAAATGAGGTCAAATTTCCAAATAATCAAAAAGCCCTAACTCTACCCAAATCCTTAATTTTCTACCCTTAATCACATGTTTTAGGCCTAGAAATCTAGTGGGTGTTGATAAAATTTGAAGAAAACAAGTCAAAGATTACTTACCCAAGAGGTTATGGTGAAGAATTTCTTCAAAAATCGCCCAAGAGGTGTGGAGAAGATGAAGTTTATGAAAAATTGTAGAAATCCCGTAATATGTTCTGTTTTTGAAACTTAAAATAACTAGGCGAAAATGGTCTTCGCGTTCGCGACAGGCTCATCGCGTTCACGATGAGTCAGGCCTGAGAGACATTTGCGTTCGCGTAAGTGGGCTCGCGTTTGCGGAGAAGTAACTCCCCGAGCCTTCGTGTTCACATCCAGGTGGTCGCGTTCGCATAGGGTATAGTACCCCCCCCCCCTTGCTCAGGCTATAAGCCTTCGCGTTTGCGATACCAGGCTCGCATTTGCGTAGAAGGAATTTTCCTTCAGCACAAATAACACATCGCTTCGAGAGGGTCCTCCCGCGAACACGAAGAAGAAAGTATAAGAAAGTATCAGCACACCAGAAACTAGAAAAAACTGCAACTTTTGAGTTCCAAAAACCTTCCAAAACACATCCGAAACACACCCGAGCGCTCGGGGCTCAAAACCAAACATACGTACTAACTCAATAACATCATACGAACTTATCCATGCGATCAAATAGCCAAAATAACCTCAATAATAACGAATTAAACCTCAAAAAATCAATGAAATATTTCAAAATTTCTTAAAGCATCAAACTTTGCATTTACGGTCCGAATCACGTCAAACGGATTCCGTTTCTTACCAAACTTTATAGAATTATCTTAAACCACATATAAGACCTGTAATGGGTGGCGGAATCAAAATACGGGCCCGATACCAACATGTTCTAATCAAAATTCATTTCAAAATCCTTTAAATAATTTCAGAAAATAATTTTCTTTAAAAATTTATTTCTCAGGCTTGGGACTTCGGAATTCGATTCCGAGAAACGCCCAAGTCCCATAATTTCCTACGAACCCTCCGGGACCGTCAAATCATGGGTCCGGGTCCGTTTACCCAAAACGTTGACCGAAGTCAAATTAATTTATTTTACAGTCAAAACTTATTATTTTTCAGAGATTTTCACATTTAGGCTTTTCGGCTACGCACCCGGACTGCGCACGCAAATTGAAGTGATGCTAAATGAGGTTTTTAAGGTCTCGGAACACAGAATTAAATTTAAAAGCAAGTGATGACCCAAAACAATAAAGGTGATTTCCCTAACGATGAAGTTAGGATAAAAGCTACAGAAAAGGCCTCCAAAGATATTGTAGACCTTATAAATAAAATAAAACCTTTAGTAACCTTAAAATCTATCTCTGCCATTAAAACAAATGATTCAGAAGTCAACAGGATCACCAATGATCCAAGACATTCTAATAAGAAAAATTATTAGAGACGAGCATCATTCCCAGATGTTCAATTCGAAGAAGATATTTATCTAACCAGCTCCAGCCATGAAGGAACTGGAATCACTGAATAGAATATGACGGATTGGCTAAAAGTCAAATCTATAAAAATAAACTCCATGAAATAGGTATTGCAGTAACCGCCTATAAAATAAAAAATGCGTCAGACAAACACGCAGCAACTTTAATAGTGTCAGGCTTTACTGACATATTAAAAAAATGGTGGGACAATTATCTCTCCGAAGAAAATAGGAATCAAATCCTAAATGCCACAGCGGTAATGACTGTAGTAAAAACTGAAAATAATACACAAGTAGTAGAACAAGAATCCAGAGAGGATGCTACTGCAACTTTAATCTACTATATAGCTAAACATTTTATTGGAGAACCAAAACTTTTTCAAGATAGAAGTTCTAGAAGTTTAGAACTTCTAAATAATCTTAGTTGTCTAAAACTAACAGATTTTAGATAGTATAAAGATATGTTTATCGAAAAGGTAATGATTAGAGAAGATTGCGATAATTCGTTCTGGAAAGAAAGATTTATCCGCGGATTACCTAAGTTATTTGCCGAAAAGGTAAGAACAAAAATCAAGGACCGATTTAACGGTAAGATCCCTTATGATAATCTTACATATGGAGATTTAGTAAGTTTTATTAATGTTACAGGTCTAGACTTGTGTACAGATCTAAAACTTAAAAGTCTCATCAAAAGAGACAGATTACAATCCAAAAAAGAGCTTGGCAGCTTTTGCCAAGATTTCGGATATAAAACCCTTTCAGCTCCATCTAAAAGAGCCTCTAAAAAACATAAATCTTCCGATAAACCGTCCAGAAAATGCCATAAGTGAAAGAAGAAAAAGGAAGGAGAAACTCCTAAAAAGAGAAGATTTAAAAGACGTTCTAAAAAGGAACATGGTGATAAATGTTGGTCTTGTGGAAAAACAGGACATAGGGCTAGTGACTGTAAAATCACTAAAAAGAAAAAGGGAAAAGTTAATCTTCTAGAATTAGACGAAAACACTAAAGAAAAGCTTTACAATATTTTAGAGGAAAACGAGAATAGCTCTTCATCATCTTCTGAAGAAAGCTATTTTGATAGTGATAATGAATTAATTAATGTAGCGTATAGCTCAGATAGCAGCAGCTCCGAAGATAATAGTTGTAACTGTACTGGAGCAATATGTGTATGCGAACAAAATTCCCTTAGGGTCATTACGAATGACTCAAAAGAAGTTTTGTTTGACATTATTAACCACATAGACGATGAAGAGATTAAGAGAAAATACTTAATCGAATTAAAAAATATTAATATTCAACAGAAAGCCGTCCCAGATAAAACCTTTTAATATAAAAAAAGTAATGAATAGATTTTCTTCAAAAAATGAAGAACCTACTATTTAACATCTTCAAAGTGAATTAAAATCAGTAAAGGAAGAAATAAAAAATATTAAGACTAGACTTAATAAAATAGAAATGGAAAATTTCACAAAGGAGATTTTATCACAAGCCGCTAAGGACAAGGAACCTAACAATGGTTACATCTCAAATGACGATAATTTAAATGACGATAATTTAAATGAGGACGAATAAATCGTTAACCAATCTAAAAATGGTACAGCTATTGGTATTGCTGTTACTCAATCTCAATTTAATAGAATAAAGGTACAAAGCTATCACATTCCTATCACACTAAAGGTCAAAGATATCACTTTTAATAAATTAGAATTATTAGACTTAGGCGCAGATAGAAACTACATATGTGAAGGAACAATGCCAACAAAGTATCTGGAGAAATCTACCACAGAATTATACTTCGCTACAGGAGAAAAATAAAAAATAGACTACAAATTATCAAAAGCTCACATCTGCAATGATGGGATATGCTTTATAAATGACTTCGTAATAACCAGAAATATAAATGAAGAAATAATTCTAGGATTGCCATTCAAAAATCAAATAAAATCATACTATGACAATCTAGGTGCCCTATGCACCACAATATTAGGAAAAGAAATTAAATTTCCTTACCTAAATCTCATTTCTCAAGAAGAAAGTGAATTTATAAAATCAAAAAACTATATTTAAAATAAACGCACTTTCTAACCAAGTTAACTATTTAAAAAATGATATAAAGATTCACAAAATTAAACAAACTTTAAAAACCCCGGAGAGAGGAGATAAAATTAAACAATTTCAACACACACTCGAACAGGAAGTTGTTCAGATTTACCTAATACCTTTTGGGAAAGAAAAAGACATATAATTGAACTTCCTTATATCAAAGAATTTAATGAACATGATATACCTACTAATGCAAGACCTATTCAAATGAATTATGAATTAATGGAAGTCTGTAAAAAGGAAATAAATGATCTTCTCCAAAAGAAGATTATTAGACCTTCAAGGTCGCCATGGAGCTGTGTGGCTTTCTACGTTAATAACAATACCGAAAAGAAAAGAGGAGCTCCTAGACTAGTTATTAAGTATAAGCCTTTAAACAAAGTATTACAGTGGATTAGGTACCCGATACCTAATAAAAGAGATTTGTTAAAAAGAACATATAGAGCTAATATCTATAGTAAATTTGACATGAAGTCAGGATTTTGGCAAATACAAATTGCAGAAAAGGATAAATACAAAACTGCTTTCAATGTCCCATTCGGACAATACGAATGGAATGTAATGCCTTTTGGGTTAAAAAATGCCCCCTCGGAATTTCAAAACATAATGAATAATATATTCAATCCCTACAGTAATATGTCAATAGTTTATATTGACGATGTATTAATATTTTCAGAAGATATAGATTCTCACTTTAAACATCTCAATACTTACTTTAAGATAGTAAAATACAATAGCTTAGTAGTCAATGCTAAGAAAATTAAATTGTTCCAAATGACAATTAGATTTTTAGGACATGACCTTTACCAAGGGACTTACAAACCTATCTGTAGAGCCATTGAGTTCTCATCCAAATTTCTCGATGAAATCACAGATAAAACACAACTACAATGATTCTTAGGAAGCCTCAATTATGTAGCAGATTTTATTCCCGATATTAGAAAAATCTGTGAACCTCTTTACAAACGCCTCAGAAAAAATCCTATCCCATGGAGTCTATAGCAAATAGATACGGTTAAGAAAATCAAGTCTATTGTTCAAAAACTTCCGTGTCTAGGAATTCCAAATCCTGAAGCATTTATGATGGTCAAAATCGACGCTTCTGATGAAGGGTACGGTGGTATTCTAAAACAAAGAGTCTCCAAAGAGTCTTCTGAACAATTAGTTCGTTTCACATCAGGAATCTGGAACTCGGCTCAAAAATATTATAGTACAGTCAAAAAAGAAATTTTGTGTATAGTACTATGTATTACAAAGTTTCAAGATGACTTGGTAAACAAAGAATTTTTACTCCGAGTTGATTGCAAATCAGCTAAGGAGATACTACAAAAGGATGTTAAAAATCTAATTTCAAAACAAATTTTTGCCAGATGGCAAGCATTATTATCTAGTTTTGATTTTCAAATTGAATTTATAAAGGGAGAAGAAAATTCTTTACCAGATTTTCTAACTAGAGAATTCCTACAAGGAAAAAATGAGACGAGAACAGAAGGGTCTATTTAGGGCCTCTCCCAAAAGAGAGAGCAGGTATTCTTCACTCACCGAATACTACCCGTCTTTACCCGTGAGATCACCTCTAAATATAATGGTTACCCCTCCGAGAGTACCCACACTAAATAAACCCTCTACATTAACAATCCTCGGATCTATCCCAAAGAAAGAAGGTCCATTTCAGCAAGCTTCGTCGAAAGCTTCCACAAGTTAAACAAGTAAAATGCTAACCAGCACGGACTATGCCATGAAGACCCCAGAGTCTTACGTTCAAGCAATAAACCCAAACACGCCATCAAAAGCAGAAGGTAAAAGACTCGATTCCCAAAAGAAATCATTTGAAATAACTTCAAAAGAGCCCGCAAGGGTTTTAGCATTAGACAAGGTTTTGAAAACCTAGACCTAGCAGATCTAATAAGACCCTGCTACACCAACAGAAATTATGTTGAATCTAGCGACCTCCTAAAGACAAGGAGGTATTATGAATTGATACTTACAGATACAAGATCCATCAATTTCGAGCATACGCTCTTCGATGATAAAGATTTTGAAAGTATTAAATATTCAAGGTTTACTATTAACAAAATCATCAGTCCTTTCGAATGGGGAATGGACCACTTGCACACCCCAATTGCATTATCAGTACAATATAGGCCTCACACCTATAACTTTAAGGATTATTTAGATGCATGGTATAATGTCATATACCTACGTCCAAAGACACATACATGGTTTGTCAAATACAGCGAACACGCACAAAAGGCCATCATACCAAGATGGTTCTATGACTGGTGGAAAAATTTGGTGGAACTGAACAAACAATGCCTAGAAGTTTCCATATGCACTATGAGAAATTTCAAATAGAAAATGAAATATCCACCTTACCAGATCATATTAAGTTAAGTAAATATTATATAGAAAAACGAATATGTTACATAATCAGTTGGTCGTTCGAAGTCGAGCAAATAGACCGAATTAAGTATTTAGTCAAAATCCCGAAAATAAAGGGATGGGTTCCAAAGATCAAAGAAGCCAAAAAACTACCCAAGCAGGTTAGTAAAACAGAATTGAACAATTCCCAAGTTGAATTAAAAAAGAAGCTACTCGAAATACTGGCCAATATTGAATCAACAGACCCGATTCAAGTACAGGCTATGTTAGAAGCAGCATCAGCTACATCCTCTGTAGAAAGCAGAAAAAATGGTGACATAGAAGACTTGGACGGGATAGCCCAAGCCTATGCCTATACAGACGAGAACAACTAAATTGCCTCTTTGGAAAAGAAGACAGTAACATTTGCCCCTTCGGAAAAGAAGACAGTGACATTTGCCCCTTAGGAAAAGAAGACAAAGACATCTGCCTTTTGAAAAAAGCAAAAGCCCCTATAAAGAAGGAATCTTTAAAGATGACCGTTCATCCTGGACGATTGAGATTAACTCAATCTTTTTCCGAGGTCTATATAGACTCTCAAGCTGTATTGTTTAGGGCATCAGAAAATTAGCCCATTTTCCTATTTTCAAGTTTTCTCCCTCCCTCTCTGTAAAAACCCCAGTTCTTATGTTTGATATCCATGTTTGAATAAGATTTGTAAGTTTTCTAAATCTTTTATTCCATTATTATCATAATTCCATTCTCAAGGCATAACAAAGTCAAGAGATATTGCTTCAATTCAATTCATCTCACACTGGCTCCTACTCCTAAAAAAATAAAACTAACTACACCCGTTTCAAACAAACCCCTTGGAAAAGAACCGCGGCACAAAGAAAAACCAAGGGGTAATTGCTACACTACCTAATAAAAGAAAATCTTTTTTTTTTCTTTAGACTTAAATCCCTCAAGAAAATTATCTAATAGATCCATCATCGGAAAAAGTCCAATCTTTTTAAAAAATATTATTTAATTAAACTAACACAGCTAAAGTATCATGAAAAGTCACCCAGATAATCTCCTCACCCCACACTTAAAATTGTGCATTGTCCCCAATGCACATCATAACTACAAGAGGGTAAAAGAAAATCCCTAGTAGGCCAAAGGCCGAAGCACTAGCAGCTCATGGGGTACTCAGACTTCTCCCAGGCTTGGTCCTTCGTGCGGGTACCTCACACTTAGTTCCAACCATCTGGTTTGTTGTTGCATCCTTCCAATAGCTTTGTTTTCCATGCTTCTAGAAAATAAAAAATTGGCACTACAAAAATAATACAATTAAAAAATAGTAATAAAAAATAAAAGAAATCAATAAAGCTGGGTTGCCTCCCAACAAGCGCTGATTTAATGTCGTGGCACGACGAGAATCACTTTTTGCCTCCACTTTGAACTTATGAATTGGACTCCTAGTTTTGATTCTGCTCTATGATCATGCTCCTGGGGTGGTGGAACGAATCTGACTGGCCCAATAAAATAATGTAGTATTCTGCACTTCTTGGCCTTTGGATGAGATGTGTATTCCCGACTTTTTGGGACGAAGAATTCCAGAATGTAGGCATCTTGTTCCTTACTTCTTGACTCCTCAAGTGGCTCGGACGACTCTATTTCCATATCATCATCCAAACACAATGTGGAAAAATATTTGTAGTGTGGACCAATGCGCTCAACTACATAAACCTTGGGACTGTCTACATTCCCAACGCTAATAACAATAGAGTCAACTAAATATGTATCCTCAATATCCTTGGTTGACTCTAGTATCTCTTCTACAACATCGGCATCCTCAAAATCTTGTTCGATTGATTGTTGGTGTTTTGCTCTGGCCTTTTCCTCTAGCTCCTCAATTTTTGTATCTAATTCACGCTCTTCTTAGATACTATCCACAATATTTGCTTGTTGAGCATTAAAATCTTAAACCAGTTGACTCATGTGAACTTTCAAGTTGTGAATAGTTTCTTCCTGTATGTATCCTCAATATCATTGGTTGACTCTAGTATCTCTTCTACAACATCGGCATCCTCAAAATCTTGTTCGATTGATTGTTGGTGTTTTACTCTGGCCTTTTCCTCTAGCTCCTCAATTTCTGTATCTAATTCACGCTCTTCTTAGATACTATTCACAATATTGGCTTGTTGAGCATTAAAATCTTAAACCAGTTGACTCATGTGAACTTTCAAGTTGTGAATAGTTTCTTCCTGCCTTTCTATCTGCAGTTGTAATTTACTAAGTTGTTCCAAAATGCACTTTAACATATCTTCGATCTTCTTTAGGTCAGCTTCCCTAGGTTCGTTGTTCCTATTAACTCCACCAGAAAAAGAAGAACCATCAAAGTAAGGGGTTGGGAGAAGGTAAGAAATATAAGCACAACCGTGAAAGTGACCATCTTGACCACCACACATATCACACACATTTCATACATAAGATTGAGTTGGTGCATAAAACTCGCTCTCGGGAATATTTTGATAATTTTGCCCTAGGTGGTTTCCTTCAAAATATGCATAAGGAGGATTAAAAGTAGAATTACCAACATCACAATTCTCATAATTCCATGATGCCATATTTCTCAAATAAACAAATAAAACTAAAATAAGAAAATAAAAAAAATCAAATACTAAAAAATAAAATAAAAGTTCAAACTTGAAACCTAGTAATGTGTACACCTACAACTACACCGTTAGTTCCCCGGCAACGGCGCCAAAATTTGATCACACCCAACTATGCCTTATAAAAAGGACAAGCGGTCGTTGCAAATATAATTCGATTTACAAGTCCAGAGTCGAATCACACAGAGAACTAAGGCTTAGCTACAGTTGTTCACTATCATCAAGAATATAAGCTTGAATAATTCCTAACTTATAGATATTAAGATTCTTGTGTTTAACTAACTAACTAACAAATTAAATTAATAAATTAACACTAAAGATACTACAGGTTAGAGAAAAGATTAAGGAGGTCTAGAGTAATGATTTCCCCAATTGTCGGAATCCTTCCCGCTATGTCTTCTATAATTTCGCCTAAGTATTCTCTACCGATCATGAGCGCTCTGCGTGTTGTAATTCTCTCCCAAGTAATTACGACAATTTACTAGACATGCTCTCCCGAGTTACGCTAGCTGGCCTTAATTACAGCTTACCTAGATTGCACCCAAGGTTTCGTTATCCCTAATCCCACCTTTTAAACCCTTGGTTATTGATTCCTTACATACGTCGGGAGTGATGTTGTTCAACAACACCTAAATATGCACTCTCCCCCGAGTAATAAATACTAAATAGGCACACCTAATTGAGGACCCTTCAATCAACCACAAGAATAATATAGTTGAACAAGTAGAGAAATCCAACGACTCAATTATATAAAAACATAATAAGAATTTATCCTACAAAAGGTTCTATCAAAACCCTAGATAACAAATTAAATATTCATAATAGTATATAAAACTACAATACTAAAAGTCATAACCAACAATGAAAAATAGGAAGAGGAATGAAAAACTTGTAGAAGAATTCCCCACCTTGCTCCTATTGTGTCTCTGCCTCCTTAGGTCGAATTTGTGTTTCAAATCTATCTAACCCGCTCAAAATAGCATTTTTACATGTATTTATACCAAGTATGGTCGGCCCCAGATGAAAATACCTTCTCCTACACGAAATAGGACACTCACTTTGTAAAATTTTCACTACTGCGCCGCATGGGGTGACGCACCTTGCGGGGCGGCAGTGGAAAAGCTCAGATTGTTGATTCTAACAGGCTGCAGAAAATTTCCACAGGCACGGCGCAACACGCGCGGCGGTAGTGGGAATTTGCAAAAATACAAAACATGAAAGTTGTAGCCCTTTCAAATAGCTTTCCAACGATATATTGTGGAGCCCAAACGGACTTTTGAGCAAAAGGTTATGTGCATTTTACTAGACAGTACGCCATATACCCGCTCGATTCTCCGTTTCGTTCTTAACTATCATCCATTGATCCCCGAACACGATCCCGGCTTGATTACTTGGGCTTTTACTAAGACTTCAAAGCTCTAAATCACTTGAATTCATTCCATAATATCTACATAGCTCGGAATCACTCCTACAAGACATAAAATACACAATTAGTGCAAAACACTAGCGATTAAAGCTCAAACTCAATTAAAGTGCAGTAAATTAGAGTGTAATAAGTGACTAAAATACATAATTATAGCTTATCATCAATCAGCTACTTCCTGTCGCGCCCCCTTTTTCTCACGAAATCGGGTTTATGACATTTGGGAGGACAACTCGTTCCCTTTTGGGGAATTTGGGTTTGAATTGAAGAGTCGCCACCTAATGATTAAGGTGCATTAGGACACCAAGAAGGTTTGATGTGAGTAACCAGAGATTAGGTAAGGGCTTGAAATTATCCCAAGGGGAAAGTGTTAGGCACCCCTCAGGATCCACTAGTGTGGTTCTCGGCCAAACTATTGTTGTGAATTTAGGTGCAAATAACATGTAGGCAAATAAAACTTCAAATAAGAAGAGATTTTCACATAATGGTTACAAACAAAATTGGAAAGAATTAAAAGGGAGCTGATTTTCTTAAAAGAAATAGTTTGAAATCTTTAGAAGAAACAAAGAAACAAAGGGAAAAAGGGGGTCCTAGGTTTATTAATAATATGGATTACCTCACACAATATCCGGTAATCACTCCTCAGTGAGGGGCTACACGAGACGTTATCGCATGGTCATCATATCCATATACCCTTTCCCACCCCGTTAAGGTATTAAAGTGCGGAATGGTCTCGTTTACTTATTGCATGCTATTACCCATCCCAATCCTATCAGTCCCGGAGGCATTTAGGACTACTAATCGTAAGGGGGAGGAATATTAGGCTTATTTGTAGTTTCAAAGGCAAAATTCTAAGGCGACATACAAAAATATGTATAGCAAGTTGGGGGAAAGCACATAACAAGTAAAACACTCAGATATACCTCCTTGAACAAAGAAAGCACATAATTAGCATGACTTTCACATACTGTTTATGGTCTGATTAACTACTTAAAGGTTGAGCAGACTGATTTATCACATAATTCAGATAAGAAGCCCGAATCAGGCTTGCCTGCTAGTTGTAGTTAATAGCACAGATTCAGTTTATAACTTCGCCCTAAGGCTTGCCTAAGTGTTGGGCAAGGATCCTATAGGCATGGTATCTACTGAATTCAGAAAGCAATAATAATAAACTGAATACGTACTGGTTAAAAAGGTTGTCGGATTATTAAAGAAAGCAAGTTTTTTACGAAGGTCATGAGTTCTGCAAATGATGATCCTTGTTATTACTAGTTTATCTCTAGACGTGAATGAAGCGATTCAGATTCGATTAATAATTCCTATAGACATGCTTTCTACGCGTAGTTGGTCAGAAGCCTTAAAAGTGCAGAAACCTTATAGGCATGATATCTAGGTACTGAACTTTGTTTTAACCTCTAAACATGGTATCTAACTGGCAGAATTTGTTTTAAGACATGAACATGATATCTATATGCAATTGATTGTTTAAGACCTATGAACATGATTTCTAGATGAAAATGGATATACAAGATTCAGAAGGACCTATAGGCATATTTTATATATGCATATGCAGAATTTAGATTTCCATACTTATGGACATGATTCCTATAAGCATGATTTCTATATGCATGCAGATTTCAGAATGACTTATAGGCATGAGTTCAATATGAGAGTTGCAGAATTTAGAATGACCTATAGGCATGGTATCTACCCTTTGCATACATAGTTACCCGCCTTTTTCACTAGTCAACCTCAAGAGTTTATTACAAATTATTACAGCCCAGAATAAAGTAAAATACATCAGAAAAATGTAAATAAAAGTACAGCCAAAGGAGAGCCTGATTCAGACTTCATGTCTGAAATATGAGGTAAACCAACTCCATAAGATCAAGATCCAAAGCCTTTCTCCCATTCGAGTGTGTCAAAGTTCCCTAAGAGCCTCAAAAAGGACTCCGGGCAATGCTCATACCCAAATGTATTATCAGATTAGGACAAGTGCAGTGTGAAAGGGCCAGACCTCAAGTGTCCAAGTTCATAGGGAGCTCAAAGGGTCCCAAGGCAAGGCTCACAAGAGAGTGGCAGAACTTAAAGACTAAGAGAGTGTGCAAGTGCAAAAACGAAATTCTAAAAGGGGGAAAGGAGAGGGAAAGAGCTACAGATAAGTACACATAAGGGGTTCAGGGTGAATAGGGAAATTGAAAGAGGCAAGGGCAGGCTGTGGGTATGCCCAACAATGGAGAATGCCAGCACACCCATAAGCCTGTTAGAACACACTATTTAGATGTTAGGATCCCAAGGGATCAAATTTAATTCATGGGCAATAATTTGCATATTGTCATGCCTTAAACCATAGCTCAAACACATAGGGGCAGGGGTTTGGGATTTAGAATAGAACAGGCAGAAAGAAATCAACATGCTAAGTAAGTGTTGAACTATATAGAAAGAGTGAGTAGACATAGATACGAAAGCAGTAAATAAACACTTTTTTGTGGTGCTAAAGCTTAAATTAGGACATACCAGTTTCAAAGAAACAAATAGAGAATAAGAGAAAATACTATTGCGTGTAAGTGTAAGTTCAGAAAGACTATGAGTGATGGGTGTGCTAATGAAAGAGTCGTTTATAGTGCGAAAAACAGGCAGAAATAAGGTAAGAAAACAATTAAGGAACTGGATATCAATTAAGAATCAATGAACACAAGACTTCCTTTAATTAAAGAATTCGGACTCAAAAGGTAAAACTATTTAAGGAAAGAAATCAAATAAACATCTTGTGCAAAGTAGGCAATTAGGGGTAAATACATAGAAGTTTATTTTAGGGGCAGAGCTTTGAAATACACGGTGACATAAATAAGGTAAGAGAAATCAATTAGTAGCTAGTAAATCAAGTATTAGAGATTTTGTAATCACTGGTCCATGAATGAACATGTCAGAAAAGCTAAGAAAAGTTTTTTTAACTTAAGTCGAGTAACAGGGCAGTCAACAAACAAGGAAAGAAATCAATCAAACTTGCACAAAGGAAGTCTGAAATTAATCAAAAATTGAAAGCCCTTTTAGAGGGAAGTTCAACACATATAAAGAGCGCGCAAGTATCAGGCATGCGAAAAGGGGTCAAGTAAAAGGTCTTATAGAGTTTAGCAAAAGTCAGAATCATATAAAGAAACAAAATTGAAACAATGATTTTGAAACTTAATGAAGCAGTAGATGAAACAACTCCAGGAACTCAAATAGGTCCAAAAGATTAGGTTTTTTGAAATTAGGCAAGTTCAGAGATGAAGCACAAGCAAATCACATAGCCAATGGTCTCAAAACTCAGATGAACCCCCAAATTCTAGGGTTTTTACCATCAATCGAGTGCAGAGGTGAGAGGACAAGCAATCAAGGAAAAGATACTAATCGAAACAGGTTCAGAGGTCTCAGAAAGGAACTGAGACCCTTAGCATGCTCTTTCAGTAGTAGAAACTCATGAGAAGCATAGTAAAAGAACAACATGCGAGACACAGTAAAAAAAATATAGTAGAAGAAGCTAATGAGAAACATAGTAGAAGAAACTGATTAAGAACACAGTACCAGAAACTTAAAAACACAGTAGAGGAAACTGATAAGAACATGGTAGCAGAAACTTAACGATAATACAGTAGAAGAAACGTAGTAGAAGAAACACAAAGAACACAGTTGAAGAAACATAGTAGAAGAAACACACAAAAGAAAAAGAAAAATCAGAGAAACATCTAAAAACCCTAGATCGGAAAATAAAGGCTTTGAAAGCATAACTTTTGAAAGAAATATCAGAAAATCATTTAAAAGCATAGGGAAAACATGGATCTGGAATAGATCTACAGAGATCAGAAAAACCTCAAAAGCTAGGGTTTCAGAGAAACCCAAATGGTGAGAAAGGCTTGGATCTAAGCAAGAGGAGTTGAGGTCAGGCTCGAAACAGACATGGCTTACTAGAGCAAGGCCGGAGATGGCCGTGAAACTTGAATCAACAAGGGTTTGGACCCAGCTCTTCGTGGTCAAGTCATGAAACTTCAATAACCAAGCATGAGGAGCCATAGAAGGCTGGTGGGTGGTGAAACCACCATGGATTCAGGCTAAGAGGTGGCCGTGAAAGATGGATGGAACTCATCGGAGATGAGGGGAAGGTTCTAGAGAGAACCAGAGATAGAGAGATAGAGAGAGAGTCGGTTGAGTGAAGAATGAGAGGGGTCTTGGGGGGTCGTTTGGTTTAATTTGGTAAGGGTGGATCTGGACCGTTGATAAAAAATGATCAACAACTAGGATTTAATCCGGGTTGGGTCAGGTAGATTTAAGATTGGGCTTGGGTCTTGGGTTGGTTTAATTTGTGTTGGGTATTGGGTTTAATCAGGCCAAATTAAAAGGCCAAATGTGGCTATAAGTTAAATAGCCCCTTTTTCCCATTTAATTTATAAATAAAATAATAGAAAAATTTCTGAAAATAAATTAAAAGTACTAAAATGACTTATAACGTATAATTATCAATTTAAAAATACAAAATCCCATTTTATAAACATGAGACGGATTTAAACATAAAAATGGCTAATATTGCAATTATGCAATTTTATCCTTAAAAAAACAAATAAATTTGTAAAAAAATGTGTGAAAAATGTCTTAGCTATATTTTAATATAAACATGAGAATCCAATAAATAAATCACTAAAATAAAAATTTGGGAATAATTATTGGGTTTTTCTTAATAAAATAAGGCAGTAAATTGATTTGAAAATCTTTGAAAAATTAAGCAAAAATAATGTAACCTTGGAATATACTTATATATACATATATATGCTATTTTGAAAGGTGTTTTGCATATAAAAAATACAGGAAAAAATTGGGTATCAACACTTCCATTCTTTCAGATGCAATTTTTTTTTTCATAACAATGGTAAGGATAATCCGGGCAAGTTTGATCCGAAAATCGATGAAGGTATAGTTCTTGGTTACTCTCCCTCTAGTAGAGCTTACAGAGTTTACAATAAGAGAACCTTATGCATTGAAGAATCTATTCATGTTGTTTTTATTGATGCTAATCCTCGCTCAAGGAATGAACATGTTCCTGAAGATGAGGAAATTTTGTGTGCTCCAAAATCTGTTATTGTAGGAAAAGATCATCAAACTGAGGCAGTTAATCATCAGAATCAACCAGCTGAAGCTCTTTCAGAATATCATGACTTATCTCAACCAGATCAGTCGACTAACATAACTTCTGGGAATACTCCAAATGAATCGAGGAATGAACCAGGATATCCTCACAAATTCATTATTGGAGATCCACATGAAGGAATAACTACCAGAAGATCTCAAAAGAACAAGTCTCATGTAGCTCTCATCTCTCAAATTGAGCCCAAGAAGATTGATGAAGCTCTAAAAGATTCTCATTGGATCAACGCTATGAAAGAAGAATTAGATCAGTTTGAGAAAAACAAAGTCTGGGAATTAGTTCCAAAACCTCAAAACTCCTCTATTGTTGGGACTAGATGGGTGTTCAGAGACAAACTGAATGAATCAGGCCAAGTCGTTCGAAATAAAGTAAGACTAGTGGCTCAAGGTTACTCTCAACAAGAAGGAATCGACTATGATGAAACCTTTGCACCTGTGGCAAGACTTGAATCCATCAGAATTTTACTTTCCTTTGCCGCCCACAAAGGATTCAAACTGTATCAGATGGATGTCAAAAATGCGTTCTTAAATGGTTTTATATCTGAAGAAGTGTACGTAAAGCAACCTCCTGGATTTGCAAGTGCTACTTTTACAAACCATGTATACAAGCTTACTAAAGCCCTGTACGGTCTCAAAAAAGCTCCGCGATCTTGGTATGAAAGTTTAAGTTCATTTCTTTTAAGTCAAGGTTTCAAACGGGTAACATAGATACAACTCTTTTTATTAAGCAATCAAATTCTGGTAATCTCATTACTCAAATTTACGTTGATGATATTATTTTTGGAAGTCCTAACACCACTCTTTGTGAAGAATTTGCTCTTTCCATGAAAGGTGAATTTGAGATGAGCATGATGGGAGAACTAACTTTCTTCCTTGGACTTCAAATCAAGCAGTCTCCTAAAGGAATCTTTATCAACCAATCAAAATACACCAAGGAGCTTATCAAAAAGTTTGGAATCGAAAATGCTAAGGCTATTAGTACTCCTATGAGTCCAACTACTGTGCTAGATGATGACAACAATAGAAAAATAGTTGATGAAACCATGTATAGAGGAATGATTGGATCTCTACTCTATTTAACTGCTAGTCGACCAGATATTATGTTTAGTATATGCAAATGTGCTAGAGTTCAGTCAGCTCGAAAGGAATCACATTTGACTGTGGTCAAACGTATTATTAGATATTTAATTGGTACTACTGAATTCGGACTTTGGTATGATTAATCTAACAATTTTTCTTTAAGAGGTTATTCAGATGCTGATTTTGCAGGAGACAAAACTGATAGGAAAAGTACCAGTGGGACATGTCAATTACTGGGAAATGCCTTAGTATCATGGCACATCAAGAAACAAAATTGTGTTGCTCTTTCAACAACTGAAGCAGAATACCTAGCTGTTGGAACCTGTTGTACACAAGTTTTATGGATCATGCATCAACTCCTTGATTATGATTTATGTCTTACTGCTACTCCTATTTTTTGTGACAACACAATTGCTATCTGTCTATCTAAAAATTATGTGCATCATTCTAGGGCAAAACATATAGAAATTAAACATCATTTTATTCGTAATCATGTTGCAAAGATGATATTGCATTAGAATTCACTAGTACTGATTCTCAACTTGTAGATATCTTTACTAAACCTCTTTTAGAAGAGAGATTTTGTATCCTTCGGAAAAAGATTGGCATTCTGCCAAATTCATAAACCAATTGCCTGTTAAATTGTTTAAATTATTCTGTATGATTTTTGTATATTTTATTTCCTTAATTATTCGTGTACTAATTAATTTTTCTGTAAAGGTGTAATTATTACGTGCAGTCATTCCAAACCATCACTTCCGTCTGTACTTGACCCTTCCGATAACCAAGACGCCTCTTCACTCTTCTTAAATGCTTGATAAAAACCTCTATCTTCCCAAAACACCTTCCTAATTTATTACCAAACACCTTTCTGACTTACATCTTCCTTCACTTTTCTCCATGGCCAAAAGAAATCCTTACTCTCCAACCAGAAGAAGTCGTAGGTTTAAAAAAAAACCAACACAGAAGGAACGGTGGATGTAGAATCATCTACTGATTCAGACTTACTCAAGACCGATAATGACAACAGTGCTTCATCTGAAGATTAACCCATTAGCCAGAAAAAGGCCGGAAAACGACCCATGGAGCAAATCCCCAAAAAGGCTGCATGCAAAAAGGGAAAATGCTTGGATTTCGGTCCAAAAGACAAGCTGATCTTCTATGGTCCCAGTGAAAAGGCAAGGTTTGAGTCCTATAAGTCAAAATCCATGGCTTATGGACGATGTGTAAGTCTCTCTCTTATGCAAAGTCTTCGTTGTGATGTGACTGAAATTTTTAATTTCCAACACCTTTCCCCTGTGTTTGACACTCTTGGAAATTCTGTGTATGAAGAACCTGTGCGAATGTTTTATGCAAATCTGTTTGTGATTGATAAGGATGACTTAGAGTCTATGGTCTTAGATACTAGAATTGTGTTGGAATCCCACCAATTTGAAAAGATCTTTTCTGCCAAATTTAGTAGGTATGATATTCATCCAAAATTCTTGGT
This sequence comes from Nicotiana tabacum, assembly GCF_000715075.1. Taxonomy (NCBI): domain Eukaryota; kingdom Viridiplantae; phylum Streptophyta; class Magnoliopsida; order Solanales; family Solanaceae; genus Nicotiana; species Nicotiana tabacum. The sequence continues at coordinate 151,337,068 of NC_134080.1, read as the reverse complement.
CCAAAGATTTTGATGTGTCTTTTGAAGAAGCAAAAACCTTTTTGTCTGATAATCCCCCTGATATTGGCCCCAAAAATCTGAAATTTGAACACCAGATTTTGGCCCACATGATTTCCACCACTTTACTTCCCAGGTCTGGGTCCCTAAGTTCATTATCCACTAGAGATGTCTTTGTCCTCTACTGTCTGGTCAACAACAAGCGCCTTAATTGGTTTGTATGGATCCGTCAATATATGCTTGAGAGTATCAGGGAGATTTCCTCGTCTGCTGTTTGTCTGCCCTATGACATTCTTGTCTCTCATATTCTGGAAGTTATGAAGGTTGATTTAGCACCCTTTACTCCCAAGCACATCTTTAGTACCTATGATAAAACAACCTTCTCTATGATGGGTTACTCATTGGGTGAAAATGGATGGGTTAAAAGGGCCAAGGTTGAAAGTGCTCCAGCTCCTGTAGATGTTCTAGTTGATCAACCAGTCCCTCAGTCGACTACCTCCCAGAGTCTTCCACATATTCAACAATAACTTGATGAAGTCAAGCTGCTACTGGTGGAAATGAAAGAACAAGTAAATAAATTAAAAGAAGTCACTAAGGAGACATGTACCGATGTAGCTAAGCTACGGATAGACATCGGGGCTACAAGGAGACAGGGAAAAAGGGCCTTCAATTCCATGACTGAAAAAATGGACAAACTCGTCAAAAATGTTGACAACTCCGATGACTCCTTCTGCACCAAAGTGATCAACACCCTCAAATACTTTCTGGGACGTCATTAATTATCTCTGGCTGTTTTGTGACAAACAACTTATGTTTTTTGTGTGGTTTTTAGACTATTACTTTTTGGGTCTGTACTAACTTAAGCCTCTGCTGAAGGCTCTACTGCTCTAACCCCTTTAGTATGTTTATTATATATGCTTTGTGTTTTTGTATGTTATTCCTCTTTTTTTTATTGATGTCAAAGGGGAAGAAAAACTGGGAGCAAACACTCAGGGGGAGACATGAGCACATCTTTCCAAACATAGGAATAATTCAACTCAAGGGAAGCACTAGCTCAGAGGGAGCAACTCCTAAAGGGAAGTATCTTAAGATTCTCTAAATCCTGCTTACTCGCTCTTGATTGTCATCATCAAAAAGGGGAGATTGTTAGGTTTTAAGGTTAAGTTTCAATGATGACAATATTATCTTCTATTATATTTTCAGGGTAAACAAAAAGGAAAGAATGAAGATAATTAGCAAGATTGCTACTGGATTCAAAATAAAGAAAGAAGAAAGAATTAGTTACTACATTAATAATCATTAAGAGGCAGCTCAACTCAAGGAGTGAATGAAGATTCAGTTACAATCATTAATGGTCAATCAAGAAGAATTTTTTACTCAATCAAGGGAACTCATTCCAGTTTTCGAAGAATACGCTCCTTGAAATCAGCCGGAACATGGAAGGTCACATTCGAGTCTGGGCCAGTCAAAGAGCAAGATTCAAAGAGGCATCTCTTAGGTCAAACCCCTTAATCAAAGATCTTATGCCTCCTGTTTCCAATAAGGATTTAACGGCTCTTTTCTCTGGTATATAAGAGGCTGCTCTCTCAAGAAGAAGATCATGCAACTACAAAAAGTGTATTCCAAATCTGTCTACTTCTTAGTTCAAACACTGTAATTCTGAGTTATCAGTGTCTCAAAAGATAGAGAGATCTAGAGTACAAAAGAAAGTTGTGTCACTTGATTAGAACTCAATTGCTGATTTTATATGTTGATGGTAAACAAAAGGATACTATCAATCGTGTAAATTTATTCAAGATCTTAAGGGAACCCTTGTTACCCAAGGAAACTGAATGTAAGTACCACAACGGTACCGAACCAGTATAAATCATGTGTGTCTTACTATTTGCTCTTTACTGCTTTTACTCCTTCTATCTCGTGGATTAGTCAACTAATATTCATATTAGCCGACTAAATTTTAATTAGGCAACAATTCATCCCTCTCTTGTACTTTCATACTCCTCTTTAATATAATATAAATAGGTATAGTTTGAACAAAAAAAAAAGAAGACAAAACCTTTAAAAAAAGGAGAAAAAGGAAAAAAATAAGGGAAAACATTTCGAGAAGCGTTCAAAAGAGTAATGGGCAACACATTGGAGAGACTTGGTTGCCGATACTATCCTAACTTTTTAGGATTGTTCAAAACCGAACCATAATCGTTAACCAAACTGAACCGATGAATTACTAGCTTATTGGTATTGGGTTATCGGGGTAATAGTTGGTGAACGGCTTGAGATTTTATAATTAACGGCTTAACGGTTTAGAGGCGAACTACTCAATTTTCTTATCGGATAAACTATTAACCCGTTAAGAATTTTTATATTTACCCTTTTACCCCTATGTATATAAAGTACTATTGGATTTGGCTCGTGTCACGGACTACTGTGTATACGTGATCCTTTGTTTAGTAATGCATGTGTACAATCCTTTTTCAAGTGATTGCAAAGAGCTGACTAGTACAGTAGAATTTCAGGTGCAAGATTTGGTCTTTGGATTTGGTTTTTATTCTATTACCAAAGAGTACATGGTGAACAAGATAATATATTATGTCACCATAGTTTCATGATGACTTTTGGCTCTTTCCAAATTGGATTTTAGAAGTTGAAGTATTTATTCTTAGCTATGCAATCAAAATAATTAGAGTACAATTATTATTTTTTGCTTTAGTGAATAAACTGTCGATAATCATTAATCCAATATAAATTAGCCCCATTGTCTTGTTCAATGACCAGCGAAGTACTATTTTTATAATCATAACGGATAAATCAAAACGTTAATTCGATCCGGCCGATAAAGCACCCTTACAAGTGAACCGCTCCTCTCCCTCTCCCCTTTTTGACTGCACCTCTAAACGAAACCAAAAACCCCAGAAGAAAAAATATCCTCAATTCAATGCTTCGAATTTTCTCTGATTTTGTTTCCTTTTTAGATCTATTTCTTACGGCTTTTCCTTTGATACTTACTGCCCGTATATAGTAAATAAACTGCCTTTAGATGTTTTTGTTGGATAAAAGAGAATTGGGAAATTCCTGGTTTTATTATTCCTTTTTGTTTTTGTCTGAAGGATCTTTTTAGGGTTTTTAATATATTTGATATGGCTACTACAGAAGCGTTATCTGTGATTCCTGCTTCTGTTTTGCGTAATCTCTCTGATAAGTTGTACGAGAAGCGCAAAAATGCCGCCCTTGAGGTACTTTGTGGTGTTATTTTTAGAGGGCTTTTGATTGGATCTTGAGTTTAAATTTCCCCTTCTGTTTGTGCAGTTGGAAGGGATAGTGAAGCAATTGGCTGTGGCGGGTGATCACGACAAGGTCACTGCAGTCATCCATTTGTTGACTCAGGAGTATACATATTCCCCTCAAGCTAATCACCGCAAAGTGAGTTTTTCTTTTTCACATTTTAGGTCAAGATTATAATTTGACTTCAATTTTTTTTTTAAAATTCTGTCTTTGGTGTGTAATACTGGTTTAGGGAGGGTTGATAGGATTGGCTGCTGTAACTGTTGGTTTGACTTCAGAAGCAGCGCAGCATCTCGAGGTAAGTGGCATGGCATGTTCATTTTTGAGTTTTGTGCTAATGTAAGGAAGCCTTTGAGCAGTTGGGTTTAGTAATAGGAAGTTGTGTGTTAGTGGTTCCTCTTTCTTCTTGAGATAGCATTAGATAAGTGCACTCTAAAATGAGAAACATCTTGATAGATTTTTAGAATCTCAACTTTTGAGGAGTTAGATTAATATAGGTATTATTTTGTATTTTATTATTGGATGCTGAAATTAGTTTTTCTTTTCTTAAAACTTTTTATGTAAATTGTACACTTCATTTTGAAATAGTGTGTGCTTTACTTATCGCTGTGTCTTTTTTGTGTCTATTTATGCTTTTGAAAACACCGGCAGAGACAGAAGGAAGGAAATTACCTAATGTATTTTGCATCAGTTGGGATTTGAATCGTGGTCTCGTTGGTCCATCTGCTAGGCTGCATCTTTGGGTGCAGAAGAGCTTTTGTTGTGTTTATTAGTGATTTCTATATTCATTGAATGTAAATACTGTTCAGCTTCTTAATCACTATGTAGAACTTGAATGTGGATTTGGCGTTTATATGAATATGTATCTGCATTTTGAGCCCAAACATAATCAAGATTGTGTTGCCCCTTCCTCCCACCCCCCCGGTCAAAAAGGAGTAAGAGATCACATAAATGTTGTAAGAAAAGGAGATGAGGAAAATTATGAAATCTTGACTATGACTTAAAAACTTGATTGTTCAGTCTACCTTTCAGCAGACTAAATCATAAAGGAAAAATGAAAAAGAAAACTTTCAGTTGGACTGCATGCGAGGTTGAAAGCTGACTATTAAAGATTATCTGCACGAGTTTGCTTTGATAAGAAGTTTGTTTAAGCTTTTAGTGAGAAATATTAAGAAGGGCTAATTCTGGGTCCCTATGCGGCTTTGCTAAAGCACAAGACAAATACTACTAGTGGTCAGCATTGTAGTTATGCTGCAGCTTCAACGGTCAACGCTGTAGGTACCAATTTGAAATTTAGCTTCTTTTCCTCTAAGTTGCTCGGACTCGAGTGCAGGTGTTCGACACGAGTGCGGATCTAGAGGTCGGATCCTTCATGATCTGAATTTTAAGATTCGGGGATACGGATCCAAGTGTGGATATGTGTGTGGGATTTGGCTAAAAATAATTCAAATATCTAAAATAGAGTTATTAAAATATGTCTAAATTATGAGAAATTATATGTGAAGAACTTAAAAGGTATTCCGATGAGGAGAAAATATTGATCAAGAGGAGAATCTGAGAAGGAAATAAAAGAAAAAGAACTGGCATATAAATTTTTATATACTAGGTATTCCATTTTCTCCAATTTCACCCTAGCTTTCGTTTTTATTTCAAAAATGGTTATATCTGCCCTGAATTTCTCCGTCGGTTTTGGTCAAAGTCAGTGTTATGGAGAGTGAGAAGCGGGAAAAAGCGAAGAAGCGCACTTTTTTCATGTGAAGCGCAATTTAACACATAAATAAAAAAATTAAATAGGCATAGATAAATGATCAAGAACTCAATAAAAATAACATATTAAGCAATTGCTTCAATTCTTAAATTAAGAAGTTATAATAGATACTAAAACTAGATAGTCCAAGCTTGATCTTTTTTTTCTCTCGCTTGACGCCATTGAATAATAAGATTGAATTTACTACAATCAATAACCTTCCCCCCCCCCCCCCCAAAAAAAAAAAAAAAAGCAAAACAGTTAAAACATGGCATAACAATGAACAACAAAAAAACAGATCAGAAGCATAATGAACAACATAATTTTAAAAAAAAGAAGCAAATTAGAAAACATGGCTGAACATAGAAATAAGACCGGGAAAAAATAGAATAGAAGAAGATAAAAGAGGAGATGAGTCGAACAATGAACAACAAAAATTATAAAAAAAATAGAGCACAAGCATAAATTAGAAAACAGGACAGAACAAGAATAGAGAAATAAGAACTGAAAAAAATAGAAAAGAAGAAGGGAAGAGAAGAAGAGAAAAGATGAGAGGAGTCGAACAATGAACAATGAAGCAGAGAAAATCAGAAGAGGAAGAGAAGAGAAGAAAGAGCTGAAGAAGAAGAAGAGAAACTTACCTAAGAGCAGAAGAGAAGAAGTCGAAGGTCGCAGTCGTTGATGTTTGGAAGAAGTGTGCGTAAGTGTATTTGCAAATTTTAAAAAAAAACCTAGTCAACTGCTGGACCTCGCTTAAGCGAGCTTTTCTCGCTTTTTTTCATCGCCTCGCTTCTTGCTTTTTAGGGGTGAAGCGTGCGCTTATTTACCAGTGTCGTGCTTTAGGGCAAAAAGGCACAGAGCCCTCCCCTCGCGCGCTTTTAATAACACTTGTCAAAGTACTTAAAATCGGTTGACCGGATCCGGTACGGAGCCCACACCCCCACCCCCACTCCCACCAATGCCGTGTCGACACGAGTGCGGCACCAAAAGTGAAGAGTCCGAGCAACTTAGCTTTTCCTGGATCCAGGTCCCTTGACTATAAGTCATTGAAGGGAAACAAAGTGAGCATTTGGGGTATGATTTAGAAGTGAAGTGGTGTGTGGTAACTATCTGTCTATTGGGACAGGTGAGCATATTCCATTATGATTTGCGTTGTTATTGATTTTTTTGAGAATGCTAGCAAATTTTATTCATCAGCACAAAGATTATGCTGGCAACAGTATTTACAGGATACTATCCTTGTGAACTTTACAAGGCTTCCAAAAATTATAGAATAGATTCTGCATCTCGTACACAAAACTCTTTACACCAAAAGTGAAAATTTAAAATACAATTCATTTTAACTACTTGTATGGAGCTACTCCTATCTTCAAAACATATGTTATTTCCTTCCTATGGTCCACCAAATGCAAGTGGATAATCCTTCACCATTTTTTCTGACTGACCATTTTACCAGCATAGTTCGAAGCTTTCAGTAGATCACATGTGCTTCCCGGCATTATCCATTTCAAATTTACCAAGGCCAAAAATAGATTCCATAGTTGGGAAGTGAAAGCACAATGGAGAAAGAGATGGCTATTGTTTTCAGATTCAGCTTTGCAGAGGAAACATCTGGAGGTATTCTCTGAAGAATATCTTGAGTTAGACAAACCCTCCTTGCTACTAGCCATGTAAAGCAGTTAACCTTGTAAGGTATTTTGATCTTCCAAATTTGCTTCCAAGGGCAGTTGATGTTCTGTTGTCCATTATTGGAGAAATAAGTATATGCATCTCTTACTGTGAATACCTTGCTGTCCATACCATTCCATACCATGGTATCCTCATTGTCATTGGGTCTTCTCAGTCCCTCCGTAGTTAGATAGAATCAATCACTATCGCCATTTCCCAATCATTTAATGCTCCCCTGAAAGTGAGATTTCATCCATTTTGGCTCCATACTTCACTGATAGGAAGGTGCAGAGGTCGAACATTAGAGTTGTAGGTTAGAGGGTAGTCGAACGTTTCTCCTCGTTGTACCGGCTAGTCTGATAGTGTTTTGTTTAGGACTGCTAGCGGTTTTTGTTGTGTTTCACACTGCATTTTTGTTGGCCTTTCCATGTATTTGCTGTTTTTTACGATGCTGATACTATTTTTCTGGTTTCTGTTGTTACAGATCTATTGTCTTTGAGCCGAGGGTCTCCCGGAAACAACCTCTCTATCCCCCCGGGGTAGGGATTGGGTCTGTGTACACTCTACCCTCCCCAGATCCCACTAGTGGGATTCTACTGGGTTGTTATTGTTGTTGTACTTCACTGATTGTTGACTTAGGCATAAGTGCTAACTTAAATATTTCAAGGAACCTATATCTTAAAGGTTCATGCCCTATCCATTTATCAGACCAAAATGCTATTTTTCTGCCATTCCCATGGCAAAATTCAGTATTAGCTGTAAAGTCTTCCCATAAAGCTCTGATGGACTTCCAATTGCTCCCCCCATAGGCTGTGTTAATTGGTTTGGTGCACCAATGACCCATTTTCCCATATTTTTGAGTTACCACCTCTTTCCACAGGTTATTTTCTTCCCTGCCATACATCCATAGCCATTTACACATTAAACTCTTGCTATGAATTTATAAGTTCCTTATTCCCATGCCCCCTACTATCTTATTTGAGGTTACTGTTTTCCATCTCACCAAATTATACCCTTTCTTTTATGTGTTTCCATGACATAAGAAATTTCTCTTGATAACATCCAATCTCTTCTCCACCTTGGCAGGAAGTTGAAATAACGACATAACATATGTAGGCAAAGCGTCCAACACACTATTTATCAAAGTGGTTCTGCCACCAAGTGATAAATAATGTGTCTTCCATCTAGCCAATTTCTTATCACATTTGTCTAGTACATTATTCCATATTCAAAGAAATTTTGCTCCTCAAAGAAATTTTGCAATGATTTGGGCTTGCGGTACCTTTAGTGCTATGGTAGATTAGTGAGTTTTTAATCAAAAGCATCCCTCTTGTTTCACTTCAACTTCTTTTTACATCCTTATTATATTTCACTTTAATCGAAAGCATCCTTTAAGTTTACCGAAGTTAACCAAAAACATCCCTCCATTAAAATTTCCGTCTACATTCGACGGATCTTTCGTGGCCTCTCTATTTTCCCCCCTTTTCTCACAAAATCTTTCATCCTCTTCCTCCTTTGACGACAAAAAATGACTTTTGGAAAGCTCGAAATGGGTTTTTTAATCGTTGAACTACCTGATCTTGGGTGAAAGTTTTACCTTTCATTGTAAATTTGCCGTTGGATAAAAAAAATCTCCATCACAAAAAGTAATAGGAAATCTGAAACGGTAAGAAGATAGAAAAATAGCAGATTAAGAAAGAACATTTTACAATGGATTTCGTGAAACGGGAAAAACCCAAAGACGAAAAAAGATGTAACAAAGAAGAGCTTGCCGGAGGTGAAGGCTCTCCCTTCTCTGGGCAAGGAAAGTTGACATAAGAATAAAGGACCCTTCAACTGTGGATGGAGATATTAATGGAGGGATGTTTTAGCTTAGTTGTGGTAAACTTAAAGGATGTTTTTTTTTGGTTAAGTAGAATATTATAAGGATGCAGTGGAAGTTGAGGTGAAACAAGAAGGGTGATTTTGGTTAAAAACTCATAGATTAGTAGCGTATTTTCTATTCATTTCATTTATTCCTGAGCTTTTAATCTATTTTAACTTCTGTTATGTCCATTCTGTAATCAGAGAGCTGTGATTTTGTGCCTTCTGTTGTATAGTAAGCAATTTCTCTGCCAAGAATGGGCAAAAACTCTGATTTTGGGCTTTCTTTGTTGGTAAACTACATGCATCATGAGAAAAAAGTGGATTGAAAAGATTCATATTGGTTATGCTCCTTGGGTTTTATAATTCAAAGTTACTTTTGTCTCTGAAGTATATTTTTTAACATGATTATTAGATTTGTTGTTATGATTTGCTTGTTCTGTAGAGGTTGATAATTGTGCTTCCTTGGTGCTGTTAAACATTTTTGGATTATGCCTAGTATTTAACAGTTTGCTTCTCTATGTGCAATTTACACCTTGTCTGGATGTGATATGCCAGCAAATTGTGCCACCAGTCTTAAATTCCTTCTCGGATCAAGATAGCAGAGTTCGTTATTACGCCTGTGAAGCTCTGTATAATATAGCAAAGGTGAGATAGATAAAGGAAGTTGTACTTTGCAATTTTTTACTTTTTTTTTGGACCTCAACTGTGCTACTTTTGCAGGTTGTAAGAGGAGATTTCATTGTGTTCTTCAACCAGATCTTTGATGCATTATGTAAGCTTTCAGCAGATTCAGATGCTAATGTGCAAAGTGCTGCTCATCTTTTGGATAGACTTGTAAAGGTAAAAGTAAAGATCTTTATATCATTGGATGTTGTACTACTTGCTATTGCATGGCGACAAGACAAAGGATTAGGTGAAGGACAAGAAATAATATGTGTATATACGTGTCTTAGGATACGCGCGTGTATCCCATCTCAATAACTATAATAGTTTAAAAATTATATAAATATTATTAAACAATGTATATCTGACATGCAATTAATAAGTGTCACTTCAAAAGTATTTTTAGATTTTGATATTGAATTAGAAAGTATAATATTATGGATATTGGGATAATAGAGAAAAAATTCTAGCCAGATAAGTTCTCAGTGTCGTATTGCAATTTTTGAGTACTTATGCGAGAATGTCTTATGATAATTGTGGTTATTTTTACCAATTTAACTCTTACTACTACGCTATAATCGATTTTATTTTATTTTTAGATTTTTTTCCATTGCCAATGCTCTTATTATGAAAATAAATTCGTATACCCTAAGAGTTTAGTCAAGTCGAAAACTAATTTTTTTTATATGATGAATTTTAAAAGGAATCTAATTGCATTCTTTTGTTAATTTGTTAATTCAAAAACTTAATATTTGTTCTCAACAGTAAAAGAAATTTTGTTGATTCAAATTTTTAATAATAAAATTATTTTGCGGTAATTATATTTATCTAATAAGAAATCTATTTTCAAATGATAAAAATGTCAATTTGACATTTAATTTTTTGATATTTTGTGTTTGTAGAATCATTCATGCTTTTGATTATTGCCAATCATTTTGTATCTCTTATATTCTTAAATTATTTTACGGTTATTTGTTCTAATTATTGAGTATATTTTTTAAATATTATAGTATAAGATAAAGTATACAAACTAATATTGATCATTAGTCACTATCTGATATATACCTGAAATTTCTTTTTCATGTCTATGATTTCCGTCATTTGGCTTTGTTGCATTTGACTTAATATATTTGTTCATCCTTCCAATGGCATAAGCAACTTTAGTTTGGTCTATATAAAGAACATAATAAAATCATTTATCAAATTAGTAGCAATAAATAATATTTTTAAAAACATAGGTTATGTACCACTAATCATTTTTTATAGTTATTGAGTCGTCATAATGTACTACTCCTTCCCGATGGTTTATGATTTAGTTTGCTGATTTTTGGTTATTGGTAGTTTTTTAACAATTCATATAAGGTAAAACTTTAATTGCTTTTAAAGTCTTAATTATTAGGTCTTTTTACCTAGTTTAAATAAGGAATGATTTAGTAAGAATTTTTTTAATTATTTTTATGTTCCTAAATTTTAGGAAAATAACATAAATTACAACTTTATCCAATATAAAATTTATTTTTAAAGGGTAAAAAAGGTCGCTAAGGGGCATCGTGATTTTAATATATATATACATGGAATTGAGGGTCTTTGTGGATCAAAGATTTACATATATAAATATATATATATATATATATATATATATATATATATATATATATATACATGGAATTGAGGGTCTTTGTGGATCAAAGATGAGGCCTGAATGTTTTTGGTTCTTGAGAATAGTTAAGAGAATATAATTCTATTTGTTACAGGTAGATAAGATTGGGTTCCTTCTTTTCTCTCTTTTGACTTATTCTTAGTTATTTCTCATTCCCATGCATTATTTGACGGACTGGACACTTGGTGACATGGGAGTGCCAGTATTTTCTCTCTGAACTGATCAGTTATTTTAATCAAAAGATGTTCACAAGTTTGATATTTTGACTGATCGTGTATTATTACATTGTTCTGCAACTTTTGTGGGATGCAGGACATTGTCACAGAGAGTGATCAATTCAGGTGAGCTGTTAATACTTCCAATATCTTCAAACTGGAATGAATTTACTATTGTCTGGTTGATGCGTCTTGTATGGAAATAGCATTGAATTGATTATTTAATTTCTTATGCAGCATTGAAGAATTTATTCCATTGTTGAGAGAACGGATGAATGTCCTCAATCCTTATGTTCGCCAATTTCTTGTTGGATGGATCACAGTTTTAGACAGTGTTCCAGATATAGATATGCTCGGTTTTCTTCCTGATTTTCTTGATGGTTAGTGCTTGTATATCAAGTTTAAGAGTCCTGTGCGATTTAATGCTCTGTTTCCTCACATCAATGCGATCTTACTTGAGTTGATCTACTGCAGGATTATTTAATATGCTGAGTGATAATAGCCATGAAATAAGACAACAGGCTGATTCTGCGCTCTCAGAGTTTTTGCAAGAGATCAAGAATTCTCCAGTAAGATTACTGCCACATGTAGATTGTTAAACTGTTAAATGATATATAATGGTTAGATGGCCAACAAAAAGGAATGATACAACTTGCAGTTCTTTATTACCCCCTCTGTTCAATTTATGTGTGTTACTCTCCTTTTTAGTATGTTTTTAAAAGAATGCCTCTTTCTATGTTTAGTAACTCTTTAACTCTAACATTCTACATGGCATATTTAAGACCATAAGATTGAAGGGCATTTTGGTACATTATACATATCTTTAGTTGAAGACACAAGATTTACAAGTTTTCTGCACTTTCTTAAACTTCGTGCCCAGTTAAACTAACAAACATAAGTTGAAACAGAGGGGGTATTATTATAGTGGCCCAGTTATTTAGGGAGATGCAAAAAATGGCTACTCTCAGGTGTAGCTTGTGTTTATCAGTATTGTTTTAGTAGTTGTGTTTTGCTTTTGATTTATACATGGCAGACGTATCTTTTCTATGGTTTTGTGTCTCCATCCTCTACAAGTAAGAAAAATATCTCTTTTTGTTAAATCATAGATATTTTGTTAAAAAGCAAATCTTAGTATGTCTTTTTCTTGGATTACTTTTTAACTTGAAACAGAACTTCTTTTCAAGTCTGTAGATTATGGTCGCATGGCAGAGATACTGGTACAGAGGGCGGGCTCGCAGGATGAATTTACTCGGTTGACTGCTGTAACTTGGGTAAGGACCTTGACATGTATTACTCATCAAACACCATGTTATGGTTAGCTTCATTTTATATTTTATTCCCCTTGGGTTTCGTTGGTATAAAAATAGTTAATAGTTCACTACTTGCTTCGAAGGGGAGCCTTGGAGCAACGGTAAAGTCGTTTCCGTGTGACCTATAAGATCACAGGTTCGAGCTGTGGAAGCTGCCACTAATGCTTGCATTAGTATAGGCCGTCTACATCACACCCCTTGGAGTGCGGTCCTTCCCCGGACCTTGCGAGAATGCGGGATGCCTTGTGCACTGGGATGCCCTTTTTTAGTTCTTTTCTTTCTTCGATCTGTTATATCAATTTCAATAGAGTGCTTTGCTCTACAGATAAATGAGTTTGTGAAACTTGGTGGAGAGCAGCTTGTGCCTTATTACGCTGACATTCTGGGAGCAATTTTGCCCTGTATATCTGATAAAGAAGAGAAAATAAGAGTTGTAAGTACACTGTCTGATAGTTGTAGTACTTTACATTTTTTCCTTCTCATGCCACCTTTTCTTTTTTGATGTTTTTGCTTCTTGTTATTCCTTCTGTGTCTCCCTTTTCACTTTTATCCTATTCTCTGCTTGTTCCAATCAGGTTGCTCGCGAAACGAATGAAGAACTTCGAGGCATCGAAACTGATCCAGCCGAGGGATTTGATGTTGGAGCAATCCTCTCCATTGCTCAGAGGTATGAAACTAAAGAGGAAAATATAGTGTTTGATATTTTGAAATAGTTTTCTCTTGATGTTGCATTCACTGTCAGCAATCAAAGTAATTGTATGACAGTGGCTTTTGTAATATTATTTAGGTTTCTTATAAACTTTGTCTTATCTGCTTATCAGGCAGTTGTCCAGTGAATGGGAGGCAACACGTATTGAAGCATTGCACTGGATGTCAACCCTGTTAAATAGACATCGCTCAGAGGTAACTGAAAACTTAACATCATGTGAACCATTCTTTTTTGTTATTGCATGATGACTATGCTTTTTCATGGTCATGAAGATGGTTATTTAAGTTGAAACATGGCTCAATATCTTTAATTTACACTACATTATCAGCATGGATGGAGTAATGGGTTTCCCTAGAAGCTGGGTAATGGAGCCTGGATTTGTATAAGCACTACTAGTTCATTGTTAGGTGGGAGTGAGTAGTCATAGGAATTATCAAAGACTTCCTACTAGAAAGAGCTGCATTATTGATTCTTGGAACTTACATTTCTTTTTTTTCTTCTTCATAACTTTAACTTAAATTACAGAACAAATTCAATTGGTTTAGCATAGGCCATTCTTTTACATCCAGTGAAAGAAAGGTTCCGCATTTTGCCCGTGCTTGTTCTCTCTTCTCTCTCTTCTAGGAGGATAAGAGTGCTGGAGAGTGGAACACTAGATCCTGCATTGCTGTCAGGTGTATTAAAGTTGCATATGGTAGTCTCCTCATTCAAATAAATGCTCATCATGGATAACTAAGAATTATTTAGATTTTTAAAGGTAAGATTATGTATTTGTCGTTTATAATTTAATTGTTAGAAAAATTATTGCTTCTCTAATCATATTTTTGCCTTACAAGTTAAAAATATCTTTCATGTTTGTTTCAACTTTCAGAAGTAATATGATGTATATTGTTTGTGAACGCTTTGATAATAGCCTTATTTTACAAAGATTTCTTTGTCGGTTGATCAATAATTGCTTCTGTTTGCTTACATTTCTGTGGTTCCTGAATTTTTATCAGCATATGTGTTCATTTTTCTTCTTATTTTTGAAACAGGTCTTAGTTTTTCTTAATGACATCCTTGATTCTCTTCTAAAGGCGCTATCAGATCCCTCTGATGAGGTACTTCATACTGCTTTAGTCTGCTTAAGATTAGTTTGCCTGGATGGTGTCACTTTACCAGGTTCACAGTTATGATCAACGCAAGTTATATTTCACATTACTTTTCTGCTGGACCTGGCCATGGCACCTTTGTTTTTCTTTATGGATGTTCTTGTCGCTTTGTTGGCTTTATTCGTATCTTTGGGCTTGCCCTTGGTTTGCTGCTCTGATATAGTTTATTGTCAAAATTTGGTATTATAAGTAGTTCCTGTCCTTCTCTCTTTTGATATTTATTCTTGACCCTTCTTGATATTATTAGTGTTGATGCATGACAGCTAATTAGTGTTTCTAGATTGTCCCCGACCCCATGTTTTATGAAATTTACACCAGCATCATTTGGTATTGGTACAAAAGCTTGTAAATACTTGTCTTAGTTTTTCTTAATGACATCCTTGATTCTCTTCTAAAGGCGCTATCAGATCCCTCTGATGAGGTACTTCATACTGCTTTAGTCTGCTTAAGATTAGTTTGCCTGGATGGTGTCACTTTACCAGGTTCACAGTTATGATCAACGCAAGTTATATTTCACATTACTTTTCTGCTGGACCTGGCCATGGCACCTTTGTTTTTCTTTACGGATGTTCTTGTCGCTTTGTTGGCTTTATTCGTATCTTTGGGCTTGCCCTTGGTCTGCTGCTCTGATATAGTTTATTGTCAAAACTTGGTATTATAAGTAGTTCCTGCCCTTCTCTCTTTTGATATTTATTCTTGACCTTCTTGATATTATTAGTGTTGATGCATGACAGCTAATTAGTGTTTCTAGATTGTCCCCGACCCCATGTTTTATGAAATTTACACCAGCATCATTTGGTATTGGTACAAAAGCTTGTAAATACTTGCTGTTTTGCACAATAACTAAAAAGCCTCTTGATTGTCTTCCTACACTTTGGCTTTTCTACTATGAATATTTGGCTGTTATTTTTTAGTTTATTGCCATGAATATCTTCTATCTGAACAAGTTGAATTCATTCTTTAGCTGCTTAATCTTCATAGTTAAGCTTAGTGAACTGCATATTTCCATAAATGCCTGTCTCTCATATTTCGTCTGACCCAGATTAACCCTAACTTGTAAAGAAAATAAAAGGTAAAGACAATTGTATTGTAGCTGCTAGTTCTAATCTATGGTCAACCTCCTTTGGTTGGAAGGGTTTTTATTTGAAAGGGGGTGGGGAGGTCAGGGTTGGGCAGATGTTTTTGTTTCGTTTTTCGGTTTAGATTGATATTACTGATTTTTTTTTTCCAGTTATCCAAAAGAAAAGTCCTTAATTATAATAATAATATGCTCTACTGATTCTTCACATCCACTCATTCGAGGTTGCGATTGTATAGGGAGTTTCCTGCTATTGTGCTGAGAGTGTTAGTTCTCTTTTCAGGTAGTGCTTTTGGTGCTCGAGGTGCATGCATGTATAGCTGAAGATCCTCAACACTTCCGCCAGCTTGTTGTGTTCCTGATTCACAACTTTCAGCTTGATCACTCACTTCTAGAAAAGTAATTGTTTTTTCTGTTCGTTTTTGGGGTGTGATGTTGGTGTCTTTTCATTGTTTCTTAAGTGTTTTGAGATCCGTTTCTGTTAGCTTCACACCTTCTAATTTCCTCTCAGACGTGGAGCTTTGATAATTCGTCAACTGTGTTTCCTTCTAGATGCTGAAAGAGTTTACCGTGAACTGTCTACCATACTTGAAGGGGAATCAGATTTTGATTTTGCATCTATCATGGTTCAGGTTTTACTTCTGACAGATGTTTATAAGGAGACTATCTTGATTCTAACAAATGACACGAAATAATTAGTTACAGTCATTATGCTTTGTTAAGTATCACTGCTTGGAGAAACTTATCAAAGAACATATTAGAGAAACTTAGAATTATGCAGCTCTCTTCGGGTCTGTAATGTTTGAAAAAAGGGCTGAGTAGTCTGCTGATTCCTATTTCAGGCCTTAAACTTGATTTTGCTTACTTCGTCGGAGTTGTCTGACCTTCGAGATCTTCTTAAACAATCGCTGGTCAATGCTGATGGGAAGAACTTATTTCTTTCCTTGTATGCATCATGGTGCCATTCGCCAATGGCGATAATTAGCCTCTGCCTATTAGCTCAGGTAGGACAGGACTTTTACTTGTGTCTCTCCAAATCTTTACCCCTTTTCCTATTTTTGAACAGAATCGACCTTGGTCTTGTATCTGTTTGGGATTACATTACAGGCATATCAACATGCAAGTTCTGTTATTCATTCGTTGGTTGAGGAAGACATCAATGTTAAGTTCTTAGTCCAACTGGACAAGTTGATCCACCTTCTGGAGACTCCAACCTTTGCTTACCTTAGGCTGCAGGTATTTTCAGTTTGTCCTTTTATCAAGTTGTTAATACTTGAATTTTTTTTCCTTATGTTTGTTTATGGTTTTGGCAGAAGCAAGTGCGTCTTTTTTTTTTTTTTGGGATCTTGTAAATAACTTTTCACTTTGAGGGTTATTGTTGAAGAGGTAGTCCAAAATCAAAAGCAACTGAGTGTTTTCATCTGTCTTAGTGATATGTGCTTCTTTTATCCCAATTTAGGATGTAGAGACCAACTATTTCAGCCGGAAAAAATAGAGATGCCAATGACGAAAACTGCTTAATGAAGCAAAAACGTAACATTTCTTTCCTTTGCCTTTTAGAATTAAGTTGCATTCTGTTATTTTTCACTCCTAGATGCTTCTGGATGCTTAGTATTATTGCATCAAGAATGTTTTCTTCGCTCCTACAAGCACATGGTTCTACTTTCTAGTATGTTCGGTGGAGCATGCCAAATGACCAAAATGCTTCTGTAGTCTATATTTCAGATGCATCGCAAGTAAATGAGCAGGGGAAAACAACCTGGAGTAAAGCAGATTAAATTACTATCGACTATCTACTTCACTGAACAATCTTATACCAACATATCATACAGCAAAAAGGCTGATAGATTACCAAAAAAATTCCCAATGTTTCACCAATAACACATCTTCTGCAGGCCTTAATTTTTGCTCCAGATTCCAGAAGTGTGTGCAAATGAAGTGGGTGTGGACCTAATTTGAGCTATGCCTTTCTTTTCCATGGTGTCAGTTGAATTAACTCATAGTTTTTGTGTGGTTGGATGTACTGATTGTGCTCAACTTATTGATTGCATTACAACATTTTGGGGAGTTACTTATTGACTGTTTCCTTGCAGCTTCTTGAACCTGGAAGATACATATGGTTGTTAAAAGCCTTATATGGTCTGCTGATGCTGCTACCCCAGGTGTGTTCTGAATTAGTTCTCTAGTGACTGCTTGAAACATTTTGCTTAATATGTTATTTTTATTGAGTTCTTAGTCATTTATCTGTGCCTATTTAATATTTTTTATTTATGTATTAAATTGCGCTTCACATGAAAAACGCGCGCACTTCGCTTTCCGCTTCTCGCTACGGTGAAGCAAAGCCTCCTCGCTTTTTTCCGCTTCTCGCTCTCCAAAACACTGCCTCGAGCAAAACAATGCTTCTCGACAAAGAGATACAAATCATCTCTGCTAATATCTCATAGGTGCTCCTAAAATGTACAAGAACATTAAAGTTTCTTTAATCTGTAACAAGGTATTTTCTACCTTTCAGTAGCTCGTAGGTTTTATTCTCTACAGATGGGTCAAAAAGTTCTACTGTTCTTGTACCGAGGGTCTATCGGAAACAACCTCTCTATCTTCTTAAGGTAGGGGTAAGGTCAGCGTACACACTACCCTCCCCAGACCCCACTTGGGGGATTACACTGGTCTTTTTGTTGTTGTTGTAGATGCGCCAAAAAGTGTGGGGGTCACTTCTCTTCTTTACTCCTATTCCTCCTAAATGGCCAACTTTGCAGCATCCTTTTGAAGGTGTCTGAAGTCGTCACTCAATCAAGCTCCTAAAAGATCCAGGCTGTCTGCATAGCCTGTGTGCGCCACTTGAAAAATAAAGTAATAAGTGGTTCACATCATGCCCTGCCTTTTTATAAATGAAGCATGAGCTGACAAGCTTTTCCTTGGTTTCATCAATGCAAGCGTGGCTTCCCCACTGAGCTAAATCACATTAAAAAGTATACCTTTCTTGGGCTTTGGGAACCCAAACTGAGCGAGAAAAATCATGTCCTCTGAAATCTATGATAGAATGACTACTGTGTAGTCGTGGTTACATATGTGTCTCCCATCTCGATTGTCTTCAAACATGATTGAGAAAGATTGGGATTTTCTCCTTATATAAACAACTCGAGGAGGGGTTGCTCTGATGGTAAGCAACCTCCACTTCCAACCAAGAGGTTGTGAGTTCGAGTCTCCCCAAGAGCAAGGTGGTAAGTTCTTGGAGGGAAGGATGCCGGAGAGTCTATTTGGAAACAGCCTCTCTACCCCAGGGTAGGGGTAAGGTCTGCATACACACTACCCTCCCCAGACCCCACTAAGTGGGATTATACTGGGTTGTTGTTGTTGTTGTTGTATAAACAGCTCGAGGAGGTTCTGGACCTCTTCAACTTCTCAGTTGTGCAGATTCATCTAAACCTATATACTGTGCTAATTTGTTGTATGTTGACAAGAAATCTTGCAAATTGCAGGGAAGTGATTTTCTCCTTAGTGCTGCTTTGTGATACAGTTATTTCTCTCAGAAAAAAATTTGTCTCCATAAATCACCTGGGCTCCATTCTCCATCTTGAAGTTAATATTTTTGATGAACTCCTATAATTTCAATATTTTTTTCCACAGGCTTCCACCACATGGCATGGTGGTCTAAGTAGTCCTATAACCCACTTCCTGAGTCCCATAGTTGTCTGCTGATACACACCTCCCATAATTTTTGAGATGGTTTTTAATATTTTTTTTTTGAGGTAGATGACACCTCCTATAATACCTGATACTTTTTGTCAAGCCTCCAAATTCACTTTCTATGGCATCGCTAAAATCCTCATATCACTCACTCTTCGAACCCAGCTCTCTTTGCTGTTCATAACAATTCGCCGCCTCCACTTTAAACTTCTGACAACAATTGCAATGTTCTCCCTTTCAACCTAAAAAGACAACCTAAAAGTTTTTCCAAATCCTAGAATCTTTTTGCCCACCCTTTGGAAACCTGAACTTTGCCCATTCGCATCTCGTTCTCGTACCCATCATCTGTTTCCAACCCCTCAAAGTTGCCCCTGCTCCCTCTACCTTTTCGAACCACTTGCTCCTCTTATTACTGTCTTCTGCTGGAATTTCATCCCAGAGGTGTGACTTTCTTGCCACGTGGTAGCTGCTACCTGATTGTTGCTTTTTCGCTGCCAATGCACCGACTCTCGCCATTAGGGTTCTTCAGTATTTGGCCTGCTTCTTCCAACTTTTACTCAATTTCCCATCATTTCGTGCCTAACCTTCTTTCTTTTGCAGTAAATAGGGTTTTCCAACCTGCTTCTGGTGCTGAACTTGGATTTTGGATCTATGGCGCCTGGCCTATTTTGTCCTATTGCTTCGCCGCCCTCAAATAAGATTGGTAGTCTTCATTTGTTTCCTTGTGTACTCTGCTGGACTCTTTGACCTTGAAAATCAGTGGCAAGTAGTAGTTTGTCGACTTGTCTCCAGCCACCTCCTGCTGCTTTGTTTGCTCCGTTTTCTATGGCCGCTTTCCCATTAACTTGATTTGGAAGCAAGAAGGCACCACAATATCGGTTGGAAATTGTTGTTGGTTTTTCGATTAAATTCTGCTGTGGGCTCTTTTAATTAGGATTTATGGGCCAGGCCAGATGTAAGTCCTTCACAACCTGAGTTGCTTTTCTGGGCATTGTGGAGCATGGTCAAGCATTGGGCCATTCTTCCTTTGGCTCCATCTTTGTCTGATCTTTCCACGACAGTTTTAAATATGCACCCTCCTTAGTTTTTCATCGTGACCTAACTGTAGAAGGCCAGACATTGCTCAACGACTTTGGGCTCTTTGTCTATCTTTTCAGTGTATTAGGTGTTCTTGTTGCCTCTTCCGTACACTCTCTCAATATATAGCATCAGGTGTCTATCTGACAGTTGGGTTGGATATTGTGTTTCTCGAACTTCTGCTGAGTAACAGATTCAATTTAGTCTCTCGACTCCATTTGAAGCCTCCATCATTCCATTTGTGACCAATTTTTCCATGTGGAGCAGGGCGTATGTTTTGTCATTCGGCTATGTCCCTGCATTACAGGCTCCTATAACCGGCTTACTACCATTTATTGAGAGTTCTGATCGAATCTCCCAAGCAGGCAAGTTTTAGGCATTTTTTCAGGTTCTTTGTTTCACAAGTAGAAACAGAGAACATTAGCTACGGTCTAATTCGTTTTACATGACAGTCATCGTTGAACAACATTACTGTCCAGGCAGTCACCTTTTTATTCAAAACGGAGCTCTTAGCATTTCTTAGGTTCTTTGGTTGATTCACAGAAATGAACAAGTGGATAACTTGATTATTGTTTGAGGTTCTAGAGAGAAGCAAGAACTTTCGTTCCAGAAGTTCCTGCAGCTTCCATAATTCTTGAGAGACATTTATAAAGATTGCATAAAAAATAGTCTCATCTGGCTTTCTCAAAAACGAAAAAAGAAAATTCTCATCTGGTATGTGTGTCTTAAGAGTTTCCTTGTATTAGCTTTTGTTTGCAAGTTTAGTTTCTCGAGTCTAATTTAATACAGTGCCAAAAGTTGAGCATATGGTCGCATGAGTAGTTCAGTGAGCTGTTACTTGTTTATATCGTTAGAATTGGTGTCACAGGGCTTTGATTTTATGATTAAAAGTGATCATAACTGCTTAATTTTTCATGTATAGTCATACTGACAACTCTAACAAAGAGCTAATCTGAATATTCATTTTCCTTTAAAGTGAATATTTGCTTACTGTCACTCTCTTGCTTCTTGTGTATTATCTGCGATGAGAAATTTTACAATTAGTGAGACACATGTATAGTGTGAGATTTTAAGTACATGACAAGTGTCTGATGCAGGCCCAGTATCTCCCTCGTCCCTTTCCTCTCTCTCACCCAGCTCTTCACCCAGAGATTTCTCCTTATTTCCTTCTCTGCTTCCTCCTTCGGCCGGTCTCTTCAATCCCCTGTTGGTAGAATTGGCTCCAAGGAAACCAAATCTCCTTCAAAAGCTATCAGATCTCTTAAGAAGCCAATAGCTACTTGGTGATGTTGTATTAAAGCAAGGGAAAAGGGTTAAAAATATCCCTCTACTATTTTTTGTTGTTTAGATATATCCTCCGTTATGCTATCATAATTGAATATACCCTAACCGTTAAGCAAAGTTTCAAATTTGCCCTCACTTTAACGGACTGGACATGCGGAAGCTATTAAACTGAAGATCCAACCCTTGAATAAAAAGACCCAACCCCATATCCTAACCCATAGCCCATTGGGACCTCTCCCCCTCCCATTAAAACCACTAAACCCATAATCCTTGATCATTTTTTCTCTTTCTCAGTAAATGCACAGACGCCGACTGTTATGGTATGAAGTAAAAAACAAAATTAGATTTCATAACTGATCTACCAAACTGATCATGACAGAGATAATTTAAAAGGTTTCCACTATAGCAACACAACATGATAACAGAATCTTTAATTCCTCTTAAAGCCTGCTACTGACAGAGTTTGCTTAAAAAATTTGAAGAAGAGTTTTTTATAATAATTTTCAAATTCTTTTAAAGACTTTCAAAAAGAAGATTTTAAGATAGTTTGTCGACCTATGCAAAGAGGAAAAAACTTTTCTTTCTTGGTAGTATGCTCAAAACAATCTTGCAAAAATTTTAATTATTAAAAAATCAAAATTTTGTAGCAAACACCACTAAATGAGCCAAAAAATTGTAAAAACAATAATTAGCAAAAGTAGAAATGAAAAATAATAGTATTCAGATCCAGAAATACACAACAGAAGGAATCGAAAAAGATCAGCAGGCCTAGGACCCAAACCGAGAAAAACATTTTCGCTATCATTTTTCTATATATTTTCTATGGATACATAAAACAAGAACCAAACCCATTTCAAGAAACATTGTTAAATTCAAAATTCTTCAAGCACAAGCACATGGATTATCAACCACAACAACATCCTCTTTGCCGGCCCTTAGCAAATACCCAATTACTGCCCGTTGGATTAAATGATTTTAATGGGAGAGGGGAGGTTCGAATGGGCTATGGGTTAGGATATGGGGCTGGGTCTTTTTATTCAAGTGGTGGATCTTCTGTTTAATAGTTTCCACGTGTTCAGTCTGTTAAAATGAGGGCAAATTTGAATGTTTGCCTAACGGTAAGGGTATATTCGGTCCGATAGTATAACGGAGGATATATCTAAACAATAAATAATTGTAGAGGGCTATTTTTGGCCCTTTTCCCTTAAGGCAATATAGTCTGCCAAATCAATGAAGCCTGTTGTTTCAACTTAAACGTCCAAAAAGGAAAAATTTCATCTTCCTTTTTTCTACCAAACTAGAACCAAACTCTTCAAGGTCTCCTATTGGCGACCCATCTTTTCAGTTTCTCCACAACCCCATTTGCCGCTGAGAGTTCTTAACAGCACCACCCTTACTTTTACTCTATACACTATCCATATTTCAATTCCTTCCAACCCTGACATGATTTTATGATTTCTCAAACTTCATTACCCAAATCAAAATAGAGATGAGGTTGTGGGTTAGTAGTGCTCCCATTTCGGACCTTAAACTGGAGGATATGGGGATTGGATGAGGTTGAAGAGAGAGAGAACATGGTGGAGAGGGTATGTGATGTGTCAACGAGTAAGAAAATTAGACGAGTGATGTATTCATCTCTACTTACAATGCACTGGTGGGTGGAGAAGGTAGGACATGAGAATGAAGATTGTGGGACCCACAATGTACACTTGTCAACTGATAAAAACGCTCACACATGACACAACTAATGTCAGTTGTGTGAGGTTTAATGTAAAATTTCTCATCAGTGATGCTTACCTATCTGACATGTGATGTGTGTGCCTGAGTCAAAAGAAATATTGCATGCCAAATTTCCATATCCTCATCTATAATGCAATTATATGTGCTCTTGCTAATCTAAAATATCTTTTAATCAATTGATGCAGCAAAGTGCAGCCTTTAAGGTTCTTCGCACTCGTTTGAAAACTGTGCCTTCATACTCCTTCAAGGAAGAGAGATTTAGGAGAACATCTGGGATTCCTTATTCTCAATTTAACTATGGAGGAGGAGGCTCACAAATCTCTGAGGATGGGGACCTCAATGAAAATTTGCATGACATGCATAGTGGTATAAACTTTGATTTGAAGCTGCAGCAGCTTCAGCAAATTCAGAAGCAACATCATTTGCATTCAAAGTCACAGACTCAATCACGTTTTGTTTCTACTTCGTGGATGAAGGTTTTTCTCTGCTTCCTTTGTCCACTTCTTCACTGATGCTTTTTCTACTGATTTTACGGATAATACTTAACTTGCATATTAAGCTTTACGGGTACTTGTTCAAAGGGGAACTTAATTTCTGACATGACTAATTTTGCTCAAGCTGTCAGAAGGATAGATGATTGACAGATTTTGTATGGGTCAGGGAAGGGGCACAAAACAAGATATATAATTATATGCTCGGACTGCTGCTATTCTGTTTTTCATTCTCTCCTCTTCCCTATTCAGGAGGTACAAATAGCAGAAGAATCAAAACGAGCTGCTTCAGAATTGAATAGGCCCCCTTCAAGATCATCTGGTAGAGGCTTGGGACAGTTGCAACTCTGACTGTTTTCTTCTGCCTCCTAATTGAGTTGATTATATGGTGATCACAGTACCTCATAAGTTGTAAATTATCCTAGTAGTTGTTTTCTCAAAAATTATGAGGGTTGAGATGGAAGAGGAGGGGAGAAATGGGTATTAATTTTTGGGCTTGGATGTTCCCTAGCACTTCTTTTTCCTTTTGAAAGAATATTTAAGGGATGGATTTTGTTTTTGTCCATGTGGTTCTATTATTTTTGTTGAATACCATATGGGCAAAGCATGTAGGTTCGTAGGATATATGAACAGTTCGTTTTATTCATAATTCTTCTGTTATAACATACAACAACAACCCAATAAAATAAAATCCCACTAGTGGGGTTTGGGAAATGTTCAATTTCCCATTGTTATAACATACAATGGTTTAAAAATATATGTTCAATTTATTCAGCATGCTCCTACCGAATTTGTATGCGTAAGTTCCTTTCTTGGGATTGGCTTGCGTATTGGGACATGAAAGAATTTTGAAGCTCTGAGTTTCAGAACGCAATTCTTGTTAGTTTGGTTGTGCGAGACATCTCATTCCCTCGGCATGGGCCAGCCTTTGGATTTGCACAGTACCCGCTTCTACAACGAAACTGCTCCCCCAAAATCGAAGCTGCTTCCTTCCCCCCTTCCCCAACCATTCATTTTCTTCTTGTTCTTCCCATATCGCTTACTGCTCCCCACCCCGCCCCCCCTTTCCTCTTCTTCTTCTTCATCTGAAACTCTCTCCAATGAGCAAGAAATGGTAGCCTAGCTATCTGCTGTGTTAATGGGATCCTGATTTAACTTTATAATTTCTGGATTTTGCATTGTCATATTAACCTATCTATTGCTCCTGTAGTGGAAATAGGAAAAAAATAATATAATATATACATTATCTGACTCAAAATTAGCGAAGAGATCAGTATTTTCCATGTATGCCCATCTTCATATCTGATATTCGCCTTAACTCTATCTAAATAAACTCTAACATCTTCTTTTTTTTGAGCATCCAACAACCATTGGTAGTCCATGGTACATGATTACATTCCCATCTTATTCCTTTGTACTAGTCCTATCAAAGTACACATATGATTCTTTTACTCCTTCAGGATATTTTTACTAAAAAAATATAGCAGATTTATCTCGATTTATCATTTGTCCAGAACTTTGCTCATTATTCCCTAAGATACACATTCATTGCATTCCTAATATTATTTGGACAAAATATGAAAGAATCCTTTGGCAAAAAATAAGTGGATGTCACGACCCAAAATTCACCTAATCGTAATGGACCTAACCCTAGTGCTAGGTAAGCCTGACATAGAATAAGGTTACCCAAGTGAAAGATCAAATAACAACAAGAATGAAAACAATTGAATTTTATACAACTTCCCAAGGTCTGGTAGGACAAGTCATGAGTCACTATGACTTAGATTTACAAAATCGACATTAAGAATAAATACAATATATGTTTGAAGTTTGCATAAATAGAGATGGAATCCTAAACTACCATGAACAAGAGGTAGCTTGAATCCGGAACGCATGTACGTCTTCAATTCAAGGCTCCGTCTTCCACAGGTATACAGCTCCAAGATTTGCACGCAAGGTACATATGTGTAGTATGAGTACAACTAACCTCATGTACTCAGTAAGTATCTTAACTAACCTCCGTAAAGTAGTGACAGAGTTTTAAGTTAAAGATACTCACTTATTATTTTACCCGCGCAGTTGATAAAGGGAAATAGAGAAACAAATAACCACATAATGAACGAAACAAGAATATAAATGACAGAGGGGCACAAAATATCATCATTACTCAGTCTCACAACACTATACAGTAACATAAACCAACAACCAAGAATAACCATAATACATTTTCTCCGTTGCGACGTGCAACTCGACCTAAGGGTATACATAGGCAGAGGCGGACCCCGGATTTGAGCACGACGGGGCACCACTATATACTAATCACTAGTTGTCACGACCTTAAACCCGAACCCGATCGTGATGGCGTCTCTCGTGAAGACAAGGTCAGCCGACACTTCCCATTTTTTCAATTATTAACAATTTAGCATTTAGAAACAGTCTAAACATGAATAGATAATCCAAAGTAGCAGATAATATCATAAATACGCGGAAGAACAACCCAACACAGCCCAAACCAGGGTGTCAATAGTCATAAGCATCTATAAAACCCAATACAAGTTTGAAAGGTCTACAACTAGTAAAAAGTCTGATATGAGATAGAAATGATAAAGAGGGAGAAACACGGGTCTGCGGACGTCAAACAACTACCTCGTGAACTCCGAATATCCGCCGGGAGCTCTCAACTCGCACTGGCAGGATCAGCAACGCCTGAATTTGCACATAGGGGTGCAAGGAGTAACGTGAGTACTCCAACTCAGTGAGTAACAAATGTAAATAAAGACTGAAAGCAAGAAATCACGTAAGGCACAAAACATTCTGTAATGAAGCAGTAAAACCAAGTAAAATCAGTAAATCAGTGAAAGATAGGAAAATTTCTTTATCTCAAATGTAGTTTCATGAAAAGCCTTTTCAATGATTAAGCAGGTAATTGACAGTCAATTTATGAAAAATAACCACATAAAGGTTCGCCCCTCGGGCACAATATCAATAAATCCGCGCCCTCGGGCAACATTTCAGAACAGTACCAGCCCCTCGGGCATTCACATAGAACAATACCAGCCCCTCGGGCTCAATCTCAAATCACAATGGGTACCCGCGCTCACTGGGGGTGTGCAGAATCCTAGAGGGGCCCCTTACGGCCCAAACGCAATATCAAGCCATCTCGTGGCATCATCACTAGGCCTGAGATATGTGCAATCCGGGGTTTCAAACCCTCAGAACATCATTTACAATCATTACTCACCTCGAACCGGCTAAATCTCTAGCTCGCGACGCCTTTGCCCCTCGAATCGGCCTCCACACGCGTCGAATCTATCCAAAATCAGAACGAGGACGTCAAAATATGCTAAGGGAACGAAGCCCAAGCAAAAACAATAAATAAATGGCACAAATCCCGAAATTACCAAAATCCGACCCCCGAGCCCACGTCTCTAAATTCAGAAATTTTTACACCAATAGATTCCTTATCTTCCCACGAGTTCATACATATCAAAAGTTCTCAAATCCGACCCCAAATGGTCCTTCAAATCCTCAATTAAAGGTCTAAATTTTCAAGCCCTAGTTCTTCAATTTTTGGCTTAATTTCCATGATTTTCTAGGTGGAATTAACATAAAAATCGAGTTTTTAGTCCAAAATTCGTACCTCCAAACGTTTCCCCTTGAATCCCTCTTCAATCTCCTTCAAAAATCTCCAAAAACGATCAACTATGGAGGAAATAAGCCCCAAAATCGCAGACAAGACGAGCTTAAAAACATTCTGCCCAGGCATTTATTCCTTCTTCGCAAACGCGGTCAAACCCTCGCATTCGCGAAGCACTAATTTACTTTGACCAATTTTCTCCTACGCGATCGCGACCAAGCCCTCGCGAACGCGATGCTTTACCCAGATAAACCTTCGCGAACGCGCTCCCTCAAAAGAGACTAAGTGTCTCAAACCTTACCAAATTCCTTCCGGATTCGAGCCGACCAACCCGATATCGAATAACACGGATAAACAAAGCATAAAGAAGCAAAAATGGGAAAAGCGGAGCGATAACTCATGAGACAACTGGCCGGGTCGTCACATCCTCCCCAACTTAAACAATCGTTCGTCCTCGAACGAGTCAAGAAACATACTTGAAGCCTCAAACAGGTGAGGATATCTGTTCCGCATCTCCCGTTCGGTCTCCCAGGTAGCCTCCCCCATGGAAATTGCCAAATTATCAACTTCGCCAATTCAAGCCTAAATCTACTCCGAACCTCCAAAACTCATTCTGATCACGCTCCTAAGTCATAAATCACCTCCTGAAGCTAACCGAACCATCAGAACTCACACTCGAGCCCTATAACACATAAGTCAACATCCGGTTGACTTTTCCAACTTAAGCTACCTCAAAAGAGACTAAGTGTCTCAAACCTTACCAAGTTCCTTCCGGGTTCGAGCCGACCAACCCGATATCGCATAACACGGATAAACAAAGCATAAAGAAGCAGATCAACTAGGAATATGTTACACCCCAAGTTTTCATACGTGAGAGTACATCGTAAGTCATTGATGTAAGCTTGGAAATGAGATTCTATTTGGAAGCAAATAAAGTAAGTTAATCATGTTACCTTGGAGGTTACAAATATTTAAGATCATGAATAACGAGTACCAAGAGGGTTGGAAATCTTAGAAGCTAAACCAATTGAAGAAAATAAGTTTCGTCGAAAGTCGACAAGTTTCGAATGTTATAACATGTACTTTGGGGTGAGACTAGGGTTATTAACATGATAAGGAGGTTATTCTATGAGTTATTTTAGTCGTATGATATTCATTTTCTACATTTTGAAGGCAAGCAAGTTGTGGAACAAGAGTTGGCAAAGGTCATCACAAGTTACATTCATAAATTTGCTGAAATTTAGGTCAAATGTATCTGAGAATTTCTCCAAATATAATTGGAATCATGGGGTGTTCTACCTACCAAATTGAAGGTCTACGAGTCTAGTTTCTAACGCATTAAACCGTTTGTTAATACGACATCGGAGTAGAGAGATATTCGCGTTTTCGCGAGACCGCGCAAGCAGCTCCCAATGGGACCCACTTAGGCGGTGGTTGACCTACTTCAATTTATAAACGATTTGGACGCCTATTTTTGCTCATATTTCAACTAAACTTCGTCTCCAAACTTCTCCTAACCCTCCTAAACATATACCACAAGGTTTTGAAGTGATTCCAAAGTGATTACACCATATTTCCACATCAAAACTTAGTTCTAGTGAAGAACAACACCTCTTTGAGGTTGTGTTGTCATTGAGGATTGTTGTGGGCTGTATTTGGATGAAATTCCAAGTTTTTGCTGCTGTCTAAGGTGAGTATAACAACCTACTAATTGTGCTTAATCTTGCTTGTATGTTGGTTAAGTTGTTAGGATGATAAACTACAAGATAATACTTGGATTAGCTTAAGTCACTTCTATGGTGTTGTATTGCTATTAAGGGTTGTTGTAAACTGAATATAACTTGGATTTTGACTTGAAGTTACTGTATAAGGTATGTATATTGTGATCTTGCTTGTGCCTAAGGTTATCTTGATGTTGATTAAGTTAAATGGATGGGCTAGACATGAACTAGTGAATAAAGTTGCTAATTGAGGATAGTTGAAGTTGTGGATTATTTTCGTTGTTATAAATATATGGTTTAACGCTGGAATCATTGATTAATGACTTCATTATCATGTTAATGATACTTTTATGTTGAAGTAAGAAGTCTATAAGGATTGATAAGGGGTATACGGATTCCAATCGGATCTTGCCGCTCGTCGTAATGTAGTTGTGGCTTCTTGTTATTATATGGTGTCTTGATATTGATAATTATGTATTGATGGATTGCTCTGGTAATTGTTGTTGGTATATGGTATTGGAGGAGGCCCTTGTTACAAGGAATATGCTGCCCAAATTTACGTAAACGAGCTACTAGCTTAAGTTATAGACTTAGCCTTTGCTCAACACTGATTTTGAATCTCCTTATACTATGATAGATTGTGTTGACTTGTTTGAAGAGTTGCTTGGAAGTGATTAAGGACTCAACGGGTTTAAGGTATGTTAAGGCACTTTCTTCTTTCTTTTGGCATGATCTAAAGTGAAATGAATACGCTACTTCATTACGGATCTACTCCTAGCAACTAAGGTTGTCCATGTTGTTCTTTCCTTATAAAATTATTCTAAGCAAGCGTGTATGATCCTTGAATCCTACTAAGGTTCATATTGAGGGTATGGATGTCCATAGCGTTCTTAAGTCACTCCAAAAGGTTTAGAATGTGATTCCATGAGTCTAGCATGCATTATATATAGTATCTATTTTACTCTACCGAGCCGCTCTATAGTCGGCCGGGTACAACACCTATTGTGCAACCACTGATCAGTTGGGTTTACCGAGCTCCACGTGGCCGGGTACGATTCTATCGAACCTTATGATAGTCAGGTACGCTTTTACCGAGTCCTCTTTGAGGCCGGGTACGATATGATGATGATGATGCCCACATAGGCGAATGTTTTAAAAAGTTTTATGTATATATATGTATTATGCATTTCATATCAGTAACCCCCAGAGGCACTCTGATGTTACAGGTTGTATCTCCTCTTTCTCTCTCTTTACATTACTGTTCTTGTTTATGCTTTCCTGCCTAACATACTCGGTACTTTATTCATACTGACGTCCCTTTTGCCTGGGGACGCTGCATTTCATGCCCGCAGGTCCCGATTGATAGGTTGACAGTCCTCCTAGTAGGCTATCAGCTCAGCGAAGGTGTTGGTACACTCCACTTGCTTCGGAGTTGCCTATTTGGTTAGTATGCTTTGGATATGTATTGATTGATATGGCGGGGCCCTGTCCTGACCTTTATGATTTTATGTACTCTTAGAGGCTTGTAGACATATGTCAGGTGTATGGATAATTGTATGGCCTTGTCGGCCTATGTTTCGAGTTTACTAATGGTCATGTCGGCCTTATAGGCCCGTATGTCACATATATTAGTTTGTATATCATGTTGGGTCTTCATATGTTGACTATTCCCTTATGTTTTATTCTTGTTATCTCAGGACGGGTTTTCTGGCTCATTTACTCATGATAACATGATAAGAAAGATATGTTACGTTGGTACTCGGTTGAGTAAGGCACCGGGTGCCCGTCGCGGCCCTTCGATTTGGGTCGTGACAGAGTTGGGTAATCAGGTGGAGTTCTGTCCTAGGGATTCTACAAGCTGTGTCTAGTAGAGTCTTGTTTTTGGGTGTGTAGTGCACCACACTTATAAGCAGGAGGCTACAAGGCATTTAGGACTGTCACTCTTTCTTCTTATTCTAGATCGTGTGGTAGAGCTCTGTTGTAAGAATTCAAACTCCTAAATTTGGCTTTAGTCGTAATACAATGATACCTACATTTAAAAAGATGGTTGGTAAAAGATTGTATGTGGCTGTGAAAGAGTTGAGTTAGAGGAGCTCGATTTTGCATGATGCATATGATGGGTAAATATAAGGTCTTCAGTAGATCATGTGTGTACTAAGAAGTGTAAGCTTCTCGATAAGGAGCCTTAAGGCAAAGAATATCTATCCACCCCTAAAGGCAATGAAAGATTCAAAAGATAGATACAAGCTTCAACAAGTAAAAGGAGCAAGATGGGAAGGGTACAAGGCACCTAGTTAATAAAGATTATCGGTATTTTCATCTCCGGCAGAAAAATATAAGCATTGTAAGTTACCCTCAACAGTAATAGAGGTATGTATAATTGACCATACCCATCTCAGTTATACCCTATTGGGGGATAACATGTGTAGATTAAGAAAAGGACGAGATATCAGGATCCGGTTAGGGTTAGGATAACCCATAATGGTGAATTGATTGTTTGTGTTAGTTGACAATTTCTGAAGCATAATGCAAATGTGCTAATAAATCTCCTTGTGAGATACCCAGATGGCGCACTCTAAAATAGTACAGCTAGATATGAGTACTACAAAGATAACCACTGGAAGCCTTGAAGGGATAAATATTACCTTAGCATGGCTCGTGTCCCTAGGAGAGAGAATTTTAAGCATCTTGAAGAGCCAGTGAGATGAAGCAAGGGGAGCTAAAAGCAAAAGAATGTCTTGTTGATGTTTTCAGAATAAAGTGATAGACATAAATGTTAGTAGGAAAATAAGAATAGAGTTAATGAAGAATTATGAGTAAGATGTCCACATGGATGACAACGGTGGAAAAAAAATGATGATGAAAATGACAGAATTATAGAGTCTATACTTAAGTGAAGGAAAAAGATGAGAGGTGACAGGCCTTGAAACAACAAAGGAGTATAGGCCATAAAGTCATATCTTCTTTTCGAGAAATAAGTTCGCAACTCTAACGCGATTACCAGCAGGAAAAGATATACCCCCAGAGTAGTAGAAATCAGTATGGGCTGGTAAACAAGATAAACTAAACGTGAACTAGGGACAAAATGATATGATAATATTCGGCATCATGAGAATTTCAGAGGTTGCGTTCCGGCGATAATAGAATGGATGACAAAACAATGCCCTTTAATGGTCATTCAGGAAGTCGCTTCCCTAAAGCAAGCAATATGAGCAAAGTTAAGCTTAAGGGACTATGTGCGCCAGTTACACTAAGTGTCATCCTCGCGAAGCAAGGAGTTTTATTTTCCTTGGTACAAAAAGCATTACCACAAGGAGAGTACGGGTAATCGATGATGTGAAAAGATGTCAAATATATAGAGGTAAAATATCTATAGGTAGATGGTCGTAGCTCCAGCTCTTAGTACTCCTCTAAAGGGGGGAATATGGAGTGATGTGGCATGAAGTCAGAATTTAGTGGTTCTACTAATCATGGAGTGGTAGAAGAATAATGCGGTAATGTGAAAAAGGGATGAGATTGTACTTATTCAAAGCCTACAGATATGCTACGATATCAGTGCATTATACAAACACGACGTCAAGGAAAGGAAGTAAGGGTTCCTGCTGAAATGTCATTGATAGATCAGAGGCCAGTGCATGAGGTAAGTTAAAACAAAGGAAATAACCCAAGAAAGATTACGCGGAAAATTGATGTGAGGATAGGCCAACGAAGTATTTGGGATTTTATTAAGGAAAAGCCCAGTTATGGCTAAACAGGAGGTTATAGACGAGTCAACAGATCATGCAAGATAAACGTAGTGAATCCTAATATAGTGAATTCAGTCTCGCAAATATGACGTCATAAACCTTGAGAAATGCTCAGATAGGAGTTGGGGTATTTAAAGGTATTGTATAAGTATTACAGGAATAATGGAGGGTACCACTAAGGAGATAATCAAAATCTGATTTTACAAGTAATCCTACGAGCACAACGGCACGAAGGTATGTAAGTAAGGATGTTTGTAGGTGAGTAAGAATATCAAAAATTCCTTCGAGTATACAGTATAACAAGATCACAACTTTACAAGATCCAAAAGGTTTCCTAAGTACTACCACGAAAGACTAGCTGAGGAAATAAGGAAGAAGGTTTCCACCTAAGCATAGTGACCTAAAAAGGAAATGATCTTTGATCATGTAATAGCAGTCTCACTATAATATTGCATGCACTCCATAAGAAAGTGGCACCTATCATGGCTAATGAATGGGAAAAAAAAGCCATCAAAGGTGATGTTTGAGATCATATGAGGTACAGGAAATTATAGTATTCGTGGGCAAAAAGACAAGCTAAGTATTCATGTAACAAGTGATAGAACGACCAGCAAAAGTAATTGCTTACATTTAAGGACAACTGAGAAGGCCCGAAAGGAAATTTATGGTGCTAGCAAGTTAAAGGAAGGTTGCAAGTAGTATAAATAGATTGGTGTAGGTCCTAAGGTAAAGTATTGTAGAGCAACAAGGTTTTAGGCAGATAGGTGTAATGATATGAAAAGGTGAGTGAGAAGGTGACGAGAATATGTATGTCCTCGGGATTAAACCCATCAAAACAAGGGAGCTGATGATTTCCATATGAATAAAAAACTCTGTACAGCCTGAATGAACACAGAGGAGTCTAAGACTAGGTGCATTTAGAAGAGATGGAATGCTGCCCTGGCGGTAGAATAAGGGTGTAATTGTGATAGATAAGAGGATGATTCTTAGGCCTTTGATTGAGTAATGATTTAACGAGAAAGGTATTTCATTAATTGTCGGGATTAGAATACCCCCATAAGATGAATCGCGTTGGGATGCAATGAAATACGGTTATTGAAGTATAGTATTATCCCTAGGTGGATTAGGAAAATCACTTCAGATGTTCCTCAATAAGATGTGAACCCTAGTGACAGTGTATTACGTAAGAGGTTGCAAGTTATCAGTGATAGATTATAGATCAACATTAAGGTGAATAAACAATAGATGGGTACAAGTTCCAAAGTATGAGATGAGATTTGTTTGTTATTCTTAAGATGAATAAAACTAAGGAAGCACTAAAGGACTTAGATTTATACATATAGGATAAGCAGCGAGAGAGTAACCTGGAGTTGGGTAGCAAGCCTCGGTAATTATAAAACGAAGTAAGTTTTATGGTATAGTATAACCTACCTAGATGTAGTAAATCCATAAGGATAGATATGCAAGGCTATGAAACAAGAGATAACAATAGTCTTAAGTTCGATAAAGTACCAAGCGAAAGACATCAATACACCTATAGATGCCTAGAGGGACAGCTTGTCATAATTCTGTATATGTTCATACAGTGAGGCTTATAGATTGGCTAAAAGATGGAGGAAAAAAGGAAGACGAGTCGCTAGGCACTCATATAAGGACACAGTCGTACATACTGCATGATATAAGGTAGAAAATGTTACGATGTTGGAAAAATTCCGACCACATGTCATGGCATGACAAAGAGGCCTAAAAGGGGGGAATGCCCAAGCGTTTGGATTTATTCACAAAACTGTTGCTTAGATGGAAAGATGAATATTAAAGTATTCGTAAGAGCCATAGTTTATGAAACTGATAAGCGCATCAGTCAACATTCGAGGACGAATGTTCCAAAGGGGGAATGATGTTACACCCCAAGTTTTCATACGTGAGAGTACATCGTAAGTCATTGATGTAAGCTCGGAAATGAGATTCTATTTGGAAGAAAATAAAGTAAGTTAATCATGTTACCTTGGAGGTTACAAATATTTAAGATCATGAATAACGAGTACCAAGAGGGTTGGAAATCTTAGAAGCTAAACCAATTGAAGAAAATAAGTTTCGTCGAAAGTCGACAAGTTTCGAATGTTATAACATGTACTTTGGGGTGAGACTAGGGTTATTAACATGATAAGGAGGTTATTCTATGAGTTATTTTAGTTGTATGATATTCATTTTCTACATTTTGAAGGCAAGCAAGTTGTGGAACAAGAGTTGGCAAAGGTCATCACAAGTTACATTCATAAATTTGCTGAAATTTAGGTCAAATGTATCTAAGAATTTCTCCAAATATAATTGGAATCATGGGGTGTTATACCTACCAAATTGAAGGTCTACGAGTCTAGTTTCTAACGCATTAAACCGTTTGTTAATACGACATCATAGTAGAGAGATATTCGCGTTTTTGCGAGACCGCGCAAGCAGCTCCCAATGGGACCCACTTAGGCGGTGGTTGACCTACTTCAATTTATAAACGATTTGGACGCCTATTTTTGCTCATTTTTCAACTAAACTTCGTCTCCAAACTTCTCCTAACCCTCCTAAACATATACCACAAGGTTTTGAAGTGTTTCCAAAGTGATTACACCATATTTCCACATCAAAACTTAGTTCTAGTGAAGAACAACACCTCTTTGAGGTTGTGTTGTCATTGAGGATTGTTGTGGGCTGTATTTGGATGAAATTTTAAGTTTTTGCTGCTGTATAAGGTGAGTATAACATCCTACTAATTGTGCTTAATCTTTCTTGTATGTTGGTTAAGTTGTTAGGATAATAAACTACAAGATAATACTTGGATTAGCTTAAGTCATTTCTATGGTGTTGTATTGCTATTAAGGGTTGTTGTAAACTGAATATAACTTGGATTTTGACTTGAAGTTACTGTATAAGGTATGTATATTGTGATATTTCTTGTGCCTAAGGTTATCTTGATGTTGATTAAGTTAAATGGATGGGCTAGACATGAACTAGTGAATAAAGTTGCTAATTGAGGATAGTTGAACTTGTGGATTATTTTCGTTGTTATAAATATATGGTTTAACACTGGAATCATTGATTAATGACTTCATTATCATGTTAATGATACTTTTATGTTGAAGTAAGAAGTCTATAAGGATTGATAAGGGGTATACGGATTCCAACCGGAGCTTGCCGCTCGTCGTAATGTAGTTGTGACTTCTTGTTATTATATGGTGTCTTGATATTGATAATTATGTATTGATGGATTGCTCTGGTAATTGTTGTTGGTATATGGTATTGGAGGAGGCCCTTGTTACAAGGGAGATGCTGCCCAAATTTATGTAAACGAGCTACTAGCTTAAGTTATAAACTTAGCCTTTGCTCAGCACTGATTTTGAATCTCCTTATACTATGATAGATTGTGTTGACTTGTTTGAAGAGTTGCTTGGAAGTGATTAAGGACTCAACGGGTTTAAGGTATGTTAATGCACTTTCTTCTTTCTTTTGGCATGATCTAAAGTGAAATGAATACGCTACTTCATTACGGATCTACTCCTAGCAACTAAGGTTGTCCATGTTGTTCTTTCCTTATAAAATTATTCTAAGCAAGCGTGTATGATCCTTGAATCCTACTAAGGTTCATATTGAGGGTATGGATGTCCATAGCGTTCTTAAGTCACTCCAAAAGGTTTAGAATGTGATTCCATGAGTCTAGCATGCATTATATATAGTATCTATTTTACTCTACCGAGCCGCTCTATAGTCGGCCGGGTACGACACCTATTGTGCAACCACTGATCAGTTGGGTTTACCGAGCTCCACGTGGCCGGGTACGATTCTACCGAACCTTATGATGGTCGGGTACGCTTTTACCGAGTCCTCTTTGAGGCCGGGTACGATATGATGATGATGATGCCCACAGAGGCGAATGTTTTAAAAAGTTTTATGTATATATATGTATTATGCATTTCATATCAGTAACCCCCAGAGGCACTCTGATGTTACAGGTTGTATCTCCTCTATCTCTCTCTTTACATTACTGTTCTTGTTTATGCTTTCCTGCCTAACATACTCGGTACTTTATTCGTACTGACGTCCCTTTTGCCTGGGGACGCTGCATTTCATGCCAGCAGGTCCCAATTGATAGGTTGACAGTCCTCCTAGTAGGCTATCAGCTCAGCGAAGGTGTTG
Organism: Nicotiana tabacum; assembly: GCF_000715075.1. Taxonomy (NCBI): domain Eukaryota; kingdom Viridiplantae; phylum Streptophyta; class Magnoliopsida; order Solanales; family Solanaceae; genus Nicotiana; species Nicotiana tabacum. The sequence goes on along the minus strand of NC_134080.1, from coordinate 151,300,160 downwards.
GTGCACTCCACTTGCTCCGGAGTTGCCTATTTGGTTAGTATGCTTTGGATATGTATTGATTGATATGGCGGGGCCCTGTCCCGACCTTTATGATTTTATGTACTCTTAGAGGCTTGTAGACATATGTCAGGTGTATGGATAATTGTATTGCCTTTTCGGCCTATGTTTCGAGTTTACTAATGGTCATGTCGGCCTTATAGGCCCGTATGTCACATATATTAATTTGTATATCATGTTGGGTCTTCATATGTTGACTATTCCCTTATGTTTTATTCTTGTTATCTCAGGACGGGTTTTCTGGCTCATTTACTCATGATAACATGATAAGAAAGATATGTTACGTTGGTACTCGGTTGAGTAAGGCACCGGGTGCCCGTCGCGTCCCTTCGGTTTGGGTCGTGACAGAATACAAACTCAACCAAATTAAGTAAAAACACAACAGCCCAGATCTAGTCTCCCACATATAAAGACAAAGCTTCCACAATGCATAAACACTCAACCAATTTAAAAGTCACCCAATCTAGCTAGGCAAAGAAGTGTAGAACATGAAACAAAGAAGGATGTACGTTAAGTTTTAACAGGTATCAAGTAAAGTCGTGTAATAAGAGAAATCATGTAACAAGTGGACTCATATAGCAAGTAAAGACATATAGCGCATGAAGAAAGGTAGTAAGTAAAGGCAGGTAACAAGTCAAGACATATAATAAGTAAATCACGTAACAAATGGAGACATGTAACATATACGAACTAATAACAAGCAAATGCATGAATTCAGAGAGGACATGTAGCAGAAGTTAATCAAGTAAAACCGTAGGAGAAAAAACAACAGACAGGGAGAGACATATATATAACAGTAACATATCAAAGAAGGCTTAACGCCATTTTTCAAACCAAGCAACACATAGGATTTCGCTTCAATTATTCCGGGCAAGTTCTAGACTCAAATGCAATACATGGACTATACTAAGAACTCACTTTACACATGGAACATGACTCACTAAGGATGGTCCCATTACAAATCTCAAATCAATATTCATAGATCCAAGAGATATTAAGCATAAAGAAGAAGGTGAACACGATTCAAGAAACAAGACATAGGCTGTTACACCCCAATTTTTCGTACGTGAGAGTACGTTGTAAGTTAATTGATGTAAGCTCAGAAATGAGATTATATTTGAAAGTACATAAAGTAAGTTAATAGTGTTACCTTGGAGGTTACAAATATTTAAGATCATGTATAACAAGTACCAATAGGGTCAGAAAGTTTAGAAGCTAAACGAATTGAAGAAAATAAGTTTTGTCGAAAGTCGATAAGTTTGGAATGTTATAACATGTATTTTTGGGATGAGACTAGGGTTCTTAAACTGATAAGGTGATTATGTTATGAGTTATTTTAGTTGTATGATAATCTTGTGTTACATTTTGAAGTCAAGCGAGTTGTGGAACAAAAGTTGGCAAAGGTCATCACAAGTTACATTCATAATATGCTTAAAATTAGGTCAAATGTAGCTAAGCATTTCTCCCAATATACTTGAAAATAAGGGACGATCCACATACATAATTGAAATTCTAAGAGCATAGTTTCCAAAATATTAAATCATTCGTCGATATGATGTCAGAGTAGAGAGATATTTGTATTTTCGCGAGACTGCACAAATAGCTCCCATGGGACCCACTTAGGCAGTCAGTGATTCTCCAACCTTTAAAGAGCAGGACAAGGATCATTCGGGGTCTTTTTTTGACCCAACAGAACCTATACTCTCCCAAAACACTCTCAAAGTAGTCTCCATGATTCTAGAGTGAAAATCAAAGATAAAAACATGAATCCAACACTAGAAATCTCGTGGTGCTTCCTGGATCGTAGTTCTTCATCTTGTGGCTGTTTTGGAGGATCCTTTAAAGTGTTGTAACCTCAGATTTCGTTTCATTATTGTTGAATAAGGTATGAATAAGTCCATCCCTCATATATATTAGAGTTTCTAGGAGAAATACAAGTATTTACACACCAACTTGAACACCAAAAAATGATTCAAGAAGAGAATACAACACCTATAGTTTTGTGGTGTCATTGAGGATAGTTGCAGCCTGTTCTTGGCTTAAATTTCGTGTTGTTTAACATCCTACTACATGTTCTTGAAGTTGTTTATGTGTTGGTTGCATTATTTGAGCAAAGTACTACAAGAGGAGACTTGAAATAGTTTGAGATGTTATTATTTTTAATGGATTGTTTTGGCAAGGTTGTTTCCATGAACTATAAATGGTTGAAACCCTTGAAAATGACTCTATTATGATGTTGTTATTATAAAATATTATCTACATATCGAACTTGTTGTTGGTATTGTGAGTATGAAGAGAAAGGACAACATAACAATGGAAAGTTATACTTGTTGTTGTTGTTAAATTGTTGGGATGTTTGAGGGTGAATTAAGAGATAAATAGGAGGTTAGAAGTCCTCCCATTGTACTTAATATCATGTTGGATATGTTGTTAAGTTGATAAATGAATGACTTTGGGGTTAAAGGGTTCAAAAGGGATTCAATCCGAGCTTGCCGTTTGTCGTGTTAAATAGTAGTTTTGTTGGCGATGTTTATGCACTTGTTGTTGTGTAGCTTGATTTGTGTTGTGGTGCTAAAATTATATAGGTGAAGGTTGTATGGGTTCGTGTTGGTTGATGGATTTATTAGAGTAAGGAAAACAGGGGAGATGCTGCCCATTTTAGTATAAAAATAAGCTTGTCGTCCATTGTACGATAGTTGCATCTTTCGTAGCTTAACGATAGCATTATTATCGTTACTCTAGATTGAAGGGAGATGAGAGGAGTTCAACGTGGTTATCAGACAGATTGTGATAAGGAATGTTAAGGCACTTCCTTCTTTATATTGGCATGATCTAAGTGAAATGAACGTAAACGATACACTATTTCATAACGGATCTACTCCTAGCAACTAAGGTTGTTCATGATATATTTTCCTTATAAAGTTATTCTAAGCAAATATGTATGATCCTTGAGCATGCATTATATATATGTATCTATTTTACTCTACTGAGCCACGCTATAGTTGGCCGCGTACGGCACCTATTGTGCAACCTCTGATCAGTTGGGTTTTACCGAGCTCCACGTGGTCGGGTACGATTCTACTGAGCCTTATGATGGCTGGGTACATTTTTACCGAGCCTATTATGGCCGGGTACGATATGATGATGATGATGCCCACAGAGGTAAATGTTTTAAAGGTTTATGTATTTATACATATGTATCATGCATTTCATGTCAGTAGCCCTCAGAGGTATGTCAGTAGCCCTTAGAGACACTCAGATGTTACAGGTTGTATCTTTTCTATCTCTCTTTGTATTACTATTCTTATTTATGCTTTCTTGCCTTACATACTCTGTACTTTATTTGTACTGACGTCCCGTTGGCCTTGAGACATTTTGTTTCATGCTCGCAAGTCCCGATAGATAGGTTGACAGTCCTTCTAGTAGGCTATCAGCTCAGTATAAGGTGTTGGTGCACTCCACTAGATCCAGAGTTGCCTCTTTGGTCAGTATGCTTTGGACATGTATTGATTGGTATGGCGGTGCCCTGTCCCAACCTTTATGATGTTTATGTACACTTAGAGTCTTATACACAAATGTGTTGTATATGGATGATTGTATGGACTTGTCGGCCTATGTTTTGAGTGGACAAATGATCATGTTGACCTTATAGGCCCGTATGTCACATGTATAAGTTTGTATATCATGTTAGGTCGTCCTATGTTGATTATTCCCTTATATTTTATTCTGGTTATCTGATGACGGCCTTTCCGGCTCATTTACCCATGATATTATGATAATAAAGATACGTTATTTTGGTACTCGGTTGATTAAGGCACCGGGTGCCCGTAGCGTCCCTTCGGTTTGGGTCGTGACATAGGCGTCATGAAATATGCTATCCTATTTTCTCATGGCATCATCAAATATTTAAAACAAAGGGAAGGTGGTACATATACCAAGGTCTAAATATGCTACCATCAAACAAGTAAAAAAGCTTAGGAATCACGTCGTTCTTCCTCCTTTTATTTTCTATATCCTAATATTCTAGTAATGAAAAAGTTACTACCCGGTTCAAATTATATCCCATAATAAAGAAACGAGTCATAAAGAAAAATTACGGGAGATTATTACTACCTAAGAAAAACAAAATATATACATTTTTGTATTTTTCCATTTTTTATTTTTTTTGTATTTTTGTTAGGCTTTAATCCCTAAAGAAAATTATTTAAAAGATCAGTTGTCAGGAATTTTTGTTGGTCTGATTTGTTTTTGTTTTCAATTTTTTTCCAATTAAAGTAACACAACTAAAATAGCTTAGAATATCAACGAAACAATCTCCTCACCCCGCACTTAAAATTGTGCATTGTCCCTAATGCACACTATAACTAATAAGAGGGTAAAAAAACTACCTAGTTTGTCATGCCCCAAACCTGAAGAGGCGTGGCCAGCACCCGATGCCATACTTGGCCCGAGAATACCACTCTGTAACTGTGAACTCTAGACGGGTAACCCTCAACTTAGGACGATGAGGCTATATTCTGAACCATCTGAAAATAACGTCTACAACCAACAATACCAAACTAAACATCTATGTAGGGCTGGTAAAGCCACAATACTGATGTAAAAAATGTACAGGACTCATCTACAAGCCTCTAGGGATAACTGAACTGTATCATGGTTGGGATAGGGCCTCGACCTACCCATCAAACCTGTATATATAAAATGGACTCCAAGGTATAGGCCTGGTAACTCCGAGGAAGTTGAGCTTACTAACCAAACTGTTGTTTGACTTTGTCTACTAGGAAAACCTATCTAATTGTCTATCAGGACCTGCAGGCATGAAATACAGCATCCCCAGCAAAAGGGGCGTCAGTACGAAATAATGTACCGAGTATGTAAGGTAACATAATAACTCAAAGCTGAAACTGAACTGATAATATAATAACTGAAAGTACCTGGGAGTCAAATATAATTTGAAAATATGCTTACCTGCTGATACTGACTCATCTCTCTCAATATAATAAGTAAAATAGCTGTCCGACCCTATAAGGCTTGGTATGTGTAACTGCTCTGCCACAATAGGCTCACTCATAGGCGCTTGGCTATACTAGGTTCTGTATCTCGGCCATTCTAGGCTCGCTCATAGCCGCGCTCAGCCATAGTAGGCTTGATATATAACTTACTATCTGATTAGAGGTTGCCCAATCGAGGCCTGCCCATCGGTTATAGCTCGATGGTGGTGAAAATACTGTAATACTATATATATATATAGACTCTCCCCAGAAAATTATGCTAAGTAATTTAAGATTTCGTGGTGCCAAGGTAGGCTAATTATTTTATCTTGCGTGCAAATGAGGATTCATGATATAATTGATATCAATTGGATATGTTAATAAGCGTATACGTCATATTATAAGTGATTTGGGGTCTAAGGAGAGGCCTAAGTCTAAGCCAAGTTGGAAAATTTCATAATAGACTAAAGTTGTAAATAAATACGCACAAGACCTCACTTTGGACAATCCTATATCCAGTTATATAAGGAGTTGTGTGATGCACAACCTATCAAATTAAATCACTTTGAGTCTAGTTTCCAACGCATCAAACCGTTTGTCATTTGGAGGTGTATACAGAAAGTTATGACCATTTTATCGGACCTATGTCAGATGCGCGACCGCGGCGCGACCGCAGAAAAACTGATGGTTTCTGCCTCCGAGCGCGGCCAGACCGCTGTAAGAGCGTGGCCACCGCATCCCCGACATGGTTTGACCGCGGTCGCGCGCCTAGAATCTTTATAAATACCCCAAGACCGGGTATGGAGAGTCTCTAAGTTACTTTTTGAGCTAGGGGCTTGCTCTATCGAGGGGAATCTGTCCCATACTTCCCTCCTATGATCCAAGGTAATGTTTTTGGAGTATTTTGAGTTAATTAATACTCCTAAACACTTATATTAACAAGGATTGATCTTGAAAATCCATAGATTCCCATTCAAATCCCTAAATTGGTCAAGAATACTACAAGTGGGGATTCTCAAGATTCTTACTAGAAGAGGTATGTCTATCATCTCTAACTACTCCATGATGATTATTTATGTATGATATATGTGTTAGAACTCATGGGATGGTGATTGGAAGCCACAAGTGCCTAACCTAGGTTGTGTTGGTGTTGTAGAGATTGTAAAATGGGTTAATTAAGGAGGTTGATGGTTGGGTGTAAATGGATGGTCATACATATGTTGCTGGAAGTTATAAATTGGTTAGGAACGATGGTGGAATAAATTGTTGGTTAATAGTGATAGTTGGATGAACTAATACTACGGTTATGTGATGTAAAGATCTATACCTATAAGGTGTTTGATAATATGCCTAAATGACATAAGTTATAGAATTTATTACTAATATTAGCCCTATTGAATGTTGTATTGTAGATTGAAGTTGCTTAAGTGTATTGGATCATTGTAGTATCATTAAGGGGCAAATTTCAGGTATGTATGGCTAAAACCTTGTCTTTTAGAAATCGAGCTTCATCGATGTTTGTGTGAATATGGTAAGATTAAAGTTGAATTGTTGCATCGATTGTTATTTTACATGAATTGGTGTTATAACCTTATATGCATGAAAGATGTGTCTCAATATAATCAAAGTGCTATCTTGATAACTTGAAAGGGGCAAAAGATATGAATTGTGCATTGAAATGCTTAGACCTTAAATTGAGATTGAAGCTGCATATAATGTGCCATCTATGTGAAGTCTTATCTATGCTCACAATTTAAATTGCTCTTGTGTGCACATATTACCTAAATTACAAATCTAACATTGAAATTGGGAATGATGTGAAATGTGGCCTAGTGCCAAATATATGACGTGATAGCTGTGGCCCCAAGTGCTTATGAAATGACATATGTGAAACAAAGATTGAATTGAGATGATTGATGGAAAAAGTGAAATGCCTTGGTAAGGCGGCCTAGCTGATCGGGCCGAGATCGGACGCCATGGTGGTATTGTGTTGATATTGAATCTCGGATAAAAAGGAAAAATGAGATTGTGATTGAAGTGTATGTCTCTAGTGAGACGGCTTAGCCGATCGGACCGTGATCGGACTCCGCTCAAGAAAGCGGTGGTATTGTGAATGATGATGAACAATATTGAAATGCCCCAAACTAAAGGCTATGGAAACAAATGTGAGAATTGTATGATTCTTTTACCTTGATAATGTTATGATCGTTTGAAGCTTTTGAGTTATACTTGTGATTTCCTTATTTTTGTATGAAAGTTCTTTCTAACTAGATGGTGTTTAATTACATACTAGTGCTATTCGATGACACTAACGTCCCTTTTGCTGAGGGCACTATGTCTTTAATTGGATGTAGGTGTTTCTATAGCGGGCAGTGCTGGTCACACCTAGTGCCGTATCATCCTTTCAGCTGACTTGGTGAGCCCCACTTTGTTTTGGGGTCCTGTTTCATCTATTTATCATGTACATTGTATTTGAGGTATAGCCGGAGCCTTGTTGCCGGCATTTCTATATTACTCTTCAGTTGTATTTAGAGGCTCCGTAGACAGGTTGTGGGTAGTGTCGGGTATTGGAATTAAAGTAGAAATATTGATGTTTGGCAATGATATATAAAACTTGTAATATTTTCAATATTGTGAACGAAGTTGTTAATGGAAGTGAAATGGACTTGTTAATGACATGTTTATAGAATTTGATTAATGGTGTACATTTCCTCTTTATTCAAAGATGAATTTGGGTAGTATGAAACCAAATAGGCTTGCTCAGTCGGGTTTACTCGGTTGAGCGCCGGTCGCGCTCCTCGGATTTTGGGGCGTGACATATAGACTCTCTGCTCTCTTGGCTGAAAGAAGACAAAACTAAACTGAATATAAAGTCCCGATAAGTGAGAATACTGTAACTTATGAGACTAGGATAATGTACATAAATTCAGGAATAAGAACTTCTCTTTATGCCTCGTTATCAAATGCATGTAGTTACGGGATCATGCCAAAATAAAGAAAAGGTCTAGCCTTAACATACCTTATCACAATATATCCAATCACCAAGTTGAACTTCTCTTCGCACCTGAATCTACAACAACAATATAATACTTTCATTAAGTTACGAAAGGTACAACTATCGCACAACGAACGACAAGCTTATTTTGTATTAAAAGAGGCAGCATATCCCCTATATTCCTTACTTCCTTCAAATTCAAGATAACACCAATAACACATGAACACAACAATAAAAACATATATACATTATTTTCCAACCTTATATACATCATAAAATACTACAAAACAACCCAACAGACTCTAATCTTTTCATACACAAAACGACCACCGTAGTAGTGTCAAACGACACGAAAATGTTACGATGAACGACCAGCCCACCACCCTGAATTTATGTGGTGTTTCTTCACACCCTTCCTCCTCAAAAACTCCATAAAATAGTAGTAAAACACGCAATCCAACAGCAACACAAAACAATTCACAAAACAGTCTGTTGCAAGTGAATATCTCGAACTCACGGCTTTCGATCACCGTCCCGTGAGTTCTTACGTTTATAGAACGACTTTTCACACATATCTATCAGAAAAAATAGATGAAAGAGGGCAGTAAATGTAACTTATTTGTTGAATAACTCAGCTCCTATCTTGGTTCTTCAAACTCAAGGTTTTTCCTCCAACTAGAACTTGGAAAGGAGAGAAATTCAATTAGGGTTTGTGTTCAATTTTTGGGAGAATGTTTGTAGGGGTTTAGGTCTGGTTGTTGTGACCTCTTATCAGTGTATTATATAAACGAACTATGCCTTTAAAAGGTCTCTTTGGATGACCCAAACTGTCCCATTTTTGGACTCTCATTTAAGCAAGTAGGTGACACACCTACTTGTTACCTAGCACTCTGCACAGTCTCACAAAAACACATATATCTCTCTACGCTATTGTCTTATTGACAAACGATTTAATGAGTCAGAAAATATACTCATAGATCTTCAATTTGATGGGTAGAACACCCCGTAAATCTAAGTATATTGGGAGAAAATCATAGTTACATTTGACCCAAATTTCAGTAAAATCGATGAATGTAACGTGTGATGACTTTCATCAACTTTTGTTCCACAAGTCGTTTGACTTCAAAACATAACACGCGACTATAATACGACTAACATAACTCGTAGCATAACCTCCTTATCATGTTAAGCACCCTAGTCTCACCCCAAAAGTACATGTTATAACATTCCCAACTTGTCGACTTTCGACGGAACATTATTTTCTTCAATTCCTTAGCTTCTAAACCTTCCAACCCTCTTTGTACTTGTTGTTCATGATCTTCAATATATGTAACATCCGAGGTAACATGATAACTTACTTTATATACTTCCAAAAATCTCATTTTTGGTCTTACATTAGTTTACTTACGATGCACTTTTACGTATGAAAATATGGGGTGTAACATCATTCCCCTCTTTGGAACATTCATCCTCGAATGTTGGCTGTTGCGCTTATCAGTCTTATAAACCATAGCTGCTACGAATAATTTAATACTGTCCTTTCCATATAGGCAAATGTCTATGAATAAATCTGAAGGCTAGGGCATTCCCCCCTTAGGGGTCTTTCTCACACCATGACTTGTTCTTGGAATTCTTCCAATCTCATAACTGTTGCAACCTTCTGTCATGCACCCTGTACGACTTTGTCCTTGTATGTGAGCCTATGCGATTCTTCTCTCCTTTTCCTTCAGATTTTAGGCAATCTCTAGGCCTCACTTTGTGAAAATATACAGAACTATGACAAGATGTCCCTCTGGGAATCTATAGGTGTACTGAAGTTATTCGCTCGGTACTTTGTCGAATTTATGACTATTGCTATATCTTGTTTTATAGCCTCGATTAGCTATGCTTATGGCTTTACTGTATCTAGATAGCTTATACTATACCACAACACTTACTTTGATTTATTATTACTAAGGTCTGATACCCAACTCCAAGTTACTCTCTTGCTTCTTATCCTATATGTATAAGTTTAAGTCCCTTAATGCTTCCTCGTTACTATTCATATTAAGAATGACAGCCTAATCCTATCACACACTGGGAAATTCATCCATCTATTGTTGATTCACCTTAATATCGATCTATAATCTATCAATGATCACTTTAAACCTCTTATGTAATACATTATCACTAGGGCTCACGTCTCATAGGGGAACATCTGAAGTTATTTGCTTGATCCACCTAGGGATGATACTATACTTCAATAACCATATTTCATCGCATCCCAATGAGATTCTTCTTATAGGGGTATTCTAATCTCATGCAATTCATGAAATCCCTTCTCTTTGAATAATTACTCAATCAAAATCCTAAATGTCATCCTCTTAACATTTATCACAATTATACCCTTATTCTACTACCAGGGCAATATTCCTTCTTTTCTAAATGCTCAAAGTCTTAAACTCCTCCGAGTTCAATCAAGGTGTACTGAGTTTTTTAATAACTTACGAAAACCATCAGCTCTATTGTTTTGATGTGTTTAATCCCAAGGGCTTAGCTATTCTCGTTACCTTGTCCCTTACCTTTTCTTATCCTTACTCCCATCTACCTAAAACCTTTGTCTCTCTACCAAACTTTATCTTGCGACCTATACATATCTATTTATACTACTCGCAACCTTCCTTTAACTTGATAGCACCACAGATTTCCTTATGTTATTTTGTAACCTCAAGCGAGATATCACATTGTCTCTAACTCTTCTTTACTTTCTTAACTAGACTTCTCGGTACCTGGAAACCATTGGGTGGAAGATATGCTACTGACAACACCACTATCATTTCTGGATACTGAATCACGGTGCTTCTAGCCCTCTATCTGAAGTCTTGACTATTCACAACCTTCTGCACTTGAGCATCTCATACCTCCTTTACCATTACCTTTCTTAACTTTAAATCTCGCATCGTATCTTCTGTGGCTTTCATAATGTCCCTTCCACATTGGTGGAATTCACATCCACACCTTAAAGCTCTACTATAATACTTGCACCTCTGGTGCATATACCATCTAGTGAGAGATTCATACTTACTCCTTATGAGGCTGGCACTTTTCTAACTAGCTTTATCGTAGAGCCGTTATAGAATATGGCTGCTATACTATCTCTCTTGTACCTATAATTTTAAAATTGATTTTCCAGTGTTTTGAATCACAATTTCTATATTATCTGGGTGTAATAATAAGACTCCTGATTCACTTAGCTAATGTAACTCTTTAGTTTTCTCTTCTCTCTCATCCTTTAAGTAGGCTAAAGCTATCTTCCGATCAGCTGCTCAGGGTATTAGTTATTAATTTCGCATTTGGCGGATGCTATGGAACATCCATAATATAATCTTCAAACAATTCAAGCCTTTGTCTGTGAGGTGGACTCAATTCTTTCTTTTAACTTATACCGGAGTCTCTTATAGCTGTAGGAATGTCAATATATATGCTGCATGGATAATACTCCGAATCTTAAGTGCGTTCATAATGTAACTAACTATGGGTCATTGATTGAATAATTCCATTCGTGCCTTCTCAACTTTCTTTATAAAGTAATCAATTACTTTTCCCGCTTGTTCTACCACTTGTTTCATGACTACTTAGCTTATCCTAGTGCCCACACCTATTGGAATTTCGTGCAACTCATATGATCTCGAATATTACTTTTTTCCCCGTTCATTAGCCATGATATGTGCCACTTTCTTATGGAGTGTATACAATGTTGTAGTGAGACTGTTGTTATAAGATCATTTCCTCTTTAGGTCACAATGCTTAGCTTGTAACCTTCTTCCTTATTTTCTCAGCTAGTCTTTCGTTGCAGTGCTTAGGGAAGACCCTCTGACTCTTGTAAAGATGCGAGCTTATTACATTGTATACCCCACGGAATTTCTGATGTTCTTACTAGCCTATCATTATCCTTAGTTACTTATCTCCATGCCCTTATACTCATAGAGTTGCTTCTGAATCGAAATTTTGATTGTCTCCCTAGTGGAACTCTTTTTTATGTCGTATCTGCGAGACTGAATTTCCTATGCTGGGTTTCACAACATTTATCTTGCATGATCTACTAATTTATCTAAGACCTCCTATCTAGACATAACTAAGCTCTTCCTGAATCAACTACTAACTACTCATCACTTTATGCTCATATTTATATTCTGCGTAACCTCTCTTGGGTTATGTCTTTTGTCTTAACTTATCTTTTGCACTGGCTCCTAATGTATTCAAATGTTCATTCGCCCTTATTTATCAATAACATCTGGTATGGGAACCCTTACTTCCTCTTCCGACATCATGCTTGAATAATGTTCTGGATTCGTAACATATCTATAGGATCTGAATAAATGCAATCTCATTCCTTTCGCCTTTTTACCGTATTCTTTCTTTACTATTCCATAGTTACTTGAACTACATAACTCTGAATTACTACCATATCACACCGTATTCCCCCTTTAGGGGAGTAATATCATTTAATGCTATGAAGATTTACCTATATATGGTTTACCACTTCATCTTTGGCATCTTTTCACATCTTCACTAACTCTTACTCGCCTTGCGATAACCCTTCTCTACCAGGGATAACTGAATTACTTACGCACGAGGGTGATACTTAGTGTAATTGGCACACTTAGTCCCTTAAGATTAATTTTTCTGAAAGTTTTTGCTTTGGCAGAGCGTCTTCCTGAATGACCTTTAAATGTTATTCTTCTGTTGTCCATTTTATTATTGCTGGAATGCGATCTTTGAAATTCTCTTGATGTCGACTATTATCACATCATTATCCCTAATTGATGTTCAGTTTATCTTGTTCACTAGACCATACTGATTTCTCTTACTCCGGTGGTCTAAATTTTTGTTTTGGTAATCACATTGGACTCACCAACTCATTTCTCGAAATGAGGATATGAGTTTTGGCTTATACTTGTTTATTGTCTCAAGGCCTGTCACCTCCTGTCTTTTTCCTCACTTGACTGTAGACTCTATCATTATATCATATTTTGATTTACCGTTATCACCCATTTATCACATCTTACTCATAATACTTTATTTACTCTCTTCTTATTCTCCTGCTAATATTTTTGTCTATTACCTTATTCTGAAAATTTCAATAAAATATTCTTTCGCTTTTAGCTCCCCTTGCTCTATCCACTGGATCTTCGGTTCGCCTAGCATTCTCACTTTACTAGGGACGGGAGCCATACAAAGGTAAATATTTATCCCTTCTAGGATTCCACTGCCTGTCTTCTAAGATTTTTTCTGGACATTCTAGTATTCATATCTAAATGTACTATTCCAGAGTGCACCATCGGGGTGTCTCACACAGAGAATTATTACCACGTTTGCAATATACTTCGAAAATGTCAGCTAATGCTAATAATCCATCCACCATTTTGGGTTACTCTAAGCCCGGCTGGATCATTATATCCCATCCTACTCTTAAACAATATCCGTTAGCTCCCACATGGCATAACTAAGATCGGTTTGGCCAATTGTACATACTTTTGTTACTGTTTATGGTAACTCAAATGCTTATATTTCTCTGCCTGAATTTTAAATACTGATAATCTTCACTAACTGAGTACATTATACCCTTCGCCACCTTGCTTTATTTACTTATTGAAACTTGTATCTACCTTCTAATTCTCTCGTTTCATTTTACCATATGGGTGGATAAATATTCATGCCTTAGGATCCTTACCAAGAAGCTTACATGTCTTAGTACACACATGATCTGATGAATACCTTACATTTACTCATCGTAAGCATGATGCAAAATCGAGTTCTTATGACAACTCTTCTACAACCACATTTAATCTCTTACCAACTGTCTTTCTAAACGTAGGTATTATTATATTACGAATAAAATAGAAGTTAGGAGTTTGAATCTTACAACTGAGATCTACCACACAATCTAGAGTAAGAAGAAAGAGTGATAGTCTTAAATGCCCTGTAGCCTCCTGCTTATAAGTGTGGTGCACAACACACCCATAAACAAGACTCTACTAGACTCAATTTATAGACTCCTTAGGATAGAACTGATCGGTATATAACTCACCACCTGATTAGAGGTTGCCCAATAGAGGCCTACCTATCGATTATAGCTCGATGGTGGTGAAAATACTATAATACTGTATATATATAGACTCTCTGCTCTCTTGACAAAATTAAACTGAATATGAAGTCCCGATAAGGGAGAATACTATAGCTTATGAGACTAGGATAATGTACATAAATTCAGGAATAAGAACTTCTCTTTATGCCTCGTTATAAAACGCATGTAGTTACAAGATCATACCAAAATGAAGGAAAGGTCTAGACTTAACATACCTTATCACAATATATCCAATCACCAAGTTGAACTTCTCTCCGCACCTGAATCTACAACAACGATATAATACTTTCATTAAGTTACGAAAGGTACAACTATCGCACAACGAACGACAAGCTTATTTTGTATTAAAAGAGGCAACATCTCCCCTATATTCCTTACTTCCTCCAAATTCAAGATAACACCAATAACACAAGAACACAACAATAAAAAAATATATACATTATTTTTCAACCTTATATACACAATAAAATACTACAAAGCAGCCTAACACACTCTAATCTCTTTGTACACAAAATAACCACAGTAGTAGTGTGAAACAACCCGAAAATATTACGACGAACGACCAACCCACCAACCTAAATTTATGTGGTGTTTCTACACACCCTTCCTCCTCCAAAAATCCATAACACAGTAGTAAAACACGCAATCCAACAGCAACACAAAACTGTTACATCCCGCATTTTTGTTTGTTAAAGTTTGGTCGTAACTTAATCGACGTAAGTTCAGGAATGAGATTATTTTGAGATTATAAGCATCATGCTATTTCAAACAAGTGATGAGTAAATTCGTGAAGGTGAGAGGGGAATCAAGCCAAAGAAAATAAATTTCGTCCAAGTTTGACATGTTGGGATAAAATACGACCCGAGCTAAAGTACTCGGTACTTAAGGACTAGTGCCATACAAGGTACTATATGACCATGATAGTAAGATATACAAGGTATGTTAAAAGTTAGTAGTATTTTAAGTAAGTGAAAATAATTATCAATTATGTGGGTAATTGTTTAATTATTGGGTAATGGGATATTACCTAGTTAATTAATAATTAGTAATGGATTAATTAAAAACTTTGGATAAATACCAAAGCCTCCCACATGACAACTAATGGAAATGGATTAATGACTTTTGTTTTGGGCAATTGAATAATAAGGACCCATAGACTATGTATTAGCCCTCAAAAAATGTGGGAAAATGACTGTGATAGTCATCTTTATAATTGTTTCAATTGAAATTAAATACAAAGGTGCCTAATCAATTAAAGCCATCAACATTCTCTTTCCAACAAAATATGTTGCAACATTTTGGTATCAAACAGACGCTAGCTATTCAAACCAATTTCCTAATTCAACATAGCAATCAACTCTACATACCATTTCCCATTTCAAACCAATTTCAGACACTAATTCAATATTTTCAAACAGCTGCTACATCAACCTAGCAAGCTTTCCAACAAAATTTCTTGCAACATTTACAATTCCAACGAGAATTGTTAGAGCCGTAGCAATGTAAAATTTTACAGTTCTA
Organism: Nicotiana tabacum; assembly: GCF_000715075.1. Taxonomy (NCBI): domain Eukaryota; kingdom Viridiplantae; phylum Streptophyta; class Magnoliopsida; order Solanales; family Solanaceae; genus Nicotiana; species Nicotiana tabacum. Next base: position 151,284,469 of record NC_134080.1, on the reverse strand, counting down.
ATGGAGTGCGGTGTAACCTTTTCCAAGAATGTCATACGGATTTCTTCCTACTCCAGGTATGTTAGGGCTATCCCATCTTTCTTTTTGGCGTGATCGATACGTCACAAACAAAACAAGCAAATGCCTAATTTCCATAAATGACTCTATTCATAGAAATACTAGGGGTGTCTATATTCTTGATTCCCCATGTGAATTATTATTCTATCGTCTGTTCATGGGTCTCAGAAAATACGTAAGTAGATAAAGTTTAGTTCATGGTATTATTCAAAGGCAAAATTGTCTTATGACACTCCGAAAGATTTTATTGACGTACTTCTCATGCATTTCATTCATGTACATTGACCCATGACCATATGTCATTATATACGCGTATATATGTATATTATATGTATATGGGATATGGGAAAAGGTTACGACATTATATACGCACCACCACCTGATCAGCTAGTATATGTTAATGATTTTGCCCACAGTGGCCGAGATGATATGATGAGATGCCCTCAGAGGCTTGATGATGTTATAAGAACATGTACCTATACACGACATGATATTGATGCGCATATGCATGACACTTTAAGTATTTCATGATTTACAGAGTTATCCAAACTTACAGGTTGAGTCATTTACTCTATATTTTTTCCATGTCTTTTATGTACTTATTTATGTGCCTTACATACTCGATACATTATTCGTACTGACATCCCTTTTTGCCTGGGGACGCTACATTTCATGCCCATAGGTCTCGATAGACAGGTCGAGAGTCCTCTAAGTAGGTGATCAGCTCAGCGGAAGATGTTGGTGCACTCCATTTGCTCTGGAGTTGCTTGTCTGGTCAGTATGATTTAGTTGTGTATTGTTTGGTATGGCGGGGCTCTGTCCCGGCCTTTATGATAATTATGTATTCTTAGAGGTTTGTAGACATATGTCATGTACGTAAAAGATTGTATGGCCTTGTCGGCCTATGTTCAGTGTACGAGTGGTTATTTTGGTTTTAGAGGCCCATATGTCTTAGGTATAAGTTGGCATTACATGTTGTGTTCTACCTACTTCACGGCAGCCTCTACGGCTTAGTTATCTATGATAGTATGATACAAAAAGATACGTTATGTTGGTACTCAGTTGAGTAAGGTACCGGGTGCCCGTCGCGACCCATCGGTTTGGGTCGTGACAAAAGTGGTATCAGAGCAGTTCCGTCCTAAGGAGTCTACAAGCCGTGTCTAGTAAAATCTTGTTTATGGGTGTGTTGTGCACCATAATTATAAGCAGCAGGCTACATGGCATTTAGGACTATCACTCTTTCTTTTTACTCTAGATCATGTGGTAGAGATCAATTATAAAAACTCAATTTCCTAAACTCTATCTTATTCGTAATACAATGATGCCTCCATCCAGAAAGACGGTTGGTAAGAGATGTAGTTGTGGAAGAGTTGAGTCAGAGGAACTCAATTTTTGCATCATGATTATGATGGATAAATATGAGGTATTCAGCAGATCATGTGTATTCTAAGACGTGTAACCCTTTTTACAAGGAGCCTTAAGGCAGGAATATCTACCCACCCCTATGGTGAAAGACAATGAGAGATTCAGATGATATATATAAATTCAACAAGTAAAAGAAGCAAGATGAAGAATGGTACGAGGTGCCCCGTTAGTGAAGATGATCATTATTTACAATTCAGAAAAAGAAATATAAGCAATTTGAGTTACTTTCAACAGTAACAAAGGTATGTACAATCAGCTACATCTATCTTAGTTATGCCCTATGGGGGCTAACAGGTGTAGTTTAAGAGAGGAACGAGATACCAGGATCCGACTGGGGTTAGAGTAACCCAAAATGGTGAATGGATTGTTTGCGTTAGTTGACATTTCGGACGACATTGCAAATGTACCAATAGAACTCTTTGTGAGACACCCAGATGGTGCATTATTAAATAGTACAACCAGATATGAGTACTATAACGATAGGCACTGGGAGACTTGAAGGGACAAATATTATCTTAGTGTGGCTTCCGCCCCTAGTAGAGGAAGAATGTTAGGCAATTTAAAGAGCCAATGGATGGAGCAAGGGGAGCTAAAAGCAAACGAATGTCTTGTTCGAATTTTCAGAATAAAGTAATAGAAATAGATGTTAGCAGGAAATAAGAAGAGAGTTAATGAAGCATTATGAGTAAGATGTGATACACGGATGACAACGTTAGGTAAAAAAAATGACAGTATTATAGAGTCTCCAGTCAAGTGAAGGAAAAGACGAAAGGTGACAGGCCTTGAGACAACAAGAAAATATAGGCAATAAAGTCATATCCTCATTTCAAGGAATAAGTTTGCGACTTAACGTGATTAACAGAAGGTAAAGTAAGACTCATGAGTAATAGGAATCAGTATGGACTGGTGAACAAGATAAACTAAACATGAGGAACTGAGAGATTTGATAATAGTCAGCATCATGAGAATTTTAGATTTTGTTTCGGCGATAATAGAATGGAAAACAAAAGAAGATTCATGAGAAATTCAGAGAATGGTCATTCAGGAAGAAGCTTCCCTAAATCAAGCAATGTGAGCAAAGTAAAGCTTAAGGGACTATGTGTGCCAGTTACACTAAGTGCCACCCTCCCGAGTAAGGAATTTCATTATCCTTGGTACAGAAGAATTACCATAAGGCAAGTAAGGTCCTCGATGATGTGACGAGACGCCAAAGATGAAAAGGTAAAATATCTATAGGTAGATCATCATATAGTTAAATCTTAGTACTTCCCTAAAGGGGGGAATATGGAGTAATGTGGTATTAAGTCAAAATTAAGTGGTTCTAGTAACTATGGAGTGGTAAAGAAGGAACACAATAAAAATAAAAAGGGATGAAATTGCACTTATTCAAATCCTATAGACATGCTACGATTCCAGAACATTATGCAAATACGATATCAAAGAAAGGAAGTAAGGATTCCTTCCTGGGATGTTATTGATAGATAATGAGCCAGTACGTGAGGTAAGTTAAGACAAGGAAATAACCCAAGAAAGATTATGCGGAATATTGATATGAGAATGGGCTGATGAGTAGTTAGTAGTTGATTCAGGAAGAACCTAGTCATGACTAGATAAGAGGTTACATACAAATCAGCAGATCATGCAAGATAAATGTAATAAACCCCAACATGGGCAATTTAGCCCCGCAGTAATATCATTATAATACTTGAGATATATTCAAATAGGAGTCGGGTTAGTTAAAGGTGCCGTATGATATTACGGAGATAAAAGAAAGTACCACTGGGAAGACAGCCAAAATATCAGTTTGGGAGAAACCCTACATGCACAAGGGCATGGAGGTAAGAAACTACGGATGATTATAGGCAAGGAAGGACATAAAAAGGTCCATAATAATCTCACAACTTTACAAGAGTCAAGGGTTCTCCCTAAGTACTATAACGAAAGACTAGCTGAGGAAATAAGAAAGAAGGCTGCAACCTAAGTACTATAACCTAAAGAGGAAATGGCCGTGTAACAACAGTCTCACAATAACATTGTAAGCACTCCAAAGGAAAGTGGCACCTCCCGTGGCTAATGAACGAGAAGTAAAAATTAAAAGTAATATTCGAGATCATATGAGTTGCACGAATACTCTAGCATATGTGGGCACTAAGATAAGCTAAGTATGGACGCAACAAGGGGCAGAAAGATCAGGAAAAGTAATAGCTTACATTTAAAGAAAGCTAAGATGAAAAAAAATTAATTATTAGATTAATGTTTCAGAATTGGTTACGTTATGAACGCGCTTAAGGGTTCAGAGTTTTATACATACAACATATACAACCATAGAAGATTCTAGTGTACGTTAAAAGAAAAGAATTGAGTCCAGGTCATAGACGAAGGATTAATTTGTTAAAGGATGGTATCATGCATATCCCATAGCGCCATGAAAGGCAAAAGGTAATAAGTAACATTATGAGCCACAAATCGGAAGATAGCTTAAGCCTACTTAAAGGTTAATCAGAGGAAAGAGGAAACTAAAGAGTTACATCAACTAAATAAATCAGGAGTTTGATTATTGAACCCAGAAAAATTATGGACATAGTGATTAAGAACATAACAGAATCACTCTTAATATTAGAGGTACAAGAGAGATAGCACAACAACCATATTCTATAACGGCTCTACGATAAGGCCAATTAAAATACCAGCCTCATAAGAATTCTGTATGGAACTCCCACCAGATTGTATAGGCACCAGAGGTGTAAGTATTATAATAGAACTTCAAATTATGGATGTGAATTCTACCAATATGGAAGGAAGGTCATGAAAGAGATAGAAGATGTTATGCGAAACTTTAAAGTAAGTAAGGTAAAGGTAAACGACGTACGAGATACTCAAATGTAGAAAGTTGTGAATAGTCCATACTTCGGATAGAAGGCTAGAAGTGTGGGGATTCAATATCCAGGAATGACAGCGGCATCGTCAGTGGCATACCTTCCAGCCTATGGTTTAGGTAGCGAAAAGCCTGACTAAGAGAGTAAAGAAGAGTTAGAGACGATGTGATGTCTCGCTTGACGTTCCAAAATGACATAAGGAAATCTACGATGCAAGCAAGTGTAAAGGTTGCAAGTAATATAAATAGAGTTGTATAGGTCGCAAGCTATTGTATGGTGAAGCGACAAGGTTTTAGAAGACATGAGTAAGGATAAGAACGGGCGAGTGAGAAGGTAATGAAAATGGATAAGTCCTCAGGATTAAGCCCATGAAAACAAGAAGATCAGATGGTTTCTCTAAGTTATACAAAGCTCATTATAGCCCGAATGAACTCAAAGGAGTCTAAGAATAATAGCATTTAGAAGAGATAGAATGTTGCCCTGGTAATAGAATGAGGGTGTAATTGTGATAGATAAAGGATGACGTTTGGGCCTTCGATTGAGTAATGATCTGACGAAGAAAAGAAAGGGATATCATGAATTGGATAGGATTAAAATACCCACGCAAGGTGAATTGCATTGGGATGCTGTGAGATACGGTTATGAAAGCATGGTATCGCCGCGGGTGCATCAGTCTAATCATTTCAGATGTTCCCCGATGAAACGTGAACCCTAGCGGCAGTGTTACATAAAAGGTTAAGATATCAGGGGTAGATTATAGATCAATATTGAGATGAATCAACAATGGATGGATAAAGGTTATAAAGTATGAGATGAGATTAGGCCTTCATTCTTAAGATGAACAGTAATGTGGAAGTATTAAAGGACATAGATTTATACGTATTGGATAAACAATGAAAGTAACCTGGAATTTGGTAGCATACCTCAGTAACGAGAAATCGAGGTAAGAGTCATGGTATAAAATGACCTATTTAGATACAGTAAAGTCATACGGATGGATAACCGGGTCTATGAAATAAGATATAGCAATATTCGTAAGTTCGACAAAATACCGAGCGAAGAACTTCAGTAATGGCTAAAAATCAAAGGAAAAAGGAAAGAAGAGACGCATAAGCGCACTTACAAGGTTAGAGTCATAGAGGACGCATGATAAAAGGTAGCAACAGTTACGAGATTGGAATAATTTCGACCATAAGTCGTAGTGTGAGAAAGTGGCCTAAAGGGGGGAATGCCATGGCCGTTGGACTTATTCACAAAACAGTTGCCTAGATGGCAAGAAGAGTATTAAAGTATTCGCAAGAGCTATGGGTTGTGAGAATGATAAGTGCATCAGTCAACATTCAAGGACGAATGTTCCAAAGGGGGGAATGATGTTACATCCCGCATTTTTGTTTGTTAAAGTTTCGTCGTAACTTAATCGACGTAAGTTCGGGAATGAGATTATTTTGAGATTATAAGCATCATGCTATTTCAAATAAGTAACGAATAAATTCATGAAGGTGAGTGGGGAAGCAAGTCAAAGAAAATGAATTTTCGTCCAAGTTTGACATGTTGGGATAAAATACGACCCGGGCAAAAGTACTCGGTATTTATGGACTAGTGACAAACAAGGTACTACATGGCCATGATAGTAAGGTGTACAAGGTATATTAAAAGTGAATAGTATTTTAAGTAAGTGGAAATAATTCTCAATTATGTGGGTAATTGGTTAATTATTAGGTAATAGGACATTACCTAGTTAATTAATAACAAGTAGTAGATTAATTAAAAACTTTGGATAAATACCAAAGCCTCCCATGTGGCAACTAATGGAAAGGGATCTAATGACTCTTTTTTTAGGAAATTGAATAATAAGGATACATGGACTATGTATTAGCCCTCAAAAAACGTGGGAAGATGACTATGATAGTCATATTTATAATTGTTTCAATTGAAATTAAATACAAAGGTGCCTAATCAATTAAAGCCATCAATATTCTCTTTCCAACAAAATGTCTTGCACCATTTTGGTATCAAACAGACGCAAGCTATTCAAACCAATTTCCTAATTCAACATAGCAATCAACGCTACATACCATTTCCCATTTCAAACCAATTTCAGATGCTAATTCAACATTTTCAAACAGACGCTACATCAACCTAGCCAGCTTTCCAACAAAATTTCTTGCAACATTTACAATTCCAACGAGAATTGTTAGAGCCGTAGCAACGTAAAATTTTGCAGTTCCAATAGAGTTGGTGCAACCTTTTCCAAGAATGTCATATGGATTTTTCCCTCTTCCAAGTATGTTAAGGCTATCCCATATTTCTTTTTGGCATGATCTATACGTCACAAACAAAACGAGCACATGCACAATTTCTATAAATGACTCTATTCATAGAAATACTTGGGGTGTCTATATTCTTGATTCCCTATGTGAATTATTATTCTATTGTTTGTTCATGGGTCTCAAAAAATACGTAAGTTGATAAAGTTTACTTCATGGTATTATTCAAAGGTAAAACAGTCTTATGACACTCCGAAAATTTTTATTGACGTACTTCTCATGCATTTCATCCATGTATATTGACCTATGACCTGATGGTGTTATATACATACGCGTATATTATATGTATATAGGATATGAGAAAAGGTTACGACGTTATATATGCACCACAACCTTATCAACTGGTATATGTTGATGATTTTGCCCACAGTGGCTGAGATGATATGATGAGATGCCCTCAGACGCTTGATGATATTATGAGAATATGTACTTATGCACGACATGACATTGATACGCATATGCATGACACCATAAGTATTTCATGATTTACAGAGTTATCCAAACTTACAGGTTGAGTCATTTACTCTATATTTCTTCCATGTCTTTTATGTACTTATTTATGTGCCTTACATACTCGGTACATTATTCGTACTGACATCCCTTTTTGCCTGGGGACGCCGCATTTCATGCCTGCAGGTCTTGATAGACAGGTCGAGAGTACTCTAAATAGGAGATCAGCTTAGCGGAAGATGTTGGTGCACTCCATTTGCTCCGGAGTTGCTTGTTTGGTCAATATGATTTGGATATGTATTGTTTTGTATGACGAGGCACTGTCTCGGCCTTTATGACAATTATGCATTCTTAGAGGTTTGTAGACAGATATCATGTACATAAAAGATTGTATGGCCTTGTCCTATGTTCAGTGTACGAGTGGTTATTTTGGTCTTAGAGGCCCATATGTCTTATGTATAAGTTGGCATTACATGTTGTGTTTTACCTACTTCACGATAGCCTCTATGCCTTAGTTATCTATGATAGTATGATACGAAAAGATACGTTATGTTGGTACTTGGTTGAGTAAGCTATCGGGTGTCCGTCGTGGCCCATCGGTTTGGGTCGTGACAAAAATAGTCCACAAAACAGTCTACTGCAAGTGAATATCTCGAACTCACGGCTTCGGATCACCATCCAGTGAGTTCTTACAATTATAGAATGACTTTCCACACATATACAATAGAAAAAATAGATGAAAGAGAGCAGTAAACTTACCTTATTTGTTGAATAACTCAGCTTCTATCTTGGTTCTTCAAACTCAAGGGTTTTCCTCCAACTAGAACATGAAAATGAGAGAAATTTAATAAGGGTTTATGTTAAATTTTTGGGAAGATATTTGCAAGGGTTTAGGTCTTATTATTGTGTCATGTTATCAGTGCATTATATGGACCAAATAGGACATTAAAATGTCTCTTTGGACGACCCGAACTGGTCCATTTTGGACTGTCTTTTAAGCAAGTAGGTGACACACCTACTTATCACCTAGCAGTCTACACAGTCTCGCAAAAATGCATATATTCCTCTACTATGATATCTTATTGACAAACGGTTTAATGAGTTAGAAAATAGACTTATATATCTTCAATTTGATAGATGGAACACCCCTTAACTCTAAGTATATTGGGAGAAAATTGCAGTTATATTTGACCCTAATTTCAGTAAAACCTATGAACGTAACTTGTGATGACTTTCATCGACTTTTGTTCCACAAGTCACTTGACTTCAAAACATAGCGCACAACTATCATACGACTAACATAACTGTATACGGTAAAATCGGAGGGTCCAATTTTCCGTCGTTACGACACCTCATAAGCACGTCTCGAAGGCTCGAGACTACGGTCGGGTTTCATCCCTCGAGGGACATCGACGCTCGACCTCGGGGCAGTACAGACCGACGGTTACGGAGGGAAAGTGTTGAGTTCCCAAAGCGTGCAAATAGGGCTGACAAAGTCTAGTGGACTAGTCCAAAAATGAATCAAGACATTAACTAGCTGTACCATCTCCACATCTTTGTAATTAATGCATTTGTACTATGTTAGGATTCCCTCTCATATATAAAGGGTATCCTTGTCATTTTGTAGACACCTGTTGCTCAATACTAAATATACAAGAACATTCTCTCTACTTTCTAACATATTCTTTTGATCTCATCGCTTCCATTTATTGCTTACATTCATTGTGTTCTATTTATTGTTCATCATTTATTGCTTATCATTGACCATAAAGAGCCATCATTTTAGCTCTATTGTTAGTCCTCCCACGGTTGCCTTAAGCCGAACTCCAGAATTAACCTCGAGGCCTCATACACGGCAGCTCGAGGCCCTAACCTCTAGCCGCTCGGTTCAATTATCACATCGTCTCTAAGCTTTAATCTTGCTTTCTAGTCTTTTGCTTAGCACCATTGCCTAATAACTAGCATAAAAATAGATCACGTATTTTTAGAACCACAAAATCAAATTTAATTGTTATTACTATTTTTACGGTAAATAGTTTGGCACCCACCATGGGGCTAAAAATAATAGTGATTATTTTCTTGCTGGTTTTACTACATAACACAAGTTATCTTTTACACTTTTTCTTGCACAAGATCTTTGATTTTAGGTCAAAATGTCTGACTCAGTAAACAACAATCTCGAGAACCATAGAGAGAATGGTGTGGATATTCCAGGTATTGGTGTACCACCACGAAACCCTGAGAATGCACTAGAACCAATTCCCGTGAATGCGGTCTCACGCGCTTCCCAACACGTCGATATAAGCTCCCACACTAATAGGAGCGTGCACCAAGGAGACTAACAAGAAGCTCAAAAAACCCCAGCTAGGTAAGAACGGGAGGTTAGCCTTCACATTATTTTTGAAATGTTGCAGGCACAACAGCTGGCGATTGCTCAGCTGCAAAGTCACCAGAAAATTCCAAGCACGGTAGCACCGGGGATGGCTCCCCCAACCGAGCAGGTACCGGAGAGATCAAGCAATAACGAGTCAGCAGCTGACCCCATCATTGTAAAGATGCTTGAGGACCTCACGAGGAGGACCGAATCGGGCGAGAAGAAGATAGAAGCCCACGACAAGAAGGTTGAGACCTACAACTCCAGGGTCGACCAAATTCCGGGCGCACCCCCGATCCTGAAAGGTGTGGATTCAAAGAAGTTCATACAAAAGCCATTCTCACAGGAAGCGGCCCCGAAACCCATTCCAAAGAAGTTCGGAATTCCAAACCTTCCGAAGTACAACGGAACCTCAGACCCCAATGAGCACGCTAACGCTTACACTTGTGCAGTGAAGGGCAACGATCTAAAGAACAACGAGATCGAGTCCTTCTTACTGAAGAAGTTCGGAGAAACTCTTTCTAAAGGGGCAATGATGTGGTATCACAACTTGGCCCCAAACTCGGTAGATTCATTTGCCATGCTGGCAGATTCTTTCATTAAGGCACATGCTGGTGCCATCAAAGTAGCTACAAGGAAATCCGACGTCTTCAAGATCAAGCAGAAGGAGAATGAGATGCTGCGAGAGTTCGTATCTCGCTTTCAAATGGAACAAATAGAACTACCACTGGTTTCCAACGAGTGGGTGGTGCAGGACTTCACTCAAGGTTTGAATGAACGAAGCTCGGCTTCGAAATAGCTAAAACAGAATTTGGTTGAATACCCCACCGTGACTTGGTCGGATGTTCAAAGCTGATATCAGTCAAAGATTAGGGTTGAGGATGACCAACTAGGAGCCCCCTCGGGCTCGGTATACCCAAGCAGGCTCCTAGCGAAGGAGCCAAAGCCAAACAAAGAAAGGTACCAACCGTACGCCAAAGACAGAAGAAACGCCCACATGCGCAACATACCCCGCAATGAATGGAGGATGTATCGAGTCTAGAATCCTCAGGGACTTGTCACCAGAGCTGGGTTCGACAGGCACATAGGGCCGACAGATGTAGCCTGCTTGTCGGAATATAATTTCAATGTCGATGTTTTAAACATCGTATTCACCATCAGTAATATTAGAGACACCAGGTGGCCAAGGCCTGTGCAATCAGATCCTTCACAAAGGAATCATAACTTAGTGTGTGAATTTCACAACATGCACAGCCACAGGACCGAGGATTGACATCAGCTCCAAGAAGAAGTAGTCTGGCTACTCAGCAAAGGTCATCTCCGATAATTCCTCAGCGACATGGCCAAAAATCAGTTCCGAGAAAGAGAGGCAACAAAGAAGAGTGAAACAAATGAGCCGCAACATGTCATCCATATGATCTTGGGAGGTATCGATGCTCCACAAGAGCTCATGATCAGAAGAACAAAAATATCCATCCCAGAGAAAAGCAAACTCGGGGTTACATACCTGAGGACGCTCTCACATTCACCGACGAGGACATCTAGACCTTGTCTCAGCCTCACAATGACGCACTGGTAATCTTTTTCCTTGTAAATTCAAATTAAACGTGTACTTGTGGATCCAGGTAGCTTGGCCAACATTATCAGGTCGAGGGTGGTAGAGCAGCTCGGACTGCTTGACCAAATTGTGCCCGCCTCTCGAGTCCTCAACGTATTCAACATGGCGAGCGAAACAACGTAAGAGGAAATCACCCTCCTAGTTAGTGTAGCCGGCACAACCCAAAACACCAAATTCTATGTTATTGAAGGAGACATGAGATACAACACCTTGTTCGGAAGGCCGTGGATATACTGCATGAGAGCAGTACCATCCACCCTCCATCAAATGATGAAATTCCCGACATGATGTGGAACCAACACCAATAACCCCACCATAAAAGGAGCCAAAGGATAAGCAAGCAATAAAATAGAGATAACCAGTTACATTCTCGGCTATGTCCGACTAAACAAAACTAAGGACCGTACCGAGTCCTCATAACAAATAATCGAATCACATCGATGTCCGAAGCACCGCCAACACTAAGTTATAGTCATCTCCCTTTTATAGTTATATTTTATACTAACTTGAATGCAGGTATCAGATCGAAATGGCCAGAGCGCTTTCTAACTCAAAGGCCTTAGGTCCCAAAAGCATGCGTTGCACTCTTTTCCTTCGATCGGGTTTTTTGTCCAAAGAAGGGATTTACCGACAAGGTTTTTAACGAGGCAAGACCTATGTACTACCTAAGGAAGATTCAACAAGTATACAAGGCTTCCTTTTCAGTCAACTTCGAATACTGGGGTGCATCACCCCGGAAGGTCACTTACTCGGAGAAGCCAAGATGCGCTAAATGGAGTCCTGATAGGAAAATGATGTACCGAGCCAAACGGTCGAACGAATCGTGTCCGAATAGAATACCAGGCTCCTGACAGCGAAAACATTTATACTTTTACCAAGTAATCGAAGAATACTTTCCATCAAAGCATTTCACGCTTCAAAAGAATCCGGTGTCTTTGCAAAAATGGCTCCAAATCCAAAAACGTCCCGAACACTCGGAGACTGGCGTCAACAACTCGAAACCATATGAGCCCCGAGTCGGAGCTTCAAACTCGTAAGCCCTCAATGAGGCAACTTCGAGGTCACTAAATGGCTCCAGAGTCAAAAAATGTCCCGAACATTCGTGGACTGACGCTGAAAACTCAAGGCCACATGACCTCAGGGTCGAAAACTCCAAAATTGTAAGCCCTCAATGAGGCAATACCAAGTTTACAAGTAACGGCTCCCGAGCCAAGAAACGCTCTATGACTCGGGGACTGCCGCCAATCGCCACCCCCATCGACTCATCAAGAATCCGAGGCCGTAAGACACCATGTGGGCAGCCCCGGTCTCATAAGACCTATATAAGGCAATAAAAATATCTGTAAGACCTCAAGCAAGGCATGAACCACACTTGTACCAAGTGAGCAACAACAATATCTGTAAGAACTCAAGCAAGGCATTAACCGTACTTGTACCAAGTAAACAAAGCTATAAAACCTCAAAAGCATGTAAAATTTGCAAGACCTTACTAAAGGCATAATCCCGATCTTAAAGTTAAGGCTATATATCAGACTTGTAAGACCCATAAAAAGGCATACCCTCGATATAGATGCCGAAACCACTTCACTCGGGGACTGAAAGGCTCCGACCAAATATTATGAATACGGTCACAAGGCTGTACCAACCAAACTAACGCGACTCAGGGACGCCGACCATCATTATAAAATCACAGGCCTTCAATTACTTTGAATATACTTCGAAAAGAACCGGTTAAATAGGCTACCCTCGACATAGGCAAAAGAGCTTCGACCATGTCAGCTCCAAATTATAAGGCTTTAAAATACTCAGCCACCGAGCCAAACCTCCAGAGGTGCTCGATCATCGCCATATAACGACTCACAATCGAGGTTCCTATATAACCGTCGAAGAGTCAGGCAAACATAATTTCAAAAAAGTCCTTAACGAGTGAAAACTAAAGCCTACAAAATGTCGTACCGACCCAATGCATAAGAGCCACTATCGCCAGCCCATACAAAAGGTCGTACCGACCCAATGCATAAGAGCCACTGTTGCCAGCCCATACAAAAGGTCATACCGACCCAATGCGTAAGAGCCTAAGGGACAACTTTAAATTCAAAAACTTGAGGGCCGAATGAGCTCGAGTCGAAACCCGATTCGGAGACTGAACCCAAAACAGTTAACTAAATATGCCCAAGAGCAAGAGCATAAGAGCTTAAATGCCGGCTCACACTAAAAAGTAGTACCGACCAAGCGCGTAAGAGCCTACGGGCCAGCCCAATAAGCCCCAGGGACATACCATGAATCTGAGGATTCCTTTTAACTCGAAGACCAGTCCATCTGGCTAAAATCAAAACAAAGAGGAATGCATGAAAAATAAAACTGCAAGGCTTCTTTTTGTACATATATGCGAAGAAATACAAGCTTCATTTACAAGTGTTCTTTGAAAGCACTATACGCAGAAAAGGAAGGCCTAATATACATCCCCCTCGAGGACTATGGCCCGTCGGCCTCTTTCTCGCTATCTTCGCCATCAGACAGAAGGAACTTAGCATCATATTCTTCTGCCTTCCCCTGCTTTATCTCTTTCGAGAGATCGAAGCCCCTGGCATAAATTTCCTCGAGGGTTTCCCTTCGAAATTTACACCTCATATACTCTTTATTCCCGCTCTCCTAGTCGAGAGCCCTCCTTAATTCAGCGTGAGCATCGGCAACATCTTTCAAATAGACAGCCACCCTTTTATCAGCCTTAGTTCGGATTGTTACGGCTTTACCCCGAGCATCCATAACTTCGGCCTTCATCTTCAGGAGCTTGGACTCGAGCCGTGGAATCATGTCTGCTCGGACTAAGCTGTTCCCGTAAACATTGCAAAGATGTACTTCGAGGGCGGAAGCCTTGGCCAGAGTGTCTTTCTTACTCGATATTACCCGAGCCTTTAGCCCATCACGCTCGAACTTGGATTGATCAACTTCGTTCCTAAAGTGCTCCAGATCCTCCATCTTTTTCTGCAGCTAAAATAAACAAAACATTAACCTCAGAGGATAGGAGAAGAAACGCGCGCTCTTTTCAAGCAGAAGTTACCTGTTCCTCGAGGTAGCTTTCGCAGTTCAGACTGCGACTCGCCTCATACCGCAAGCATGCCAACTCATCTTCCCTTTCATCGCAAAGAAGCCTAAGGGATTTCTCCCCATTTACGGCTTTTCGCAATCTGGCCTCACGGAGAAACAACTTAGATTTGAGCTTATTAAAAGCTTGTGGAAGAGAAACATGGTAAGAAAGTGAAAATTACAAAACTATAAAACCAGTACAAACGGCCTGAACCTACCTCTGAGTAAAGCCTCTGAGCTTCCTCAAGAGTTGAGCATACATCTACTAGTCTGGCCCCATCTACCCTAGTAGAACCGCCCTGGTTTGGGATACGGTTGCCCGATATACGTGCCCCTTGGCGTCGAACATCCCTTGAAGTGGCTTCGACGGGAGAAGAAGCCAACGGTAGAGAACCCTCGCTCCTCGAAGCACCTTCGACAGTAAAGAAATATGGCAGCGAAGGAGGGACCATTTCTCTGAAGCTAGAGACCTCGGCTGCTGCAGGTTCGGATGATGCGCCCTCTCTAAGCCTCAGGGCCGGACTCCTCTTGCTACAATCACTGTCATCCTTCAATGGCCTCTTCTGCTTATTGTTATTATTATAATCCCTTAGTCCTGAAGCCGACGGTCTTTCTCCCTTTCCTAAAGGGCACGACCTCGCTTTAAGGGACTCCCCAATGCCTACGATGACAGAGTTAGTACGCAGAAATAAAAAGCGCCCTTTCGAGAGAAAGGGGGGGGGGGAGCAAATCACATAGCACGTACCGTGGTATTTTGTGTTACATCCCTTACCTTAGCATTAGAATGTGCCGTAGTAAATCCATATGAGTTCGAAGGGATTATGTCTATTAGGAGGTTATAGAGGCTTTAAGACATTATTATTATGAGACCCTGTAAGTTCACAACCTTGATACCTTTAGATATTATGTTAATGTGGTATTTTCTTTTAAGTAGAGTATTTTAGTAAAAGTTTATAAGTATCATTTTGAATAATTACCATTATTACTATTTTCGAATATGGTAAATTATGACGACCCGACCCATCGTCACATGAGTTACTTCCCCGTTTACCCCATTTTATGCTTCTTCATATTTCGTTATCGGTATTCGGTGTGTTAGAGTTAAATCAGATTGGTTTTTGATAGGAAATGAGACACTTAGTCTTTTTAAGGAAGGCTTGTCTTGGAAAAGTCAACCGGATGTTGACTATTGAGTTAGAGGGCTCGGATGTGATTTCCTTTGATTCAGTTAGCTTCGGGGGCTGATATGTGGCTTAGGAGTGTGATCGGAATTGATTTTGGAGGTCCGAAGTGGAATTAGGCTTGAATTGGCGGAGTTAGTATTTTGGCGAATTCCGGTTGGTAGGTGCGATTTTGATACGGGGGTCGGAATGGAATTCCGAGAGTTGAAGTAGCTTCGTTAGGTGATTTGAATGTGTGTGCAAAATTTCAGATCATTCGGAGGTGTTTTGGTCGGGTTTTTGATCAAATGTGTATTTCGGAAGTTTTTAAGAAATTAGGCTTGAATCCGATGTAATTTGATGGTTTTGTTGTTGTTTATGGTGTGTTGATGATTGGATCAAGTTTGAATAATGTTTTAAGATGTGTTGGTGCTTTTGGTTGAGGTCCCGGGGGCCTCGGGGTGATTTCGGATGGCTAACGGATGATTTTTGGGACTTAGGATGTTGCAGAAATCTGCAGATCAGTGCTGCAGGGTTTTGCTCTATGCGATCACAGGAGTGGAATTGCGATCGCATAGAAGCATTTTTGAGGGGTTGTTTGGTTGTCCAATGCGATCGCATAGGGAGGCATGCGATCGCACAGTGTAAAGTTAATCCGAGATTTTCGTGGAAATTTGTTCAATGCGATCGCAGGAGCAGGTGTGCGATCGCATAGGGTAAGGTCATTGTTCTATGCGATCGCAGAGGATAGGATGCGATCGCATAGGGTTAATTTTGGAGCTGCAGATTTTTATGCTATGCGATCGTAGAGTATTGGGCCGCGATCGCATAGGAGGTTTTATTGTAGCTGGGCAGAATGTTTTAAGTCATCTTGTTCGCGTTTTTGGGTCTATTTTCACCCATGACTGCCCGTTTTTGGAGATTCTTGGAGGAAATGAGAGAGGGGTTCAAGAGGAATTGACTTGAGGTAAGAATCTTGGTCTCAATTCTCGATTATATTGTGCAATTGGCCTAGAAATTCATGGAAATTAAGCCGAAACATTGATGAACTAGGGCTTGAGTTTTTGATATCCCAATTGAGATTTGATGGGTCATTTGAGCTCGGATTTGAGATTTCTTGGTATGTATGAACTCGTGAGAAGATGAGGAATCCATTGATGTTAAATTTTCTGATTTTCGAGAAGTGGGTCCGGGGCTCGGGTTTTGCTAATTTCGAGATTCTTGATATTTTTCGATTTGTTTTCGATTGGGTATTGTTCCCTTAGCATATTGTGATGTATTTGCTCTGATTTTGGTTAGATTCGACGTGCGTGGAGGCCGATTTGAGGGGCAAAGGCGTCGCGAGCTAGAGATTTCACCGGTTCGAGTTGAGTATGAATGGAAATGATGTCCTGAGGGTTTGAAACCCCGGATTTGCACATCGTAGTGCTATATTAAGGTGAGACATGCGCTTGATGATGAGCGCGAGTCGTTTACTATTGGGAATTATGACTTGGTCCGTCCCGAGCGATGCTTCTACTGCGTATTTGACTAAAGCTTATTTGTTATAATCATTATTTGGACTGATTGTCATATTTGGGCTTCTTGCCAATTCTTTGAACCCTCCGGGGAGTTTATTTACTATTTCCTCACTATTTGACTTACTACTTGAACTCAGTCGTACCGTTTTCTACTGTCTTACGACTCAGCCACTTTTACTTGATTTTTGAAACTAAAGGATATATTAAATGATGTTTTGGGCTGAGAACTACTATTTTACTGTTGCCCGAGGAGCTTATATGGTTTCTGGACTGAGTACGACCAAGGGCCAGATGTGAGGATACTATGGGATCGGGCTGCGCGCCGCAGCAGTGTTATACTGATATTGATTTGAGACTGAGGGCCTAGATTTGATGCCACCATATGGCTTGATATTGCGCTTGGGCCGCAAGGGGCCCCTCCCAGAGTCTGCACACTCCCAGTGAGCGCCGTCGACGATAAATAAATGGAGCGGGTTGCATGCCACAGCGGGTACTATAGGGTATCGTTCTATGTGTTGATTTCTATTATATGTCCGTCACTTAACTGCTTATTTGTTGTAGTATTTCTACATTTCGCTTCCATTGGTTTATTACTCTCATATTACTTGTTTTAAAACTGCCGCAGTGTAGATTACTCTGTGTTTTCCGTGATTTCTTATTCTCAGTCATTATTTATGCTTATTACTCACTGGATCAGAGTACTCACATTACTCTCTACACCTTGCGTGCAGATGCAGGTGCATCTGAGACTGAGTGAGGATTATTTCAGTTGAGCAGCGCATATCCGGGAGCATCGAGGTAGCTGCATGGCGTCCGCAACCCTGATCTCTCCCTTCTATCCTTGTTATTAATTAGTATTCCCTAGATGGACACGTATTAGGTTGTTAAACTTGTACTAGAGGCTCGAGACTTGTGACACCAGATCTGTTTGGGCTATGTAGTGGTATTATCATCTGACTTTTTCGGATATTTAACTCGTTGTCTTAAACTCTTATTGGAGTAATTTAGCAATTTAACTGTGTTAACTGATAATGATTTTCATAAGAAAACAGAAAGGGTTGTTAGTTGGTCAGGCTTGCCTAGCAGTGTGTTGGGCGCCATCACGACCGGGGTTGGGGTCGTGACATAAATTATACACATAATATAAGAAAGTTTATGAGATTTTCTTTATAGTAAAGATAGAAATTATTTTCTCACAAGAAAAGAAGGTTATCTTTTTACCATTTTAAGAATTAAGTGTAAGGGAATTTTTACTCTTTACATGAGATTAGAAAAATTATAAGTTGAGAAAATATACGTTTTTTACATGGATGTTTTAATAAAATAATAGTGTATGTATTTATTTTATATGGTACTATATGACAATGATAGTATGATGTATAAAGTGTGTTAAAAATAAGTAGAATTGTAAGTAATTTGAAATAATTCTTAATTATGCCGGTAATAGATTAATTATGGGATAGTGGGACATTACCTAATTAATTAATTAACTATAGGATAAGACTAAAATCGCCATCCCACCACACGTGGCAGCCACCCTTTTTTTCAAGTGATGACTCTTAATGTTTGGAAGCATTCTACTTGTAGTGCATATTTAAAGTTGTGTTGATGCGTCAAGTATATGGGGCATATCTCATTTCTTGGAGAAGGATCATTTCTAGAGTTGGTGATTCAAGGGGTTGTTTCAGAAACCAAAATACATGAAGAATGCCATACATTAACCATTTTGATAGTTTAGCTATTTTAACTTAAAAAGTTGATCTTTTGCGAGGATCGAAGGCATTAAGATGCCTCTGAACCTTACAAGTACAAATCCTTTAAAGCAGGGGGATGCAGTATCTAATTTTCAAGTCAGGTATTGCTCTTTATGTTCAATTGTCTGTTGGCACATATAACAACCAAAGCAGTTATCAAGTACTTGTGGTTTAGTCTGATGACTCCAAATAGAGTTCCATCTTTCTATTCCTTTAATAGATATATCTCTAGGTTCTAATTTTATAATCTATTTGTTTGATATATACAGATTGTAAGTTTATTAGTGAAGTATCAAAACTCAAAAGGCAGCTTCACGTACAATTAGAGAATACAGAAGACAATTCAGGAGTAGAATTACAACTTTTTTTTTTCTCTTTGTCACTCCCAATATAATGCATAATATTTTTAACTTCAAACACATGTTCTTGTTGGAGGGGCTTGATTAGTGACGTTAAATATTTTAAGTCAATTTTATCCATCTTCATGTACAAAAGCCTTACTAAGCAGTGGTGTCTTAAGCTTGCTTGAGAGGCGCCTAAACCCTGAAGATAGGTCCAAATGTAGGTAAAAATTCTTGCATTTTTGTTGTATATGATTTGATGTGGGTTAAGGCTAAGCTTTTCCTTCATTTTAGCATGATATCGTAATTATACAAGTTTGATAACAAGGCATAGAGAAAAAAATTTATATCCCGTAATTTACGTATATTTTGCTAGTCTCGCAAATTACGTATATTTTTCTAGTTTTGTTAGTTACAATATTCTTCTTATCGGGACTTCATATTCAATTAAGTATTTCCTTTTTCAAGTCAAGAGAGCGTAGAGCATAGATATTCTCCTTAAAAGTATTTTCATTACCATCGAGCTATAATCTATGGGCAAGCCCCTATTGGGCAACCTCTGATCAGATGGTAAGTTATATACTGAGCCAACTGTGGCCGAGCGCATTATGAGCGAGCCCAGTTGGCCGAGATATAGAGCCTAGTATGGCCGAGCGCCTATGAGCGAGCCTACTACGGCAGAGCAGTTATATATATACCGAGCCTTATAGGGCCGAGAGATACACCAAGCCTACTGTGGCCGAGCGCTTATGAGCGAGCCCAGTTGGTTGAGATACAAAGCATAGTATGGCCGAGCGCCTATGAGCGAGCCTACTACGGCAGAGCAATTATATATATACACCGAGCCTTATAGAGCCGGACAACTATTTTACTTACTATATTGAGAGAGGTGAGTCAGTATCAGCATGTAAGCATATCTTCATATTATCTTTGACTTCCAGCTACTTGCAGTTGTTATATTATCAGTTCAGTTTCAGCTTTCAGTATATTGCCTTACATACTTAGTACAATATTTCGTACTGACGTCCCTTTTTTGGAGGCACTGCATTTCATGCATGCAGGGTCAGACAGACAGACGGGTAGGCCTCTTCAATAAGTGTTGCCCAAGTTCAGCTTGATCAGTAAGCTCCATGCCTTTCGAAGTTTCCGGGTCTAGAGCCTTATGTACATCTTGTGTGTATATATATATGTGTGTGTGTGTTATGAGTAGGACGGGGAGCTGTTCCAATCATAGTATATCCATCAGTAGAGGCTTGTAGACATATCCCGTCAGTTAGTGCAATATGTTGGGCTTGCAGGCCTTGTATGTATATTTGGTTGGTTTGTCAGCTATAATGGTTATGACTGCCTTGTCGGCCTAGTTTTATATTGACATTTAGTTAGCATTCACAGTTATCTTGCAATGTGACCCATGGCCAAAGTATGACATCATATGTTCAGAGTCCCTTAGTTGCAAGTTGGTATGCAAGGATAGGTGAGACACTAGGTGCCAGTCTCGCCCCCCAGGTTCGGGGCGTGAGAAGACTCCACCTCATTCGGAGTGTAGCCGAGTCTATGAATCATCATGTCAGAGTTTTGCTATAGGCTTATGGGTAGGCCGCTACTCTGTCCCATTTGATGTCAAATAATCTTAGAGGCTTTGTAGACAGAGGTTCATTTTGTACAGTATGTCAGAGGTTTTGATGGCCCATATGTATTAATATTTTAAGAAAACGGTCCAGTGATACAGTGTTTCCCGCTACAGTTGTACATTATGAGTTGTGGTCAGGATGGCTCATGATACTTTGAAAAAGAAATGAGTTATAAAGTGGTTCGCTCGGGCCAGTTAGGCACCGGGTGCCAACCACGCCTCCCAAGGTTTGGGGCATGACAAAAGTGGTATCAGAGTGGGTCGTGTCCTAGGGAGTCTACAAAACCGTGCCTAGTAAAATCTCACTTATGGATGTGTTGCGCGCCACATCTATAATTGAGAGGCTATAGGGCATTTAGAAAATGTTACCCTTCTTTTGTTTCCAGATTGTGCCATAGGGTTAAGTCGTAAGAAGTCAGTATAAAGTTTCCCCCGAATTTTGTATGCACTAGAGGTGCTATCACAATAGAGCTTTAAGGCATAGATGTAAGTTTTACTTATGCGGGAGGGAAGTTATGAAAGATAAAAAGAAGAAGACGAAGATACGATGTAGGATTGAAAGGTAAGTAACATAAAGGTGTAGAAGATACGAGATACTCAAGTACAAAATATTGTGAATAGTCCAGAGCTCAGATAGAGGTTGGGTTTTAGTTTAGTATACATAGGAGACCCTAGCGAGAGTTTTGGAAATCTCAAAGAGTTAACATTCGAGGATGAATGTTTTTAAAGGGGGAAGGATGTTACATCCCGTACCTTAGCATTATAATGTGCCGTAGTAAATCCACATGAGTTCGAAGGGATTATGTCTATTAGGAGATTATAGAGGATTTAGGACATTATTATTATGAGACCCTGTAAGTTCTCAACCTTGATACCGTTAGATATTATTTAATGTGGTATTTTCTTTTAAGTAGAGTATTTTAGTAAAAGTTTATAAGTATAATTTTGAATAATTACCATTATTACTATTTTCGAATATGGTAAATTATATACATAATATAAGAAAGTTTATGAGATTTTATTTATGGTAAAGATAGAAATTGTTTTCTCACAAGAAAAGAAGGTTATCTTTTTACTATTTTAAGAATTAAGCGTACGAAAATTTTTACTCTTTACATGAGATTAGAAAAATTATAAGTTGAGAAAATATATGTATTTTTACATGGATGTTTTAATAAAATAATAGTGTATGTATTTATTTTATACAGTACCATATGACCATGATAGTATGATGTATAAAGTATGTTAAAAATAAGTAGAATTGTAGGTAAATTGAAATAATTCTTAATTATGTCGGTAATTGATTAATTATCGAGTAACGGGACATTACCTAATTAATTAATTAACTATAGGATAAGACTAAAATCCCTATCCCACCCCACGTGGCAACCACCCTTGTTTTCAAGTGATGACTCTTAATGGTTGGAAGCATTACACTTGTAGTGCATATTTAAAGTTGTGTTGATGCGTCAAGTATATGGGGCATTTCTCATTTCTTGGAGATGGATCATTTTTAGAGTTGGTTATTCAAGGGGTTGTTTCCGAAACCAAAACACACGAAGAATGCCATTCATTAGCCATTTTGATAGTTTAGCCCGAATGTTTTATGCATTAGAGGTGCTATCAAAATAAAGCTTTATGGCGTAGATATAATTTCTACTTATGTTGGAGGGAAGTTATGAAACAACCCCTTTGCTCGGGCTAGTTAGGCACCGAGTGCCAATCACGCCTCTCAAGGTTTGGGGCGTGGCATTTTGCCTCCCACCTATCCTTAAAGAAAGCTCGCCACTTACGCTCATTGTAAGTCGAGTGGGTCGCCAACTTCCGAACTCAATCCGGCAGATCGGGAACCTCGCCTAGCATCTACGAAATTGCTGCAGAAAAGGAAAAGAAGGTACATTTACTGAGCCCGCCTTCACCATAATTTAAAAACTACAAAGGCACGAAGATACCACTTACGTGTAAAATTCCATTCCTCAGGAAATGGCAGAAAATCCAAATAGATAGTATCGATAGTCCGTACTCAGACGAATCGGCTCATCCACCCCCAATTCCCATCTTCTTCATCATCAGCAACGAAGGGCGTGGTAGATCGGCATCATAGGGTTAGCAAACCTCGATGGTGAAAAGGCCGATACAACCTGATGAGATGGCTAAGAGTGAAGCCTAGCCCTACTTTCTCCGCAAAGAACCTCATCATCAATACTATCCACCAAAATGACGGATGAATCTGCGCCAAGGTAACCTGGTACTTTTGATAGAAGTCGAGCACAACCCCATCAAGGGGGCCAGCGTAAAGGGGTACGTGTACACGTTAAAAATCCCTCGGCATGGTCTATGATGCTCTCCCCCGGAGAAGGTACCCGCAATACTACCTTTTATCCCCATCCACAGTCCTTCCTCACCGACTCAAGGTGCTCCTCTCGTATTAAAGAAATGAACTTCGAGGCAAAGTCCCAATAACCTCGAACGTTGGGAGTCTTTTCTAACGGGATATTCCCTCCCAAAACAAAATTCCTAGAGGCATAACTCCCTTATCCTTGCCGAGCGGACCCTGACGTAGCAGCCATGATCGTGGTAAAACTAGAGATTGGACCAGGAACTTGAGCAAGGGCGTCAAAATTGAAATGAGGAAGGACCTAACACAGGGGAGGAGAACTCTACAAAAGAGGATAACTACTCAGAATGGCGGAATCTTCAAAAGGGCGAAGACATTCCTATATATGGAAAAACCGGCGACTACCCACCTACCTTAAAGGCCGATAAAAGATACTGGCTAGAGCTTTTATCGCCCTAGGAAGATGTGCCGATGGGATCGCCTCGGTCATTTCATAACCTTGTAATATGCTTAACGCTGCCATATGACATTTCGGGATCAGAGACCCCCATATCAACCAAGCCTCGAGATGGTACCCGATCTCGAGGACCTCCATAAAAAAGAAGATAGGCTCCAGGAAGCTATTGGCAATTGCAAGTCCCGAGATGGTACCCGATCTCAAGGACCTCAATAAAAAAGAACATAGGCTCCAGGAAACCATTGGCATCATTGCAAGTCCCGAGATGGTACCCGATCTCAGGACCTCCACCAAAAAAAGATAGGCTCCAGGAAGCCATTGGCTTTATTACATGACTTGAGATGGTACCCGATCTCGAGGACCTCCGCCAAGAAGAAAACAGGTTCCAGGAAGCCAATGACATCACTATTCATCTCGAGATGGTACCCGATCTCGAGGACCTCCACCAAGAAGAAGATATGCTCCAAGGGGCCATTTATATCATTGCCAGACTCGAGATGGTACCCTATCTCGAGGGCTTCTCTCAAGAAGAAGATAAGTGCTAAAACTCTACTCATATGGGCTTGGCCTCGAGGTACCATCTAAACCCGGGTAAGCCCTTATCCGAGATCTATCTACAACATCTTAAGGCTATCTACACTGAGTTCAAAACAAGTCTCCAGGTAGTCCGAGCATGAGCAAACCCCTACTCGGGGACTGCTCTCTAAAGCCTAAAGGCTATATTTATCCTTAGTCATCCGAGCAAATCCCCCCAATCAAAGACTATTGCGGGGTATAAAAGGCTAAGTCTCGTAATGAAAGTTCGAAACCCTACTCCCATTCAACTCGAAGTCGGGGATCCTGACGACCTGAGTTTATCAAACCAATCCGGGCTCGGTCCAAGGTACGACAAAGGGTTCTACGGGGAATCAAGTTAATCAATCAAGAGCTAGAAGAAATGCTTGCACCCAAGCTTGATATTCGCACCCATCAGTGGAGTCATGTATTCGGATTCTCCACAAACGCAGATAAAAAGAGATATAGCGTAAATCAGAGACAAATTGAAGAAACATCTTTATATTCATAAGCACAAGATTACAAAACTCCACGAAGGGTCCTTACATATGATTACAAAAGCCCAAAAGGGGTCCTTACACAGAAACAAAGAAGCAAAAAAGTATACATATAGTAAAAGCCAAGAGCCTAATCTATTCTCGGGGGTACATCCTCGGTGGCAGTATCTTCGAGCGCCATCTCCTCGGGGGTCTCATCTCGGTCTTCCAAAATGGTATCTCCAAGGGAGAAGATGAATAAGAGGAAAGTGAGAAGATGGAGAAGAGGAAAGTGAAGAAGCAGAAAAAGATGAAGAAAAGCCATAGCCCGCCAAAGAGCAAAAGCTTTTACCAAGCCAAGAAGATCACGACCCAATAGAAGACTTGGCGAGCATTGGCCTTACCTGCATAGCTACTTTGAGTCCACTTCTTTGGATATTGTTCCATGCAAGTTACTGGCCAGAAGTTCCACTTCACCTTATGAAAAGCAAAAGGGATGAAGCACCACACCGGGCTGGGGTAGGGAAGTGAGCAGCGGTGTAAATTCCGAACACCCTCCTGAGCAGCGGTGTAGAGTCCAAACATTTTCCTGAGTCGGAATAAATCAACCCCCAATATCATCGCCTCGAGCCAATGACGACAGCAGTAACAACAACAAGAAGAAGAAGAAGTTAGTGCAATCTCGCTCGGAAAGGAAAAGCCCTAGAAAAAGGCCATGGCGCGACTGATGAGAATGCCGCCATGTAACCTTAAGGCCGCGGGCCCCAAACATGGGAAATAACAATGGATGAGGATGATGAGAAGAAAGGGGTGAAAGGCTATTGGAGAACACTTGAATAAAGAATTGGTTCCAGAAAGCTCTCATTTATAGAGAAAGGGTAGCGTAACCAACATGCACAATCAATACTCTTTGAAAAACGTAATCGATGGCGCCATCAATGTCTTTGAAAGATGTATCGGCAGACACAATCAATACGTTTTTGAGAACTAGACTGGCGGCGATATTTTCGCTTTGAAAAATAAGAGTCGGGAGTGCATTGAATAATTCAGGAAAGATGGATTCATGGGATGCCTCAATTGTCACAAGGGCTTATGTTATAAGTACAACATCATCAGTATAACATCATCGCAGGAAGTTCGAAGAGATGGATATCAAGGTCATTTCTTATCGTTCTACTCTAAGAAACGTGGGGACTATCTGTATACGGTAAAATTGGAGGATCCAATTTTCCATTGTTATGATGCCTCGTAAGCACGTCTCGAAGGCTCGAGACTACGGTTGGGTTTCATCCCTAGAGTGCCATCGACGCTCGACCTCGGGGTAGTACAAACCGGCAGTTACATAGAGAAAGTGGGGAGTTCCCAAGGCGTATAAATAGGGCTGACAAAGTCTAGTGGACTAGTCCAAAAACGAATCAAGACATTAACTAGCTGTACCATCTCCATATATTTGTAATTAATGCATTTGTACTATGTTAGGATTCCCCCTCATATATGAAGGGGATCCTTGTCATTTAGTAGTGCTCAATACTAAATACACAAGAACATTCTCTCTGCTCTCTAACATATTCTCTTGATCTCATTGCTTTCATTTATTGCTTACATTCATTGTGTTCTATTTATTGTTCATCATTTATTGCTTATCACTGATAATAAAGAGCCATCATTTTAGCTCTCATAATTGTTAGTCCTCCCACGGTTGCCTTAATCCGAACTCACGACTCGACCTCGAGGCCTCATACACGGCAGCTCGAGGCCCCGACCTCCAGCCGCTCAGTTCGATTATTACATCGTCTCTAAGCTTTAATCTTGCTTTCTAGTCTTTTACTTAGCACCCATTGCCTAACAAGCATAAAAATAGATCACATCTTCTTAGAACCACAAAATCAAATTTAATTGTTATTGCTATTTTCACGGTAAACAATAACTCATGACATAACCTCCTTATCATTTTAAGAACCCTAGTCTCACCCCAAAAGTACATGTTATAACATTGCCAACTTGTCGACTTTTGACGAAACATTATTTTCTTCAATTCCTTAGCTTCTAAACCTTCCAACCCTCTTTGTACTTGTTGTTCATGATCTTCAACATATGTAACATATGAGGTAACATGATAACTTACTTTATATACTTCCAAATATGATCTAATTTTTTGTCTAACATTAGTTTACTTACGATGCACTTTTACGTACGAAAATCTGGGGTGTAACATTATTCCCCCTTTGGAACATTCGTCCTCGAATGTTGGTTGATGCTCTTATCATTTTCGAAACATATAGCTCTTACAAATATTTTAATATTGTCCTTTCCATCTAGGCAACTATTCTATGAATAAATCAGAAGGCTAGTGCATTCCCCCCTTTAGGACTCTTTCTCACACCACGACTTGTTGTTAGAATTCTTCCAATCTTGTAAGTGTTGCAACCTTCTTTCACGTAGCCTGTACGACTTTGTCCTTGTATGTGCGCCTATGCGACTCTTCTCTCCCTTTTCCTTCAGATTTTAGCCAATCTCTAGGCCTCACATTGTGAAAATATACAAAATTATAACAAGCTGTCCCTCTAGGAATCTATAGGTGTACTGAAGTTTTTTGCTCGGTATTTTGTCGAACATACGACTATTGCTATATCTTGTTTCATAGCCCCGTTTAGATATGCTTATCGCTTTACTATATCTAGGTAGCTTATACTATACCACAACACTTACTTTGATTTATTATGACCAAGGTCTGATACCCAACTCCAGGTTACTCTCTCGCTGCTTATCCTATATGTATAAATTGAAGTACCTTAATGCTTTCTCATTACTATTCATCTTAAGAATGAAAACCTAATTGTCACGACCCAAACCGATGGGCCGGCACGAGCACCCGATGCCATACTCGGCCCGACCGTACCACTTTGTAACTGTGAACTCTGGAGGGGTAACCCTTAACTTAGGTCGATGAGGCCATACTCTGAATCATCTTAAAATATCATCTCTCTCATATGAGGGGTAAACATAGCCAAAAACTCATATATATATAACAATTCAGGCTAATGAGGCCACCATGAATGTCTTCTGATAGACCAAATACAGGACTCGTCTACAAGCCTCCAGAGATAACTGAACTGTATCATGATCGGACAGGGCCTCGACCTACCCATCAAACCTGTATATATAAAATAGTCTCCAAGGTATAGACCTAGTAAATCCGAGAAAGTGGAGCGTACCAACCAAGCTGATGTTTGACTCTGTCTACTGGAAAGATCTATCCAGTTGTCTATCAAGACTTGAAGGCATGAAATGTAGCGTTCCCAACAAAAGGGACGTCAGTACGAAATAATGTACCGAGTATGTAAGGCAACAAAATAACTGAAAGTCAAAACTGAACTGATAATATAATAACTGTAAGTAACTGAGAATCAAAGATAATATGAAGATATGCTTACCTGCTGATACTGACTCAACTCTCTTAATATAGTAAGTAAAATAGTTGTTCGGCCGTATAAGGCTCGGTATATATATAACTGTTCCGCCGTAGTAGGCTCGCTCATAGGCGCTCGGCCATACTAGGATCTATATCTCTGCCATGCTTGTTATACCCCATATTTTCGTACATGAAAATATGCCATAAATAAATTAATTAATGAGAGCTCGGAAATGAGATGTTACGTCCCACATTTTTATGCACGTTGATATTTCATCGTTAGTTAATCAATGTAAGCTCGGGAATGAGGTTATTTTGGAATTATAAGTATTATGCTATTTCAAACAAGGAATAAGTAAATTCGTGAAGGTGAGAGGGCAAGCAAATCGAAGAAAATGAGTTTCGTCGAAGTTTGTCAATTTGGGATAAAATACGATCTGAGCTGTAATACCTAGTATTTATGGACTATTGCCATACAAGGTACCACATGATCATGATAGTACGGTGTATAAAGTGTGTTAAAAGTGAAGTAGTATTTTAAGTATTTTGAGATAATTCTTAATTATGTGGATACTTGATTAATGGTGGGGATAATTATGGTATTAAATTGGATTAAGTGGATAAAATTTCTTTTGTGTGGGATGCCACATGGAACTAAAGTAGGCCAAGGTGGCACAAGAGTGCATGACGAGTCATGGCACATATGTGCCTTGCTTACACGTAAAAGTCTCTTGGAAATTACATTGTCTTAATCTCTTTATTTGGCAATGTAAGAGGAGTCATTTTCTTGGTCTCTAAGTATGCCATATACTTAGAATTGGACTAGAACATAAGCTAGCTTGGAGCCTCAAAATATTTTATTGGAATACAGTGGTAGGGTGAATTACAAATTCTACAGGAGCACGGTATAATATTTCTCAAGAATGTGATGCAAATTTTCCCTACTTCGATCCACCGACATGTTTTATCGCAATTAACATGTGTTAGAGGGATTGTCAAGAGAATTGGCTCACGTATGTTAAGGCTATCCCTTCTTTCTTTTGGCATGATCCATACGATACGAACGAAATGTGCAAATGCATAAATTCCATAAATGACACTATTCATTGAAGTATTAGAGATATCTATGTTCTTAAATTTTCATGTATCATAATATTTTATCATCTATTCATGAGTCTCAGAAAAATATAAAAATTGAAAAGAGTTTACTTTATGATATTACTCAAAGGCAAAATGGTCTTATGACATTCCGAAAGATTTTATTAACGTACTTCTCATGCATTGCATTCATGTATATTGACCCGTGACCAGATGACGTTATATACGCGTATATATGTATGTGGGATATAGGAAATGTTATGGCGTTATATACGCACCGCCACCTGATCAGCTGGTATACGTTGATGATTTTGCCCACAGTGGCCGATATGATATGATGGGATGCCCTCAGAGGATGATGATGTTATAAAACATGTACCTATACACGACATGACATTCATATGCATATGTATGATGCTAAAATTAATTTATGATTTACAGAGTTACCTAGACTTACAGGTTGAGTCAATTACTCTATATTTCTTCCATGTCTGTTATGTACTTATTTATGTGCCTTACATACTCGGTACATTTTTTGTACTGACATCCCTTTTGCCTGGGGACACTGTGTTTCATGCCTTCAGGTCCCGATAGACAGGTCGAGAGCCCTCCAAGTAGACTATCATCTCAGCGGAAGTGTTGGTGCGCTCCATTTGCTTCGGAGTTGCTTGTTTGGTTAGTATGATTTAGACGTGTATTATTTGGTATGCCGGGACTCTATCCCGACCTTTATGACATTTATGTATTCTTAGAGGCTTGTAGACATATGTCGTGTACGTGAAAGATTGTACAACCTTGTTAGCCTATGTTTTGAGTTTATAAATGATTATTTTGGCCTATTAATCCCTTATATCACGTGTATATGATGACGTAATAAGAAAAATACATTACGTTGGTACTCGGTTGAGTAAGGTACCGTGTACCCGTCGCGGCCCATCGGTGTGGGTCGTGACAAAAGTGGTATTAGAGCAGTTCTGTCCTAGGGAGTCTACAAGCCGTGTCTAGTAGTGTCTTGTTTATGGGTGTGTCATGCACCACAATTATAAGCAGGAGGCTACAGGGCATTTAGGACTGTCACTCTTTCTTCCTACTCTAGATCGTGTGGTAGAGCTCACTTATAAGAATTCAAGTCCCGAACTTTCATCCGTAATAAGACGATGCCTATATTCAGAAAGACGATCGATGAGAGATATAGCTGTGGAATTGTTTGTGTAGAGGAACTCAATTTTGCATCTTGCTTATGACAAGTAAATTTGAGGTCTTTAGAAAATTATGAGTGTATTGAAAGGTGTAAGCTCCCTGATAAGAAGCCTTAAGGAAAGAATGCCTATCCACATTTATGGTGAAAGACAATGAGAGATAAGAAGATAAATACAAGTTTTACCAAGCAAAAGAAGCAAAATTAAGAAGGGTACGAGGCACCTAGTTAATGAAGGTTAACAGTGTTTATAATTCAGGTAGGGGAACATAAGCTTTTTGAGTTATATTCAACGGTAACAGAGGTATGTACAATTGGTCACACCCATTTCAGTTATGCCTTGTGGGGGCTAACAAGTACAGTTAAGAGAAGGACGAGATATCAAGATCCGGCTGGGGTTATGGTAACCCAAATTTGTGAATGGATTGCTTGTATTAGTTCACATTGCCGAAGGATATTGCAAATGTGCTAATAGATCTCCTTGTGAGACACACAGATGATGCACTCTAGAATATTATAATTAGATGAGAATACTAGCGTTATCAAAAAATTCAGAAGATAGGCACTGTAAGTCTAGAAGGATAAATATTACCTTAGTATGACTCTCGTCCCTAGTAGAGCGAGGACGTTGTGCAACCGGAAGAACCGAGGAATGAAGCAAGGAGAGAAAAAAGCAAAAGAATGTCATGTTTAAGTTTTCATAAGAAAAGGGATATGCAGAAATATTAGCAGAGTTATGAGAAGAGAGATAGCGAAGCATTATGGATAAGGTGTGATACATGGATAAAGGCGGTAGGAAAAAAAGAAGAAGAAGAAATGACAGTATTACAGAGTCTATTCAAGTGAATGAAGAGACGAGAGGTGACATGTTTTAGGACAACAAAAGAGTATATGCCATAAAGTCATATCATCATCTCAAGGAATAAGTTCGTGACTCTAACGTGATTACCAGAAGGGAGAATTAAACCCCAGAATAATAGAAATCAGTATAGGTTAGTGAACAAGATGAACTAAATATGAAATAGGGACTGAGTGATTTGATAATAGTCAGCATCATGAGAATTTCAGATCGCGTTCCGGCAATAATAGGACGGACAACAGAAGAAGTTTCATGAGAAATTCAGAGAATGGTCATTTAGGAAGATGCTTCCCTAAAGCAAGTAATGTTAGAAAAGTTAAGCTTAAGGGACTATATGTACCGAATACATTAACTGTCACCCTCGCAAGTAAGGGAATTTGTCATCCTTGGTACAGAAGGATTGCCACAAGGTGAGTAAGGATCATTGATGTTGTGAAACGACGCCAGTGCGAGACGTAAGTTAAGACAAAGGAAATAACCCAAGAAAGATTACAAGGAATATTGATATGAGAATGGGCCAACGTGTAGTTAGTAATTGGTCAGAAAGATCCCAGTTACGGTTAAATAGGAGGTTACAGACGAGTCATCAGATCGTGTAAGATAAACATAGTAGAACCGAACATGGAGAATTCAGCCTCGAATAATATCATTATAATACTTGAGATATATTCAAACAAGAGTCAGGGTAGTTAAAGGTACCGTATGAGTGTTACGGGAATAAAAGAAAGTATCACTGGGACGGTAGTCAAAATATCAATTCAGAAGCAACCATACAAGCATAAGGGCAAGTAAGTAGCAATTACGGATGATTATAGGCAAGTAAGGACATCAAAAAGGTCCGTAACAAGCTCACAGCTTTACGAAAGTCAAGAGTTCTCCCTATGTACTACAACGAAAGACTAGCTGAAGAGATAAGAAAGAAGGCTTCAACCTAAGAACAATGACCTAAAAAGGAAATGGTCGTGTAACAACAATCTCGCAACAACATTGTAAGCATTCTAAAGGAAAGTGGCACCTACCGTTGCTAATGAATGGGAAGTAAAAATTAAAGTAATATTTGAGATCATATGAGTTGTATGAAAACTCTGGCAAGTGTGGGCACTAAAATAAGCTAAGTATAGATGCAACAAGGGGCGGAAAGACCAGGAAAATTAATAGCTTACGTTGAAAGAAAGCTAAGATGGAATGAAAGAATTATTTTATAAATGATCCAGAGTTAGTACATTATGGATACACTCAAGATTTTGGAGCATTATCCATGCAACATATTTGTTGACAATCATACAACCACAGAAGACTCCGGTATAAGTTAAAAGAAAGAATTGAGCCCAGATCATAGACAAAGGATTGAATTGTTAGAAGATTGTATTATGGATATTCCATAACGCCCATGAAAGGATAAGGTAATAACTGATACCATGAGCCACAAATCAGAAGATAGCTTAAGCCTATGTAAAGGCTGATCAGAAGGAAAAGGAAACTAAAAAATTACATCACCTAAGTAAATCAGGAGTCTGATTATTGGACCTAGAAAAATTATATAAGTTGTGCTGGAGATCATGACAGAATCACTCTTAATATCAGATGTTCAAGAGAATAACACAACAACCATAATCTATAATGTCTTTACAAGGAAGCCAGTTAGAAGAAGTACCAGCCTCATAAGAAGTCAGTACAAAGCTCCCATTGGATTGTGTATGTACCAGAGGTGCGAGTATTATAATAGAGCTTCAAGTTATAGATGTGAATTACACCTAGGTGGAAGGGAGGTTATGAAAGAGATAAAAGATATGATACGAGATTTTATGTAAGGTAAAAGTGAACAACGTACGAGATACTCAAATGCAAAAAGTTGTGAATAGTCCATACTTATGATAGAAGGTTATAAGCACGGGGATCCAATAACCAGGAATGATAGCAACATCGTCAGCGTCATGTCTTCCAACCTATGGTTTCTAAGTACTGAGAGATCTAGTTAAGAGAGTAGAAAAGAGTTGGAGACGATGTGATGTATCGCTTGACGTTCCAGTATAACATAAGGAAATCTATGGTGCAAGCTAGTTGAAGGAAAATTGCGAGTATTATAAATGGATATTTATAGGTCGCAAGCTAAAGTATGGTAGAGCAACAAAGTTTTAAGAAAAAATGAGTAAGAATGAGGAAAGGCAAGTGAAAAGGTGACGAAAATGGATAAGTCCTCAGGATTAAGTCCATAAAAACAAGAGATATAATAGTTTCTCTAAGTTATTGAAAGTTCAGTATAGCCTGAATGAACTCAAAGGAATCTAAGATTTATAGCATTTAGAAAGAATGAAATGCTACCTGGTAATAAAATGAGGGTGTAATGGTGACAGATAAAGGATGACGTTTAGGCCTTCATTTGAATAATGATTTGAAAAAAAAAGAAGAAAAAGAAGAAGTGAAGGAGAAAAGACTTCGCTGACGGCACAAAATTAGGATACTCCCGTAAGGTGAATCACATTGGGATGCCACGAAATATGATTATGGAAGTATAGTGTCGTATCACCCCTAGGTGAATCAAGAAAATCGCTTCAAAAAATTCCTTAATACAACGTAAGCCCTAGCGGTAATGTATTACATAAGAAGTTTCAAGTCTTCAAGTAAAGGATTATAGATCAACATCGAGGCGACTCAAAAATGGTCAGATATAAGTTACAAAGTATGACATGAGATTAGGCCATGATTCTTAAGACGAACGGTAATGAAGGGGCATTGAAGGACTGGGATTTATACCTAAAGGGTAGGCAACAAAAGTAACTGGGAACTTGGTAAGCATACCTCAGTAAAGGTAGATTGAAACAAAAATTATGGTATAGTATAACCCATGTAAATGCAGTAAAGTCATGTGAATAGGTAACCAAATCTATGAAATAAAATATGGTCATATTCGCAAGTTCTACAAAGTATCTAGCAAAGGACTTCAGTATACCTATAGAGGCCCAGAGAGGCATCCTATTAAGCCTTGTATATACAAGTAAAGCCTAGAGATTGACTAAAAGATAAAAGGAAAAAGGAAAGATGAATCGCGTAAGTGCACCTACAAAGCCAAGGTCATACAGGCTGCATGACAGGAGGTAACAGTTGCAAGATTAGGAAGATTTCGACCACAGGTCATGATATGAGCAAAAAGACTAAAGGGGGGAATACCCTAGACTTTGGATTTAGTCACAAATCAACTGCTTAAATGGCAAGAAGAGTATTAATGTATTCACAAGAGCTATAAGTTACGAAAATGATAAGAGCATTAGTCAACATCCGAGGACAAATGTTCTAAAGGGGGGAATGATGTTACGTCCCGCAATATTACGTCCCGCAATATTATATTACGACGATGTTATGCTCTACAGTAATATGTTACAATGGTGTTATCCTCTACAGTAATATATTATGATTGTGTTATGTCTTGCAGTAAAATATTACGATGATGTTATGCCTTGCAGTATAACATTACGGTGATGTCACGCTCCGCAGTATTAAGTTACGACAGTGTTGCACCCAGCAGTATTAAATTACAGTGATGTCATGCTCCGCAGTATTAAGTTACGACAATGTTGCACCCAACAGTATTGCATTACGGTGATGTTACACTTTGCAGTATTAAGTTACGACGATGTTGCTATTTCTCCCAAACACACACGCAGGTATACGTGGTCGTCAAGTAATATAGGATTGTAATTCCAGATATCGTACCCACACGGACTTGTGATTAACTATCAACTAAATTAAACCCAAATAATTAGTCTATTCAAGCGAATTCTAAAGTATGGATATTTAACTAAATTAATCTAAAGTAACAAATTAAGAGATTAAGGAAAACAAGTTGGTGAATTATAGAGACGAATTCAATGTGAGTGAATATTCTAGAGTTATGGGTTAGCTAACAATCCCGTTGAGTTTTTCACTTAAATCGTCTAATTAATTTATCTGATTTATTGGTTGACAGGGTTAATATTGCTTGTAGCCTTCTCTGGAAGTACAACTCGCCTATGCAAGCTAACCTAACGCCTATATTCTTATGGAATTAGGATTAACAAGAACACATTAATAATTCCTGTATAGTAACCAAGCAAGGCGATTAGGTATATTCCTATCCTAACCGCAAATCCGCCCCCCCCAGAGTTAACATCTTGCTCTACTCAATCTTATATGCAATCTAGAATTCCCTCTCCCGAGTTCAATCCTAGATTCGTAGATAGTATTCAATTGGTGATCAAACAATCAAATATTTAAATGCAAGATTGAATAAATAAGCCAATATGATAAAATAATAAGAACAATTCAAGCTTCAAACTACAACGTTCATGTAACACAAAAAACTCTAGAACTAATAAACTATGAGATTAAAAGAAGAGAAGAGAAGAAAAACTAGTTAGAAGCCTTCTCCAAACGTGGTGTGTGTTCCTCCACGTGAATTCCCCTTCAAAGTGTGTTAGCTCTCCTCCAAATTAGGTTTATGACTCCTTATATACGAGTTAGAATCGTGTAGGACCGAAATAACCTTGTCCCGGACAAAAAATGAAAAATCACGTGTGCAGCGTCCAGGCCAGCGCCAAGCGCTGGTCCTGGCGCTGAAAACAGTGAGTTTTTCACGTTTTTGCAATTCTTTCCTTAGCTGCGTTACTTCATCAATTGCATTTTATATGCTTCTTGTTTTGTCTCCATTTGGGGGACAATGATCAAAGGTTGTCCCCCTTATTATATTTATTTAATTTTCTTTATTTTCCTCCCGCATTTTATCTAATTTTGTTCCAAATCTCTTCATTTTCATATCGCTTTATTCCTACATAATTAAAATATAATATTAAGCACAAAACAATATAACTAATACTCAAAAGACGATTAAAAATACTAGAATATGAGGCAACAATGATTAAATATATGCTTTTTTGGCCGAACATCAACACCCCACACTTAGACTCTTGCTCGTCCTCGAGTAAGCATTAAAACCACTCTCAACAAATCAATCCTAGAAACAGCAACACTTTGGTAGATACTAACAATTAGGCCATATGGCAACTCAAACCATCAAATATACACTTCCTCATCATCGTGCAAAATATACAAGTCACAAACAAACAACAAACTTCTAACCTCCTAACTTCAGATAAGGACTCTAACTCACCAAATTTAAGCTTGCTCATCTACTCTGTCAAATAAAGCTAATAACATCATCTATCTATCATGAAACCAGTGCCCTCACAAGAATGAATAGTCCATACACTCAAATCAAAGAACGAATACAATTTAAGGACTTATCATCAAGAACAACTCTCGCACTCACAAACGAATTCACATGCATGCATAAAGAACCATAGGCTTGCCCATTATGTTCATCTCTACTAATTAAGTATGCTCGAATAGAATCAAATAGGACTTTAACGGGTTGTAATGTTGGCTAAGGGACGTGTAGGAGAATTGTATATTAGTGACTTACACTTCCCTAAGCACTTTGCATTTTTAGACTTAATCACCCATTATTTTTTACTCTTCACTTTTATTTTTCAGCCCTCTCTTCATCAATTGTTTCACAAGTATTTCCCTCATATCAAGAACATTTCATTTTTTTTTTCGAAGCAATTTTTTTTCATTCTCTTTTTTTTTCATAACATTCTTTTCAAGAAGGCCTTTTCATCACTTTTTAGCCATTATTGGTCACCATTGTTTACTTAACCATCCCATTCTTCAAATTTATCAACTAATATCACGGTCTAAGCAATAATGCTCAAAGAAGCAAGGTGCAAAAACTAGGGATTCAACAAACGGATCAAAGCAAATATACGGCTTCCAAACAAAAGGCTACAGGTTCAAAGGTCTAACTAGTGGTACAATATTTGAAAATGCTAAAATTTACAAGACATATCAAAGAAAGCATAATATCATCTTCTAAACAAAGCAACACTTTTATTTCGCTTCAATAACATGCAGGGCAAGTTTTAGACTAAGATGCAAAACATGGAATATACGTAAGAAATCCTCATCCCACATGGCATAAGTATCAATCAAGATGGATCAATTCTACTCTAAGACAGACAAGGTCATAGCGAACAACAAAATAAGAATAAGCTATATACAGAGTCACAACCCTGAGCTTAGGTGTCAGAAAGCTTTCAATTTTATTCATTACTCAAGCACTCAGAGGAAAGTACTACTCAAGCTCAGGCCTAAATATGCTAGTGTCAAGCAAGTCACAAAACTTTTTTTTTCTTCTCCCTCTTTTTCTACTCCTAAAATAAAGAAAAAAAATCTAATCCTAAAAATAAAAAAAGTCACCCGATTCAAGTTACATCCCCTGAAAAAGAACCGATGCACAAAGAAAAACCAAGGGGGATTATTAGTTAACTAAAACTAACTAGAACAAAAAAAATATTTTTGAATTTTTTTTATTTTATTGGACCTTAATCTCTTAAGAAAGCTGTCCACAAAATCCATCATCAAGAAAAGTCTCAATTTTCTGATTTTTTTGTTCTTTTTTGTTCTTTTTTTTAACAAAAACTACTACACTAAGAACGGTATTACAACTAAGCTAAGATAGTACAGAAAATTACTCAGACAATCTCCTCACCCCACACTTAAAATTGTGCAATGTCCTCAATGCATACTGAAAAATAACATGAGGGTAAAAGAGACTCCCTGGTAGGCCAAAGGCCGAAAAATTAGCAGCTCACGAGATACTCAGACTTCTCCCAGGTATGATCCCTTGTGCAGGTACCTCACGCTTAGTTTCAACCACATGCTCGCTTTTGCACATGCCTATTGGCTTTGACTTCATGCTCATACTCCTACAAAATACAAAAATAATACTACAAAAAAAAAACAAATAACACAATAAAAAATAAAGAAAAGTAAAAAAGAAAAATAAAATTGGGTTGCCTCCCAACAAGCGCTTGATTTAACGTCGCGGCACGACGCCATCACTTTCACCACTTTTCCTTCGACTTTGAAGATATGAATTGCGCCCCTAATTTTGCATCAATTTTTCTGTCACGCTCTTGGGGTGGTGGTGCGAATACAAAAGAACCAAATAAATAATATCGCATCTTGCACTTCTAGGCTTTTAAGTGAGGGATGTCGTTTTGTCTCCTTGGCATCACAAATTTTAGAATATAAACACTTTGTTCCTCATCTATTGGCTCCTCCATATGCTCAAATAGATCAATTCCCATGTCACCAACTAAACACAATGTTGAAAAGTGTTTAGAATGAGGTCCAATACGTTCCAACTCCAAAATTGCATTATTTTTGACATCCTCAATTTTGCACTCTTCGTCAACCGTGGCATCATTAATAATATTTTGGTCGAATAATTGGAGTTCCTCTTTCCGCTCCTCAAGCTAGCCAGTATCCACAAAATTGGTTGTAGGGCATCAGACGCCTCAACCTTTTCATTCAATTGATCATGAATGTCATGGATATCTAAGCCAAATTGGTCTATTTCTTGCCTGAGCTCAATTCTTTCTTCTATCAGTTGTTCTGTCATATTTGAAAGACCATTACGAAGAAACTCATAAGATTTTATCAGTTGAGCTTGTTCCTCAAACCAAGATTGGCTCACTATATCTGCTTCTTCAAAATAATCTTCTTGTGGGAACTCGCTCTCTCCATCGAATTGAGATTCTTCTTGGAAATTGGCCATTAATTCATCCATTCTAGCCTGGAGTCTTTTGATCGTTGAGGCATCAAGACTTTGTTGCTTGACTATTTGCCTCATCATGTCCATAATACGAGCCATGCTTTCCATATCCTCCACTTCATTGCTCCTATCAAACTCATAAACATTATTAGAAACATTATAATAAGAACTCTGAGAAATATAATAAGAATTAGGACAACCATCCCAATGGCCACCTTGACAACCACACACATTACAAAAATTCCACACATCAGATTGAGATGCACAATTTTGCCCTAGGTGTGGTCCTCTACAATATGGACAAGGATCACCATAATAAGAATAACCAATATTCGACCAATTATCGTTCCAAGATGCCATGTCAACAATGATAATAAAATATTAAAGTAAGTTAAAATAAAAATAAAATAAAAACTTGAATAGGCAAAAAGTAAAAATTTAATCTAGTAGAATAGTTAATTTCTAAGTCCCCGGCAACGACACCAAAAACTTGTTGCTCCCAAACGCATACGCAAGTATACGTGGTCGACAAGTAATAAAGGATTGTAAGTCCAGATATCGTACCCACAGGGACTTGTGATTAACTATCAACTAAATTAAACCCAAACAATTAATCTATTCAAGCGGATTCTAAAGTATGAATATTTAACTAAATTAATCTAAAGTAACAAATTAAGAGATTTAGGAAAACAAGTTGGCGAATTATAGAGACGAATTCAATGTAAGTGAATATTCTAGAGTTATGGGTTAGCTATCAATCCCGTTGAGTTTTCCACTTAAATCGTCTACTTAATTTATCTGGTTTATTGGTTGACAGGGTTAATATTACTCGTAGCCTTCTTCCGAAGTACAACTCGCCTATTCAAGCTAACCTAATGCCTATATACCTATGGAATTAGGATTAACAAGAACGCATTAATAATTCCTGTATAGTAACCAAGAAAGGCGATTAGGTATATTCCTATTCTAATCGCAAATCCGCCCCTCCCCCCTTAGAGTTAAGATCTTGCTCTACTCAATATTATATGCAATTTAGAATTCCCTCTCCCGAGTTCAATCCTAGATTCGTAGATAGTATTCAATTGGTGATCAAGCAATCAAATAATTAAACGCAAGATTGAAAAAATAAGCCAATATGATAAAATAATAAGAACAATTCAAGCTTCAAACTACAACTTTCATGTAGCACCCAGAACTCTAGAACTAATAAACTATGAGATTAAAAGAAGAGAAGAGAAGAAAAACTAGTTAGAAGCCTCCTCCAAGCGTGGTGTGTGTTCCTCCACGTGAATTCCCCTTCAAAGTGTGTTAACTCTCCTCCAAATTAAGTTTATGACTCCTTATATACGAGTTAGGGTTGTATAGGACCGAAATAACCTTGTCCCGGACAAAAAAGGAAAAATCACGTACGCAGCATCCAGGCCAGTGCCGAGCGCTGGTTCTGGCGCTGAAAACAGTGAGTTTTTCACGTTTTTGCAATTCTTTCCTTAGCCGTGTTACTTCATCAATTGCATTTTATATGCTTTCTTGTTTTGTCTCCATTTGGGGGACAATGATCAAAGGGTGTCCCCCTTATTATATATTTAATTTTCTTTTTTTCTTCTTCTGCGTTTTATCCAATTTTGCTCCAAATCTCTTTATTTTCATATCGCTTTATTCAAACACAATTAAAATATAATATTAAGCACAAAATAATATAACTAGTACTCAAAAGACGATTAAAAGTACTAGAATATGAGGCGACAATGGGTAAATATATGCAATTTTGGCCGAACATCAGCTGCACCCTGTAGTATTGTGCGTTGAAATTTGTTGTAAGGTAATTGACATCAGTCCAAGGAAAATATTATTTGGAGATTATAAGGATTGTAAGTGATGAATAAATTCGTGAAGGTGAGAAGGGAAGCAAGTCGAAGAAAATGAATTTCGTTAAAATT
Source organism: Nicotiana tabacum (assembly GCF_000715075.1). NCBI lineage: Eukaryota > Viridiplantae > Streptophyta > Magnoliopsida > Solanales > Solanaceae > Nicotiana > Nicotiana tabacum. Next base: position 151,243,869 of record NC_134080.1, on the reverse strand, counting down.
TGGTATTTTGGGATAAAATACGGCCCGAGCTAAAATACCAAGTATTTATGGACTAGTGCCATACAAGGTACCACATGACCATGATAGTAAGGTGAATAATGTATGTGAAAAGAGAGTAGTATTTTAAGAAAGTGGAAATAATTCTCAATTACGCGGGTAATTGATTGATTACCGGGTAGCAGGACACTACCCAATTAACTAATAAGCGGACAAAACATAATCAGTCATACCCAATTGAACGCATCATAAGGCCACTATTCAAGAGAGGTAAGTCATTATGACATGGGTATAGGTGTATACCTAATATAACCAAGTCATAACTTAACATTAAAGTCTTAAGTAAGACTTGTAGAATCTGATCCATAAAGACAATTTGCCTTTAGCTTCATTTGGTTTCTTTAGCTTTATTTTTGTTGCTTTGGCTTGAAACTAAGAACATTGAAACAGAAAATTCATTTTCATCCAAACTTTATCCAACAAATCTGTTCGTGGTTTTGAAACCAAGAACGTTGATCAGAAAACATTTTATCCAAGATTTCAATTTCAATCCAAGCCAAAAACGCTAGAAGCAGAAGACAATTCTGTTCCAATTTCAAATCCAACTATAAATTTTGTTCAAGAATTTCGCAGAAGCAGATTCGTTCAAATAATTCAAGAAACAGGTATGTTAAGGCGATCTCTTCTTTCTTTTGGCATGATCTATACGATACGAACGAAATGTGCAAATGCACAGATTCCATAAATGACTCTATTTACAGAAGTATTAGAGATATCTATGTTCCTGAATTTTCATGTATCATAATATTTTATCATCTGTTCATGGATCTTAGAAAAATATGAAAGTTGAGAAAAAAAAGTTTGCTTTATGATATTGCTCAAGAGAAAATGGTCTTATGAAATTCCGAAAGATTTTATTAATGTACTTTTCATGCATTACATTCATGTGCATTGACCCATGACCAGATGGCGTTATATAGCTATATATATGTAAATATATGTATATGGGATATGGGAAAAGGTTACGGCATTATATACGCACCAACACCTGATTATCTGGTATATGATGATGATGTTGCCCACAGTGGCTGAAATATGATTCAAACGGCGTTATATACGTGTATATATGTATGTATATATATGTATATGGGATATGGGAAAGGTTATGACATTATATACGCACCACTACCTAATCAGCTGGTATACGATGATGATTTTGCCCACAGTGGCCGATATGATATGATGGGATGCCCTCAGAGGCTGATGATGTTATGAAATATGTACCTATGCACAACATGACATTCATACGCATATGCATGACACTAAAAGTAATTTATGATTTACAGAGTTATCCAGATTTACAGGTTCAGTCAATTACTCTATATTTCTTCCATGTCTGTTATGTACTTATTTATGTGCCTTACATATTCGGTACATTTTTCGTACTAACGTCCCTTTTGCCTGGGGATGCTGCGTTTCATGCCTGCAGGTCTCGATAGACAGGTCGAAAGCCCTCCAAGTAGGCTATCATCTCAGTGGAAGATATTGGTGCTCTCCATTTGCTTCAGAGTTGCTTGTTTGGTTAGTATGATTTAGATGTGTATTGTTTGGTATGGCGGGACTCTGTCCTGACCTTTATGACATTTATGTATTCTTAGAGGCTTGTAGACATATGACGTGTATGTGAAAGACTATACGGACTTGTCGGCCTATGTTTTGAGTTTATAAATGATCATGTTGGCCTATTAGACCCGTATACCATGCGTATATGATGATGTAATAAGAAATATACGTTACGTTGGTACTCGGTTGAGTAAGGTACCGGGCGCCCGTCGCGGCCCATCGGTTTGGGTCGTGACAATAGGCTATTACTTTTCCTGGTTTTTCTTCCCCCTTGTAGCGTGAATACTTAGCTTCTCTTAGTTCCCATGCATGACGGAATTTCCGTGCGACTCACATGATCTCGAATCCTACTTTCTTATATAGTGCATACAATGTTGTAGTGAGACTGTTGTTACAAGACCATTTCCTCTTTAGGTCACTATGGTTAGGTTGAAGCCTTCTTCCTTATTTTCTTAGCTAGTCTTTTATTGTAGTACTTAGTGAGGACCCTTTAATTCTTACAAGGCTGCAAGCTTATACCATGAAAATGGCAATAATAAATAAATTTTACTATGTGACTCTAAAAATACGTGATCTATATTTATACTAGTTGTTGAGCAGTTGATGCTATGTATGTGAGACTTAGAAACGAAATAAGAGTTAAGGGTAAGATGATAATCAAACCGATAGGTTAACAGTGGGGGCCTCGAGCTCGTCAATTCAGGGGCCTCGAGGTCAATCCCGAGGCTTGGATATGAGCTATCGAAGGGGATCGAGGTATGACAACAGTTATTGTGTACAGTGAAATCGGAGGGTCCGATTTCTCGTTATCGAGGCACCTCAAAATATCATCATGAAGCCTCGAGACTTAAAGGCTACGGTCGAATTTCCCCTTCGAGGTTTGTGACACCCGACCTTGGGATAATGTCGACCACATCTATGGTAGGAGTGGTGTTGCACCCCCTTTTTCCCCTTCTGCGGAAATAGGGTTCATGACATTTTGGGTATGGGACAACTCATTCCTTTTGGTAACGGGGTTTGCATTTTTGAAGAGTCGCCACCTAATGATTTTAAGGTGCGTTAGGGCACCTACAAGGTTCACCTACAACTACATTTGATAACCAGAGATAAGGTAAGGGCTTGAAATTATCCTAAAGGGAAGGTGTTAGGCACCCCTCAGGATCCACTATTGTGGTTCCCGGCCAGACAGTTTTTATGAATTTGTACCATTAGCAAATAGACATGTAGGGTTCAAATAATAGGGGGTTTAAATACACAAGTATTAGAAAGCGATTAATGAAAGCAAGGTTTTGAAAAGAGTTACAATCTAAGCATGCTTATGAATGTAAAGGGGTGTCCTAGGTTTGTTTGTAATATGGATCACATCAATGCAATACTCGGTATGACACTCCTCAAAAGAGGGGATACACATGGAATTAACGCACCGGTCATCATATCCATATCTACCTTTTCCCGCCCCGTAAAGGTATTAAGCGAAGGTTGGTCTCGACTCTTATTGCATGATATTACCCGTCCCTTCCTATTAGTCCCGAAGGAATTTAAGACTCCTATCCTATAAGGAGGTTCTAGGCAGACCCTCAGGTTCAAAGGAAAAATACTAAGGCGACATACAAAACAAGTAGGACTACATTTAAAGGGGAGAAAACACAGAAAACAAGCAGAAGGCTCGGATATGCATCCATAAATAATGCATATAGACAACATGACTCATAAACAGTTAAGGTCTGAATTTAAAATCCTAAAGCAGGGTGTTTAAGTGGTAACATCAGAACTAGATTTATTACGTGACTCAGAAAAGAAGTCCGAATCAGGTTTGCCTACTGATTTTAACAATTGATAATTAAATAGAGGCAGTTCCAGTTTTACTCAAGTCATTACCTAAGGCTTGCCTTGGCGCAAAGCGAGATGCAGCAGTTATTCAGAATTATTAAAAGACGGTTTGGAGCTTATTTTACCCTAGAAGCATGCTGTTCTTATCAAGTACAGAGATTGTTACTAGTTATTTTAAATAGGATAATCAAGTGTAAAGCTGTTTGTTTTACCTCTTTTATAATCAACAATTTACACTAAGTGTGAATGCAAGTGCAAATAAGATCCTAGAACATGGTGTCTAAGGTGCATGTATAAAACTCATGACGCAGAATTCCTAAGAGTAGGATTTCTAAATGCATATGGTAGGATTGCAGAATTTCCGAAGAGCAGGATTTCTAAATGCACATGGCAGGATTGCAGAATTTCCCTAAGAGCAGGATTTCTAAATGCATAGACATAGAGCATGGATCAATGAGTGAGGTGCTAAAGCAAGAAACATAAGTCCTAAGAACAAGATTTCTAATGCATCGTATGAATCCTAAGCATGGTTTCTATTGCACAATTAGGAATATAAACCTAATAACATGTTTTGTACCCTTAACAAATTATGGCATGCATATTTACCCTATTCCTTTTCACTAGCCATCCCGATATTTGTTTACAAATTATGACAGACCATATGATAAAATTGCATAAGAAATGAAAAAAAAGTAGTTACAACTATAGGAAGCCTGATTCTGACTTCCTCTCTGAGTTATGTAATAAACCACCTCAAATGCCAATATTGTTCCCTAGCCTTTCTTATATCTGGGTGTATCAAAGCTCCCTAAGGACCTCAAGGGATCCCGGGCAGTGCTCACACCCAGATTTCATAACCAAACTGAGTGAGTGCAGTGTGGAAGGGTCAGCTCTTATGTGTCCAAGTTCAGAGGGAGCTCTAGGGACCCAAGGCAAGGCTCACACAAAAGGGGCAGAACCTAGTAGTCTAAGAGTGCATGTGAGAGTGCTTGACATAGACTTAAAGGAGTTGAGTTGGAAAACAGTTTTGAAATCAGCATGTTTGAAATGAGTTAGTAAAGCAGCAGGAGAGTTGCATTAGTGAAAACAGTTTTTGAAAGGGAAAGGGGATGGGAACAACAACAACACACACAGAACAAGTTCAAAGAGTAGTACAACTTCAGTAGTTACAAACAAGGGAGTAGGGGTTGGGGATATAGACGACCCAAATCAGAAACACATAATTAGTTATTAATTAGGTAAATTAGGAGACATTCTAGTTGAGGGACATAAACAGGAACAATTAAACATGCTGATCACATTTGAACAAAGGAGGGTAGAATTTTAAGCATGCTGAGTAAAGCAGTAAACAAAAAGTACAATTTAATAGCATGAGCCATTAAGTTGGTGCAGAAAGAGACAAGGATTGACAATCAAGGGAACACATAGAGTTGAGTTTCATAATTTAAACTACGAACATACCAGCTGAAGGAGCAAAGTGCAGAAAAAGTAAAGCAATCAGAGTTCTACAGTCTAGCCTTAGCTTTCAGCCGGTAGACAAAACAATAGAACAAGTAGTAGAGAAAGAAAAGAGAGTTTGAATGTGCATGTATGTGTTCTGAGCTAGTTGTTCATGTCTTTAAAGAAGAGAGGGTAGAGTATTTATAGTTTTGAAAATAGGTAGGAAAATAAGGTAACAAGTACTGACTTATCATAATTATAAAAATAATGCAAATTAGAATCAATTAAAGATCCAGACTCCCTTCAATTAAGGAGTCATAGTTCAAACGGGTATAAGTTGTATCAAATAAGGAAAATAATTATTTGTAAGACTGATTTTACCATAATAGGAATAGTAAAAGCATGCTGTATGTAATAGGGACTAAGTACAAAATATTTTCAAGTAAGAAAAGTATAATAACAACATATTGTGCACATAAACAGGGTAGAGTACAATTTGATTGTGAAAATTAGTTCAAAGAATCACAGATGAGATTGAAAATCACAGGGAATCAGTACTAACTAAGGAAAGTATCACAAAACTAAGGAAGCAATTTCGAAAATCAGTATAGAGTTACGAGGAAAATACACAGAATCAAAGGTGTAGGTATAAGCAGATCATACAGAATCCCATAAATTGTGTGAGCAATCAATAAAACACAAGAGCATATAGAACACACATAAAGCCCAGGATGTTCATGATAGTCATGCAAACACACCGCAAGGTAACGTCACAAGATTAGTCTCAAAAGAACCCCCTTATCTTTGAAAACAATCCCAAGTTGGTTTCATCCTCAAATCTATAGCCATTTGTAACAAATCTTGATTTTAAATCGAGCGTTACTGTAGCGTCCAGTCTTCCAGATTTACATTGTTGCTTCTTCTATTTTCTTCGCTTTTTCTGTCATTTTGATGGAGTGTTGAAGAACCATGGATGCATCGTCCCCTCCCCAGCCTTTGGCTGTGGGAGAGATGAATTCAAATCCTAATCCAAAACAAACTTATGCTGAGCAACTTCATCCAAAACAAGCTGCCACAGTTTCGTCAAAAATAGAGTTGTTCCCTGTTAAACTCGATCATGGAGAACCTACAATAGAATTCACCATTGATGAAGTTAATGAGTTTATAAGAGAAGAAGGACTGCATCTAGCAGTTGTAATGAAGTTCTCATATGGAAAACCTGAGCTACAGGAATTTTGAAAAATATTTTCGTCGCAATTCGATGTTCAAGGTCGCTGCAATATTGGGCTGCTGGATTTTCGTCACTTATTGATCAGATTTGATCTTTACAGTGATTATGTTCTATTTTTATCAAGATCAAGTGGTTATGTCAAGGCAAAAGGTGATGAATTCTTTTTCAGAACATTCCCATGGACGCTAGGATTCAATCCGAAGGAGGAAACGTCCATGGCAGTCGTGTGGATCTCTTTTCCATGTTTGCCGCCTAACTTCTTCGCTAAGAGGTCGTTACTGTCTATTGCTTTCAGCTGTTGGTAAGGCTCTTGTTGTGGATAAGGCGACGCAAGAAAGAACACGACCTAGTGCTGCTAGGGTCAAGGTGATTCTTGATTTACTCGACAAACATCCTAAGAAGGTTAAGCTTCAAATTATGGACAAAATTTCAGGTAAAATAATCGTGCATTACCAGGAGGCAGTGTATGACAACCTTCCAAAGTATTGCACTTATTGCAAACATATGGACATGACGACAAGGTGTGTCGAATTATGAAAGAACAAGCTGGAACAGAGGTGATGGCAGACGAAGCAACAAAGGTTGCGTCTCAAGGTGGTCTTGTTTTGGTCGAGGCAGCTGGTCCAGTTATTGAAAAACTTCGAGGTGATGCTAGAGACTATCTCAATGTAAAAGAGCTGGCCAAATAATGGAGTTAAATACAGAAGATACCAGAAATTGTGGGCAGCAGTAGATTTTCAACAACTCAATTATATCAAAGAATGCTGCTACTGTTCCTGTCAATCGTGCTTTAGCTAGGATGTCTCAAGCTATGGCTGTAGATGCAAGAAATAGGGTGTTGAATTATAGAGGGAATAGCAGTAATTTGAATGATAGTGGGCAGTAGCAGCTATTAACTTTACAAGGTGAAGTCGAGGCAACAACAACAACTGGACCAAAAGCAATTTTAATTGATGCTAACATTCCTACTGGTACACAGATTTACAACAATACTGTTAATATTGTCCATGTAGATCGTGCCTTAGCTAGGATGTCTCAAGTTATGGTTATAGAAGCAGGAAATAAGGTGTTGAATGAACGAGGTAATGGCAGTGTTATTGTGACTACAACAGAAGGTGATCGACCTCGTATTGCTACAACTAAACAACCTCATAATGCAGTAGGTTATGAAGTTGTTATTGTGAATGGCAAGGGACATGAACATGAAAGTGTTGAGGATTTAGAGAAGGAAAATGCTACAACATCTAGGTTTGAGAAAATGGAAAATTCAGCTAGAGTCTTGCAATCCAATCCTGGAGCTTGGAAAACTACTGTTGCATTGACTCCTACTGTTGATCAAGCAGCTTTTGATCCTTTGGTGACAGTTGCAGGAGGTTGTCGACCTATTACTGATGCAATTAATAAGGCCTCGAAGGAACATAATACAAGTATGGTAAAAAATATAGCATGTCCAGATGGTGATTGTCAAGAAGCAAAGTTGGAGACTAATGCTGCATTGCAAGCAACAGGTGACCGAGCTATTACACATGTTGAACCATTGGAGAAAATGGCAGTAACAGGTGTTGTCCAAAATTCTGGGGCTACTGCACATATCTCCAATGCAAAGGATGTTATGGCAGAAGAAGATCAACCTAATTTTGGACATGGTCAGGAAGGTGTTATGGCTAAAGTTGTTGTGGCTAAAGAGGGGGAAAGTCAGGGTGCTGGAGTTGATAAAAATACTGCTGCACTTGTTGATTTCGTTGAAAAACAAGCAGCCCTTGTAGCTACTGATGTGCAAGCTTGGCAGATACTTCCCACAGGAAACACTGCACGTGATTTCGATGGCAAAGCTGCTACAACTCAGTTGAACTCACCTACTCAAGCTTCCAAGGATACAAGTGCATCTACTGTTCCATGGCACACAACTATAGAATTTGCACACTTAGAGGGGCAGGGGAATATTCGGATAACTGAATCTGTATTTGAACAGGCAAAGGAACAGGTTCAAGTAGCTTTTAAAGCTACTGCTGCCAACAAGGAAGTACAACTGAAAAAACAAACATTGACACTGAAGATAGGAAGCTGCAACAAGCAAACAAAAAACTAACTCCAAAAAAGAGTAAGCTGCAGCAGGCAGACAAACACATTCCCTCCAACGATACAGTTACTCTTTCAGAAAACTCAGTGTACCCAGAACATTTTCTACAGGATGTTTCCATGAAATCTTTTGTAGTATCCAAAAGCTGGGCAGATCAGTTTGAAATGGAGAAAGATAATCACGCCGATTTAGCGGACAGTTATCGGGCAATTGTTACTACCAGCGTACAAAAAGTCAGTACATGTAAATCTGGGTAGCAGCAGCATCATCAAGAAGATGCTTCTGCTGTTGGTCAATCTCCTGCGCAACAACACCAGCCTACAGGCACACAAGGTGATGCACTATTGCATCCAAATGCAGGACAACTTAAACAACATCACAATGCAGTCAATTCAAGCGATGCAGCAGTAGACTTGGAGATTTCAAACCATGACCGGGCACTATTGGATGTTTTGGACAGTCCTAAACCTCATAGATGTGCATACTCAGCTGGCTCAAAAACAACTTCACAAAAACTGAAAGTTTCAGTGGCAAAGACACATGAACCATGTAGTGCAAAGAGATTGAAGAGGCATGAACCATTGTGGATGGTTATACAAGAAGAAGTTAATCAAAAACTTGAGGCCAACTTACGTGTTGCCATTTCCGACGAAGCAAATGAAGATGAATTGATTGAACCTTGTCCGGAAGAGGCGGCTACAATTGGAGATATCTCTCCTAACCATAGTGAAAAAAAGAAGGTGACTCAAGAAATAACACTCAGGCAACTCCCAATGAGAGCTGCAAAGCAAAAAGGGGTTGCAACCTCCACATCTACGAGGTCCAATAGATCCGAGAAGAAATGAAGAATTTTGAAGATTATTTGAAGACAGTTAAAGAGGATTTTAAGGAAGTTCAAATTGAAGAACTCACAAGTTTGATAAATGAGGGGAAGACTCTAATTTCTACATTGTTTTAGTTTATCATTTTCAAAGCATCATCACTTGTAATAGCATCATAGAGTATGTTATAAACTCTATGGCAATCATAGAATACTTGGTACTTTCAAGTTCCTATTTTTTACATGCTTGCTGGTACGAAAGGTTCTTTAAAGCCTCAATAGGATTAGTAAGGTAAGGTTTAGCCCGGTTTGTGTTGCCTTGGTACTATGCCTTTGGAAAAATATCCACACGGCTATGAGATTATATGCCCTCGTGAGACTTTGCCGGCAGCTACACCATGAATCCTCTACATGAGGCTGCCATCATAAGGCAATGTGAGGCGCAGAGGAGTGATTATATAGCCAAGACATATGGGTAACAAGACCGGTGCTATTGTCCCCCTTATTTGTACTTTTCCCAATTGTTGTATTTTTCTTTTCTTTTATTAATAAAAACTAGCCCTAGGCGTTTGCCTAGCGGATTGCCAAAAAAAAAAAACTTCGAATCAAACCTAGAAGTATTAGGGTTTCTTGAAAAAAATGAATCGAGCCAAAAGGAAAGGCTCAGATAATGTTTAAACATGCTAAAAATCACAGTAATCAGAAAGAAATCATTTTTTGCAAAAGTGTTTTGAAACCCTAGTTTGAAAAATAAAGAAACTCTCTGAAATCGGAGAAACATTTGAGAAAAACAAGTGAAAACCTTGAGAAACCCATAGATCCATCAAAGATCTAAAAAGATCGGAAGGTTTATAACTGTCTTTTTTTTTGCAGAAAATAGCAGAGACGAAAAAAAATGTTGGTTAAAACCCATAGATACATCTAGATCGAAGACAAATCTTCAAGAAAAGTAAAGATCTCAAGAACTAGGGCTTTAGAAAACCCAAAGAAGGATGAGAGAACATTAGATCGTTACCGGTTTTAGCCGGAAAAGTCACGGATCTGACTCGAACGGCCATGGATGGCTGGAAAAAGACCATGGATAGAAGTTGAGCAAGGTCTAGACTAGATGTCTTCGAGATTTTTCCATGAAATCACGAAAACAGGCAACCGGGAGACATGAGACCGGTATACGTCTCAAATAGCCATGAGAGTCCATGGATTGAGTGAGAATCGAAGGGGATTAGGGTTAGTTTGGGTGGCAGCGGCTAGGGTTAGCTTTAGGTTTCAAAGATAATTGAAGAGGAAAGGGGATTCAAGGGCGGCGGGTTGGTAGGAAATGAATTAGGTTAGGGGGTCATTTGGGTTTAAAAATGGTAAGGGGAAAGGGGACCGTTGATCTGAATGATCAACGGCCAAGATCTACTGGGTAAGTGGGGATCCGGGTTTGGGTAGGATTTAAAGGGTGTGGGTCGGGTTAAATCAAAATTGGGCTGGGGAATTGGGGTCCAATTTGGGCTAGGTTTGAAAGCCAATTTGGCTACGTTTTAAATAGCCATTTTCCCTTTTCAATTTTAAAAAATAGTAAATAGTTTCTGAAAAATAAATTGCAAGTACTAAAGCGATTTATAATACCTAATTAACAATTTAAAAATACAGGATCTGATTTTATGCATATAAAACACAATTAAACCTTAAAATGACTAATATTGCAATTATATGCAATTTAGCTTTAAAAATACTAAATATAATTGTAAAAATATATAAAAATTAATTTAGCCATATTTTGGCATAAATATAAAAAAACCATAGATGGATTATCAAAAAAATAATTTTGGAAATAATTATGGAGGATTTTATGGATAAAAAGGGAGTAAATAAATCAATTTAAACCTTTAAAATTATGGGAAAAATAATAAAACACTTGGACATGCTTATATATGCATATATATGCTATTTTGAAGGTATTTTGAATATTGAAAATATAGAGGAAAAAATTGGGTATCAACAGCTGCTTCTCTTTACCCGGAAAGAATGAAAGAGTTTCCGGGTAAAGAAATGATGGCCAATTTTGACCGAACGAAATGTTTTGAAGAGGTTTGGTCACACCCTGGCTTCTGAGCTGCCTACATATCCCTGGTTTTATAGGAATTAGGCCGTATGTAGTTCAGGATCCATCGGCGAAGTATACCGATGAAGACTTTTCAAAAACGGACACAGTATCTAGGGCCGGGTGAGTGAAAGGTTTATGGGGGTGGTTAGGTTTGATATGGCTGCGGTTACTGGAGAGGAATTACTCTTTCTGGGGGTAGCCGTTGCTCATCGGTTTACCTGCAATTAGAAACAATACAAGCGCATATGGTGCATAAATTTAAACATGATGCAAATTCCCGTTGGACCATGAATGTTGTCTTTGGACGGTTAGGATGAAGTCCTTAGACCATGATGTCATGGGCCATGAAGCATATGATAAGGGATTCGCAGGCCATGAAATGATGTTCTCGGGCTTTGAGGATAGTGCCTCTAAACCATGATGCCTTTGAATAATGATATGCAAAAGATTGAAAGAGATCCTCAGGCCATGACATGGTGTTCTCGGGCTATAAAGATGGTGCCTCCGAACGATGACACATTTGGATGAGTTGGCGATATTTCAACCAATAAAAGATGCAATAGTATGATGCGGACAAGACAGAGCTTAGTCTTGCGAATTGAAGGGCAGAGCTTAGCCCATAAGAAAAGCGAAATAAATAGTGCTTGAGATGACGCTTAGTTTCGAAGAAAATTGGAGGCAGAGCATAGCGTTGGAAGGCAGAATGATAGCCTTATGCAAAGATGCAAATGCAGATGGAGGTAGAGCTTGACCTCAGAAGGCAGAATGATAGCCTTATGCAAGTTAGACGGTAGAATAGTAGCCTTATGCAGATTGGAAGGCAGAATAGTAGCCTTATGCAATACATATGCGGATGGAGGTAAAGATTAACCTCGGAAGGCAGAATGGTAGCCTTATCAAGTTGGAAGGTAGACTAGTAGCCTTATGCAAGAATGCATATGGAGGTAGAGCTTAACCTCAGAAGGCAAAATGGTAGCCTTATGCAATGCAAATGCAGATGGAGACAACGTTTAGTCTCGGAAGGCAGAATGGTAGCCTTATGCAAGTTGGAAGGCAGACTAGTAGCCTTATGCAAGAATGCAGATGGAGGTAGAGCTTAACCTCGTAAGGCAGAATGGTAGCCTTATGTAAGAAATAAAATAACCAATGGCAGTAGAGTTTTCTTAGCTGATAGTAGATTGCGGTGTTGTGATTACTGGGAGCATTGTGACATACGGAACATCACTGCTGTATGCTGATAGCAAATGTTTGTAAGTGCAATGGTTATGAGAGTCATATTTTGAACAATGTTTGTCCCATGGGCGTATAGTATGTTTAATGATTTCGCAATCCTAGTGCCTGCATCCAAAGAAAAATCATGAGATTTGTAAGGGGAATATCAGTTCGTATCTCGCTGGCTTTTCTTGACTCATTTGGCTTTGATCTGGTGATACCGTTTGTATCATTGGGGTAGCGTTCCTAAACAAAGCAGTTCAATAAAAATCATGCATCATTTTATAAATGTATGACGTAAGTGTATAATTAAAATACCTTTTAGATGAACTGATGACTGTAACGCAATTCAGGACATTGCAACCTCTCCTGCTACGGAATTTTGAGGGTCCTCCTCAAAATTCTGCCCCAGTTTGATGGGTTGACATTTTTGACTGCTGCTCGTGCGGCGATCAGTTGAAATTACTTCAAAATTTTGAGGGTCCTCCTCAAAATTCTTTCCAATTCCGGGAGGGGGGGAATGAAATTTTTATTGAATTGTGACCGAACCCATAGGGCTGCCTACGTATCCCCTCTTAAACGGGAATCAGGTCAGGCGTAGTTCAAGTTACATCATATAAGGAAAGCATAAAGATTACACATAGTAACGTTTGACTACATCTGAAATTAATCGGCTTTGGACAAACTTCTCCATCCATTTCTGCAACTATGAGGGCTCCTCCTGTCAAAACCCGGTGAACCATGTATGGACCCTACTTGTTGGGAGAGAACTTCCCTTTGGCTTCATCTTGATGGGAAAAAATTTTCTTTAACACCAGCTGCCCCGGTGTGAACTGTCTTGGCTTGACTCTTTTGTTGAAGGCTTTGGACATTCTGTTCTGATAGAGTTAACCATGGCAGACTGCATTCATTCTCTTTTCGTCTATAAGGGCTAGTTGCTCATAACGAATTTTTACCCACTCTGCGTCGTCGAGCTCAACTTCTTGTATGATCCTTAGGGAAGGAATTTCTACTTCAGCGGGAATGACATCCTTTGTACCGTAAACCAGCATATAGGGGGTTGCCAGCAGTAGGCGTGTCAGGTGCCTGGACTCCGGTTGGAACTGTTGGTGGTACAGCTTGCGCAGGTGCTCTGGCTACACCACGTGCACGTCCTCGGCCTCTACCCTAGCCCCGATCTCTGACGGCTGCAGTAAGGGGTATATGTGCCTTATCATCTTGGGTAGCGCGTGTCCTCACCATCTGTGAGAGACTAGAAGACAAAAGTTTAGAATTGTGATGTCAAAATATCGCACAATAAGGAAATCAAATGAAGTGAAAATTTTCCTAATAGTTACATAGACTCTCGTAGATAAGTATAGACGTCTCCGTACCGATCAACAAGACTCTAATAAACCGACTTGTGATCCATGACTCCTATGAACCTAGAGCTCTGATACCAACTTGTCACGACCCCAGTTCGCCCTCTGTGAACTGTCGTGACGGTACCTATTGTCTACGACTAAGTAAGACTAACAAATTAGGAAAATAAACGAAACTTGCAGAAGAAATAACCAAAATCCAAAAATAACCGAATGAAACAATATTTAAAATGCCGCTCGGCATATACAACACAAATTCTCAGAATCTAATACACCATCCCAAAACTCGAAAACTCACGGAACCACAAGCCTTTGAATGTCTAACAATGTCTAACTCCAGAATATCTAACAAGGAAAAGAAATACAGAAGGGCAAATGTTTAAAAGCTATAATAGAAAGGGACTCCTCAGTCTGTGGACGTGGCAGATGTACCTCGAAGTCTCTAGAGTAGTTGCCTCGCCTCATGGGTGATAGGACTGAGTCGTAGTACCTGGATCTGCACATGAACAACATGCACAGAAAGGGCATGAGTACACTACAGCGGTATTCAGTAAGTGCCAAGCCTAACCTCGGTCGGGTAGTGACGAGGAATGTTAGAGCCCTACTGAGTTAAAATAAAGAATATATGAAATGACAGTATAAGATAAGCAGTACAGTTGAAAACTAACGATAAGAATTTAATACATGAAAACAAGGAATTCAATAACTGAAATAGAGGCAAAAACAATCACAAGGAAATAACCGGGGATCTCTAAGTATCCCGAGGATCTCTTAGTAACCTCAATATATGAAAGGGATCTCTTAGTATCCCGAGGATCTCTCGATATCCTCAATATATGCTAGGGATCTCTTGGTATCCCGAGGATCTCTCGGTATCCTCAATATGTGCTAGGGATCTTTTGGTATCCTTAATGTATATGCCAGGGATCTCTCGGTATCCCGCACCTCAGTTCAAATCATAAATACGTACATGGGATCTCCCAGGATGTCGTCCCATAGTCCCAAAGTAAAACACACAGCAGCAACACGAGAATACTCAATTAAGCTCAATTTCGTATCAAGTAAACAAGTAATTCTAATCTAACATGCTTCATATAATTCAATTAATGCAGTTTAAGCAAATAAATAGTTAAGTCAATTAGACATGCTTTTTCTAAGCTAACAGCGAGTTTAAATTGCAAGTAAAATGAAACAGGAAAAGGAACAAAATTAAAACTACTTAAAGAAAATCGGATTTTCAACAATTAGCTCAAGTACGCACTCATCACCTCACGTACAAGGCATTTCAAATATCAAATATACTGAATCCTAAGGGGAAAGCCCCCCACACAAGGTTAGACAAGCCAATTACCTCGAACCGGCTCAAATCAACCCGAAACCACACTCTTGCCACGAGTACTCGACTCCAAATGGCCCAAATCTATTCAATTCAATTGCATAATGTAAATAACACTTCAAGTAACTGATTCTACAAAGAAATTCTAAGCCAATACACAAAATTAGGTAAAATGACCAAAACACCCCTCCGGCCCACATCTCAGAATCGGGTAAAACTTATATTTTCAGAAACCTCATACTCTCACAAGTTCATGCATACCAAAATTAACCAAATCAAAGGTTAAATTCCCAATCAAAAGTCGAATTTTTTGGTCTAAGAACTTTCTTCCAACTTTTCCCCGATTTCCATCTCCAATCCGAAATTAATTGATGAAACTAACTATAGATTGATGGAATATAACTAGAAAGGGTTAGATAATTGTTACCCAATGATCTCCTATTCAATTTTCTCCCAAAATCGCCCTCTCCCAAGATCTAAATCGAATTTATAACTTTTGAAACTAAACCCTCGAAATTTAATATTTCTGCCCAGCTTTTACCGCATCTACGGTCCAATAATCGCGTCTGCGATACCGCTTCTGCGGTCGGGAAGCGGTTCTCACTTAAAAGCTCAATCTCGCACCTGCAACCTCAAATTCCGCATCTGCAATTCCTTATGCCGCTTCTGCGGTTCCTGGCCCCCTTCCTCATTTCCGCTTCTGCGATCACTGAGCTGCTTCTGCGGCGTCGCACTTGGGGGACCCAAACTGTAGGTGCAGTTATGGCAGATATCAGCTGAAGTTGCAAACTTCAAACTCCAAAATCCTTCTGTCAACCTTCCGAAATCATCCCGAGGCCCCTAGGACCTCAACCAAACCTACCAACATATCCCATAACTTCATTCAAACTTACCCCAACCCTCGGAACGCTCAAAACAACATCAAAACACCTATTCTTATTGGATTCAAGCCTAAGAATCCCAAAAACTCTAAAAATACGCTTTTGATCAAAAAGTCTATCAAACCTCGTCCGAATGACCTGAAATTTTGCACACACGTCACATTTAACACTATGGAGCTACTCCAACTCCCGGAATTCCAGTCCGACCCTCGGATCAAAATCTCACTATCGAACCGGAAACTTCAAAATTCGACCTTTCGGCATTGCCTAAATTAGCTACAGACCTCCAAAACACAATCTGAACATGCCTCGAAGCCTGAAATCACCCAACGGAGCTAACGGAACCATCGGAGTTCCATACTGAGGCCGTCTTCATACTGTTCTGACAGCAGTCAACTTTCCAACACTTAAGCTCTCATTTAGGGACTAAGTGACCCAAAACTCTCCAAAACTCAAAACCGAACATCCCGACAAATCAAAATAGTAGAAATAAATTCGGGGAAAGCAGTTAATGGGGGATCAGGGCGTAAATTCTTAAGACGACCAACCGGGTCGTCACAGACAGCATGTAAGATATTTCTTCACAACATCCACTAGATAAAGCTCATACAGGTAAGCGTACCATAATACAATATCAAACAACAAGATTGCCCCAGGCCAACACAAATCATCACAATCAATCCCTGATATAGCCTAGCTTGTCTCGCCACATGTGCAAATAATAACATAATAAGTGCCTGCCTTGTTTCGCCACATGTGCATCATAATGTTCCCATCTTGTCTCGCCACATGCGCAACCCACATATAAGCACATATACACATACCCCGCCTTATAACACCGTATGTACAATATATCAATAGTAGCAATAGCATGATAGAAACCTCGTGCAACCCCATAACATTAACCGCACAACAGAAATCTCATGCATCACAATATCAACAACCGCACGGTAGAAACCTCGTGCACCACCACAACAAGTACAACAACAACAATGACAATATATACAAGAACACGACAAGTAAATCAACTCAAGAACTTTTGATCACAAGGAGATAGTAAAACTAGCTCACAAGGAATAACCACAATAGAGAATACTAAGCGTAATAAGAACAACTCAACAAGGGAGAAAATAATATAAAGCAACGATCCCACAATATGTAATTCAACAACAAGGAAGCTAACATGAATCAAATAATTCCAAATAAGGAAATGTCAACTAAATATAGGATATCTAAACTTCTTTTAAGGTTGGGTAATTTACAAAGAATATACAACAATTTCAATTAAGGATGAGCAGCGGGAAGATAATCATAACCTCAATTAAGACTAAACAATTATAGGGGAGATAATAATGATTTCCAATAAAGACGAGCAGTTGTGAAAGATAGCATGTCAATAGAAGAGGTAAAAACCTTCGGTTAAGCAAAATAAGAGTCAAATAGGCAGTAAGAATGAATCATAAGCAATTAATTACAATTATAGCATGTAGATATGAAACTAGTAAGTGGAAAACTCAAGCATATCATGTACACATTCATAGACAGTGAATATAAGGACCTAAAAACCCTAAAAGGCCATTTTTTTCACAAATAAGTCCTAGCATGCGCTCGTCACCTCGCGTACATGAACTACAATCAGCATAGCAGAGTCAAATCCTAAAGGGAAGTCCCCCACACAAGGTTAGACAAGATACTTACCTCAAAGATGATAAACAGATACTCTAAAATGCACTTCTCGGGTGAAAAGACCTCTAGACAGCTCAACTCTAACCAAATTAACTTCAAAGCACAAATAAAATACATAAGAAACTATTTCGGATCATAAAGTCTCAATCTTTAACAAAATCCAAAAATCGGTCCAAAAGTCCACCCCCCGGGCCCGCACCTCGGAACTCAACAAATTTTACAAAAACCGAATACCCATTCCGGTACGAGTTCAACCATACAAAAATTATCAAATTCCGATACCATTTGGTCCCTCAAATCATGATTTTTCATTTTAGGAATTTTCTTCACAAACCAACATTTTTTCCAACCCAAAACACAAATTAAATCATGCAAAATGCAGATAAAATCATAAAATATGTTAGATTCTAGATGTAGAACACTTACCCAATCGATTTGTGTGAATAAACCCTCAAATAATAGCTCAAAACTGAGCTTCACAAGTCAAGATATGAATAAAATGGTCTAACCCTCGATTTGACAATATATTCTGCCTACCCAGGGGTTTTTTTTCGCGTTCGCGGCCCTTCTCTCGCGTTCACGATGAGTAAATTCCTTGCCAGCGATTTCAAAACTCATTCCAGACATCCTTTAGTATAATGGCCATAACTTTTTGCACACAACTCCAAATAACAAATGGTTTGATATTCTGAAAGCCAGACACCAATGACTATAGTTTCATATGTTGCTCATCTCCTGAGTCATTATATATTGCGAGATATAAGCTTCCAAAGTTAACCCTGTGCAGCAGAGATTTTCAAACTCTCCCCGTACAGCCTGTAGTGTAACTACCATAACTTTTTGTACACAAATCTAAATGCTAATAAATTTATATTTCTGAAAACTACACATAAAGGGCTACAATTTTCATTTTTGGATCATCTCCAAATTCTTTATAGATTGTGAGATATAAGCATCCGACGTCAAACATGTGCAACCGAGATTTCTTTCTTCGTGAACGTGAGAGTCTCTTCGCGAACGCGTGAGGCTCCTCGCGAACGCGAAAAACAACACAAGATATCATATAATCAGCATCCAAAGTAGCCTATAATGATCTGAAACACACCCGTAACACAACCAAGTCCCCCGGGACCTGTCTAAACACACAAACAAGTCATATAACCTAATACGGAATTGGTTGAGGTCCCAAATCATATCAAACAACACCGAAACGACAAATCACACCATGAATCGAACTATGAACTTCCAAATCATCCAACTTCTAAAACTTGTGCTGAAACCTATCAAATCAACCCGGAATGACACCAAATTTTGCAGACAAGTCCAAAATGACATAACGGAGCTGGTCCAACTCTCGGAATCGCATTCCGACCCCGATATCACAAAAGTCAACTATGGGTCAAACTTCTCCACTTTCCAAACTTCAACTTTTCCAACTTTCGCCGAAATGCCTCAACTTACCCTACGAACCTCCAAATCCAAATCCGGAGGCACGCCTATGTCCTAAATCACCATACGAAGCTGTTCAAATCACCCAAAACCCATTCCGGGGTCGTTTACTCAAAAATCCAATTCCAGTCAAATTCTTACCGTTTAAACTTCCAAAACTAGATTCCTTCTTCCAATTTGACTCTGAATCATCCGTTAACTAAATTCAACCATGCACGCAAGTCGATACTCATATTATGAACCTGTTCCAGACCTTACGCCGCTGAACATAACTTAATTTCTCAAAACAACCGGCCAGGTCGTTACATCCTCCCCCTCTTAAAACAAACGTTCGTCCTCAAACATGCCAAGATTTGCCTCGAAGTGCTCAAGTCAATAAGTGCACACTTCCAACATACCTCGCGGGTGATCCCACATCACCCTAATCTACATAAATCTAACGACACCATCTCAACTAAAATTTAGCCTTTCGAGCAATACCGATAAGCCTTAGAACTAGAATTCTCACATTCCATCCATTTCCAAAAGACTCGATTCTAAATCCATACCCAATATCAGTCTCAACCAGCTGCATCAATTCATGCCAACGCCCATATAGTACAACCTTACAACATGACACATCACATATAGGCCCATAGTAACATTTTTGATCTCAATATTCGCTCGAAATCAAATTCGGCACCGGCCATAAGCTTCATATTCAATAGGAACCTGTTTCAAACCTCCACAACACTGGCGATGATACAATAACCACAAAAGCCACATAACTAAACACTCGAATCACCAAATCTCAGCTAATACCAATGGGCACGCACCCCACAAGCTAAAACTCAACAAGCACAGAACAAAAATGGCTGAATATGGAAATGGAAACACATAAGGGAACTATCAAACAAGCCCGACAAGCACAAATTTTTCTATCAATACTAATCTACAAAACAATCTAATAAGAAAGAATTAAATCATATAAAAGAATCACAAGGATCTCATACTGATATAACTCCCACCGCTGTACACAGCCCGATCTCAACACATCAAATCATATAAAATCACGAGGGTCCCACCCTCCACTCTGAATCACATGTAGGGTGTACATCAAACCAGCTGAAACCTTTCACTAGATCAGTTTCGTCAACAAAATTACAACACGTACTGGCTCCCACACTGGTAGAGCATAAAAATCATAGGTTGTAGCCAAAAATACACAGAAATCACATAAAACCTACCGAAATGGACAATATGAATTTACTACTTGTCTCATAACTCTCGGAAATGACTAGAAATAGACGATAGATACGGCTATCACTTATAGAACCTCCCAACAGGGTAATCACGTAAACAGAGTGATAATCATGAAACACACCCATAAGTGGAACAACAAATAGAGGAACTCACCCCGATAAGCAGAACTGTAATGAACTACGGATGATGCTCCTCTATAACAAACCGAAATCATATATGAATGACATTCAACTTGCATAGCGGCCTTAAGCCTACTTTATGAAACACATCAACGAGATGGGCCTCCCCCTCTTGGGCTCCCTCTACTCATTTGAATACCTCGATGTGACACATTGGCTCGAAGTATGGGACAAAATCTCACCATATGGCTAGTATCTCCACACTCAAAGCAACCTCTCTGCAGACGAGGTTGTAGGAACTGTGCGGTACGGGTACTCCGAGACCCATAAACACCTGAGTCACTATGAAAAGCCTGAAGCGCAAACTGAACTGGCTAACCCACAAAACCTCTAACATGTTACACCCTGCCTCAAAAACAAGGACCAGTAGATCTCCCTGGTCTACGAGGCCTCCTCGCCTCCTCAAACCCTGTCTCCTGATCTCGTCTTCCCTCTCTCTCATGGCCCTGCATGTCCTCTCTCTCATGGCCCTGCATGTCCTCTCTCTCTCAAGCTAGCTTTCCCTCCACCCTCCTAGCAATACTCACGGTCTGTTGATATGAAATATCTATCTCTAACTCCCAGGTCATGCTAGTCCTGATGCTGGGATAAAGTCCCTCAATGAACTGGCAGACACTCTCTCGAATAGTAGAAACCATAATCAACACATGCTTGTACAAATCACTAAATCTTACAGCGTACTCTGATACTGACATAGTGCCCTAGCGCAGCTACTCAAACTCCGCACGCCATGCATCCCTATGGGACTGATCTACAAAGTCTCTTAAGAACATCTCTGAAAATTGAACCCATGTAAGTGAAACTGACTTAGCCGGGCTACCCAACTCATATGCTCGCCACCACTGATAAGCCGCTCCACTAAGCTGGAACGTAGTAAAAGCAAGCCCACTCATATCAACAATACCCATAGTGCAGAGAATGTGATGGCACTCCTCCAGAAAACCTTGTGCACTCTCTGAAATCAAACCACTGAAGGTAGGAGGGTCGTACTTCTTGTACCTCTCAAGACTAAGCTAGTCTTCTTCAGATGCTGCTGCCCTGACTACGAGCTCAACTGGAACCACAGTCTGTACTACCATGATGCCTGGAACCTGACCAACATGAACTTGCTGCTCTAGAGTGTGGGTGGCGGAAGTCTGATCCCCCTCGGTTGCGAAGTAGTTGGTGTAGCCGGAATCAAACCCGCCTGAGCTAATGTACCAAACATGCTCAAGAACTGTGCTAAGGTCTCCTTAAGTCCGGGGGTAATGGTAGGCACCTCCGGTACCTGCCCCCAACTAGAGCTACTGGCAGCTCCTCAACAACTGCTCTAGTAGGTGCTCTAGCTGTGTCATGTACTCCTCGTCAGCCTCTATATCTACCTCCAGCGACACCTGCTCCAGGAGCAGCGTCATTGGCAACTACAGCGCATGTCCTCACCATCTGTGAGGGAATGGAATGATAATAGTTCAGACACCGAGATCAATAAGCTCGCACGATAGGAATGAAAGAAGTGAGATTGTCCTAATAGTTCTATAGCCTCTCGAAGATAAGTATAGACGTCTCCGTACCGATCCGCAAGACTCTACTAAACTCGCTTATGACTTGTAGCACCTATGAACCTGGAGCTCTGATACTAGCTTATCACGACCCAACTTTCCCTCCGTTTGGGTATCGTGATGACACCTAGTCTTGGGGACTAGGTAAGCCTAACTCATACTGAAATACCATAATAATAAATGAAATTTAACAGTCTTGAGCAGAAATCTCTACAAAATTTATAATTCCCAAAGCCCAGTAGTACAAGTCATAAGCTCTACAGAGTTAGCTACCACTTCTAAATATAATTGTTTGGAAAAGAGTGAATACAGTTGAATACAAGTAAGATAGTGACTCTGAAGCCTGTGATTGCATCAACAGGTTTACCTTGAGTCTCCTCAGCAATGATCCGCACAGCTACTAATGATCGATGCCTGGATCTGCACAACAAAAATGTACAGAAGAGTAGCATGAGCACACCACATGGTGCCCAGTAAGTATCAAGACTAACCTCGATGGAGTAGTGACGAGGAACAGTCAAGACACCTACCGGTCCAATAAATTGTACAAATATAGTAACAACGGAACATGATGTATATATAAAGACTACACGAAATGGCTAACAATACTACAATCACAATAAGGGAAGAAAACAGTAAGTAACAGCGGAAATACCAAAATAATGACATAGAAGAGTGAGCGTAAAAACAAACCCAAATCCTAAATTCACAATACAGTAAAGGTAAGCAATAACTCAGATCCTACGACAGTGTTCACATCAGGTCTTATCCAACAATTTCCACGAAGTACCGAATCTTGGACAAATTACATCTCACGAGTCCCAGCACCTGAAATCTAACACTTGGCATCCTGTGCCCCCATCACACCTTCATGGTCATGCTGACAACTCACTTGCTAACTAGAGCCACTCTCACATATATAACAAGTAATCAAGAGTAAGCATCTATACTCATTAAAATCAGGAGGACTTCAAATTTAATAGATTTTTTAACTACGTGTATGCTTGTGCAAGTGCTTTAACATAGTTCCTACCAGCTAATAAGCATAAGGAAAAGAACAGACAACACGTAAGATGTTTCCTCACAATTTCCACGAGATAAAGCTCACACAGGTAAGCGTACCACAACACAATATCAAACAACAAGAATGCCCCCAGGCCATCACAAATCATCAAAATCAATCCCTGACATATCCTACCTTATATCACCACGTCTGCAAATGATAACATAATAAGTGCCCGCCTTGTTTTGCCACACGTGCATCATAATATTCCCACCTTGTCTCGCCACATGCGGAACCCACATATAAGCATATATATACATACCCCACCTTATCACGACGCATGTGCAATATATCAATAATGGCAATAGCACGTCAGAAACCTCGTGCAACCTCATAACAACAAGCGCACGGCAAAAATCTCGTGCATCACAATATCAACAACCGCACGACAGAAACCTCGTGCACCACCACAACTAGTACAACATCAACAATGATAATATATACAAGAACACAACAAGTAAATCAACTCAAGAACTTTTGATCACAAGGACGGTAAAACTAGCTCACAAGGAATAACCACAATAGAGAATACTAAGCATAATAAGAACAACTCAACAAGGGAGAAAATAATATGAAGCAAACATCCAACAATATGTAATTCAACAACAAGGAAGCTAACACGAATCAAATAATTCCAAATAAGGAAATGTCAACAAAATATAGGATATCTAAACTTCTTTTAAGGTTGGGCAATTTACGAAGAATATACAACAATATCAATTAAGGATGAGCAGCGGGAAGATAATCACAACCTCAATTAAGACTAAACAATTACAGGGGAGATAATAATGATTTCTAATAAAGATGAGCGGTTATGAAAGATAGCATGACAATATAAGAGGTAGAAATCTTCAGTTAAGTAAAATAAGAGTCAAATAGGCAATAAGAATGAATCATAAGCAATTAATTCCAATTAGAGCATGTAGAGGTGAAACTAGTAAGTGGAAAACTCAAGCATATCAAGTACACATTCATACACAGTGAATATAAGTACCTAAGAACCCTAAAAGGCCAATTTTTGCACAAATAAGCCCGAGCATGCGCTCGTCACCTCGCGTACATGAACTACAATCAACATAGCAAACTCAAATCCTAAGGGGAAGTCCCCCACACAAGGTTAGGCAAGATACTTACCTCAAAGACGACAAACCAATATTCTAAAATGCACTTCTCGGATGAAAAGACCTCCGGATGGCTCAAATCTAACCAAATTAACTTCAAAGCACAAATAAAACACGTTAAAAACTATTTCGGATTATAAAGTCTCAATCTTTAACAAAATCCAAAAATCGGTCCAGAAGTCGACCCCTGGGGCCCGTACCTCGGAACCCGACATATTTTACAAAAACCAAATACTCATTCCGATACGAGTTCAACCATACAAAATTTATCAAATTCTGATACCATTTGGTCCCTCAAATTATGATTTTTCATTTTAGGAGTTTTCTTCAAAAACCAACATTTTTCCAACCCAAAACACAAATTAAATGATGAAAATAAAGATAAAATCATGGAATATGTTAGATTCCAGTTGAAGAACACTTACCCAATCGATTTGTATGAAAAAACCCTCAAAGAATCGCTCAAAACCGAGCTTCACAAGTCAAGATATGAATAAAATGCTCTAACCCTCAATTTGGGAATATATTCTGCCTACCCAAGGGTTGTTTTTCACATTTGTGGCCCTTCTCTCGTGTTCGCAATGAGTAAATTCCTCGTCAGCAATTTTCGAACACATTCCAGACAGCCTTTAGTATAATGGCCATAACGTTTTGCACACAACTCTAAATGACAAATGGTTTGATGTTCTGAAGACTAGACACCAAGGGATATAGTTTCATAGGTTTCTCATTTCCTGAGTTATAATATATTGCGAGATATAAGCTTCCAAAGTCAACCCTGTGCATCAAAGATTTTCGAAATCTCCCCGAACATCATGTAGTGTAACTACCATAACTTTTTGTACACAAATCTAAATGTTAATTAATTTATATTTTTGAAAACTAGACACAATGGGCTAAAACTATTATTTTTGGATCATCTCAAAATTCCTTATAGATTATGAGATATGAGCCTCTGAACTCAAATCAGTGCAACCAAGATTTCCTTTTCCGTGAACGCGAAGAACAAACTTCCAGAAGCCAAATTCTTCTTCGGGAATGCGAAGAACAACACCAGATATCATATAATAAGCATCCAAATTAGCCCAAAATGATTCTAAACACACCTGAGTCCATCGGGACCCCGTCTAAACACACAAACAAGTCATATAACCTAAGACGTACTCGCTCAAGGTTCAAATCATATCTAACAACGCCGAAACGATGAATAACACCATGAATCAAACTATGAAATTTCCAAATCTTCCAACTTCAAAAACTTATGCCGAAACCTATCAAATCAACCCAGAATGATGCCAAATTTGCAGACAAGTTCAAAATGACACAACGGAGCTGCTCCAACTCTCAGAATCGCATTCCGACCCCGATATCACAAAAGTCAACTATGGGTCAAACTTCTCCACTTTCCAAACTTCAACTTTTCAACTTTCGGCGAAACGCCTCAAATTACCTTATGAACCTCCAAATCCGAATCCGGATGCACGCCTAAGTCCAAAATCGCCATACAAAGCTATTGAGATCACCCAAAACCCATTTCGGGGCCGATTACTCAAAAGTCCAATTCCAGTCAATTTCTCACCGTTTAAACTTCCAAAACTAGATTCCTTTTTCCAATTTGAATCTGAATCATCCGTTAGCTAAATTCACCGAGCACACAAGTAAATACTCATATTATAAAGTTGTTCCAAACCTTACGCCGCCGAAGAAATCTTAATTTCTCAAAACAAGCGGCAGGGTCGTTACACCAACGTTGTTAGAAGACAACGTCATTCCGCATATTCGCATAATCGAGAATATCCGTCCCAATACCAACCCTTACTCCGATATTCAAATTCATATCTCCAGGAGGTCAGGTCATGACGAGCCCAAAAAGATAGGCCATAAAAGTCTTCTGTCAGCCAAGCGTCTTCCTCAATAACCTTACCTCTGTATATTTCATCCCAGATGTCATGCTTAGAGAACTAGAAACACACTAAAAGAAAAATCAAATAGTTATAAAAATAAAAATATTTACAAAAAGACAATAAAATTGTAAAGATAAAAGTAAAAATCTAATCTAGAAAAGTAGCTAACTTCTAAGTCCCCTGCAACAGAGCCAAAAACTTATTGCGGCCAAACGGACATGCAAGTATATGCGGTCGTCTAGTAATAAAGTGACTAAAAGTCAGATGTCGAACCCACGAGGACTTGTGATTAACTATTAACTAAATTAGACTATCCTAATTATCTAAACAAGAATTAAACCTAAAAGTATTTGTTTCTAAACTAATTAAAATAACGAAAAAACCCTTAATGAGCATTGAATAGAGGAAGAGAAGATTTTTATGTTATCAATGTTATGAAAATAATCTAGGGTTATAGGCTATCTAACATTACTATTGTATTCTTCAATTAAATTGACTAACTAATTCATCTAGTTCATTGGTTGATAGGGTTAATATTGCTCATAAGAATCTGTCGAGTTCTAACTCGCCTATTCAAGCTAACCTAACACCTATGTCTATGGATTCAGAACTAGCAAGAACACATTTATAATCCCTGTAAATCAACAAAGCAAGGCAATTAGGTATATGTCAATCCTAACCGTGAATTCGTTCCCTGATGCCCAGGTTCAAGAACTTGCCCTGCTCAATCCTATATGCAATCAAGAATTTCCACTTTCGAGTTCAATTCTAGATTTGTAGATAGTATTCAATTGGTGATCAAGCAATCAATAAGTGCAGGATTGAATAAATAAACTAATATGACAAATTAAGAAATCAAAATCAATATTTGAATAAGAATAGTCATGAAAGAACCACAAACCTAGAATGTGAAGTTTAGCTCCACGTAAACATGGTAGCAAATAACAAATCATACAGCGAAACATAAAAATTACGAAGTTTGGTGGAAGAAAAGATGAAACCCGGCCTCCACGGTGGCTCTGTGATCTCCTGTCGTCAAAAGTTACTCTAAAATTGTTCTACCCTCTCCAAAATAGGTTTAGGTTGGCTTTTATATGAGTTGGGGTCGTCTTGGGGTCGAAATAATTGAGTCCTGGTTGCAATAGGATATGTTCACATTTTGAGCATCCAGGGCAGCGTGGGGCGCTAGCCCTGGCACTCAACTTTTTAGCATTCTGTTTTGAGCGCCACATGTATCGGCCAACACTGCTTGTGGCCCTCAAATGTGCACTTTTGCCTTTTCTTCCTGTTTTTGCTCCAATTCGCGCTCTTTCGTCCCAAATCGCATCCGAATGATTTCTACACATAAAAGTACCACAAATTAGCACAAATCATTATATTATACATCCAAAATCTATGAGACATGAGCACAATGTGAGGCAATATATGTAAAAATGTGCATACTTTAAGCCAAACATCAGGGAACACTTTATTCTCAGATTGGGGGGACTATGCATTTAAGCTCGTAAGGCTTGGTCTAGAGCGCGCCATAATCCAATTAAGGCGAGGCTTGGAGCGAAGTAGCCTCTCGCTATAATCCTGGCGAGGCGAAACCTGGGGAGAGATGGAACCTTACCCTGAACCTAGAAAGGTTTGGTCTATGGCCAGGTCTATTATGTGCCTTGAGTTGATCTTCCTTTCATGCTCTATTCTTGCTTTTAACACCATATTTTGCAAATTTTATTCCTCTATGCATTCCAATAATCCCACACATAAAAACAACTCAATTAAGCTCAAACATAACATGAGTTATTATAAATTTCAAGTGAAGCTTATGGAAAATGAAGATATAAATATAACATACTGGCATATGAGTACAATCAACACTTTATACTCAATAAGTATCAAGACTAACCTTAATAAAGTAGTGACGAAGTTTAGTCAGAAGATACTCACTTTATATAAACTGTTCAGCTCATAATCAATTACAACAACAGAGAAATAGCAAAAAGACAACCAAAGAACATCAGATATCAATAATAAGGCGCTCAATCAAAGAATAAGGTAATAAGCATGCTTTTCCAAATAACTGGATCAAAGCATATACAAGTGCACTAAATTCGTATATAAAGGAGATTTAAACCAAGCGGCTTTAACTCCTATATGAGTCTAAAATGTCTATGCATGATGACGCAACATATACATTAATCTAACACCCTCCAAGTGTCCAAAAATCCACTAACAAGTCCCATATATATGTAAAATGCATGAATATGCATATGTCAAATGATTGTAATAGAGGCATCAAGTAGCATATTTAGAAGATATGCACAGAAAGCATATAGAATGCATGATATGACATAAAAGATTCACTTAAGTAATAAAAGCTTTCACCTTTACACCCAACTCATCAACCAATACCATCATAATTTGATACTCGTCAGTGTCTCACAAACTCTGCGTGTATGCCACCAAGAGAGAAAATTGAGAGGGTAACCTAGGGTGATGGATTCGTATCCACACGCTGTACGGTAGAAACCTCGTGCCGTAACTATAATTTCACGACATAAACCTCATACCATAACAATATCAATTCTCTCATAATGTCCAAATGTACCATAATCATATCAATCTGTATCAAGATCCTCATCACCAAGGATGTATAAATATGCTTAAAAAATACCCAACGAGATACACGAGGACATAATAAATAAAGATGCGGATATTTGTTCTTGATATAAAGTATAATTACGGCTAAATCAAGTATATATAAAATCTCAAGAATACCCTATCATGACCAAATAAGCATCGAAAGCCTAGACACAATCTCTAACATGAATAAGAAAGCTCAAGTAGTCACAGAAATAATTTAAAGCATATCACAAGTAGAGCATGTATCAAATCAAGGCATAAATAACTCTAAAATCTACCCCACGCATGTATAACCTTAGTGATCACATATACGCTCACCACCTCACATATACGTCACCCCCAAATACATAGCATGTAGCATATAGTTTCATTTTAGAAAATATTCCCTCAAGTCGAGGTTAAGCAAGACCCTTACCTTCTCTAAGCTAGTCTTCAACCCCAAATCATTCCTTTTCCATTTTTCTTGACCTCAAATTTCCCAAAACCTAGTCAAACATCATTCACAAAAGTCAAACAATGCTAAAGGAAGCAATCCTAATCAATAAAGCTTCGATCTTTGAAGAAATCCCAAAAGGTAAACAAAAGTCAACCCATGATCCCATTTTCAAAACGGGCCCCGTCAACCCATAACCCCGCAAGTCCAAATATGTGATTAGTTTTCAAATTCAAGTCCAAATTGATGTACACTACCCATAGATCAGTGACTTAAGGCATCTGCTACAACATTAGCTTTCCCTGGATGGTAGAGAATGTTAACATCATAATCTTTCAATAACTCAAGCCATCGCCTCTGTCACAAATTCAACTGTTTTTGCTTGAAGATATATTGTAGGCTTTTATGATCTGTAAATACATCAACATGAACACCATATAAATAATGCCACCATACCTTAAGTGCATGGACAACCGCAACTAACTCGAGGTTGTGGGTCGGATAATTCCTCCCGTGCTTCCTCAACTGTCTTGAAGCATACACAATTACCTTACCATGTTGCATCAAGACATATCCTAACCCGACACGTAAGGCATCACAATGCACGACATAACCTCCTGGACGCTCTAGAAGTGTTAGAACTGGCGTTGAGGTCAACCTATTCTTAAGCTCTTGCAAACTCCGCTCGCAAGCCTCCGTCCATTGAAACTTAGTTGCTTTCTACGTCAATTTCGTCAATGGTGCCAAAAGGGAAGAAAAATCCTCTACGAACCTCCGGTAGTATCATGCTAAGCCTAGAATGCTACGAACCTTTGTCGGAGTGGTAGGTCTAGGCCAAGATTTCACGGCTTGAATCTTATGAGTGTCTACCTTTATACCTTTATCTGACACAGTATGCCCCAAGAATGCTACATACTTCAACCAGAACTCACATTTAGAAAACTTAGCATACAAATTACGATCACGGAGGGTTTGGAGTACTGCTCGCAGGTGGTCCGCATGCTCATCCTCTGAAAAGGAATAAACCAGAATATCATCAATAAATACTATCACGAACAGATCTAAAAATGTCTGGAATAGGCTATTCATCAAGTTAATAAATACGGCGGGTGCACTCGTCAACCCGAAGGACATGACAAGGGATTCTAAGTGGCCATATCGGGTCTTGAAGGCTGTCTTTGGAAGTGGATACTTATTCTTAATAGTTACCTTGTTCAGCTGCCTATAATAGATACACATCCTCAGCGAGCAATCTTTCTCTGCACTCTTAGTACTTGTGCACCCCAAGGTGAGGTACTGGGACTGATGAAACCTTTCTCCAAAAAATCTTTTAACTGCTCCTTCAACTCCTTCAATTCGGCAGGTGCCATTCTATATGGAGGGATGTATATTGGTTGAGTTCCCGGAAGCAAATCGATGCCTAAATCAATCTCTCACTCTAGAGGAATACATGGAAGCTCATCTGGAAATACATCTGCATACTCTTTGACTTCGGGAATAGACTGAAGTGCAAGTATCTCAATGTCTGCATCCCTAACTCGAACAATATGATAAATACACCCTTTTGTGATCATTTTCCTCGCCTTTAGATATGAAATAAACCTACCTCTAGGTGTCACTGTATTACCTAACCATTCAAGGACTGTCTCACCTAGAAAATGAAATCTGGTTGCCTTTGCTCGGCAATCAACTGCGGGATAGCAAGCAGTTAACCAGTCTATGCCCATGATAGCATCAAAATCCATCATCTCTAGCTCAAGTAGGTCATATGAGGTCTAATGACTACAAACTGTCACCGTACAACCTTGGTAAATTCGTCTAGCGATAATTGATTCTCTGACCGCTATAGATACAACAAAAGGATCACTTAGTATTTCAAGCACTATACCAAACTTCCCTGCAACAAATGGGGTAATATATGATAAAGTAGTTCTTGGGACTATTAAGGAATAAGCATCGTGAGAGTAAATGGTCAATATACTTGTCACAACGTCTGGTGAAGACTCATGGTCCTGTCGACCTGGTAAAGCATAGATAAGATTCCAGTTACCACCTAAACTGGAACCTCTACCTCTGCCTCAGCCTCTACTAGCAGAATACTGAGACTCGCACCCTGAAGGATACACAAATATAGATGATGCTGTTGCTAAACTCGCTAGTTGTGTCGTTCCACCAAAATCTCTTTTTGGTCAATCTCGCATCATATGCCCCGGACGGCCACATATATAACAAACATCAGAACCTGCTAGGCACTGGACCAGGTGTGCTCTACCACAGATGTTACACCGCGGCAGAAATGACCATATATGGGCAGAACCTTATTGTCGCTGCAAACCCGACGCCTGTGAGCTCTCACCTACTCTTGACTGAGTATAGCGGCCATACCTGTAACCCTGTAACTGAGGTGGCAGAGACCTAGGTGGCTGTCCAAAGTATCGGGGGCTATAACTACCCGGAGACTACTCCTGAGACCTAGGAAATCTCATTCTCTAACGCTGCCTTGCTCTGTCCTCTCTGTATCCTGCTGCCAACGCCTACCCCTTTCTATATTCTGGGTGAATGCCTGAATCCGGGAGATATCCATTCTGTCCTGCAATGTAGCGGTGACATATCGCTTGGTCAACTCTAGGCCCAACCCTTCTATAAACCTGTGAATCCTGTCTTGCATAGTAGCAACTATGGATTGTGGCTATCTGGCCAATTATTCAAAATGAAGACTATACTCTCGAACACTCATATTACCCTGCTTGAGGGATAGAAACTGATCGACTCGAGCTTGTCGGATCTCCCGCGGTAAGTACTGGTCAAGGAGGCATCTAAAAAATTCTCCCAAATAGCTGGAGCTGCATCTCGTCCCCTGGACCTCTCCCATCCCTTGTACCAAAGGATAGCTATATGTCGCAGTTAAAAAGCTACTAGCTCAACTGCTTAATTCTCCATGGCATGCATAACTGAAAGATCCTGTGAAGCTGATCTATGAAATCCTATGGGTCCTCCCTCTGATCCATCCCTGTGACCTCTGGAGGACTCAAAACAATAAACTCTCAGACCCTTGAACTCCTAAACCCCTTAGAAGATCATGCACTTGTTGATGCCCTAGCCTGTTGCCGTGTAGCTACCAACTCTGTCAACAAATGCACCGCACTCCTCAAGTTCTGATCTGATGGATATGGAGGGGGAACTGGATGTTTGGTATCCCTAGGAATCTCCTCATGTGGTGGAGGAGCCGGTAATGGCTGAGTAGGGGTCTCTCCTTGGGCCTCGGATTGGGCCCCATCTATTGGGGGTACCCTGCTGGCCTCATCAGCTGCTGCTGTATCTCTCCTCTGGCTAGCCATAGTCTTCCTAGTCACCGTCATCTGTGCATGAGAATACCAACACGTAAGTTTAACTCAAATTTCCTATAACTCAGCTATATAACACGATTTAGATTTGAAAGAAGGGTAACCAACACTTAAATGCCATGTAGTTTCTTTCTTATATAATGTGGTGCACAACACATCTATAAACAAGACCTTACTAGACACGACTTGTAGACTCCCTAGGACAGAACTGCTTTGATACCAAGTTTGTCACGCCCCGAACCTGGGGGTGAGACCGGCACCCGGTGCCTCACCTAAACTTGTGTACAAATTTGGGACTAAGGGACTCTGAACATATAATGTCACACTTTGGCCACGGGGCCACATTGCAAGACAAATTGCGAAGCAAAAAACAAAACTGAACGGAAACTAATGCTGACTAAACATCAATATAAAGCTGGGCCGATAAGGCCTCATAACTACTATAGCTGACAAACCAACAAAATATACATATAAGGCCTACAAGCCCAACATACTATACTAACCGACATGATATGTCTACAAGCCTCTACTTATGGATGTAATGCGATCGCAACAAGTCCACGACCTTACCCATAACATATATACACAAGATGTACACAAAACTTTAGATCCGACAACTCTGAAGGACGTGGAGCTTACTGATCAGGCTGAACTCGAGCAATACCTACTAAGAAGGTCTACCCGTCTGTATGTGTGAACCTGCACACATGAAATGCAGTGCCCCCAGAAAAGGGACGTTAGTACGAAATAATGTACCGAGTATGTAAGGCAATAAAATAATTAAAAACTGAAACTGAACTGATAATATGATAACCAAAAGTAACTGGGAGTCAAAGATGATCCGGAGGTATACTTACCCGCTAACACTAACACAACTCTCTCAATATAGTAAGTAAAATAAATGTCCAGCCCTATAAGGCTCAGAATGTGTAACTGCTCCGCCGTAGTAGGCTTGTTCATAGGCGCTCATCCATACTAGGCTTTGTATATTGGCCATTTTGGGCTCGCTCATAGGTGCTCAGCCATAATAGGCTCAGTATATAACTTACCATATGATCAGAGGTTGCCCAATAGGGTCCTGCCCATCGATTATAGCTCGATGGTGGTGCAAATACTATAATACTGTATATATATAGACCCTCTGCTCTCTTGACTGGAATAAGACAATACTCAATTGAATATAAAGTCCCGATAAGGGAGAATACTTAATTTATGAGACTAGGATAATGTATATAAATTCGGCAGTATGAACTTCTCTTTATGCCTCGTCATGAAACACATGTAGTTACGAGATCATGTCAAAATGAAGGAAGGGCTTAGAGTTAATATACCTTATCACAATCTTTCCAATCACCAAGTTGAACTCGCCTCTTCGCATCTTAATCTAAAACAACGATAATAATACTGTCATTAAGTTACAAAAGGTACAACTATCGTATAATGAACGACAAACTTATTTTGTATAAAAACGGGGAACATCTACCCTATAATCCCTACTTCCTCCAAATTCAAGATAATACCAACAACACAAGAACACAATAACAACAACATATATACATTATTTTCCAGCCTTATATACACCATAAAATACTACAAAATAGCCCAACACACAACAATCTCTTCGTACACAAAACGACCACCGTAGTAGTGTCAAATGACCTGGAAATGTTACAACGAATGACCAGCCCAACACCCTACATCTAAATGGTGTTTCTCCACATCCTTAATCCTCCAAAACTCCACAAAAAAGTAGTAAAATACGCAGCCCAAGAGCAACACAAAACATTCCACAAAACAATCCGCTACAAGTGAGTAACTCGAACTCAGGGCTTCCGACACCGTCACATGAGTTCTTACAAGTATAGAAAGATTTACCATGAATTTACAGCAGAAAAAATGGATGAAAGAGAGCAGAAAAATTAACTTATTTGTTGGATAACTCAGCCCTTATCTTGGTTCTTCAATGTTACACCCCATATTTTCGTACGTGAAAGTACGCCATAAATAAATTGATAAAATATCGAAAATGAGATATTACATCCCGCATTTTCGTATGTTAAAGTTTCGTCATAAGTTAAGCAACATAAGTTCGGGAATGACATTATTTTGGGATTATAAGTATTATGTTATTTAAAATAATTTATAAGTAAATTCGTGAAGGTGAGAGAGTAAGCAAATCGAAGAAAATAAATTTCATTGAAGTTTGGCAATTTGGGATAAAATACGGTCAGAACTATAATACCCTGTATTTCCAAACTAGTGTTATACCAGATGATGGTAATGATTTGTGTAGGAGATGTATTAAATATTGTTAATATTCAGGTAATATAGGAAGTGTGTCTAATTACAAATAAAGATTAGTCGTATGTTCATGTGGGACCTATTTAAAGGAATGGATGATGATTCATATCAAGTTCCTAACGTGGAAATGATACATGAACCCTTTGTGACTAATATATATTAGAAGGTGACATCTAGCAAATGAGAGTGGACCCCACTATCCACTAACTAAACTATTACATTCAGGGTGGACCCCACTATCCACCAACTAAACTACTACATTCACTTTTGGATACATTTTATAGATATATCTATCACAAACAACGTCTTATAAAGAATGGAGAAAATACATATTCTACATCTTCTCAACATAGATTAGAACCATGTCCCTTGAGAATTTGAGCAACAACATGTGGAGATAGATATATCTCCTTGCACTGAACCAAAATATGAAGAACAACATAGATGATATATACTCACAACGGTTTCCTCCGGATGATAGAAATATGGAGATTTTTCGTTAGAAGACTAGTTTTTGCATACAAGATTGAGGAGATTTTTCATAGATACAAGTAGGAAGTTGACATTAAAAGTTTATTAAGGCTATCTCTTCTTTCTTTTTGGCATGATCTATGCGACACGAACGAAACGAGCAAATGCACAACTTTCATAAATGACTATATTCATAGACATACTAGAGATGCTTATGTTCTTGATTCCCCATGTGTCATATTATTCTATCATTTGTTCATGGGCCTCAAAAATACGTAAGCTGGTAAAGTTTATTTCATGATATTAATTATAGGCATAATTTTCTTATGACTTACCGAGAGATTTTATTAACGTATTTCACATGCATTTCATATATTTATACATGCACATTGACCCATGACTAGATGACGTTATAAACGCGTATATATATGTATATATATATGTATATGGGATATGGGAAAGGTTATGGCATTATATACGCACCATCACCTGATCTGCTTGAATACGTTGATGATTTTGCCCATAGTGGCCGAGATGATATGATGGGATGCCCTCAGTAGCCTAATGATGTTATGAAACATGTACCTATGCATGAAATGACACTCATACACATATACATGACACTATAATTATTTCATGATTTACAGAGTTATCCAGACTTACAGGTTGAGTCATTTACTCTATATTTCTTCCATGTCTGTTATGTACTTATTTATGTGCCTTACATACTAGGTACATTATTCATACTGACATCTCTTTGCCTTGGGATGCTGTGTTTCATGCCCGCAGGTCCCGATAGACAGGTCGAGAGTCCTCCAAGTACGCTATCAGCTCAACAAAAGATGATGGTGGGCTCCATTGCTCTGGAGTTGCTTATTTGGTCAATATGATTTAGACACGTATTGTTTGGTATGGCGAGGCCCTGTCCCAACCTTTATGATAAATATGTACTCTTATAGGCTTATAGACAGATGTCATATATACGGATACTTGTATGGCCTTGCCGGCGTATATTTTGAGTGTATAAAGGATCTCATTGGTGATATAGGTCAATATGTCACATGTATAAGTTTCTATATCAGGTTGGGTCGCCCTATATTGAGTGTTCCCTTATGTTTATTTTGGTTAGCCCATGACAGCCCGTTTGGCCGATTTACCAGTAAGAGTACGATAAGGAATATATGTATATTGGTACTTGGTTGAGTAAGGTACTGGGTGCTTGTTGTGGCCCATAGGTTTGGATCGTGACATTAAAACTCTAGGTTTTACCCCCAATTACAACTTGAAAGGGAGAGAAAATCAATTAGGGTTTGTGGGTAATTTTTGGGAGGAAGTTCGCATGGGTTTAGGTCTGGTTATTTATGATATGCAATGACGGTTGTATGGCAGGAGATAAGCCCTTAAATGGGATCTTTGGCCGACTCTAAATTGCCTCTTTATGGGCTTTCATTTAACCAAGTAGGTGACACACCTACTTATCACCTAGCAGCATGCACAGTCTTGCAAAAATGCATATATCTCTCTACTCTAATGTCGTATTGATAAACGATTTAATGCGTTAGTAAGTAGACTCATAGATATTCAATTTGATAGGGGGAATACCCCATAACTCTAAGTATATTGGGAGAAAATTGTAGTTATATGTGACCCAAATATTTAGTAAAACTTCTGAACGTAACTTGTGATGACTTTCATCGACTTTTGTTCCACAACTTGCTTGACTTCAAAACATAACACACGACTATCATACGACAAGCATAATTCATAATATAGCCTCCTTAACATGTTAAGCACCCTAGTCTCACCCCAAAAGTACATGTTATAACATTCCCAACTTGTCGACTTTCGATAAAACATTACAACAACAACAACAACAACAACCTAGTGAAATCCCACTAATGGGATATGGGGAGGTAGTGTATACGCAGACCTTACCCCTACCCCGAAGGGGTAGAGAGGCTATTTCCGAAAGACCCTCGGCTCAATAGAACAAAGGGACAAAAGCAGAGAATATTAGTTTTACCACAGAAATAATAAGAAAAAATATGGACATGAAATCTAGAAGAAAAATGCAAAGCAAAGCGATAGCTATTAGATACGTCATGCACTGAAATAGTAAGACACACCAATGGCACTAGCTATCTTAGGTAAAAACCCTACCAGATTAGTCTCGCAAAGGTATAAGTAAGGCAAGACTCAACTACCTCCTAACCTACAACTTTAATACTCGATCTCCACAACTTCCTATCAAGTGTCATGTCCTCAAAAATTTGGAGCCTCGCCATATCATGTCTGATCACCTCTCCCCAATACTTCTTAAACCACCCTCTACCTCTACTCGTCCCCTCCACAACTAGCCGCTCACACCTCCTTACTGGAGCAACTGGACTTCTCCTCTGAATATGCCTGAACCATCCGATCCTTGCTTCCCGCATCTTGTCATCAATGGTAGCCACTTGCACCTTCTCCCGAATATCATCATTCCTAATCTTATCCATCCTAGTGTATCCGCACATCCACCTCAGTATCCTCATTTCTGCTACTCTTATCTTCTGGGTCTGTGAGTTCTTAACAGGCCAACACTCAGCCCCATATATCTTTGCCGGTTTAACCACCACTTTATAGAACATACCTTTGAGAATTGGTGGCACTCTCTTGTCACACAAGACTCCAAATGCTAACCTCCACTTCATGCATCCTACCCCAATATGATGTGTGACATCCTCGTCGATCTCCCCTCCCTCCTGGATAATTGACCCAAGGTACTTGAAGCTTCCTCTACTTGGGATGACCTATGATTCAAGCCTCACATCCACACCCACTTCCCCCAGCTCAACACTGAACTTACATTCCAGGTATTTCGTCTTTGTTATGCTCAGCTTGAAACCCTTAGAATCAAGATCTTTTCTCCAAACCTCTAGCCTCTCGTTAAGATCGGCTCGTGACTCATCAATCAGAACTATGTCATCGGCGAATAGCATGCACTATGGCACCTCCCCTTGAATATGGTGCGTTAACGTGTCCATCAGCAAGGCGAATAAGAACGGACTGAGTGCAGAACTATGGTGTAACCCCATTACAAACGGAAAATGTTCAGAGTCTCCTCCTATTGTCGTAACCCGAGTCTTAGCCCCATCATACATGTCCTTGATCGCCATAATGTACGGTATCGACACACCTTTTGCCTCCAAGCATGTGACGACCCAAAGGGTCATCACCTGTTTTCTTACCCATTATGTGCTTCCGAGGCCTTGAAAACCTCATTTAGAGTTGCTTCGATTTGCGTGAGCAGTCCGGGCACGTAGCCGGAAAGCTTAAATATGAAATTTTGTGAAAAATGCTAAGTTTTGATGTTAAAATGAATAAATTTGACTTCGGTCAATATTTTGGGTATACGGACCCGGACACCCTGATTTGACGGTCCCGGAGGGTCCATAGGAAAATATGGGACTCGGGCGTATGCCTGGAATCGAAATCTGAGGTACCTAGCCCGAGAAGTTAATTTTTTTAAGGAAATTGTTTTTCTGAAAATGTCTAAGGAAATTGAAATGAAATTTGATTATAATGAGTTGGTATCGGGCCCATATTTTGGTTCCGGCGCCCGATACAGGTCTTATATACGACTTGAGTCATTCCTGTGAAATTTGGTTAAATACGGACGTGGTTTGATGCAATCCGGACCTTAATTGAGAAATGTGATGTTTAAAAGAGTTTTGAGAAATTTCATTGATCTCGAGGTTTAATTCGATGCTCGTGATGTTATTTTGGTAATTTGATGACATGAATATGCCTGTAGGATGTTTTTGAGGTTGTG
This sequence comes from Nicotiana tabacum, assembly GCF_000715075.1. Classification (NCBI taxonomy): domain Eukaryota; kingdom Viridiplantae; phylum Streptophyta; class Magnoliopsida; order Solanales; family Solanaceae; genus Nicotiana; species Nicotiana tabacum. The sequence goes on along the minus strand of NC_134080.1, from coordinate 151,204,790 downwards.
TGTATACTTGGGTTGGAGTTTCGAGGGCTCGAGTGAGTTCGAGTAGGTTCCGGGATGCCTTAGGCTTAGATACTCGTCACCCCAAAAACATAAGAGGCGATTTTTAAAACAACCTTTATTCTCCAAATCAATTGTAAGTCATTTTTAACTAGTTTTCTTCAATCATTAACATCTTTTAACATGGTTTCAAATTAAAATCAAAGATTTTTATGGGGGAAATTGGGTGTTTTGGGTAGAACTTAAGTTTTTCCAAAAATTGGGGATTTGGACCTCAATTTGAGCTCTGATTTCAAAACAAATTATACAGTTGGATTCGTGGGGGAATGGGTAATCGAGTTTTGGTCCGAACCTCGGGTTTCGACCACGTGGGCCGGGGGGTGATTTTGACTTTTTGGGTAAAACTTTGGGAAAACTCATTTTCATGCATTGGGGTTGATTCATTTAGCACTTATTGATGTAATTAAGTAACTTGTGACTAGATTCGAGCGGATTGGTGGTGGAATCAAGGGGTAAAGATATAATTGAGGCTTGAGTGGTGTTCAAAGCTTCGAGGTAAGTGTTTGGTCTAACCTTAGTTTGAGGGATTAGGAGTTGAGTCTTATTTTCTACGTGCTAATTGTCGAGTACGACGTATAGGCATGGTGACGAGTATCTATACGTTGGTGTCTAGCATGATCGTGAGTCTTTATATTGCGGATATTCTGATCTTGTTGTATATTTCATGCCTTACTGATGATTTCTATATGTTGTAAAAAGCATGTGAAATAAATGGTGACCTTTGAACTTCGAGGAGCATTGACTCGAGTTATAATACGAATTGTGAAAGTATATGAGATAATTGAACCCCTTTGGAGCATTGACTCAAGTGGTAAAGTGAGTTACAAATTAAGAAGTAAAAGAAAGAGAGAGAGTTATTGAATTGTCCCCTTGCCGGGATGTTTGTTGCTTTGTTGATTATCTCCCTTGCCGGAATGTTGAGATTTATTGATATTGTTCTTTAGCAGGGATTTTGCTGTTTAATTGTATTCCCTTGCCAGGTTTTCTACCATTATTTGTCTACTCCATTGCCCCTTTGTTTGTGATTGTTGTTTGGCGAGGAAGAGTGTTAAAGCACGAAGGGTGATGTCGTGCATTGTTTGCTATTGTGAGGAAAGAGTGGAAAGCACAAAGGGTGATGCCGTGCCGTATGATGTACCATCCCGTACCGATATTCGTTGACTATATGGTGAGGAAAGAGAGTAAAAGTACGAAGGGTGATGCCGTGCACATTATTATGATACGATTGATTTGGTGAGAACGAGAGTAAAAGCACGAAGGGTGATGTCGTACACATTTTTATTATTGATATTGTTTGTGTGAGGACGAGAGTAAAAGCGCGAAGGGTGATGCCATTCAAATTTTTGGTTTCTGATTATTGTTGACATTCTAGTTTTGTTGCTTTCTGTCACACCTCCTTTTTTACTACACCCCCGAAAGGGGTATAAATATAAGAGAGTTTTTCCAATTAAAGGACAATCGAAACGGGATTTTTTTATTTTTAAGATCAGAGTCGCCACTTGGGAGATGTATGGTGTCCCAAGTCACCAGTTCAAATCCCGAGTCGAGGAAAAGATTGACTCTGTATTACAGTCTGCGAACCAGAAATCCGAGTAAGGAATTTTGTTAAACCGGGAGAAGGTGTGGTTCTAGCACGGTCGCTTTGATCATACTTGGCTTATTAAAATTGTTTAATTACTGACTTTAGATCCTATGTGCATTTACTCTTTACCGCTTTTAATTAAGAAAAATATCTTGAAACGGGTCACGCGTACGTGTACCCATTTGTTTGGTGCGTCAAAAATCATGTCACGCGTACGTGTCCACAATTAATAACGCTTATTATTATTTAAAGAAAAGTTTGGCCAAAGTTGCACGGACGCATACTCCGATTTTGTTTTTAGAAACCCCAACCATGTCACGAGAACGTGTCCACGTCTACAGTGGTATATTAAATGGGCCTAAAGTAAACTACGAACATTGGTTATTTTACATCTATATTATGAAATTAACACGAGAGCCATTTGTTACGAAGTGTATAATTATGCCTTGCCTCAAATTCCCTTTTCAAGACCCTAATTAATTAAACACTAAAGTACTCGACGCCTACTTTAGGTGAATCATTCAAGCAAATCCTTTCCAATCAACAAGGCTTCATTAAACCATTTTATTAGCAGAAGGGCCTGAATTAAACAGGCCCAAACTTCTGAGCAACGAATCTGTCTCAATGTAGGGAGACTCTCTTGACTTAAGAGACTCCGATAATGTTCAGGCCCAAAGGCCCAAATATTTTGGCAACGTTGGTTGCAAGCAAGGATTTCAGGATTGAATCCCTGAAGCCAAAACCTAACAATGACCTTGCTCATAATCTTTTCAATCATTGAGGAGGGGAGAAAAACGAGTTGGGGCATGAATAAGAACCTTATACAACAATCAATAATAATCCCTTTTTAAACTAAACTAAGGCATAAACTGTACGACAACATCAATTAGTTACAGTTAAAATCAAGCAAACTATACATAGCCAAACTTTCAGCGTCCTTCCAAATGACTAAAGCAAATTCAAACCCCTGAGCACAGCTGGACATCTTAACACATGAATTATAACAAGAAAACAAAGGTATAAACAACAGAAGCTAATAGAATTTAACATTCAAACAAGATTTCGATTCAAATTCCAATTCGAACATCCAAATCTGTATACAAATTCAGTCTGGTTCCAACTTGTGGCACTTCATTTGTTAGCAAAGGGTATGAAGAAATACCTGAGAGCACAAATAAGAGTGGGGTAAGAACATCAACAAATAGCAGTAACAAGAGCAAGGGTCAACAGTAAAAACCAATCAACATAACCAACCAACATCTCCAAAATCAACTTTCAAACTCAGAAATTGAAGTAAACGACCAGAAACTAATTCAATCCAAATAATGGAACAGGAAGAACTTCAACCAAGCTGATTCTATTTCATTTCTAAGGTCAGCTAGTTAGAACTTGTTGCATCACCCGGAGAATTGTAGAAATTAACAGAAAAACTCAATGAAACAATATTTTCTGAAGCTTCAGCCGTCTAGAATTTTTAGGGATTTTTTAGCTCTTCAAATCTTTCCTTCTAAGGCAAGTAAGAATGCCTTTATAGGCAAGTCACTAGGGCAGACCCCAGGTTTCAGTTTTCATCACTAGTCCTTCCCTTAACTTTATTTTTTTGCCCATTGAACCCTCATTTTCTGACTTTCTCCCCAAGTTCAAACACCTAAAATCTGAAATTCCCTTAGAAGCCCCCACTAGAAGCTTCCTATTTCTGTTATCTGGAAGATTTCCTCAACCAAATACCCAAACTAACCCTCATGTCCCTGTTATTTCCCTTGAAGCCCAGCCAGACTTAAACATGGGCTTTAAATCCCCGAACAGGCTCAATGCTTAAATGGACATGGGCTCAGACTCAAGCCAAATAGGATTCCTTTAACATGAGATCTTAGACTGACCTCAGAGCCCAAAGACGAAACCCAAACAAATTCAGAAAACTCAAGAAAAACCAAACAAATCAACTAATTAACGGTCACAAACAGGCGGTGACCTAATTAAGCTCAGTGACCAAACAAAAAATCCTAATAGGACAATTAATAAATCAAAAAACAAATTAAAATAGAGGAAAGGAACAGAGGTAACACATAGACAATTTTGAAAACAGAGTTGAACGGGACTTACCAGCTAGACTTGAAATCAAAAACTGAGGCACTGGTTCGACCCAACACAGTGGCAAACATTTTTTCTTGGTGGGGAACAAATGAGTGTCACTATTTTGTGTCAAAACCAACTTGAAACAACCGTAAAATTCATGAAAATGCTTGCATGCATGATTCCGACCTTAGGCTCTCATGGCTCGACCCTTCGATTTGATATTCGAGGAGTTCTAGAGATGTTTGAAGAAATCTGAGTGAAGATTTGGGATGAGGGAGAGAGGACGGTCCAAGGGTGTTAATTTGGGGTTGAACAGAGGTGGCGTCACCACCGGAGAGAACAAGGGCGGCGGCTAGGGTTTCGGAGTTTTGAGGGATTCCGGTGGGATTCAAAAGGAACTGATGGTAGATTCATGATGAGGAAGGGGAAGGGGAGCTCTGGTGTGAGTTTGGACTCGATTGGACGAATAAGGGTTTCGGTCATCCTCTTCAATCCATGATTCGAAGAGTTTTGGTGGGATTCGAGGGGAAAGGAGTGTGGATTCGGAATGAGGAGAAGGAGAGGAATCTAGGGTGTAAATCCGGTGGCCATCGGAGACCTACCACCGCCGTGGGGTGATTTCCGGCGGCGGTGCATGGTGGGGTTGAGTTGGGGTCTTTGGGGTATTGGAGACAACGAAAGGGGGGGGTCTGAGTGGTTCGGACATTTAAATATCAGACGATCCCAGCTTTAGGACCGTCCGATCAAGAAACCTCGATGGTCCTGATCTGTTGCCCATGAAACGATGTCGTTTTGATTTGAGTGGGGCAGACCGGGTATTGGAGGCGGGTTTGGGCTTGGTTAGACGGGCATGAGGGAATTTTCGTTTGGGCTGGGGAAAATTGAATTGGTTTTAGCCCAAATTTGGATTTTCTTTCATTTCTTTCTTTTTCTTTTCAATTTCAAATTCTTTTCTTTTCAAAATCAAAATAAAACCTAAATTAATTAATAATTTCTTTAAACTAAATTAACCTACCCAATTAGATTAATCATTCCTCATGGTATTTACAATAATTAATTAAATCCTAAATTTAAAGAAAAATTATACAATTCAAAATTAAAAGTTAAAATGCAAAAATGAACTATTTTTGTGATTTTCATTTTTTATAAAACAAACTAATTTACTAATTAATCTAAAAAAAAATAAAATTAAATGCTAAATGTCGTGCATGATATTTTTGTATTTTCATGAATTAAATAAAATAAACGTGCACAGACAAATGCAAATAATAACAGAAATGCCACAAAATCCAACAAAATTGCAAACACTAAAAGAAATTATTTTGTTTTGCATTTGTTGGAATAATTAATATAGGGCAAAAATAACGTGCTCACAGCTTCCCCTCTTTGCCCGGAAACACGAAGAGTTTTCGTGCAAAGATAAAGTGAGCGGATACGAGCGATTTTTGCCCGTTTGAATATTCCGTGGGAAGCATTTTTGAAAGATTTGACCTCACCCTGCTTCCGAGGTTGCCTACATATCCTTGGCTAAAAAGGAATCAGGTCAGTGTAGTTCGGGGAGTTTTTGTAGCTGGGACTACCATGAAGCTATGATTCCACTATTGCTGCTGCTGCTGCTACTTCTTACTGAACCCCTTATTACACCATGTCAAAAATAAAAGAAGCTAGACTAGACTATGATCTATGCTTTACAAAATCCTATCTAGATCTTCACACTTGCTCTTGTGTTTCTTGTTGCCTTGTTGTCTTGTATTCTCTTGGTAAAATTCCTTCATTGCCGCCTTGAATTGTAAACTGAGATGTTTCCCTTTCTCCAGGTGGATGCCTGACTGCTAAACTTGATATGTATTCCCATGCTCTCCAGGCGGGCTCCTGACTTCAAAGCGTGAATGTATTCCCTGCTTTCCAGGCGGGCTCCTGACTGCTAAACTTGAAGGTATTCCCTGCTTTCTAGGCGGGCTCCTGACTGCTAAATTTGAAAGTATTCCCTGCTTTCCAGGCGGGCTCCTAACTGCTAGATTTGAAAGTATTCTCTGCTTTCCAGGCGGGCTCCTAACTTCAACATAGACAAACAAAGAATTTGAAAGCTAAAATTTAAATTGTACTCCTTTGTTCTCCAGGCGGGCTCCTGACTGCTATGCTTGAAAGTATTCCCTGCTCTCCAGGAGGGCTCCTGACTTCAACTTGAAATGTGAAAGATAAAATTTAAATTGTACTCCCTTGTTCTCCAGGCGGGCTCCTGATTGCTGAACTTGAACGTATTCCCTGCTCTCCAGGCGGGCTCCTGACTGCTGGCCTGAAATGTATTCTCTGCTCTCTAGGCGGGCTCCTGACTTCAATTTGAAATGTATTCCCTGCTCTCCAGGAGGGCTCCTGTCTTCAAAATAGACAAAACAAAGAAAATTTTTCTGCCCTAGTTTGGTGGCTGGGCACAAATGTGAATGTAAACTAAATCATATTACCAAGTATTACTAAGAATTGAAAGCTAGATCCGATTATTCAGGAGGTCCTGACAACTCTTAACTAAACGACAATTTTTACAATCTATATTATGTCTTCTACAGGTGTAATTTCTGCTAAATCTTGTTATCTAAGAGGGTCTTAAACTACTCCCCATTATCAAGGAGGGCCCTGAAAATCAAAGGTCAAATTTTATCTTACAAGTGACAACTTCTATGACTGAATTATACTATTCTATAGCAGAATTTACGCTAAAATGCTGTTATCTAATCGAAATCTTGAAGCTAAGTCCCATTATTCAGGAGGGTCCTGGAAACTCCTAATCGAGTCCTATCTCGAACATGCAACTTCTAAGACAACTTATATTCCTTTGGGATACATTTATGCTAGATTATGCTATTTCTGAACTTTAAACTAGGTCCCATTTTCCAGGAGGGTCCTGAAAGTTTACGGTCAAACCTGTTTCGATGCTTGTTCTTTCCCCTACGGAGAGTTTCTCCCAAACAAACAAATTTTCTGCTCCTATTTCAATCAAAGAAAATTTTGTCAGTTTAGCTGATAGCATTCTTGCTGAAGATCTTTCCGCTGCATTGTTTTGTTCTGAATGACTTTCCCGAACTGGCCCTGAATCGCTTTGACTTTCTGACTGACTTTCAAATCCCATGACCTTTGACGAACCGAGTGTTCTATACCTATGCTGTTATTTTTCACCTCCGACCCCTTTATCTGAACCTTTGCACCTCCCATGAAATTACCAAATCATTCCACCGGTGACACTTCTAGTGATCCCCTGTATCCCACCTTACATCATGCTGTCTTTAGTATGCTCTGACCACGTTGTGATTTGCAATTTTGGAAGTTAGTAGTGAGGTTTGAATTTCTTTTCCACTTGCTTTGAACAAGACTGACATTGAAACATCTTAGACAAATAAACCCAAAAGAAAATGAAATGCAATGTCCTTACGGGTTAAGGATAAGAAGAATCCAAAACCAGATGACTGCTACAAAAGGGGAAAAAGAAAAAGAAACTTATATGAGTGGAACAACTCGTACCCATGATCATGACATGCATTTCGGATTAATCGGCCCAATCTGTCCTACCAATCAACTTTCAGTCGTCGTACTTCGTTTCCTCAGAATTTCCATGACCTGATTACTTTACCCAAACATTGACCTTGTTCATCCTGCGGTGCGTTGAAAGGTTTTCACCAGCAGACCTCTTTCATTCGTTCATCTCTCAGCTTATTTTCGCCTCACGGTGCCCGTAAGGGTTTTCACCAATAAGACTATCTCATTCTTTGATTTCTCTCAACTCCCGTCGCCTTACGGTGCCTGTGAAGGTTTTCACCAATAAGACTCTCTCATTTTTATTTTTCATGCTTGAACCAGAGTGTTGCCCCTGACATGAATTACCTTTTTACCTGCTCGACTTGGCATTTCTCAAAGACTGATCCGAAGGTCTTTCTTTGGACTGTAATGTGGGCTTTTGGACAGGGTTAGAAATAAAGGGTATAAAAGGCTCACAACCATTCAAATGGATTAAAGTTACAACTTTCGGAATCAGGTTTCTTATAATAACCACAATCTCTGCCCCAGTTTCTTGCTTGGGGGCTTTTGGATGTTTATTTTGATGAGACCGAACCGTGAGGCTGCCTACGTATCCTTGAAAGGAATGAGGTCGAATGTAGTTCATGTCATAGAAATTACTTTGTTGTTGTGATTTTTTCTTTTTTTCTTGCTTCTTTTTTTCCCTCTTTTTCTTTTCTTTTTTTTTCTTTTTATTGTTTTTCTTCTTCTTTTCTCTTTTCCTCTTTCTTTTTCTTTTTTTTTTCATTATTTTCTTCCTCTTTCCTTTCTTTCTCTTTTTCTTTTCTTCCTTTTCTTATCTTTCACGCTTGTGTTTCTGATATTCACTACTGATTCCGACAGAGGGGTAAGAAATAAATAAATAAGGCTCAAAAGGGGTGACGAGGGATAAAGTGTTTAGATAGCAGAACAAAATGCCTTCATCATTTTAATCTTCAAAATATGCCAAATACAAACAAGTACAATCAAGCAAAGAAATCATACATAGTATCTCTTGACTGCATCGAAATTGATAGCCATTTCTACACATTTCCATTCTACATCTGTCAAATATAACGCGCCATTGGACAACACTCTAGTTACAACAAATGGCCCCTGCCAGTTTGGGGCGAACATTCCTTTTGCTTCAGCCTGATGAGGCAAGATACGTCTCAACACTAATTGACCCACCTCGAACTTTCATGGACGTACTTCTTGTTATATGCTCTCGCCATTCTCTGTTGGTACAATTGGTCGTGACATACTGCTGCCAATCTCTTTTCATCAATCAAACTTAATTTCTCCAAGCAGGTTTTGACCCACTCAACATCATCAATTTCCGCCTCAGCGACAATCTGAAGGGATGGGATTTCAATTTCTATGGGTATTACTACTTCCGTGCCATACACCAACAAATAAGGAGTGGCCCCTACTGAAGTACGGACAGTAGTGGATAACCCAGCAATGCAAACGGTAGCTTTTCATTCCACTATCTAGAACCTTCCACCATTTTTCGAAGTATCTTCTTTATATTCTTGTTGGCTGCCTCGACTGCTCCATTCTCCTTAGGGCGGTACGAGGTGGAATTGCAATGTATAATCTTAAACTGCTGACATGTCTCCATCATCAGATGACTGTTGAGATTAGCGCCATTGTCCGTGATGATTACCTTCGGAATCCTAAACCGACAGATGATATTTGAATGTACAAAATTGACCACTACTTTCTTGGTCACAGATTTAAAAGTTTTCACTTCAACCCACTTGGTGAAATAATCAATAGCCACCAAAATAAATCTGTGTCTGTTTGATGCTGCTGGCTCGATTGGCCCAATGACATCCATGCCCCAAGCAACAAAGGGCCATGGTGCCGACATCGTATGCAATTCGGATGGTGGGGAATGAATCAAATCTCCGTGCACCTGGCACTGATGACAATTGCGCACAAAACTGACGCAATCTCGCTCCATAGTGAGCCAGTAATAACCTGCTCGGAGAATCTTCTTTGCCAGAACATACCAACTCATATGCTGTCCACAAACTCCGGAGTATACCTCAGTCATGATAGTTGTGGCCTGTCTGGCATCTATGCATCTTAGCAATCCAAGATCTGAAGTTCTTTTGTATAACACCCCTCCACTGAAGAAAAATCCACTTGCTAGTCGTCGAATTGTTCTTTTCTGATCACCCGTGGCCTGTACCGGGTATACCCCCATCCTGATGTATTCTTTGATATCATGGAACCATGGCTCCCCATCAAGTTCTTCTTCTACCGTATTACAGTAAGCATGCTAATCATGGACCTAAATCTGCAAAGGGTCCACATAAGCCTTATCTGGATGATGTAACATTGATGCCAGAGTAGCCAAAGCATCGACAACTTCATTATAGATCTTTGGGATATGCCTGAATTCTATTGACTGAAACCACTGACAAAGATCATGCAAACATTGTCTGTATGGTATGAGTTTCAAATCCCGTGTTTCCTATTATCCCTGAATCTGGTGTACCAGCAGGTCCGAGTCACCCAAGACCAAGACTTCTCGGACACCCATATCTACAGCCATCCTTAAACCTAAAATGCATGCTTCGTATTCCGCCATGTTGTTAGTACAGTAGAACCGAAGCTGAGCCGTAACAGAGTAGTGATGCCCTGTTTCAGAGACAAGTACCGCTCCTATCCCAAGACCTTTCATGTTAGCAGCCCATCAAAGAAAAGTTTCCATTCTAGCCTTTCAATCTGTTCTAACCCCTCAATGTGCATTACCTCTTCATCAGGGAAGTAAGTCTTCAAAGGTTCGTATTCTTCATCCACAGGATTCTCAGCCAAGTGGTCGGCCAATGCTTGTGCTTTCATCGCGGTCCGAGTCACAGAGACAATGTCAAATTCTATGATCAAGATCTGTCACTTTGCGAGCCTTCCCGTGGGCATAGACTTCTGAAGCATATACTTCAATGGAACCAAGAGAGATATGAGGTAAGTAGTATAAGAGGACAAACAATGGTTCAACTTTTGGGCTACCCAAGTTAAAGCACAACACGTCCTCTCAAGCTGAGTGTACTTAACCTCGTAATATGTGAACTTCTTGCTGAGATAATATATGGCCTGCTCCTTCCTGTCGGTGATGTCATGTTGACCCAATACACAGCCGAATGAATTGTCCAAAACCGTCAAATATAGAATCAAAGGTCGCCCTGGTTCTGGCCGGACCAACACGGGTGGACTTGACAAGTATCCCTTTATCTTATCGAAGGCTTCCTGACATTCATCTGTCCACTTGACTGCAACATCTTTCTTTAACAGTTTGAAGATTGGCTCACAGGTTGTCGTGAGATGAGCAATAAATTGGTTGATGTAATTCAATCTTCCCAACAGACTCATCACCTCGGTCTTATTCTTCGGAGGTAGCAGTTCCTGGATGGCCTTGATTTTCGATGGGTCTAGTTCAATACCCCGGCGGCTGACCACGAAGCCCAACAACTTTCCGGACGGCACCCCAAAAGCACACTTTGCAGGATTGAGTTTGAGATTGTACCTGCGAAGCCTTTGGAAGAACTTCCTCAGATCCCTGACATGGTCAGACTGCTTTCTAGACTTCACGATCACATCGTCCACGTACACCTCGATTTCCTAGTATATCATATCATGGAATATTGTTGTCATTGCCCTCATGTAGGTTGACCCAACATTCTTCAAGCCAAATGGCATGACCCGATAACAGTATGTTCCCCAGGGCGTGATGAATGCCATCTTTTCTGCATCTTCCTCGTCCATTAAGATCTGATGATAACCCGTGTAACAATCCACAAAAGAACCAATCTCATGTTTGGTGCAATTATCAATCAAGATATGGATGTTCGGCAACGGGAAATTGTCTTTTAGACTCGCCTTGTTGAGATCCCGATAGTCAACACACACCCTGGTCTTGCCATCCTTCTTCGGCACAGGCACAACATTGGCTAACCAGGTGGGATACCGGGTGACCCGAATGACTTTGGCATCGAACTGTTTGGTGACCTCTTCTTTGATCTTAACACTCATATCCATTTTGAACTTTCTCAGCTTCTGTTTGACAGGAGGGAATGCCGGGTCAGTGGGCAACTTGTGAACCACTAAATCAGTGCTTAGACTCGGCATGTCGTCATAGGACCATGCAAAAACATCTTTGTATTTGAACAGTGCTTTAATTATCTCCTCCCTGAGTTGAGGTTCCAGATGGACACTTATTTTAGTTTCACGGACATTATCTTGGTCCCCTAGATTAACTGCTTCTGTATCGTTCAAATTAGGTTTGGGCTTTTCCTCGAAATGACTTAGTTCCTTACTAATTTCTTCATAGGCCTCATCATCATCAAATTCCAACTCGTCATCACACTCAATTTCTTGTATTATTATTTCAAAGTTAGATTGACTTTTAAAACTGGACTGAAAATTCCTCATGCATGTCATGTCATTGATATCAGCATAAAAAGAACTGTACAAAAGAAGAAAACAAAAATAAAATTAGAAGAAATGAAGGGAAAGGAACAATTGCATTTCATTGAATTTAAAGATAACAGGGTTTTAACACATCCAACTGGATGGAACATAATATCTGAATTACAAACCCTGAAATAATCCAGACAACTAAAAGAAAATCAAAACCCACTACCAAGACTCCCTCCGAGTAAGAAGAGGAGTAGCTTCCCAGTTGTTGACTTTTGCACGTGGTCCCACGAATTGCACATCTGCCTTGATGGACCCTTCCCCAGCCTCAACCATGTTAACGTCGGCGAATAACCTTTCGAACCCTTTCTCCAAGTCTCCATCGGCACCAATCTGTGATCCAGGAACCTTTGACAACAGTTTTTTTCTGATACCCGGCCTGATGAATGATCTGGACAGACGCAGAATTGGCTTTGGCAATGCCCATGCTTTCTGTTTCATTTTTCTAGATCTTCTCACGTCTTCGATTGTGGGCTTGAATCCTAGAACAAATGTATCCAAGTTCTTTGGAAGAGAAACTGGCTGCACAATACCTTGCAGAGATGCATCCAAACCTTGCCCGGTATGAAACCATTTTTCAATATTTCAACGGCTACCATGACTGATGCAGCAGCTATCCCTGGAGTTGGTACGCACTTCCCTTCAGGAACTTTCTCCACCGCTACTGTGTCAAAAACCTGATAAACCCATGGCTCCTTGTCATCTTCAACCTCTATGAGCGGAACAATGGCATCATTGGGCACACACAAATTATCCTCGCCGTGTACGACAATTTCCTGTCGATCTCATTCAAACTTGACCATTTGATGCAAAGTAGACGGGAATGTTTGGCAGCATGGATCCAGGGCCATCCCAATAGCAGATTGTACGAAACGGCCACATCGAGCACCTAGAATTCCATAGTAAATTCAACTAGCCCTATTGTGAGCTCAAGCACTATGTCCCCGACTGAATCTTTCCCTCCACCGTTGAATCCCCGAATGCAAATACTGTTCTTCTGAATTCTTTCATTCTCCACTTTCAGCTTGTTCAATGTGGAGAGAGGATAAATGTTCACACTAGACCCATTGTCAACCAGTACCCGAGTAACCACAGAATCTTCACATTTCACCGTCAGATAGAGGGCTCTATTGTGCTCGGTACCCTCCATGGGCAACTCATCATCAGAAAAAGTGACTCTGTTTACCTCAAATATCTTGCTAGCTATCTTTTCCAAGTGGTTTACTGAGATTTTGTCAGGAACGTGGTCTTCGTTCAAGATTTTCATCAAAGCCCGACGGTGTTCGTCTGAATGGATCAATAATGACAAGAGAAAGATCTGAGGTGGTATCTTCCTTAACTGCTCCATAATGGAATAGTCTTGCACTTTCATTTTTCTCAGAAATTCTTCTGCTTCTTCCTCAGTCACCACTTTCTTCACCAACACTGGATTATCTTTTGAGGTCTTAGCTTTTCTCAACTCTTCGGGGGCAAAGCATCTCCCCGATCGAGTCAAACCACGAGTCTCGCATACTTCTTCTTTAACCTCTTTCCCTTTGTAAATCACAATCACTCGTTCATAATTCCATGGGACTGACTTGTTGTTGACTATCGGTAATTGAGTTACTGGTTTGATAATGATAGGATCTGTGGGGGCACCCTTCACAATTACCATAGGCTTGTTCGTCACTCCTGGCAAAACCACTTTTGTTCTTTCATGTTTTCCTGCAATATCACTTGAGGACCTCTTCTTGACCTCCACAGATGGTTCATTATTTGCCCTGTTCAACTTGATTACAGATTTCTCACTTGTTGACTTTTCAAATGGCCTGGCTTCACTAGCCCGAATCATCATGCCGGTTTGTGAAGGCTTCTTAGGATCCCCTCCCTTATGCACTATCTCAATCATATTTGTTTCATGATGGGCTGGCAAGGGATTCTGATTGATATTGGGCGCCTCCGGAGCTTAGACCTCAATTTGGTTGGTGTCAATGAGTTCTTGAATGACTGTTTTCAATTTCCAGAATTTCTCTGTGTCATGTCCCAGTGCCCCTGAACAATACTCACAACTCACAGAGCGGTCAAGATTTCTGGGAAGAGGATTCGGCAATTTAGCCTCGATCGGATTCAACATACCCAACTGTCTCAGACTGTGGAATAGATTAGCATATGATTCTGCCAATGGAGTGAATGTCTTTTGCTTCTGCAACCTCTCATTCTTAAAGGCTTGGTTGGGTCGAAAACCCGTTCCAGGAGGGTTTCTATAGGCTTTTGGGGGTGAATAGTTATTTTGTGGAGCTTGGTACGGATTTTGTGGAGCTGGCGCATGCCATTGTGTATGAGCGGGAGGTTGGGTATAGGTTTGTGCGTGATGGACAGAAAAATGGGGATGTAGTGGTGGGTAATAGTGTTGTGGTAGGTTATATGGAGTGTGGGGGTAAGTTTGGAGATAGGGTCGCGGCTGGTTGTAGTAACGGGGAGGGTTCCTGGATCCAACCCAAGCTCCCGACTCAATTGTCGTAACATCCTCCTCCTTCTTCTTCCCGAGCACACCCCGAGTACCGTTTTGAATGGCCTGAGTGGTCGCTTTGATTGCTGAATAAATCATAATCTTGTTGGACTTGAGTCCCTCTTCCTCCCATCTGAGGGTCAACCCTCGCTGCTTGCTCTCTCCAACGGAATCCATATTCCCTGAAGCTCTCGCCGGGCTTCTTCTCAAGCTTTGTCAACGACAGATGGTCTAGGATAATTTCGAGGTTGTACTGAAAATGGCAGGCAAAGGCTTGGGCCAAATCATCCCATGTGTACCACTTGTTGTGATCTTGTCTGGTATACCATTCTAAGGCCGATCCACTCAGACTTTAGCTGAAATATGCCATCAGCAATTCATCTCTTCCACCTGCTCCTCTCATTTTGCTACAAAATCCTCTTAAGTGTGCTACTGGGTTACCATGCCCATCGTACAGATCAAACTTGGGCATTTTGAACCCTGCTGGTAACTGAACATCTGGGAACAGACATAAATCCTTATAGGCCACACTTAGTTGACCTCCCAGCTCCCTCATATCTCGGAATGATTGTTCTAAGCTCTTGACTTTTTGGATCATCTCTTCATGCTCAGGATTTTTGGGTGGTTACTCGGTCTTTGCCGGGAGATCAAGATGAGGGGTGTAAGGATATGGTTCTGGAACTTTGAAGGTGGGTTCAAGGGGATAGTACTGGTTGTCATGAGTTTGGAACAGGGGTTCACTGGAAGATCGATGTAATATAGCAGGTGAAGGTGCCACAAAAATAGGTGTAATTGGTGGGGGAGGGTAGGGGACTTGTTTGAGTGGTGGAGCTTGAGAAGTATGGGAAGTGGCACCATGGCATTGCTGGTAGAGGGGAAAGGCTGGAGATGAGTTCACAGTGGGAGGCTCCGGAGGTTGGGCTGATGGTGGGATATAAGTAGGGTTGGCGAGATAAACCGGTGGTGGATGCCCCTTCGCCCAGGCTTGGTACATTTCAGCCATCAGTTGCTTTAGCTTATACATTTCTTCCCTAATTGCATTAACGTCCAATTCTTCCATTTCTTTCGATGGGTCGACAATACATGTTTCCGATTCCTGGTTAGCCATATTCAGCTTGTTTTTTGATCGGGTGTTGTATGAGTGAGTTGCCAGAATGCCAATCAACTAACCACCTGCTGGACTCAATACATCAACAACAACCTCGTTAGCAATTAGGTTTTAACAGATTGGCGACCGCACATTGGGTGTGAATGCACCTAAAAAGTTAACCGTCTCTATTATGTATTTGATCGGTTGCATGTGTCATTCCGGCCTTTTCTTACTTTCGATTGCAAACCTCCCCCTTTTCTTTCTTTTCCTTTTCCTTCCTTTCATTCTCTCTTGATTTCTTATTTTCTCTCTTTTCTTTCTTGTTTTTCCGCTCTTTTCTTTTTTTTACTCTCTTGTTTTTCCCTCTTATTTTCTTTCTCTCTCTTTTTATTTGGTTACGGTCAAATCCTATGGAGATTGCCTACGTATCATGACCCCGCATGAATCAGACCAAGAGTAGTTCTTGGGGATAAGTGTGAGATAAAGTAAAAAATATTTTGGGATTTTCAGTTTTCATATATATAAAAAACACTATTACAAAGACTGAAACTAACAGACTCGAAAGAAACTAACAGACTCAAAAAACAAGCAACCCACATACTTTGATAACAGAAATACAGACTCCAAAATAACAGGCAGACTTTAACGGAAAGAAAACACAGACTCAAGAAATCACGAATACATCAGTGCCTCAATTATCCCCGGAACCCGCGGGGCATCATTCGGCCTTGCTGCGGGCCGACTCGCTAAATTCCCCTGAAGGTGGTAGAGATCTTCCATTACCCGGCGAACAAAAATCATCACAGTAGCGAAGAACATAGATCTAGTCATATCTTCACAACTACTGCACTTTATTGCGATATAGTTGGCGACCCTTTTGACTCGCTCTCTTATGACGCCCATCTCTTGCAACAAACGCCCAATTTGTTCGGTTCTGGCTTTCAAAGTTCATTCGGCTACCTGGTTCTGCTCTTGGAGTTGTTGCAAGTCTCTTTCTAGCTGTGCCATTAAGGCGTAACAATGTTCTCTTTCAGCCTTAAAAGTTTTGGTTTATATAGCCATTTCACCCTCGAGGTTGCCAATTGCTTTTTCCCAACCTGTGACCCCTTTTTCATATTTTTCTTTCATCTGTTGAACGAAAGCTGCACGAATTTTGGCGCTTTTAGCCAATATCGCCCCTGCTTTAGCTAGTTTAGACTTAGCTTTCTGCAGGTCATCTTCATAGTCACGTACCTTTTGAGTAAGGTTATAAATGAGCCTTTCATCTTTCCTGCTTCGACCTGGGTTCTCGGCTTCAATTTTCAACTATCGAACCTGAGCTCTGAGGGCTTCATTTTCCCGCACCAGTCTTCTCCTTTCACCTTCGTCCTCTTGTGCATGCAAATCATTGTTGAAGGTGACATTTCTCAACTCTTCTCGTAGACCATGGATGATGGCCTTATATTACTTTTCCTTCTCCCCCCAAGCTAACCTCTCTTGAATTTTATCATCAAAGGCTTGAACATGAGGCCTTTTGGCGGGCCTTTCGAGCTCTGGCTCATCATTTACATAAGACATTTTCTCAAACCAAGAAGCATAATTTGGATCTATTTCCCCTTGACGATGTCTGGTACCTGGGTGCCATTTTTTAGATACCGACAGCTATTCCAATCCTGCTGAACTACAGCCTCAGGCAATGCAGCTTCTGGATGTAACTCTATGACCTGGGTTCTTAGATCTTCCTCTTCAGGCACAATATGATACCTTTCCAATTGCCTCAAGACCCTCTGTGGTACATATGGCTGAATACTCCTTACGCCCATTAACCTCAAGTAGCCTTTTGTAGCAGTCATATAGATGGCTTCTATCCTTGGGAGCCATCCTATAGTCCACACGACCTGACTTGCGTTAAGAACTTTCAAGTGAGAGACCCATGCTTCAAACCCTTCTGGTGCATTATAGTCTTTTATCCTCTACTCGTAACTGTTATTCGGGCTCGAACCATAACTCATGAATCTGGGATGATGGCGAAGGTGCTCGATCAACCACATTTGCAAAAGGATGCTGCAACCTTCAAAAAATTGAGCCCCTGCTTTACATAGAGTCAATGCCCGATAAATATCCGCCAGCACCAATGGGGCAAGTGTATGATCTTCTTTGGTAGTCAGGATTTGTGCAATTCTAGCCATATGAATATCCACTGTCCCTTTCTCATTTGGAAAAACCATGATCCCCAAGAATGCCACAATAAATGCGAACCGGCGATGAACCTGCCAAAGGTCCTTGTCTTGCTTGTTGCTCAGACCCTTTTCATGCGTTTCAAAACCAACAGAGTGCCCGAACCTGAAGTATAAAATATGGAAAGCACAACATACGTTGCTCACACGTTCTTCATTCGTCTGTTTACTAATATTCAGGAGGTCAAAGAGAGCCCGTGGAAATATAAGTTGTTGCTTTCTCAAATCTCGTCCGAATTTAATGTACCCGGCTATTTCCTCCAAAGTAGGGGTGATTTCAAAATCCGAGAAACGAAAGACATTGTGGACAGGATCCCAGAAAGTTACGAAAGCCTTGATCAAATCTTCCCGTGGTTTTATCTCAAAAATGTTTATAAGAGCACCCAACTTCTTTTTCACCCATTTCTGACCATCTTCGTCTAGATCATTCCACCACATACGCAAGTGTAGCTGAGCCTGTGCCCTGACCACTTCTGGTGGTTCCTGGATGGTATTCATTGTTCCTGTAGAAGATTAAGGTTAAGGTTGACTCGAGTGGACCCTTTTGTAAACAAATTTTGAAGACAAAAAAGAAAAATAAAGGGAAAAGAAGAAAAGAGCCATAATTTCTTCCCCTTTAGCCAAGTGAGTGTTTTTGCAAATGCAGCCCCTTCCCAATTTCACGCGAATTTTGAGGCCGGGGGGAATTATTTTATGACCCTTCACAAACTGGTCCATTCTTTTACGAAAATAGCCTTTCGACAACTGAAGAACACTCTGAGGCTATCTCGGCAAGAACGGTCTAAGACATTACCGAAGCTGGATCGGCTTATTTTGACCAAAACTCAAGCTTGCATTCATTCGACCACCGACTCTCTTTTCTTGTTTTTCATTCTATTTTTTTAAAAATAAGGCCGAACCTTATGTAGGTTGCTTACGTATCCCACGTACGGTGAGAATCAGACTTGCGTAGTTTAGTCAATTTTGACACATTTGGAAGAACACAGTGTTTGACTCTTTTGAAATAACTCCTTTTTTTGAAAAATTTTGGGCAGAGTTTCAGGACGTTTTTAAAATACTGGGATTTTTAAAACCGGGCTTTATTTACTTCCCTATATCACCCTGGGTTTTCTTTTTTCGCTTTATTTTCCCTGGCCGGTCAGCATGCAAGCCAAAACAAATAAATGTTCACATAACACGTAGAATGCACCAGGATTGTCTGTTATTTCGGGCATACCTGTCCTAGACGGACCCAACCCCTGTGTTGAGTCCCCTAAGTAAAATGCACATGATGCAAACAAACGTTCCTACTAGGGATCCGACATGAGCTGCATTTTTTCTAGGTTTAAATCCTGGGGTTTTGGTCTAGACTTGGGGTACCCGAGCGGACAACTGGGGCCGAGGATGGGGCGACGTACCGGGAGCACTGAAGTCTACCCGGTCTTGTCGCTTTACCAAGCTCGTTCTATTTGGTATAATTTCTACAGAAAAACGGGCTACGCGAACGTATGCACCATTTCCAGAAGACTCAGATGGGTGGCATAAAAAGATAGTTATATGCAATTCAAACAATATTAAAGCGGTAAACAAATAGCATTTAGCACAAAAGATTAACTTAATACAGTAATATTAACAATAAAGCCAAACAAAATCATATCAACAAGCTCGAATTCTTGAACCCTGGTCTGCAAAACAAGAGATTCTGGGTTCGATCCACAGCAGAGTCGCCAGACCTGTCACACCTCCTTTTTTACTACACCCCCGGAAGGGTATAAATATAAGAGAGTTTTTCCAATTAAAGGACAATCAAAACCATATTTTTTTATTTTTAAGATCAGAGTCGCCACTTGGGAGATGTATAGTGTACCAAGTCACCAATTCAAATCCCGAGTCGAGGAAAAGATTGACTCTATATTACAGTCTGCAAACCAGAAATTCGAGTAAGGAATTCTGTTAACCCGGGAGAAGGTGTTAGGCATTCCCGAGTTCCGTGGTTCTAGCACGGTCGCTTTAAGCATACTTGGCTTATTAAAATTATTTAATTACTGACTTTAGATCCTATATGCATTTACCCTTTACCGCTTTTAATTAAGAAAAATATCTTGAAACGGGTCAAGCGTACGTGTACCCATTTGTTTGGTGCGTCAAAAATCATGTCACGCGTGCGTGTCCACAATTAATAACGTTTATTATTATTTAAAGAAAAGTTTGGCAAAAGTTGCATGAACGCATACTCCGATTTTGTTTTTAGAAACCGCAATCATGTCACGCGAACGTGTCCACGTCCACGGTGGTATATTAAACGGGCCTAAAGCAAACTACGAACATTGGTTATTTTACATCTATATTATGAAATTAACACGAGAGCCATTTGTTACGAAGTGTATAATTATGGCTTGCCTCAAATTCCCTTTTCAAGACCCTAATTAATTAAACACTAAATTACTCGACGCCTACTTTAGGTGAATAATTCAAACAAATCCCTTCCAATCAACAAGGTTTCATTAAACCATTTTATTAGCGGAAGGGCCTGAATTAAACATTCCCAAACTTCTGAGCAACGGATCTGTCTCAACGTAGGGAGACTCTTTTGACTTAAGAGACTCCGATAATGTTCAGACCCAAAGGCCCAAATATTTTGGCAACGTTGGTTGCAAGTAAGGACTTCAGGATCGAATCCCTGAAGCCAAAATCTAACAATGACCTTGCTCATAATCTTTTCAACCATTGAGGAGGGGAGAAAAACGAGTTGGGGCATGAATAAGAACCTTATATAGCAATCAATAATAATCCCTTTTTAAACTAAACTAAGGCATAAACTATACGGCAACATCAATTGGTTACAGTTAAAATCAAGCAAACTATACTTACATAGCCAAAATTTCAGCGTCCTTCCAAATGACTAAAGCAAATTCAAACCCCTGAGCACAGCTGGACTTCTTAACACATGAATTATAACAAGAAAACAAAGGTATAAACAGACGAAGCTAATAGAATTTAACATTCAAACAAGATTTCGATTCAAATTCCAATTCGAACATCCAAATCTGTATACAAAATCAGTCTGGTTCCAACTTGTGGCATTTCATTTGTTAGCAAAGGGTATGAAGAAATACCTGAGAGCACAAATAAGAGAGTGGTAAGAAGATCAGCAAAGAGCAGTAACAAGAGCAAGGGTCAGCAGCAAAAACCAATCAACAGAACCAACCAGCAACTCCAAAATCAAATTTCAAACTCAGAAATTGAAGTAAACGACCAGAAACTAATTCAATCCAAACAATGGACCAGGAAGAACTTCAACCAAGCTGATTCTATTTCATTTCTAAGGTCAGCTAGTCAGAACTTGTTGCATCACCAGGAGAATTGCAGAAATTAACAGAAAAACTCAATGAAATAGTATTTTCTGAAGCTTTAGCCGTCTAGAATTTTTAGAGATTTTTTAGCTCTTCAAATCTTGCCTTCTAAGGCAAGTAAGGATGCATTTATAGGCAAGTCACTAGGGCAGACCCCAGGTTTTAGTTTTCATCCCTAGTCCTTCCCTTAACTTTATTTTTTTGCCCATTGAACCCTCATTTTCTGACTTGCTCCCCAAGTTCAAACACCTAAAATCTGAAATTCCCTTAGAAGCCCCCTCTAGAAGCTTCCTATTTTTTGTTATCATGAAGATTTCCTCAACCAAATACCCAAACTAACCCTCATGTCCCTGTTATTTCCCTTGAAGCCCAGCCAGAATTGAACATGGGCTTTGAATCCCCGAACAGGCTCAATGCTTAAATGGACATGGGCTCAGACTCAAGCCAAATAGGATTTCCTTTAACATGAGATCTTAGACTGACCTCAGAGCCCAAAGATGAAACCCAAACAAATTCAGAAAACTCAAGAAAAACCAAAAAAATCAACTAATTAACGATGACAAACAGGAGGGGACCTAATTAAGCTAACTAATTAAGCTCAGTGACCAAACCAAAAATTCTAACAGGACAATTAATAAATCCGAAAACAAATTAAAAGAGAGGAAAGGAATAGAGGTAACACATAGACAATTTTGAAAACAGAGATGAACGGGACTTACCAGCTAGACTTGAAATCAAAAACTGAGGCACTGGTTCGACCCAACACAGTGGCAAACATTTGTTCTTGGTGGGGAACAAACGAGTGTGACTATTTTGTGTCAAAACCAACTTGAAACAACCGGAAAATTCATGAAAATGCTTGCATGCATGATTCCGACCTTAGGCTCTCATGGCTCGACCCTTAAATTTGATATTCGATAAGTTCCAGAGATGTTTGAAGAAATCTGAGTGAAGATTTAGGATGAGGGAGAGAGGATGGTCCTAGGGTGTTAATTTGGGGTTGAACAGAGGTGGCGCCTCCATCGGAGAGAACAAGGGAGACAACTAGGGTTTCAGAGTTTTGAGGGATTCCGGTGGGATTCGAAAGGAGCTGATGGTGGATTTATGATGAGGAAGGGGAAGGGGAGCTCTGGTGTGAGTTTGGACCCGATTGGACGAATTAGGGTTTCGGTCATCCTCTTCAATCTAAGATTCAAAGAGTTTTGGTGGGATTCAAGGGGAAAGGAGTGTGGATTTGGAATGATGAGAAGGAGAGGGATCTAGGGTGTAAATCCGGTGGCCATCGGAGACCTACCACCATCGTGGGGCGATTTCTGGCGGCGGTGCACGGTGGGGTTGAGTTGGAATCTTTGGGGTGTTCGAGATGATGAAGGGGGGGTCTGAGTGGTTCGGACATTTAAATATTAGACGATCCCAGCTTCAGGACCGTCCAATCAAGAAACTACGATGGTCCTGATCTGTTGCCCATGAAACGGTGTCATTTTGATTTGAGTGGGGCAGACCGGGTATTGGAGGCGGGTTTGGGCTTGGTTAGATGGGCATTGAGGGAATTTTCGTTTGGGCTGGGGAAAATTGAATTGGTTTTAGCCCAAATTTGGATTTTCTTTCATTTCTTTCTTTTTCTTTTCAATTTCAAATTCTTTTCTTTTCAAAATTAAAATAAAACCTAAATAATTAATAATTTTTTTAAACTAAATTAGCCTACCCAATTAGATTAATCATTTATCATGGTATTTACAATAATTAATTAAATCCTAAATTTAAAGAAAAACTATACAATTCAAAATTAAAAGTTAAAATGCAAAAATGAAATATTTTTGTGATTTTCATTTTTTATTAAACAAATAATTTACTAATTAATCTAAAAAATATAAAATTAAATCCTAAATGCAGTGCGTGATATTTTTATATTTTCATGAATTAAATAAAATAAACGTGCAAAGACAAATGCAAATAATCAACAGAAAATGCCACAAAATCCAACAAAATTGCAAACACTGAAAGAAATTATTTTGTTTTGCATTTGTTGGAATAATTCATATAGGGAAAAAATCACGTGCTCACACTTTTCCCCTTTTATTGAGGTTTTCTATTTGGAACTATTACCTCCCCCAACATGTTTCCCCTTCCCACACTGACTGGTTATTTCCTATATTTCTTTTCCGTTGTACATGTATATACATTTGAACTGCACAGGTTATTTGGTAGTCTGGTCCTAGCCTTGTCACTACTTCGCCAAGGTTAGGCTAGCATTTACCAGCACATGGGGTCGGTTGTGCTGATACAACACTCTGTGCACTTTTGCACAGATCCAGGTATTGGACAGCAGCAGTAGCGCGAGAGCCAGCCTTCAACCCACCGAGATACCGAGGTAGCTTTGCAGGCGTCCGTAGGCTCGGCGTCCCCTCTATCTTATATTCCATTCTGTTATCTCATGTATTCGAGACAAACAATGTTATATTTCTTTCAAATGGTTGTATTTAGTACTCTTAGTAGTTCATTAGTGATGTGATACCAGTTCTTGGGTAGAGGCATATGTTGATTTTCGCATTATTGTTCAGCTTATATAATTTAAATCTTCCGCTTTAATTCCATATTTCCGATGTTATATTAATATTTAACGCTTGATGTTATGCTCAATAAAAAAGATTAAAAATAAAGGAGTTAGGGATTTAGGAATTGTGGTTTGCCTAGCTTCTACGAGTAGGCGCCATCACAACTCCCGATGTGGGAATTCCGGGTTGTGACAAAGCATCTCCAGAGCACTAGGTTACATAGGTGTCACAACTCACGGACAAGCTCAGTAGACTCTGAGAGATCGGTACAGGGACGTCTGTACTTATCCCCCGGAGGCTATAGAGTTAGGAAAATTTCACACTTGTTCTTTCTTGTCGTGCGGATTTGTTCCTCAAATTCTAATTGGATTTATACTAGGTTCTATCGTAGATGGAGAGAACACGTGCTTTCTCATCTACTGCTCATCAGCACGAGCCCCCCAGCAGCAGCTTCCACTAGGGGCAGAGGGCGAGGCCGAGGTAGGGGCAAAGCTCATCCCCGAGCAGCAACATTAGTGGCGGAGCCTTAGGTTGATTTTGAGGAGGAGGTTCCAGCCCCAGCAGTTCCGGTGGGCCCAGCTCAGGTCCCAGAGGGGTTCATTGCCACCCTACTTCTTCAGGATGCTTTGATCTGATTGGTGGGCCTCATGGAAAGTGTTACCCGAGCGGGTTTGCTTCCCGTAGCACCAGCCACTTCTTAGGCTGGAGGAGGGGCTCAGACTCATGCTACGCGCACTCCAGAGCAGATAGCTCCCTAGGTTCAGGTTCTAGTAGTTCAACCAGCTGTGCCAGTTCAACCGAGTGTAGTAGCTCACACCGGCGATGGAGCGGCTATGTCCACCGATGCTTTGTGGAGGCTGGATATGTTCACCAAGCTCTTCACTTCTACATTCAGCGATGCATCTACTGAGGATCCCTAGGATTATCTGGATAGTTGTCACGAGGTTCTTCGGAACATGGGGATCATTGAGACCAATGGAGTTGATTTTGCTACCTTTCATTTGTCTGGATCCTCCAAGACTTGGTGGAGGGATTATTGCTTAAATAGACCAGCCAGTTATCCATCTTTGACTTGGGAGTAGTTCACAGTGTTGTTTTTGGAGAAGTTTCTCCCTGTGACTCAGAGAGAGGCCTTTCGAAGGCAGTTTGAGCGCCTACAGCAGGGTTTTATGATGGTCACCTAGTATGAGACCAGGTTTATCGGTCTAGCTTGCCATGATCTTGTCATGCTTCCCACCGAGAGAGAGAGAGAGAGAGAGAGAGAGAGAGTAAGGAGATTTATTTATGGTCTTATTCAGCCGATTCATCTTCAGATGGCCAAGGAGGCCGGGAGTGAGATCACTTTCTAGGAGGCGGCCAATGTGGCCCGCAGATTTGAGATGGTTCTGTCACAGGGAGGTGGTTATGGGTCGGATAAGAGGCCCCGTCATTCAGGAAGATTCAGTGGTACCTCATCTGGAGGTAGAGGTTCATATGGTAGAGGCCATCCTCCTAGGCCCTTTCAGTCAGGTGTCTCATGGTACTTCAGGTGGTCGTGGTTCTCGGACGCACTATTCTGATCAGCAGCCTTACAGTGCACCACCAGCTCTCATTAGTGCACCACTGCTTCAGAGTTTCTGAGGTGGTCATTCAGGTCGACAGGGCCAGTAGTTTTAGCAGCCGAGGGCTTGTTACACTTGTGGTGATCCCAGTCACATTGCTAGGTTTTGCCCTCGAGCACCAGGTAGCTCTCAACATCAGGGTTATGGTACAGGCACCAGGCGTTCCACAGGCCGCCCAACCAGTTAGAGGTGGGGGTAGAGGTGCTAGTGGTGGAGGTAGAGGTCCTAGAGGTGGAGCTCAGGCCGCCAGAGGTGGAGGCCAGCCAGCAGCAGGCCGTCCGATAGAGGTAGTTCAGGGTGGTGGGGCACAACCCGATGTTATGCCCTTCCAGATAGGCTTGAGGCTGAGAATTCAGATACAGTCATTATAGGTACCATTCTAGTTTGTGATAGAGATGCTTCAGTGCTATTTGATCCACGGTCTACGTATTGTATGTGTCATCTTATTTTGCACCGTACCTGGTCATGCCTAGTGATTCATTAAATATTTCTGTTTATGTGTCTACACTAGTGGGTGATTCTATTGTGGTCTATCGAGTTCATCGTTCTTGTATTGTGGTGATTGGGGGTCTTGATACCCGTGTTGATTTGTTGTTGTTAGACATGGTCGACTTCGATGTTATATTGAAGATGGACTGGTTATCCCCGTACCACGCCATCTTGGACTGTCATGCAAAGACTGTGACCTTATCCTTACCGGATTTTCCCTGTTTAGAGTGGAGAGGGACTCCTGGTCATTCTACCTGCAGTGTTATCTTGTACGTGAAGGCTCGACGTATGGTCGAGAAGGGGTGTTTGGCCTATTTTGCTTATGTTTGTGATTCCAATGCTGAGGTTCCCTCTATTGATTTGGTGCCCGTGGTTCGTGAGTTTCCTGATGTTTTCCTTTTAGACCTGCGGGGTATGCCACTCGACAGGGATATTGATTTCTGCATCGATTTGGTTCCGGGCACTCAGCCTATTTCTATTCCGCCATATCGCATGGCCCCGCCAAAGTTGAAAGATTTGAAGGAGCAGTTGCAAGACTTGCTTGAGAAGGGTTTCATTAGACTCAGCGTTTCGCCTTGGGGTATGCCGGTGTTGTTTGTCAAGAAAAAGGAAGGTTCGATGAGAATGAGCATTGATTATCGGCAGTTGAACAAGGTCACCATCAAGAATACGTATCCTCTATCGTGGATTGATGATTTGTTCGATCATCTTCAGGGTGCCAAGGTCTTTCAACGATTTACTTGATATCTGACTGCCATCAGTTGATGAATAGGGTATCCGATGTCCCTAAGAAAGCTTTTCGCACTCGGTACGGGCATTATGAGTTTTTGGTTATGTCATTCGGGTTGACAAATGCCCTAACAACTTTTATGGATTTGATGAACCGAGTGTTCAGGCCTTATTTTGACTCATTCATGATAGTCTTCATTGATGATATTTTGATATATTCCTGCAGCCGGGAGGAGCACGAGCAGCATCTTAGAGTGGTTCTTCAGACCTTGAGGGATAGTCAGTTATATGCTAAGTTCTCAAAGTGTGAGTTCTGATTGAGTTCAGTTGCATTCCTTGATCATGTTGTATCAGTAGAGGGTATTCAGGTTGATCTGAAGAAGATTGAGGCAGTCAAGAACTGGCCTAGACCAGCATTAGCTACAGAGATTTGGAGTTTCTTAGGGATTGGCAGGCTACTATCGTCGGTTCGTGGAGGGGTTCTCCTCTATCGCAGCTCTGATGACCAGGTTGACCTAGAAGGGTGCCCAGTTCAGATGGTCGGACGAGTGTGAGGCGAGCTTTCAGAGGCTCAAGACAGCTCTGACTACGGCACCAGTGTTAGTATTACCCACGGGTTCAGGGCCTTACACAGTCTATTCTGATGCTTCCCATATTGGGCTTGGTGCAGCTTTGATGCAGGATGGCAAGGTCAGTGCCTATGCTTCGAGGCAGTTGAAGATTCATGAGAAGAACTATCCGGTTCATGATTTGGAGTTGGCAGCCATTGTTCACGCATTGAGGATCTGGAGGCATTATTTGTATGGTATGGCATGTGAGGAGTTCACTGATCATAAGAGTCTTCAGTATTTGTTCAAGCAAAAGGAGTTGAATTTGAGGCAGAGGAGGTGGTTGGAGTTATTAAAGGATTATGACATCACAATCTTATATCACCCGGGAAAGGCCAATGTGGTGGCCGATGCTTTGAGTAGAAAGTCAGCCAGTATGGGCAATCTTGCTTATATCCCAGTTGGTGAGAGGCCGCTTGCTTTGGATGTTCAGGCCTTAGCCAATCGATTCGTATGGTTGGATATTTTTGAGCCTAGTCGGGTATTAGCTTGCACGGTTTCTCGTTCTTTGTTATTGGAGTATATCCGTGATTGGCAGTTTGATGATCCCCATTTGTGTGTCCTTAGAGACATGGTGCAACATGGAGGTGCCAAGCAGGTTACCTTAGATGCTGATAGAGTTTTAAGATTGCAGTGTCGAGTTTGTGTGCCTAATATGGATGGGCTTCGAGCGTTGATTTTAGAGGAGGCCCATAGTTCCCGGTACTCTTCATCCGAGCGCCGCGAAGATGTATCAGGATTTGCGACAGCATTATTGGTAGCGTAGAATGAAGAAGGATATTGTGGCATATGTGGCACGGTGTTTGAATTGTCAGCAGGTTAAGTACGAGCATCAGAGGCCTGGTGGATTGTTTCATAGGATTGATCTTCCCGAATGTAAGTGGGAGCGGATCACTATGGACTTCGTTACTGGACTTCCACTGACTCGGAAGAAGTTCGACGCAGTTTGGGTCATTGTTGATAGGCTGACCAAGTCAGCGCATTTCATTCCTGTGATAGTCTCCTATTCATCCGAGAGGTTAACTGAGATCTATATTTGGGAGATTGTTCGCCTTCATGGTGTGCCGGTATCTATCATTTTGGACCGAGGTACGCAGTTTACTTCACGTTTCTGGAGAGCAGTTCAGCGAGAGTTAGGAACCTAGGTTGAGTTGAGTACATCATTTCATCCTCAGACGGACGGGCAGTCCGAGCGGACTATTCAGATATTGGAGGATATGCTCTGAGCTTATGTTATTGACTTTGGAGGTTCGTGGGATCAGTTTTTGCATTTAGCAGAGTTTGCCTACAATAATAGTTACCAATCGAGTATCCAGATGGCTCCTTATGAGGTTTTATATGGTAGGCGGTGTCAATCTCCGGTTGGATGGTTTGAACTGGGAGAGGCTCGGTTGTTGGGTACGGATCTGGTTCAGGAGGCCTTGGACAAGGTCAAGATCATTCAGGATAGACTGCGTACAGCCCAGTCCAGGCAAAAGAGCTATGCAGATCGCAAGGTTCGAGATGTGGCTTTTATGGTTGGTGAGCGGGTATTGCTCTGAGTGTAGCTTATGAAGGGCGTGATGAGATTTGGGAAGAAAGGCAAGCTTAGCCCTAGGTTCATTGGTCCGTTTGAGATTCTTGATCGAGTGGGAGAGATGGCTTATGGACTTGCATTGCCGCCGAGCTTATCAGCCGTGCATCCAATTTTTCATGTGTCCATGCTTCGGAGGTATCACAGCGATCCATCCCACATGTTATATTTCATCACTGTCCAGTTGGACAAGGACTTGTCCTATGAGGAGGAGCCGGTAGCTATTCTAGACCGGCACGTTCGTCAGTTGAGATCCAAGAGTTTCCCTTCTGTTCATGTTCAGTGGAGAGGTCAGCATCCTGAGGCATCGACCTGGGAGTCCGAGTTAGATATGCGGAGCTGTTATCCTCATTTATTCCCCGACTCAGGTACTTCCTTCTTCTGTCAGTTCGAGGACGAAGGGTTGTTTTAGAGGTGGAGAATGTGACGACCCAAAGGGTCATCACCTATTTTCTCTCCCATTATGTGCTTCCAAAGCGTTGTAAACCTTATTTAGAGTCGCTTCGATTTGCGTGCGCAGATCGGGCGCGTAGCCGGAAAGCTTAAATATGAAATTTTGTGAAAAATGCTAAGTTTTGATGTTAAAATGAATAAATTTGACTTCGGTCAACATTTTGGTTAAACGGACCCGGACCCATGATTTTGACGGTCCCGGAGGATCCGTAGGAAAATATGGGACTCGGGCATATGCCTGGAATCGGAATCCGAGGTCCCTAGCTCGAGAAGTGAATTTTTTTAAGGAAATTATTTTCTGAAAATGTCTGAGGAAATTGAAATGAAATTTGATTAGAACGAGTTGGTATCGGGCCCGTATTTTGGTTTCGGCGCCCGGTACAGGTCTTATATATGACTTGAGTCATTCCTGTGAAATTTGGTTAAAAGCAGATGTCTTTGACGCTATCCGGACCTTAATTGAGAAATTTCATTGTTCTCGAGGTTTAATTCGATGCTCGTGATGTTATTTTGGTAATTTGATGACACGCATATGCCCGTAGGATGTTTTTGAGGTTATGTGTATACTTGGGTTGGAGTTTCGAGGGCTCGGGTGAGTTCGAGTAGGTTTTGGGATGCCTTAGGCTTAGAAAGACAGATGTTCCAGGTTCAGGAAGTTGCAAGCCTCTGAATCCTTTAGTGCGGTCCACGAGAAATCGCGTGCGACCGCGGAGGGGCCAGCGCGGCCGCGATTGCCTTTGTGCGGGGCACGGTGGAGACTGTGCGGCCGTCGTCGCCTTTGTGCGGTCTGCACAGGGTGCTGAACTGCAGGTCTTCAGGGAGGCCTGTGCAATCGCAGTCCGTTTAATGCGGTCCGCGGTGGAGCTCCGCGGCCGCAGTCCTTTTTATGCGGTCCACGGTGAGGGCATTTAAATAGACGGGATTTTCAGTTATTTTTCACTTTTCAAAACCCCAAAAACATAATAGGCGATTTTTCAAATAACCTTTCTTCTCCAAATCAATTGTCAGTCATTTTAAACTAGTTTTCTTCAATCATTAACATCTTTTAACATGGTTTCAACTTAAAATCAAAGATTTTTATGGGGGAAATTGGGTGTTTTGGGTAGAACCTAGGTTTTCCAAAAATTGGGTATTTGGACCTCAATTTGAGGTCCGATTTCAAAACAAATTATACATTTGGATTCGTGGGGGAATGAGTAATCGTGTTTTGGTCTGAACCTCGGGTTTCAACCACGTGGGCCCGGGGGTGATTTTGACTTTTTGGGTAAAACTTTAGGAAAACTCATTTTTATGCATTGGGGTTGATTCATTTAGCACTTATTGATGTAATTAAGTAGCTTGTGATTAGATTCGAGCGGATTGGTGGTGGAATCAAGGGGGTAGAGCTATAATTGAGGCTTGAGTGGTGTTCAAAGCTTTGAGGTAAGTGTTTGGTCTAACCTTAGCTTGAGGGATTAGGAGTTGAGTCTTATTTGCTATGTGCTAATTGTCGAGTACGACGTATAGGCATGGTGGCGAGTATCTATATGTTGGTGTCTAGCATGACCATGAGTCTTTATATTGCGGATATTCTGATCTTGTTGTATATTTCATGCCTTAATGATGATGATTTCTATATGTTGTAAAAAGCATGTGAAAGAAATGGTGACCTTTGAACTTTGAGGAGCATTGGCTCGAGTTATAATACGAATTGTGAAAGTATATGAGATAACTGAACCCCTTTGGAGCATTGACTCAAGTGGTAAAGTGAGTTACAAAGTAAGAAGTGAAAGAAATAGAAAGAGTTATTGAATCATCCCCTTGCCGGGATGTTTGTTGCTTTGTTGATTATCTCCCTTGCCGGAATGTTGAGATTTATTGATATTATTTCCTTGCTGGAATTTTATTGTTTAATTGTATTCCCTTGCCAGGATTTCTGCCATTATATTGTCTACTCCCTTGCCCCTTTGTTTATGAATGTTGTTTGGGTGAGGAAGAATGTTAAAGCACGAAGGGTGATGCCGTGCATTGTTTGATATTGTGAGGAAAGAGTGAAAATCATGAAGTGTGATGTCGTGCCGTACAATGTACCATCCCGTACCGATATTCGTTGACTATATGGTGATGAAAGAGAGTAAAAGTACGAAGGGAGATGTCGTGCACATTATTATGATACGATTGATTTGGTGAGAACGAGAGTAAAAGCACGAAGGGTGATGCCGTGCACATTTTTATTATTGATATTGTTTGTGTTAAGACGAGAGTAAAACCACGAAGGGTGAGACCGTGCAAATTGTTGATTTCTAATTATTTTTGACATTCTGGCTTTGTTGCTTCCCCCCTTTTATTGAGATTTTCTATTTGGAATTGTTACCTCCCCCAACATGTTTCCCCTTTCCACACTGAATGGTTATTTCCTATATTTCTTTTCTGTTGTACATGTATATATATTTGAACTACATAGGTTATTTGGTAGTCTTGTCCAAGCCTTGTTACTACTTCGTCGAGGTTAGGCTAGGCACTTACCAGCACATGCGGTCGGTTGTGCTGATACTACACACTGTGCTCTTTTGCACAGATCCAGGTATTGGACAGCAGCAGTAGCGCGGGAGCCAACCTTCAACCCATCGAGATACCGAGGTAGCTTTGCAGGCGTCCGTAGGCTCGGCGTCTCCTCTATCTTATATTCCATTCTGTTATCTCATGTATTCGAGACAAACAGTGTTATATTTCTTTCAAATGGTTGTATTTAGTACTCTTAGTAGTTCGTGAGTGATATGACACCAGTTCTTGAGTAGAGGCATATGTTGATTTCTGCATTATTGTTCAGCTTATTTAATTTAAATCTTCCGCTTTAATTCCATATTTCCGCTGTTCTATTAATATTTAACGCTTGATGTTATGCTCAATAAAAAGGATTAAAAATAAAGGAGTTAGGGATTTAGGAATTGTGGCTTGCCTAGCTTCTACGAGTAGGCGCCATCACGGATCCCGAGGGTGAGAATTCCAGGCCGTGACAAAGCATCTCCAGAGAACTTCTCTAGGAACCTTGTCATATTCTTTCTCCAGGTCAATAAACACCATGTGCAGATCCTTCTTCCTCTCTCTATACTTTTCCACCAACCTCCGAACAAGGTGAATAGATTCTATAGTAGAACGACTCGGCATGAATCTGAACTGGTTTTCGGATATAGACACTGCCTTCCTCACCCTTGCTTCAACCACCCTCTCCCATTCCCATGGTATGGCTCAGTAATTTGATACCCCTATAGTTGTTACAAATCTGGATATCACCTTTGTTCTTGAACAATGGAACTATCATACTCCACCTTCACTCCTTTGGTACCTTCTTCGCCTTAAAAATAACATCGAACAACCCAGTCAACCACTCCAAACCTGCTCTCCCCATGCTCTTCCAAAATTCCACCGGAATCTCGTCTGGCCCGGTCGCTCTACTCCTACTCATCTTACGCATAGCTTCTACGACCACCTCAACCTTTATGCACCCGCAGTACCCAGAGTCATGGTGACTCTCGGAACGTTCCAATTTGTCTAGTACAATATCCTGATCCCCTTCTTCATTCAGAAGTTTATGAAAATAAGTCTGCCATCTTCTCTTAATCTGCGCATCCTTCGATGAAACATTGTTTTCTTCAATTCCTTAGCTTCTGAACCTTACAACCCTCTTTGTACTTGTTGTTCATTATCTTCAATATTTTTAACCTTTGAGGTAACATGATTAACTTACTTCATATACTTTCAAATATTATCTCATTTTTGGTCCTACATTAGTTTGTTTACGACGCACTTTAATGTATGAAAATATAGGGTGTAAAAGAAACACCCCTTTCTTGTTTCCTTATCGTGCGTTGTTTATTATATGAATCTACATCTTTCCAATATACTCTCTCATAGATGACGTCTAAATTCACTGCTAAAAAGTAAATGGACATGGTCGCATGCAATATATTTTACCCAACTGTTAGTCGGAGTTGAATCTCACAGAGAACAATATGTAGGCGATTAGTAATGTAAGAGAATTATCACTTATTATACAATGCCAAACACTAAGAATTGTTTTGAGAAAATATTTATACATAAATGCGGAAATATAAACTAACCTAGAAAGCAAGTAAAATGATCAATGGCTACAAGTATGGATGCATCGGGAATTACAGTCAAGTAACGATCCAATGTATTTCACGATTTTACAAATATGAGCGAGTTATACTAATTAGCCATGGGTAATAATTCTACATTAGTTTCTTCTAAACACTAACAAGACTTCCCAATTGAATTATACCTAAATCAATTAAGAGATTAAGCACTTCCGGATATAGATACAAGTAGTTCAATCCTATCCCTAGATAAAATCTATAAAATAAGGGTTAACGCCTCAAGTCTTGTTAATTAATCTTGCCCAGTCACAAATAATCTTTCCCAAATTAATTCAGAGTTAATGAGCGAGTTCTGGGGTTAGCTAATCCTTTTGGAAACATTAAAGAACAAGAATAATTACAGTAACAATAACTCACTTCATAAAAGGATAAAAATCATTCAATACATAAGCAATAAGGTATTTAATCCCACTTCAGAAATATGATTATTTTCATAAATAAGATTCAAGTGTTGAATATAGTACTACACACTTAGATATGCAGTACAAATGAGTAAGAAATTCTTAACCACAATCTTCATATCTTCAAAACCCAAGTGTAGGTGCATAAATCCTAGATTCCAACCTTGTTCTCTCTAGCCCTAAGACTGAAAATAAGCCAAAAGATTGACTACAAATGAGCTGGTTTGTGTATTAAATGGTTTGGGGTGAAAAATGTGAATTTCTAGAACTGCCAAGTTTTTCCGCCCATTTTCTTCTTCGCGTTCACGAAGGTTTGTTTTCCATGAGCTTCGCGTTCGCGAAGGTTTGAGTTCTGATGCTTCGCATTCACGGTAGGTACCTCATTTTCGCGAAGGTCTAGCTTCCCGCTTCTTCGCGTTTGCGTTGGACCTTCGCATTCGCAAAGGGTAAATCACTAGGCAGGTTCTCATTATCCATTTTAACTCCTTTTTGACTTGTTTTCACTTGGTTTCTTCACCATTACTTCTAATTCACATACAACTTGTAAAATAGAAGTAAATGATATCAAACACGCGATTTTATCACTCAAACATAGCATAAATATAGACTTAAAGACAAGATAAGTTGGTAAAATACCAACTTATCAAACCCCCAAACTTAAACTATTGCTTGTCCTCAAGCGATGAAAGCAACAAAATCTCCTCCCAAGTATTTAACTCAATAGTGCATCCATATCGTGCCAAGCAAAAAGGACTTAAATAAGCACAAACACATGACTTCGATTGGTACCAAAAATTAATCCAAAGCATATGAATTGCCAAACACTTCTCATGAATTTTATTACATTTCAAGTGCTCAAACACTATGCAAATCAAAGTAGCAATCAGGTCATGACACTAAAGCTTCACAATTTGCCTCTTTATCACAATTAACTTTCTTTGGTCATTCCTTCCAATTGAAAATGAGATTAAATTTACAACTCAAATCTCATGTGACCACACATTTAAGAGAGAATCCCATGCTCATAAATCTTAATCCAAAACAATAGCGGGATATCAATTGGAAATAATTAACTCTCTCTCACAAATATGTTCAAATGCATACAAGTAGTACCATAGGCTTGCCCCTCATGTATCTCTCCACTAATGTAGACAACTTGGTTCAAAATCAATTAGGACTTAAAGGGTTGTAGTTTAGGCTTT
The DNA here is from genome assembly GCF_000715075.1 of Nicotiana tabacum. NCBI lineage: Eukaryota > Viridiplantae > Streptophyta > Magnoliopsida > Solanales > Solanaceae > Nicotiana > Nicotiana tabacum. The sequence goes on along the minus strand of NC_134080.1, from coordinate 151,170,171 downwards.
TGGTTAAGGTAGGGCACATTTTGGTTAGAGTGACTCAAAACCTCCCCAAGCACTACAAAATTTACAATCAAAGTCCACTTCCTTCAAAAATATTTTCCATCCTTTCTTTACTTTTCATTCCACACCTAATCTTCCCTTTATTCACAACTTCTTATATTTTTTTATTTTATTTTTTTCTTCCTTCCCTTTCAAAATCAAGGAAGGTTTCACTTTTTTTAAATTACCTTTCACTTCTATAAGCAACTTCCATATCATAACTTTTCCAACCTTCACCCCCAAACATAGGCTTTTAGCCTATTATTACATTTTCAAAGTACTTAGGGAGGTAGGGTGCAAAATGCTAGATCAATAAAGAACAAAGGATTAAAGCTTGCAACATGGTTGCAAAAGAACAAGGTTAAAGGCTCAAAATGGGTTGATTAGGGAAAATATTAAAGGGTAGAAAAATTTAAGGCACAATAGCGGTCCAAGGAAGGCCTAATATCATTTTCAAACAAAGTGAGTCTATGATTTTGCCTTGAAGCACATTCCGGGAAAGTTCTAGACTACAAATAATGCAAAACAACTCACAATAAATCTCACCACACATGGCACATGAACACTCAAATGGAATACAAATCCAAAATCCAATTGAAACCAAAGACTCGAAAAGGTTACATATAGCATAGGAAGCTATTTAGTGAATCAAAGAGCCAAAATTTGAGTCTAAAAGTCATGACAATTATCTTTACTTCAATTATTTTCTTTTTCAATGATCAAAAATTCATATGCCGAGGTTTAAATCATGTTGGTACCAAGCAAGACACAAATTGGTTAATGGGCACAAATCCCAACTCAAACAATTTATTCTTCCTAAATTAACATAAGATATATTTAAACTACAAGACTAATTCCCTTAAGAAAGTCACCTATCTATCCATAGTTGGGAAAAGTTGACAAAAATTCACTAACAATTATCCGGTTCAAAAAACAAAATTTGGCATCCTCGGAAAAAGAACTGTGGTACAAAGGAAACCAAAGGTATCGCCACCAAAATAAAGCATACTATATAAATAAAAAATTAAGAAGCTAGTAAACATCAAGTCACTAAAACATACTATATATAAAAACAAAAATTCAAGAAGCTAGTAAACGTACTAATATAACACATCACATGAAAGTGCAATAACAATTAATAAACTAATACATCGACCAATCTACGCAAGTTATCACACAAAAAATTGTTCATGCTCTGCATAAATCCATCATATCTAAATGAGTCACCCACAACCTAAAGTGTTGCATTGTCCTCAATGTAACTAATCAAAACCAGATAAAATGAATGAGGCTCTCCTTGAAACCGCATCAGTCGGAGCTGGAGGTGGTGGGAAATTTATGCTCCAAATCCGCATCATCATCATCCTCCGATTCATGTGAATAACAAAATGTACTCAGTTTGTGCATCATCTTAGACAAAAGTTTGCTTTTCTTCTTCACATGCTCCTTGAACTTTCTCTGCCTCTTCTCAATCTTTCCTTGCCGGTGACTCATATTCTCCAACCTGGTGTTAATGGCCTCCGCCTTGCCCGTGATTACTTTTTGCTCTTTGACGTCATCCTCCATGGAAGTTGGGGCAGTAGCGCCTATAGATATGCTAGCCCCAGGTGGGCCAGTAGGAAGGCCAGTAGATGTGCTAGCCCCAGGTGGACCAGTAGGAAGGCCAGCTATAAGCTGCCTAATATGTGCATCTACTCCATGTATTTGACTGGATAAGTGGCACATATTGTGAGCGCCAGACTGGAGCGGTCCTACGGGTTTAAAGGTGTTACACCCCATATTTTCGTACATAAAAATACACCATAAATAAATTAATGAGAGCCCGTAAGTGAGAATCCACGTCCCGCAGTATTACATTATGGTGATGTCACGTTTCGCAGTATTAAGTTACAACGATATTGCACCCTGAAGTATCATACGTTAAAATTTCATTTTCAGTTAACCGATGTAAGACTCAAGGATGAGATCATCTTGAAGTTAACGTACTTATGCTATTTATAGCAAGCAATAAATAAGTGTTATGAAGAATAAGAGGGTACACAGATTAAAGAAAACGAGTTTCGTTGAAAGTAGTCAATTTGGAATAAAATACGGGTCGAACGAGAATACCCAATAATGATGAACTAGTACCGTGCAAGGTACCATATGACCACGGTAGTGTAATATATAATGTATATATGAAGTATTTTAAAAATATATAGAATTTTAAGTAATTTATGATAATTTTTAAATTATGCGGGTAATTGGTTAATTACCGGGTAATGAGATATTACCTGATTAACTAATAAGTGGATAAAAAATATAATAAATTATACCACTCCCACGTGGCATCCAACCACTTCCAAACAATGACTCATGGTCATGTTGGAGTAGGTGGCTAGCTACCTAAGCTTTAAAATGAAATGTTTCAGCATTTCATTAAAACTACTCTAGAGATCAAAGTTAAGTTCATCTTTGGACAAGGAAACAAAACCAAAGGAAATGATCAACAAATCCTAAAGCAAGAGAATTTTCATTCTTGGTTCAAATAATGTAACGCCAAAAAGAGTTGCTCACGCGTTCAAATACATCAACGAGCAGAAGCGTAATTCCGTCCAAGTTTTGTGGTTCTAAAAGAATACGGTGTAATCTCTGCCAAGAATATTATACAGAGTTTTCCCTACTCTAGGTATGTTAAGGCTATCCCTTCTTTCTTTTTGCATGATCCATACGATATGAACGAAACGTGCAAATGCACACATTCCATAAGTGACTCTACTCATAGAAGTAATAGAAATATCTATGTTCTTTAATTCCCATGTGTCATAATATTTTATCATCTGTTCATGGGTCTCAGAAAAATACAAAAGTTGAAAAGATGTTACTTTATGATATTGCTCAAGAGGCAAAGTGGTCTTATGACCTTCCGAATGATTTTATTGACGTACTTTTCATGCATTGCATTCATGTGCATTGACCCATGACCAGATGGCATTATATACGCGTATATATGTAAATATATGTATATGGAATGGGAAAAGGTTACGGCGTTATATACGCACCACCACCTGATCAGCTGGTATATGATGATGATGTTGCCCACAGTGGCCGAAATATGATTCAAACGGCGTTATATACGCATATATATGTAAGTATGATTCAAACGGCGTTATATACGCGTATATATGTATGTATATATGTATATGGGATATGGATATATGTATGTATATATGTATATGAAATATAAGAAAGGTTATGGCGTTATATACGCACCACCACCTGATCAGCTGGTATACGATGATGATTTTGCCCACAGTGGCCGATATGATATGATGGGATGCCCTCAGAGGTTGATGATATTATGAAATATGTACCTATGCACGACATGAAATTCATACGCATATGCATGACGTTAAAAGTAATTTATGATTTACAAAGTTATTCAGACTTACACGTTGAGTCATGTACTCTATATGTCTTCCATATCTCTCATGTATTTATTTATGTGCTTTACGTAGTCAGTACATTATTCGTACTGACATCCCTTTTTCCTGGGGACGCTGCGGTTCATGCCCGCAGGTCCCGATAGACAGGTCGAGAGCCCTCCAAGTAGGCTATCAGCTCAGCGAAAGATGTTGGTGCGCTCTATTTGCTTCGGCGTTGCTCATTTGGTTAGTAAGATTTAAACGTGTATTGTTTGGTATGGCGGGACTCTGTCCCGACCCTTATGACATTTATGTATTCTTAGAGGCTTGTAGACATATGTCGTGTACATAAAAGATTGTATGGACTTGTCGGCTAATGTTTTGAGTTTATAAAGGATCATGTTGGCCTATTAGGCCCGTATGCATGTGTATAAGATGATGTATTAAGAAAGATACGTTACGTTGGTACTCAGTTAGTAAGGTACCCGGTACCCGTCCCGACCCATCAGTTTGGGTCGTGACAAAAGTGGTATCAGAGCAGTTCTGTCCTAGGGAGTCTATAAGTCGTGTCTAGTAGAGTCTTGTTTATGGGTGTGTTGTGCACCACACTTATAAGCAGGAGGCTACAGGGCATTTAGGATTGTCACTCTTTCTTCTTACTGTAGATCGTGTGGTAGAACTCACTTATAAGAATTCAAGTCCCGAACATCTATTCGTAATAAGACGATGCCTACATTCAGAAAGACGATCGATAAAAGATACAGTTGTGGGATTATTGATTTAGAGGAACTCGATTTTGCATCTTGGTTATGATAAGTAAATGTGAGGTCTTTTGTAAATCATGGATGTACTGAAAAGTGTAAGCCTCTTGATAAAGGACCTTAAGGCAAGAATATTTATCCACCTTTATGGTAAAAGACAATGTTTTTAAGAAGTGAAAGAAGCAAGGTGAAGAAGGGTATGATGCGCCCAGTTAATGAAGATTATCGATATTATAGTTCTGGTAGAAAAATATAAGCATTAAGAGTTACCCTCAACAGTAACAAAGATATGTATAATTGGCCATACCCACCTCCGTTATGCCTTATGGGGGCTAAAAAGTGTAGTTTAAAAAAAGGACGGAACATCAGGACCCTATGGTGAATGGATTGTTTGTGTTAGATGACATTTCCAAAGGATATTGCAAGTGTGCTAGTAGATCTCCTCGTGAGACACCTAGATGGTGCACCCTAAGATATTAAAGCTAGATATGAGCACTGGAAGCCCTGAAGGAATAAATATTACCTTAGTGTGGCTCCTGCCCCAGTAAAGAAAGATGCTAGGCAACTGAAAGTGCCAAGGGATGGAGCAAAGGGAGCCAAAGGCAAAAGAATGTTTTGTTCGAGTCTTTAGAATAAAGAAGTAGACATAGATAAGTAGCGGGAGATGAGAAGAGAGTTAATGAAGCATTATGAGTAAGATAAGATACACGGATGATAAGGGTAGGTTAAAAAAATGATGACAGTATTACAGAATTTACAATTAAGTGAAGGGAAAGACAAAAGATGACATGCCTTGAGACAATGAAATAACATGGGCCATAAAGTCATATCCTCACTTCGAGAAACAAGTTCGCAACTCTGACGCAATTACCAAAAAGAAAAGTTAGACCCTAGAGTAATAGAAGCCAGTATGGATTGGTGAACAAGATAAACTAAACATGAAATAGGGACTGAGTGAGTTGATAATAGTCGGCATCATAAGAATTTCATATCGTATTCCAGCAATAATAGGACGGGCAACAGAAGAAGTTTCATGAGAAATTCAGAAGATGTTCATTCAGGAAGACGCTTCCCTAAAGCAAGCAATGTAAGCAAAGTTAAGCTTAAGGGACTGTATATATGTGACGACCCGAAGGGTCATCACCATAGTTCTTCCTTGTTCCGCACTTTCGAGGCATTGAAAACCTCGCTTTTAGTTGCCTCGATTGGAGTGCACAGTTCGGGCCCGTAGACGGAAAGTTTTTATGTTAGAATATGTGAATTATGTGAAACATTTGATGAATTTTGGTATTAATATGCATAATGTTGACTTCGGTCAACATTTTGGGTAAACGGACCCGGACCTGTGATTCGACGGTCCCGGAGGGTCCGTAGAAACATATGGGACTTGGGCGTGTGCCCGGAATCAAATTCTGAGGTCCCAAGCCCGAGAAATGAATTTTTGAAAGAAATTGTTTTTCTGAAATTTGATATGAAAATTTGAAATGAAAAAGGGGTTAGAAAATATAGGTATCGGGCTCGTATTTTGGTTCCGACGCCCGGTACAAGTGTTAAATATGTGTTAAGCATTATCTGTAAAGTTTGGCTAAAAACGGACGTCATATGACGTGTTTCGCACTAAAAATGGAGAATTTGAGTTATGAAAGTTGAAGAAAGAAAATCATGTGTTTGAGGCTTGATCCTATGTATATGATGTTATTTTGGCGATTTGATCGCACGAGTAAGTCCGTAAGATATTTTTAAGGTTGTGTGCATGTTTGGTTTGGAGCCCCGAGGGCTCGGGTGAGTTTTTAATGGGGCCCGGGAGGTCTTGGACTTAAGAAAATGCAGGTTCAGGTGTTGCAGACACCAGCGCGGCCGCGGTCATTTCCGCGTGGTCCGCGCGCGATGACTTTCTGTGCGGTCCGCATGGCTGAATATGAGGGCTAGGGTTTCAGGTCAACCAGTGCGGCCGCGCACCAAAACAGTGCGGTCCGCGCTGGAAAGGTTCAGAGAAGCCCCAATTTTTCTCCCACTCGGCGAGGCCGCAACACATTTTTGTGCGGTCCGCGCCAGGACCTCAGAAATGTATACAAATTCGGAAAATCTCAGTCATTTTTCACTCTTCAAAAACCCAAAACCTAAGAGGCGATTTTCCAAACAACTTTTTTTCTCCAAAACGATTGGTAAGTGATTTCTAACTTAATTTATTTATTCCTTAACATCTTTTAACATAATTTCAACTTCAAATCAAAGATTTTCATGGGGAAAATTGGGTGTTTTGGGTAGAACCTAGGTTTTATACAAATTGAGAAGTTGGACCTCAATTTAGGGTCCAATTTAAAAACAAATCATATATTGGGATTCATGGGGGAATGGGTAACCGGGTTTTGGTCCGAACCTCGAGTTTCGACCACGTGGGTCCGGGGGTATTTTTGACCTTTTTGGGAAAACCCTTAAAAAATCTATTTTCATGCATTGGAGATGATTCATTTAGTAATTATTAATGTGATTAAGTAAATTATGACTAGATTCGAGCGGATTGGTGATGGAATCAAGAGGTAAAGCTATACTAGAAGCGTAAGTCGAGTTTGGAGCATTCGAGGTAAGTGTTTGTTCTAACTTTGGCTTGAGGGAATAGGATTAGGATGATATTTGCTACTTGCTAATGTGGAGTACGGTGTATAGGCATGGTGACGGTTATCTATGCACCGGAGTCTAACATGACCGTGAGTCTTGATTGCTTTTAATTCGAATAATGTGACACAAGCTCCTTGTTTATTTGATAAGTTTCATATAATGTGAACGGTTGAGGAAGAATGATTTAAAAGGAGAATGTGTTGTGAATACTCCCTTGCCGGGATGTGTAGACTGATATATATATTCTCCCTTGTCGGGATATTTTGGGCTGTTAGTTGTACCCTTGCCGGGTTAAAGGTATTGAGTTGTTATTCTCCCCTGAAGGGGTCTACTATATGAAGTCAGATATTATGAAATGATATTATGGGATCGTGTGGCACGCCGTCCACTTATATATGATATTATGGGATCGTGTGGCACGCCGTCCACTTATATATGATATTATGGGATCGTGTGGCACGCCGTCCACTTATATATGATATTATGGGATCGTGTGGCACGCCGTCCACTTATATATGATATTATGGGATCGTGTGGCACGCCGTCCACTTATATATGATATTATGGGATCGTGTGGCATGTCGTCCACTTATATATGATATTATGGGATCGTGTGGCATGCCGTCCACTTATATATGATATTATGGGATCGTGTGGCACGCCGTCCACTTATATATGATATTATGGGATCGTGTGGCACGTCGTCCACTTATATATGATATTATGGGATCGTGTGGCACGCCGTCCACTTATATATGATATTATGGGATCGTGTGGCACGCCGTCCACTTATATATGATATTATGGGATCGTGTGGCACGCCGTCCACTATATATATATATATATATATATATCATGGAAACCGTAGTTTCTTCTGTTTATTTCCGATATTTCATTTTTATCTGCTACTCCCCGATAGCATGTCCCCTCCCAGTTTTACTTTGTATTATCTTGTTATTGTTTTCTTGCACTTGTTGTATATATATCTGTACAGGTTAATTGTGGTAGGTACTATCTAGCCTCGTCACTACTTCGCCGGGGTTAGGCCAGGCACTTACCAGCACATGGAGTCGGTTGTGCTGATGCTACACTCTGTGCATTTTTGGTGCACATATCAGGGAGCAGCTTACGGACCGTGGCAGTAGGACTTCTGGGAGCTATCTTCAGTCCAGGGACTCTCGAGGTAGCCTAGCTGGCGTTCGCAGGCCGAAGTCCCTTTCGATGTTTTTTGTTTGTTTATCTTGTATCAGACAAACATGATGTATTTTCCCTTCAGACATTGATTGTAGTATTCTGTAGTAGTCCGTGAGCTAGTGACACCAGACTCTGGGTAGCATTTTGGTTCAAACTTCCGCACTTTTGGTTTTCAGTCGCTTTAGATTTAAAGTCTTCCGCTTAGATTTTGTCTCGTTTATTATATTGTTTGAAAGAAAGTAGGAAAGGTGTTTTAAATATTTGGCTTGCCTAGCTCCGATAGTAGGCGCCATCATGACACCCGATGGTGGGAAATCCAGGTCGTGACAAGTTGGTAACAGAGCACTAGGTTACTTAGGTCTCACAACTCACGGACAAGCTTAGTAGAGTCTGAGGGATCGGTACAGAGACGTCTGTATTTATCCCGCAGAGGCTACTGAGTTAGGAAAACTTCACCTTGTTCATTCTTGTCGTGCGATTCTGTTTCTCAAGTACTGATTGTCTTTCCACTCTGTTCTTTCGCATATGGAGAGGACACATGCTTCCTCTTCTACCGCGCAACAGCCTGAGCCCCCAGCAGCAGCCCCTATTAGGGGCAGAGGGCGAGGCCGAGGCCGTGCCAGAGGCTGAGGCCGGGGCAGAGCTCAGCCCCGAGTAGCATTTCCAGCGACGGAGCCTCAGGTCGATTTTGAGGAGGAGGTTCCGGCCCCAGCTGTTCCAGTGGGCCCAACTCAGGTCCTAGAGGGTTTCATAGCCACTCCAGTGCTTCAGGACGCTTTGGTCTGACTGGTAGGCTTTATGGAGGGTATTTCTAGAGCATGTTTGCTTCCCGTAGCTCCAGCCACATCTCAGGCTGGGGGAGGAGTTCAGACTCCCGATACTCGTACTCCAGAGCCGGTATCTCCTCAGGCTCAGGTTCCAGCAGTTCAGCCAGCCGTGGCAGTTTAGCCAGCCGTGGCAGCCCAGCCAAGTATTGCGGCTCAGTCCAGCGATGGTGCGGCTATGTCTGCGGATGCTTTGTGGAGGCTTGATCGTTTCACTAAGCTCTTCACAACCACATATAGTGGCACCCCCTCAGAGGATGCTCCTGATTTCATATTCAGCTGTCATGAGGTTCTACGGACTCTGGGCATTGTAGAGACCAATGAGGTCGACTTTGCCACTTTTCGCCTAGCAGGATCCGCCAAGACTTGGTGGAGGGATTTCTATTTAGCCAGGCCAGCAGGGTCGCCATCATTGACCTGGGATCAGTTTTCAGAGTTATTTCTGGGGAAGTTTCTTCCAGTTACTCAGCGAGATGCTCTTCGCAGGCAGTTTGAGCGTCTCCAGCAGGGTCCTATGACGGTCACCCAGTATGAGACCCGGTTCATTGATCTTGCTCGTCATGCCATTGTGATACTCCCCACCGATAGAGAGAGGGTGCAGAGGTTTATTGATGGGTTGGCCCAGCCGATCCGTGTTCAGATGGCCATGAGTGCCGGTAGTGAGATTTCATTTCAGGAGGCGGCAAATGGTGCCAGCCGGATAGAGATGGCACTTGCTCAGGGAGGTGGTCATGGGTCTGATAAGAGGCCCCATCATTCTGGTAGATTCAGTGGTACCTCGTCTGGAGGTAGGGATTCTTATGGTAGAGGCCATCTTTCGAGGCCCTTTCAGTCAGCTCTCCAGGCTTCTCATGGTACACCATGTGGTCGTGGTTCTCAGCTGTAGTATTCTGACCAGCAGCTCTTCAGTTCACCATTAGCACCTATCAGTGCACCACCACTTTGTTTTTCTCAGCAGCCGAGGGCTTGTTACACTTGTGACGATGTGAGTCACATTGCCAGATATTTCCCTCGAGCTTCCAGCAGCTCGCAGTAGCAAGGTTCTCGCCCGATGATCCAGGCACCAGTTGCCCCACCACCTGCCCAGCCTGCTAGAGGCGGAGGTAGAGGATATAGAGGTGGAGGTAGAGGTCTTAGTGTTGGAGCTCAGACCGCTAGAGGTAGGGGTCAACCAGCAGCCGATCGTCCCAGGGATATGATTCGGGAAGGTGGGGCCCAGCCCCATTGTTATGCTTTGCCAGCTAGGCCAGGGGCTGAGTCATCAGATGCTGTGATTACAGGTACTATTCTGGTCTGTGATAGGGATGCTTCTGTGCTATTTGATCCCGGATCTACGTATTCATATGTGTCGTCCTATTTTGCACCCTATTTGGTTATGCCTAGTGACTCGTTGAGTATTCCTGTTTATGTGTCAACACCGGTGGGTGATTCTATTGTGGTCGACCAAGTTCATCGTTCTTGTATCGTAGTGTTTGGGGGTCTTGAGACCCGTGTTGATTTGTTGCTTTTGGACATGGTCGACTTCGATGTTATATTGGGGATGGATTGGTTATCCCCGTACCATGCTATCTTGGATTGCCATGCCAAGACCGTAACCTTAGCCTTACCGGATTTACCCCGTTTAGAGTGGAGAGGGACTTCTAGTCATTGTACCCGCAGTGTTATCTCGTATGTGAAAGCTCGGCGTATGGTCGAGAAGGGATGTTTGGCCTACATGGAGTATGTTCGTGATTCTAGCGCAGAGGCCCCTTCTATTGATTCTGTGCCCGTTGTTCGGGAGTTTCCTGTGGTTTTCCCTTCAGATTTGTCGGGTATGCCGCCCGACAGGGATATCGACTTTTGTATTGATTTGGATCCGGGCACTCATCCCATTTCTATCCCGCCATATCGTATGGCCCCGCCGGAGTTGAAAGAGTTAAAGGAACAATTGCAGGATTTGCTTGAGAAAGGTTTCATTAGACCCAGTGTTTCGCCTTGGGGTGCGCCAATGTTGTTTGTTAAGAAAAAGGATGGTTCGATGAGAATGTGCATCGATTACCGGCAATTGAACAAGGTTACAATTAAGAATAAGTATCCACTGCCGAGGATCGACGATTTATTCGACCAGCTTTAGGGTACGAGTGTGTTTTCAAAGATAGATTTGAGATCTGGCTACCACCAGCTGAGGATTAGGGCGTCTGATGTCCCTAAGACAGCATTTCGCACTCGGTATGGGCACTATGAGTTTTTGGTCATGTCATTTGGATTGACTAATGCCCCAGCAGCGTTCATGGAGTTGATGAACCGAGTGTTCAGACCTTATTTGGACTTGTTCGTGATAGTCTTCATTGACGATATTCTTATATACTCCCGCAGTCAGGAGGAGCATGAGCAGCACTTCAGAGTGGTCCTTCAGACCCTAAAGGATAGTCAGTTGTATGCTAAGTTCTCAAAGTGCGAGTTTTGATTGAGTTCGGTCGCATTCCTGGGTCATGTCGTATCAGCAGCAGTTATTTAGGTAGCCCCGAAGAAGATAGAAGCAGTCAAGAACTAGCCTCGACCAGCTTCAGCTACGGATATTCGGAGTTTCCTGGGGTTAGCAGGTTACTACCGTCAGTTTGTGGAGGGATTTTCATCCATTGCAGCCCCTATGACCAGATTGACCCAGAAGGGTGCCCAGTTTAGGTGGTCTGACGAGTGTGAGGCGAGTTTCCAGAAGCTCAAGACGGCTCTGACTATGGCACCGGTATTAGTTCCGCCCACAGGTTCAAGGCCATATACGATCTATTGTGATGCATCTCGTATTGGGCATGGTGCAGTGTTGATGCAGGAAGGCAAGGTCATTGCTTATGCTTCGAGGCAGTTGAAGATCCACGAGAAGAATTATCCGGTTCATGATCTCGAGTTGGCAGCCATTGTTCATGCCTTGAAGATCTGGAGGCATTACTTATATGGCATGACGTGTGAGGTTTGCACTGATCATAAGAGTCTTCAGTATCTGTTCATGCAGAGAGAGTTGAATTTGAGGCAGAGGAGGTGGTTAGAGTTTCTAAAGGATTATGATGTTACTATCTTATACCACCCTGGGAAGGCCAATGTGGTGGCCGATGCATTGAGCTGTAAGTCCGCCAGCATGGGTAGTCTTGCTTATATTCCAGTCAGCCAGAGATCGCTTGCTTTGGATGTTCAGGCCTTGTCCAATCGTCTTGTGAGGTTGGATATTTCTGAGCCTAGCAGAGTGTTAGCTTGCACGGTTGCTCGTTCCTCACTATTAGAGCGTATCCGCAAGCGGCAGTTTGAGGATCCCCATTTATGTGTCTTGAGAGACACGGTGCAACGTGGAGGTACCAAGAAAGTAACCTTAGATGATGATGGTGTATTGAGATTGCAGGGGCTAGTTTGTGTGCCCAATGTTGATGGGATTCGAGAGTTGATCTTAGCGGAGGCCCACAGTTCTCGGTATTCTATTCACCCGGGCGCCGCGAAGATGTATCAGGATCTGAGGCAGCACTATTGGTGGCGTAAGATGAAGAAAGACATCGTTGCGCATGTGGCTCGGTGTTTGAATTGTCAGCAGGTTAAGTACGAGCATCAAAGACCCAGTGGTCTATTTCAGAGGATTGCACTTCCCGAATGGAAGTGGGAGAGGATTACGATGGATTTCATTACTGGACTCCTGATGACTCGGAAAAAGTTTGATGCAGTTTGGGTCATTATTGATAGGCTGACCAAGTCAGCGCATTTTATTCCTGTTGCAGCCACCTGTTCGTCCGAAAGGTTAGCCGATATTTATATCAGGGAGATTGTTCGCCTTCATGGGGTGCCGCTATCTATCATTTCGGATCGGGGTGCGCAGTTTACCTTGCATTTCTGGAGAGCGGTTCAGCAAGAATTGGGCACCCAGGTTGAGTTGAGTACAACATTTCATCCCCAGACGGACGGTCAGTCCGAGAGGACTATTCAGATTCTTGAGGACATGCTCCGATCTTGTGTCATTGATTTTGGAGGCTCGTGGGACTAGTTTTTGCCTTTAGCAGAGTTCGCCTACAACAACAGCTACCAGTCCAGCATTCAGACTGCTCCGTATGAGGCGTTGTATGGTAGGCAATGTTGGTCTCCAGTTGGATGGTTTGAGCCAGGAGAGGCATGATTATTGGGTACGGATCTGGTTCAGGAGGCCTTGGACAAGGTCAGGATTATTCAGGATAGACTTCGTACAGCTCAGTCCAGACAGAAGAGTTATGCAGACCGCAAGGTCAGAGATGTTGCTTTCATGGTCGGTGAGCGGGTATTGCTCCGTGTATCGCCTATGAAGGGCGTGATGAGATTTGGGAAGAAGGGCAAGCTCAGCCCTAGGTTCATCGATCCGTTTGAGATTCTTGATCGTGTGGGAGAGGTAGCTTATAGACTTGCCTTGCCACCTAGCTTGTCAGTTGTGCATCCCGTGTTTCATGCATCTATGCTCCGGAAGTATCGCGGAGATCCATCGCACGTGTTTGATTTCAGCACTATCCAATTGGACAAGGATCTGTCATATGAGGAGGAGCCGGTGGCTATTCTAGACCGGCAGGTTCGACAGTTGAGGTCGAAGAGTTTTCCTTCGGTGCGTGTTCAGTGGAGAGGTCAGCCTCCTGAGGCATCGACCTGGGAGTCCGAGTCTGATATGCGGAGCCGTTATCCTCATTTATTTCCCGACTCAGGTACTTCTTTATTTTGTCCGTTCGAGGACGAACGGTTGTTTTAGAGGTGGAGAATGTGACGACCCGAAGGGTCATCACCGTAGTTCTTCCTTGTTCTGCGCTTTTGAGGCCTTGAAAACCTCGCTTTTAGTTACCTCGATTGGCGTGCATAGTTCGGGCGCAGAGCCGGAAAGTTTTTATGTTAGAATATGTGAATTATGTGAAACATTTGATGAATTTTGGTATTAATATGCATAATGTTGACTTCGGTCAACATTTTGGGTAAACGGACCCGGACCTGTGATTCGACGGTCCCGGAGGGTCCGTAGAAAAATATGGGACTTGGGCGTGTGCCCGGAATCAAATTCTGAGGTCCCAAGCCCGAGAAATGAATTTTTGAAAGAAATTGTTTTTCTGAAATTTGATATGAAAATTTGAAATGAAAAAGGGGTTAGAAAATATAGGTATCGGACTCGTATTTTGGTTCCGATGCCCGGTACAAGTCTTAAATATGTGTTAAGCACTATCTGTAAAGTTTGGCTAAAAACGGACGTCATATGACGCGTTTCGGACTAAAAATGGAGAATTTGAGTTATGAAAGTTGAAGAAAGAAAATCATGTGTTTGAGGCTTGATCCTATGTATATGATGTTATTTTGGCGATTTGATCGCACGAGTAAGTCCGTAAGATGTTTTTAAGGTTGTGTGCATGTTTGGTTTGGAGCCCCGAGGGCTCGGGTGAGTTTTGAATGGGGCCCGGGAGGTCTTGGACTTAAGAAAATGCAGCAGGTTCAGGTGTTGCAGACACTAGCGCGGCCGTGGTCATTTCCGCGCGGTCCGCGCTGGAGCAGCGCGGCCGCGATGCCTTTCTGTGCGGTCCGCGTGGCTGAATCTGAGGGCTAAGGTTTCAGGTCAACCAGCGCGGCCACGCACCAAAACAGTGCGGTCCGTGCTAGAAGGGTTCAGAGAAGCCCCAATTTTTTTCCCACTCGGCGCGGCCGCAAGACATTTTTGTGCGGTCCGCGCCAGGTCCTCAGAAAGGTATACAAGTTCGGAAAATCTCAGTCATTTTTCACTCTTCAAAAACCCAAAACCTAAGAGGCGATTTTCCAAACAACTTTTCTTCTTCAAAACGATTGGTAAGTGATTCTAACTCATTTTTCTTCACTTCTTAACATCTTTTAACATGATTTCAACTTCAAATCAAAGATTTTCATGGGGAAAATTGGGTGTTTTGGGTAGAACCTAGGTTTTCTACAAATTGAGAAGTTGGACCTCAATTTGGGGTCTGATTTAAAAACAAATCATATATTGGGATTCATGGGGGAATGGGTAACCGGGTTTTGGTCCGAACCTCGAGTTTTGACCACGTGGGTCCGGGGGTATTTTTGCCCTTTTTGGGAAAAACCTTTAAAAAAATCTATTTTCATGCATTGGAGATGATTCATTTAGTAATTATTAATGTGATTAAGTAACTTATGACTAGATTCGAGCGGATTGGTGGTGGAATCAAGAGGTAAAGCTATACTAGAAGCGTGAGTTGAGTTTGGAGCATTCGAGGTAAGTGTTTGTTCTAACTTTGGCTTGAGGGAATAGGATTAGGATGATATTTGCTACTTGCTAATGTGGAGTACGGTGTATAGGCATGGTGACAGTTATCTATGCACCGGAGTCTAGCATGACCGTGAGTCTTGATTGCTTTTAATTCGAATAATGTGACACAAGCTCCTTGTTTATTTGATAAATTTCATATAATGTGAACGGTTGAGGAAGAATGATTTAAAAGGAGAATGTGTTGTGAATACTCCCTTGCTGGGATGTGTAGACTGATATATATATTCTCCCTTGTCGGGATATTTTGGGCTGTTAATTGTACCCTTGTCGGGTTAAAGGTATTGAGTTGTTATTCTCCCTTGAAGGGGTCTACTATATGAAGTCAGATATTACGATCTATATTATGGGATCGTGTGGCACGTCGTCCACTTATATATGATATTATGGGATCGTGTGGCGTGCCGTCCAATTATGAACTATATTATGGGATCGTGTGGTACGCCGTCCACTTATATATGATATTATGGGATCGTGTGGCACGCCGTCCACTTATATATGATATTATGGGATCGTGTGGCACGCCGTCCACTTATATATGATATTATGGGATCGTATGGCACGCCGTCCACTTATATATGATATTATGGGATCGTGTGGCACGCCGTCCACTTATATATGATATTATGGGATCATGTGGCACGCCGTCCACTTATATATGATATTATGGGATCGTGTGGCACGCCGTCCACTTATATATGATATTATGGGATCGTGTGGCACGCCGTCCACTTATATATGATATTATGGGATCGTGTGGCACGTCGTCCACTTATATATATATATATATATATCATGGAAACCGGAGTTTCTTCTATTTATTTCCGATATTTCATTTTTATCTGCTACTCCCCGATAGCATGTCCCCTCCCAGTTTTACTTTGTATTATCTTGTTATTGTTTTCTTGCACTTGTTGTATATATATTTGTATAGGTTAATTGTGGTAGGTACTTTCTAGCCTCGTCACTACTTCGCCGGGGTTAGGCCAGACACTTACCAGCACATGGAGTCGGTTGTGCTGATGCTACACTCTGTGCATTTTTGGTGCACAGATCAGGGAGCAGCTTACGGACCACTGCAGTAGGACTTCTGGGAGCTATCTTCAGCCCAGGGACTCTCGAGGTAGCCTAGCTGGCGTTCCCAGGCCGAAGTCCCTTTCCGTGTTTTTTGTTTGTTTATCTTGTATCAGACAAACATGATGTATTTTCCCTTCAGACATTGATTGTAGTATTCTGTAGTAGTCCGTGAGCTAGTGACACCAGACTCTGGGTAGCATTTTGGTTCAAACTTCCGCACTTTTGGTTTTCAGTTGCTTTAGATTTAAAGTCTTCCGCTTAGATTTTGTCTCGTTTATTATATTGTTTGAAAGAAAGCAGGAAAGGTGTTTTAAATATTTGGCTTGCCTAGCTCCGATAGTAGGCGCCATCACGACACCCGATGGTGGGAAATCCGGGTCGTGACAAGTTGGTATCAGAGCACTAGGTTACTTAGGTCTCACAACTCACGGACAAGCTCAGTAGAGTCTGAGGGATCGGTCGTTGATGACGTGAAAGGATATCAAAGATGAAGAGGAAAAAAAACATCTGTAGGCAGGTCGTCATAGCTCCAAGTCTTAGTACTCCTTTAAAGGGGGGGAATATGGAGTAATAAATGAATAATGCGGTAAAAAAGAAAAAGGAATGAGATTACACTTATTCAGCTTCTACATATATGCTACAATTCCAGAACATTATGCAAATATGACATCAATAAGAGGAAGTAAGGGTCCCTGCCCGAGATGTTATTGATAGAAAATGAGATAGTACGAGACATAAAGTAAGACAAAGGAAATAAACCAACAAAGATTATGGGAAATATTGCTATGAGAATGGGTCAAAGAGTAGTTAGTAATTGGTTAGGAAGATCCCAGTTATGGCTAAACAAGAAGTTACAGACAAATCAATAGATCATGCAAGATAAATGTAGTAAACCCCAACATGGAAAATTCAGCCCCGCAGTTTTGACATTGTAATACTTGTGATATATTCATATAGGAGTTGGAGAAGCTAAAAAGGTACTATATGAGTAATACAGAAATAAAAGAGAGTGCCACTAGGAAGACGGTCAAAATATCAGTCCAGAAGCAACCCCGCAAGCACAAGGGCGTGGAGATAAGTAACTACGGATAAGTATAGGCAAGGAAGGACAGTAGTAGGTCCGTCAAGTATACGATATAATAAGCTTGCATCTTTACAAGAGTCAGAGGATCCTTCGTAAGTACTACAGTGAAAGACTAGCTTAGGAAATGAGGAAGAAGGCTTCAACCTAAGCACAATAACCTAATGAAGAAAAGGTCATATAAAAGCAGTCTCACAACAAAAATTGTATGCCCTCCAAAAGAAAGTGGCCCCTACCGTGGCTAATGAACGGCGGGAAAGATTAAAGGTAATATTTGAGACTATATGAGTTGCACAAAAGTTCTGGCATATGTGGGAACTAGGACGAGTTAAGTATGCACGCAACAAGGGGTAGAAAGACCAGAAAAAGTAATTTCATACATTTTAAGAGAGCTGAAATAAAACGAAAGGAATTATTCGATCAATGATCCAGAGTTAGTACATTATGGACACACTCAAGATTTTGGATCATTATATTTGTTGGCAATCATATAGCCATAGAAGACTCCGGTATAAGTTAAAAAGAAGAGTTGAGCCCAGGGCATAAACAAATGATTGAATTGTTAAAAGAATGTATCATAGATATTCCATAACGCCCATCAAAGGCTAAGGTAATAACTGATAACATGACCTACAAATTGGAAGGTAGCTTAAACCTACATAAAGGTTGATCGGAAGAAAGATGAAGCTAAAGAGTCACGTCACCCAAGTAAATCAAGAGTCTGATTATTGGACCTAGAAAATTATAGAAGTTGTGCTAGAACATGACAGAATTACTCTTAATATCAGATGTTCAAGAGAAATAACATAACAACCATAATCTATAATGGCGCTACAAGAAAGCCAGTTAGAAGAACTACCAGCCTCATAAAAAGTCAGTACGAAGCTCTCATCGAATAGTGTATGTAGCAGAGGTGCGATTATTTTAATAGAGCTTCAAGTTGTGGATGTGAATTATACCTATGTGGAGGGAAGGTCATGAAAGAGATAGAAGATATGATGCGAAATTTTAAGGTAAGTAAGGTAAAGGTGAACAACGTACGAGATACTCATAGGCAGAAGATCGTGAATAATCCATACTTCGGATAGAAGTCTATAAGCACGGGAATTCAATATTCAGTAATGACAGCAACGACGTCAGTAACATACCTTCCAGCCTATGGTCTAGGTATCGAAAAGCCTGATTATGAGAGTAAAGGATAATTAGAGATGATGTGATGTCTCACTTGATGTTCCAGAAAAAACATAAGGAAATCTATGGTGCAAGCAAGTTGAAGGAAGGCCGCAAATAGAATAAATAGATATGTATAGGTCCCAAGCTAAAGTATAGTTGAGCGACAAAGTTTTAACGAAACATGAGTAAGGATGAGGAAAGGCAAGTGAAAGGGTGACGAGAATGGATAAGTCCTCGGGATTGAAACCCATGAAAACAAGAAAGCTAATGGTTTCTCTAAGTTATAGAAAGTCCAGTATAGCTTGAATGAACTCAAAAGAGTCTAAGACTAATAACATTCAGAAGAGATGGAATGTTGCGCTGTTAATAGAATAAGGGTGTGATTATTATAGAAAAAAAATGACGTTTGGGCCTTCAATTGAGTAATGATCTCACGAATAAAAGAAAGGGATCTCATGAATTAGACAGGATTAAAATACCCACGCAAGGTAAATAACATTGGGATGCCGTGAGATACGGTTATGAAAGTAGGGTATCGCCCCAGGTGGATCAATCTAATCATTTAAGATGTTCCCCGATAAAACATGAATCCTATCAAAAATATTACATAAAAGGTTAAGTTATCAGGGGTGGATTATGGATCAAAATTTAGGTGAATCCACAATGGATGGATAAAAGTTATAAAGTATGAGAAGATATTAGGTTGTCATTCTTACGATGAACAGTAATGTGGAAGCATTAGAGTACGTAGATTTATATGTATGGGATAAGAATGAAAGTAACCTGGGATTTGGTAGCAGACCACAATAACGAGAAGTCGAGGTAAGAGTTATGGTATAATATGACCTATGTAGATGCAGTGAAGTCATATGAATGGATAACCACGTCTATAAAAAGCAATATTCGTAAGTTCGACAAAAAGCGAAGAACTTCAGGATTGGCTAAAAACTGGAGGAAAAAGGATTGGAGAGTCGCATAAGCACGCTTACAAGGTCAGTATCGTAGAAGCTGCAAGATGGGAGGTAGCAACAATTATGAGATTGGAAGGAATTTGATCACAAGTCATGGTGTGGGAAAGAGGCCTAAAGGGGGGGAATACCTGGCCTTCGGACTTATTCACAGAACAGTTGCCTAGATGGCAAGAGGATTAATAATGTATTCGCAAGAGCTATTGGATAGGAGAACGATAAGCACATCAGTCAACATTCGAGGACTAATGTTCCAAAGGGGGGAATGATGTTACACCCCATATTTTCTTACATGAAAATATGCCATAAATAAATTAATGAGAGCCCGGGAGTGAGAATTCACGTCCCGCAGTATTACATTATGGTGATGTCATGTTTCGCAGTATTAAGTTACAATGATATTGCACCCTGAAGTATCATACGTTAAAATTTCATTTTCAGTTAACCGATGTAAGACTCAGGGATGAGATCATCTTGAAGTTAACGTACTTACGCTATTTATAGCAAGCAATAAATAAGTGTTAAGAAGAATAAGAGGGTACACAGATTAAAGAAAACGAGTTTCGTTGAAAGTAGTCAATTTGCAATAAAATACGGATCGAACGAGAACACCAAATAATGATGAACTAGTACCATGCAAGGTATCATATGACCACGGTAGTGTAATATATAATGTATATATGAAGTATTTTAAAAATATATAGAATTTTAAGTAATTTATGGTAATTTTTAAATTATGCGGGTAATTTGTTAATTACCGGGTAATGAGATATTACCCGATAAACTAATAAATGGATAAAAAATATAATAAATTATACCACTCCCACGTGGCATCCAACCACTTCCAAACAATGACTCATGGTCATGTTGGAGTAGGTGGCTAGCTACCTAAGCTTTAAAATGAAATGTTTCAGCATTTCATTAAAACTACTCTAGAGATCAAAGTTAAATTCATCTTTGGACAAGGAAACAAAACCAAAGGAAATGATCAACAAATCCTAAAGCAAGAGAATTTTCATTCTTGGTTCAAATAATGTAACGCCAAAAAGAGTTGCTCACGCGTTCAAATACATCAACGAGCAGAAGCGTAATTCCGTCCAAGTTTTGTGGTTCTAAAAGAATACAGTGTAATCTTTGCCAAGAATATTATATAGAGTTTTCCCTACTCTAGGTATGTTAAGGTTATCCCTTCTTTCTTTTGGCATGATCCATACGATATGAACGAAACGTGCAAATGCACAAATTCCATAAGTGACTCTACTCATAGAAGTAATAGAAATATCTATGTTCTTTAATTCCCATGTGTCATAATATTTTATCATCTGTTCATGGGTCTAAGAAAAACACAAAAGTTGAAAAGATGTTACTTTATGATATTGCTCAAGAGGCAAAGTGGTCGTATGACCTTCCGAATGATTTTATTTACGTACTTTTCATGCATTGCATTCATGTGCATTGACCCATGACCAGATGAAGTTATATACGCGTATATATGTAAATATATGTATATGGAATGGGAAAAGGTTACGGCGTTATATACACACCACCACCTGATCAGCTGGTATATGATGATGATGTTGCCCACAGTGGCCGAAATATGATTCAAACGGCGTTATATACGTATATATATGTAAGTATGATTAAAACGGCATTATATATGTTATATACGCGTATATATGTATGTATATATGTATATGGGATATGGGAAAGGTTATGGCGTTATATACGCACCACCACCTGATCAGTTGGTATACGATGATGATTTTGCCTACGGTGGCCGATATGATATGATGGGATGCCCTCAGAGGTTAATGATATTATGAAATATGTACCTATGCACGACATGACATTCATACGCATATGCATGACGTTAAAAGTAATTTATGATTTACAAAGTTATTCAGACTTACACGTTGAGTCATGTACTCTATATGTCTTCCATATCTCTCATGTATTTATTTATGTGCCTTATGTACTCAGTACATTATTCGTATTGATGTCCCTTTTGCCTGGGGACGTTGCGGTTCATGCCCGCAGGTCCCGATAGACAGGTCGAGAGCCCTCCAAGTAGGTTATTAGCTCAGCGAAATATGTTGGTGCGCTCCATTTGCTTCGGAGTTGCTCACTTGGTTAGTATGATTTAGATGTGTATTGTTTGGTATAGCGGGACTCTGTCCCGACCCTTATGACATTTATGTATTCTTAGAGGCTTGTAGACATATTTCGTGTACATAAAAGATTGTACGGCCTTGTCGGCTTATGTTTTGAGTTTATAAAGGATCATGTTGGCCTATTAGGCCCGTATGCATGTGTATATGATGATATATTAAGAAAGATACATTACGTTTGTACTCAGTTGAGTAAGATACCGGGTACCCGTCCTGGCCCATCGGTTTGGGTCATGACAAAAGGACCCTGATGCAGGTGCAAAGGATCCGACAGGATTAGTGGTGGCCTTAGAGAACTGCCCAAATGAAGAGAATGTAACATCGATTCTCCTCTTTTTCTACTTGTCACTGGGACCCCTTTTCAGCAAAGGATGGATCATTGGCTTTCCTGGACCTTTCTCAACATCATTTGGGTGTTTTGAGACCCCAGGATCATAGCATATCTAAAGCCCCATAAAATTTTGTTTAGTAATTTAAGATTTCGTGGTGCCAAGGTAGGCCAAATATTCTATCTTGCATGCAAATGAGGATTAAGGAGATTATGGATATCTATTGGATATGTTAATAAGTGTATAAGTCATAGTAGAAGTGAATTGGGGTGTAAGGAGAGGCCTAAGTCTAAGACAAGTTGGAAAATTTCATAAGAGACGAAAGTTGCAAATGAGTGCGCACAAGACCTCACTTTGGACAATCATATATCCAGTTATATAAGGATTCGTGTGATTCACAACCTATCAAATAAAAGTTCTTTGAGTCTATTTTCCAACGCTTCAAACCGTTCATCATTCGGACACTCCTACCAAAGGTTACAACCAAATTACCAAAAGCAACGCAGAAATTTACACTACCGCGCCGCCCCATGCGGCGCGACTGTGTAAATTATCAGAGCACCTCCAGTTTCGTTTCTAAACACATTTTTCATTACCACACCGCCCCATGTGGAGCCCCATGTGGGCCCCATGCAGCGCGACTGTGCAAAAATTGGGGTTTTTGTTATAAAACGACCTCATTTCATCAAATAGATTCAAGGGACCATTTCTTGAGCAAAAATCAGATATTTTTAGAGTGAGAGAGTGCCCTAGAGTGAGAAAGTATCCCTCATAAATTTTTCTACAACTCTTCCTCAAATCTAAAAGGATTAACAAGGAAAACTACACTAGACCTTCATCCTTGAGGTAAGATTCTATACCCTAACCTTTAATTTCGAACTTAGCTAAAGATGGGTAATTATAAAGAATGTTTGTGGGTATTGGAGTTGTTATCTTGCTTGCATGTTGTCAAAGTTTGTAGAAACATCGTTGAGCTAAAGATGGTAAAGTATGGGTTGTGGGTTGATGAAATCCTCTATGAAAGGACCATAAAGATTTAACGCATATATGGTGTTTGATAAAATGCTCAAATAAGCTAGAATTATGAATATCTTCCTAATTTGTGTTTAATTTTGTTATGTCTCGAAGTAGATTGGCATTGCTAGAATTTTCGGAACGTCGTAGTAACTTAAGGAAAAGCTCTTTGAGGTATGTATGGCTAACTTTAACTCTTGTAGAATCCCCTTGTTGTGACGAGCATACGGTATGTGTACGTTCTATGAAAATATGTGTATTGATTGTTTTAGTTGATTTCCACACCACAGTGTTATATGTGATTGTGAAAAGTGATTTGATATGCCTACCTTATTATGTGATAAGCTTGTAAATGCTTGAGGATGACGATATGGGAGTATGTGTTAACGAATGAAAGAACGTTAAAGTGTCCAAATATGGGAATGTGTATAATGGCTAAAACCCTGCATGGTAAGTAATGAAAGATGGTATTCTGAAATGACGTAAATGAGTTGAACGATTACGACAACACCTTGTACATGAATTACTGCTTGGTGACATCTATGGTATCTTGGGCCCAAATGTATGAATTGTTGATATGAACTTGTGCTTCCTTGAAATGACAATTCTTGTGATTAATATGCTTTGAACGTTATTGGTTAAGTCTTGCGATATAATGGTGTAAGTAAATGGCAACAAACCAAGTGCGTGTGTGTGAATGTGTTCATGTGGTAAGAACTGTGTAACAAATGATGGAAAGAAATCGTAATTGATACAATTGAAATAACTGGGGTAATATCATATGTGACTTGTCGCGGGCAATTATTGTTGTGACTTAAACTGTATACGGGTTGTTGCATATGATGGAAATAGTATTGATGTTATGAAAATTCTTTGTGAATTATTGTTGTTGTCGTGTGAATTATTGTTGTTGTCGTGTGAAATTTAATTGTCCGGTGGGATCGGGTTGTGCGCCGCAACACGAAGGGTGGCCGAGGTAATAAGGGTGGAAAAGTGATCGAAATCACTATTGAAATGAAAATATGTGAAAGTTGTGAAACCATTGATGTGATGAAATAATGTTGAAAGGGGAAAAGGAGATATTGTGGAGCTTGTTTCACTTTGGTTGTTCCTTTCATGTGCATTGGATTGTTGATTCTATTACTGTTTGTTACCTGTGTATTTCTTGATTTTACTTGGGGTAATGTTTGTTCATACATACCAGTACAATTCAAATATACTAACATCCCTTTTGCCAGGGGCGCTACATTCATGTTATGATTGTAGGTGGTTCTATAGCAGGTACTCCAGTCCACCAACAGTAGCACTCCTTCACTTTCCGTCAGCTGTATTGGTGAGCCCCTTTTTCCTCTCGGGGCCCTGCATGGCTCATTCCGCTTTTCCTCCCGAAAATCTTATTTTGGTATTTGCGTAAGGTATAGCCGGAGCCTTGTTACCGGCAAGTATTGTCACACTCTTTTGTATCCCTAGAGGCTCCGTAGACAGGAAATGTGAGTTATGTACTTATGTATTTTATATTTGGGCAGTGTAACTTGTAAAACACGCTAAGTAACCTTGTATATTATGTAAATCTCGTAAGAATGTGTTTAAATCATAAATGGCCATTTCACTTGGTTAACGGATAATGAAAACGCGGGGTAACACGTGGGATAGGAAAGGCACCCAGGTCCGCTTGACTGGGGTTACTTGGTCGAGCACCGGTCGCGCCCCTTGGTTTTTGGGGCGTGACAAACTTGGTATCAGAGCCTAAGGTTTTAAAGTGTCCTAGGATGTCTCGGAGCCGTGTCTAGTAGAGTCCTTCTTATCGGTGTGTTGTCGACCACATCTATAAGTTGGAGGCTACATGGACATTTAGGAATGTTACCCTTCTTCAACACTCCAGATCATGCGATAAAGTTTTACTATAAGATTGTCTTATAACTCGTGCGTTATGATTCAAGGTAAGTTTAGATGCTCTTTCGTCTATTTCAAGTAATGTTGTCATATGGAATGACCCGTGGGCAAAGGCCTGAATATTAAGGAGATGGAATATGTGTTATGTTGAATGAATGGTACAAATATATGAGGTACGTACATAGTACCAAATGATTGTAACCTCCAAAGAAACATTTAATTGATAAGTGCTATATAAGCTTGAATAACACATGTGGGTAGTATGAGAAGTATGTAAATGATCCTAAGGTGTGAAAGAAAACTGGTTATATAAGCACGTGATATATGGGAGACATGACCAGGAGATTGATGGTGAGAGTGCAAGTCTCTCCTAGGAGACAAGAAGTTATGAAATGAGAGTCAATTGAACCCATAATGAGAAGACCCTTATGCTACGAATGTTATAAGAACCCCATAAGTGTATGAAGTTTTGTTACACTCCTAAAGGATATTGGTATGAGGAATTGGAATCCCAAGACTGTGTGGCTGAATAAGAGCAAATGACTTATGAGGTTAATACCATTGTGACTTCAATCTCCCTAATACTCGAACATATATGTGAGGGATAGAAAAATGAAACATATGTCCATGAAGTTGCTAAATTCAAGACTTGTGTCAAAATCCGGGACATTCGCCCTAAGTGGGGGAGGAAGGGCCATAGCAAGGCCACTTAAATACAATGAAACAAGAGTAAGACCATGTAGCTTTGATGTTTGAATATTTTTGTTGAAGATAGGCGTAGTCTAGAAAAGTGATAATGGATAATGTGATTATCTGAAAGGATATGCTAATGATAGACCACTAGTACCTCCAAAAAGGTGGAAGGTTAAGAAAGGTAAATTATTCATACATGGAAATGTGAATAATAGGGTCAACAATCCTAGAAACTAAGAGTAGGTTTGTAAAGGGGTTCTATACTTGTTAGAGGGCTTGGGACAATGCATCCCAAGGAAGTACTATAGATCAAAGGTGAAAGTTTTACGAGTTTTTAGAATGAGTTAATGATAGAATTGCGATTCAACTAAAGTTCCAAGACGTTAAGAAAGATGGAACGAGTGGGAGAAATAAATGTGATGCTATAATAACCCAAGAGGGTATTTGGGCTCTATGGAAACTTTACAATCAAATAAGTGTTAAGTGATATGTGGATGAACACACTTTCCCACGGATATCCTCACAAGAGTTAAGAGGTGAGAATGATGAAATAACTAAGGGAAAAGACCACGTAGCACATTGAGGAGTGCATGGATATTCATTAGCTAGGATGAATGAGGTGCTAATAAATGGGGAGAAAATCTATAAATTGAGATGTCCATGGTTATCGCAAAACAGTTCATATCAAAATGGTGGACTCGCCTGGAGCACAAGTGTTAATAGAAGGTATAAAGGACTAACCGTAATGCTATCGACTTGGGTGACACTGAATGGTAACTAAAGAAGCTAGAGATAGTTCATGTCTACATATAATGGAAAGTAAGACTACTGGTGGTGAAGTTGCGATATGATAAACTCATTAAACTAGGCACAATGATATTACAAGTTCATGGGAGGTAGACAAGTGTGTGGCAAATTGAAGCTATCAATTATGCACTATGAGCAAAATAGAATGTGAATGAATATTCCATTTAGAAAGAAAAGATGGTACCAATATATTGTTCGGGCCAGTGGCACTTTCTGAATTGAATATGTACGAAGGGTGTTGATATGCGTTTTGGGTGGTGTTGAACAGTAAAGAGAGATCACGAGAATGTTTACAAGGGAAAGTGGAGTGGTTTCTTAAATCCTATAAGGCACACAAGGAGGAAAGAGGTTGACCAGGAAAGGTCTGAGCACAATGTTACATTACACTTGATGCAATGTCGTGCATGTTAATGATATTAAGGTGTGTGCGCAGGCTAGAAGATGTTATTCCTTTGAAATAGAAGGTTCTATAAGAAAACTCATCCAGTAATGTCTTTTGTTGAGAATTTGGAAGAGCAAGTTGCAAGAGAAATGTGATATAGATGGTTCACTATTGATGGAACATGGATAGGTGCTCACTTATGCCTCTAGGCAGCCCAAGAATCTTGGAAAGAACTATCCGACACATGGTTTAGAACTTGCGGCAGTAGTTTTTGTATAAAGATTTGGCAACATTATGTGTATGGGGTCCACACTGATGTATTCATGAACCACAAGAGCCTTCAATATATTTTTAAACAAAAGGAGTTGAATCTGAGATATAGAGGATGGCTCGGGCTACTCAAGAACTATGATATTGAGATTATCTATCACCCGGGAAAGGCCAATGTTGTGGCAGATGCTCGTAGACGGAAATCTATGGGTAGCTAGCTCACTTAGAGATATATCAAAGGCCGTTGGCCGGGGAGATTCACTAGTTGGCTAGTCTACGAGTTCGTCTTGCGGACTCTAGTGAAGGGAGAGTAATTGTGTAGAATAACGCTGAATCGTCGCTTGTAGCGGAGGTCAAAGAAAGGCCATACAACGATCCATTGTTGGTACAACTGAAGGAGGGAATTCATAAACACAATATCAAATCTTTTCTTTTGTCATTGATTATGGTACCCTACGGTGCCAAGAGCGCCTATGTGTTCTAGATATTGTTAGTCTTCGGGAAAGGATTTTGGCAAAATCTCACACTTCTAGGTATTCCGTACACTCGGGTTCTACTAAAATGTATCATGATCTCAAAGAATTTTATTGGTGGAATAACATGAAAAGAGATGTGGCGGACTTTGTGGCAAAATGTCCAAACTGTCAGCAAGTGAAGGCTGAACATCAAAGGCCTGGAGGATTGTTACAAAGCATAGAATGTCTAATGTGGAAATGGGAAATGATCAATATGGATTTTGTGGTAGGATTACCTCGCACTATGCACAAGTTTGACTCAATTTGGGTGATTGTGGACAGACTCACGAAATCAGCGCACTTCTTGCCAGTCAAGTCCACCGATACTATAGAACATTATGCTCAGTTGTACATCAAGGAAGTAGTCAGACTTCATGGCACTCCAGTTTCTATTATCTCGGATTGAGGGGCTCAGTTCATAGCAAACTTTCGGATGAAATTTCAGCAAGGTTGGGTACTCAAGTAAATCTCAGTACGACCTTCCATCCATAGACTGACGGTCAGGCAGAGCGGACTATTCAGGCGCTTGAAGATATGTTGCAAGCTTGTGTTCTAGGTTTCAAAGGTAGTTCGGATGACCATTTTCCGCTTGTTGAGTTTGCTTACAATAACAGCTTTCACAATAGTATTTAGATGGCCCCATTTGAGGCATTGTATGGAAGGAGGTATAGATCTCTGATTAGGTGGTTCGAGGTTGGTGAAGCAGAACTGTTAGGGCCAGATCTTGTGCATCATGCTATGGAAAAAGTTAAAGTCATTCAGGAGAGGATGATAACTGCTCAGAGTCGTCAGAAATCCTATGCAAACGTGCGTCGAAGAGAATTGGAATTCCAAGTAGATGATTGGGTGCTCTTGAAAGTATCTCCCATGAAGGGAGTCATACGATTCGGGAAGAAAGGGAAGTTAAGTCCGAGGTATGTTAGACCGTGTAGAATCATTCAGAGGATCGGTGAGGTGGCATACAAGCTCGACCTTCCACTCGAGATGCCATTGGTACATCCGGTCTTCCATATGTCTATGTTGAAGAAGGTAGTGGGAGATCCGTCCGTTATTGTGCCAATTGGAGCTATTGAGGTTAATGAAGAACTATCTTATGAAGAAATTCCAGTTGTCATTCTTGATAGGCAAGTCCGAAAATTGAGAACTAAGAAAATTGCCTCTGTAAAGGTGTTATGGCGGAACCAGCAGGTTGAGGAAGCCACCTGGGAAACCGAGGAAGAAATGAGAAAGAAGTACCCACATTTGTTTGAATAGTTATGTAATAGCTTTCATGCAATTGGTTCCTGTAAACTCTTATCTTTTGGATTTGATCTATGTTAAACTATTCCATTTTGACTATGTATGTTGCCTATGCGGCCATGGTTGGTGTTGAACAAGTTATGTTATGTCTATGGAATGTGTATATGCTGTTAGGATATGTATCTGGGGCCTTCTGACAGGTGGATAGTCCTAGTTACAAAGGAAACTTTGGCGAAATTTTCGGACATTTAAGGAGTTAGCCAAATTCGGGGCAGATGATATATTTCATAATGTGAAAAAAGCAGAAGTTACATAAGGATGTCTAATGAATGAAACTTGATCCTCATTCGAGGACGAATGATCTTAAGCGGGGGAAAATGTAAAGCCCCAGAAAATTTTGCTTAGTAATTTAAGATTTCGTGGTGCCAAGGTAGGCCAAATATTTTATCTTGAGTGCAAATGAGGATTAAGGAGATTATGGATATCAATTGGATATGTTAATAAGTGTATAAGTCATAGTAGAAGTGAATTGAGGTCTAAGGAGAGGCCTAAGTCTAAGCCAAGTTGGAAAATTTCATAAGAGACGAAAGTTGCAAATGAGTGCGCACAAGACCTCACTTTGGACAATCATATCTACAGTTATATAAGGATTTGTATGATTCACAACATATCAAATAAAAGGTCTTTGAGTCTAGTTTTCAACTCTTCAAACCGTTCGTCATTCGGACACTCCTACCAAAAGTTATGACCAAATTACCCAAAGCAGCGCAGAATTTTACACTACCGCGCCGCATGGGGCGGCGCGGCTGTGTAAATTATCAGAGCACCTCCAGTTTCGTTTCTAACCACATTTTGCATTACCACGCCGCCCCATGTGGCACGGCTGTGCAAAAATCGTGTTTTTGTTATAAAACGACCTCATTTCATCAAATAGATTCAAGGGACCATTTCTTGAGCAAAAAACAGATATTTTTACAGTGAGAGAGTACCCTAGAGTGAGAAAGTATCCCTCGACAATTCTTCTACACCTCTTCATCAAATCTTAAAGGATTAACAAGGAAAACCACACTAGGCCTTCATCCTTGAGGTAAGATTCTATACCCTAACCTTTAATTTCGAATTTAGCTAAACATGGGTAATTATAAAGAATGATTGTGGGTATTGGAGTTGTTATCTTGCTTGCATGTGTTGTCAAAGGTTGTAGAAACATTGTTGAGCTAAAGATGGTAAAGTATGGGTTGTGGGTTGATGAAATCCTCTATAAAAGGACCATAAAGAATTAACGCACATATGGTGTTTGATAAAATGCTCAAATGAGCTAGAATTATGAATATCTTCCTAATTTGTGTTCAATTTTGTTATGTCTCGAAGTAGATTGACATTGCTAGAATTTCCAGAACGTTGTAGTAACTTAAGGAAAAGCTCTTTGAGGTATGTATGACTAACTTTAACTCTTGTGGAATCCCCTTGTTGTGACGAGCATACGGTATGTGTACGTTGTATAAAAATATATGTATTGATTGTCTTAGTTGATTTCCACACCACCGTGTTATATGTGATTGTGAAAAGTGATTTGATGTGCCTACCTTATTATGTGCTAAGCTTGTAAATGCTTGAGGATGAAGATATGGGAGTATGTGTTAACGAATGAAAGAACGTTAATGTATCCAAATGTGGGAATGTGTATAATAGCTAAAACCCTATGTGGTAAGTAATGAAAGATGGTATTGTGAAATGATGTAATGAGTTGAACGATTATGACAACACCTTGTACATGAATTACTGCTTGGTGACATCTATGGTGTCTTAGGCCCAAATGTATGAATTGTTGATATGAACTTGTGTTTCCTTGAAATGATGATTCTTGTGATTAATATGCTTTGAACGTTGTTGGTTAAGTCTCGCGATATAATGGTGTAAGTAAATGGCAACAAACCAAGTGCACGTGTGTGAATGTGTTCATGTGGTAAGAACTGTGTAACAAATGATGGAAAGAAATCGTAATTGAATCAATTGAAAAAACTGTGGCAATTTCATATGTGACTTGTCGCGGACAATTATCGTTGTGACTTAAATTGTATACGGGTTGTTGCATATGATGGAAATGGTATGGATTTAATGAAAATTCTTTGTGAATTATTGTTGTTGTCATGTGAAATTTGATTGTCCGGTGGGATCGGGTTGTGCGCCGCAATACGAAGTTATAAGGTGTGGGTTGTGGTGATAAGGGTGGCCGAGGTAATAAGGGCGGACGAGGTAATAAGGGTGGAAAAGTGATCAAAATCACTATTGAAATGAAAATATGTGAAAGTTGTGAAACCATTGATGTGATGAAATAATGTTGAAAGGGGAAAAGGAGAGATTGTGGAACTTGTTTGGCTTTGGTTGTTCCTTTCATGTGCATTGGATTGTTGATTCTATTATTGTTTGGTACCTGTGTATTTCTTGATTTTACTTGGGGTAAAGTTTGTTCATACATACCAGTACAATTCAAATATACTGACGTCCCTTTTTCCGAGAGCGCTACATTCGTGTTATGATTGTAGGTGGTTCTATAGCAGGTACTCCAGTCCACCAACAGTAGCACTCCTTCACTTTCCGTCAGCTGTATTGGTGAGCCCCTTTTTCCTCTCGAGGCCCTGCATGGCTCATGCTGCTTTTCCTCCCGGAAATCTTATTTTGGTATTTGCGTAAGGTATAGCCAGAGCCTTGTTACCGGCAAGTATTGTAACACTCTTTTGCATCCCTAGAGGCTCTGTAGACAGGAAATGTGGGTTATGTACTTATGTATTTTTGTATTTGGGTAGTGTAACTTGTAACCATGCTAAGTAACCTTGTATATTATGTAAATCTCGTAAAATGTGTTTAAATCATAAATGGCTATTTCACTTGGTTAACGGATAATGAAAACGTGGGGTAACACGTTGTATAGGAAAGGCACCCAGGTCCGCTTGACTGGGGTTACCCGGTCGGGCGCCGGTCGCGCCCCTTGATTTTTTAGGCGTGACAGCATAGTTGAGTGATCAAGGATGGGAAAAATAGGCTCTTGGACCTCCCATGAGTGGCTTCCTCAATTTCCCAAACAATGTACTCCCTTGCATTCACAGGCAGTCCATCCATCATAGCAGCAATAATCAGTATCTTCTCTGGTGTCACATCAGTATCATTTGTAGAGGGCGATACTCTTGTACATATAATAGAGAGCCATGTCTTTGCCTCAGCTGTTAAATCATGAGAATCAACTACCTTGTGCATTGTCATCCACTTCGGGGTAACCCCATCATGTAACTTATCCACTAACCACTGGTTTCCTCCTACTTTAGCTCTTTCTCTATAGACCTCTTTATCAGCATTGGGAAGGCCATAAATACCGTTGATTATCTCAAGGCTAAAATGGACTTGCATGCCCCACACAGTAGTAATAAAGACGCCTTGGAAGTGGGTCCTCAATGCGTTTGCATAGAATTCCAAAACTATTGTGTGGTTGGTATTATTTGGTTGCACGACAATACAAATCCACCTGCTTTCTATCAACCTTGTGTAGAAGCCCGATATTTTAGCTTCAAACTTTTCCATGTTTATGCCTCTTTCCCGGACGATGGTCTTTGACAAGATTTCATCATATTTTTGCTCACATGCTGCAGATAGAAACCGGTCATGATCAAAGGGTTACTCTTGTTCAGCTCCAAAGACATATTCTTGCTCAATTTCATTGTGTTCTGGATCCATTTTATGCCCAAAGTACCTACAAAATAGACCAACAATGTTAAAAGCTCATATAGACACTTAAAAAAATGTATTAGGAAGTATTTAGGCCAAAGAAATGGGCAAAAAAGGTCCCGGGCAGAGCTGTGCGATGCTACTGTTTTTCGCCAATTTTGGGACTACCGGTGGTTGCTCTTCGGGTTCGTGAACAGACCATCGCGTTCGCGAAGAGAAATTTGTTTTTCCCAGAATTAAACCTTCGCATTCGCAAGAATACCATCACATTCGTGAAGGTCAAAAAGTTTCTGCCCCTGAGTTTTACCTTCGCGTTCGCGAGAAGACCCTTGCGTTCGCGAAGGTCATCTTCCTCCCCCAGACCTAGTTTTCTTTCAGGCATTTCTTCAAACAGTTGGGGTTCCCTCTTTTCTTTGTTCATTTTACAGATAATTTAAGTACAGATCTTGCCCAAATTTTTCTTCAACAAAATACACTCACACTCAACCAACCTCAACCAGCAAGCAACAAACAATTTCAAACACAAGTTTGCCAATTAATGCTGAAGATTTGAACCATAAGGACCAAACAACCATGATTGTTGTTCTATTGTTTCACACCAAGAAAGAGAAGAAAGATTTAAGATACAAGAGAGGAAATTACATACCTTGAGAGTGGAGAGGGAGAATCACAATGAACTTGAAGAGTATGGGGAGTTTTTCTTTTAGGAATAAAAGAGTAGAACTGTTCTTGAGCCAAAGAGAGGGGTTAGGGCCGATTTCCAGTGTTTTAAGAATTTAAAACCTACCTGACCCTACGCATTCGCGAGTGATTAGTCGCCTATGAAAAGAGTCATAACTGCCAACAAGTCGCAAACGCGATTGAGTCACCGCGAACGCGAAGGTTTAAAATTTTATAAACCTACGTAAACGTGAGAGTTCCACGCAAATGTAAAGAGTAGTTTTCTGCAGTTGTACAGTTCTGGCAGCTACTGATTTTGGCTCTCCAGACCACTCTGACCTGCTCAAATCAACTCCAAAAAATCTAAAACAAGGCAGATTAGTCAAAAATAATATTCTAAGTTATTCTAAAAAAGAAAAATTCAAAAATGACTAAAAATTTGAAAAATGATAGGTTACCTCCCACCAAGCGCCGCATTTAACGTTGTGGCACGACACAAAACAACTTTACTACTTTTCTCGCCACTTGGACGATATGAATTGGGCACCCAACTTTCAATCAAGCTTGTGACCACGAGCGGTGGGGGTGGTAAGTAGATGCTCAAGCCAAGCCTTAATTTCTTCAGTTTGCACTTCTTAGCTTTCGTGTGAGAAATGTCATTTTTACCTTCTTGTTCCCTCAAATTGTAAAATGTATGGCCTTTGTCTTACCTCCTCGCAATCCCTCATTGACTCGTGTAGTTCAATTCACATATCACCACACAATTCCAATGTTGAAAAATGCTTGGAATGTGACATCAAACCTCCAAATTGCAATTCTTCCCGGATTTTGACATCCTCTTTTTCCCCCGGATTAGAGTCAACCTCTACCATATTTTCATTCACACCAGTTGACTCTAATTTCATATTTTTTTTTTGGCATCACTAACCCTCATGGAGTCGGTTGGCGGATGTTCAATTCTTGATTCCTCAAAGTAGAGCTCACTTTCTTCCTCGTAGTCGGACTCTTCTTGATTTCTTTCCACACTCTCAAGTTGGTGGGCATAGTGAGCCTCAACCAATATTTTCATTTGAATTTCTAAAGTGTGGATATTATCATCATTTTGAGTCAAGACTTGCTTCAAGTCCTCCAGTGCAAAGTTGTGCTTCTCCTCATTTGCGAGAATGGTCTCCAACATTAGCATCATCTTCTCATTTTGAGCATTTGAGAGCTCTTCTAGGTTTTGATCAAGTGCCAATGAACGATTTTTGGCTTCCACATCTAAGGAAACTTCATGGCTATCATTAACTTTCAAGGCTTTTTGGACCTCTAAAGCTTCAAGAATTTCTCCCATTCGTGAGTGCAACTTTTCAAGTGCCAAGTTATTTTGGAAACTATTTTCCAAAAGCTCCTCCAAGGCACTTTGTTCTTTGTTTTCTCCTTCAATTAGGCATTCTAACATGAGCTTGAACTCTCCATTTTGACCATGCTCAACTTCTTCCACTTCCATGGCCCTATCATTTTCATCACAAAAAGTAGAATCATCATAGCGGGGGCTTGGGGAAGGGAAGGACAAATAATCACAATCATCCCAATGACCATTTTGACGACCACACTTATCACAAATACTCCACTCATGGGTTTGAGATTGTGCGCACAATCCACCCCCGGGAGAATTTAAACAATTTTACCACGAGTGTGGTCCTCCACAATAAGGACAAGGGTCATCAAAGTATGAACAACTACCATCCGACCAATTTTCATTAAATGATGCCATTTTCAAAACTAAGAAAATAAACAAGAAAAATAGACCAAGGTAAGAAAAATAATTACACAAATATTCACAAGTTTGGACCAAAGCACTTACCCTTATTTCTCAAACAACCTAAATTATGCCAAATGTTTCACCGGCAACGACGCCAATTTTGATAACGTCCAAATTCAGCACTAAAAAGTAAATGGACACGGTTGCATGCTATATAATTTACCCAATTATGAGCTGGGGTCGAATCCCACAGAGAACAATATGTAGGTGGTTAGGAATATAAGAGAATTATCACTTATTATGCAATGCCAAACACTAAGAATTGTTTTGAGAAAATATTTATACCTAAATGCGAAAATATAAACTAACCTATAAAGCAAGTAAAATGATCAATGGCTACAAGTATGGATGCATCGGAAATTACACTCAAGTAACGATCTAATGTATTTCACGATTTTACAAATATGAGTGAGTTTATATTAATTAGCCACGGGTAATAATTCTATATTAACTTCTTCCAAACACTAACAAGACTTCCCAATTGAATTATCCCTAAATAAATTAAGAGATTAAGCACTCCCGGATATGGCTACAAGTAGTTCAATTCTATCCCTAGGTAGAATATATAAAATGAGGGTTAACGCCTAAAGTTCTTGTTAATTAATTTTTCCCAACCCCAAATAATATTTCCCAAATTAATTCGGATTTAATGGGCGAGTCCTAGGGTTAGCTAATCCCTTTGGAAACATTAAAGAACAAGAATAATTAAAGTAACAATAACTTACTTCATAAAAGGATAAAAATTATTTAATACATAAGCACAACAAGGTATTTAAACCACACTTTAAATATGATAATTTCCATAAACAAGATTCAAGTGTTGAATACAATACAACATACTTAGATATTCAATACAAAGCAAGTAAATGAAGAAATGAGTACAAAGGAGTAAGAAATTTTTAACCACAATCTTCAAATCTTCAAAACCCAAGTGTAAGTGCATAAACCCTAGCTTCCAACCTTGTTCTCTCTATCTCTATGGCTAAAAATAAGCCAAAAGAATGACTACAAATGAGCTGGTTTGTGTATTTAATGGTTTGGGGTGAAAAATGTGAATTTCCAGAACTGCCTAGTTTTTCCACCCATTTTCTTCTTCGTGTTCGTGAATATACCTTCGCGTTGGCGAAGATTTGTTTTCATTGAGCTTCGCGTTTGCATTTGATCCTTCGCATTCGCGAAGGTTTGAGTTCTCATGCTTCGTGTTCACGGTAGGTACCTCGCGTTCACGAAGGTATGGTTTCCTGCTTCTTCGCGTTTGCGTTAGACCTTCGTTTTCGCGAAGTGTAAATCACTGGTCAAGTTCTCATTGTCCATTTTAGCTCCTTTTTGACTTGTTTTCACTTGGTTTTTTTACCATTACTTCTAATTCACATACAACCTATAAAATAGAAGTAAATGACATCAAACACATGATTTATCACTCAAACATAGCAAAAATATAGGCTTAAAGACAAGATAAGTTGGTAAAATACCAACTTATCAGGAAGGGCCTAGGGTTGCACAGTCGCAGCAAGGTGGAGATGACCTACCGTAGCCTGTGGTCGTGCCAGAGTAGTGTCACCAGATCCACCCACAGATCAGGTGGAGGAGGCTCTAGTGCACACTCAGCATCCAGAGGGTTTTATTGCTTCACCGGTGTTCCAGTAGGCTATGACCAAGATGGTCAACTTTATTGATGCCCTAACTCAGGCTGGCATGGTTCCAGTGGCCTCAACAACATCTCAAGCTAGAGGGAGAGCCCATACCCCGATCATTCGTACTCCATAGTAGGTAGAGGGAGTGGTTCAGACACCGAAAGCATTGCTAGTTGGCGGCGAGCATCCTATTATGGTAGCTAGACCCGTGGTTGAGCCCACTATGAATACTGAGGAGCAAAAGAAGCTTGGGAGGTTTTAGAATTTACATCATCCTCACTTTGATGAAGACACTTTAGAGGATTATTAGGACTTTCTAGATATATGTCATAAGATGCTTTGCAATTTGGGTTTGGTATTGCCACATGGGGAGGACTACATTCTAGTTGAGAGAGGCTACTAGGAGATGGGTTAGGTCTGGTCAGGTCTGCGATGCATCCGCGGTTTGCGGAACAATTCTGCAATTGCACATTGGACTGCGAAGTATGCTACCAAAAATTCCCATGTTGATTGTGCGACAGATATGCGGTCAATGAAACGGCTATGTGATCTGCATAATCCACCGCGAAATGGCCCTAAAAGAAAATTGCTTCGGACTAGATCCGTGTTGATTTTGCGGTCGGCGAAACTGATCCGCGGTTGCATAATGGACAGCAGAATTGCCCTTTTCTGCCAATTCTTCTACCTAGTTCATGAAGCATAACTTCCCTTGGAAATATAAAAGCTTAAATCCTTGGCAAACTTTTATGGGGCCTTACAAAAATTGATCATCATCTTGATTTATTTAGCCGATAATTCTTTCATCATTCCGGTGTAAAGGGAGAATCTTTGATACTCAATGTTTTTGTCATGATTTTTCATTTAGTCTTTGTGAGATGTTATATTCTATAATGTATTTTTTGTATTATTAAGTATTATTTACAAGATATTTCCCTGCATTATTAACTTGTTTAAAATATTAATTTATTATCTTATTATTACTTCGTATGCATTTTTCTTAAATCATTATTATAGAGGTGTATACGGTAGAAATCGGCAGTTCGATTTTACAATCATCGAGGCATCCCGAGGGTTTTTAGTGGTCATCTCCGAGGGTTCTTGGTGATCGACTTCGAGGAATGTGAATTAGTGGTCTCGACGGATCACATTGAAGTTCCCAAGGCGCATACATATAGCTGGTCAAGTCTAGTGGACTAGTCAGAAAAGCGAATGCAGGCATTACATGGCTGTACCAGCCCCATATCTTTGTAATTAATGCATTTGTACTATGTTGGATTTTACCCTAATATATAAAGGGGATCCTTGTCAATTTGTAAACATCTGTTGCTAAATACTAAATACACAAGAACATTCTATCTGCTCTCTAACACATTCTCTTGATCTCATTACATCATTTATTGTTTATATTTATTGTGTTCTACTTATAGTTCATCATTTATTGATAATTATTCGCCATAAAGAGCCTCCATTAATTTATTTATAACTGTTAGTCTCCATCGACCAACCTCAATAGCTCCCAACCGAGCTTCAGACTCGACCCCGAGGCCCTCGAATAGGCAAGCCCGAAGCCCCGATTATTAATCATTCGGTCTGGTTATCACCTTGCTCTCAAGATCTTTTCTTGATTCCAAGTAATTCATTTAGCATCTATTGCTCTAACAACTAGCATAAAAAAGATCACGTATTTTTAGAACCACTAAATTAAATTTAATAGTGATTTGGCGCCCACCGTGGGACTAAAAATAATAGTGATTATTTTTTTGCCGGTTTTACTACACAACGCAAGTTATCTTTCACACTTTTTCTTGCCCAAGATCTTTGATTTCAGGTCAAAATGTCTTATTTGGTGAACAACAATCTTGAGAACCATGAAGAAAATGCTGTGGATGTTCCAAGTGTTAGTGTACCACCACGAAACCCTAAGAACGCACCAGAACCAATTCTCGTGGACGCAGTCTCATGCGATGCCCAACACGTCGATATAAGCTCCCACACCAACATGAGCGTACACCAAGGAGACCAACAAGAAGCTCAGAAAACCCCGGTTGGGAAGGAACGAGAGGATAGCCTTCACGTTATATTTGAAATGTTGCAAGCACAACAGATAGTGATTGCTCAGCTGCAAAGTCACCAAAAAACTCCCAGCACTGTAGCACCAGGGACGGATCCCCCAGCCGAGCAGGTACCGGAGAGATCAAACAACAACGGGTCAGCAGCCGACCCCGCCACCATAAAGATGGTCGAGGACCTCACAAAGAGGATCGAATCGGACGAGAAGAAGATAGAAGCCAACGACAAAAAGATCAAGACCTACAATTCCAGGGTCGACCAAATTCCTAGCGCACCCCCGATCCTTAAAGGTGTGGATTCAAAGAAGTTCATACAAAGGTCGTTCCTAGAGGAAGCGTCTCCAAAACCCATTCCAAAGAAGTTTAGAATGCCAGACCTTCTGAAATACAATGGAACCTCAAAACCTAATGAGCTTGTTATTGCTTACACTTGTGCAGTGAAGGGCAATGACTTAAAGGACAACGAGATCGAGTCTGTCTTGCTAAAGAAGTTTGGGGAAACACTCTCAAAAGGGGGCATGATGTGGTATCACAACCTAGCTCCTAACTCTATAGACTCATTTGCCATGCTGGTAGATTCTTTCATAAATGCACATGTCAGTGCCATCAAAGTAGCAACAAGGAAATCAGATGTTTTCAAGATCAAGTAGAAGAAGAATGACATGCTGCGAGAGTTCATATCTCGCTTTCAAATGGAACGAATGGAACTACCACCAGTCTCCGACGACTGGGCAGTGCATGCCTTCACTCAAGGTCTGAATGAACAATGCTCGGTGGCTTCAAAGCAGTTGAAACAAAATTTGGCCGAATATCCCACTGTGACCTGGTCGGACGTTCACAATCGATATCAATCAAAAATCAAGGTTGAGAATGACCAATTAGGAGCCCCCTCGGACTCGGTATACCCAAGCAAGCATCTGTTGAAGGAGCCAAAGCCAAACAAGGAAAGGTACCAGACATACACCAACGACAAGAGAAATGTCCTGAGGTGTAACATACCCCGCAATGACCGAAAGATGGATCGAGGCCAGATTTCTCGGAGACTCTTCAATAGAGCTGGATTTGATAGGCACACAGGGCCGACGGAGGCACCTCGCTTATCAGAATACAACCTTAACGTGAACATATCAGACATCGTGTTCGCCATTAGTAAAATCAAAGACACCAGGTGGCCAAGGCCTGTATAATTAGATCCTTCACAAAGGAACTATAACTTAGTGTGTGAATTTCAAAACACACACGGTCACATGACTGAAGATTGCCGACAACTCCGAGAAGAGGTAACCCGACTACTCAGCAAAGGTCACCTCAAGGAATTCCTCAGCAATCAAGCCAAAATCCAGTTTCGAGAAAGAGAGGCGACCAAAAAGGACGAAGCAAATGAGCCACAACATGTGACCCATATTGATTTTTTAAAAGAAAAATGTATCGGTGCCTTGCAGGAATCCACGGTCAGGCGAACGAAAACATCCCTCACCAGGGAAAAGCAAATTCGAGGCTCTATCTCAGCCCCATAACGGCGCACTAGTAACTTCTTTTCTTATGGATACATTTTAAATTAAAACTTATGCTTGTGGGACCATGTAGATCGACTAATATTATTAGGTCAAGGGCAACAGAGTAGCTCAAACTAATTGACCAAATTATGCCCGGCCCTCAAACCCTAAACGGATTCAACACAGGGACCACGAGGCATATTCTCGACTGTATCCGGATGAAAAACAAAGGGCCGAACCGCGTCCTTCGAGCAAATAACTGAAGGCATACTGAGGCTCAAAGCACCATCGCCACTAAGGTACAACCATCTCCCTTTGAAATTTACACATCGTACTAACCTTTGTGCAGGTGCCCGAACGAGACAGTCGAAGCGCTAACCCAGCTCGAAGACCTTAAGGTTTTAAAGCATCCGTTGCACTCTTTTCCATAGACCAAGTTTTTATCCCGAAAAGGGTTTTACCGGCAAGGTTTTTAACGAGGCAACATATATATGCTACCTAAAGAAGATCCATCAAGTATTCAAGGCTTCTTTTGTAATCAACCTCAAATACTCGGAGAAGACTAGACGCGCTAAGTGAGGTCTCGATAGGAAAATAATGTATCGGGCCAAACGGTCAACTGAACCATGTCCGTATAGAGCAACTGAGCCCTTAACAGCAAATGCATGTATGCCTATACCAAGTAATCAAAGGATACTTCCCAAAAGTATTATGCGTTTCAAGAAAGCTTAATATTTTTTGAAAAGATGGCTTCGGAGCGCAAAACGTCCCGAATAGTAGGGGACTGGCGTCGACAACTCAAAATGATGCGACCCCCCGGTCGGATCTTCGAACTCATAAGCCCTCAAAGAGGCAACATCAAGTTCACAAAATGGCTCCAGAGCCAAAAACATCTCGAACACTCGGGGACTGGCGTTAAAAACTCAAGGCCACATGACCCCCGAGTTGAAAACTCCGAAATCGTAAGCCGTCGATGAGGCAATGCCAAAGTTTACAAGTAATCGATCCCGAGCTAAGAAATCCCCGATGACTCGAGGACTACCGTCAATCACCATCTACATCAACTTATCAAAGCCTGAGGCCATAAGACCACATGCGGGCAGCCTCGGTCTCGTAAGACCTATTTAAGGCAATAACAATATCTGTAAGACCTCAAGCAAGGCATGAATCTCACTTGTACCAAGTAACAATATCTGTAAGACCTCGAGCAAGGCATGAACCACACTTGTACCAAGTGACAATATCTGTAAGAGCTCGGGCAAGGCATGAACCACACTTGTACCAACTATCCAAAACTCTAAGACCTCAAATGCATGTAAAACTTGTAAGACCTTACTAAAGGCATAAACTCGATCTCAAAGTTAAGGCTATATATCGAACTTGTAAGACCCCCTAAAACTTTTAAGACCTTACTAAAGGCATAAACTCGATCTCAAAGTTAAGGCTATATATCGAACTTGTAAGATCCCCTAAAAAGGTATACCCTCTATATAGACGCTGAACTACTTCTCTCGGGACTAAAAGGCTCCGGCCAAACATAAATGACTACGGTCACAAGGTTGTACCAGCCAAACTAACGCAACTCAGGGATGCCCGACCGTTGCTATAAAATCAAAGGCCTTCAATTACTTCGAATATAATTTGAAAAGAACCAGTTAAACAGGATAC
Organism: Nicotiana tabacum; assembly: GCF_000715075.1. Lineage (NCBI taxonomy): Eukaryota > Viridiplantae > Streptophyta > Magnoliopsida > Solanales > Solanaceae > Nicotiana > Nicotiana tabacum. The sequence goes on along the minus strand of NC_134080.1, from coordinate 151,128,405 downwards.
CCTCGACATAGGCAAAAGAACTTTGACCTTGTCAGCTCCTAAATACTAGCTTCGAGATATTCAACCTCCGAGCCAAACCTCTTGAGGTGCTCTATCATCACCATATAACAACTCACAATCGAGGTTTTTTTTTAAACCATCGAAGAGTCAGGCAAACACTATTTCAAAAAATCCTTATCGAGGGAAAAATAAAGCCTACATAAAAGGTCGGAACGACCCAAGGCATAAAAGCCACTGTCGCCAGCCCACATAAAAGGTCACATCAACCCAATGCGTAAGAACCACTATCGCTAGCACATACAAAAGGTCGTACCGACCCAAGGCGTAAGAGCCTAAGAGCCAGCTCTAAATTCAAAAACTTGAGGGTCGAATGAGCTCGAGTCGAAACACGATTTAGAGACTGAACCCAAAACAGTTAACTAAATATGCCTAAGAGAAAAAGCATAAGAGCCATTGTCGCCAGCCCATACAAAAGGTCGCATCAACCAAGCGCGTAGAGCCTACGGGCTAGCCTAATGAGCCCAGGGCCATACCACGAATCTAAAGATTCCTTTCAACTCAAAGACCAGTTCAACTGGCTAAAATCAAAGCAAAACATAAATGTAGGAGAAACAAAACCATGAGGTTTTCCTCTTTATACATATGTGCGAGAAAATACAAACTCCATTACAACGTACTTTGAAAGTACTATATACAGAAACAGAAAAGAAATATACATCCCCCTTAGGGACTATGGCCCGACGGCCCTATCCTCGCCATCCTCGACATCAGACAGAAGGAATTTAGCATCATATTCTTCCATTTTTGCCTGCTTGATCTCTTCAGAGAGGTCGAAAACCATGGCATGAATTTCCTCGAGGGTTTCCCTCCGAGATTTACACCTTACATACTCTTTATTACTCCTCTCACGATTAAGAGCATTCCTCAACTTAGCTCTAGCATCAGCAACGCCCTTCAAATATGCTACCACTTTCTGGTCAGCCTTAGTGTGGCTCATTACAGCCTCAGCCCAGGAATTCACAACCTTGGCCTTCGCTTTCAAAAGCTCAGACTCGAGCCTTGTGATCATATTCGCTCGGACATAATCGTTCGCACGAGAGTTCCATATTTGCACATCGAGGGCAGACGCCTTAGCCAAAACACCCTCCTTGGATGCAACTTGGGCATCTAGCCGAGCCTTCAACTCATTAAACTCGTGTTTGACCCGGCCAACATCGCCCCAAAATTGTTCCACCTCCTCCGTTTTGTTTTCCAACTAAAATATCAAAATATTAATCTCTAAAAATGGAAGGGGAGCATACGTCTAACACAAAATGCAGGTTACTTGTCTTTCGAGGTGACATTCGCAGTTCTAACATCGATCCGCCTCACACTGCAGGTATACCAATTCACCTTCCTTTTTGTACAAAGCAGCCTAAGGGATTTATCCTTATCAAAAGCTTTTCGCAGCCTGGCCTCATGGCAAAACAGCTTGGACTTAAGCATGTTAAAGGCCTGCAAAAGAAAATTCGATAAAAAGGGATGGCGCGAAACTGAAAGAAGTCTATACCGGCTACCAAAGCTTACCATAAAGCTGTCATGACACAATCCAATAGGCCACAATGGGTACACGGTACCTTATTCAATCGATTACCAACATAATGTATCATTTCATGTCATACTATCATAAATAACTGAGCCAGAGAGGCTGTCGTGAAATAGGTAGAATACAACAGGTAATGCCATCTTATACATAAGACATATGGGACTATATGACCAAAATAACCACTTGAACACTGAACATAGACCGACAAGGCCATACAATCTTTTACGTACATGACATATGTCTACAAGCATCTATGAATACATAATCTTCATAAAGGCTGGGACAGAGTCCCGCCATACTAAACATACATATTTAACTCATACTAACCAAACAAGCAACTCAGAAGCAAATGGAGCGCATCAATATCTTCCGCTGAGTTGATAGCCTACTTGGTGGGCTCTCGACCTGTCTATCGGGACCTACGGGCATGAAATACAACTACCTCAGGCAAAAGGTACGTCAGTACGAATAATGTACCGAGTATGTAGGGCACATAAATAAATACATAAGAGACATAGAAGAAATATAAAGTACATGACTCATCCTGTAAGTCTGAATAACTTTGTAAATCATGAAATAATTATAGTATCATGCATATGCGTATGAATGTCAAGTCATGCATAGGTACATATTTCATAACATCATCAGCCTCTGAGGGCATCCCATCAAATCATCTTAGCCATTGTGGGCAAAATCATCCACGTATACCAGCTGATTAGGTGGTGGTGCGTATATAACACCATATATATATATATATGCATGTATATATACGTGTATATAATGTCATCTAATCATGGGTCAATGTACATGAATACAATACATGAAAAATACGTTAATAATATCTTTCGGAATGTCATAAGACCATTTTGCCTTTGAGTAATATCATAAAGTAAACTCTTTTCAGCTTTCGTATTATTTTTTTTCTGAGACTCATGAATAGATGATAGAATATTATGACACATGGAAATTCAAGAACATAAATATATCTAATACTTCTATTAATGGAGTCATTTATGGAATTTGTGCATCTGCTCGTTTCGTTTGTGTCATATAGATCATTCCAAAATAAAGAAGGGATAGTCTTAACATACCTGGAGTAGGAAAAAATTCATATGATATTCTTGGAAGAGATTGCACTGTACTCCTTTAGAACCGCAAAATTTTTACGTTGCTACAATCCTAAAAATTCTCGTTGGATTTTCTTCTGTAGGAACTTCTTGCAAGATGAATACTGCTATGTTTTATTTCTGATTGTAGCGTTAGAATTGAACCTGCTGAAAGGTTTGAAATGGATTTGCTAAAAGGTTTGAAATGAAAGGTTTACTTGAAAGGTTTGAAATAAAAGGTTTGCCGAAAGTTTGAAATGGCACTAACGTTTTTCACCTTCATTATACATTTGCTAAGTCTTTGATATTGAAAGACATTGAAATGTGGTAAAGGTATATCTATAAGCCACCTAATCAATTAAGATCCTTAGTCGCCTATTTTAAATGGAGGGACTGCCACGTGGGGAGGTTGATTTTATCGAAATATATCCCTAATTAATTAGGTAATGTCTCGTTACCCGGTAATTAATCAATTACCCAAAAAATTAAGAATTATTCCCACTTACTTAAGATACTACTCACTTTTCACATACCTTATACACCTTACTACTATGGTCGTGTGGTACCTCGTATGGTACTAGTCCATAAATACCGAGTATTTAGCTCGGGTCGTATTTTATTGCAACATGCCAAACTTGGACGATTTTTTTTTCTTTGACTTGCTTCCCCTTTCACCTTCACGAATTTACTTATTACTTGTTTGAAATAGCATAATCCTTATAATCTCCATGTTTAACGTGAAAATGGTAATAACAATTAAATTTGTAAAAGGGACTCTAAAAATGCGTGATTTATTTTTATGCCAGTTGTTAGAGCAGTGGATGCTAGATATGTTAAGTTTAATCGATGAAATACAAGCTAACATGGGACAGTAATCAAACCTAGGAGCTTGCTTCCCGGGCCTCGGACTGATTGATGAAAGGCCTCAAGGTCGATACCTGGGCTCAAGCTCGAGCTATCGGGGGTAAACGAGAGGGGAATAACAGTTAGGATATGATTAAAGAAGGCTCTTTATGGCCAGTATCAAGCAATAAAAGAAGAACAAGTATGAAAGCAATAAATGGAAAGAGTCTCCTTGAGCGACCAAGTTAGAGAAAAAAGAGAGAGAGAGTTGTTATTGATCTTGCGTAGAATGGTTGGAGCAACAACAGCCCTTTACAAAGTGGTGAGGATCCCCTTTATGTAGGAGGGAAAAATACAACATAGTACAGAATGCATTACTTGTAAAGACATGGAGATGGGACAGCAAGGCATGATATTAGACTCTACTGGTGCTATCTACTCGCCTCGGGAGTTCCCCACCCTCGGGGTCATTGTTGGGTCGGACGTGAATGTACCTCGAGGGAGGGAGCTTGACCGCAACCCCGCAGCCTTGAGATATCAACATAACTCCCTGAACATACCTTTATGGCGAGAAATCGGTCCCTCCAATTTCACCGTATATAGATAGTCTCCATGTTTCCTATAATGAAGTAATAGGAAACGATTTTGAACTGTTCTCTCGAGGTCATCATTGTCGTGACGTCAACCGATAAGATCATTAAATGCCATGTTCCAGAAAACTATGCAAAGGCCGCCGTCAAATGCGATAATCGAGGAACCTATGAACTGCCATTGGCTCATCCTTTCCGCTCCCCAAGCGGTTCCTATAAATGCATCGGCTGTTTGACACTTCTTACTTTCACCCCATCTCCAAATTCACAAGTCAAAACCCTTTGTCTTTTACACTCTTTCATCTTTTTCTAGAATATTTTTTACCATTCATATGGCTAGGACATCTAGAATGGTCCCTCAGCGGAGCGATGTTGCATCGCCCTCTCGACCGTCTAAAGATAAAACCGGAGCGGTTCGTTCCTTGAAACAATGCACCCCACCTGATCTTGATATGTCCACGGATTTTAACATCGATGCCACTATATCCACACCAGGTAGGTGTGAGCATGTGTGTCCATATGTTAGCATCGTGACCAACGTACAAACAGTAAGGAAAGACTATCGATGGAATGAGGCAGTGGAAGTGGAGATTCCCGGTCTTAATGAGAATATAACAGACCACAAGGTCAGTTTTCTTTACGTGTATACTTACCCGTTCACCTTGGGTCCTGACGAATCTTCTGAGTCCTCTCCCCCAGGAGATGACTTCTGTGACAAGTACCAAGTGATGCTTGGTCAGATCTATCCTTCTTTATGGAGGATAGTATTGATGCTCCGCCATTTCACCGAAGGGGTTGGGGGTAAGGCTTTCACCCTCAACCATTTGATCAGGATGTATAGTGCTCGATTTTTATTGGGGTTTGATCAGACTCCGCCATCTATCCAAAAAATAATTCTTCTCGCACATCGACGAGGGAAAGGATCGAGGGTGGATGAGTAGGTTTGTCCGGATGAAGGCCTCAGATATTATCCCGACCCGGAAGATGCCTTTTCCGGAGAGATGGAACACGCAATGTAAACAACTTTCCCTTACCCCTTTTTACTGCTTTTCTTTGAAGTAACGGCCTCTTTGCACTTCTTGCAGCCGCTGCTTGGTACCCAGACGCAGTTCTGGATTTGTTGAGATGGATCGAGCTATTGGACAAGGCGTTCCCATATCTTGTGCGGTCTTGGACCGACTTGGACAAGAAGCGATGGGTGGCTAAGAATCATGGTAAAGTTACTTTACCACCTATGCCTTGTACTTGTGTTTCTTCCTAATCCCTTAGTGAAAGCATCTTGCGGTTACTGCGCTGGTGCAGGTCTTGGTGAGAATATGCAGATGAGGCCGCCCCTTAAAGGAAGTGGGGGCTTCGGAGCCCGACAAGGATAAAAAGATAAAAAGCAAAGCAATTGTCGCCCTTCCTCTATTAAAGAAACCCAGGTCACTCGAGCACCAAGCCGCTGTTGGGAAGTCTATTTCAATTTTATGGGCGAATCCTGACACCGAGGAAAAGGATGACGACAAATGCTAGTTAGAGCAAAGGACGAGGGCGAATGTGAGAGCCTCGTAGGTGCCTCGGTCTGAGGCTGCTGAGTCCGGAATGGCTAACTCTGGTCGGTCTTGTAAATCAAAGACCCTCGAAGAAGCTGTTAATGCAACTTTGAATCGCACAACTGTGTTCGATGTAGTTTTCGCCGGGGGGACCGCTGCTATCGATCCTGAAGGGTCAGGGCCCGGAGCTTTTCAGGAGCGTGGGTTTCCTTCTGGAGAAGTTGGTGACCTGAATGACTTTTTCTCATGCTTCCAGGTTTCGTCATAGGAACTGCGGGACACTCAAGAAGTGGTCGTCGTCAAAGCGGGAATTCCACTCCAAAGGGGAGGCTCTATTGCCAGGATGTTTGATGGTGTTAGTGATAGTGCCGATCTTGATGTTCTTGACACCGTCGAAGCGGCGGAGAAACTCATGCAGCAGGTGACAGCCATTTCTCGTGCATTCCTTTTATCCTTGGACGCCACCCCTTGTCTTTCTAACTTATCCGCTATGCCGTGGTGCAAGGAGATGTACAATCATTCCATCCTTTGATTCTTCCAGGAGATTTCTTATCATGAAAATGAGTGTAAGAAAGCTACCTCGATGCTGCGGGATTTGGAGGCTCGCTCTACCCGAAGAGGGAAAGATCTAGGAGAGCTCCGGGCTGCTTTGAAAATGGCACCTCGGGAAAAGGCCGACCTTGCTACATGGGTATTTTGCCTTGCTTGCACCCAACTTTTGTTCCCGTGTTCCGTCATAAATTAGCTCACCTTTATTTTGTAGGTCGAGAGAAATGGTTCACAGATTAATCAACTGAATACAGAGATCTCCGGGTTGAGAGAGCGAAATAAAGTAGCGGCCGGGGAGTTGATGATATCCTGGGGTCTTCTCAAGGATACTCGCAAGGAGGTTGTTGCTTTAGCCATGGCCAAGTCCGAGGTTGAACGAAATGCTGCCACTTATCTGGAGGATGCAGCCATGGCGCATAAAATAACTCGTGAAATATCAATAGCGGCTGAGCAGAAGTTAACCCGAGCTATTAAGAATTCTAAGGCGGAGGCGAGGAGAGAGACCTTGGAGGAAATCAGAGCCAGAGGTATTGACCTAGCAGTTGATCTCAAGGAAGCCCGCGAATTGGAGGAAGAACTGATGCTTTTAATTGCCCCCGATGAGGGTGAAGATAATATCGATGAGGAGTAGTCTCCAATTCATTTTTGTATCCCTTCCTTTTCTCGTTGTATGCAGCCACCGAGGTATGGTTTATGTAAAGATATTTTTGTGAATACGTTCTTGGCAATGCAAAAAAGGGGTTTTCCTCCTATCAGCTTTTTTCAGTCTCTTCTTTCTTTGCCCCATTGCTTTCGCGATTTAGCTTTTGACTGTCGATGTTGGCCTTTCGGAACATGTTCTTGGAGCAACCGGGATCCTGAAACTTGCCATGCCCCGGGGTTAAATTGTCAGCTTCTCTCGGACTGATGCACGTGATGTCGTGGAGCTCCCCAAGGCCTCGCAGTTTTTTGAGTTTCGCGGGGTAACAACATTTAGGTGATTCGATAAAAAAGGGGGCCTAGGGTGATTCCGCCAATACGTTTCCCTAGGAGAGGGTGACGTTAACGCGACCATAATTAATTGTCCCTCTTGGGTAGGCTGGCAGTTGTTGCTTTGCCCCTATATATTCGTCCATCCGTCTTTCCAACGGTGAATTTGCTACTTTTAAAAGGCTATCTCTTCCGCTCAGCCTGACGCTTTGTGCTAGTCCTTCCGTTCCCCTATTTTAGAATTTTTTTTGCTCATACCCTCATCTTTCCCCTCCTATTTTACCATAGCCATGACTACTACGTCGATGTCCGATCATCGGGTGGAGGGGAGTTCCTCATACGTTCCGCATTCGGTTGGTGCCAACAGCTCACCTCCGATGTCAGGCGAGCGAGGCTCGGGTTGCCCTGTCTGGAGGAGAGCTGTCATGCCGGGAAAACCTCCCAATGTTCCGGGCCACTGGGAGCATATGTTGAGGATCATTTCATCAGTGGGAGAGAAAAACCTCGAAATTGTGAAAACTGATTGCGGATGGGGAGAGGGCATGATATTACAAGTACCTTCCCCCGAGGAGAGCGTTATGACATATGTTGAGGGACTTTTGAGCGTATATACGCATGTTTTCATGTTGGGTTCCCCCGATTGGGTCGTGCTCGATTTCTGCTACAGATATCAGGTTACACTAGCGCAGGATCATCCCTCCCTTTGTAAAATAGTGCAGGCGATGAGATATTTTGCTGATAAGGCAAGGATAGAGTTTACCCTCAGCCATCTCGTAAGGTTATATTGGCCACTGCGTTACCGGGGCTTGATTGTTCTTCAACGTCGATCCACCCGAGCTCTTGTCGTCGGCAGTGAGGAGGATGAGGACCGAGAGTGGATGAATCAGATCGTTCGGATTCGAACGATCGATGTCATTCCTAGAGAATTTTTGCCATTTCCTGAGAAATATAACTTCACACGTAAGTGTCTCAACTGAACTATCATCGTTTTGACCGGGTGCAGGCTCTATAACGATATCTTTCTATTCCTTATTTGTAGAAACTCATTGGTCACCAAGCGAGGTCCCCACTTTAGCAGAGTGGTCTCGTAAGCTGAACTACTTCTCTCGGGACTAAAAGGCTTCGGCCAAACATAAATGACTACGGTCACAAGGTTGTACCAGCCAAACTAACGCAACTCGGGGATGCCCGACTGTTGCTATAAAATCAAAGGCCTTCAATTACTTCGAATATAATTCGAAAAGAACCAGTTAAACAGGATACCCTCGACATAGGCAAAAGAACTTTGACCATGTCAGCTCCTAAACACTAGCTTCGAGATATTCAACCTCCGAGCCAAACCTCTTGAGGTGCTCGATCATCACCATATAACAACTCACAATCGAGGTTTTTTATTAAACCATCGAAGAGTCAGGCAAACACTATTTCAAAAAATCCTTATCGAGGGAAAAATAAAGCCTACATAAAAGGTCGGATCGACCCAAGGCATAAGAGCCACTGTCGCCAGCCCACATAAAAGGTCACATCAACCCAATGCGTAAGAGCCACTATCGCCAGCACATACAAAAGGTCGTACCGACCCAAGGCGTAAGAGCCTAAGAGCCAGCTCTAAATTCAAAAACTTGAGGGTCGAATGAGCTCGAGTCGAAACACGATTCAGAGACTGAACCTAAAACAGTTAACTAAATATGCCTAAGAGAAAAAGCATAAGAGCCATTGTCGCCAGCCCATACAAAAGGTCGCATCAACCAAGCGCGTAGAGCCTACGGGCTAGCCTAATGAGCCCTAGGGCCATACCACGAATCTAAAGATTCCTTTCAACTCAAAGACCAGTTCAACTAGCTAAAATCAAAGCAAAACATAAATGTAGGAGAAACAAAACAATGAGGTTTTCCTCTTTATACATATGTGCGAGAAAATACAAACTCCATTTACAACGTACTTTGAAAGTACTATATACAGAAACAGAAAAGAAATATACATCCCCCTTAGGGACTATGGCCCGACGGCCCTATCCTCGCCATCCTCGGCATCAGACAGAAGGAATTTAGCATCATATTCTTCCATTTTTGCCTGCTTTATCTCTTCAGAGAGGTCGAAAACCATGGCATGAATTTCCTCGAGGGTTTCCCTCCGAGATTTACACCTTACATACTCTTTATTACTCCTCTCACGATTAAGAGCATTCCTCAACTTAGCTCTAGCATCAGCAACGCCCTTCAAATATGCTACCACTTTCTGGTCAGCCTTAGTGTGGCTCATTACAGCCTCAGCCCAGGAATTCACAAACTTGGCCTTCGCTTTAAAAAGCTCAGACTCGAGCCTTGTGATCATATTCGCTCGGACATAATCGTTCGCACGAGAGTTCCATATTTGCACATCGAGGGCAGAAGCCTTAGCCAAAACACCCTCCTTGGATGCAACTTGGGCATCTAGCCGAGCCTTCAACTCATTAAACTCGTGTTTGACCAGGCCAACATCGCCCCAAAATTGTTCCACCTCCTCCGTTTTGTTTTCCAACTAAAATATCAAAATATTAATCTCTAAAAATGGAAGGGGGAGAATACGTCTAACACAAAATGCAGGTTACTTGTCTTTCGAGGTGACATTCGCAGTTCTAACATCGATCCGCCTCACACTGCAAGTATACCAATTCACCTTCCTTTTTGTACAAAGCAACCTAAGGGATTTCTCCTTATCAAAAGCTTTTCGCAGCCTGGCCTCATGGCAAAACAGCTTGGACTTAAGCATGTTAAAGGCCTGCAAAAGAAAATTCGATAAAAAGGGATGGCGCGAAACTGAAAGAAGTCTATACCGGCTACCAAAGCTTACCATAAAGCTGCCATCACCCAATCTGATAGGCCACAATGGGTACACGGTACCTTATTCAATCGATTACCAACATAATGTATCATTTCATGTCATACTATCATAAATAACTGAGCCAGAGAGGCTGTCGTGAAATAGGTAGAATACAACAGGTAATGCCATCTTATACATAAGACATATGGGACTATATGACCAAAATAACCACTTGAACACTGAACATAGACCGACAAGGCCATACAATCTTTTACGTACATGACATATGTCTACAAGCATCTATGAATACATAATCTTCATAAAGGCTGGACAGAGTCCTGCCATACTAAACATACATATTTAACTCATACTAACCAAACAAGCAACTCCGAAGCAAATGGAGCGCATCAATATCTTCCGCTGAGTTGATAGCCTACTTGGTGGGCTCTCGACCTGTCTATCGGTACCTACGGGCATGAAATACAACTACCTCAGGCAAAAGGTACGTCAGTACGAATAATGTACCGAGTATGTAGGGCACATAAATAAATACATAAGAGACATAGAAGAAATATAAAGTACATGACTCATCCTGTAAGTCTGAATAACTTTGTAAATCATGAAATAATTATAGTATCATGCATATGCGTATGAATGTCATGTCATGCATAGGTACATGTTTCATAACATCATCAGCCTCTGAGGGCATCCCATCAAATCATCTTAGCCATTGTGGGCAAAATCATCCACGTATACCAGCTGATTAGGTGGTGGTGCGTATATAACACCATAACCTTTCCCATATCCCATATACATATATATATATATATATATATATATATATATATATACATGCATATATACGTGTATATAATGTCATCTAATCATGGGTCAATGTACATGAATACAATACATGAAAAATACGTTAATAATATCTTTCGGAATGTCATAAGACCATTTTGCCTTTGAGTAATATCATAAAGTAAACTCTTTTCAGCTTTCGTATTATTTTTTTTCTGAGACTCATGAATAGATGATAGAATATTATGACACATGGAAATTCAAGAACATAAATATATCTAATACTTCTATTAATGGAGTCATTTATGGAATTTGTGCATCTGCTCGTTTCGTTTGTGTCATATAGATCATTCCAAAATAAAGAAGGGATAGTCTTAACATACCTGGAGTAGGAAAAAATTCATATGATATTCTTGGAAGAGATTGCACTGTACTCCTTTAGAACCGCAAAATTTTTACGTTGCTACAATCCTAAAAATTCTCGTTGGATTTTCTTCTGTAGGAACTTCTTGCAAGATGAATACTGCTATGTTTTATTTCTGATTGTAGCGTTAGAATTGAACCTGCTGAAAGGTTTGAAATGGATTTGCTAAAAGGTTTGAAATGAAAGGTTTACTTGAAAGGTTTGAAATAAAAGGTTTGCCGAAAGTTTGAAATGGCACTAACATTTTTCACCTTCATTATACATTTGCTAAGTCTTTGATATTGAAAGACATTGAAATGTGGTAAAGGTATATCTATAAGCCACCTGATCAATTAAGATCCTTAGTCGCCTATTTTAAATGGAGGGGCTGCCACGTGGGGAGGTTGATTTTATCAAAATATAACCCCAATTAATTAGGTAATGTCTCGTTACCCGGTAATTAATCAATTACCCAAAAAATTAAGAATTATTCTCACTTACTTAAGATACTACTCACTTTTCACATACCTTATACACCTTACTACTATGGTCGTGTGGTACCTCGTATGGTACTAGTCCATAAATACCGAGTATTTAGCTCGGGTCGTATTTTATTGCAACATGCCAAACTTGGACGATTTTTTTTTCTTTGACTTGCTTCCCCTTTCACCTTCACGAATTTACTTATTACTTGTTTGAAATAGCATAATCCTTATAATCTCCATGTTTAACGTGAAAATGGTAATAACAATTAAATTTGTAAAAGGGACTCTAAAAATGCGTGATTTATTTTTATGCCAGTTGTTAGAGCAGTGGATGCTAGATATGTTAAGTTTAATCGATGAAATACAAGCTAACATGGGACAGTAATCAAACCTAGGAGCTTGCTTCCCGGGCCTCGGACTGATTGATGAAAGGCCTCAAGGTCGATTCCTGGGCTCAAGCTCGAGCTATCGGGGGTAAACGAGAGGGGAATAACAGTTAGGATATGATTAAAGAAGGCTCTTTATGGCCAGTATCAAGCAATAAAAGAAGAACAAGTATGAAAGCAATAAATGGAAAGAGTCGCCTTGAGCGACCAAGTTAGAGAAAAAAGAGAGAGAGAGTTGTTATTGATCTTGCGTAGAATGGTTGGAGCAACAACAGCCCTTTACAAAGTGGTGAGGATCCCCTTTATGTGGGAGGGAAAAATACAACATAGTACAGAATGCATTACTTGTAAAGACATGGAGATGGGACAGCAAGGCATGATATTAGACTCTACTGGTGCTATCTACTCGCCTCGGGAGTTCCCCACCCTCGGGGTCATTGTTGGGTCGGACGTGAATGTACCTCGAGGGAGGGAGCTTGACCGCAACCCCGCAGCCTTGAGATATCAACATAACTCCCTGAACATACCTTTATGGCGAGAAATCGGTCCCTCCAATTTCACCGTATATAGATAGTCTCCATGTTTCCTATAATGAAGTAATAGGAAACGATTTTGAACTGTTGTCTCGAGGTCATCATTGACGTGACGTCAACCGATAAGAGCATTAAATGCCATGTTCCAGAAAACTGTGCAAAGGCCGCCGTCAAATGCGATAATCGAGGAACCTATGAACTGCCATTGGCTCATCCTTTCCGCTCCCCAAGCGGTTCCTATAAATGCATCGGCTGTTTGACACTTCTTACTTTCACCCCATCTCCAAATTCACAAGTCAAAACCCTTTGTCTTTTACACTCTTTCATCTTTTTTTAGAAAATTTTTTACCATTCATATGGCTAGGACATCTAGAATGGTCCCTCAGCGGAGCGATGTTCCATCGCCCTCTCGACCGTCTAAAGATAAAACCGGAGCGGTTCGTTCCTTGAAACAATGCACCTCGCCTGATCTTGATATGTCCACGGATTTTAATATCGATGCCACTATATCCAGACCAGGTAGGTTTGAGCATGTGTGTCCATATGTTAGCATCGTGACCAACGTACAAACAGTGAGGAAAGACTATCGATGGAATGAGGCAGTGGAAGTGGAGATTCCCGGTCTTAATGAGAATATAACAGACCACAAGGTCAGTTTTCTTTACGTGTATACTTACCCGTTCACCTTGGGTCCTGACGAATCTTCTGAGTCCTCTCCCCCAGGAGATGACTTCTGTGACAAGTACCAAGTGATGCTTGGTCAGATCTATCCTTCTTTCTGGAGGATAGTATTGATGCTCCGCCATTTCACCGAAGGGGTTGGGGGTAAGGCTTTCACCCTCAACCATTTGATCAGGATGTATAGTCCTCGATTTTTATTGGGGTTTGATCAGACTCCGCCATCTATCCAAAAAATAATTCTTCTCGAGCATCGATGAGGGAAAGGATCGAGGGTGGATGAGTAGGTTTGTCCGGGTGAAGACCTCAGATATTATCCCGACCCGGAGGATGTCTTTTCCGGAGAGATGGAACACGCAATGTAAACAACTTTCCCTTACCCATTTTTACTGCTTTTCTTTGAAGTAACGGCCTCCCTGCACTTCTTGCAGCCGCTGCTTGGTACCGAGAGGCAGTTCTGGATTTGTCGAGATGGATCGAGCTATTGGACAAGGCGTTCCCATATCTTGTGCGGTCTTGGACCGACTTGGACAAGAAGCGATGGGTGGATAAGAATCATGGTAAAGTTACTTTACCACCTATGCCTTGTACTTGTGTTTCTTCCTGAGCCCTTAGTGAAAGCATCTTGCGGTTACTGCGCTGGTGTAGGTCTTGGTGAGAATATGCAGATGAGGCCGCCCATTGGAGGAAGTGGGGGCTTCGGAGCCCGACAAGGATAAAAGATAAAAAGCAGAGCAACTGTCGCCCTTCCTCTATTAAAGAAACCCAGGTCACTCGAGCACCAAGCCGCTGTTGGGACGTCTATATCAATTTTATGCGCGAATCCTGACATCGAGGAAAAGGATGACGACAAATGCCAGTTAGAGCAAAGGACGAGGGCGAATGTGAGAGCCTCGCAGGTGCCTCGGTCTGAGGCTGCTGAATCCGGAATGGCTAACTCTGGTCGGTCATGTGAATCAAAGACCCTCGAAGAAGCTGTTAACGCAACTTTGAATCGCACAACTGTGTTCGATGTAGTTTTCGCCGGGGGGACCGCTGCTATCGATCCTGAAGGGTCAGGGCCCGGAGCTTTTCAGGAGCGTGGGTTGCCTTCTGGAGAAGTTGGTGACCTGAATGACTTTTTCTCATACTTCCAGGTTTCGTCATAGGAACTGCGGGACGCTCAAGAAGTGGTCGTCGTCAAAGCGGGGATTCCACTCCAAAGGGGAGGCTCTATTGCCAGGATGTTTGATGGTGTTAGTGATAGTGCCGATCTTGATGTTCCCGACACCGTCGAAGCGGCGGAGAAACTCATGCAGCAGGTGACAGCCATTTCTCGTGCATTCCTTTTATCCTTGGACGTCACCCCTTGTCTTTCTAACTTATCCGCTATGCCGTAGTGCAAGGAGATGTACGATCATGCCATCCTTTGATTCTTCCAGGAGATTTCTTATCATGAAAATGAGTGTAAGAAAGCTACCTCGATGCTGCGGGATTTGGAGGCTCACTCTACCCGAAGAGGGAAAAATCTAGGAGAGCTCCGGCCTGCTTTGAAAATGGCACTTCGGGAAAAGGCCAACCTTGCTACATGGGTATTTTGCCTTGCTTGCACCCAACTTTTGTTCCCGTGTTCCATCATAAATTAGCTCACCTTTATTTTGTAGGTCGAGCCAAATGGTTCACAGATTAATCAACTGAATACAGAGATCTCCGAGTTGAGAGAGCGAAATAAAGTAGCGGCCGGGGAGTTGACGATATCCTGGGGTCTTCTCAAGGATGCTCGCAAGGAGGTTGCTGCTTTGGCCATGGCTAAGTCCGAGGTTGAACGAAATGCTGCCACTTATCTGGAGGATGCAGCCATGGCGCATAAAATAACTCGTGAAATATCAATAGCGGCTGAGCAGAAGTTAACCCGAGCTATTAAGCATTCTAAGGCGGAGGCGAGGAGAGAGACCTTGGAGGAAATCAGAGCCAGAGGTATCGACCTATCAGTTGATCTCAAGGAAGCCCGCGAATTGGAGGAAGAACTGACGCTTTTAATTGCCCCCGATGAGGGTGAAGATAATATCGATGAGGAGTAGTCTCCAATTCATTTTTGTATCCCTTCCTTTTCTCGTTGTATGCAGCCACCGAGGTATGGTTTATGTAAAGATGTTTTTGTGAATACGTTCTTGGCAATGCAAAAAAGGGGTTTTCCTCCTATCAGCTTTTTTCAGTCTCTTCTTTCTTTGCCCCATTGCTTTCGCGATTTAGCTTTTGACTGTCGACGTTGGCCTTTCGGAACATGTTCTTGGAGCAACCGGGATCCTGAAACTTGCCATGCCCTGGGGTTAAATTGTTAGCTTCTCTCGGACTGATGCTCGTGACGTCGTGGAGCTCCCAAGGCCTCGCAGTTTTTTGAGTTTCGCGGGGTAACAACATTTAGGTGATTCGATAAAAAAGGGGGCCTAGGGTGATTCCGCCAATACATTTCCCTAGGAGAGGGTGACGTTAACGCGGCCACAATTAATTGTCCCTCTTGGGTAGGCTGGCAGTTGTTGCTTTGCCCCTATATATTCGTCCATCCGTCTTTCCAACGGTGAATTTGCTACTTTTAAAAGGCTATCTCTTCCGCTCAGCCTGACGCTTTGTGCTAGTCCTTCCGTTCCCCTATTTTAGAATTTTTTTTGCTCATACCCTCATCTTTCCCCTCCTATTTTACCATAGCCATGACTGCTACGTCGATTTCCGATCATCGGGTGGAGGGGAGTTCCTCATACGTTCCGCATTCGGTTGGTGCCAACAGCTCACCTCCGATGTCAGGCGAGCGAGGCTCGGGTTGCCCTGTCTGGAGGAGAGCTGTCATGCCGGGAAAACCTCCCAATGTTCCGGGCCACTAGGAGCATATGTTGAGGATCATTTCATCAGTGGGAGAGAAAAACCTTGAAATGGTCAAAACTGATTGCGGATGGGGAGAGGGCGTGATATTACAAGTACTTTCCCCCAAGGAGAGCGTTATGACATATGTTGAGGGACTTTTGAGCGTATATACGCATGTTTTCAAGCTGGGTTCCCCCGATTGGGTCGTGCTCGATTTCTGCTAGAGATATCAGGTTACACTAGCGCAGGATCATCCCTCCCTTTGTAAAATAGTGCAGGCGATGAGATATTTTGTGGATAAGGCAGGGATAGAGTTTACCCTTTGCCATCTCGTAAGGTTATATTGGCCACTGCGTTACCGGGGCTTGATTGTTCTTCAACGTCGATCCACCCGAGCTCTTGTCGTCGGCAGTGAGGAGGATGAGGACCGAGAGTGGATGAATCAGATCGTTCGGATTCGAACGATCGATGTCATTCCTAGAGAATTTTTGCCATTTCCTGAGAAATAGAACTTCACACATAAGTGTCTCATCTGAACTATCATCGTTTTGACCGGATGCAGGCTCTATAACGATATCTTTCTATTCCTTATTTGTAGAAACTCATTGGTCACCAAGCGAGGTCCCCACTTTAGCCGAGTGGTCTCGTAAGCTATCAGTTTGCTTGATTTATGATATGCACCGGTGGCGAGATCTTTCCAAAAGGAGATGGGAGGCGAAGCATCGTGGTAGGTG
This sequence comes from Nicotiana tabacum, assembly GCF_000715075.1. Classification (NCBI taxonomy): domain Eukaryota; kingdom Viridiplantae; phylum Streptophyta; class Magnoliopsida; order Solanales; family Solanaceae; genus Nicotiana; species Nicotiana tabacum. The sequence goes on along the minus strand of NC_134080.1, from coordinate 151,111,568 downwards.
CCCAGCTCTCTGCTTCCTAGAAAATGGCGCTTTTCTTGCCGTCTTATTTAACTCAACTGTCGTCGGTGCTGGCGGTTCTTTTGAAATGAGGCCACATTCTCCGGGGGAGGAGGAGAGATTGCTAGCCTCGGGATCGAGGAGTGATGACAAAAGAAAAGATATTTCGGGGCACGAAAAGGCTTACAATTAGGCGACTCCTTCTCAACGGTTAAGGAAAATTGATTCGGTCGATCGGCTACCTTCTGGAAGTGGTACATTATTGGACGTTGCTTTGGCCTTCGGCGAGGCTCAGCGATTTGGCCTCATGGTGAGTTTTGAATGTTGTAAGATTATTCTGTCCCTGTGCCTTTCTTTTTCCCCTTTTATCTTTCTTTATTTAGCTTTCTTTCGTAGGCCTTTGACAGGCTTAAATCTGAGTTGCTTCGTAGCGAGGCCCCGTTGCGGGAAGCTTTGGATAGGGAAAAATCCCTCAAGTTTCTTTGTGCGGTAAAGGAAAGCAAGTTGGTTTCCTTACGGCACGAGGTGGACCGGAAACGGAGCCGTGAGATCCGCCTGGAGAAACAGGTACCCTATATTTCATGCCGGCTTGTACTCTCTTCCTTCCTCGGCGTTTTGATGTTTTGATATTTCAGTTGGAGGACAAGGAGGAGAAGCTGGGATAGCTCTAGGGCAAGGTTGGCCGAGCCAAACGCGAATCCAACGAGCTGCAGGCACATGTAATTGCCTATTTTGTGGCCAAAGAGAGGGCTCAAGCCATGGTTTCTGCTCTTGAGGCGCAAATCCAGACCGTTCGCGCGAACGATTCTGCCCGGGCGAATATGATCGCAAGGCTTTCGTCCGAGCTTCCGAAGGCGAAGACCGAGGTGGTGAATGTTTGGGCGGAGGTTGTGATGAGCAATACCAGGGCAGGTATTACGCCCCGCAATATTACGTCGATATTACATCTTGTAGTATTAAGATACGTCAGTGTTGTACCCAGCGGTATTACATTACGGTGGATTTATGCTTTGCAGTATTAAGTTATGACGATGTTGCACCCTGTAGTATTGTACATTGGATTTGTCGTAAGGTAATTGATAATAGTCCAAGTAAAAGATTATTTGGAGATTATAAGGATTATGCTATTTATAACAAGCGATGAATAAGTGTTATGAAGGATAAAGGGGTACACGGAATAACGAAAACGAGTTTCGTTGGGAATGGCCCATTTGGAATAAAATACGGGTCGAGTGATAATATCCGATAATTATAAATTAGTACCATGCAAGGTACCATATGACCACGGTAGTGTAATATATAAAGTATATATGAGGTATTTTGAAAATAAATAGAATTTTAAGTAATTTGTGATAATTCTTAAATTATACGGGTAATAGATTATTTACCGCGTAATGAAACATTACCCGGTTAACTAATAGGTGGATAAATTAAAATCAGCCCAAGGAAGAACGTGGCAGCCCCCCATTTAGCATAACGTGAGTCATTATCTAAGCTTGACAATTGTTAAAAGCTTAATTTCAATGTCTTGGCAAGACTTTGTTTTAAAGCTTTATGAATCACAAGAGAGATCAAAAACATGTCACTTTAGGATAAAACATAAACATTTTGCATTATGTTAAGGGAAAGACAGAAGCATTTTCATGCTCACCAAGCGTCCAGGCCTCACTCCAAAAATTTGCATCAATTCGTTACTTTGGCATTTAAGCCAAACGTCGATTCTTAAATTAAAATTTTGGGTCTAAATTAAATCCACGATGATTTCTAACGGGATAATTATACAGAGTTATTCCTACTCCAGGAATGTTAAGGTCATCCCTTCTTTCTTTTGGCATGGTCAAAAGTATACTGAAGAAATGAGCAAATGCACAGTTTTCTATAAATTATTCTATTCATAGAAATAGTAGGGGTGTCTGTTTTCTTGATGCCCCATGAGAATTATTATTATCTTCTATTCATGGGTCTCAGAATAATACGTAGTTTAAAAAGTTTATCCGGAAGGAATATCAAGATTATTATGCATTTTTCATGCGTTTCACTCATTTATACATGTGCATTGACCCATGCCTAGATGGTGTTATATACTCATATATATGTAAATATATGTATATGGGATATAGAAAAAGGTTACGACATTATATACGCACCACCACCTGATCAGCTGGTATATGATGATAATGTTGCCCACAGTGGCTGAAATATGATTCAAACGGCGTTATATACGTGTATATATGTTTGTATATGTATATGAGATATGGGGAAAGGTTATGGCATTATATACGCACCACCACCAGATTAGTTGGTATACGTTGATGATTTGCCCACGGTGGCCAAGATGATACGATGGGATGCCCTCAGAGGCTGATGATGTTATGAGACATGTACCTATGCACAACATGACATTCATGCATGATGCTATAATTATTTCCTGATTTACAGGTGGAGTCAATTACTCTATATTTCCTCCATGTCTGTTATGTGCTTATTTATGTACCTTACATACTTAGTACATAATTTGTACTGACATCCCGTTTGCCTGTGTACACTACGTTTCATGCCTGCGGGTCCAGATAGACAGATCGAGAGTCCTCTAAGTAGGCTATTAGCTCAGCGAAAGATGTTGGGGCGCTCCATTTGCTTCGGAGTTGTATGTTTGGTTAGTATGATTTAGACGTGTATTGTTTGGTATGGCAAGACTCTGTCCCGACCTTTATGACATTTATCTACTCTTAGAGGCTTGTAGACATATGCCATGTATGTGAAAGATTGTGCGGCCTTGTCGGCCTATGTTTCGTGTTAATAAAAGATCATATTGGCCTATTAGGCCCGTATGTCACGTGTATATGATAATGTAGTAAGAAAGATACGCTACTCGGTTGAGTAAGGTATTGGTGCCCGTCACGGCCCATCGGTTTGGGTCGTGACAAAAGTGGTATCAGAACAGTTCTGTCCTAGGGAGTCTACAAGCTGTGTCTAGTAGAGTCTTGTTTATGGGTGTGTCGTGCACCACACTTATAAGCCGGAGACTACAGGGTATCTAGGATTGTCACTCTTTATTCTTACTCTATATCATGTGGTAGTGCTCACTTATAAGAATTCATGTTCCAAAATTCTATTTTATTCGTAATAAGACGATGCCTACATCCGGAAGAAGGTTGGAAAGAGAGATAGTTATGGAAGAGCTGAGTCAGAGGAATTGGATTTTTGTATGATGTCTACAATAAATAAATTGAGGTCTTTAGCAGATCATGGGTGTACTGAAAGGTGTAAGCTTCCTGATAAGAAGCTTCAAGGCAAGAATGTCGATCCATCTTTATGGTGAAGGATGATGAGAGATTAAGAAGTTAAGTACAAGTTTCAGCAAGTAAAAGGAGTAAGGTGAAAAAGGGTACGAGGTACCCAGTTAATTAAGGTTAACAACGTTTATAATTGAGGCAGAGGAACATAAGATTTTTAACTTATATTCAATAGTAACAGAGGTATATACAATTGGTCGCACCCCTTCCAGATATGCCCTATGGAGGTTAACAAAAGTAGTATAAGAAGATACGATGGATGAATTGATTGCGTCAGTTGACATTTTTGAAGGATATTGCAAATGTGCTAATAGATCTCTTTATGAAACACCTAGATGGTGCACTCTAAAATAGTGCAGCCAGATATGAGTACTACAAAGACACGCACTATAAGCCTTGAAGGGATAAATGTCACCTTAGTGTGGCTCGCGTCCCTAGTAAAGCGAGAAAGTTAAGCAACTTGAAGAGCCACTAGATGGAGCAAAGGAAAGCTAAAAGCGAAAGAATATCGTATTAAAGTTTTCACAAGAAAAGGGATATGCAGAAATATTAGCAGAGTAATGAGAATAGAGAAAAGGAAGCATTATGAATAAGGTATGATACATGGATGAAAACGGTAGAGTGTTACAGAACCTATAGTCAAATAAAGGAAGAGACGAAAGGTGATGGGCCTTAAGACAACAAAAGAGTATAGGCCATAAGGTTATATCCTCATTTCGAGAAATAAGTTCGTGACTCCAATGCGATTACCAGAGGGGAGAGTTAATCCCCAAAGTAATAGAAATCAGTATGGGTTGGTAAAAAATATAAACTAAATATGAATTAGGGACCGAATTATTGGAAAGTGCTCAGCATTATGGTAATTTTAGATTTTGTTCCGGCGGTAATAGAATGGACCATAGAAGGAGATTCATGATGAATTCAGAGAATGGTCATTCAGGGAGACGCTTCCCTACAGCAAGAAATGTTAGCAAAGTTAAGCTTAAGAGACTGTATGTTCCAGTTACGCTAAGTGTCACCTTCGCAAGTAAAGTAATTTGTCATCCTTGGTACAGAAGGATTGTCGCGAGGCGAGTAAGGATCATTGATGTTGAGAAACGACGCCAATGATGAAGAGGTAAAACATATATAGGTATATCCTTGTGGCTTCAGCTTTTAGTACACCCTTAAAGGGGGGAATATGGAGTGATGTGGCGTTAAGTCAGAATTAAGTGGTTCTAGTGACTATAGAATGGTAAAGGAAGTAAAGGTTCCTGCCCGAGCTGTTATTAATAAATAAGGAGCCAGTGTGAGACGTAAGTTAAGACAATGGAAATAACACAAGAAAGATTACGAGAAATATTGATATGAGAATAGGCCAACGAGTAATTAGTAATTGGTTAGGAAGATCCCAGTTATGGCTAAACAGGAGGTTACAGATGAGTCATCAGATCGTGTAAGATAAACATAGTAGAACCCAACATGGAGAATTCAGCCTCGAAGAATGTTATTATAATACTTGAAATATATTCAAACAAGCATCGGGTTAGTTAAAGGTACCGTATGAGTGTTACGGGGATAAAAGAAAGTGCCACTGGGAAGGCAGTTAAAATATCAGTTTAGAAGCAACCATATAAAAACAAGGGCATTAAAGTAAGCAACTATGGATGATTAGATTATAGGCAAGTAAGGACATCAAAAAGGTCCGTAATAAGCTCACGGCTTTATGAGAATCAAGGGTTCTCCCTAAGTACTACAACAAAAGACTAGCTGGGGAGATAAGGAAGAAGGCTTCAACCTAAGCACAATGACCTAAAGAGGAAATGGTCGTGTAACAACAATCTCGTAACAACTTTGTAAGCATTCCAAAGGAAAATGGCACCTACCGTGGCTAATGAATGGGAAGTAAGAATTAAAAGTAATATTCGAGATCATATGAGTTGCATGAAAACTCTAGCAAGTGTGGGCACTAAGATAAGCAAAGTATGGACACAACAAGGGGGCAGAAAAACCAGGAAAAGTAATAGCTTATGTTGAAAGAAAGCAAAGACGGAACAAAAGAATTGTTTAAACAATGATCCAATGTTAGTACGTTATGGATACACTCAAGATTTTGGAACATTATCCATGCAGCATATTTGTTAACAATCATACAGCCATAGAAGACTCTGGTATAAGTTAAAAGAAAGAATTGAGCCCAGGGCATAGACAAAGGATTGAATTGTTAGAAGATTGTATCATGGATATTCCATAATGCCCATGAAAGGCTAAGGTAATAACTGATACCATGAGCCACAAATTGGAAGATAGCTTAAGCCTACATAAAGGCTGATCAGAAGGAAAAGGAAACTAACAAATTACATTACCTAATTGAATCAGGAGTCTGATTATTAGACCTAGAAAAAATTACAGACGTTGTGCTTGAGAACATGACAAAATCGCTCTTAATATCAGACGTTCAAGAGAAGTAACACAACAACCATAATCTATAAGGGCTTTACAAGGAAGCCAACTAGAAGAAGTACCAGCCTCATAAGAAGTCAGTACGACGCTCCCACCGAATTGTGTATATATCAGAGGTGCGAGTATTATAATAGAGCTTCATGTTATGGACTTGAATCACACCTAGGTGTAAGGGAGGTTATGAAAGAGATAGAAGATATGATACGAGATTTTAAGTAAGTAAGGTAAAAGTGATCAACGTACGAGGTACTAAAATGTAGAAAGTTGTGAATAGTTCATACTTCGGATAGAAGTTTATAAGCACGGGGATTCAATATCCAGGAATGATAGTAGCATCATTAGTGGCATATCTTCCAGCCTATGGTTTCTACGTATCGAGAGGTGTAGTTAAAAGAGTATAGAAGAGTTAGAGACAATGTGACATCTCGCTTGATATTCCCGAATAACATAAGGAAATATATGGTGCAAGCAAGTTGAAGAAAGGTTGCAAGTAGTATAAATGGATATGTATTGGTTACAAGATAAAGTATGGTAGATCGACAAGGTTTTAGGAAGACAGGAGTAAGGATAAGAAAAGGCGAGTGAGAAGGTGATGAGAATGGATAAGTCCTCGGGATTAAGCCTCTAAAAACAAGAAGAGCTGATGGTTTCTCTAAGTAATTGAAAGTTCAGTATCGCCTGAATGAACTCAAAGGAGTCTAAGACTAGTAGCATTTGGAAAAGATGGAATGCTTCCTTGATAGTACAATGAGGGTGTAATTGTGATGGATAAAGGATGACGTTTAGGCCTTCGAGTAAGTAATGATTTGAAGAGGATTCCATGGATTGTACGAGATTAAAATACCTACATAAGTGAATCACATTGGGATGCTATAAAATATGGTCATTGAAGTATAGTATCACCCCTAAGTGGATCAGGAAAATCACTTCAAATATTCCTCGATGGAACGTAAGCCCTAATGGCAAAGTATGACGTAAGAAGTTTAAAGTTATCAGTGGTACATTGTATATTAATATTGAGGTAAATCAACAAGGGATGGACAAAAGTCACAGAGTATGAGATGAGATTAGGCTGCAATTCTTAAGACGGACGATAATGAAGGAGCATTGAAGGACTGCGATTTATACCTAAAGGATAGGCAACAAAAGTAACTGAGAGCTTGGTAAGCATACCTCAATAAAGGAAGATTGAAGCAAAAATTAGTGTATAGTATAACCCATGTAAATGCAGTAAAGTCATATGAATGGGTAACCAGATCTATGAAATGAGATATGACCATATTCGCAAGTTTTACATTTTAGAAAGTATCGAGCAAAGGACTTCAGTACACCTATAGAGGCCTAGAGAGGCATCCTATTAAGCCTTGTATATACAAAGTAAGTCCTAGATATTGACTAAAAGATAAAAGGAAATATGAATTGCATAAGTACACTTACAAGCCAGGGTCATACAGGTTGCATGACAGGAGGTAACAACAATTGCAAGATTAGGAAGATTTCAACCATAGGTCATGATATGAGCAAAAAGACTAAAAGGGAGAATACCCTAGACTTTGGATTTATTCACAAAGCAACTGCTTAAATGGCAAGAAGAGTATTAAGGTATTCACAAAAGCTATAAGTTACGAAAATGATAAGAGCATCAGCCAACATTCGAGGACGAATGTTCCAAAGGGGGGAATGATATTACGCCCTGCAATATTACGTCGATATTACGTCTTGCAGTATTAAGTTACGACAGTATTGCACCCAGCACCTTGCAGTATTAGGTTACGATGATGTTGCACCTTGTAGTATTGTACGTTGGATTTGCCATAAGATAATTGACATCAGTCCAAGCAAAAGATAATTTGGAAATTATAAGGATTATATTATTTATAACAAGCTATGAATAAGTGTTATGAAAGATAAAGGGGTACACGGATTAACGAAAACGAGTTTCGCTGGGAATGGCCAATTCGGAATAAAATACGGGTCGAGCGATAATATCCGATTATTATAAATTTGTACCATGTAAGGTACCATATGACAACGCTAGTGTAATATATAAAGTATATATGAAGTATTTTGAAAATATATAGAATCTTAAGTAATTTGTGATAATTTTTAAATTATGTGGGTAATAGATTAATTACCGGATAACGAAACATTACCCGGTTAACTAATAAGTGAATAAATTAAAATCACCCCAAGGAAGAACATGGCAGCCCCCCCCCCCCCCATTTAGCATAAGGTGAGCCATTATCTAAGCTTGACAAGTGTCAAAAGCTTAATTTCAAAGTCTTGGCAAGACTTTGTTTTAAAGCTTTATGAATCAAAAGAGAGATATAAAACATTTCACTTTAGGATAAAACATAAACATTTTGCATTTTCTTAAGGGAAAGGCAGAAGCATTTTCATGCTCACCAAGCGTCCAAGACTCACTCCAAAAATTTGCATCAATTCTTACTTTAGCATTTAAGCAAAACATCGATTCTTAAATTCAAATTTTGGGTCTAAGTTTAATCCACGAAGGTTTCTAATGGGATAATTATACGGAGTTATTCCTACTCCAGGTATGTAAGGACCATTAGTTCTTTCTTTTGGCGTGGTCCAAATTATACTAAAGAAACGAGCATATAAACAGTTTTCTATGAATTATTCTATTCATAGAAATAGTAGGGGTGTCTATTTTCTTGATGCCCCATGAGAATTATTATTATCTTCTATTCATGGGGCTCAAAATAATACGCAGTTGAAAAAATTTATCCGGAAGGAATATCAAGATTATTATGTATTTTTCATGCATTTCACTCATTTATACATGTGCATTGACCCATGACCAGATGGCGTTATATACGCGTATATATGTAAATATATGTATATGAGATATGGGAAAAGGTTACGGTGTTATATACGCACTACCACCTAATCAGCTGGTATATGATGATGATGTTGCCCACAGTGGCTGAAATATGATTCAAACGACGTTATATACGCATATATATGTATGTACTCTATATGGGATATGGAAAAAGGCTATAATTTTATATACGCACCACCACCTGATTAGCTGGTATACATTGATGATTTGCCCACAGTGGCCAAGATGATATGATGGTTAGCCCTCAGAGGTTGATGATGCTATGAGACATGTATCTATGCACGACATGACATTTATGCATGATGCTATAATTATTTCATGATTTACCGGTGGAGTCAATTACTCTATATTTCCTCCATGTCTGTTATGTGCTTATTTATGTACCTTACATACTCAGTACATTATTCGTACTAACATCCCTTTTGCCTGGGGATGCTGTGTTTCATGCCCGCAGGTCTAGATAGACAGGTCGAGAGCCCTCCAAGTAGGCTATAAGCTCAGCGGAAGATGTTGGTGCGCTCCATTTTCTTTGGAGTTGCGTGTTTGGTTAGTATGATTTAGACGTGTATTGTTTGGTATGGTGGGACTCTGTCCCGACTTTTATGACATTTATGTACTCTTAGAGGCTTGTAGACATATGTCGTGTACATGAAATATTGTGCGGCCTTGTCGGCCTATGTTTCGTGTTTATTAAAGATCATATTAGCCTATTAGGCCTGTATGTCATGTGTATATGATAATGTAATAAGAAAGATATGTTACGTTGGTACTCGGTTGAGTAAGGTACCGGGTGCCCGTCACGGCCTATCGTTTTGGGTCGTGACAGTGGGACAGAACGTGGCGGCCTATTCGAGGAGTGTTGCCGCTGCTAAAGCTGACCTGAAGAGAGCCCTCGATCTATAAGAAATAGCAAGGAGTATGCGAGGTGCAGATCCCGGAGGGAAGTCCTTGAGGAAATTTATGCCAGGGGTTTCGATCTCCTGGGAGATCGACCAAGCCAAGGGGGAGGAGTGTGATGCCAAGTTCCTTCTATCCGATGCTGAAGACGGTGAAGAGGGACCCTCGGGCCATAGTTTCCGAAGGGGGAAACGTTTATTCCCTGCCTCCTTCTTGTGTTCATAGCTTCCATAATATGTTCTAGACTGAGCTTGAATTTCACCGCCTATATATATAAAAAGGAAAACCCGCAATTTGTATCTTCTGTATTTCTGTTCGCCAAGATCTCAATCGGGTCGATTCGACCTTTGGATCGGTAGGAATCTCTGAACCTGTAATATGGCCCTGATATTCCTTAGGTCAGTGAAAACGGTAACTGTTTTGGGTTCAATCTCCAAGTCGGGCTCCGACTCGGGCTCAATCGACCCTCAAGTTTTACGCCTGCATGGACTGGCGACAATGGCTCTTATGCCTTGGGTCGAAGCGACCTTATGTGTATGTGGCCCTGAGGCTTGTGAAGCTGGCGATGATGGCTCATACATTATGCCCTTGGGCATTTATAGTTAACTATTTTGGATCCGGTCTCCGAATCGGGTTACGACTCGAGCTCATTTTAATCCTCAAGTTTTCAAATTTTAAGCTGGCAACGGTGGATCTTACGCTTTTGGTCATTGCGACCTTTTAGTGTGTGGCCCTAAGGCTCGTTTGGCTGGCGAGTATGGCTCTTATGTTTTTGCCCTTAGGCATATGTAGGCTTTGTTTTTCCCTCGTTAAGGACTTTTTTGAAATAATTTTTCCTGATCCGTCATCGGTTCGGGAAGAACCTCGATTTCATGTCGTTGGCGGCGATGTTCGAGCACCTCAGAAGGTTTAGCTCGTAGGCTGAGTAGCTCGAAGCCCTGTGATTTGGAGCTGACATGGTCGAAACTTGTTTGCCTGTTGAGGGTAACCTGTCTTAACCGGTTGTTTTTGAAGTAGATTCGATGTAATGGCCTGTGATTTTGTTAGCGACGGTCGGGCGTCCCCGTGTCGCGTTAATTTAGCTGGTGCAGCCATTTTGACGGTAGTCATATATGTTCGGCCATAGCAGTTTTTGATCCCAAATGCGGTAGTTTAGGCATATACATCGAGGGTATGCCCTTTTGGGAGTCATACAAATGCGACATATAGCCTAATCTTCGGGATTGAGTTTTATGCCTGTAGTAAGGTCTTGCGAAATTTTCATGCCTGTTGAGGTTTTATAATTTCTTCATACGTGTTGAGGTCTTACAGTTCTTTCATGCCTGTTGAGGTCTTACAGTTTCTTGTTGTTATGTAATATACATCTGGCTAGACCGAGTTTCCCCGCTTGGGGTCTTACGGCCTCAGGTTTTTCAGTGAATGGAAATTGACGATAGTCTCCGAGTCATCGAGTTTGCTTAGGCTCGAAGGTTGTTACTCGTGAGCTCGAAATTGCCTCGTTGGGGCCTTATAATCATGGAGTTCCGACCCTGAGGTCGTGTGGGTGCCAAATTGTTGATGCTAAGTCTCCGAGTATTTCGGGACGTACTCGATGGAGAGATCCTTGCCGTGAGCATGCTGAATTTTCTTTTGGAGTACGAGATGCTTTTGGCGAAAGATATTCTTTGATTGCTTGGCGTAAATACATGTCATTGTCTTGCCGTAATCCCCGCTTATGCAGACACAGTTCGTTCGACCGTTTGGCCCGGTACATCATTTCCTATTGGAACCTCGTTTGTCATTTCCCTGTACAGGGTTAATTGCAAAGATAATCCAATAGGCTTGTTGAGTCCTTCTTAGGTAGTGCGTGGACATTGCCTCGTTAAACCTTGCCGGCAAAAACCCATTTCGGGATAAAAAACCGGTCAAAGGAAAAGAGTGCAGCAGATGCTTTGAAACCTCAAGGCCTTCGAGCCGAAGCGGCGTCCCGAAGGCCTTCTTCACTGGCCTGCGCAAGAGTTACCGTGAAGTAAAAGATAGAAAAAGGGAGAGGTGGTTATACCTTGGTGGCGATGGAGCTTTCGGGTTTCGGCGTTTGTTTGGCGGATGCTATGTGGTCCTTTATTTGAATACGTCCGAGGAAGAGCATAAAAAATCATGTGGATAATGTGTTGGGGATCGTCTGCTTTGTTCTTTTCGGTTGTTTCTCTTTCTCAGGACTAGTTGTTAGCCCGATTGTTGAGAAATTCTTGAAGGTGCCCGTTATCGAGTAGTCGGGCCACTTTCTCTCGAAGTTTCTTGCAATCCTCGGTTTTGTGCCCTTGTAAGTTATGGAACTCTCAAATCAAGTTGTAGTTCCTTTGGGAAGGATCCGAGTGTATAGGCCTGGGCCATCTGGCGTCCTTGATTTTGCTGATGGCGAACACGATGTCATACATATCGACGTTGAAGTTGTATTCTGATAGGCGAGGTTCCCCTGTTGGCCCCATGTTTCTGTTGAATCCCTCTCTATTGAGGGGTCCCCGAGGGTTCTGTCCTCTGTTTACCAATCGATCGTTTCAAGGCGAGTTGCATCTCGGAGCATTCCTCCTATCATCGGGGTACGACTGGTACCTCTCTTTATTCGATTTTAACTTCTATGCTAGGAGTCTGCTAGGTTATACTAAGCCCGAGGGGGCTCCCAGCTGGTCATCCTCAACCCTGATCTTTGACTGGTACCGATTGTCGACGTTCGACCAGGTTACAGCGGGATACTCGATCAGATTCTCTTTCAGTTGTCTTGAGGCCACCAAGCTTCGTTCATTTAGGCATTGAGTAAAGGCATGCACTGCCCAGTCATCAGAGACCATGGGTAGCTCCATCCGTTCTGTCTAGAAACGAGACATGAATTCTCGTAGCATTTCATTCTCCCTCTACTTAATCTTGAATATGTCGGACTTCTTTGTCGCTACCTTGATGGAACCGGCGTGCGCCCTTATGAAGGAATATGCTAGCATGGCAAATGAATCTATGGAGTTGGGAGCTAGGTTGTTGTACCACATCATGGCCCCCTTCGAGAGCATTTCTCTGAACTTCTTCAGTAAGACGGACTCGATCTCATCGCCTTTTATGTCGTCGCCTTTCACCTCGCACGTATAGGTAGTGACGTGTTTGTTGGGATCTGAAATCCCATTGTATTTTGGGAGTTCTTGCATTCTGAACTTCTTTGGAATGGGTTTCGGAGCTGCTTCCTCTGGGAACGGCTGTTGTACGAACTTCCTCGAATCTACACCCTTCAGGACTGGGGGTGCGCCCAGGATTTTGTCGACTCTGATGTTATAAGTATCGACCTTCTTATCGTTGGTTGCTGTCATTTTCTCGCCTAACTCGATCCTTTTGGTGAGGTCCTCTAGCATTTTCACGATGGAAGGATCGGCTGTTGATACATTTTTGCTTGACCTCTCCGGTACCTGTTCGGCTGAGGAAGTAGTTTCCGACGCTACTGTGCTAGGAGTCTTCGGGTGGCTTTGCAACTAAGCGATAGCCAACTGTTGAGCCTGCAACATTTCAAAAATAACATGAAGACTGACTTCCTATTCTTTCCGGGCTGGGATTTTGTGGGCTTCTTGTTGGTCGTCGTGTCGTATGCTCATGCTGGTATGTGAGGTTTTGTTGACCTACTATGCATCCTGCGAATCCACGTCTGCTAAAATCGGTCCGGGCGCGTTATTGGGATTCTGCGGTGGTGCGCCGACGATTGGAACAACCACACCATTTTCTCTTGTGGTATTAAAGGTTGCTATTCTCGACTCTGTTTACCAAGCCAGACATTTTTTCCTGAAATCAAAAGATATTGGACAAGAAAAAGTGAGAAAGATAACTTGCGTTTGTGTAACAAAACCAGCAAGAAAATAATCACTATTATTTTTTGTCCCACGGTGGGTGCCAAACTGTTTACCGTGAAAATGGTAATAACAATTAAATTTATAAAAGGGACTCTAAAAATACATGATCTATTTTTATGCCAGTTGTTAGAGCAGTGGATGCTAGATATGTGAAGTTATTCGACGAAATAAAAGCTAACACGGGGCAGTAACCAAATCGAGAGGCTTGCTACCCAGGCCTCGGACTGATCGATGAAAGGCCTCGAGGTCGATGCCTGGGCTCGAGCTCGAGCTATGGGGGTAATCGGGAGGGGAATAACAGTTAGGATATGATTAAAGGAGACTCTTTATGGCCAGTATCAAACAATAAAAGAAGAACACGTATGAAAGCAATAAATGGAAAGAGTCGCCTCGAGCAAGCAAGTTAGAGAGAAAAAAGAGAGAGTTGTTATTGATCTTGCGTAGAATGATTAGAGCAACAACATCCCTTTACAAAGTGGTGAGGATCCCCTCTATATAGAAGGGGAAAATACAACATAGTACATAATGCATTAATTGTAAAGACATGGAGATGGGACGGCAGTGCACATGTTACCGTTTCATTATTCTTATTAATAGATATGATGTTCATTATGCTTCTTTATTGATGCCTCTTTATTGGTTTACTGTTAGAATCTGATATCCCCCGCAGCATGTCCCATTCCCAGCTTATCATATTGATTCTTGTTATTATAATTCTATTTGTATATGATTTAACTGCACATGTTTATATGGTTGTCGTGTCCTAGCCTCGTCACTACTTCGCCGAGGTTAGGCTCGACACTTACCAGTACATGGGGTCGGTTGTACTAATACTACACTCTACACTCTTTTATGCATATTTTGGTATCGAACCCGGTGAATAGCTAAGGTAGCTTAGCTGCCTTCAGTCCAGGGAGACCAAGGTAGATCTGCTGGCGTCCGTAGAGCCTAAAGTCTCCCTTCCATGCTTTAGATTTCTGCTGTCTCTTTTCATTCCAAGAACAGTTGTACTTTTCTTTTCAGACCAGTGTTTGTAGTAATTCGTAGATGTTCATGAATTTTTGACACCATATTTGGGGGTAGACGTGTATTGGACTATTTGAGATTGTTATAACTCTTGTGCACTTTTCATTTGTTTAGCCTTAGTTACTGTTTATATCTGTTTTGGTTCATTGTTAATGTGTAATATCTAAAGTGTTGGCTTGCCTAACTTTTACGAGTAGGCTCCATCACAACTCCTGAGAGTGGGAAATTTGGGTCGTGACAATATTATTTATGCATTATTTGCAATAATAGCCTATACTTTCGCAGTAATTATATTCATTATACTTTTTATGTCAAAATAACATTTATTTTCATAATCATAATCTACTATTTTAAAGTCTTTAATTTCATAAATGGCATGCTTATACATTTTTTATCTATTTTTACAATTTAGTTTTTAATCAGTTTTATATGTTTTTAAAATATGCAGCCCAATTAGGTTGAATTTCGGACCAAAAGAGGTCCAAAATCTCTAAGCCCAACAACGCTGAGCCCAATTATATGTGACCCGGTAGCCATACCTGGCCGGTGACCTGCCACCCGCCCCATTTAATTTTTTAATTATCAGCCGTTGATACTAAATGGTCAACGATCCACACCAATTCTCCTCTTTTCCTTATATACCCCCAACCTCAACCCAAAATCCACTATCACCCACGGCCGCCCTCAAATGCTCTTTTCATCTCTTAAAGCAAAACCCTAGCCGAATCTGAAGATCTCCCTTCACCATTTCCTTTTACGCGTTCATACGCGGACTCACCCGCCTTATTTGTTATTAGTTACTTAGTTATGGTAACTTTCATTACCCGTCTGTCTATGGCAAAAATGGGTGGATACAGTTTTGACCTTATGGATTTGGACACGAGCTTGGCTTTATATATATCCGGGAAGAGAGAATATCTTCCCATTCTGGCGTATTCCTTCTGATTTCTTCTTGACTAGGGTTTGCATGTGATTTATCCTAAATTCGATTCCAACTAGGTTTGCATGGCTTTGATCTTTTCCTTACTTGCTAACCTTTTACGAGTACTATATAAACCCCCTCCCCTTTCCCCTCAGAGGAAGACCTAGATCATTCACCTCTCATCTCTCACTCACACTTGTTGTTTCTATTGTTCTGTTGTTCCTGGTTTCACTGTTTATTTGGTTTAGTTGTGGCCGGCTGAAATAACCAGCAGACATTAATTCTTAGACCTTTCGCAACATAAGCACTACTCGGATCCCTAGAGGTCCTCGCGAACTCTGATTTCCCGGGATTCAAGGTTCGGGGAACACAATTTGGCACTCTTTTCAATTTCTACTGCATGTTCTTATTACTATCTTGACTGGTCATTATATTTGGCCATTCTATTTTACTCTTGCCTGCTTAGTCGTAGAGTTTTCTATGAATGATTTTCCAATCACGGTCTCTTCTTGATTAGTCAAAGCATGCTCATAGGAAATCTTTGCTACTGGTTCATCTCATGAAGTTCAATTGCTGATTGTTTGCTGTTAGAATCATGATTATGCTTCGATGTTTGATTGTATAATTAGACATGTCTAATCAATTGGATAAGGATATTTTTTGAATTTGGTGTTTGTCTTACCACTCTTTGGTGACCGTTCTACCATATGATTCGCCCGTTAGTTCCTATCAAACTTAGAATGTGACTGAAATTGGCTAGGATTGCTAGAGTACAGGTTACAGATTCACCTCACATGTTGGTTGACGAGAGGCCTCACATGCGTTCTTTTACCATGTTAAGCCGGCATTTAAATTTGCCATAAATTCTGCTCCTACTGCTTTGGTCACTAATAAGACCTGAAACTGGAAGGCATTTATTTATGTGCTTAAGTTCTGTGGTATCTATAACTTCTTAACACCTACTTACTCCATGTTGAATTTGTCTACAGACTTTAGTTACTCGTTTGGTGCAAGTTCGTTGGCCCAACATGACTTGATTTCATGATTTACTTGTCTGTACCAGGAACAAGCATGATATGATATATCACGCTGCCTTATTTCTCATTTTGTGCTATTTTTGAAGCCCTATTCTTCACATTTTGTTGAATGACTGATTCCGTAAAATATGCACTGTATGTCCATCACATGCATTTCGAAGTCTGCCTCTAGGGATGTAGGTCTTGTTGAGACTAGTTCCCTAATTTGTCTAGAGTATGGTTTAGGGGAACCTTGCCTTTGAGATTAGTCGAAAATCACACTCAACAAGGCGTTTTCACTGATGCTGAGTTATGAGTGAAACTTATGGGCTTCGTCCATTTTTTCTAGAAATTCTGAAGCCCAGATACACTTTGGTTCATATTATATTTAGTTGGGGCATTTGCATCTATACCTGCTTTTTTGGTCACATTTTAACTTGTACCCGCTTTGTAAAACAAATTGCAAGCGTACCCACTTTTTCGCGTAACTTTAACATTTGGGCCTGAAGTAGCAAAGGCACGCAAACTTCAGCATTCTAGTAGACGGACCTGAAGTAGCAAAAATTGATGAACCAAGTGTGCTGAAATATTTGTTTGTAATTGTTGTACTTAAACATTCTTGTGTTGAAGTTTTGTTCTCTATTCGCTGAAGTTTTTATTTGTAATTTCTGAACTTAAGCATTTTTGTCCTAGATAAGATGCTGAAGTTATTTAGTTCATTTGTAAAAACTTCAGCACTAAATAAGCTGAAGTTTTTTTGTCCTAGATTCATTAGTTTTGTCATAAAGCTTTTTGCAGAAGATGTTGAAGTTATTTAGTTTATTTGTAAAAATTTTAGCACTATATAAGCTGAAGTTTTTTTTGTCCTGGATTCATTTGTTTTGTCATAAAGCTTGTTCAAAAACTTCAGTAGAAGATGCTGAAGTTATTTAGTTCATTTGTAAAAACTTCAGCACTAAATAAGCTGAAGTTTTTTTGTCCTGGATTCATTAGTTTTATTATAATCAGACTAATATAAAAATAATCAGATTGACAACAGTATCGAAATCATAAAATTTTGGAAATAATAAATGTGAAAAGAACAAAATTATCATGAAAAGAATCACTAAGTGTGACCTTAAACTTTCCGTACATGAAAATATTCACAAATTATTGTCTACTAACATACGCAATTATTTATAATTTATTTTTAAATGATCTGATAAACATAATTATGGCAATCATCTCATGAACTGTGGTTTCATAAAAGCAGCACCAACAGCAGCTGAAGAAAGAAGAAGAAGAAGAAGAAGAAGAAGAAGAAGAAGAAGAAGAAGAAGAAGAAGAAGAAGAAGAAGAAGAAGATGATGATGATGATGATGATGATGAAGGAGGAGAAAGAGGAGGAGAAAAGGGGCTGAAATTGTTTAAAAAGTAGGTACAAGTTAAAACTTTTTTAAAAAATGGGTATAAGTTAAATGGGGGCGACCAAATAGGACGCCCCGTGCAATTTTTACTATTTAGTTACTATATCACTGGGCCTGTGGCCCAGTGTATTTTTTTATCTCTTTCTGTTGGGTCTGTAATAATGACTCTTGTAAAAAATAGTTATGGGGGCTATTGGATGTTAGGGGTCGAGCATTCTATCTTTGAAAATCATGTGTATAGAATTTTATTTATATTAAGGTAGAAACCATGCCTATATGTTTTAAATTACTACGTGCTACTTGCCAAAAGAAAACATGCATATAGGTCTTGAAATCTTACATTTTACTTGTCAAAATAGAAGCTATGTCTATAGGATTTATATCTCCCTTTGAAAACATGATTCTAGGGCCTTAACTAATACGGTTGAACACTGCCTAAATAACACGCCTATGAAGCCTAGTAATTAAAAAACATCACCTAGATAACATGCCTACAGGATTTATTATGTGTTAATTTTCTCTCTTATCTTCACCACTATCTTGATATCATGTTCTTAAGTTCTTATGTTTAGAAATCATGCCTATAGGACTGCAAGTAACAACCTAGCTACTTGATTACTTTTATCACTTAACTGGTTCGTGTTTATTAACTCTTGACCACGTAGAAATTCTGCCTATAGGGTTAAAATAATAAAATCTAGCTTTTGTATTTTTTGCTACCAAGAGATCATGCCTATAGGATTAACTATATTACCTAAGCAGTTTACGCTATCCGTCACTACAGTCACAACTGTCACCTAGAAATCTTGTTTTAGGCATGAAACATTAATCCAATAGTACATGCCAATTTCAAAGATCTGCCCAGTGTAATACAATGTTTAGAATTCATGCTCATAGAACACAATTTGTAATACAGTCTACCATGTCCACATATAATTAGTAACAGTCTGTGCACCTATATATGAGTCTATATTGGAGGTTTATGTGAGTCCTTTACATGCTAATTGTATTCTTTGAAGTCCTATTTTTAATGTTTGAGCAACCATAGGACGAGTCTAGAACCACCCTCATAGTTGTCCAAAAGTCTCATGGACTATAGGTATATAACGGGTAGGCATTCATAAGGCACGAGTTAGAATTGAATTAGTGTGATTTAGTTAAACAACTTAAAGATAGTAATTGGATAGCACGAGATGATAGTTTGTGATTGCCGGATAATACGAGCAATCATTGCACCTAAAGTTGTGAAGTATTGTTTATGTTGCACGGGGTAATCCTTTAGGCTTAAAAATTAAAGACTCCCCACTATGTCTAATTATTCATGTGTGTCCTTTCTTGATTAATGAGTAGTATTTAGGATTTGTTTAAGTAACTCTAAGGTTTAAATATCTTAAGTTGGACTATATTCTGTCATTTCGCCCCACCTATAATAATTAGTAGCATATTTAATCACCTACTTATTTAGCTTAATAATGAATCAATTCGTATGTCCACCTAGGATAACTTAGTTAATAACTTAATATTCCCACATAGTTTAAAATTTGACTGTATCCACAATTGTGGACCTCGAAGAGTGCGTAATTCCTTCTTTTCGAGGTAATTTGAACCCTTACCCGATCCTTGGAAACGCTGACTAGTTAAAATAGAGTTATTTGCAAATAGGTGCCCAAATGCACCATTAAAATTGTTAGGTAGAGAATCTTCTCGTCACGACCCGAAATCCCAATCACGGGGCCATGATGGCGCCAATCCTCCACTTGCTAGGCAAGCCAACATCAGTACACAACTAATTATTTTTAAACCAAGTTGAAAGCAATATAATAAGAAATGAAACTGTAGAATTCCAAAATAGATATAATAACTCCAAACGCTGACTAGCCAAATCCCAAAATCCGATGTCACAGGTTCATGAGCATACTAAAAGTGATTCAACCAATATCTGAATGGAAATACAACTATTTGAAATAAAATAAATAGTAAAACTAGATAAGGAAGTGGACTTTAGAGACTGCAATCGCCATGCAAGTCTACCTCAAGTCTCTAGATGCAGAAATGGTCCAAGCAGAAATTCCGCTAGACGCCGCTAGGACCAACACCATAATCTGCACAAGAAGTACAAAAGTGTAGTATATGTTCAATCGACCCAATGTAATCCGTAAGTTTCGAGCCTAACCCCGACAAGGTAGTGACAAGGCTAAGATAAGACACCTACTAAAAATTTGTCAAGATATATACATAAAGCATCAAAAATAACAAGTAAAGTATTTAATGTACTAATGGGGTCGGAGCATAATAAAGGGAACAACAATCGAATCAATAAGTAGAAAATCACCAAGTAGTCTCTTTCTGAAATAAACAACGAAACAACTAAGTTAAATTCATAATCAGAGAAACAAGTAAAGCAATGAAATCGCGACCCTGGCCACGCGTTCGCGAAGCACAACCTCTCACACATACGCGATCGCGACCTCCTATCTGCAAACGCATAGAACAACTTCACCTCTGCCTCAAATTAGCCTACGCGATCGCGAAGAGCAAAACGTCTGCAACAGAATACCAGCAAAACTGCTAAATCCTCACGTCAAAAAAATGTCACATTGGGCATCTGAAACACACCTGAGGCCCTCGGGACATCAATAGAAAAATGCTAACATATCCCATAACATTATTCAATCTTTTTCCAACCTTCGGAACGCTCAAAACAACAAATTAACATCAGATTCAAGCCAA
This sequence comes from Nicotiana tabacum, assembly GCF_000715075.1. NCBI lineage: Eukaryota > Viridiplantae > Streptophyta > Magnoliopsida > Solanales > Solanaceae > Nicotiana > Nicotiana tabacum. The sequence continues at coordinate 151,091,110 of NC_134080.1, read as the reverse complement.
AGAATTTCAAAAACTTCCAAATTCCGCTTTTGATCAAAAAGTCTATCAAACCTCGTTCGAATAACCTGAATTTTTGCACACACGTCATAAATGACACAACAGACCTACTCCAACTTCCAGAATTCCATTCTGACACCTATATCAAAATCTCCCCTATCAACCGGAAAATGCCAAAATTCCAATTTCGTCAATTCAACCCTAAATCTACTCCGGAGCTCCAAAACACATTCCGATCACACTTCTAAGTCATAAATCACCTCCTGAAGCTAACCGAACCCTCAGAAATCACATACGAGTCCTCTAACACCTAAGTCAACATCCGGTTGACTTTTCCAACTTAAGCTTATTTAAAAGAGACTAAGTGTCTCAAACCTTACCAAAATCATTCCGGATTCAATCCGACTAGCCCGATACCACATAACACAGATAGACAAAGCATAAAGAAGCAGAAATAGGGGAAATGGAGCGGTAACTCATGAGACGACTGGCCGGGTCGTCACATCCTCCCCAACTTAAACAAACGTTCATCCTCGAACAAGTTAAGAAACATACCTAAAGCCTCAAATAGATGAGGATATCTGCTCCGCATTCCTGCTCGGGTTCCCAGGTAGAATCCTCCATGGGCCGACCTCTCTACTTCACTTTCACTAAAGTTATATCTTTTGACCTCAACTTTCGAACCTGACGACCTAAAATAGCTACTGGCTCCACATCATAAGTCAAATCATCATCCAACTGAACCGTACTGAAATCCAAAAAATGAGATGGATCCCCAATATATTTCCGGAGCATAGAAACATGAAATACTAGATGCACACTCGATAGGCTGGGTGGCAAGGCAAGCTCATAAGCCACTCCCCAATCCTCTGAAGCACCTCAAAAGGCCCAATAAACTGAGGACTCAATTTCCCTTTCTTCCCAAATCTCATAACACCTTTCATGGGTGAAACTTTCAACAGAACCTTCTCGCCAACCATGTAGGACACATCCTGAACCTTTCTATCAGCATAGCTCTTTTGCCTTGACTGCGCTGTATGAAGCCTCTCCTGAATCACCTTTACCTTTTTAAAAGTATCTTGCACTAGGTCTATCCCCAATAGCCTAGACTCACCGGGCTCGAACCAACTAACCGAAAATCTACACCGTCTCCCATACAAAGCCTCATATGGAGCCATCTAAATACTCGATTGATAGCTGTTGTTATAAGCAAACTCTACAAGCGGTAGAAACCGATCCCATGACCCTTCAAAATTAGTGACATAAGCGTGCAATATGTCCTCCAATATTTGAATGGTGCGCTCAGACTACCCGTCCATCTGAGGATGAAAATCTGTGCTCAACTCAACCTGAGTACCCAAATCTCTCTACACGGCTCTGCAAAACTGCGAAGTAAACTGAGTACCTCTATCTGAAATGATGGAAACCAGGACGCCATGCAAACGAACAATCTCTCGGATATAGATCTATGTCAACCACTCTGAAGAATAAGTAGTACACATAGGAATGAAGTGCGCGGACTTGGTCAACCAATCCACAATCACCCAAATAGCATCGAACTTTTTCAAAGGCCGCGGGAGCCCAACTACAAAGCCCATGGTGATCCGATCCCACTTCCATTCTGGAATATCCATTTGCTGAAGCAAGCCACCCGGTCTATGATGCTCATATTTCACCTGCTGACAATTGAGACACTGAGATACAAATCCCACAATGTCTTTATTCATTATTCTCTACCAATAATGTTGTCTCAGATCCTAGTACATCTTCGCGGCACCTGGATGAATGGAATACCGCGAGCTATTGGCTTTCTCCATAATCAACTCCTGAAGCCCATCTACATTGGGCACACATATCTGGCCCTGCATCCTCAACACCCCATCATCACCAATGATCACATCTCTGGAATCATCATGTTGAACTCTGTCCTTCAGGACAAGCAAATGCGGATCATCATACTATCTCTCTATGATGCGATCATATAAGGAAGACCGAGAAACCACACAAGCCAATACCCGGCTGGGCTCCGAAACATCTAATCTCACAAACCGATTGGCCAAGGCCTGAACATCAACTGCAAGAGGTCTCTCCCCAACTAGTATATATGCCAAACTTCCCATACTCACCGCCTTTCGGCTCAAAGCATTGGCCATTACATTGGCCTTCCACAGATGGTACAATATAGCAATATCATAATCCTTAAGCAACTCCAACTGCCTCTGCTGCCTCAAATTGAGATCCTTCTATTTGAACAAGTGCTAGAGTATACGATGATCAGTAAACACCTCACAAGACACACCATACAAGTAGTGCCTCCAAATCTTCAACGTGTGAACTATGGAAGCCAACTCCAAATCATGAATGGGGTAGTTCTTCTCATGGGGCTTCAACTGACAAGAAGCATAAGCAATAACTCTACCCTACTACATCAATACACAACTAATGCCAACTCTCGAAGCATCAGAATACACGGTATATGAACCTAAAGTTGATGCAAAAACTAACACTGGAGCTGTGGTCAAAGCTGTCTTGAGCTTCTGAAAGCTCTCCTCACACTCGTCCAACCATACAAATGAAGCACCCTTCTGAGTCAACTTGGTCAAAGGCAATGCGATAGATGAGAATCCCTGACCAAACTGGCGATAATAGCCTGCCAAACCAAGAAAGCTGTGAATTTCTGTGGCTAAGGATGGTCTGAGACAACTCTGAATTGCCTCTATCTTCTTCAGATCAACCTGAATACCCTCGCTGGACACCACGTGCCCCAAGAAAGCCACTGAACTGAGCCAAAGCTCACATTTGGAGAACTTTGAATTAAGCTTCTCCTCCCTCTATCTCTTCAACACAACTCTCAAATGCTCCGCGTGCTCCTCCCGACTATGCGAGTATACTAGAATATCATCAATGAAAACAATCACGAACGAGTCGAGATAAGGCCGAAACACGTTGTTCATCAAATGCATGAATGCTGCTGGGGCATTGGTCAGCCTAAAAGACATCACAAGGAACTCATAATGACCATATCGGGTCCTAAAAGCTGTCTTAAAAATATCCGAGTCCCTGATCTTCAACTGGTGATACCCTGAACGGAGATCAATCTTGGAGAACACCTTCGCTCCTTGAAGCTGGTCAAATAAATCATCAATGCGAGGAAACAAATACTTGTTCTTAATTGTAACTTTGTTCAATTGCCTATAATCAATGCACATTCGCATCGTGCCATCCTTTTTCTTCACAAATAGAACAGGCGTACCCCACGGTGACATACTAGGCCAAATAAACCCTTTATCAACGAGTTCCTGAAGCTACTCCTTCAACTCTTTCAACTCCGCCGGTGCCATACGATACGATGGAATAGAAGTGGGCTGAGTTCCCGGCACCAGATCAATACCAAAATCAATATCCCTGTCCGGTGGCATTCCCAACCGGTCTGTAGGAAAAACATCGGGAAAATCCTCACAATAGGAACATAATCAATACTAGGAGTCTCTGCACTGACATCACTCACAAAGGCTAGGTATGAAAGACAACCCTTCCCAACCATCCGCTGGGCCTTCAGAAATGATATCACCCTACTAGGGACAAAATCAGTTGAACCTCGCCACTCAATCCATGGCACACTAGGCATAGCCAATGTCACTGTCTTAGCATGACAGTCCAATATAGCATGACACGAAGATATCCAATCCATGCCCAATATCATATCAAAATCCACCATACAAAACAACAATAGATCTACCTAGGTCTCCAGACCCCTAATAGTCACCACACACAACCGGTATACATGGTCCATAACTATAGTATCGCCCACCGGAGTAGATACACGAATAGATAAGACAAGAGACTCACGAGGCGTATACAAATAACGAGCAAAGTATGATGACACATATGAAAAAGTGGAACCAGTATCAAATAATACAGAGGCATCTCTGTGGTAGACTAAGACAATACCTGTAATCACAGCATCTGAAGCAATAACATCTGGTCTGGCTGGGAGTGCATAGAAACGGTCCTAACCACTACCTGATCGACCTCCCCCTCTGGGGCGACCCCTAGCTGACTGACCTCTACCTCTAGTTACTTAAGCGGGTGGTGAAGTAACTGGAGCTGAAGTCAAGGGCTGACCCCTCTGCTGAGATGAAACCTCAAGAAGATGAGGACACTACCTCCTCATATGCCCAAACTCTCCATACTCATAACAACTCCCTGGTGCAGGGAACGGGGACTGAAGGGAACCCCTAGCACCGAAATGACTAGTAGAAGGACCTGGCATAGAAGAACCCTGAACTGATGGAACACGGGATGAACTTTGGGCTGGTAGGGCACTAAGTGATGAATGGCCTTGATGTGAGCTATGAGGACCATGACCCGATGACACCCCATGATGAACTGGGTGAGCTGAGTGAGCATGTCTGAATGCATGGCCTCTGCTGTGCTGAAACTGACCCCTCAAAGGAGCACCACCAAAACTACTAGATCCCCGAGGCCTCTTGGCCTCCCTCTTATCTTGCTCCTGGCGACGAACTGATTCAATCTCGCGAGCAATGTCAACAACCTCTTCAAAAGTAGCACCTGGCACCCTCTCCCTGGTTATGAGAATCTGAAGCTGATATGTGAGGCCATAAACGAACCTCCTGATCCTCTCTCTATTCATAGGAACCAACTGTATGACGAGCTAACTCTGAGAACCTCATATCATACTACGTCACAGTCATATCTTCCTAATGCAACTGCTCAAACTGCCTGCACAACTCCTCCCTATGAGACTTTGGCACATACTTCTCTAAAAAAAAGGACGGAGAACTGCTGCCAGGTAAGGGGCACTGCATCCACAGGCCTACACCTCTTATAAGCCTCCTACCAAGTAAAGGCAGCTCCAGAAAACTGAAAAGTAGTAAATGCTACACCATTGGTCTCTAGAATACCCGGTGTACGAAGAATCCTCTAACACTTGTCCAAGAAACCCTGGGCATCCTCGCCCTATGTACCACTGAAAGTCGGAAGCTGAAATCTACCAAACCTCTCCAATCGACACTACTCGTCGTCAGGCATAACTGGTACCACATACTCCTGAACTGGTGCAACCAACTGGGCTGAAGGTTACTCTAGTGTCTGAAGTCCCTGCAAAACCTGCTCAAGTGTGCGAGCAACGGGAGTTTGAGTACCTCCTATGGCCTGAGATGTAACTACGACCGTAGTAATTGAGACTGCCTAAGTCAGGCCAGTACATACTGATAGAATCTGAGCTAAATCCTCCTGAAGGTTTGGAATCACAATAGGCATAGCCGGTGCCTGAGCTGGTGTTTCTGGGGCATCCACAACTAGGACATGATCCTGAACAGGAGCGGTTAGTAGATCTGCAGGTGTTGCCCTAGCTGCTGTGCGGGCTACACCCCTGCCCCTACCATGGCCCCGATCGCGTCTTCGACCTTTAGTGGCCCCAACTGGTGGTACTGGTGGTCGTCCATCTTGACCCGTAACACGTGTCCTCACCATCTGTGAGAGAATAGAATAACAGAACTTTAGTACTAGAATCAACAAATTCACACAACGGGAATTCAAGAATGTGAAGTTTTCCTAAAGATTCTGCAACCTCCTGAGGATAAATACAGACGTCTCCGTACTTATCTACGAGACTCTACTAAACCGGCTCATGACTCACGAAACGTATATAACCTAGGCTCTGATACAAACTTGTCACGACCCCAAATACCCGGTCGTGATAGCACCTATCACATTACTAGGCAAGCCAACCCAAACCATCAATCAAATCGAAAGAAGTGTTTAAACCAGCTAAAATAATGCAGAATCCAATAAAACATAAGACAACATAACCCCAAATATCTGGTATCACGAATATAGAGCCTCTAAATATACAAGTCTTACTGTCTATTACATAACAAGTCTAAAATGCGAGAAAACAAGGATAAGAGGAAGAAATTAGAGATGCGGATGCCATGCAGCTACTTTGCAGTCTCCGGCAACTCTGACAATGCTGAGACCCTTACTCTGCCGCTCGGGCACCTAGATCTACACATAAGGTGCAGGGAGTAACGTGAGTACGCCAACTCAGTAAGTAACTAAAGTAAATAAGGTCTAAGTGCAGGGACGAGCAATTTAAAACCATATAAGAGTTTTCAATAAAAATATCAAGTCAAAACCAACAGTGCCATAGTGAGTTATCTCGTAAGACTTCAGTTTCAATTAAAATAATTTGAAATCATTCATTCAACATTTTTCAACAGAGGCTTAGTATAAAAGAAGAGTGAAAACAACAAAAGTCATAAACAAGCCCCTCGAGCCAGGAATCACTCGTAAATATAGCCTCTCGGGTAAGCCTCTCAGTCACTCGTGACTCAGCTCTCGTTAAGCAGTACTCACACTTAGCACTCCGTCTCAATAACATCTCGTACTAATAATAGTCATAATAACCGCTGCGGCGTGCATCCCGATCCATAGTTTATAATTGACTACGCTCACTGGGGTGTACAAACTCTGGAGGGACTCCTATAGCCCAATCGTCATATCGCTGCAGCGCACAGCCTGATCCAATATATATTGCTACGACGTGCAGCCTGATCCAATATATATCGCTGCAGCATGCAGCCCGATACATATGTATATCGTTGCAGCGTGCAGCCCGATCCATATATCTATAATATCGCTGCGGTGTGCAGCCCGATCCATAATATGTATATAATCCTCACCATTAGGTCATCAACCTCTCTCAATCATTAACCTCACAGCCACTCGGACATATCAGTGGAAATTAGGGAACTCAGCCCAAACAGTTTTCATATATTAAGAAGTAGAGTGATGAAGCCGGATTTAAACAATAAATTGGTAAAACATGGCTGAGGATGTTCTTTCAAAATAAATAGAGTGAAGAAAGTAGTAAAAATACCCCTAAGGGTCTAAACAGGTCGGCACAAAGCCGTAAACATGGCGTACAACCCAAAATATAGTATCAATCTCTAAAATACGGGATATCATAAGATTTCAAATCAAATACGCAACTTAATAGCTGCTACGGGACGAACCAAGTCACAAATCCCTACCGGTGCACGCCCATACGCTCGTCACCTAGTATGTGCGCCACCTCATTTATTAAAACAATACGAAATACTGGGGTTTCATACCCTCAGGTCCAGATTTACAATGGTTACTTACCTCAAACCGGATGAAATACTACTCCGCAACGCCCATGCCTCTCGCCTCAGCCTCAACTCATGTCGAATCTATCCAAAATCAGAATTACAACATCAATATATGCCAAGGGAATGAAGCCCATGCGCAAATAATCAAATTATACCAAAAAACCCGAAATTGGTCCAACCCGACCCCTGGCCCACGTCTCGAAATTCGATAAAAGTCACATAAATGGAATCCATATCCTCTCACGAGTTCATACATATCAAGAATACCAAAATTCAACCACAAATGCCCCCTCAAATTCCTAGATTAAGGTCTCCAATTTCCAAGCCCTAACTCCCCATTTTTTGGCTTCAAATTACCCAAATTTCATGTTTAATTAGGTAGAAATCACAATAGGATCGAGTATTAAGTTCAAAAATCTTACCTCCAAGTGTTTCCCTTCGATTCCCTCTTCAATCCCTCTCAAAAAGCTTCAAATCCGGCCAACAATGGTGAGAAATGGCATAACATCCGCGAAGATGGCTATTTAAACTTACCGCCCAGATGTTTTTCCTTCATCGCGATTGCGGGAACAACTTCATGATTGCAAAGCAAAAAAGTGAACTGCCCCTCAACTTACCTTACGCAATCACGTAAAACTCCTCGCGTACGCGCACCTTAATCACCCAAACCTACCCGATCGCGTCCTGCCTCACACGGTCGCATAGAGAAATCACCTCCACTATACACTATCTTGCCTTCTTCTATGCAAACGTGACCCTGGCCATGCGTCCGCGAAGCACAACCTCTCACACATATGCGATCGCGACCTCTTATCTGCAAACCCATAGAACAACTTCACCTCTTCCCCAAATTAGCCTACGCGATCGTGATCCCCTCTACGCGATCGCGAAGAGCAAAACGTCTGCAACAGAATACCAACAAAACTGCTAACTCCTCAAGTCCAAAAATGTCCCATTGGGCATCTGAAACACACCCGAGGCCCTTGGGACCTCAACAAAAAAATGCTAACATATCCCATAACATTATTCAAACTTGTTCTAACCCTCGGAACACTCAAAACAACATCAAAACAACAAATTAACATCGGATTCGAGCCTAAGAATTTCAAAAACTTCCAAATTCTACTTTCGATCAAAAAGTCTATCAAACCTCATCCGAATGACCTGAAGTTTTGCACACACATCATAAATGACACAACGAACCTACTCCAACTTCCGAAATTCCATTCTAATCCCTACATCAAAATCTCCCCTATCAATCGAAAAACGCCAAAATTCCAATTTCGCCAATTCAACCCTAAATCTACTCCGGACCTCCAAAATACATTCCGATCACGCTCCTAGTCATAAATAACCTCCCGAAGCTAACTGAACCATCGAATTTCACATCCGAGCCTTCTAACACCTAAGTCAACATCCGATTGACTTTTCCAACTTAAGCTTCCTTAAAAGAGAATAAACAGAGCGGTAACTCATGAGACGACTTGCCGGGTCGTCACATACGCACATTTGTCAAAATCCGGTTTGTTTCTTTAGCTTGGGTTGCGGCCGCAAATGGAATTCTGCGATCGACAATTTCTTATGCGGTCGCAGAAATCCTTCTGCGGACCGCATATCTTTGCTTCTGCGCCCTTTATTGCCTTGCACTTCGGAACACTCCTTTTGAGTCGGATTTCATCATGGGAGACCAAACTTCCAGAATTCCTGCAATTTCTCAATTTCATTAGTTTCGGGAACACAATTCAATACTTTCAGACTAAAACAAAAGCAAAGAGGTGCTCATGAGCAGTCAAAATCCCCACTTATCAATGTTACAGCATAACCTTTCATGCTTTTAATCCTTACATTCACTTAATCAATGATAACAATATGAAAATAAGGCACGACAACACCCTTCGTGCTTTTATTTCTTCCTCACCAGGTAATATTAATAACTCAAAGTATCAAACAAGGTGGGAAGAAAATTTCAAATTCAACCATGGTGTTATTATAAGCAAAATCAACTTTTAGTATCCCAACAACTTCAAAATATGCAATAAATACGAAAGCGGACAATTAAAGTAATAGCAATCTAACTAAGTTCAATAAGACAATTTCCACCCGCATGCTTTAACCCAATGACAACGCATATATACTCGTCACCTCACATATACGTCGTCCCCACATATAATTCACGTAGAATATAGATCAATAAGTCCTAGTTTCCTCAAGTCAAATTGACCTTGACACCTACCTCACTCTGCAATAAAATCAACAATTAATCACGACCTTGCCTTTGGAACAAGCCTCCAAACTAACTGAATCTAGAAAATTATTGATCAAACAATTTAAAATAAGCTTTAAAAACTATCCACGAATAAAAAAAATTCAACTTTGATCATTTTTGAAAACGTCAAGAAAAGTCAACCTCGAGCCCGCTTGGTCTAAATCTGAGATTCGGACCAAAACCTGATTATTCATTCACCCTTGAGCCCGTTTATGTGATTTAGTTGTTAATCCGACCTCAATTTGAGGTCTAAATCTCAATTTCACAAAATCCTTGAATTCTACTCAAAACCCCTTATTTCTACCATAAAATTAATAGATTTGATGTTAAAAACTCATGAAAAGTAATGGGGAATTGATATAAAATATACTAGAGTTGCTTACCAATAAATTTGGGAAGAAAACGTTCTTCAAAAATTGCCTCTAGAGTGTTTGGGGTTGAGAAATGGTGTAAAATGAGCTAAGTCCCATTTTCCCCCTCTTTTATCCAGCTGTAGGTGTCGTGTTTGCGAACACTTATTTGCAAATGCGATGCCCGCAAATGCCAGTGCATCATGCGTAGAAGGGTCGCAAATGCGACATATTCTTCGAAAATGTGAAAAGCCCACCTTCACAAATGCGGATAATTGCTTCACAAATGCGAAGCTATCCTACCCAGTGGTTGTAAATGCGACCAAAATATTCGCGAAAGCAACTGACCAACCTTGGTAAAAGCGAACCTCCCCTCACAAATACTAGGTCAACTTGCCTTTATTCCCAAACTACATCACTCCCTTCATAGGTAACACTTGGAGAAGGACCTTCTTACCTACCATATAAGCCACATCTCAAACCTTCCGATTTGCATAACTCTTCTTCCTAGACTGAGGTCAACGAAGTCGCTCCTGAATCAACTTAACCTTCCCAAAGCCTCACGGACCAAATCAATGCCTAATAATCCAAATTCTCTAAGCTCAAACCAATCAATCACCGAACAACATCGCCTCCTATATAAGGCCTCGTATGATGCCATCTGAATACTCGTTTGATAGCTGTTGTTGTTGGCAAACTCTGTGAGTGGTAGAAACTGATCCCATAAAACTTGGAAATCAATAACACATGCACGTAACATGTCCTCTATAATTTGAAAAGTGCGTTCGTATTGTCAACTGCATACCCATCTCACGCTGCACAACTCTCCAAAAATGTAATGTCAACTGCATTACTCTATTTGAAATGATGGAAATGGACACACTGTGTAGGAGGATAATATCCCAGATTTAAATCTAAGCCAACCGCTCGGAAGAATAGGAAGTCATCAATGGAATGAAGTGTGAAGACTTAGTCAACCAATCCATAATAACCCAGACTGCATCATATTTCCTCAAAGTTCGTGGTAAGCCTACCACAAAATCTATAGTGATGAGCTCTATCACACCCCGAACCTGGGGATGCGTGGCTAGCACCCGGTGCCGTAGTGGCCCGAGTGAACCACTCTGTAACTCATTCATTCCTTTTTAAAACTATCAAGGGCCAGCATGGCCACAACTCGTAATGTAAAATTGTAAGTGGGCAAATGTTATATCAATGAACTATCATTCATAAAACATCAATACATATGGGTCGTCAAGGCCTCTATCATACTGTACATAGTAAACCTATGTCTACAAAGCCTCTGAGATTATTTGACATAAAATGGGACAGGGTGCCGGCCTACCCATAAGTCTGTAGTAAAACACTGACATGTGACTCATAGACTCGGCTGCACTCCGAATGAGATGGAGTCTTACCTATCATTCACTGAATGCCAATCTCATCTACGATGAAGGCTTATCAAAATGATTATCTATACCTGCAGGCATGAATGCAACGTCCCCAACAAAAGGACATCAATATGAATAATGTACTAAGTATGTTATATCAATGAACTATCATTCATAAAACATGAATACATATGGGTCGTCAAGGCCTCTAACATACTGTACATAGTAAACCTATGTCTACAAAGCCTCTGAGATTATTTGACATAAAATGGGACAGGGTGCCGGCCTACCCATAAGTCTGTAGTAAAACACTGACATGTGACTCATAGACTCGGCTGCACTCCGAATGAGATGGAGTCTTACCTATCATTCGCTGAATGCCAATCTCATCTACGATGAAGGCTTATCAAAATGATTATCTATACCTGCAGGCATGAATGCAACGTCCCCAACAAAAGGACATCAATATGAATAATGTACTAAGTATGTAAGGCATATAAATAAGTATATAAAGGACATAGAAGAAAACGTAGAGTAAATGACTTAGCCTGTAAATCTGGATGGCTCTGTAAATCATGAAAATATGTATAAGGCCATGCATATGTGTATAAATGTCATGTAATTCATAGGTCCATACGTACATAACATCATCAATCCTCTAAGGGCATCCCATCATATCATTTCAGCCACTATGGTGTCACGACCTGAATTCCCCACCGTCGGGAGTCGTGATGGCGCCTACTGTCGGAGCTAGGCAAGCCAACCTTAACATACCTTTTCAACTAATTTTCAACAAGATAATAATAAAAACAATAAATTCAAGCGGAAACCTTAATTTAATATTAAATGAACGAAAGTGGGAAAAATTAACGTCATCCTCTACCCAAGATTTAGTGTCACAATACTCACGGACTACTATAAGATACAACAAATAAGAGTTTGAAAGAAAATACATAAGGAGTCTGCTTCGATACAATGAAAACAAACAGAAATAAAATAGATGAGACTCAGGGCCCACACACACCAACGAACTACCTAGGAGTCTCTGGACTGAAGGCACGTGCCCAATCTACTGCCACTGCGGTCCGTAAGCTACTCCCGAATCTGTGCACAAAAAGGACACAGAAGTGTAGCATCAGTACAACCGACCCCATGTGCTGGTAAGTTCCTGGCCTAACCCCGGCGAGGTAGTGACGAGGCTAGACCGGACCTACCTCAAATAACCTGTACAGATATATGTGAAACAACGGAAAGATATACAGAATTTAAACAGATAATAGGGAGGGGACATGCTGTGGGGTGTAACAATTTAGATATAAGACCAACGAACAGAGAGATAGAAACTGAATAATTAGCATCTATGAAAGAGAGCAAGTGAATCAACAGCTGCACGGAACCAACCTTCGTGCTTTTACTCTCAATTCTCACCAATGTCAAATATAGTGCACGACATCACCCTTCGTGCTTTTCCTCACATAACTCTCACATCAAGGCACGGAATGACCCTTCGTGCTCAAATAATTAGAGACATGGCATGGAAAGACCCTTCGTGCATAAATAATTAGAGACATGGCACGGAAAAACCCTTCGTGCATAATTATCAAAACATGGCACGGAAAGACCCTTCGTGCATAATCGCTCTTCCTCATCAATCATCAGTCACAACCAATCGGGGAAAGGGAATATACAACAAGATTAAACATCCCGGAAAGGGAGAACAAATCAACAATAGGTCCCGGCAAGGGAAAAATACCACACTTCCTTCTTTAACTCATATGCTTCTCAACTATCACTTCATAATTATATTAGCAAGTAATTAGCTCAACTGTTTCACATCTTTCGAATTTAAAAGCAACTACGACTCACGGTCATGCTAGACTCCGGTGTATAGATAACCGTCACCATGCCTATACACCGTACTCCACAGTTAACACGTAGCAAATAATATCCAAATCCTAATCCCTCAAGCCAAAGTTAGAACAAACACTTACCTCGAATGCTCCAAACTCAACTCACGCTTCTAGTATAGCTTTACCTCTTGATTCCATCACCACCGCTCGGATCTAGTCATAAGTTACTTAATCACATTAATAATTACTAAATGAATCATCCCCAATGCATGAAAATAGATTTTTCAAGTTTTTTCCCAAAAAGGTCAAAAATACCCCCGGACCCACGTGGTCGAAACTCGAGGTTCGGACCAAAACCCGGTTACCCATTCCCCCATGAATCCAAATATATGATTTGTTTTTAAATCGGACCCCAAATTGAGGTCCAACTTCTCAATTTGTAGAAAACCTAGGTTCTATCAAAAGCACCCAATTTTCCCCATGAAAATCTTTGATTTGAAGTTGAAATTATATTAAAAGATGTTAAGGGATAAAGAAATTAAGTTAGAAATCACTTACCAATCGTTTTGGAGAAGAAAAGTTATTTGGAAAATCACCTCTTAGGTTTTGGGTTTTTGAAAAGTGAAAAATGACTGAGATTTCCGAACTTGTATACCTTTCTGAGGACCTGGCGCGGACCGCACAAAAATGTGTTGCGGCCGCGCCGACTGGGAGAAAAATTGGGGCTTCTCTGAACCCTTCCAGCGCGGACCGCACTGTTTTGGTGCGCGGCCGCACTGGTTGACCTGAAACCCTAGCCCTCAGACTCAGCCACGCGGACCGCACAGAAAGGCATCGCGGCCGCGCGTCTCCAGCGCGGACCGCGTGGAAATGACCGCGGCCGTGCTGGTGTCTGCAACACCTGAACCTGCATTTTCTTAAGTCCAAGACCTCCCGGGCCCCATTCAAAACTCACCCGAGCCCTCGGGGCTCCAAACCAAACATGCACACAACCTTAAAAACATCTTACGGACTTACTCGTGCGATCAAATCGCCAAAATAACATCATATACATAGGATCAAGCCTCAAACACATGATTTTCTTTTCTTCAACTTTCATAACTCAAATTCTCCATTTTTAGTCCGAAACACGTCATATGACGTCCGTTTTTAGCCAAACTTTACAGATAGTGCTTAACACATATTTAAGACTTGTACCGGGCGTCAGAACCAAAATACGAGCCCGATACCTATATTTTCTAACTCCTTTTCATTTCAAATTTTCATATCAAATTTAAGAAAAACAATTTCTTTCAAAAATTCATTTCTCGGGCTTGGGACCTCAGAATTTGATTCCGGACACACGCCCAAGTCCCATATTTTTCTACGGACCCTCCGGGACCGTCGAATCATAG